>NC_064763.1:40387286-41776036 GCF_011397635.1 Epinephelus fuscoguttatus | reverse complement strand
TTTTTTAGTAATAGTAGAGCTTTTATTCTTGACCTATTATAAGTACTTTAATTTATGAGTAGTACTATTTTTATTAATGTTGTTAATGGCACTTTATTTTAGTAGTAGTAACACTTTTATTCTTATCTTTAATTATTACAAGTACTTTTATTATTTTAATTAGCCATAGTTTTTATGTGTTAGTAGTGGTGGTGCTCTTCTTCTTTATATTATTAATATTATTATTATTTCTAGTAGTATTTTTAAGTTTTGATTGATTGTCCATTCTCACTGTGTCGGTTCATCCTGTTCACACAACATCTACTTCCTGTGTGTCCAGGTTAAAGAGTTTTTTGAGGAGTTTTTCTTGGTTTGAATTAAAGGTCAAAGGTCAGAGAGTCGTCCAGCTGAGGCTGAAGGTCATCAGCTCTGCAGGTATTTGATCATTTGACACATTCACACGTTGACCTGATGATGGCGCTGCAGGAGAAGTCAGAGGGTCACTGAAGTTACAACAGTTGGCCCTGAAGGAAACATGAGACACACGTGATCACAGTTCATCAGACAGATGTTGAAACTCTTTAAACCTTTACGTATAATTTCACTTGGTGTTTTATAACCTGTTTAAATCTTTCTCATTACACACACACACACACACACACACACACACACACACACACACACACATTTACAGTTCGTCAGTTCATGTACTTTATTGTGCACCACAAACACATTTTATTTTTTATTCTAACGTCTTCCTGTTCCTCAGAGTCTCAGTTTTACCGACATGTTCCCGCCACAGTTAATGAGCTCTGTATTGATATACTGAAACGTGTCTCGTACGTCCACACTCTGTCTTCCCAATCTGAACTTGTTGCAGCATCCACATGTCGTACAGTTTCTCCCCGTGTTGATTTCAGACGTCCGTGACGGTGAACACATGAAACATGAGACGTGTCTGCGCCGTGTGAGTCATGTTCTCCTCTCTGATGTGATCAAACACTGTGCTGTCATGTTTTTATCCTGCAGCTTCTCTCCCTGTTTGATCTCTAATATTTGTCCTCTGGATCAATATTGTCTTTAGCTCCTTCACATCGTGAGAGAAATTATATTTCATGCATCCACATTCACTCATTCAGCTTTTTAATAATTATTATTTCTCACATTTATACTTTTAGTATTTCTCAGCGGTTAAACCTGTACTGATCAATATCATACAGTGGTGGAAAAAAGTTTTCGGACACCCCATGCATTTGTGAAATATTGCATTAAGTATCACTCTTAGGTCTTCAAGTGCAATTTCTTTTAGTACAGTCACAGCCAAAATACTAAATAAATCCTAAAAAAGCCATTAAAAACTTAAAATTGATTGGTTCCATAAAAATACATAAGAAATTTTGAGTATTGGGTCATTTTGGTACCAGTGATGAAGGTCGTTCTTTTTATTAAAAGACACAATTTTTGTTGCCAAGCTTCGTGTCTACATAAAGCCAGCACATTTGAAAGTTCTTCAGACACAAAAATGGCTCAAACAAGGAACCTAACGCAGGAAACACGCCTGAAGATGAAGATTCTCAGCCAGGAAGGGTACAGCTGGCACCAGATAGCCAGGAAGTGCAGATGCAGTCCTTCAGCAGTTGGATACACTCTGCAGAAATACAGACGAACCAACAGCTTGGAAGACAAACCAAGATCTGGGCGCCCAAGGGTTTCTTCAGCAAGAAATGACCGCATCCTGATCCGCATGTGCAGGCAAAACCGCCGAATGACATCACAGGAGCTTCAGCAGCAGTGGTCAAACCAAACTGGTGTCCAGTGTTCCACCCGCACTGTACGTGGCCGACTTTTAGATCACGGCTTAAGGTCCTACAAGGCTATCAAGAAGCCCCTGATCAATGAGAGACAGAGGTTAGCCCGGCGTCGTTGGGCCCAGGCACACAAGAACTGGACAGCCAGGAACTGGAAGAAGATTTTGTGGTCAGATGAGTCCAGTTTCCAGCTTTATCTTCCTCCTACTAATGTGAGGGTACGCAGAAGGCCAGGCGAAGCATTATCTCCAGCATGTACAGTACCTACTGTCAAGCATGGTGGAGGCAGTATCATGGTTTGGGGATGCATGAGTGCTGCTGGTGTTGGTCATCTCACTGTCTGTGATGGCACATTGAACTCTACCAAGTATTGTACCATTCTCCAAACCCACATGCTCCCTTCTGCGCGTGCACTGTTCCGTCGAGGTAAAAACTGGATGTTTCAACAAGATAATGCCCCTTGCCACACATCCAAGGCCAGTAGAACTTGGCTGCAGGAGCACAGTATCCAGGTCTTAGAGTGGCCAGCTCAATCCCCGGACATGAGCCCCATTGAAAATCTGTGGTGGATTATCAAAAGGTCTGTTTCAAAGCATAAACCAAAGAATTTAGAAGAATTAAAAGCAGTAATTCAAGAAGAATGGGACAAGATTACCCCTCAACAGTGTGAAAGGCTCGTGGGGAACATGCCAGCCAGGATTAGAGCTCTACTACGTGCCAATGGCAGGACTACTAAATATTAATTTGATGATGTGATGGTTTATTTATTTTTTGTTCAGTTTTGAACACATTCTCTGTTATTTGTTGACTTTGATACCGACAATGTTGAGAACTGACATATTGAAACTGTCAAGAATTTAGTTTTGTTAGTTTTTCTTGTAAACAATAAACAAAAAAATATAATTTGTATTTGTTTGTATCTGTCTAATGCAGCCACACCTTTTGAAACACAAAAAAGATTTTTCCACAAATATTTCATGATAATATTTGAGATTGTGTAAAATTTTAAGGGTGTCCGAAAACTTTTTTCCACCACTGTATATTGATAGGTGTCGTATATATTGATAGGCCTAAGTATTGTATATTGATAAGTACTGTATATTAATAGACCTAATTTTCATATATTAAGAAGTAGGGTGTATTGATGAGTACCGCATATTTCCAAGTGTTGTATATTGATAGGTATCGTATATTGATAGGCCTTAGTATCATACATTTTTTTAGTATTGTGTATTGATAAGTAGGTTAGATTGATTAGTACTGTTTATTGATTGATAGGGTATATTGATAAGTAGGGTATATTGATAGGTATTGTATACTGATAGGCCTTAGTATCATACATTTTTTAAGTATTGTGTATTGATAAGTAGGTGATATTGATAATTATTATTATTATTATTAATAACCTTTATTTAACCAGGAAGATCCCATTGAGATTAACAACCTCTTTTTCAAGGGAGACCTGGCCAAGATAGGCAGCAGCAAGTATGAAGCACAGTTACAAATTACACAGATAAAACACAAACAAATAGTATTGAATTACAAGCAGATTATGAAAAACAAGTACATGTAGTGGAGTCGGCCTCAAGTATTCTTAGTTTGGATTTAAAGCTGCTCAAAGAAATTAACCCTGTTAGTTTCCAGTCATTTTGCAACATATTCCATGCTGAAGGTGCAGAGTAGACAAAAGCCTTTTTACCCAGTTCAGTACGGGCATATGGAACAGAAAGCAACAAGTAGTCTTGCGAACGAAAGGAGTAAGGACCAGCACTTCTCTGTGCAATTAAGGAACAAATGTAGGAAGGCAGTAGACCAAGTAATGCCTTATATATAAAAGTATACCAATGACTGAGCCTTCGGGTGGCCAGAGCAGCCCATCCAACCCGAGAGTATAACTCACAGTGGTGTGTCAATGGTTTACAATTAGTAATGAACCTCAGAGAAGCGTGATAGACAGTGTCAACCATATGAAGACATTTAGCAGACGCATTCATATATAAAATATCTCCATAATCCAACACTGGTAAAAAGGTAGCAGCAACAAGTCGCTTTTTTGCATTAAAAGAAAAACATAGCTTATTTCGAAAGTAAAAACCCAGTTTTATCCTCAGCTTCTTCACTAATTTCTCTATATGTGGCTTGAAAGTGAGGGAGGCATCAATCACAACACCCAGGTATTTATACTCATGAACCACCTCTATTTCATTTCCCTCGAGAGTGGTCACTGAGGGGATAATTTATGGCCTCTTCCTAGAATTAGAGAACAGCATAAGCTTAGTCTTGTCTGCATTGAGAACAAGTTTCAGCTGAAGTAATGAGTGCTGGACAGCAACAAAGGCTTTCTGCAGGGATTCAATGGCCTGAACAAGAGTTGATCCACAGCAGTAAATAATTGTGTCATCAGCATAGAAATGCAAATTAGCATTTGTCAATGCATTTGCATTGACAAGTATATTTGTAAGTATTGTCTATTGTTTAGTACTGTCTATTGATTGATAGGGTATATTGAATATTGATAGGTCTCATTATAGTATATTTATAAGTGCTGTATATTGATGAGTATTGTATATTAAGTATAGTATATTGATGAAGTAGGGTATACTGATTACTGACAGTATTAAATATTGATAGGCCTAAGTATTGTATATTTATGAGTATTGTAAATTGACACGTAGGGATTATTGATAAGTACTGCATCTAATTTTCAGACAGTTCTTTAAAAATTTTTCCATTGTTTTCATCTTGTGACAGAAAAAAATCAAAAAAATCATTATGCATATTAACTTTTTCCTTTATATTTCTTCTTCTTTAATTAAAAAAAAAAATGTAAACCTTAATGTCTCCAAAGGTGTAAAAATTCTGCTTCCTGATCACCAGGAGTCGTCGAGGCTCCGATACATGAATGTCATTTAATCAAAGTCAAACGGTTTTTGGTTTAATTATTTTTAAACCTCCCAAATAGTCAGTTTGGGAGAAACGGAGACGTAGGGGAGTGAAAACAGAAATATTTGATGTGAATAATGAGTCCTCTGTGTTTCTGCGACGTCTCCACACAGCCAGTGTCAGTGTGTGTGTGTGTGTGTGTGTGTGTGTGTGTGTGTTACAGAGACAAAGTCCTTTTGTACTCCAGTATTTCCTTCCATCAGTGGAAACTGATCGTCTTTTCACACTCTTATAGTCGTTTATTTGTTTTCTTGACATTCATCAGAAAACAGAAACTTTTAATTTTAAACCTTAAAATCCTCCAAAAACTTTCCATGTTCCATATGTCCACGAAATAAATGGAGACATAATATGAATGAATGAATTTAATTTGGATTATTGTGTTTATGAATGTCACTGAGTCTGCACGAGTCAACAAGACATAAACTGATGGAGGTCAGGAGCAGTGCTGCGCTCACATTTACAAACAACAGACAAACACATCTTCAGAGCTTCACTGTCTCTGACACTGCACTGACAAACTGCATCTTAAAGAATTCATTTTAAAGTTTTACATGTCTATGAATCTTAAACTTTTTTAAGAAACTGTATTTCTTCTTATTCATGTTTAATTTTTATTTTCATTTTCATTTCGTAATATTTTATTTTAATCTATAGACTTTTATTAATCACTTAAACAACATAACATTTTATTTTTAGTCATAAAAATGTTCTATTTATTTTATTTTATTTTTTATGAATTTTCTTTTATTGGCCTTTAATAATATATATATTTTTAATTTTGATGTTTTATTGTAATTTTTATTCTTTTATTAAATTATTTTGCATTTTTATTTTTCATCGATTTTCCTCAATCGGCTTTTATTAAAATATTACTTTGAATTTCTGTATTGTTTTATTATTATTTTTATAAATTTTTTTACAGTAACATTTTATTGTTGAAAAATTGTTAGTCTTAGAAATTCAATTTGTTGTTTTTGTTTTTTAATTATAAATTTATTTTTGTTCTATTGCCTTTTAGACATAATTAACTTAAACATTTTATTGTTTCATTGTAATTTTTATTTTTGCAGAATTTTATTTGTTCTATTTTATTTCATATTGATTTTGTTTTATTATTTTTTATCAATTTTATCACACTTTATTGTAAGTTTTAATAAATTGTATTTACTTTATTGCAATTTTACATTTTGTCTATTGTTTTTTTTATATTATTTAATTTTGCTCTATTAACTCTTATTTAATGATTTCTTTAACATTTTCTTGTTGTAATTTTTAGTCTTGTAAAATTTTGTTTATTGTTTTTGTAGCGTATAGTATATATGCATATCAAATATATTACTGGAGAAATCAAATCCTTTTCAGTCTTTTCAGCCGACTGAAACTCACTAAAATTTAAAAAACCACTTTAGTTTTTCATGACATTAAAGAATCAATGAAGACTTCATCATCGAGACGTCACACACACACACACAAACACACAGTGTGTGTCTCTGACCCCTCCCTCAGCTCCGTCACAGAGACACACTGTGTCGTCTAACTGGACAATGAACACACACGCACACACACTCACAGGATGGCTGCCGTCTCGCCTCGCCGCTGTCCAACGCCTCAGACCTTCATCATCTTCCTCTTCGTCCTGTCAGGTGAGATGCAACCTGCTGACATCACAACACGGCAGTGGTGGAATGTAATCGAGTACATTTACTCTATAATATGCTTGAATGCAAATATGAAGTATTTTTACTCCTCTGTAAGTCTTCTCATACGTTATACTTCTCCTCCACTGCTTCTCAGACAGCTTTAGTGACTTACAGATTCAGATTATTGATACAAAATATAATCAATAAAAAATGATATTTTATTATTGAAGAAACAAATCTGCAGTTTATAAAGTCATAAAATGAGCTGCAACATTAAAGTGACGAACACAATAAGGCATCAATAATTATAATACAGTAAATTAATATATATTATTCTGCAGAATGAATTCTTTCACTTATGTTTGTTTAAGGTATATAATTACAACGTATATTTTGATAATACCTAACTGTTTTTAATACCTCTGTACTGGTGTACAGTGTCGGATTAGTACCAAACAAGCCGCTCTGTTTTGGTCTGTTGGCGTGCACACGAACACGTAGCGAACATATCTTTTACCCTGACTCTGGCCTCTCTGCTGCAGGTGGACAGTTTTCATCTGTGTCCTGTTTTAAAGTGGCGGAGGGGGGCGTGGCCTCTCTGTCCTGTCAGTACTCGGTGAAGCGGTTCGGTCTGAGTCGGGTCTGCTGGGGTCGCGGCTGCGGGACCTTCTGGTGCAGCAACATCCTGGTGCAGACGGACGAGCACGGTGTCATCTCAAAGGTCAGGCTTCACCTTCACACTGACTTAAAACAAACCGTGTGTAGAGATACTGATGGTGATCTGACCCCGGTGCTGCAGGTGTCGGACCGATACCGGCTGACGGGGGATGTCTTGGACGGACAACTGGACCTGGACATCCTGAACGTGAGGCGGACGGACAGCGGGCCGTACTGCTGCAGGGTGGACATCGACGGGATCTTCAACGACAAGAAGGTGATCATGAACCTGAGGGTGGTCAGAGGTGAGCAGAGCCACACTTGACAATTAAAGAGCAGCTTCACAGTTTTTCTTCAGACAGTAGACCCTTACACTGTAATCAGTGTGATGTATTCTGGTGGGCGGGGCTTAGCTGGAGGCAAAACAGTTCTCCACAGACATTAGCTAGCGCTAGCTAACAAGTTGTGTTGTCTTGTTTTAGACGATGGAGGAAGATGATGTGAGTGGTGCGTTCAGAAACACTCATTGTGAGTGTGGGAGCGCACTCTGACACAAACTGGAGCGCTGATAAATTGGGAGCGCTGTCTGAATGTAGCGTTGGGTTATCCAGAGCAGCGCACTCTCAGAGTGGCAGAGCGCACTCTGGACACTCTGTCTGTGGAGATGGAGCAGCAGAGCGCCGAGCGGAGTGAATTTGTGATTAACTTAACCGTTGGTTAACGCCATTGACGAGATATTCTGGCAATCCCTCCTTTCTCTGTTATAAGATAGGGGGCGCTGTTACACATCTTGTGAAATATAACAGCACGCTGGTAAATCGCACCAAGATCCCGGTGCTGACGGAAGTTTACGGTTGCACAAGCCATGGAAACGTTGATGGACTTAGACTCGGACACTTCCTGTTTTGATCAACATTCGGAATCTGATTTGGACGAAGAAACAAACAAGTCTGATGGGACGAAACAAGGTGACTATGACGGTGACAGTGACAGACGGACAAGACAACCACAGAGGAGATGGAGACAACAGAACACCGAACGTGTTGTGAAATTGATTTTATACTTGAAAATGACTGTCTTTGACAAAAATGCATTTTTCTCAGCTTTTTCTGGAGGAAAATCTCAGTTTTTAAAAATATCCATATGCGTGTAAAGACCTGTAATCTGTAAATCTGATAAAATCAGATCTGTGGTTTAATCTGTCTTTTTTTTTAACTTCTCAGCTCCGGTCACCAGTTCTCCACCAACCACAACCACGTCAACAACTACCAGTCAAGTGACGGAGCCGTCGGCCACTACAGGTGAGCCACTCATGTACCTGCTGCTCACAGAGGCCTGAACCATAAAGTCTGTCTCTCTCTGGGTCACCTGGCCTCACTGAGCCTAACGCTGGTGATCCTGGATAATACCTGTACTGATGATGAACTGGGTTCATTGATAAGTCGTTTTTTACAAGTAACATCGTCAGAGCCATGAGTGGAGTAGTACATATGAAATGAGATGTTACTCAGGATGGTAAGCAGGGAAGAGAAGTTTGAGGTCTCTCTGACTGATGTGTTGCATTTGTAATCATCCTGTCAGGACTGAAGGAAACTTTGCACATTAAAAAAAAGTTATATTAAAGGGGAACTTTGGAATTTTTGAACCTGGACCCTAATTTCCCAGGTTTTTGGGACTAAGTGACTCGTGGGAACAACAATTTTTGGTCCAGTATCGACAGAGAGCACTGAACGAGTCTGCAATGTAACCACTCCGGACAGGTGCGCCCTGTCAATTTACGTCCACTACAAGTGTTTGTTTCTGCCACCATCTAGCACTGACAGTGGAAGGATCTTACAGAAAGATTACATGTTTTTTTCTGAATATTTGACTTGTTCCGGTTTGTTTTGCGCCCAAGTCTCGCTGAAGGATAAGTCTCATTCTGAATTGACCTATGGCTAAGCCACGCCCCCTCCACTCACCTGGACAAATTATTAACATTCAGTGACCGGCGCTATGGCAGGTGTCACAGTACACGGCATTTCACAGGAGGCAGTTGATGATTTTTGGGGACATAACGATCAGATGTCATTGAGAAGTAACCAAAAGGGCCTAAACTACACATTGGAGGGATATATTCATCATTTTATTGTTGAGAAGGTCGATGAAAAGCTTAAATTACAAGCCAAAATTTACAGGTCACAGTGTACGCTTGTGAACCGCATCTGGTTGCCGTCACCATCAAAGACAACAAGTTAAAGTGCCACTGAAGTTAAGGTTTTTGGCTCAGAATATGAGAAAAGGATAACGGCCTTTTTACCATCTTTACCAAGAGTGTCTCTCCGTTAGTTTGGTGCTACAGTATTTACACTGAATCATTCAGCATAACGTTTGCCAACCTTTGTTATCTCTGCCATTACAGATAAGTTAATGAAGCTAAGCTCCAGAAGTTAACGTTAGTTTAACTAGAGCCCTTTGGACAACAGCTAACAATGATGTACCATCACCAAAGTACAAAACTAGAACAAAATAGGCTAATGAACTCCCAGCAAACAAGGTGACATGATGAACAACGCAGCTAGGAGCTAACGTTAGGCTAACTTTAGCTAACGTTAGCTAGAGATGTTAAAGATAACTTTATATTTCTTTCCAGCAAAGTGACAATATGTTGCCTCAAACACAATGTTGACTTACCTTAGAACAGATGTAGACATCATTGTTAATCTTATTCACGTTGAGTTGATGTTGTGGTCTAACGTTACCACACAACTTTATCCAAAGGAGACACTTTTCTCGCTTGAGATGTGGTTTAAAGTGTAAAAATACACCTGGTCGCCCAGCCTCTCAGGATACCTTGTGTCAGAGTTGCATGTACCCCATGCACACCGTTTGACCATTTTTAAACTTCAAATCTCAGAAAAAGCTCATAAAACCCAACAAACTGACTTTCTGTAATGCATTTCAATGGACGTCCAGGCAGAGAATGTCCCAGTGTATGGGAATGGCTATACGCACTGTGATTGGCTCATCGCGTTTGAGGGCGGGGCTTAGCCATAGGTCAGTTGTCGTGAGAGGTGACCTGTTGCACGAAGAAAAAGGTGGAAACGTTAGTGAGAGTTGGAGAGAGGAGTGTCTGGTTTGTTGTGTAGGAGTACATAAGTCCTATCTTATTTTTAATGTCATGGCTAAATATTTAATGGATTTCATCAATGTGAAAAAAGGCTGCAAGATTTAAGAATGCAAATTCTTTAGCCAGACTTGGAGACACCAAACAGAACTTAACAAGCGAAAGGTACAAAAAAATGTTTAATTTCTGCATCCTCTCCATAATATTGTCAGATACTCAGAATAATAATCCGAGCCTGTCAGTGGCAAACAAACATTTTTAAGGATGTAAATTTGCAGCGTGAATGTGCCCTGAGCGGTTACTTTACAGGCTGTTTCACAGCTGCAGCGTTCTCTGTCAATACTGGATCAATTTCAAAAACTGCTGCTCCAATGAGACACTTGGGCACAAAAACATACACAGATAGGGTCCAGGTTGAAAAACACCAGAGTTCCCTTTTAAATGCTGCATGTAGTTTCATTATCTGTCCCCCTGTTTGTCAGAAGCTCACTTACAAATTCCACTGATTCTACTAATTCTGATACAAACACTGTTCAGTAGTACTGTTGGTGTGTCAAAGTTGCCAGAACATTGTTCTGACAGGTAATATTTCAAAAGCCACAGTAGTCTGAAAAATGTCCCGTTGGACCAAAAACCATTTGTCCCGACAGCCTCGTATCTCAAATACAAATGTTTACTGTTCTAAAGGACTGTTTCTCTGATAATACGGAATAGTCACTCTACTAAAGCGAAGCACATGGTTAGTTATTATGCAGAAACACATCATTGGACTTTCCAATTTTATAGGCAAAAGAATCAGACTCAATCAGAATCAGCTTTATTCGCCAAGTTCATGTGTACATAAAAGGAATTTGACTCCGGTAGACTTGCTCTCAATGTACCAGAATTGACAGAAATACTCAATACTCAAATATAGGCAAGAAGTGGAATATACAGAATATACAATATACAAATATAGTATATATCTGTGACTGTTAGGAGTTCATCAGAGCGACAGCCTGGGGGAAGAAACTGTCTTTGTGACAGTGGTTTTGGTGAACAGTGCTCTGTAGTGCCTAATGGAGGGGAGGAGTTTAAACAGGTTGTGTCCGGGGTGTGAGGTATGGGGTGCCGTTT
Source organism: Epinephelus fuscoguttatus (assembly GCF_011397635.1). NCBI lineage: Eukaryota > Metazoa > Chordata > Actinopteri > Perciformes > Serranidae > Epinephelus > Epinephelus fuscoguttatus. Next base: position 41,764,784 of record NC_064763.1, on the reverse strand, counting down.
GTAAAGTGGCTCACGCTGAAAATCAACATTTTGCCACATTTAGCTTCAAACAATGTTTAAAAAAGTGTTGTGAATTTTTTAACGTCACCTTTTACCACATTTACAGCAATATTTGTTAACTTAGAAATATATTAAATGTTAAATCTAAATATTAAATGTGACACCTTAATGTTAAATGTTAAATCTAAATATTAAATCTAAATCTAAATGGTAAATATAAATATAAATGTTAAATCTAAATATTAAATCTAAATCTACATCTAAATGTTAAATCTAAATGCTAAATATAAATATAAATGTTAAATGTAAATATTAAATCTAAATATAAATATAAATGTTAAATCTAAATGTTCTGGGTGAAACTAAATATTTAGCTAATATGCAAATTCACACTGCCGGTCACAGGAAGTACCAAAATAAAAGCTCGAGATGGTCAGACTGTGTTTATAGAATCAAATAACGAATTAAAACCAACTTATCGGGGGGAAATGAACACTTGAACATACATTAGCGTGATAATAACTACCTAAAATAACAAGAAACATGTTTGGAGAAATTTTATTTGACGTGTACATCTCGAGCTTTTATTTTGGTACTTCCGGTGACCGGCAGTGTGAATTTGCATATTAGCTAAATATTTAGTTTCACCCAGAACATTTAGATTTAACATTTAACATTTAGATTTATATTTAGCATTTAGATTTAACATTTAGATTTAGATTTAGATTTAATATTTAGATTTAACATTTATATTTATATTTAGCATTTAGATTTAACATTTATATTTATATTTAGATTTAATATTTAGATTTAACATTTAACATTTAGGTGTCACATTTAATATTTAGATTTAAGTATTAATATATTTCTAAGTTAACAAATATTGCTGTAAATGTGGTAAAAGGTGACGTTAAAAAATTCACAACACTTTTTTAAACATTGTTTGAAGCTAAATGTGGCAAAATGTTGATGTTATTTTCGGCGTGAGACACTTTACAAACGGCACCCCATAGTGAGGAGTCTACACTGATGTTTCCTGCCCGTTTCCTGACCCTCAACCGGTACAGGTCCTGGATGAAGGGAAGATCAGTCCCAATAATCCTCTCTTCTGTCTGAGCCTAACCAACCCGGTGATAATTAGCTGCGTGTTTCTGTTTGGGTGAATATGTAGTCTATTTTCCCCAAAAAAACACTGACCTTCAGAGCAAGTTCGTCTGATGGACCAATGGGTTTTGGTCATTTTTCAGACTACTGGGGCTTTGGAATTATGAGACGTTGAATGTCTTTCTGTTTCCATAGTAAACTGGAAATCCCTGCTGTCGTCTCAGCTGGACCTTCTGAGGAGGAATTCCACCCTGCTGCGCTCCGACACCATCACTGTGAGTAACCACACCTTGAAATCACCTTCAGCTTTCAGCCGACTGATGTTTTACTCCCTGAAGGCTTCGCCCTCAAACTGTTGAGGAAGATGGTGTTCCTTTTTTTTCTTTAGTCACTGATGTGGCTGAGCGAATTGTTACCATTCAAACCGCATTTGAAACTTTGATCTGACTTTGTTCTTTAGCATTCTGAACTGTGAAAATAACCCTTACAAATATCTGACAATGTTAGTTCATGTCAAGAGACATCAGACCCTGGGAACATGGGGACGACCCCATTAAACATACATTCATTTAGGAAAATACACAAATGTTTCAAACATATGTGAATTCTTCCTCTTCTTATCTTTGTACCTGAGAGTCAGATATTCAGACTGACTGCGTTTCCATGCACAAAACATTGCAGTTTACATATCCAGACATCAGCATATCCCACATCTTAACAAAAAAAAAAAAAAAATGCTACATTCGGAATAAGACCTAGTTCAGAAATATGCTTTTTTTAATCACCTGTACAAAATTCTAAATATTATCATATTTGGAATAATAGTGTATTATTAGTGTGCATGTTAACAAAGGCAATAATACCACTCATGTCTGTATGCAAAATATGAAGCTACAGCCAGCAGATGGTTAGCTTAGCAAAATGCTACATTCACATGGATTCAGACAGTAGAAGGCAGATGGAAAAAAAACCTTCTGTATGGTAAAACTAAAAGATAGGTGTATGAAAGTTAAGTTACGTAGGTTAGGTTTCGTAAAGTTATGTATGTTAGGTTTAGAAAAGTACAATTATGTAGGTTAGCTGTAGGAAAGAAAAGTTATGTACCTAGGTTTAGGAAAGTAATGTAGGTTAGGTTTAGTAAAGTTATGTAGGTTAGGTTTAGAAAAGTAAAGTTACGTAGGTTAGGTATAAAGTAAAGATAGGTAGGTTAGGTTTAGTAAAGTTACATAGATTAAGTTTAGAAAAGTAAAGTTGCGTAGGTTGGTTGTAGGAAACTAAAGTTATGTAGGTTAAGTATAGGAAAGTAAAGTTACGTAGAATAGCTTTAGAAAAGTAAATTTACGTAGGTTAACTTCAGTAAAGTTAGGTAGGTTAAATATAGCCCGCTGAGGCAAATTGTGATTTGTGATATTGGGCTTTGAAAATAAAACTGAACTGAATTGAACTGAAAGTAAAGTTACGTAGGTTAAGTTTAGGAAAATTTACGTGATGGTAAAACTATACATGCATGCAGTATGTTGCTATGGTGACACTGTATTGTTTTTAAAGGCTTGAATAAAATATATTAAATAAAATTATTTAGTATTTCTTGTTTAAATTATTATTTTTTCTGCTAATGTCTGGTAATTGTTCCGATCACCAGTGTTTTCACCTTGTGTAAGGGCACTACCTAACATCTGGTTGTATGTTCCACCGAGGAGGGCAACAAAAAATTAAAATATTTTACCTTTGAATGCTGATGATGTTTACATTACTGTTTCCGGTATTCCTATTGTCCTAATTTTACCGTGCTGCTCTTGTCCACTGAAATTATATCTGGTTTGTGGTTGATTACTGTGCCAATCTTACAAAGGAGGAGCACACTTGTTTGTTTTGCTATGGAAGCTAACGTTAGCTAATGTGCTAAAAAGTTAGCGTTGCAGAGAAATCCAATCTTCCTCTTAATCCCTCCCCAGTTTCTGATGAGGTGGACATGATAACCCTTAATACACATAACCTTATTCATCCCTACAACAGGAAATACTTTTTCCCTAACCTGATATGAAGTGTGTGCTGCACATGTGAGCATTTTTGATGATGGCCTCCGTCCAGTCCTTTGGTCTTATCACATTTAACCATAGTTGCCATTCTGGCTCCAATAACACAACAAGACAAACACATTTTAAGACTCCTATGTAGCCTACAGCCCTGTGGGGGAGAGGCAGCTGCACCTCCAGATAATAAAATGATGTCATTGTGACGTCTGTCCTAAAAGGGTCCATACAGTCGTAATCCACTTAAGTATCATAGAAAAAAGAGGCTGCAGAACTTGCCGATGAATTATGTTTTTAAGTTTTCTTCAGTATCAAAGTAATCCAGTGACAGTTGTCTGTTCATCGATGTGCAAATAGGAAGTGCTAACAGATCATTTAGCACACTCTGACTTTTAATGGAGACTAATACAGACTCAGAGCTTTTACAGGGTTTTATTCTCCTGTTTATTTCTTTCTGTTGTCATGTTGAATATCTGCCATAATCTTTGATATTATCAACATTTTAAGGATTATAACTCTCTGTCTCTCTCTTATGTCAGGTGGAGGAGTCTCTGCCGTCTCTGTCCCTTCAGATCAATGTTCCCGTCCTGTCTCTTTCTCTCACTGTGTTGCTGATCTTGGCGGGAGTTTTTCTCTTTCTGGCCTTCAAACGTACGTTTCCTCTTGTTCATACAATATAGCCCAGAATATTTTTAACTGTCTTGCTTTGTTTCAAACTATTTGTAACTTAAGTACTTAAAGGGACCTGTTCTGCTCATTTAGTTTGTTGTAACTTGAGTTTCCACTAGAACATGTTTACATGCTTTAGCGTTCAGAAAACACCTTATTCTCCTCATACTGTCTGTGCTCAAACACCTGAATTCACCTGCTGTCTGAGAATCTCCGTTTTAATGCCTGTGTCTTTAAGCCCCCCTCCCCAAAAAGCTCAGTTTGCTCTGATTGGTTAGCAGCTAGGGAATTAGAGCAAAGCAGCACTTTCTTCCACTGAAAATCAACAATAAAATGAAATAAATAAAGCTGCAATAAACGCATGTTACAGCAGGAATCTGATCTGAAATCAGGGAGAGATTAACACTGAAAACCAAGATTACAAATTTCCCTGACGTTAGCATGTAGCTACATGTAGCAGTGAACTTGACTGTTACAGAGTAAAGCAACATTTCATTTTTTTTTACACTGAAACAACACAACACTGGACATGTTCCAGCAGGAATATGATGCGAAATTTGGAGGGAACTACCAACATCAGTAACTAAGATTAAATATTTTCCTGACGTTAGCATGTAGCTACCTGTAGCAGTGTACAGCCAAACAATGACTGTAACAGAGTAGAGTAGCACTTTCGACTGCTGACATTCAACAATAAAAGCTTCTAAACACAACTGGACATGTTCCAGCAGGAATCAGATCCGAAATCAGGGAGACATTAAGAACATCTGGAAACACGGTTACATGTTTCCCTGATGTTAGCATACAGCTACATGAAGCAGTGTACTTGCAGCTGGGGAATGACTGTGTATGGTCAAACTTTCTACAATTATAGATCCCCAATAAAAACTTTGAAACACAACTGGACATGTTCCAACAGAAATACAATCTGAAATCTGTGAGAAATTAACAACATCAGCAAGCAAGTTTACATGTTTCCCGGAACGTTAGCATGTAGCTACATGAAGCAGTGTACGTGCAGCCAAACAATGACTGCAACAGAGTAAAGGAACACTTTCTATCGTTGAAAATCACAAATAAAAGCTTCTTCACACAACCAGACATGTTCCAGCAGGAATCTGATCTGAAATCAGGGAGAAATTAACAACATTGGCAATCAAGGTTACATGTTTCCCATAAGTTAGTAGGCTACACAGCTACATATATCAGTGTACTTGCAGCTGAGGAATATCTATAACAGAGTAAAGCGGCATACTGTCGAAAATCGACAATAAAAGGTTCTCAGCGTAATTGGACGTGTTCCAATAGGAATACAGTAGTGTGTCTGGTACAGATGAACATATAGACATCTGTCACGAGGTCAACTTATCTCAGTATTCAAAAAGGTCTGAAATCTGAGATTTTTACTTGCAGAGATGACTTGTACATTTGTTTATGTTATTTAAAACTCTGAAACTTTCTAATATGAACATTGTTCACTGTAACATGACTTATATGACAGAAAATAGGGAAAAGCGTGAAAACCCCCTTTGACCTACCCACACAGAGTCTGCAGATTTAATAAGTTTGTAAATCATATCTTTCTTTCTCCAGGTGGAATTTACAGAAGAGCCTTAAAGACTGGCTGGTGAGTTCAACATGGGCCAGTGATGCAGGCTGTACTGATTAACAGAAGAGAGACGGCCAGACAGTACAAGAATAAAACCATGTTGGACATCAGACATGTTCAACACCAAGAGATTGGCAGTGGAGTAACACCGAGTTAAATCCTCCACTGAAAATGGCCCTTCAGTAAAACTATGTTAAATATAATCAGTAAAATGTCTACCTCAACTTAAGTACAGAACATGAGTAAATGTTTTTAGATTTAAAGCTGCCGGGATCAATTAATTCTTTATCCATAACCCCTCATCCTGCATGGGTGCTGGAGCCTATCTCCGCTGACACTGGGGGACAGGTGGAGTACACCCTGGACTAGCCTCACGTCACCAGGCTCTTCACGTACGGCAAAGAGCCTGGTTTCCATTCACTCTGAATTTTGTCTGGATTCTGGTTCCGGTCTAGAGAGTGGATCTGGATTTCACCAAATTCACCAAAGTAAAACTTCAAATTCTGGCACACCATCAATTTCTGTCTCCGGTTTAGTACCATATTGTTGTTGTTGTGGTGTTGTTGTTGTGGTAGATAGAGCATGCTACATAGTGAGCATCACACAGTTTTCCTCTCTCTTCCGCCCCCACTGCCCCAAACTTTATCGAAAAAATGCATCTACAAACTACAGGTATAATGAACAAAACTAGGATCAAGTGCCTATTAAATAAAAGAGACAACTGAAATAGACAATAACTTTTAATACAATTAAATACAATAAAAGAAAAAGGTTAACTTAATGGCTTGGGGCTTTTCTTGTAAATTATATTCTTTAAATTAAAAAGTTTCACTGCATTTTTATTAGCTTGGTGCTTTCATTTTGACGGAAAGGTGCATACATCGAATTCCGGATGCTGTCTCTCTCGCCCTGGTTCCGGTTGCTTACCAAAACGGCCACTAAACGGCCCCAGACTACCCTGGACAGGTCGCCAGACTATCACAGGGCTGACACGTAACCCTCATTTCCACCAAGCAGTCCAGTACGGTTGAGCTCGGTATGCTTTTTTTATGTTTCCGGCCGTACCAATAGAACGGTTCCTTAGCGTCCCCATGTTTGGTCCCCCCTCTGTTGGGGTACCTAGCACACAGATCTGGTACTAAAAAGTGTAGCTGTGAACACTGCAGTCTGATTGGTCAGTAGAGGACGGTCACTCTGCTCAGGGCTGAGTTGTGTCTAGTTTTGAGGCTCATGTAACCACTGTTCATACTGTGGAGAGTTTTATTAGTAAACTGTAGCAGCTGGAGTCTGAGAAAAATAATTCACTGGGCCAACAACTTTTAAGGTGGAACGTTAACTTGTAATGTTACTCAATGCATGAGTTGACAATGTGAATCCATCAGCACACCTTAAATTTTACTGTGACAACTTTGACCATCATTTTAGTTTTTATTGTCTCTTTTGGATGACAGACACTTTTAGTAATGAGTGGATCTTCAAGCATTTTAAATTACATATTACTTTCGACCGGGTTATGTGACATGCATATATTCTAATCCTCACTTCCTGTGGGCTACAGCAACACTAAACCCCTGAGCTTGCCTGAGAAGGACTAAATGCACAAAGCTGCTATTTTTAAATATCCCATGGAGAGAGACTCTCACGGCAGCCTGTTCTATTTTGTTGTGAAAATGTGGGCGTGCAGCCTCGTTCTGTGGACGATAAACCAGGTGCAGACTTCCATCTGTGTCACCGCTGATGAGGAAATACAGCGAGTGCTGGACGGAGCAGTGAGTGACAACAACCGTGCCCACAGGGTTACTTTTGGTTCCAAAGGTACTATACCGGAAGTGTTTGGTAGAAACAGGGCTTACACATAGAGACAGACAACCATTCATGCTCACATTCACACCTACGGGCAATTTAGAGTCACCAATTAACCTGTGGGAGGAAGCTGGAGCACCTGGAGGAAACCCACGCTGACACAGGGAGAACATGCAAACTCCACACAGAAGGGCTCCGCCACCAGAAACCCTCTTGCTGTGAAGCAACAATGCTGACCACTGCGCCACCATGCCGCCCTACCTGGATCAAATCTCCACAAAGTTAAACGTTTACTATTCAGGAGTTTTTGCTCAAATTAATGTTTGCTGACAGTTTAGTAAGGATTCAAAAAAGACACAATCTCTGTTCCAAACCTTGATTTATAGTTATTAGTTTTATCAGTGGGATTCTGAATGAGGTTTTCTTACTTCTGGAACAGAAGTTCTGGTTTCACTAACGCTCTCTATAAAGTTACTGAAATGCTAATCTTACCAAGACTCTCTGAGAGCTGCTGTTTTAACTTTTGTGTTCTCCTGCAGTTTCTCCTCTGAAGAACCTCCTCACATCATCTATGAGATCCGGATGAGGCGACCAGTCCAGGAGAACATCTACACCCTGGACTAGAGAGCCTCGCTCACACCTGGACCACACATAAACTGTTGTGATACAAAACACAGAAACTACATTTTGTTTTAATCAAATTAAATAAATCAAACACACTCTTATCCCACATGTTTGTGGTCTGCAGAAGGTTTTATTCAGTGTGTGAAATACTCGATTACAATTAGGGTAAGCTACATGTTAACATCTCCCTTCATCTGTGCTTCCATAAGCACCGGGAAAATAAACTAGATTTATTTATTAAAGTGGATGTTTATGCCTACTTGGAGAAAACTCCTTCAAGGCCTTATTGAGATATTGAGTTTACGAGAACAAGGTTGATGCAAGGTCACACTGACCTTGACCTTTGACCATCAAAATCTTATCAATTCATTCTCGAGTCCAAGTGAATGTTTGTGCCAAATTTGAAGGTATTGCCTTGATGTATTCTTGAGAAATTGCGTTCATGACAACAAGATGGATGCAAGGTCACAGTGACCTTGACCTTTGACCATAAAAATTGAATCATTCTTGACTTCATGTGGACGTTTGTGTCAAAATTGAAGACATTCCCTCATGGTGTTATTCAGAAATGCAAGGCCACAGTGACCTTTGACCACCAAAATGTAATGAGTTCAATATTAAGTCCAAATGTTAATTTGTGCCAAATTTGAAAAAAAATTCTTTAAGGTGTTTTTTAAATATCGTGTTCCTGAGAATGAGATGGACGAGGTTACAATGAACTTGACCTTTGACCAGTATAATCTAATCAGTACAGCATTGAGTCCAAGTGGACGTTTGTGCCAAATTTAAGAAATTCCCTTAAGGTGATTGTGGCATTATAGAGAGAATGAGACGGACGCAAGGTTTTAGTGACCTTGACCTCTGACATTCAACCACCTAATTCTTATCAACTCAGTCTTGAGGCCAAGTGGATGTTTGTGCCAAATTTGAAAAAAAAAAAAAAATCCCCTCATGTTCAGGAGGATGAGATGTACATATGTGTGGAGAGGTGACCCAAAAACATAATACTTCTGACCACAGCAATCCCCAGTGTGGAGGCATATTAAGGGCAGAATTTGAAAACACACGCTCCTCCAGCAGCTCCTCCCTCTCTGTCATGAGTCCCTCCCACAAGACAACCACGATCATGGACACCAGGCTCTCAGGAAGTGCACCGGACTTTAAAGCAAATCTGACATAGAGGCGAAACTGTCTAACAACTCTAGGGTCCGTCATGTGATGCCAACGGGCCCAAAAAGAATTTTTCCCTGTAGACTTACACTGTAAAATAGATTCAGTCCATTTGCTCTGACAACACTTAGAATATTTCTTTAAGTAATATTTTGAAAGATGGAGGTACGTCACCCTCCACCGTCCTGTCCTCCGAAATGACCCAACAACACAAACTGAACAAGGAGGAGGAGGATTTTTGACTTAGTTTGGTCTTATTAATAAAATCACTAGATTGACATAAACAGATGTTCTGAGACATTTTATAATAAAAAGATTATATTCTACAAACGATTATATTCTCAGCACAAAGTCTACATTTCCACTAAAATACCAACAACTGTCTTTGTGCTGCCTGATCTGAATGAACCTGTTTGTTCCTCCCACTGAAACACTCAGAATTTCAAGGTCGGGAAAAAAACAAATACTTTGAAACCCACAAAAATGTTGAGAAACTCTTTTCTCCTCTTTCAGTTTGATTACCGTTTGTTTCCTGACACATGAGAGTGAGGATTTAACTTTGTGTTTGCTTTAAATGATACTGGCACTGAATTATGACAATAATGAAACTTGTATCTAAAGTTTTTTCTTTAAAACATTATTTTAATATTATGCTTTTCGCCATATAAAAACAAACAACTCCAACAGTATCAATAAAACACAGCAGCAAAAACAAAGTAAACATCTGACTTCATGGTACATGATGAACACACTGTAACCTATCAAGATATATACTGCACAGACACATAAATGTGGAGATACAGTATAAATGGGATCACAGCATAGCATTTATGTATTCATCTAAATATTTACATATAAAGATAATCTTGATGGATTGAGAATATTTTTGACCCTTTACACATAATTACACTTAATCTTGCTACTCGTCAGTCTACTGCACTGCGCATCATCAACCCGGTGTGGTGGTAGCTAGCTTTGCCACTCATTCAGCAATTATTGCTAGTCACGCCATCCTGACTCAACAGCGTCGCTATGGAAACATTGTGCCAACCCTACAGGTCGCCTTGGTGAATAAGAGGGCCAGTTTTTTAGCCGCAAACCCCCTTTAGCATTGTTAACTATATCATTACTGTTAGCACCATTAGCAGTGTCAGGACTGCTAACGGTGCTAACACAAGGCTAAAGTGGGTTTTGTGGCTTGAAATGAAGCCACTTAGTCACCGGGGCAACCTGGGGGGAGACTGGTGGTGGCTACCATGTTTCTGCAGTTGTGCTGTGCCGGTGAAGGGACGGCACTCCCAGCGGTAACCTGATGCTGCGTTCCAGGCAAGTTTCCGAGCCTGTAAGTCACCACTTCGAGTCACAACTCACAACTTCATAGCATACCAGGCAAGTCACGCCAAACTCTCAAAGCAACATGGCGGACTGTGCGGGGTTTATATTTGTTTATGATCACTTCTGTCACCAAAGGTGCCACTTCCTTGCTCACTTGAGCGAAACGGAGGAGGAGAAAAGGCGCATAAGGTCACAGATGCTTTTATACTTTTTATTTTACGTTATCTGTGTGTTTGGAAATGTATTTTGTATTGATTTATTCTTGCACTGGAAACTAGCTGTTAGAGTGGCTGCCAATAATGTGTTAACATTAAGGTTATTTTATGTCTATTTCTCACCGTGTATCACCTGCACACTGCATTGTTTAGAGGAGTAAGGTCATTGGTTTAGAGGGCTGTGTGACGTCAAAAAGCGTAACTGGGAGTGCATCGATCTGGTACGAGTTCACGGGTGGTAAGTTACGGGTTTGACTGCCGTTGCAGTGCACTTTCACGGGTAGAAGGTTGTAAAAACACGAGTTACAGGTTGCCTGGAATGCAGCATAATTGCCAGTGACTCCCACCCAGAATGGTTGGTGCGCAGTGCAGAGTGGCCAAGGCTAACATTAGCTAACCAGTGGAGACTGGAAAGTGGGCAGTTAGCGCTATAAAAATAATCAATAATTCACAACAAAGTCACATTTTTCTTTTAAAAACCTGAATAACAAAAAAGTCTCACTGTTTAAACTTAAACTGTCAGTTTGCCAATTTTCATTATTCAAATGTATTTAAAGAAGTCATCTACACTTTACATGTTAGATATTCCTCTGGTATTACTTGAACTCTGGGTTTGTGCCATCCAAAAGTTCAACATCTGAGAGCACCGAACAACTTGTGTAATGTAAGAACTGAGTAAACATTAAAATTTCAAGTGGTAGTGCTGGTATTTTGAAGCAGGGTTGTTTAAGGTAGGCCTATCTGGAGTCAGTGTACATACAGTAGATGGCAGTTAGCTTACCCCCAGTTTGGAGAGGCAGACAGGAGTACCGCCAGAGCCTCAGTGACGTACTGCTGTGGACAGGGGCAGCAGAAAAACTGATAGCACTTAAACTGATACAGATTTATGCTGCTTTACTTATTAAACACAATCACCACTGACACCCTATATTGTTTTTGAATGTAACTGAAGTACATCTCCACTATTGCCCCGGATGTCTTTCCTTATCTCCAGGGTAGTTGGTGGAGGGCCGCTCCATTTTAAAAAATTTATACTTCTGCCTTGAATCAATGCTGTTGGAAAGGCAAAGGTTCTGTGCCGACACCGTAGCCTGGCGTGCACCTCTCCAGAAATGTACACGCCACGGCAATGCAGACCTCCTGTTTATTTCCCTCAGTGGGAACAAAGCTTTTAACTTTAATTTCACAGATAAGAAACAATAAATTGTGAAGACAATAAAGCCTTGTCTTGTGTGTGATTTATCCTGGCTTCATATGAGCAAAGGAAATCTCTGCTCGTCGCTTGGCTAATTTATGCAGTGTAAAATGCCATAGGCTTGTGCTAATAACGTTAGCATGCTATATTTATTTGGAGAATGTGTTTAGTATAAGACAAATGTTTTGTCAGTGAACCTTGTGAGTTGTAATGGAGCCGAATTATGTAATGTTACCTTTGTTAAATGTTGCTGTTGTCCCTGGCTTCATATCAGAAGAGGAAAAGTTTGCTGGCTACTAGGCTAATTTATACAATGTAAAATGCCATAGACTTGTGCTAATAACGTTAGCATGTTGTATTTGTGGGGAAAATGTGTCAAAATAAAGACAAGTGTTTGTCTGTGAATGCTGCGAGTTATAGTGAAGCTGATTTGAGTACTGGTGTTTGAAACTGTCTCTATTAAGCCATGTTTAATGTGTGTTATTGTGTGTTTGATGCATTTTAACTTGACAGCACTTCACAGAAACCTCCACCGCCGACTAGTGTTTTGGAGGCGTAACTGCAGAGTGACACAGACACACCACCGCACAAGTATAAATGCTCAAACGGTGTAGGCCACGTGCGTAGGGTTTGCTACACAAGAGTAAATCCCCCTTAAGAACCCATGGGGTCTCTTTTTGGCACATCATCATGAGGCACAGTGTTCCATATTGCTTTTGCAAGTGAATGAAAAAATAAGAGTAAAGCAGTTAAAGTTGCCTACAGAACCAGTCAGCCCACACACACACTCCGAATCTCCTCACCAACCCAACCCTTCATCTCCCCTGGGCATGGGTGCAGATCTGATGACAAGTTTGGGGGGGACACAATCAGTTGTGATTTTTTTTTAATTGCACGTGTGCAAATCATGCCCACAGAGCACTTGAGATTACCAGCATATTTCACGATTTCATAGAGGCTCATCACCATCACCAAGTCATTCAAAAAGCACTACAAAGAGAATCATGTGCTTACCTTTACTGTTTATTTCTCTTAAACAGCCAGTAGTACATGGAGCCAGCCATCACCCTCCCTTTCACTGCTTCGCTGTTAGTTAATGCTACTTCTAGTTTCAGGGTCTCAGGCATGTTATGTCCACTCACGTTCTCATCTCTCGCCTCTCACAGATTCCCATTTCTCCTCATCATCTTCCCTTCCTGTCCCATGTCCCCCCTCCCCGTCCCCCCCAGGATCTGCACCCATGCCCCTGGGCTACGATCGTAACATACAACACTTACAACTTACAACGAATGATGGCGTTGAAGATACTAAACATGAGTCTATGAGGAAACATTTATACCCAGTTTAGACGCCCCTAGGAGCAGCATGGCAGAAACTGTAAGTGAAACATTTGGCAAAAAATTGGATGTTCAGTATCAGAGCCCCAAATTCAGTGTAATACATCAGACCATCTTCTGAAAAAAGTGTTTATTAGAAAAGATCGGCCTACAGAACTTCCGTAAAGATGCCAAATATGTTGGATTAACACTATTTTACCCAGACCATGTCACTGTAGAGCCTTAAAATTTTGCTTCTGACCTTGAAAAAAAACCAGTCCACTAAATCCACGACAGTATATTTGTAATACATGATGCAGCAGGGTATTGGGATCAATAAAAACTATGGCACATTGCAGTTTCTCCTGGGTTGGGCCCTTTTTATGAGTTAGACTGACTGGACTGTCACTACACACTGTCTGCAGGGCAACACAAACACCACCCACACTATGATTGTCACATATTAGTTTAAGACAATCACTGCCTGAGGTGTGTGTTCACCTCCGTGTTTAGAGAAGCTGGAGGGGAGGGCGCTGCTACAACACATACACAAACACACTTAACCTTAACCTGAATCTTCATCTTAAAATTTAACGATTTACATTATGGGGACTTGTGTTTTGTCCACAAAAGGCAGATGAGTCCTCACAGTGTCACTGTCACCTTCCTTCCCTCAGCCTGGTGGTTACAGTATTGTGCACATAATAACAAATTTGAGGGACTTATACTTTAGTATTTACAGTTTGTGTTACGTTATACTTCTACTCCACTCCATCTCAAACAGGATTTATACTTCTGTGTCAAACGATGCCGTACCCTACGCTGTAGCCTGACGTACACCTCCCCTAAAATGTAACTACATGTTGTGGCGACGCAGACCTCCTGTCTGTTTCTGTAAGCTGAAACCATTTCCCTCAGTGGAAACAAAGCTTTGATTTACTTTAAAGGCTCTCTAAGTCTTCCTAAGCTTGAAAAGTTTTTGTCACATACAGCAAACATCTCCTCACGATCCGTTAGCTACATGTCCTCGGAATATGCTGTGAAAAAGTCCGGTCTCTGTAGGCAGCCCAGGCTCCGCAAATGGCAACAAAAACATTGTGGTCCAGGCTCCACCAGCGTGAGACCAGCGAAAGCAAGCACGCGCACATGAACACTGTGCCCAGAGAGGCACCATGACACACCACCGCACAAGTATCAATGCTCAAACGGTGTAGGCCACATGCGTAGGGTACGGTGTAAACTCTGCGTAGAGCTGACGCACAAGTATAAATCCGCCTTCAGAGGTAAATATTCAGAGGTGAGATAAGGTCACACAGGCCAGTCACAAGCAAAACTCAAATTACTGTGGTGAGAATCAACTCAAGTCATGAAATTAAAGCTAATGTTCGATGACCTGATAAGATAATAAATTAGCTAAAAAGACACATTCATGTTCCTTTCTTTGTAGGTTTTCTGATGATGGGTGAAGTTGGTTGTGGAGGTTCTTACATACTGACATTCACACACTGATTTTCTGAACTCTTGCTTCATGTTTATCTCTTGATCTGAAACCCAGATGTCTTCAGTGTACAACAAAAAACAAAGGAAATGGCCTTGACTTCCGGTAGTTTTTGAGGGGACTGTATTTAAATGTTAGGTAGTTTTACTTGTGTTAACTATTTTTTATTGTCAGTGGGTGAAAAGATTGTAACTTAAAAGCCGAGACCTTCCCCCAATTCCTGGGTTGCCTGTTACAGCCTGTGGACTGACGCCTGTGTAACAGACTCAGGCTGAATTTTTTGAGGAACTCCAAGGATGTGACGTTATACATGTTCCTGAGTGTTTTGCCTCTCTTCAGGTTTGCTACAGCCCTACAGTGTACAACAGTAGCTAACGTTAGCTAGGAAATGGAGTCAGCTAACATCAATAAACGACCAATATCCACCACAACACAGACTCCACACATGCTGCATCTCCGTTATTTGCATTTTGCGACGGCAGCAGAGACGGACCTTCACTTAGTGTGTCGTAGCAACTCAAATTCAGCCCGAGCAACACCAAGCACGGGGGTCTGACACTGGACAGCCCTGTTGGCCACCCTAATTCACCACTGGATCAGCAAACTTTCTGTTGCTGCTGTTACACAGGTTATACCCAGTGCTGCCGCTGGCCACCAGCTCGCTGTGAATTCCGGCACCGTGGTTTACGGTGACTGAATTTGAGTTGCTACAGCAGATAAGGTCTGAGCTGCAGTCCGCTCTCCTGCCAGGGAAGTAGTGTCCTAGTGACGGAAGGATGGCGGACTAGGTTAGCTTCCTAATTCTTGTTTCATAATACTTTAATAGTTAACCTCCTTAAATGCTACATGTTGACAACGTATTAGTGAGGTTGAAAATCTAAAGCTGTTTCAGTTGCGCTGCTGATGAATTTCCTCGTCATGTGCTGTGGTCTGAAATTAAACGCAATCTATCAGTTTTAATTTTGACAGCTATTTTAAATTTAGTCTGAGTCTTGAGATGAAAATGTTTATTAGTTTGGTCACATTTTAGTCATTGTTGGAGGGGACTGCAAGTCATTGTTGGAGGGGACTGCAAGTCTGTGATCAACACATGTTGACTGAAACTCTGCGATGTAAAAAGAACTGAAGTGAACTTTGATATCAGTTTGGAGATCAGTGTCAAGTTCACAGAATAGCATAGAATATCTTTATTGCCGTATATGTGCAACAAAATTGAATGTAACCTCCTCAGTTCAAGTAAAAGTAAAAAACAAAAGAGCTTATGAAAACATTTAGGAGATCGTACCGGCTGTAGATGTTGTTCGCAAAACAGCATGTTGTCAGAAAGAGTAACAACACACGTACAGAAACAGCCATATGAAGCACCAAAAGAGAGAGCAATGAACCGCTGCGTCTATGCACGTCGCCATCTTTAAGTTTTAGCTGTATCTTAGATTCTAGTGGACATTTTTCACAGATTTCAGACATATCAGGCTGAATATGGGAGAACTGTGTGTGTGATGCAGTCGACATCTTGGGTCTTGGGTTTGAATATTTCATGTCATGGGCAAGATTTTTTTTTTTTTTTTTGTTATCAATTTAAAGACACAAGAGACAGTGAAGCATTTAGGAAGTTTAAGTTGGTGTTTTGACCAAGTATTGGGTCAGTAAACGCTGTTCTTAGGTGTGTGTGATGTTTTTAAAGTAAATATCTCAAGGCATTAATTCATTAGAACCAATGATTAATCCGCTGTCCCTGCTCCAACACCCCGAGAGTCTCAATTATTAAAATAAGATTCAAGTGTTTGATCTCAGATGTTCCACCTGTGAGGTGTGTTCTTAATCAAACAGTGTGAGTCACTGACAGTTCACAGCGTATAAATGATTAGGTTGATTCAAAGGAATTGTCACTTTCTTCTGGATCCTTGGAGCTGAAAGTTTACGGTTACAACAAGCCGAGTGCCGTGGTGAGCTGCCTGCAGAGCCGACTGCAGACCCGCCCACATGGTTTCACTCAAGTTCAGCCTGCTGGCCTGTGAGTAGTCTGATCTTTGCACTATCAATACGCCATA
The DNA here is from genome assembly GCF_011397635.1 of Epinephelus fuscoguttatus. Taxonomy (NCBI): domain Eukaryota; kingdom Metazoa; phylum Chordata; class Actinopteri; order Perciformes; family Serranidae; genus Epinephelus; species Epinephelus fuscoguttatus. The sequence goes on along the minus strand of NC_064763.1, from coordinate 41,748,162 downwards.
TCTACAGAGAAATTATACCCAGAGTTAAATATTAAAACCAGGTATTTGTGTTGAGAAATTAACATTCAGAACTCCATTTAAAAAATAAGTGTTTTTAATGTTAACGCTCTCTAAAAAAAGATGAGACAATCTAGAGCCAGAATTATTTCTTGAACTGTTCCGAGGACGTTTGGTCCATGCATCTCGATTTAATCTGATGTTTAGACTACTTTGTCCTTGACAGGGACTTTTCGACTTCATGAAAATAAAAATGGAAATAGATTTTGTCTTGTTTTTTTTCCTTTTAGGGGCTGTCAGTGTTTTTTTGTTTTTTTCAATTTCAATTAATCTACCAATCATTTTCTTGATTTGATTAAATATTACACCAGTCAAACTGTCCCAGTGTCCTTGTGTAGTTCTAATGTTAATGTCTAATGTAAAGCTGAAACCAGTGACTGTCAATTTTCCGTCAGTCGGCTAATCAGCTGATGGAAAAATTGCTGAATTGCTAATTTTTTTTCAAGATTAATATAAGGTTGCACTAAAACTAGGACCAGAGAACAATAAATTTCATACATTTCCAGATATTAAAGTGATATTCCACGCTCTTTTCTATTTTTAATCAATGTCTTTGTGTATTGATCTGTATGTGCAGTGATAGGAATGCTGTACTAGTGTTGTAAGTGTTATTGGAGTGTGTTAAATGTCTGAATTTAACTGTTTGTTTGTGTGTGTTTTAGTGCTGGCCATTGGACTCATAGCATCAGGTAAGAATTTAATATGTCACGTGTGTTTCTACCTACTTAACCTACACTGTGGGGACATGTGCAGTATGTTACATTACGAGGACTCTTAAAAAAACAAAAACAGGTGCCTATGAGGTAGCTCATTCAAGAGCAACTTAACGGGAACTGCCCATTAGTTCGACATCCATTGTTCTGACCATATTAAACTCATTGTTCCGAAGTCCGTTCCGAAATCATCATGATGCTCTGTGGTTAAGGTCTGGTTAGGTTTAGGCACAAAAACCACTTGGTTAGGGTCAGGAAAAGATCATGGTGTGGGTTAAAATGAAAAAGAAAGTGACAAACACATAAGCCGTGAGCCTGCTCCGCCTCAAGCCGGTCGCGGCGCACCATACGCCCGCCGCGAGCCGTTCAGCACCGCGGACAGTCGGACTAATGGGATGTCGAACCAATGGGCTGTCGAACCAATGACATGGACCCAACTTAACAACCTGTTTTGGCTCAATCCAACCCCGTCACAAATGCATTTCAAGTCTGACACACAGAAAGAGCAAAATATTGTCAGGTGAGGTGTGGTTGCTCTACAGACACTGAGGTTTGTGCTATCGCAGTTATCAAAATTCATCACCCTATCTAACAACAACAGATAATTCTTTTTGCAAATACCTGTCAAAATAAAGTCTATGATAAAGTATGACCATAGTAAGAAGAAATGTGAAGACGACTATCATCTCCTCGAACATTATGCATGTTTTTCCTCACTGCTACATTTTCACTGTGTTTTGTCTGTGTACACTCTACTACTTTTTTGTCCACATGGATGCTAAATTGCTTGGTCATCGATACAAACTTTGAGAGCTTGTGTACTTCAGATTTTAATGAATGTAGCTGTTCCTACTTGTAACTGTTGCTTTTTGTTGTGTGTCATCAGAAGAAGCACAAGCACGAAAATGCAATGGAGGCAAAGATGGAAAAGGAGGAGGGGATGACAGTGGCAGTGACAGTGACAGTGGCAGTGACAGTGACAGTGGCAGTGACAGTGACGAGAGGTCAGAAGATATTTACAGACTCGTTTTCAGTATTTCTCTAACTTTTATCACCTGCACATTTTCTGTCTTTCTGTAATAATTATAGTTCTGGTGCAGCTGTTAGATCATGTGTCAACAGTTAGCTTGTTTTCCTCATTATCTCCAGAGAGTGTCTCTGTTTGACTGACTTATTTCTTTCAACTTTTCATGTCACACGCTGATTACCTTGAGACTTTCACATTGGTATTTAATATTATGGCATTGATCTCAGCTGACACAACACAGAAATAGACACATTTAGACTAAATTAAAGAGTATTGTTACTTGCTGTTGCATCCACATGCAGCACAAACAAAAAGAAACTTAAATTAATTGCATTAACTTTTTACATTTGTACTACATCACAACATCATGTGTCCTACATTGTGCGTTTCAGCAACTGGAAGTGACTTTTTGTAATAGTTCTTAATGAGAATGAAGCTTTTTGCTTGCTGTTTTTGCGCCATGTGCCTCGTGTTTCTGCACTCTAGGTGCCTGGCTCTTTTGCTGGAGCGCTCTGAACTCCTTGAGTTGAAAAAACTTCACCTCAGAGCAGAAAAGCGCCCCACATCATCTCTGCTTTTTTCCCATTGTCCAGCTGGACGATTTGAGAGGCGGGCCTTCTGTTGTGGTCACAACAACAATTTTACAGTTGTAAAGAAACAAACAGTTGTTGGTAAACAATGCAGGAGAAACTGGTGGTAGCGGTAGCTGGATATCCAGAGCTATACGGCCTGACGATAGACAGCAGGTTGTCAAACTGCACCACTTACCACCCACCTATGATGCAGTCCTGAGTTCCCTCCCTAAAGAGCTTAGTACCCATTCACACCTGGACCCATCTAACCCGAATGACCCTTATGATGGCTGACTGGGTCAATAACTCACAGGTGACCCTAATGACTCCGAAACTTAGAGCTCACACGTGACCTCAATGACTCTGCAAGTGTTCACACCTGCACAGGGTTTGAAGTCTGTGACTCTTATCCAGTTGGTTTGAGCTGAATAAGCCTCTTAAATGAGAGGTGAAACGTCTTCAGGAACCTCAAGCAAGTCCAGTTGCCTACAGTATTGCACTTAAATAATGTGATGCAGCTTGAATATGGCACTGACTAGTGACCAATAGATCCGAACATGACCAATAATCTGCTACATGATCAAATGAATGATCAATTATTTCTCTGTCTTCCTTTTCAGTTTAAAAAAAGTACTGCATCCCCGCGGGGTATATCCCTTCTCTCCAGGACAACTGTATCCACCCCCACCACATGGATGTCCTTCAAGAGCAGCCATAAACCTCTTATCTGCAATCCTGTCACATTTCAAAGCATCGCCACATCCTGGACAAACCCAAATACCTGCACCACCTTCACACCCCGAAAGTCTTCATATACACATATCGCAGCTTGAATATCCTCTGCCACCTGGTCCCTCACCTTTAGGACCTCTGTGGCCTGGACTTCCCGCACCGCCTGTAGAACCTCTGCCACCTGTAGTACCTCTGCCACCTGCACCTCCTGTACCACCTGTAGTACCTCTGCCACCTGTAGTACCTCTGCCACCTGTAGTACCTCTTCCACCTGCACCTCCCGCACCACCTGTGATGCCACCACCACCTCCACCTCCTGCACCACCCGTGATGCCACCGCCACCTCCTGCACCACCTGTAGTGCCACCACCACCTCCACCTCCCTCACCACCTATAGTACCTCCGCCACCTCCACCTCCCTCACCACCTGTAGTACCTGAACCACCTGTAACTCCCTCAAAACCTCAAGTACCTACAGAATCTAAACCTCCCAGCAAACCGCCCACAACACCTAAAGGTCCCAGCAAACCGCCCACAACACCTAAAGGTCCCAGCAAACCGCCCACAACACCTAAAGGTCCCAGCAAACTCCCCACAACACCTAAAGGTCCCAGCAAACCGCCCACAACACCTAAAGGTCCCAGCAAACCGCCCACAACACCTAAAGGTCCCAGCAAACCGCCCACAACACCTAAAGGTCCCAGCAAACTCCCCACAACACCTAAAGGTCCCAGCAAACTCCCCACAACACCTAAAGGTCCCAGCATATCTAAAAAGCCTACAAGTTCTAAAATGTCTAAAGTTTCTAAAAAGTGTAAAAGTCTTAAAAAGTGTAAACATACTAAAAAGTCTAGACGTCCCAGCAGTGTCAAAAAACCTACACGGCCTGGCAAACACTCTGGCATCGGCAAATGTTGTTGCAAAGGTAAACGCTGTTGCAAAGGCAAGCGAAACTGCAAAAGGAAGTGTTGCTGCTGCAAAGGACAATCTTGCTGCAAGTCACTGGTGATCTGTGAGGGACGGAGCGGGAAGTTAAGATGCCGTAAGTTACTAACTCCTGCACACACTGCCAGTTGTGTGCCATGGCATACATGAACGTGTCTCATTGTCGCTCATGACTTCACTCTGTCTCTCTGCAGCTAAGGGGACAACAATCCAGCTGCGGTCCGCCACGTATGGTCGACAAAGTAGAGGTGTTTGCGCAGCAAAAAAGCTGAAGAGACACCTACAAAGCTTGACCTGCAGAAAAGATATCACCAACGTTGTGACCAAAAGGTAAGACCACGTGTAGACAGACAGGTAAAAAAAATAACAAGAAAAATGTATCAGATTGATCGCAAGTTTTTCCCTTTCCATCCCACTCTTCTAGATGTAACAAGAAGTCCGAATGTGTTATCAAGGCATCCAATGCATTGGCGGGAGACCCCTGTCCACTCACCAAGAAATACCTGTCTGTTGGTTACCAGTGTGTCTAAGGGGTAAGATAGTTTTCATTTTCTAATGTGTCTCAATAGTTCCGTTTCCACAAACACTTTCTGTATAGTACCTTTGGAACCAGCAGTAACACTTCAGATGCCATAAGTTACTAGCTCCTGCTAGTTCCTAAAGAGCCAAAAGTTCCTTAAGAGCCGGTGAAGCCACTGCCTGTGAAGTCTGTGCCCAAAGGTCCTAAAGAGCCCTGCAGTGAGAGTCTCTCTCCATGGGATATTTAAAAATAGCAGCTTTGTGCATTTAGTCCTTCTCAGGCAAGCTCAGGGGTTTAGTGTTGCTGTAGCCCACAGGAACGATGCTCTGCAACACTTTATTTTTTTCCCCCAGTGAGGATTAGAATATATGCAGTTCCCATTATCCGGTCTAAATTAATAGATATAAACGTGTGAAGATCCACTCATTACTAAAAGTGTCTGTCATCCAAGAGAGACAATAAAAACTAATGGAATGGTCAAAGTTGTCACAGTGAAATTTAAGGTGTGCTGATGGATTCACGTCATCAACTCAGGCACTGAGTAACATTAAGCAGGATTTATACTTGTGCGGCAGACCCTACACTGTAGCCTACGCACATGGCCTATGCCACTGTGAGCATTTATACTTGTGCAGTGGTGTGTTTGTGTCACTCTGCAGTTACGCCTCCAAAACATTACTTGGCAGCGGGGTTTCTGGGAAGTTTTCTGGGGGTTTAGTTGTCCAGTCCAGTCCAGTCCATTTTATTTATATAGCACATTTCAAAAACACAAAGTTACCAAAGTGCTGCACAAAAATACACATAAGCATATACAGAAATATACAGAAATCCACATAAAAATATACAGAATATCCACATAGGAGTATACAGAAATACACATACAAAATATACAGGTCATAGATACAAAAGCGAGACAGACAGTACAGCAAGCTCAAGGGATAAAATGACACAAGACAGGTTGGTGTACTCGTCAACCAGAATCAAAAGCCAAGGAAAACAAGTGGGTTTTGAGGCGGGACTTAAAAGATTCTACAGTGGGGGCCATTTTGACATGGGCAGGCAGGCCATTCCATAGCCTAGGGGCAGCTACCGAGAAGGCGCGGTCACCTCTCATTTTCAAACGGCTTTTTGGGACCACAAGCCGCAGCCGATCGGCTGACCTCAGTGACCTTGAGGGGGTGTACACTTTTAGGAGGTCGATGATGTATTGGGGAGCTCGCCCATTCAGCACTTTAAAAACAAACAACAAAGTCTTAAAATCAATTCTAAACTTGATTGGAAGCCAATGGAGGGAGGCCAGGATGGGTGTAATGTGCTCACGCTTGTAGGTACCTGTTAGGAGGCGTGCTGCCGCATTTTGAACAAGCTGCAAACGCACTAGGGAGCCCTGGTTTAGCCCCACATACAGTGCGTTGCAGTAATCCAAACGGCTAGAAACAAAAGCATGGATAAGCATGATTCAAAACACACATTAAACATGGCTTTATAGTGACAATTTCTAACACAAGTACACAAATCAGCTTCACTATAACTCGCAGCATTCACAGACAAACACTTGTCTTTATCTGGACACACTTTCCCACAAATACAACATGCTAATGTTATTAGCACAGGCCTATGGCATTTTACATTGTATAAATTAGCCTAGCAGCTAGCAGACTTTTCCTCTACTCACATGAAGCCAGGAACAACAACAACATTTAACAAAGGTAACATTACAAAATTTGGCTCCATTACAACTCACAAGGTTCACTGACAAAACATTTGTCTTATACTAAACATGCTAATGTTAAATTAGCACAAGCCTATGGCAATTTACATAGTATAAATTAGCCTAGCAACAAGCAGAGATTTCCCCTGCTCATATGGGGCTAACGATTGACAGCTGGTGGACAGATTAGAAAAATAAGGTATTGTTCTATCCCTGACAAAGTGTAACATCTTGTATTTTACAGATTTATAAATATGTCTAATATGTTTATATTTCAAACCAAAAGGATTTGTCAAGATGGAAGAAAAACCTAACGCAAAGAAATGATTCTTGCCTCAGTCAGAAAGACATATTCATATGGGAAAAAAATTGTGCCGAGATGTCAAGACTTTGCAGTGATTGCTTTCTATTGATACAACAGTGCACGTAAACAGCGTAGCCTTTTAAAATATATATGTTTATTAATAGGATTTTTTCTGCCCATAGCTGTGCAACTTATGATGAACAATGTGGTTTTCAATTTAACATTCGACTTCATGTGCATTGTTGTCAATATATTGCCTGTTTATTGGTCTTATTTTTATGTGCATCACTTTTTATTGCATCCTCCTTTTATTAATTGCAGTTACATTATGTTGTTTATTTAGTGGCTCAGGTGGCTCCTGAGTGACACTCATGTCCTGTTGGAATAAGTTTTAGACTTAATAGTGTTTGTAATCTAATCTCGTCTGTCTGTGTGTCTTTTACAGAACCAGTCCTGTCGCTTAAATGGGAAGAAGGGTTTGGCCTAATTGTATGAATCTCTCTATCATCGTGTCCCAACTTTACTCAACAACTAATTTGAACTGATAATAGTTCAAATTAGTTAAAAAAAAACTGACTAAATAAAGTGTAGTTTAAAAGAACTTTGTTGGGGACTAAAATTATCAAATTTTGGGGTGTGGTTGTTGGACACTGTTCTGTCACTAGGCAACAGTAAAACAAAATTAAAATAATTGTGGTGCTCCAGATCATTCACTACAAAAACAGTAATGACTAAATACACTGGAGTAAATTTTGGTAGTAACATTAAAAAGTAATAAAAAGACAAAAACAAACCACAGCGGTTAACATGGAGTCCCACAGGGTTCCATTCTGGGGTCACTTACTTATGATTATATTATTAACTCGCTTTGGCTTTTAAATTTAAAATTGGCAGTCTGTCATGTTTATCGCTTAATAACTGCAGAATTAATACTCACACATGACTACATCATATCAAACTGGGACATGGTGTCAATGATCTGTTCTTTATTTCTTTCTAAAACATGGAGAAGCAGCCGAACCATCAGCAACAAACCAGAATCAAAGATATGTGATTAAAGACAATTTAATATATATTATCATTATAATTACACTCATTACTATTGTTGTAGTAATAACTATTATAATTATTGTGGGTGGAAGTGTTATGTGTTTATAAATATATATATATATAAATAGTTTATTATATAGGTATCCTGAGTTATGTGCTGTGAGGTAGCCTGCTGAAGGACTTAAGTTATTGCTCTTTTTTTTTCTTTCACTCTAAGGGATGGGCTTGAAATTAACTTTATGGATCAAAAATGGCTACTGATTTCTAAAATGACCAGCCACTCTGAATTCTCTGCAGTCAAAATTTTAAATAAACCAAAAATCACAGGTAAAATTTAAAAGAATTCAGAGGATTGTGGCTTAAGTCCAATTCAGTAGGGTGCTGTGATATTTACAATCTCACTAACACCCCCAAATGTAAACAAGTTTGTACCCACATTTACTATGGTTACTGTGCGTTAATTTCAAGCCCTGCTGGTGTCTGTTGTCTTAATAAGAAGTAATAAAATTCAAATTGGTGTTTGAAAAATAAAGAATCATCTCATTGGACCTGTGCTGTCTTCACTGTCTAATAAACTGTTTGTACGATGACTTGCTCATAATAACGAATGTATGCTAACAAACTGACGCTCACTCTCTTAGTTTAGCGTGTTGGCATGCTAACATTAGCCAATTAGCAGCAAATAGACCCTTTAACTGTAACAGTATGACATTTTTTGGTGAGTGGGGCTTAGCTGGAGGCAAATAAATTCTGCACAGACATTAGCTAGTGCTAGCTAGCAAGTTCTGTTGACTTGTTTTAGACAATGAAGGAAGATGATAGGAGTCCTGCATTCGGAAAAATTAATTCATGCTCTGGCACAAACTGGACAGTTTGTACATTCAGAGCACTGTCTGAACGTGCCACTCGGTTGGACACTTTAACAGTTTCCTCTGTTTTGTTTTGCTTACGAAGCTAACGTTAGCTGATGTGCTAAAAAGTTAGCGTTTCAGAGAAATCCAATATTCTTCTTAATCCCTCCCCAGTTTCTGATGAGGTGGACATGATAACCCTTAATACACATAACCTTATTCATCCCTACAACAGGAAATACTTTTTCCCTAACCTGATATGAAGTGTGCGCTGCACATGTGAGCATTTTTGATGATGGCCTCCGTCCAGTCCTTTGGTCTTATCACATTTAACCATAGTTGTCTTTGTTTTTGTTGATGGGCAGTGGCGGCTGGTTTTGAGCCATGACTCCTTCTATTCTGGCTCCCAATAACACAACAAGACAAACACATTTTAACACTCCTATGGAGCCTACAGCCCTGTGGGGGAGGGGCAGCTGCACCTCCAGCTGATAACATGATGTCATCGTGATGTGAGCCCTAAAAGGGTCTATACAGAGTACAGCTGAGGCTGATGTGAATGTCATTAGTTTTGCTGGTATTTAATCATAAACCAAAATATTTTAGGGATGTCAACGGTCAGCCGTTGATCAGTTAACTGCTGAGAATACTGTATATCTGACCGGCTATGCATGTTGGTCTATCCACCTAATTCCTAGCCCCCACGATACCTTGCGTGAATTATGGGCATGACTTCCTGCACTGAACCATAACTAAGCAATATTACACCAGAAGGTGTGTTTTGATGTCATTTGTAGCACAACAGTGATGTGGACAGGGCTGAGGTTTGTACGCATCACTGAAATGACGTTAAAGCACACTTTGTCGTGCCTTTATAAGTATGTTGGAGAACTTTTGCAAATGCAGTGGTCAAGGTAAAGTTCTGAAATTGTTCTACTGAGGTTAATTATTCTATAAATATTTATTTATATAACAGCTGCAGAAACATCATGATCATTTGTCAGATCATTTGTTTTTAAGATATCCTAAAAAGCTATTTTTAGGTGATGTTTTGCTCATCAGTCTTTCAGGTCATTTGAAATAAAAAACAAAAAATGTTTCAGATATATTAGTTTAATGAATGTTGACTTCTGGTGTGGTTATGTTTATATATTAGACTACATAATATTCACAGGATTGTGAAGAGTTTTCCAATAAATCTTAACCCATATACATGAACACATATGGAGCATGTGTGTGTCCACTATGAACCAAAGCAACAGCCGCAGCCTCATCTTCTTCCATCTGTTTATCAAACTGAGTTGTATGGATGGATCCAAATAAACAAAACCATCAATAGCCCCTATTTCCACCAACATTTCCAGCAACTTTTATTCCCAGGAATTTATTTACCTGGGTAAAAGAATTCCTGGTAATCTGTGTGGTTTGTGTTTCCACTGCACCTCAAAGTTCCGGAAAAAGTATTCAAATCAGGCTCATGATGTAGATGATTCGACGTGTGCCCTGTATTTGGCCCCGCCAGCTCATTGGCTGGTTACATGGTGGTGTAGAGAGTTGGGGCCGTTTGTCAGCCAGCAGCTCAGTTTAAAAATATTTTAAGATAAGTGTCAAACTAAGTTAGTCTACATACAGGCAGCTGTCATTTGAGCTTATTAGTAACAATTCACTATCAGCTGAACTAGCGTGTTGTCCTTGTGTAAGACATAACGTTAGTGTCGGTGGATGAGAGACTGTGAGCGGAGCCTATTGAATATCACTGTCTACATGTTTACATGTTCATGCTGCTGCATTGTAGCCTATCTGCTCTGGTGATCCAGGTGTGCTGTTTTGCTGAATCGAGCACATTCGGAACTACTTGTTGCATAACCTGCATTTTTCGATGGCATTGGTACCTAATGGTATGGTAATCTTTTCTAAAGTAATTTGGAAACAAAACTTGTGGAACACATCACCTGTTACACCTCAGACAGTTTAATGTGATCATACCTCTGTCATCTCTGACAGCCGTCTCAAAGCGTTGATTGTTCAACTTTTCACCAAGCACGTTAGCAATTAGCTTGCCTTGTTACGTTAGCATACAGATTCAGATTCAGATTCATTCAGATTCAGAATACTTTATTAATCCCCAGGGGGAAATTGTTTAAACTGTTTATACTGTTAAATCTTGCTCAAGCTAGCTAACGGTAAACATCTGCTCCTTCCTAAAGTTGATTTGTCATTTCTTACAAACTCAAAAAACAGACACTAACACATTTGGCGATCATTTAACGTAATTCAGTATTAATTTTAGCTCAATGCTACTCAAGAAACATGATGTTCACCAGCTAAAGCTCCGCTCGTCTAGCTTAAGGGGGATTTAAACTTGTGCGGCAGAGCCTACACTGTAGCCTAGACCGTAGTTTCTGTTAAGTGCTGTAAAGTTGAGTTGATTCAAAATGCACAATAATCACACATTAAACACACATTAAACATGGCTTAATAGAGACAGTTTCAAACACAAATCAGCTTCACTATAACTCGCAGCATTCACAGACAAACACGTCTTTATCTGGACACATTTTCCCCACAAATACAACATGCTAACGTTATTAGCACAAGCCTATGGCATTTTACATTGTATTCATTAGCCTAACAACAGTTCACAAAGTTTGATAACTGCTAACTCATTAAGTCAGAGTTCTGCTGACTTAAGTGTGACGCTGAATTTACCAGCAGATCTCAATAATATCAGTAATTTAAAGTAGTAATATAGTAGTTTAAATAAAGTAAATAAGTAAATATTTATAAGTTAGAATAAATGCATAATGAACAACTTAAACAATCCACTTAATTACCGTCATCTACTCAGTAAAACCCCACAGGAAAAATTAATAATAAATGTCAAGTCCCCGTCGGGGAATCGAACATCTGCTGACAGGAGGAGAACCTGAGAACCAATTGCTGCAGTACCATTTTTAACCATTACACAGGGGTCTATGGACCGGTGGCGCTGTTTCGGTGTGTTTAATAAATGACACACAAAAGAAATGAACAAATGCAAATGTGTGTTGTAGAGCTGCAACGATAGAAGACAGACGTGATGCCGTCACACTCAGGGTATTTGTTTTTATTCTAAAACTTTAAAATGGGGAAATAACCAGTGTGTCACTCTGCAGTAGCAACAGGTTGAAGCGCAGTACATCATCTTCACCACAAGATGTCAGTCTAACACAGTCAGAGGGCTTCACCCAGTGGCGGCAGCATTTACATTGTTTTAAAATACATTAAAGAATGAAAAGGTCATACTAACAGAGCCATGAGGTGTAGTCTGCCATCAGTCTTCGTTCTACGTCCTTGTCACTGCTAAGCAAACCTTACAAAAGTAAAACAGTAAAACTGGATTTTTCTCAAAGTCTGTAAATAGAGTTCCAGATCACGACGTTACAGCAGCAGGGAGAAGATTATCACTAGTGCATGAGTTTGAATATCTGGGTGTAGTAGTAGATTCACAGCTGACACTCAGAACATGAGCTCTGGGGGGTGGGGGTTATAATTTACGAGGAGAATTTAATTTAAAAAAACAAAAACAAAACATGTCTTCAAACAACTAAGAAGAATCTGTGTATTTCAGTGTGTGGAGTGGAGTTGTGGAATGAGCTGTGTGATGAGTTATGTACATATTTGTGTTAAAGAGGAGAATAAACACACACATAGATGTGAGGCCGAACATCAGTTGCAGCAAGTTGCTTAGACATACGTTATATTTATTTTTGTTAGGCAAAGATAATTGTTAATATTTATATCATACATTTAGATTAGTTTATATTTATAAGTCATGGATTATTAGTAATTTATATCATATAATAAGACAAGTTTATATTCTGTTTGGTCATTAATATGATATATTTGGGTTATTTTGTAGGACAAAGGTAAATGGTAATAAAACTGTATATTTAGAAAAGCCTAAGGTACAGGTTTTTTTCACTTCATGACTTTTGGAGCAGGGCTTCGATTTATTACGTTTATATTATATATATATATTTCAACAGCCTGAGTCAGCTGTGTCACCTGCTGTCATTTAAATAATCATTATGGGAAAATGAAAAGATGTGCCTCCCTGTCGGGGAATCGCACCCGTCTCCTGCGTGACACTTATACTAACGAGGAGATGACACATATGAAGGCCTCTACGTGGGAGCCGCGAGTTCGATTCCCGGTCAATGCAACACCACCATGTTAGACTGTTATTGTAGTGTTAAGTGAGATTTATACTCGTGCGGTGCAGTTACACCTCCAAACATTAGTCAAGGCTACAGCATTGGCTCCGTGTCAACGCAGAGCCTACACCGTATCTACAGCGTCGATTCAACACAGAAGTATAAATTCTGCCTTAAGAGGGATTTATAGTTGTGCAGCAGTAGCCCACACTGTTGTGAGCATTTATACTTGTTATATTGCTTTGTGTTCTCTTCACTGATGCCTCCTGTTTGCATTATCCCTTTGCTGCTGTAATGGACGAATAAAGGATTATCTTGTCATTCTGCACAGTGAAGCTCAAACATCCAAGTGATGTAACAATAAGCAAAACACATTTTAGAGTATTTTTTATTCTAATCAGTTACCATCACTTTGTTTCACAAAATCTGTGTTCATCTGATTATTGCACACCGAAGGCATGATAAGATAAGATGACTGTCTTTAACAGAAGGCTCTTTTCACATTCATCCGCTAAAGGAGGAACTTTCTCTGAGCACATTTTGAATCTGAGTTTGAAACTTCACATACAAGATGATTTTGTGACATTAAGACTAGCTTGGAAGCCATTCATGGTCCAGTATCCAGCTTGTTTCCAAATGCACACGTGTGCTGTGGAAACTTAAAACCTTTAGTGCAGATGTAGTAAGAATGGACCATGGAGACACCTTGTGTCCAGCAGATAAGCTATTGAAATGAAAAATATTTGCATGTTCATAGAATTTTCAATGAGGGCAAGACAACATTTAAACTTCCTTTTGAAAGAACTGTATTAGACACAAATAATTACTCCAAGCAACAGACTTGTTATAAAATATATTTTAAATAAATCAGATGGGAATCTCTTAGTAAATTAATAATTGTGAATTCCATGTCATATTCAGATTCGTGATAACAGAAAATTAACAAAACTGAATGCCCACGGCACGCTTTCAGAAATCACTGTGCTGGTCAAACAAATGTTGGTGACAGTTTCCTGCAGAAGGAGATATTAAATCTAAGCTATACTTTTCAAACTAAGCCTGCTTGTAGATAAAAACTGAACTGAAACAAAAAAAAAAAATCAAACTAAATAGCAGTGATAATACTGAGGCCATGACATAGGCCTGAGCCTTTGTGACAAATAGAAATAAATCAGCGTATCTGCCTGCTTTACATAAGCTACAGTACTGACATGATGCCATGAAAACACACGCACAACACACAGTTTGAGACACATTTTGTGATATTGCCCATGGCACTTAGAACACACAGGCCTGTTTTTGCGCTGAGTTAACAGTGACTGATTTTTTGTAATGTGATACTGTGGCCACAAGATGGTGCCAGTCAGCAGAAACTTACCTGTGTGATTCAATATTTGAATTTACCCTGAGAAGTTAATCAGACTTTAATCATTAAAAACACACCAACACCATGTTAATAAATCCACACTTTAAAGCTTCGTGGGACGACACCAGCCGAGCAGAGACAGATGAGGTGTTGCGCAGCAGGGTGCGTAGAACAGGTTATGCAAGAGGTGAGGGACTAAACACCGCCCATCAGGTGTGTGCGCACGGTGACTCACGTTTTCACCACCGACGAGCACGTTCACAAAAAGGACTCTTTACCTTCGATAGTCTGCGGCGACATTTGCGTTCAGTAACTGTACATGCCGGGACTTTCACAGAGGGATTAAGCCACCGGAGTTGAGGCAGCATAAATGTTTTGTCCCATGTGTCGGATATGGCTTCTGCTTCTCCTGGGAGGATTCGTGGTGCCAGGTGAGTTTCAACAACTTCCTGGAGAGACGAGACGAGTTTCTTCTGTCTGTCCTCAGGCTGAACAGTGATAGACAGCCGCCACAAATTCCACAGAAGAAAGAAAGTGTTAAAGAGTGATTTTTGGACTGGTTCGTATGACCCAGTGTCCACTGCAGGTCATGAAGAGACATAACAAAGTCTGTAGGGAGATAGTTCAGATTCAGTTGGTTCAGGCCGACCTTTAACACGAAGGCTACAAATGAGTAGTAAAACTACTGGCAAAAAAGACTTCAGAGTATCAGCGTCATAGGCCTATGGCAGCAATTATTTGTACACATCCAGAATGTTATGTTATATGTTATATGTATGTAGTTCTTGAGGCCATGGATTATTTTCCTATATTGGATTGTTCTACAATTGAATATGCTTATATCACTATATATTTTTAAACCACTGTTTTACCACTCCTTGTATTGTATACTGTATATGTATTTCTTTCTCAGTATATCATTAATCCATAAAGTTATCATCACTGGCGGTAAACACATTTTCAGCAATATTCTTGTTTTGTTTTGGTTTTGTTTTAGGATAGCTGTACTGTGCTGTGATCCATCATGTAGGTATACGGAGCAAGTAGGTCCAATAAATTGTAGATATTTTCTCAGAACCAAATTGGCCCAGTATAATAATGGCGCTGTGTCTCATCATTGGCAAACAGTCACAGAAAGAGGGGTAAATACATTTTTAATACAACTAAGTTCAGGCAGTCAATAAATCACAGCTGTATATGTCTACAGATTGAATCACTGGTGCCCCCAGGGGGGGAACAGGGGGGCCATGTCCACTCTGATGCAGTTGGCACTAGTTGGCCTTTGTCAGCCCTTGTTAGCTTTTTCGTAGCTCGTTCAGCATGTTGCATTCGCTGATGGGCTCCACGCCGTCAACACCGATTTAACCTACTGAATCAGCCGGGAAAAAAAAGTCCACTAGCGCCAACGAGGGCTAACGGTACGGGATGCACTGCACTGATGGAGGCTGCGGATGCTCACCAACAGGCCAGCTTTGACAAACGGCCAACCATCAGGGCCTTGAGCTTGAACAAACGTGATATATATGATAAGATTATGTTTTTAGCCATGGAGGTCTTTAGCAATGGATGATAATTGTGTCATTGTTTGGTCGTGTACAGTAAATATATGGGTTGAGTTGTTAATGTGCTAACTGGCTAGCTCGTCCTCCAGTTTCCTTTTTCAAGAGAGATTACAAAATACAAATACTGCCGTTTGCTGGTACAGAGAGTTATTTCCTCTCACACAGGTCCAGATCGTATGTACTAGTTGGCTGTTGACTGTAGTCTTTATGGTGTGTTCAGTGCAAATTTTGGTCGAGACACAGGTGACACAAGGTGACACAACAGTCAGCCCTCAGTCACCATTAGTTATTTGATAAGATTGTCTTTCTAAGGAAAAGGAAACTACCCTATCCGAAGAACAATGACACCCCTGATCCAAATACAGAAATGCATTAAAACAGGATTGTTGTGGAACTCAAAATGATTAATTTATACAATATGATTAAAATACATCAGCGTGAAATTCCTTAACTCTCCATATTGACATAGTTTGAAACCACAGTAAACTACAACAGTGTAATCAAACCATAGCTGTTAAGTCTCCCGTTTTGGCCGGGAAACTACCGTATTTTACCGCTCTTTCCCGCTGTCCTCCCGTATTAGTATTTTCCCGTTAATCTCCCGTATTATAATATAATTTAAAAAAACAACATTCCTCTGCCTCTCCAAACTGAACTCTGTCACTAGCCTCGCGACAACTGCCACCTGCAGTAGCCTGGGTGGCAGTTGTCGCGGGGTTAGTGTCGACAGCGGGTCTGGTTGACAAGTGGTTATTTTAGATTTCCTGTACATTCAGGGACGGGTTTTGCAATGGGCAATGTGGGCGACCGCCCAGGGCGCAATCTATGTGAGGGCACACGAGCGCCCTCCAAAAAACCCCAAAAAACCAACAACAACTCGCCAGTTTTCTAGACTACCGCTCATTTCCACGTCAAGTTAGTGGCGTGGGCGCTGGGGCACCTCTATTATCACGTTTCAACCAGCAGCAGAAAGGAAATGCGAATCCTGGCGGTTGTTTGTTGAACAGGGGTCACAGACAGGAATATGGTGGAGGCTCATAGTGCTCCGCGGCGCAAGATAACGGCTTACCGGCGACAGAGAAGTCCGACTCCAGGTCCAGTAGCCTAATTTCCTCTTTTGCTGGCGTCATGACTGCCCAGTAGTACCTGGACAGCCGAGCCGTGGCGGCACACAGGTATGTGGCGTGTCAGAGGAGAAACGAGCCGTTCACGGTCCACAAACCTCACCGCACTTTAGGGACTGTTCTTTACTTGTCAGGGGAGGAGGGTGGCTGGTTGATTTATATTTTATTTATTTATTTTATTTTGATCCCCCCTGTGTTCATCACTTATTGATGCTGTTTTTGAAGTATGAATAAGTCAATAAGTAATTTATTCCACTGAAATATCATTGATGTATTATAGAAAAGTGATTTATCTTTTTATAAATGACAAAAGGCACATCTGCCTCATTTTTGCTGTGGTATCGTGATACTACTCAGAACCATGATACTTTCACTATTGTACCGTGGAGGGGGTTGGGGGGGGCACTGAGGGATGATTCGCCCAGGGCGTAAAACTAGCCAGGACCGCCTCTGTGTACACCTGTCTTAAAATATAAGGGAGGGCGCTGAAAGATTTCCCTTATTTTCAAATCCAAAACTTGACAGGTATGAATCAAACCTCTGAAATTCATTCATGGCTTTTGGTTTTGATGTGTCATCCCAAGATTTTCATCTGGCCGCCTCTAAAAAAACGTGAAAGAACACTAGCTAGACGAAATGCGTTGCTCCACTGATTTGATTGTTGGAGGTGCAGTGACAAGGGTTAAAAATCCAGTGCCAACTTTAGTGTTATTTAGTGTCATTTCACTAGGTTTTGTCAAAATAAAATTGAAAATACAAATAATGGCCCAACTATGTGATGAGTGGGCAATTACATACAGTTTGTTGGCTCTGAAGAACACATATCTTTCTATGATGTTGAAATCAGATTTAACTTTGCTCAAGTATCCTGCCAGTTGTGAATAGGACGGAGCTGTCAGGACAAGTAAGCTTGGAAATACTTGGTGTGGTGCTCTGGGCTGTGTCTGATATTGTGATTAACTGGTAGTTCTGTCTTTGCTGGAACTAAAAACGAATCTATGGAAGAAATGATAGACTTTGAAACTTGAGGTTGAAGCCAGTCATTCGTGGAGCATTTACTATGAGAGCATATCTAAACGTAGAGTTATATTTAAGGTTGTCTGTCTGATAAGCACTCTCATGACCTCACGACGGAGAGATAGCATGGAGCAGGCTTTGAAACAAAAGTAATCATTCCTGATGTTCCCAGGCTCTTTACAGTGAGGGGATATCATGGAACGACTGAAACTAAACTTTAACTTTTCTTTTAAGCAGCACAGAGCCGTTAATATTACCCAGTTAATATTAAAATCACTTTTATAGGTACTTTATGTATTTTATAAGAAACACTTCCAGGCTTGTTTTTGCTCATTCATCGCATTCCTCTGTCACTTTATTCCGAGAAGATTGCTGTCTGTTGAACAAGTTCATGCAACTTTTTTGGCTTTAATTCAGTTTTACTGCTCAGTCTGCGACAGGCTACAACTCTACTGAACTTTGTTACTGATAGGAATGTCTAATGCAGTGTTCAGGAAACCACACTCAAATGAAAATATAATAAAAATGATCAATAAAAACATATAGTTGCTGATCAAACTACATTATCAGCCTAAATCTAACAAATATTATCTAAAATAGAAAGAGTATGTGCATCATTTAGGAAAACATTGGTCTTGAATTCAAGATTAAATATCATCTGCTGATGCTTCCTGTATTCTACACACCTTGATTTCACTCTCTGTGGTTTGCAAACAGATGTTACATATTGCTGCCAGTTTTGGTTGCAGTGAATGTCATTCAAATATAGCGTTTGTTTTTTGTTTCCCAATTTGGTTAAATACACCAACAACATTCAACCATCTTTTTCCTTCTGTGGCTCAGTCAAAACACATTTACCGTGGTCCAAAGCCTATAATCAGCTGCACATATGAATACATTTATTTATTTAATAAAAAAGATCAAGAGACAAAGAAATTAAAAGTAGACAAATTAATGCTTCATGACAAGTACCTGCAGATTCACCGCACAGAGACACTGACCATGTCCTACTAAGTACTATTATCCTTGTTAAGAGTAGTTATCCTCTGCAGTCACACATTTTATTTTATCCTTCCCTGTCCAGGATTACAGAACATTCTTGGCTTCTTCTTCTGTGTGGTTCATTAGAAGGAATGCTTTAATCTGCAGGACGGGTCTGCAGGTCTGTTCATCTCTGTGGCTGACAGACAGTGATGAAGATTTAGCTCACATATTTAACTTTGCCAAACCTCTGGAAGGAGATGAACAGTTTCCAAATTGCACTCACTCTAGTATACTTTACCATGTTGGGGTCACTGATGAGGTGTGTTATTGAACGGGTGAACAACAAACATTAATTTCAGATAATTTAATATTCCCTGTGTTTTTAAGACTCCTGTAAAGGCAGTGCTCATCTAACCCTCTGTACTTGCACACGCATGCAATCATTAACCCATAGTAGGTGTAGCTGCTGCTAGGGTATTTGAATTATTTGCTCTCTTGTTTGCTGAAGCACTGAAGTCATGTAGAAAAGTGAAAAACACAATCTCATGCAGTGGCTGCAGAGTAGACTGTGAGCATTCGTCATCACAAGAAACTGACTCACATTTCTTAACTAACAATAAAGACCAGATATTTAAAATCTTCTAGGTCACTTTGTTCTCAACTATCAAGGACCTTTTCTGTGTTAAAATAAGCAGTGATAACTACAGCATGTGTGGTTCAAACAGCTTTGCTCTTGTTTGAATGGTTTCATGAATTGCTCTGAAACAGAGGGGTGAAATAAGAAACCTGGGCTGTTTGAACTATAACTTGTGGTCTGTGCATGAGTCAGGTAGAGCAGGTTTGTCTGTAAAGTTAAGCTAATGTTCATGAATATTCTTTATCACTTGTTTTACTTTATCACAGGGGTGCGGCATGTCAGCGGAATAGATATTTACACTCCGACAGAGGTGGAAGCAGTCAACGGGACCAATGTTAAACTGAAGTGCACCTTCAAGTCCAGTGCGCCAGTGTCGATTCAGTCCGTCACAGTGTCCTGGAATTTCCGACCCATAAATTCAGGATCGGAGGAGTCGGTGTGTAGAGACTGTTTTTATGAAAATGCCTTGAATGAGTATTTATTGTATTTTAATATCATTATAAAAGGGACAGTTCACTCCAAAACCAAAAATACATATTTTTCCTCTTACCTGTAGCGCTAATATAAATCCAAATTATTTTGGTGTGAGTTGCTGAGTGTTGGAGATCTCAGCTGCTGAGATGTCTGCCTTCTCTTGAATATAATGGTACTACAGGCTCAAAGCACTTTAAAACATATTTAAAAAACTCAACAGTTATATCTCTGTCCAGAAATCATGACCCGATTTACTCAAGATAATCCACAGGCCTTGTTGTGAGCAGTTTCATGTAGGAAGTTGTCTTCTACCAAACTACGCACACAAACCGTATCACCACGCCGAAGGAGGCTTGCATCTACTGCTAGCTCACCTAGCACCAACTGCAAAAAGAAATACATATTTTTGATTTTGGAGTGAACTGTCACTTTAATGACATCCACTAATGATTACCTTTTTTACCTTACCTTTTTATTTGCACACATAGTAAAAACAACATAGAATCCAGATAAAATAATAGAAAAAAAATAAGGATGTGACAGGAGAGGTCAAGAAGCTATAAGCTTATACAACGGACTTCCCCTCAACTTAAGATAGAAAACTATATAAGAAAATAAAGAGAAAAACTATATATATTTAAAAAAACAAACAAAATAAAACTAAACTAATATAGTATAGATTAAGGCCCTTAAAGGTCCAGTGTGTGGGATGTAGTGTCCTTTAGTGGTGACGTTGCAGAACTGAAACTTCTCCTGTGGGCCAAGTGCGTAAGAGAACTATGGTGGCCAATGCAAAAACGCAAATGGCTCTTTCTAGAGCTGGTGTTTGGTTAGGCCGTTCTGGGCTGTTGTCGAACAACATGGCAGACTCTGTGGGAAAGGAACTGCCCCGTATGTAGATATGACTGGCTCATTCTAAGGTAACAAAAACACAACTATTCTTATTTTCAGATCAGTGATTATAAACACTAGTCCATAGCCATTGGTAGCTTTGTCACCTTCTACCTATGCCAGTCCTCAATGCCTATGTGCAGTTTCACATAGATTGACCACGTCAGTGAGTAGAAAAACGTAGGACAGACAGAATGACTGACTGACAGAATGACACACTGACAGTTTCCGTGATTATGTACAGCATACCATACCATGACTTAGTCATACCAAACATTAGAAACAACACCAACATTGGTCCACAGGGGGAGCCACAGCGATCGGTGGCATTTTAGCCATTTTGAAGCATTTTTCTGTTGTTATAGCGCCACCCAGTTGCCAATTAGAGTTAAATTTCTCCAGTCACCTTGAGGCGTCCTGTTCTACATATCTACCAAGTTTAGTAAAAATCCATATGGTGGTTAGGCCTAGATAAGAAATGAGCTCTCTAGCGCCCCCATTTTGTTTGATGGGGTCAATAATGGAAGGTCCCCTCAGATTATGTGTGGTCATATGCCTACAAAGTTGCGTGGTGATGGGTGAAACCCTTGAGATGTTCTACACCTTTATGTGATGAGCCACGCCCTCCGCAATATTCATTGCCTTATAGAAGCTCAGTTTTAGGAAGTTTTCCAACTTTTGCCAAGAGGGAACTTTAGATATTGGTCCCTAGATTATGTTCACCCAGTTTCATGCAGATCGCTCAAACTTCCTAGGAAGAGATCCATTTGAAGTGTTTTTCAAAAAATTCAAAATGGCGGAAAATCTATATAAGCGGAAGTTATGGGTTCTTGAGGCAAATGTGTTCCTCATGAGGAGAGGCATCTCTGTGCAAAGTTTCATGTCTCTACCACATACGGGGCATGAGATATGCCCATTCAAAGTTTGACATTTCAGTTGGTTGCTATAGCGCCCCCCTTTGGCCAACTGATGTAATATTGCTTCATTGGCATCCTCCCATGACCCTCTACCACTGTGCCAAATTTCACATGGATTGACCAAGTCAGTGAGGAGAAAAACGTGGAACACACACACACACACAGAGTTTTTGTCATTATATAGTGAGATGGAAACATAGTTCTGAATATCATGTACCATTTCTGCCAGTCGATCCCGCTACATTCTACACACTGGACCGTTAAAAGTTTAATAATATCATGTTTATCTATTTTTTTCATCTCTGTTCTTGTAGTCACTCAATATACTCTATGTGCTCTTTTCTAACAGCTCTCAGTGTACAATCTTAAATTCTTGATGGCAGACTAGGTCACACTTATTCAAAACTAAAGTAGTGGAAAACATATTTAAAAATGATGCCTGTCCTGCCCATGTGAAATGCAGAGGGAAAGGCCAGGGGCTGGTTTGCTGCTAATGGTGACGCACGCATATCTTCAGTTCCTGCAGTTATCAGGAGTTGTCACTCCAAGCTGAGCTATGGTGGCTGTGTTAGCCAGCTAACAGCTGACACCGCCACAGCAGCGTGTTTAGTACATTTTGTATGAGCAGAATATCCTCACGCTTGCTGATTTGTTTGGACTTATTCTCTGTGCAATTTTGCCGGATATGTGTTTTTGTGTCAGGTGTTTTACTACCATGAGGTACCATACCCTCCCCAGCAAGGGCGTTTTAAAGGCCACGCGGTGTGGTCGGGAGATGTTACCAGAAACGATGCTTCCATCTCCCTGCATGAGGTGCCTCCGACCTTTAATGGCACCTACATCTGCCAGGTGCGCAACCGTCCAGATGTGCACGGCAGAAATGGAGAGATCACCTTCAGAGTCGTCAACAAAGGTTAGACTGCCTGCACTGCACGATGGGGAGGAAAGTGTGTCACATTACATCAGCATCGAATATGCTACAGAGAAATAAGATTGATAATGTTGAAGCCTGTATCTCATTTATGCTTTTCAGTCAGTGTTTTCGACATGTATATAGAAGGTGGTACTTTATTCATCCTTGTAGAGATTCTGCTCAGGGCTTTTCACAGGGAGGTCAAAGGTCAGGGTCCTCCCTGGAACAGGTAGGGTTCTGTGTCTGGGTCAAGAGCACTTTTAATACCCACAGCACTAAGTGAGGGACAGTGTGTCAGATCACTGGGACACTGTTTTATTGTGTAGTCTAATGGCATCTCTAGTTTGTTCTCTCACATTTCCCAGCAGGCAGCATTCAGCTTTCACCCACTGTTATCACTGATTTTTGGGTCTTGTTGCTTCTAGTTTCCCTCTCTGAGATCGGCATCTTGGCAGCGGCGGTTGGAGGCGCCTGTGCTGTCATACTGATCCTGCTGGGTATCTTCGTGGCAGTGAGGGTCTGCAGGAGAAAGCACATGGAATTCGACCCTGAGATGCAGCCGCGGGAACACGAGCGGAAGGACCCGACTGTGTGGTGAGGGCCAGGGAGCCGGAGCTCCTCTTCTTCTCTGGACTGGTGTGGAGTCTGATTAGCTGTTTGGGTCCACTCTGCTGGAAAAGACAAATGAAATCTGAGGGTGGGGAGGCATCTTTCTCTTCCATGTCTGCTCCTCCAATGTGAACCTCTCAGATATTATTGTAGTTTGTTTCCGTCAGTATTAGAGATATAATGTGTCACCCTTCTATTTGTTTTGTTGCCAAATCTTGATACACTTTTATATGTTTTTAACAACAGTTGCCAGTGATTGTAATTACTAACTTTATTTTACTGAGAGTTTTTAAACTGTTAAAGGGATAGTTCAGATTTTGTAAACTCGGGCTGTGTGAGGTACTTAAGCACAGTCTGTGTATTATCTCGTTACCCCCTCGTACCCACTACTTCACCTTCCCCTCAAACAGCCCTTTCCTTTGGCACTACATTTTCTCAACTCTTAGACTCCTGTATTCCTACGCAACTGCGATGCACTGTATCATGCTGCAGGTCAGCTGTCGGGGTCAGTAAGTGCTGTAGCACGATCCCACTGAAACAGAACTTCACTTGTGGTGAATGGTGCATGCTTGTGTTTTTCGGGCTGTTGAAACAAAGAAATGAAACCAGCTGCGGTGAGTTATACTGAATATAGACATCAGCACTCCAACCACAAGACTAAGACAACTCAGCGTTTGCAGTGAACATTTAACTTGAGTGGTTATTTTAAACCACAGCCAAATGAGCGAGAGAGACACTTGCTGAAGAGCACTGCTCTGCCCTACCATCAGGTAAAATTACACTAAATTTCAAATACATGAAACAACTTTCCAAACAGCTAGTAAAGTGTGAAGTGTGGCATCTTCTGATTCAGACGGATCCTGACGCTGTGTCATAACCAAGTCCCATTCATGGCAGCAGAAGCTTTCTGGGTCCGTTAGCATGCGTTACAGTTGAGCTTCTGCTCTTTCTTGGCTTCCAGTTTCCACAGAACTTTCCCCTCCTTAGCACTTCGTCGTTGCTGTCATAATCCCGCAGTTTTCTTTTTTTCTTGTAATCATTGTCTCAAAGTCTGACCCAAACACCTGACCTGCAGAGTAATACAGTGCGCAGTATAAGTGTGGTGAAGACAGACTCTATCTGACCACACGTAGTGAAAATATTCTCAACATATTGTTCACTTCAACTGATTTAGATTTTGTCAAGTGGCTAAAATACATTTTGCTGCTGCCTGCACCCACAGCAGTATATTGCTTAGCTTCTGTGGTGATACTTCCATTTGCTTCTCCAAACTAGGTGCGTGCTGACTGTCGTCTACTGTGTGTTGTTAACTGACTATGGATAAATACCTCTTACACAGCCCCACTTCAAAAAATCTGAACTCTTCCTATAGGAGATGTAAATATGGAGGGATTTGTACATGCTGTTCTTGGAGCTTGCTCACTGACCTCAATTCACAGCAGCAGTGCTGACTGCACCAAATTTGTTCTTTTATCATTTAAATTATTAGTTTTTTCATGATGCTATGTGTAGAATTATGCTTTATCTGAATCATCAGACGTACATGATACTGCTGCAGTGAATTGAGTCACATCCTCTCGACTGCCTGCTACTGACGGTTTGTGTTTTAAAGCTATGGTACTGATTAACTCTTTCCTTGGTAGAGCCTTCCCTTCTCTCTGTGAGCAGCAGCTGCAACAACAACAACTGCTGCTTCACAGTTTGTGCCACTTGAATTTGTGAACACAGGGATTTTAGACCCAGAGAAGCATGAACTGGTTTTGGCGGAGAAACGTTCATGAACTGATGTTTTGGTCATCTCTGTCCTCGGAAGGACGCAGTACATCAATTCTCTGTGGCACTCTGACTGGGTTCGTTGCAAGCTTAGGATTCTGGGTATTGTATTCTTTACAGTGTCTATCTCTGTTATTTTTGCAATGGATGTT
Organism: Epinephelus fuscoguttatus; assembly: GCF_011397635.1. NCBI lineage: Eukaryota > Metazoa > Chordata > Actinopteri > Perciformes > Serranidae > Epinephelus > Epinephelus fuscoguttatus. The sequence goes on along the minus strand of NC_064763.1, from coordinate 41,723,065 downwards.
TGCTAAGGTAAACCAGTGTGGGCTTTTTGTTATTTGCTACACTTTCCATGCAGCCAGATATCCATGAGTTGCCTGTTTCATTGTTTACCTTTGTGTGTGTGTGTGCGTGTGTGTGTCTGCATGCGTGTGTGTGATTGCATTTGTTTGCGGGGGCTGCGTTAGTTCACCTGAAGAGGCTGTTCACCTGATGGCTGTGTCAAAGAAGAAAGAGGCTGATAGTTCAGATGATGAAGAGTCTGAAGGCAGCAGTGGAGATGATGATGAAGAGGAAGGCCTTGACGGTGATGGCGATGATGATGATGACGATGACGACGATGATGATGACGACGACGATGGTGGTGATGATTTAATCAACATACTCGAATGATTAGAACTGTCTTTCCTGTTTTACCATCAGACTCTTTTGCTATTTGTTTACATGATTTAAATGTTTAGATGATGCGTAATTTATTGTCAGTGCTTCATGGTTTTTGAATTACAGCAAACGTTAAGAGAGTACTCCACTGATTTAGCATTGCACTCCTACGACACTGCCGGACTGACGATGTGATTAAAAAAAGCGTCAAATCTGAAGCAGTAGAATCAGAAATATCGTCCTTTTTATTAAACACCTTCCTTGTCCAATGATGGAACCCATCGGTTATTGGTCGGAGGACAAGAACCCTCTGAGGGCAGCTGCCAATATTTTAGGACATCCGGTGTAGCCAGCGGTTACGTGGGCCAAGACTGTCATTAGAGTAATCTCTATAAACAGATATGTGCATATCAGTGCAGACAAATAGAAACAAAAAACATATATAAAGCAAAACGCCATCACACAACAGCTGATGAGTTCTGAGATTGCATTTTGGCCAATGCATTCTGCATCTCCACACGGACTGTCTACCTGTCACTCAAACGTGATTCGTTAACACTACAGTGGACAACAAACAGAAACCAGAACACTTCTGATATCAAGATCTTGCCCCTCTGCCTACAGATCCTGCACACTTGTGCAGATATCTGTTTATAGACGTTATTCCGTGTCAAAGCCTGGCGCCTCCATTACCCACAATGCTCCTCATCTGCCAACAGTTTGGTCAGAGATCCGCGTGTGTAATTGCTTATTGCGGCTAATGTAGCCCCGAGCTTCTAGTCGCACTCAAAATTGAAAAGCAGGCTGCAGAGATACGGCAACTTGTTTCTAACACCCAGGTTTTTTTCATTTTCAAACTCATCAGTGAAGACCCAGTTTTCAGCCCCGACTGACACTGACTCCAGTGACATCATGTGAGGCAGTTTATCTGACTAATCACAGCTGTCTCTGCAGCCACAAAGGCTTTTATAGCATACAATTGTTTTTCACATGCAGTAGCACCCCCCACCTGTCAGCAGATTGATATGTAAATGGGCAGAGTTCCCCTTTAATATCTGTGTGTTTTATGGATGTAGATTAGTGGATGTGAGTTTGTTGTACATGACTGCTGTTAACTTTGCTCCTTTGTGCTGATTTGACTGGATTTCCATACAGCTACTGCTGAAAATCCATTGCCTTCGATCAATGTTGTTGAATTTTCATGTGGAATAAATGAATTATAGATTTTTAAAGAGAAGAGCCAGTGTAATTCGGCTCATAGCTAAAACCACCCTGTACTAGTGTGTGTTTGTGCAACTGCGGTGTTGCCAGAGTAAATGTTTCCTTGTTGGTTCAATAAAACGAAACCAAAATTTGAATAAGAAACAGATCAACTGTTTCACTGTGTGTCTTTGCAGAAGGGTTTGCATGCTGCAGGAAAGGAAACAGGAGAGTGAGGTGCTGTTGTGAGATTTATGAGTGATAAACAAACAGGTGTTTACTACGCTGGCAACACTGTGCGAGTGATTTTGTATTTAGATTTTGTACATAATGTAAAATGAGCAGAACTTTACACTTTTTTGTAAATTAAAGTCCTGATATGACATATCTGTCTCTATTTAGCAACACTGCAATAAAGAACTGTTTTTGAAATGATCAAGTTGCATAAGTGTATTTCATTTAAAAGAAAAAGTTTAGTGTGTGGCAACAGATGAGCTCTTGAGGGAAACAGATTGGGTGGGTGAGTGTGAAATTCCAATCATCGCCACTCCTCTATGTGTCACACATAACAATGACTTACAAACACACTTCCTGCCTGGCCTGGCGGAGTAAAGCTCTGAGTTTATTCACTTTTCAGATTGAACAGTGCATAAATGGAGCTGCCTGTTTGGAAATGAGTTGATTTATATCGCAAACAGGTTGAAATAATATCAGTGGGACCTTTTTTTGAGTAGTTTCAGTAAACACCTACTTAAAGATCATGAAGATACCACAGGCCCCACTGTTCTGTCACTCGCATTACAACTCACTGGAAATCTGAGTACTTTTCCAGTGCTGTGATTGGAGCATTAACTTGTAAAAACAACAGAGGCATGTAGGATACATCACCCCCTGGTGGCATCATGAACTCCCATTGTCGTAGCCCTGAATGGTATTTCAGTATTTTTTTTTTCTTTAACTTTAAACACAATCCATTTCTTTATATCCATCCTCTTAGAAAAGAAAAAAACTCAACAGTAGACTGATATGGAGGCAAGGTGGAGAGAAACGCTAACCTGAAACATGTGGGAACCTGTCTGGGAAGACACAAGATTGTTGTAAACCACACGCCTCTCCACACTGACTCTTTTGCTCAGTGTACATTATACGTCTTATGGAATGAAAACATGCCGTGTTGAACAGGTTCTGTTTAACACATGGAGATCATTTAAAGACCTCTTACAGCTGATTATCTTGTTTTTTAACAAATGACCAGCAAGAGGAAGGAGCACTTAATGATGGGTAATAGTTGGCTCACAGTCAACTGACCTATGGCTAAGCCACGCCCCCCTCCACTCACCTGGACAAACTATCAACATTCAGTGGCCGGCGCTATGGCATGTGTCACAGTACACGGCATTTCACAGGAGGCAGTTGATGATTTTTGGAGACATAACGATCAGATGTCATTGAGAAGTAACCAAAAGGGCCTAAACTACGCATTGGAGGGATATATTCATCATTTTATTGTTGAGAAGGTCGATGAAAAGCTTAAATTACAAGCCACAATTTACAGGTCACAGTGTACGCTTGTGAACCGCATCTGGTTGCCGTCACCATCAAAGACAACAAGTTAAAGTGCCACTGAAGTTAAGGTTTTTGGCTCAGAATATGAGAAAAGGATAACGGCCTTTTTACCATCTTTACCAAGAGTGTCTCTCCGTTAGTTTGGTGCTACAGTATTTACACTGAATCATTCAGCATAACGTTTGCCAACCTTTGTTATCTCTGCCATTACAGATAAGTTAATGAAGCTAAGCTCCAGAAGTTAACGTTAGCTTAACTAGAGCCCTTTGGACAACAGCTAACAATGATGTACCATCACCAAAGTACAAAACTAGAACAAAATAGGCTAATGAACTCCCAGCAAACAAGGTGACATGATGAACAACGCAGCTAGGAGCTAACGTTAGGCTAACTTTAGCTAACGTTAGCTAGAGATGTGAAAGATAACTTTATATTTCTTTCCAGCAAAGTGACAATATGTTGCCTCAAACACAATGTTGACTTACCTTAGAACAGATGTAGACATCATTGTTAATCTTATTCACGTTGAGTTGATGTTGTGGTCTAACGTTACCACACAACTTTATCCAAAGGAGACACTTTTCTCGCTTGAGATGTGGTTTAAAGTGTAAAAATACACCTGGTCGCCCAGCCTCTCAGGATACCTTGTGTCAGAGTTGCATGTACCCCATGCACACCGTTTGACCATTTTTAAACTTCAAATCTCAGAAAAAGCTCTTAAAACCCAACAAACTGACTTTCTGTAATGCATTTCAATGGACGTCCAGGCAGAGAATGTCCCAGTGTATGGGAATGGCTATACGCACTGTGATTGGCTCATCACGTTTGAGGGCGGGGCTTAGCCATAGGTCAATTGATACATCTGATAATATCATTAAATGTCACCGGGACGATTTTCTGTTCAAAAATTACTTTAACTTTTCTTACTTAAAGCACATTTTCTTGATGATATGTCTGTATTTCTACTGAGAACTACAGTTGATAACTTTGATGAAAATAACTTTGTGTCATATTTGAAGAAAGAAGAACCTGAGACAGATGATCTGTGGGAAAAAAATCATATCCTTCCTCCTCTTCCTACAACCACTAATGGCATTTGCTAGCTTAGCAACAACCAGTCAGAGCTGAGGAGTCTTTAACACAGCTGTGAATCAAGTCAAACTTCAGCACTGATTAAATATGAATCCAGATTATGTTCCTGCATTGCCCAGTCCTCACCTCAGATGTTTTCAGAAACAGTTCAGTGTACTGTTTAGCTGTAAAATGGGAATGTTTGTGACCCGGCCACCATGTTGGAAGCAGTTGACTGGAGTACCATCACCGCCCATTGGGCAAACCAACTTTTTCATTTTACAGCTAAACAGTGCACTAAAATACATTTCTGAAACATTTAAGGTTAGAAATAGGCAATGTAGTGACAGAATGTTGATTGTTCTGATTGGTTGTTTTGGTCCACATGCAGGAAGGCCATTTAAAGCACTATTTTTTTTTTTTTTTAAATTTTATATACTTTATTAATCCCCGAGGGGAAATTCAATTTTTTCACTCTGTTGTCAATTACACACAGGTCCGAACACACACATGCACAAACTGGACCTATACATGCACTAATTGGAGAGATGTCAGAGTGGGCTGCCCATGACAGGCGCTCTGAGCGGTTGGGGGTTCGGTGCCTTGCTCAGGGGCACCTCGGCAGTGCCCAGGAGGTGAACTAGCACCTCTCCAGCTACCAGTCCACGCTCCATATTTTTGGTCCGGACGGGGGCTTGAACAGCGACCCTCCAGTTCCCAACCCAAGTCCCCATGGACTGAGCTACTGCCGCCCAAAGCATTTTTCCTTCCTGTCGGGGAATCGAACCCCGTTCTTCCATGTGACAGGCGGAGATACTGTCCGCTATACTAACGAGGAGAGACGACAAGATGAGTATAATTTTTTCACACATTATTTGTCTCATTTCGTGTGAATATAGAGACGTTTTGAATGCAGGGGTTTTACTTGTAATTTTTTTAACTGTGTACATAAAAGATCTGAAATCTATCTTCCACCACTGAGTTTATGTTTTCATTTTGTGAGTACTTGTGTCGGTCTACATCACTAATGTACAGGAGAGTGGAGACGTGTGTCCTTGTGTCTTTCCTTTGGGGCAGCACACATTTTGCTGCAGTAAGGGCAAATGACACCTTATATATGCTTTTAAAGGCTGAGGGTGCCCCTGCATGGCATCTATGAATCATAATATGGGGCATGTAATAATTATCTGTATAGTAATAGTAATAAGACCTTGTGGCTGTGTTTGTGTGACTCTCTGTGTGGTTGCAGTTGTCCTGCAGCAGCGCTCGGTCTTTCTGCAGCAAAATGCTGTTGTTTTTTTTTCTTTGCAGTTCTGGAAGAGTTCCCACCGTTGCTGCATTGATACTCCAGTGGAGGGGCCTGGAGAGGAGAGCAGCGAGCCCGCAGCCCAGCCACATGATCTCTCACTTTAGAGCTCCACATCCGTCATACCGCCACCCACTCCACCCACTGTCACCTCGCACCACGCTTCATTTACTTGCATGTGCTCATTATGTACCAGAACAGTGGTCATTGTTGGTGCATGTCTGTAATCCTTTCGACTCTGCAGGCTCTAACTGGATACAGTCTCACACAGTTTAATTAAACACGAGGTGAATTTGTTCACTCATGAGCTCATGACACACATAAGACTTTAATTTAGGTATTGCTGCTGGTTTTGTATAGTTTTGCTTAGTCATGTGTGTCAGGTACATCCTACCTCCTCACTATCCAGCTCTACTGAATCTTGCCAAACTATATATATATAATGCAAGAGTGTAACAGCTGACATCTGAATTAGACATACTTCACATAATTACCACAAGACAAACGATAGGTATTTGAAAAGTCATTGCACGAGCTACTAAAGAAAAAGGATGCCAATAACCTGCTCAATGAATAATACATCACGGTGTTAAGTGCTTGCATAGTAAGTTAAGCACAGTATATGCTTACATGGCAAATGCCTGCACCTGTCTTCATAGGTGAAGTTTAATCTGTCAGTGTAAAGTTCAGTACAGCCCTTCAGAGTTGCAGACATGACCTTTTCTTCTCCTGTGAACAAAAAAGCTGGCGCAATCAGAGAAAAACAACCAGGAGGTTAAGTCCAAAATGGATGTGTAGTTGTCTCCTTGTCCTCTGCCTGTGTAACTGTACCTCAGCTCAGAAAGTGCGCTCTGTCACGTGGTCTCAATTGCATCCAGTTAGCACTCATAATTCTCCCTTTGTTTCCCCAATCTGAAGCTCTGATTAACCTCTCGCCTGCCATTTGCCTTCTAATACACTGATAACAATAAGACATTATTACCATATCGTCACCTTCTAATCCCAGTAATGGATGGGCACACTGTACAGTCTTAAGTGTATGACTGCAGTGTTAGCCAGGTCTAAAATTGACTAATCAAATCTGGAAGCTCTGAGCTAAGCACTCCTTCTGTCATGTCCTGCAGTGAGTAGTGCAGACAGACGCTACTGCTCTGCTGCTGATGACTGATGCGGTTGTACATTTATGGGAAAGGAGCTGTCTCATTGTGAAAAAAGACTGCACACTCTGCCTCATATTATAATGCACTTGCAGCTGCATTGCACTGATCACATGAGAGGAATGAATGCCTCATGCTACACAAGACAGTTTGACCTTCCAGGCACTGAATGGGACACACATAGTACATACATTACTGGTGGCTGTGGGTGTTGATTATCCTGAGGAAGGGGAATGTGAGCCTGTCTTTCAGGAAAAGAGGAGAGGAGACTCATAGAGAAGCATTACTCCGTCCATCTGGGGAGGGAGTTTGAAAATAAAGGACGGGAAAAGCCTTTAAAGTCACATTCCAGGTAAAAATCAGACATTTAAACTGTGTTAGAACAAAAATAGATAGACGAGATTATTCTGTGATGCTCAGTTGTGATATCTTAATGATGACGTTATCAGTGAAAGAACATGTCTATTTATGAATGGAGCATTCTGATATGGGACTGTGTGTCTAGGCCGGTCCTGGGGCTGCATCACACACACACCCCTCCTCAACCTGCACTGCAGAACTTTTCTCTCTGATCTTCACAAACACTCTGACAAAAGTGCCTGAGTCTGCATACACGCCCCGAGTCAGGAGATGGGGAGGAGGGTGAGGGAGGGGAGCAGAGAGAGGAGGAGTGAACGAGGGGTGATGCAGGAGAGAAAGAGAAGAAGAGGGATACTGGGGCAGGTGAGGGAGGGGAGACAGAGGGATGAGGGGAGAGAGAGAGAGCGGTGGCATGCAGCCAACAGAGAGGACAGGGAAAAGTTGTGAGGTAGCCAGAGGGACGGGCAGGGATAAGAGTGAGCGTCACTGGTGCTCTGCTGAGGAGGGATGAAAGCAGCGGCTTCTCCTCCTGTCCGTCTGTCTTTCTATGTTTCCGTCTGTCTTTCTGTTTGTCTCCCCCTTTCTAATTGTCTCTCATCCTGGCTGGCGCTGCAGTGAAAGTGCTGGCTGGTGGATTCTCCTTGAGTGAACCCTGACTGTGCGCAGTGTTTGCCGCTCCGCTGCTGTCCTGTCCACACTGACTCAGCTGTGCAGGCAGCCTGCCGGCCTCTGAGCGGACACCGGCTGCAGGAGCAGGTACGCATGACAAACCTTGAACTTTGCATGTTTTTTCCTTCAGCTTGACCTCTTTTATATTCAGGCAAAGAGATATAGGATGTGCATGTGAACTCATGCATGCAAATACACTCCATATCTGTACAAAACTGTAACTTTTTCCTGTACTGTCATTGCCTTTATAGTGATATTCAGTTCCAGCTGAATAACTTTTTCCTCCTCTCTCTGTTCCTCTCCTCCGTCCTCCTCCTTTGCCCTCTGTCTAACCTACAGTCTCTTTGACAGAAGTGTTGGGGGGGCTGGCAGGCAGGCTCTCTACCCCCGGGACTAGTGTAGCGTGTTGCGCAACTGGGACGTGCCTCATTTGGGCTCCAGACACTCACACAGCATCTTCCAGATTTACTCCACTATACCAAAGAGGCCAAGTTGTGCTGAAGGATATTCTCTGAGTGCTCCAGAGCCTGGACTGGACCCTGCAGCAGTATTTGTTTTGGAGCAGATCTAGCTGTCATGGAGGTCCAGTGGGTTGGGGTTGAACCCCTGAGGCTGGGCCCTCCACACACAGCCCTCGGCCTGATCTTCTCTGTGCTGCTTGGTAATGTCTACCTCACTTTACCTCATCTCCCTTTATTTGCTCCATGATTGCTAACCACAGATGATGCGCATGGTGCCTCCTCATCTCCCTCTTTTGAAAACTTCTTTATGTCTCTCACTCCAAAAGTTTTTGTTGATATCGGGGCACATTTGTGTCGTTATGCAGAGCAGTGATGCTGTGGATTTTCCGTATCTGACACTGGCCTTCATCAGCTTCTGACTTGTGTAGGTGATGGCTGCAGTTCTCTGTAGGACGTGTGTCAGCACACTAGGATTCGCAGGAGGGTTTTGCTTTGGTGACAAGACTAGTTTACTGGTGAGGATTTTCTGGAGGTTGCATGTTTCATCTCATGGGCAAAATGTGCTGCTGGTTCTGCCTGGAAACACACAGAGGAAGAGGGTTAAGAGAAGTCTTTGGCTGATAGTTGTGGCAATCAATCAGTTTGGCGTTATCATGTTGGTTGGATTGGGATTGTATGTCCACAAACTCAAATGTCAGCACATTACAGTGGCCGCTGAGACACAAAAGCTGTGTCAGTTGGTTGGCGCTCGATGAGGCCCAGCCGGTCACAGCATACTGGGCTTAACAAGAGATGTATTTGCAGTAACAGTGCAGCAGAGTCACTCTTAGTTGCGTCCAGTAAAACATCAGTTTTATTTGAGTTATGAACTCCTGTTTCAAGCTATATGAGAATGAACTCCTTTGCAGTGACAGAACAGTATCCACATCTGACATTGTTGTTTCAAGTAAGTCGACAGGCAGATGTGAGACTGATGGTGGTGATAAGCTCTTACCATGTGGATTATGGTGCTCTGGATATAGAGTATCAGGTGTGAGTATTGGATTCGGTTTGTCTGAGACGACACCCAACCAGACATCACCAAGAAAGAGTTTCCTTAACCGAAAGAAAAAAAACATCCCATTAAAATCCAATTTCAGTCAAAGCTGACACTTCTATATCCTGCGTACGCTGGCATAGATGTTGCCGTCCTGCATTTATCCTGCATTAACATTTTCTTTCAACTAAACAAATCCGCAAACATACATGTTATCCCTTCATAACATGTTCCTTCAGCCATTACTAACAGTATAAACTTCTTTAAATTGTCTGAGCCTGCCTATGGGTGTGGAGCATCACTGCAGCAGTGGTGCAGTAAGCACGCATTAAAAAGATAAACCACCATGAGACGCTGGTCTGTGACGTTATGTGTACCTTATAGCACTCTCAGTTCAATAGAGTTGATCACAATTTTAATTTTAAATTAAATTAACATATTCAACTCCCTCATGCACTCATGAGCTGACATGTCAGTGGAAATGTGTTGCCAAGTCAACATTTTAACGTAGCTATTTCTTGTTCACAGGTGTCGTCCTTATTTAGAACAAATATTTTTTCAGCTTATAACAAAAACTGCAGAGTGGACCTAATGTGCAGATGCAGGTGAAGGAGTTGCAGAGAGAACGATGCTGCTGCAGCTGCAGCTAAGCATCATCATTATACTGTGTATAAACCATCAACAGTGCCGTGGTGATCGTATGTGTCTGCATGTTGGCTGCCAGCACAGGCTGCTCATGTTCAGATTTAATTATGTTTGTCTTTACCAGACATCTAGTGCTGTTCCTCGACATCCTGACCATTCAAAACTGTGTATGTCTCTTACACTTCTGTCACACCTTTGACCTCTAATGAGTAGGACTGATTCTCGTCCCTTCCTAAAATCTTAGTCTTGATATCTCAAACTAGTGCATTCATGCGTGGTCAGCCAATATTACCTTGTTGCAGATACTGTATATTTGCATTGGTGTAAATATCAACCATTAAGTAACAAGAAACTGCAGTAAAGAAATGCTGAAATAAAACAGAGGTCATTTAGAAACAGTGTCACTATTACATTGTTATCCACCTGAGATTCAGTATGTAACTTGATTAGAACTTGTTTAATCGCAGGGATCAACATTAACATCATCTATTTACACTATGTGTTCCTTTTTTTAAATCATTAGTTTACACAGTTTTATCCTAAATATGGAGCTCAGTATCAGCATCTAATAGTTTATTACTGTTTGGATATACTCCGTGTTTTACAGAAATGATGTGGAGAGCATGCTGATATTCTGAAGTTGACATATATAGGCTAGAAACTGGAGCATCCCTGTTCTACTTTCATCTGAAGCACCAAAACTTTATTGTGGAAAACTTCAAACTTAAAAAGAAAAACAACTTGAATTACAGAGCTAAGTATGAAATTCAAAAAGAGATAATAGTAGTGGACTATTGTTTTAAGGGAGAGTAATATCTGGGTGTTGTCAGAGACAAAACACAAAGAGATACAGATACTTTATGATATAATTCAACTCGTTTTGCTCGTGGTCTCGTGACAGCAGCTTCAGCAGCTACAGTGACAGAGACAGGGTACTCTTCAAGGACACACACAGAGGGACACGAGATAGAAAGAATGAAAACGTAATGTTACGCAAAAATATCGTAACAGGTTGTTAAAAAAGCCGGAGTGACACTATGAAATGTGCACGAGGAAAGAGATGGGAGGGGTGATGCTGTTGTTCTCATCACTGTTGCTATTGCTGTTTTTGCAAGCTCACTGTGCTGCATTGAACCAGCTGAGGAAAAAGATTGGACAGAGTGAGTTTTCCGAGATAGCAAGAGTGAGATGAGAATGAATCAATACGCTGTGCCCTCCTTCACTGTGTGAAGCCCCATCTGCTGGTCTTTGCAATGTTATTCCTATTTGCTGCAACGGTGCTTGTCAGGCGTTGACCTTGACCGTGTTATGGGCAAAGTGTAACACAGTGTGCACCAAACAGACGGCAGAATTGTGGCAATGTTAGAGGCAGTGCAGGAAGTACAGCTGCTCCTGAAACCATTCATCTTATTCAGGTGTCAGTGGTGTTTTCTCTGTATAACCTTTGCACATGTTTACTAGTTCTGCACAGTCGGCACTAGGTGGAAGCATTAAGCACAAGGAGCTCTGACAGTGTAAAAGAGGGAGAGAACAGACCTACAGGCCAATCTGTCCTTGACCTGCTGAAATTATATACTGTAGCTCTGCACTACCTGTGACCTTGCTGGATATGCAGCTACATGGGAAGGTGGAGTGCCTGCCAAGGCTAGACCTAATGAGTGAATAGGAATGGACAAACGATAAAAGAGACCGTTTTCCTGCCCATGTGTTTTGATTGGAAGTAAGATTTCATCACTGTGACTTCCTGATGCTGTGTGGTCAAGTGTACAGTTACAGTTCTTAGAAGAGGCACATCAGCTTTCACCCTCTCTTATTTACAGCAATGTCACAGTGAGGACTTTGTGGTGTCATGTTACTGGGGCTTCAACTATCCAAGTGCCGATAACAGACGTATTATGTATGTATGTATGTTATAATGTGTTCTTAAATTCATTAAAGTTAGCTTGAATAGTCTTTACGATAAATAATCTATGATGTATGCCTATTACATTGTCCTGTAACATATAGTGTTAGTACGTTAACCTAAAATTATATTAATATTGTCAGAAAGATTTGAAAACTCAGCTGATTTCATGAGATCAGTCATGCACGGGAGAAGTTTTAAGTCTTGTGTTCAAGTGTTTTTTGTGTGTATGAGGCAGATTCACTGTTCACATGTAAACTGGCTAAGCAGACCAGACTAGTTTTGTGATGTGATTACAAAAGAAGTCCAGGGAGCATGTGCACAAAGTGCAGTAAGTCTGAAGCTTTTAATTTGGAAAAAGATTTAATCGCAGATATTGTGTACGACATAATCAATGGCAAATATAGAGCATCATATAAAGAAGAAACAATCAGTAGTGAGTCATTCCTTTGTGGCACAAAACTTAAAGGTTGAGGTTACAGAGATACTTCCAGGTGTGAATGCTGCATGCGGAATAGCTGACTCTACATTGCAATGCTGGCTTTAAACTTTGTATAATACCATTAATGTATGACTGGTGGAATATTTTAAGGTTTTTTGAAAACCTGATGCAATGCTAAATTGCTGGCTTTAAAGGGAAATTTCGTTTTTTTTTTCAACCTGTCTCCTATCGTCCTAAATTTGTTTCAAGTGACTAGTGACATAAAAATAATAGTTAGCATGTTAGCCGTTAGCCTAGATACAGCCGGGGCGCATAGTAGCGTCAGACCTGTTAAAACGTAAGTGAACGGGCAACCTTCAAGTGCAAAGTTAGTCCACTAAACAAGCTTTTTTTCCACAAAGACCGCCTCATATCGTTAGGATAAATGTCAGAGAACATATAGAAAACCACATGTAAACGTGTTGTCTTACCTTACCGGTGTGCTGCCATGTTTGTTTACCATCTAGCTCTGCTTTCCAAAGCACGGCCGAAATATCGCGAGAACAAGCAGCAACAGCTGGAAGGCAGAACTGGACAGTAGCCTGAAAAGTTCATTCATTTATTTTATGAAAGATTTATAGAATAATGGCTGACTTTTTGCCAGACTTCAACTTTGAGGAGGAGGAATTTGATTTTGCAGAGTTTGATGGCAGCCCTTATTTATTTGAGCCAGAATACACTGACGAAGAGCTTCGTGAAATTGAAGAACAGAGGAGAGAGAGAGAGAGAGGCGCAACAGGTAGAGGACGAGAGAGGAGGAATGGCTGCTGCAAGGCTGCGTAGCTCTGGAGATTGGTGGTGTACCTGTGAATGCTGTGCCCCAGTGCCCACAGAAGAGGAATGCCTCTGTTGCAAGGAATGGGACCGGTTGCAGCCTTATTTTCAAGGTCTGGATGTGACCGAGGATGAGACACCTCCACCTGGAGTAGTATCCAGCTGGGCTTTATCTAGAGCTCGCCAGATATATTTCGGCCGTGCTTTGGAAAGCAGAGCTAGATGGTAAACAAACATGGCAGCACACCGGTAAGGTAAGACAACACGTTTACATGTGGTTTTCTATATGTTCTCTGACATTTATCCTAACGATATGAGGCGGTCTTTGTGGAAAAAAAGCTTGTTTAGTGGACTAACTTTGCACTTGAAGGTTGCCCGTTCACTTACGTTTTAACAGGTCTGATGCTACTATGCGCCCCGGCTGTATCTAGGCTAACGGCTAACATGCTAACTATTATTTTTATGTCACTAGTCACTTGAAACAAATTTAGCACGATAGGAGACAGGTTGAAATAAACCGAAATTTCCCTTTAATGTGTAAGAATAAAGTAAGTTAAAGGAAAAGTTTCAGCAGTGGAAATGGTCTAATTCATACGAATGACATTGAAAAGTTGAATGATACCCATAATGTGGAATATTTAAAGGTTTTTGAAAAGCTGATGCTACACTGCAGTGCTGGCTTAAATGTTTAAGAAAGGGTGAATTACTAAGAAAAATTGAAAAGTAGTAATAGACTTAATTAGTGTGAATGTCATTAAAAGTTGAATGAAACTAATAGATACGGCTTGACAAGTTCTGTCCAAAGGAAACAAATCAAGAGGGTTTTTTTTACCCTGGGGGAAACTTTTTTAAAGTATTGTTGGTTTTCTTACAGTGTCAACAAGACTTTAGGAAGTCACTGCTCCCAGCCAAGAAATCTGGCGCAAAACCTGCCAGACTATTGCAACCTGCCATTTTCACACTTTGGTGTTGTTTTTCCACTGGGCTTTCAGCTGATTCAAATGTAAACCCATCAGCAGCAATAGCGGACTAGAAGCAGCTGACTCAGAGCAAGAGAGTCTGAGGAGGGTGGGAGGGAGGCATAGTGGATGGGCCATCAACACAGACTTTGATCCAGGAGACGCTGTCCTTGTTCCATGTGAAACCAAAAGTCAACAAGGTCATGTGAGTTATTAATGTGTGTCATGTCTGTGAAATGACCTTGAAATGATCTTTTTCTAAACCTAACCAAGTACTTTTGTTGCCTAGTTGCCAGGTGTGTAATCGTTTCAGAGACTTAACCACGTGTTACAAGGTGCTTTACCAAAGAGATCAAGGTGCATCACATAAAGATGCTGAAGATTGCCTTCAGCGTCGGTATGAGACGCAGAGGGGTGTGACAGAGTGTCGGTATTTGCCGACTTGGGAATGAGACTGGGTTGCCCATACCCTGCGTAGTCTTATCATGTTGTGTTTTCTATTCCCCTCCCACCTCAGGTGTGTGGTCTGTTCAGGCCCTTGAGATGTCTGTTGGGAAGATTCCCTTCCTGCAGGCAGTGAATGGCAGCACAGTCATGTTGCCTTGCCAATACATCAGCTGCATCGGCATCGAGGATCTCTACTTCAGCTGGCAGTTCAATGACAACGGCACCATGCAGAAGGTATGAACCCCGTTAAAGAGAAGGATTTGTGTTCAGAGAACTTATTAAGTGGTAGTTTTGGATGACTGACAGCTTGCTGGTCCTATCAGGTGTGTGATTCAGTGATAGCGTCAGAGGAGGTGGAGCCACATGTAACTATATATCGTGAACGGGTGGAGTTTGTGGGGAAGAACCATAAGAACAACATCTCCATCTTGCTGTGGAACATCACCTTCGAGGACGGAGGCCAGTACACTTGTTTTGGACGGAACCCCAAAGAGAAGGGCAGGAACCACAGCGCCATCTTCAACCTCATCGTGGTGGACCAGTGTGAGTGATCAAGGTCTTTGCTGGTAATGTGTGCTGATATGTGAGGGAGGGGCCTGCTTGATTTTCCTTACGTCATACATAAACATTTTATTATCATTTAAAGTTATATATGAAGTCGACATAGTTTTAAAAACCTGCCTAAATGATCTTTAACCATTTTTCTGTCCCTTTCAGCAAAATAAAAAATGAGCCTAATTACTGTATGTGGAAAACTGCCTAATCTGACAACACTTTATATTTTTAGTTTAACTATATGCCCTGACATACTATATATTGGCTGATCATAAATGTGGGACAACTCATTGGGGCTGACTCCACGGCCCCATAGTGTGCATACTGAAGGGAAAATAAAGTAGAACATGCATTCATTCATATGTTGATGATGAAATAAATCAGGCCACATATACAAGGACCACACACACACACACACACACACACCAGGATAGCTGATAACCCTTCTTTCTAACTAAGCCACTGTAAGCATTCTCTGGTTTTTAAGCATTTATAATCAGGCACTTCTTGTTCGTCACTTCTAAAAGGCTTCAGTGCTGTTTTAACAAGATGTTTGATTTAAAAATAAACGTATTAATTAGCCTCTTCTCAATCTGGAAATCCATCGGTAAAAAAAAGGAGGCACAGCCCAGAGTTTTTCGACTAACGGAAGTGCAGGTGCCTCGGCAATCGCTCACGCCCTTCACTTCCAGCGGTGCGCCCAGGGAATCGCCGTGTTGTTTACAAAAACGTTACTATTTCTGTGTGTTTTGTAATTAATAACATGGTTATCGTAGATTAGCTGGGCTAACCGTTAGCTGTTAATGTTAGCCATTAGCGATGTCTGTAATAACCATAGACTGTATAAAAATAAGGTAATAACTCAATACACGCTCCGTGAATAAAATATTTTTCCAGCGGATATCTTAGTTACAACATGATTGAGCTAGCAAAGCAGTTTTGTGTTGCTATGTGTGGTATTTATTCAGTTTTGGGAAATCACGATGTCTAGAAAGCATCAGTGGCTGCAGCTGACAGGGACAGCTAACAGCAGCAGCAAAGCTAACATCAGGACGTCGTCTGTTAAAAGCCTCCCGTTGTTGGATACGACATGAAACTACTCCAGTTAGCTCAATCATGTTGTAACTAAGACATCCGCTGGAAAAAAAAAAAAAATTCACATTGACGAGACGGCGTTTTGGGTGGAGCGGTCACTATTTACGTGGAGCTTGTTGTTTCTGTAGGTACACATTTCCTGGGGACACCTGCACGTCTCGGCCACGCCCCCTCCGTTGTGATTGGCTAAAGCGCAGCATCGTTCAAACTCAAAGCCCCCCCAGTCGTCTTTCACACAGGGCTGTCAATAGATTCTACAATATAAATTGCAGAATCTGTCTTGAGAGATTAGCCTCTTCTTCAAAAGAAAGTCCATCAGAGAAAACGTGCCAGCAGTAGCTTTAAAAGTGACCAAAGGTCACATGAGATAAACTCCCCCTCATTCTGTGTGTCTATTTTATATCACTGTATTGGTGTGTCAGGCATAAAGAAGATGGCTGCAACCAGGGTCACAACCAGTCACCAGAATAAGTGTACAGTCCCACATTAGCAAATGCAGGCGAGTGACCATTGCCTGCTGAGGGGATATCCATGCTGAATGTGGGCGGCGCCTGATGTGTTGCACACAGAAAGCTAGCTTGCTAATAAATACCGCAAAATATGATGTTATTGGTACATTTGCCATTTTCTTACGTTCCATGCTGACTCACTGCCAGCCAGGCAGCATCTCTCATGTGGGGCAGTTTGTACTTTGACCAGCCAGTATCATGTAGTATTGGCTGGTCAACACAGCAACAATCAGTGTTTTGCCCATACAAACTTTTTTGCCAGCCTGGTCTCACTCCGACGCTTGTCAGTGACTTCCGGCGTCAGACACTGACGGAAAAAAACATCCTTTCATGTCAACATGATAAGCGTCTGGTCGGCATCATTGTGTAACAGCACCCAGCATTAACAGGGGGAAGCGCGGCTGGGCAACAGCGTAAGTTCAGGGGGCGAAAGTCCAAGTAGGATGGCTGGTGGATCAGTCCAATAACCACCGACTTTCACCCGGGAAGCAGGTGTTTGCTTCCCAGGTGAATGTGTTGTTTTTGCTAATGTGTGACTCTGCTACTTCACTTCAATTTGCTTTGCCACTGGAAGTGAATGTTTTATTTGCCCCTTTGTTTGCATTGAATGAAAGTGAATGGGAGGTGAATATTCACTAGTCTAAATTTCGCTAATGTGTGACCGTGCCCTAAATATTCAATCAATCAATCAAACTTTATTTATATAGCGCCTTTCATACATCAAAAATGCAACCCCAAAGCGCTTTAAATATTGGCATTGTACATTTTTGCAAATCATGGATATGTTATATTTGTACATTATTATGTTGCAGATATGTTAAAACTTTATATGTCTTTACATTTCAATAACATTATGCACAAAAAACATTCAATTACAGTTGGGAAAATATCATGTTTTGGCTTAAAATACCTGGTTTTGGTGCCACAGTCACGGCTTGAAATGTCACCAATGTCACAATAAAACACTTTTGTGGCACCTGTGTTGCCTAGCTGACAAACCATCCACCATCCTCTCCACCTTCTGATGACAAAGACAGCTCATATACATGTTGTCAGAACTAAATCACTTAAGAAATGTTGCTATGATACATATGAAACGTACAAATGTAACATATCTGTGGTTTGCAGAAACGTGCACGTCAACATCTTCTTCTTGCGACTGGTCTGCAGGCCACACTACAGCTTTAATCTCTTGTGGAGGCACCAAACTTTATTGAATAAGAAACAAAGGGCTGCACAGGCTCTCTCTCACAACAATGTGATATGTAAGTGTTTGTTTTGTAGAGCCTCCCTTAACATTTCCTACATCATCATTCCTCTGGTGTGTTGTTAATGTCTGCAGTGAGGGTGGTGGACAACACGCTGACCATCATCATAGCCTCGTGTGTGGGTGGAGCCATCGCAGCGTTAATGGGCTTCATGTTGCTCAAGAACTTCACTCTCTATGTTATGTCTAAGCTTGAGGAGAAAAAGTGAGTTTTCACAGCCACCTGGATATTTACCAGCAATGCACCTATTTCGTACTGTTTCATCATCATTGTTGGTGCTTGGCAGCATGTTCAGATACTGCACATGCTGAAGTAGGTTTTAAATGGAGCAACCTCAAAATGTTTTTTTTTTAAAGGTTCTGCGTATGTACAGTCCTAACTTTGTCTTCTTTTTTCCACTGCAGTAAGGAGTGCCTTGTAACTTCATCAGGGATCGACAACACAGAAAATGGCCTCTCAGGATCCAAAGCTGATTCAAAGCCAACACCAAAAAAGAAATGAGAAAGTGCATGTATACAAAACAATATTAGTACCCTTGTTTATGTACCTTCTGCACACACACAAATTCATTATGTTCAAGTTGGGAATCCTAAAAACTGCCCGGCTGTGGCCTCCAAAGGGGAATATATACATGTGCACACAATGCTACGACCTGCGCAGAATAGTGACTGTGCAGATTATGTACAACTAAAGAATAATTATTTAAAATGTGCTCACAATTTGATGATTTATATCTAAAGGATAACTGCACCTACCAGAGCCTCTTCAGCTTGATTTATTTAGGGTCTTAATCTTATCATATTTACATCCCACCTCTCACCTGGACGTCTATATATCTACCTTCTTCGCCCACATTGATCAACACATTGCCAGAAAAAAAAAAAAAACCCATTAACGATGTTATCTTTATCAGCAACTGGGTCAGTTAAACATTTGACAAGTAAAGCTAATGTGCACTTTTACCTAAAATCTAACCCTAATGGAACGCAGAGCATAATGTCCAAAAGGTCTCTATGGAGAACACTCCTGCAGAGACTGTGACTGTGGGACTGACAACTCGACACACAACAAACACACTGCTCCAACAACAGCAATGAAGGAAGTGCAACCTTAAAGATTTCACAACAGGCAGGAAGAAAGCATGACAATCTCAACTAAGAAAGAAATAGTTTGGAATCGAAACCTTCAACTGGTCAGTTCCCCACAGTTTTAGCGAGCGCTGAATAATATAAATGTGCAATCTGAGATTTGTTGATCTTTTGACATCATATAAAACATCCTCATTGAGCAAGTAAACAAACTGAATATTAACCTTTCCTTCAGTATAAGCCCCTGTCACACTGCCTGTTCAAGGTGGCTTTGTCGTGCCATGGTGCCGCTCTGTATGACAGGTACGATCGCAGAATAGGGGAACAGAGTTGTCTCGCCTCTGAGCAGTGAACGGAGGTATTAACAGAACCAAAACAATGTCTGTATAAACGGGGCATCAGCAGGGCAGGATCATGGGCGGCACAGGTGTGACTTTTGACGCTGTGGTATGCATGAGATTTAAAAAGTAGCAGTTAGCAGCTAACTCAAAGAAGAAGGCAGGGAATGTTGGCAAATTAGGAAAACAATGAGGTCTGGGAGTTCCTTACCCTCTGAGCAGAGGACGAGCGCTGCCAATGCATATGTTCTACGTCACACATAAGCCCTTTTTAAACAGGAGTTGTGCAAATTTGCAGGAAAGCCCAATCAGTTTTTTTCAGCATTGGCAGTATAAAAACAAAATCAGGGAGTGCAGCAAAATGCCGCCTACCTACTTTTGTTTATACAGAATGCGCCTTTTTCGGGGCAATGGGGGGCGTGAGCAAGTAACAAAACGTGTAGCTCAGCGTGTGACGTAAACAGTGACGTGGGAGGGAAGCCACAGCTGGTCAGTCCTTCGGCGATTCTCTCATAAGTCGGCCCGTCCTTCACCGTCCCCGTCATCTGACGGTTAATGGCCTCTTCGTTTGCGAGGACAAGGAGGGCGCGCAATTCCTTGTCTCCCCAGTTGCTCATCTTTACAGTGTCTGTCAGGTTTGTGTTTCCCTCTTGCTACTAGCTGCTCGCTAATTCCTGCTATCAGCTGTTTCCTGTTTATCCACCGCCAGTGGCTCGCACGTGCGGCGTCATCAACAGCCCCTCCCACAAGTCATCAACAGCCCCTCCCATAAGTCATCAACAGCCCCTCCTGTTACAGAAGGCCGCCTTGTCTGTTTTAAACTCAAAGGGTTCCACCAATACGTCTACCCTACGAGGCAGAAAATTGGGCACCTCGGATCAACTCGCCAATCCGGCTCTGTGTGTCTAAACGCTCGCAGCTTGCCGGCAAAACGGCCCAACATTCGCCGAAAATCTTGCAGTGTAAAAGGGGCTTATTGAGTTACCTGTCACACCTCTTTTGATTCCGCGATGCCGGCATGCTGTCTAAAGTCACACGCTGGAGCAGCATGATAGCGCCAGAGAACCCAAGAAGGTAGAATTTAAGACAGAGCCCATTTAAAATGCTGTGTAGACACACAGTGGCAGATCTTTCTATAGGCGACATAAGCAGAGGCAGAGTGGTGAAATTATCTGAAGATCCAACGCTCTGTACCACCGCTTTGTCGTGGCAGCGTAGTTCACCTTAATGTGTTCATCAGTGAGTTATCATCAGTCAGACCCTGCTTCATTGATTGGTTTGTATTCTTTTTTTGTCGAGTTTTTAGTATTGTTTGTTACCTCAGTTCATCTGGCGCTGTGGACACGGGGATGCTTATCTTGCTGGCAGTAGTCGTGTGTCTTTGCTATGCAGTGAGTGTAGTCTAAGTAAAAGCGTGCCTGTTAATGAGCAGTGAGCTAAGTGTCTCTGGTAGATGCTTTCTTTTTGAACTCACTACATTAAAACCAAATTATGTGCACGTTTTATTAAATTATGGGGATGTTTGTGTGAATTTGTATCACAAAAATGTGCAAAACAGTTGTGTATCATTTTGCACAGTCATGCTCTGTTTATTAAAGTGCTTTGTAACCATGATATATCAATAACTGTCTGTGGCCGCAGCCAGAGAGCAAAATTTTAAAATTTGAAACTGTTTTTCACCTTAAAAACAAACAAACAAACAAACAAAAAGACACCTTTTTGTTTAAGTGCTTGAGACAGGAAATAATGCAATGTAGTTGCAGCTGGGCTGAGTCCTAACACCATATTCACAGTAGTTCTTTGATAATATGGTCAACCAAATCAAAATCAAATTTTCTATTGATCAATTTGTGGCTACTTTCCACCAAAACACCCAGCGTGTGTTGTCTAATTGTTTCAAACAACTACATTAAAACGAAGGGTGCATGTACAGTGCTAATACAAATGGTACTTACACAGAATATTTTAGGGTTCGGCCCAGCTCCTCATCCTGTACCTTCTCTTTGCTTGATATAAAACACAGGTGCCTGTTAATGCTTCTACGCTCCTCTGCCAGCGAGGACGACTACATACTGCGGAACAGTTTATAAAGCTCAGCAAACAGTAATAATACAACAAGCTTCTAAAGTGGCCTGATAGACAATCCCCTGAAACAACCCCACCCCCTAGAAAATGAATGCCCCTCTGATGATGCTGCTTTAAGACAAATAACCAATGCATTTTACGCATGTGCAACATGGGCCAGATTTTAGACACAAAGCTTGAAAACATACTTTTTTGGTAAAATAAAGTGTTCCACTGTACTAACACTGGTAGAGTCAGCGCTGAGGTAACTGTAAATCCCATTGTGTGCCATGCTAATTTCATTGTGCTAACCCTGTAAGCACTATTTGGTGATGTGGCCCTGGACACTGATTGCCTGGATCAGACTCAACACATTTGCTTAGTATGTGCCTCTTTGTGGAAATGGCTCATTTTCCCCCCTGAACACTTTACGAACCATTCGGTGTTTTACTTTTTGCAATAAATTATCTTTACTAGCTGCACTGCAGTGAAAAAGATAAACATCGTTGCCCTGCCCATGCATACAGAAAATTACCCATAAATTCATACTCTGAAATTAAAACGACTGTAGGATCAGGTCTCAGTTAGCAGACAGAGTAGAGGGGCTGTAGTTCAAGTATTAACTCTGTTCAAGCAGGAAATAAAAGACAGGCAACGCTCTCAGCACAGCCAAACAGGGATGATTCCTGCTGAGCATCATATTAGGAGATGAATGTCTCTGCATCATCTTTTGCACATTCAAGACACTGAATGTCTGGCTTTAAAAAGAAATACCTCCGCAGAGTGGGACAGATGTGTGGGTGAGCACTCGGTCAAGATATAAACATACCTCCCCAGTCGCAGCAGGTGCGAGCTGAGCGTACTGTACAGTTCAGTGAGTGTCTGAAGCTCACTGTCATGTTAGTGATAATGTGCCTCCACATTAAAGCAATATTATGAAGGGGGTGTGTTGGGCACTTTAAACATGTCTATTTTGTGTATGTATGATGCATATCAGTTTGTTACGTGTGTCATCCAAGTGAGATTAGAAGAAACCAAACAGCACACATGAGGACATATTCAGGCTGCTTCGAGCTCCCTTGACATTAT
This sequence comes from Epinephelus fuscoguttatus, assembly GCF_011397635.1. Taxonomy (NCBI): domain Eukaryota; kingdom Metazoa; phylum Chordata; class Actinopteri; order Perciformes; family Serranidae; genus Epinephelus; species Epinephelus fuscoguttatus. The sequence continues at coordinate 41,700,669 of NC_064763.1, read as the reverse complement.
GCTGGTTGTTATTCAGTGCGATGCATTTGTTGTTGAAACAGTGTTAAATTGCGAGAGATGGGTCTTAAAGGGGAACTATGCCCATTGTCAAAATTCATACACGTTATTCCAGTGGTCTAAGCTACCTGCTGTTTTTCAAAATTCTCCGGCTTTTTTGTGTTTCAAGTCGAAAATCTCTGAACTTTTCACAAAGGCACTGGTGTCATCATCACTGCTGCTCCCTGAGCTAGTGTCTGCATGACATGTCACTCAGAAGCCATCACAATAAAAACAGAAAAGCCCATTTGATCAAACAGACACTGAACGTTGTTGGACTCAGCTGATGTAAAATTCAAGATATTGCTGTCGTGGAAACAAAACCCATTTAAAACACTTTTAATGAGATGATGAAGGGCTCCCCAGTGCTCTGCCACGCCCTGTTCAGCAAAACAAAAATGCTGTGTGGACACAAGCCCTAATTCTGTGGATCCACAAAATCAGGCTTCAAGTCATCATCGTCTATTGAGCAGCTCCAGACGTTATACTTGATGACATCAAAAAGTTCGAGACTTAAAGAGGCAACAGATAGGATTCGTTTTTTTTTTTTAGCTTGGCACCACCTAGCGTCAGTGGTGTTGCGTTGCACTGTTGCAACGACCAAATTGAGCGTGGGGATCAGAGATAATGAATAAAATATACCAATGACACCAATATGTACAGTACCAGTACAAACAACAGTAGACACAGTGGGATTATACCAATATGCACATGTAAACAGTCCCCATTCTAGAATAAACGCTACCGTATGGAAACCATGCGGCCGGTTGGAGCTCAAATTGAATGGGAAACAAAGTCCAGTGTTCACTTAGCTGGGCGATGTCCGTGGATAGCTGCCTCCGTGAGAAGAGAACAGAAGGAAGGGAGGGGGGTATCACTGTCCGAGGGCTGCCGTAGAATGGCAACCAGGATGTCAGCCGACCAACACTCGCTACCCGCTCCCTGGTTGCGATGCTGGCCAGCTAGGAATGAACTAGCAGCCAGTACAGTCCAGTCCTCTCTGGTCTAGCTAACATTTAGCCGTGTTACTTACTGATCCATTAGAAAGAAAGCTAGCTGGACATGGGTTTTGAAGCCTCTTTGGTCACGGAGCTCCCTCCATCTCTTGAACGCCTGACTGAGGTTTACTCTTGTTTTTCCTCTTCTTTTATCACTCTCCTTTTTGCTCTTCTTTGCCTCCTCACACAGAGGAGCTCCTTTTCTTTTGCTAGGCCGTTTTTCACTTGTCTCCAAACTTTGTCCGTCTGCCATTGTGCTCGTGACTCAACTATCTCATGCCCAACTCCTCATAAGGACCAGCTCCAGTCCCTGATTGGCTGACTGACCAATTTTGCAATACATGACGTGTTTCCTGCTGGAAAGCAGATTTTTTTCCGCGGAATTTCGGCACCGTTGGCAGAAGCTCATTACAAAGATTGCAAAGCCTCTAAGTAACCTATGTAAACACTGATAGTCTGATTTCACTGTGGCCACTACCCTGTGCAACCCACATTATTTTCATCATGATATATTTAGGAAAAGATGCTGTCTGTTGCCTCTTTACCTCTCTTGTTTTTGGCTTTGAGAGAGAGTAGCTCATGTTCACAAATATTGACTGGACTTTCCGAGACCATGTAAATAACATACTAGAATTTTGAATTTAGGTGGTGTTCCCCTTTAGTTTAACATTTTGGGACACACACTTGTTGTGCTGTTGCAGTGAGTTAGATGAGAATATCAATACCACTCTCGTGTCTGTCCGGAAATGAAGCTGTAGCCACCAGCTGGTTAGCTTAGCTTTGCATAAAGACTGTAAACACTAGCCTGTCTCTGTCCATAAGGAAATAAAATCCTCCTGCCAGCAACTCTAAAACTCCCTAATTAACTTGTTATATCTTTTTTTTTCAATCCATGGTACAAAAAGTGTAAAAACATGTTGCCTGGCAACTGCACAGTGACAACAACTTTACATAAATCTATCAAATAAGATCTAATGTTTTAATGAGTGAGTTTAGCAGGTGTTGGTACAGAGATATTGTTGGTCTTGGACAGAACCAGGTCAGTCAATTCCCCCTGCCACCAGTCTGTCTGCTAAGCTAACTGTCTCCTGACTCCCGTTATTTCACAGGCAGAAATGAGAGGGTTTATTCTTATCTAACTCTGAAAGTGTGATTTGTTTGAACTACTGTTTGAGTGAATAAGTGAATTGGGAAAACAAAGCGTTGGGTAATGTTGACACTGTGTCAGTGAGGGCCTCATGATGACAAGCACCTCTATGCAAATCACAACAGAAGTGACAGTTTGTCACACTGCACCTTTGAGTTACTGTGACAGTTCTGTGAGCAATACAACAGGAGGAGATGTCCTGGATCAGGGAGTTGTGATGAGGGGATGCAGGTGAACAGGGAACATCCAGAGAGGAGCATGGAGTGGACTGGAGCCCCGCACAGATCAGACCCTGCAAAGTGTAGAGACTCAGCACGTCATACTCCACCGCTGCTCTCTGCACACAAATATAGCCTACTGTGCAGCTGTAATGCTCTGGCTCGCCCTCAAATGATGTCTCCATTTTCAACCTCTCATCTGTGCATATCAGCTTGTAATGTCTTTATTATAGAAACTTGAAATCTAATAAAGTTTTGAATAAAATCCATCCTGTCCTGCTGTTTGTATGTGAAGTAGATCTTTGATAACACTGCCTCCTGTTGGGCTGAGGGAGGAAGAACAATGAAAACACACGACCACACAGGTAAACCTTTACAACACAACAAATGCCTCAAAAATATGTTTCTAAAAATGTCCACTTTAACCCATTCAGAACCCAATTGACCTATGGCTAAGCCACGCCCCCCTCCACTCACCTGGACAAACTATCAACATTCAGTGCCCGGCGCTATGGCAGGTGTCACAGTACACGGCATTTCACAGGAGGCAACTGATGATTTTTGGGGACATAACGATCAGATGTCATTGAGAAGTAACCAAAAGGGCCTAAACTATGCATTGGAGGGATATATTCATCATTTTATTGTTGAGAAGGTCGATGAAAAGCTTAAATTACAAGCCAAAATTTACAGGTCACAGTGTACGCTTGTGAACCGCATCTGGTTGCCGTCACCATCAAAGACAACAAGTTAAAGTGCCACTGAAGTTAAGGTTTTTGGCTCAGAATATGAGAAAAGGATAACGGCCTTTTTACCATCTTTACCAAGAGTGTCTCTCCGTTAGTTTGGTGCTACAGTATTTACACTGAATCATTCAGCATAACGTTTGCCAACCTTTGTTATCTCTGCCATTACAGATAAGTTAATGAAGCTAAGCTCCAGAAGTTAACGTTAGCTTAACTAGAGCCCTTTGGACAACAGCTAACAATGATGTACCATCACCAAAGTACAAAACTAGAACAAAATAGGCTAATGAACTCCCAGCAAACAAGGTGACATGATGAACAACGCAGCTAGGAGCTAACGTTAGGCTAACTTTAGCTAACGTTAGCTAGAGATGTTAAAGATAACTTTATATTTCTTTCCAGCAAAGTGACAATATGTTGCCTCAAACACAATGTTGACTTACCTTAGAACAGATGTAGACATCATTGTTAATCTTATTCACGTTGAGTTGATGTTGTGGTCTAACGTTACCACACAACTTTATCCAAAGGAGACACTTTTCTCGCTTGAGATGTGGTTTAAAGTGTAAAAATACACCTGGTCGCCCAGCCTCTCAGGATACCTTGTGTCAGAGTTGCATGTACCCCATGCACACTGTTTGACCATTTTTAAACTTCAAATCTCAGAAAAAGCTCATAAAACCCAACAAACTGACTTTCTGTAATGCATTTCAATGGACGTCCAGGCAGAGAATGTCCCAGTGTATGGGAATGGCTATACGCACTGTGATTGGCTCATTGTGTTTGAGGGCGGGGCTTAGCCATAGGTCAATTTCACTTCTAATACACCAAAAAAAAAAAAAAAGATTGTTAAAGTGAATTTCTACTTTAAATCATACAGTCTATGCTTTAAATGCACTCATTGATCTTCAGAAAGAAATGATTAGGATGTGTTATGTTTTCTGTGCTTTCCAGTGGACAGAATCTGACCACGGAAATCACCTCATAGTTAAAACAACAATAAATGGTCTTAACAGACCTTTTTGAAACAAAACGCATGAGTTTATTAAGTTTTACAAAGTTTTACTCATATCAGTGAATAAAGTGATGCTTTAAAACACATTGCATATATATATATATTTTTTTTTAAATTAAATTTGTCATCAAGACTCAAAATATTCTCAATTTCTTAAGTGTTTCCAGTGTATTGAAAACCTCCTGAGATTAATAGGTATAAAGGATATTAATCTTTATCATACTGTTAAAGGTATAAATAATATAACATCTCATGTTTACTTTAAAAACAGTTCAAACACAAATTACGGTCTTCAACAATATGATTAACAGACTGTAAAGTACCTTGCGATTCCTCCTTGCCTCACGGTCAGCCATGTTTGTTTAAAACCTGTTAAGCCCAAAAGTTCCCCAACTGGGGGACTTTGAGAGCAACTTTGCAAGCACAGTGTGAAACAATACACTGATCACGAAGAATATAGTGATGTTGCACATCAAATTAAACAGCAGAACCTGGGCTACACAGCTGTAAAAACCCTTTTTACATGCCCCAAACACAGCTCAAACAACAACTAAATAAACAACAACAAATCCAACTCAGTATATTTCGGGCTGTAATTTGACCACACGTTATTCAAAAGGGGTCATCCCTATGTTTCTCAGGTTCTATGTTTCCCGCTTATCCCTGCAAAAAGGGTTCTATGTTTCCCGCTTGGTTGAGTGGGCAACATAGAACCCTTTTTTGTTTAAGTGGGGAACATAGAACCCTGGAAACATAGATATGCTCCCATTCAAAACACACGCCATTGATCTCAAATGAAAGCAGAGACTCTGTATGTATTCACCACATCACTCTACACCAAACCATCAGAGAGCTACAGGCCAAAGAACAACAACAGAAATCTTTTCGCCAAAACATATTTGTAATATGTCTCTTACCTTGTTGTTTTTGCCGTGAAAAGCGCATTCTGCTGTTCAATCACGCTTCATTCCTGTTTACCGGATGTGGTCCGTCATTCAAATGAATCCGGGCGGACAGAAAGGTTCCAGGGGAAGCACGATGACCACTCACAGCAGCCGACATCGCCCCACAATGCGTTCTGCTGACTCTGATTGGCTTACAGTGCTGTCAATCTCGTTTGGTGGGTATAGTCATTCTATTGGCTCTAACTAATCAAACGAGGTAGTAGGCGTGTGTTGGTCATTTTGAAGTGGGAAATAGAGTAAAAAACGAAACAGACAGTTGTATGTGTATACCCTAAACATCAGTAGGGATTTACAGAAACAAAAAATGAAAGATAGAGGATGGTACATGACAAAAATAACATGCAAACATGGTGCAATTTTTGAGAGCTCGCATGAATTCTCTGTACTAAAACCTCTCTAATATTGGTCTGCTTCACTTTATCAGACTCAACCTTTGCAGAGTTAATGTTCACATATTGTACTATGATGTGATCGAGGTTTAGAGCTGCTGCTGCATCATTCCAAAGAGATACTCATCCTGAAAATGCTTTTTTTTTTAGGCGAACCTCAAAATGTTTCATTTGTGCTGTGCGCCATCTTCATTTACTCTTCACATATAACACATGTACTGATATATGAACTGGACCTTGCATTGCTGCAGTTTTACACTCCATCTACACACCCCAAACAGTCTAAACAGTCCCTGCTCCTCTGGCTGCTGTTTATTATTTATTTATCTATTTATTTCCTTTTTCTTTTTCTCCTTCTCTTTCTCATTTATTTATTATTATTTATCTTTTTTTTTTCTTTCTTTTTCTCTGGTCTCAGACTCAAATGTTTACCATGTACTTTGCAAAGTAACTAACAGCTCTTGGAAAATAGCTCTACAGCACTTTAATTTCTAGTGTACTCCAGCATTTTAACCCCCCAATGTCTCTATCATCTATCACAACTGATCACAACTACAACAAGATCTATGTACTGGACTCTGCATTGCTACAGGCTTACACACTATCCACACACCCCATACAGCCCCCTCTCCCCCGTCTGCTTGGTTGCACCCAGAAACAAGGCGTAAAGCATATACATACTTAAGGCACTGGAGGCAACATGATGTGTGCAATACTTCTGTTATGTGTCGCTGGCCGACTCTATACTGCAACGATAAGACTGTTATGTGTTTTAATGTATCTAATACTGTAATTGTATATGTAATGTATTGATTTTATACTACCTTTTAGGAACTATGCTGATAAACATCTGGCAGGATGTAAATCAGCCCCTGGCTGCAACTGGATGCATCTACATTTTCTTTTTTTTCCTTCTCTTTAAAAGGAATGTTTATTGATGTACACTGTCCCTTCTTAAACAAATACATGTTATTGTATTGTATTGCACATCTACACATTTTAAAAAAACAAAAGTATTCAAATAGACCTTGTGGTTGCAGAGATATATTCATTTCATTATGGGTATGCAGTTTTTGAGCAGAGGCCTATAAAATAGGCTTAGCTTTGAAAAGCTGATAGCACACTAAAATGTAAGTGAATTCCACCAGAGATAAACTCATAATTGTACCATTCTCATATGGGTCTAAGAAAACTCCAAATGCAATGATTGGCCTCCACCTGACGTAACCGCTTGCGTAACATCGGCTCTGCTTTCGAGCCATGGCGAAGACTGATGCAGCTTCATCCTGAGCTGAAAACGGACGAGATGGTCGCAGAGTTTCTGCTGGACAGGTATGTTTAGTTTGCCTCTAACGTAACATGCGACTCCTCTTCTCTTCTGCTCTTCTCTTGGCGTGTTACACTCATTCTCTTCTTCCGTGTATCTAACATTACTTTACCAACGCCTACGTCTATCATAGACATAATGAGGACGTAATGGAGGAGGGAGGAGTAGGCCTGTGGAGGGAGGTGGAGTTGTGGATGTTCAAATTTTTTCTAAGTGCTGTGTGAAATGCAAGAAAGGTAAGAGTTGCTTTAAAGGTCATCTGCTGTGCATTTATTTACAGTGATGGTATATAATATTCATACCTATGCTTTCATCAGTGTATTATCACCTGGAAATAAGAATTGTTGTGTTTTTGTTGCCTTAAAATGAGCCGTTTATATCTACATACAGAGCAGATCTCTCCATCTCTTCCATGGAGTCTTTACAGTATCCCAGAGCAGACAAACCAAGATACGACCATTTGCATTTTCACCTCTGCCACCTTATGCCTGATTTATGGTCCTGCGTTAAATCAACGACGTCGCTACGTCGTAGGGTACGTGGCTACACAGAAGGCTCGCTGTAGCCCCCGGCGTAGCATGACGTGCACCTCCCCAAAAATGTAAGTACACGTCAAGGCGACGCAGACCCAGCGCAGACCGAGAGGGCTGTGATTGGTTTGCTTGGTAGCAACGCATTTCCGGTTCCGTATTTCCAGATTGCGCCATTCCCGCCATCTTTAAACATCTTCTGTTGCGATGTAGATGTTGCAGTATTAATGCCCATTTATGCTCAACGTTCAATACGGATACGGACGGAGCCGTCTGTCCGTGCTCCGTGTTCATTTCTCTGTGACTGGAAAAGCCGGAAGCTAAACAAAGAATCAACTAGAGACGACCATAACCATTCAGGAAAGGAACGCAGCCTCCTACCGCTCTGGCGGTGAATTGCACTGCGACGAAATGGAGTGTCGGAGAAGTTCGAAGGGTTCACGACAGCGTCATGGCAACGGCGTAGGTACTTCGTAGGTACCATAAATCAGGCTTTAGTCCTCCTACTGCTGGGCACACAGTTTCAGCTCTGCAGCCTCTCCACTAGATGCCACTAAACCCTACACACTGGACTTTTTAATCACTGGCGCGCTCCTTTAATGTCTTCAACAGCACACTGAGGAAAGTATGGAGACTAACCCATCATCTTGTCAATAACAAAAACATTCGAGATCAGACTTTAAACAAATCACTATTCCCAGTTATCTTACCTTCATTTTCTTCCCTCCCTCTGATATTTGGAGGGCTGGGGTGAGGGAAGGCTCTGAAATCTGTGATGTGTGTTGATTCTGATTTTTATGTTCGGCCGTTAACAATACGTGAATCATCCAATAAAACATGGCGTGTCCTTGCATGCAGAGGAATATGCAAAACTGAACATGTGTTCATTGGGGGCTCAGATAGTTTCAGCCTCTCAGGGTGTTGCATGTGTAAAATTAAAATCAAGCTGTTCCCCACACATTGTGCTCTTCAGACGCCTCTCTTTACACATTCTATAAAAAACAAAGCATCATATATTTAAACTTTATGAAATCACATAACAAAGGAAATGTTCACATCAACATTTAAGCATTTTATTTCATTTTGTCATTAGTGGAGCTTTTACTTCACACAAGACATCCTCAAGTGTTATTTAGAAGCTTATTATGACAAACATAATCACATCTAAACTTACAAGGTCATATTAGAATAAATCATTGTGCTGAAATGCACCAACAGGGCCCGCTTGCATGTGAGCGTGTGACCAGCAGATGTCAGCAGTGACCCGCATGTGCAGTCCGAGGCTCGAACCTCCGGTCACATCAGATCACATCAGACCGCAGCAGCACCGTGTGGAGAGCAGAGGAGGTTCTGCTGCTCACCTTGTCTTGAAGTTTCTCAAGTTTAAAGACAACCAAGTTTTCAGTGGGTGACCTCTGACCCACAGGCGTCAATACACGTGTCTAAAAAATTCTTTTTTGCTGATTTGTCTTGAGGCTACAGGATTGTGTCCTTAAATGCAGGCTGGGAACTTTTACTCCCATAAAGTTTGAGCTTTGACTTGTGAACAAAGCAATGATTATGTTTCACCAATAAAATGCACATCTATATTGTTAATTTGATCATTTTTGTCATTAGTCTGAAGGGACTGCATCCCTCTGAAAACCATCTGATTCAGTCCAGATATACTTGCCACCCCTGCTCATATGAGTCGTGTGTAAAATGTTAATACAACATAAACTTAAATTCTACTGAAGACATTGCGATGGGTGATTTTTTTTCCAGGATTTTTGTGTGTCAGTGCTGTGAAGGTATCAATCAGTCAACTCACCCTGAGAGACAAAATGCCTGTTCACATTTTTTCTTTTAATAGTTTAGTTTTATTGCTCTTTCTGTGTGTGCAGATTATGCGGCTGCTGCAGCAGACGACCACTTCTCAGATCCACCACTGGCCTCCACAGTGACTTTAAATATTCTATGAACTGGGAGTGTCCTGCAACTTACCGTCCTAATGTATGCTTATGCAGGGGAGCTTCTCACATCAGCAGAGTCAAAGGGGATGGTAGCAACATGGAAAGTTGCTCAATTTCCTCTAAGGATTCACTGAAACCTTTTATATTTGATTTGATTTACCTGCTGTGTGGAAGTGTCATGCCCCACACCCCGCTACCCTCTTTCTCTCTCCTCCTCTCTATCTGCAGTGCATATCTGTGCGCAAATGTCTACGCACGTTTCATGGCTCCGAAAGACAAAGAAAAACAGTCATTAGTCTGTGCTGTAGCTCCACGGCCCTGTGACTGAGGCCCAAACTCAGGGGAAAAGATATGAATACATTGTTAGAGTCTTCACAGCAGCCTGAGCGGCTTTTGTAGATCCATATTGCGCAAAGAAACGCGGTCATCAGGGGCGCACAGGTGGGTGCGCTCTCCAAGGTGCCAACAGCTCTGTCTGCGCAGCTCCGCCGCTCACACACACTGGCAGTTTGGACCTAACTGGACCAAAATCCACTGTTCAGCTCACATCAACCCCTCGGCTTTGCTGTGACCCATCGTTTCCGCCGTGTTTGATTAGAGTAGGGAGGATGGATTTGTATGCACAGTAGTCTTGGGAGGAGAGGAGGGGACATGGGCGGGGCCGAGGCGCCTCTCATTTCCCCTCCATGCTTAGCGGGGCAGCAGGGCTGGAGAGACCTCCGGGGAGCACAGTCGCCAGTCCAGCACGGAGACCCGCCTGGCCAAAAAACCGCGCCTCACACTTGCCAGGATTGCCAAATATTCCTGAAAAATATACCTGCTATTTATGGCATGTGGCTTGTAACTTTACTCCTGCTGTACTCTCTCCAAGAAGGTAAGAGAAAAAGAGATGCTTGAAATATTTCCCATCCTGTGACAGCACTGAGTGCTGGAGTCTTACTGTGTTCAAGTTGAATGAAAAGTGATAATTAATCGAACCCTTAATTGATTTGTGGCGGTGAATGGTGTGTGGCTGGTGCTTTGATGTATCCTCGGATGCCTTGTGATGAGGAATTGATAGAAAATGATTCTTTAAATCAAAATATTAAAAGCTGCTGAGCTGAAGTGCATGGTGGAAATATTTTAAAAGTAAAGGTGTGAAGTGATTTCTTTTTTTCACCTGACTGTTTTGTGGTTTTATGCAGCGGCCTCAGATGGTGCTGATAGCACGGATTGTTTTCGCATTACCAACTCCAGTTATGAATATGTAAAATGGCTGAATAGGGAGAATGAGGTGCAAATACAGAGGGAGGGTGAGAGAGAAATGAAAACATGGATCGGCCTGCAATTACATCAATTGATCACCAATTTTAGAACGAATTCACTGGAAATGTGTCAGTCCTGTAAAGTTTGGAGTGTGATGTTTGTGATTTTTACATCCTGCCGCTCTCATTGTGTAGCCTTTGCTAATTGCAGCTGTTTTCATTTGGCACAAGCGCTCCATTCCACAGACATGCTCCTGTTTTTTTTTTTTTTTTAGATGAATTTTTGGGGAGGTTTAAATTCTTTCTTTCGTGTGATGACAAATTGTTGCCATTAAATTGTATGGCAAATAAAAGGCTGCCTCTTTTTCCCCACAACGGCCTTATTAGTTTAATAGATGTGCTCCCACATAAAGGCCATAATTGGTGCATTCAGATTTGTCCTCCTTATTTAATTCATCTGCTCTCTTCAATTTCTTTCTTTTGTTTAATTGTGTTTATAAATATAAAAGGCGGGTTATTTGTTTAAATGGATTCTTTCTTGTGCAGTGTGTGCAGTAAATCCCTGATCCTGCTGCAAAGTTGATCTTGTGCTATTACAGTGCATTATAATAATCCTGCACAAATCTGCGTCGAAAATAACAGAAATTCAACACCATCTCCACATGAGAGCGTTTCCAGGGCCTTTGTGCAGCCTGCCTGTTTGGAGCCATGTTTACATATTGTTTTGCCCTTATTAGCACAGGGCCTGACAGGCTGTGCATTTATTTAGCAAAAAGTCTGGGCTCGGTGGGTTGGCTGGAACGATGAATATGGCGTCTCTCGATGCAAACGAGTTGATTAAAATAGGCCATTAGGTCCATTTGCCATTTTAAGTTCTGGCATTTCTCACAGTGGTTTAACCTCTTTTTCCCCAAATAATGGCGGATATCAATCAGCTGCATTTATGCTGTGTTTGTTGTGTTTTTCTCAACTCTCTTAAATTCACACTTACCAAATATTTATTGCTGATTTAAACCAATTATTCACCTTGAAAGCTGTGATCCCACAGTCCCTCTGGGTTTTGCGGAATCATATTAATATGCGCAAATTTATTTCACCAAATGAGAAACTCCAGGGGCGTGGGTGCAGATTATAGACTTGCCCGATCATGTTCCTCACTAATAGCGCACCTGGACCCCGCGGACGTGTTCGCGCGTGTGTCGGCGCGTGCGTCACGCCCCGCGTCTGTGTGTGTGTGTGTGTGTGTGTGTATGTTTTGGCGGGTGCGCGGAGGAGGGGAAGTGACGGGGACACCCCTCGTGGTTAAATGTTGGACACTTTTCGTGTGTTATTTCTGCAGGAGATAAACTACAGTTTATTTACTTATTTATTTATTCTTAAAAATATAAAAATCCACTACTGAATAAAAAAAATCAGATTTAGTAGACAATCATGGTAATGTACAGATCTTTGCAAAAAAAAAAAAAAAAAAAGCTCACAGGGTAACACCAGTTAACCAGTTAGAGCATAATGCATATTATTATTATTATTCAGTGGTTTCAAATATTACACCCCATTAAAGGATTTTATTGTGATTTTTAATCGGTCATTTCAAAACAAAATCTTGTGTTTTCTCCTAGCTGTCATTTTAAATCAAACTCAGCCTGCATTACTGTAATTGTTGATTAATTAGCAGCAAATAAAATCCACTTTAACACACAGGCCTGCTGTAGGCCTAGTCTGAACTAAGAATGTTAAAATCTGATTAATTAGACAAAATTAATAAAACAAAAAAAGGATTTGTGTAACATTCAAACGATGCAACGTGAATTTATTTCTAGGTGTCCACAGCAATGAGCTGATCCCTCACGCTGGCACACTCTCGTCCTCCTCACTGCTCACCGGCTCCAAATAGAAATATGCACAAAAAAAAAAAAAAAAAATCCCCCCTCCTTCCCTCCCAGTCCAATTCCCTGTGCTGCCTTTGCAAGGCTGCACAATTAAAGCTGCAATCTGAGCTATAGGCACCACTCAATGACAGAGCTGTGTGGTCCACAGGGGTGCCAATCATTACTCAGGCAGGGCACAGGCCTGCATTTTTTAACCAGCTCAAACCCGGCATTATTTAATTTTACCAGCTTAAAGAGGGGTGAAGTAGAAACAAATGAGCTGTGGGGGTGATTTTGACTGTAGGATACATCACTCTGATCCTTTTACTTCAAATGACAAAACATGCTCCCACAAAAATATGAAAAATATAAATGTCTTATAAACCGACTGTTGCTGGACATTTTTAAATCAAAGAAGTCGACTTGACTTTTACATCTCCTGCAGGTTTACTTCAGAAAACCGTAATTTAAATATAATTGAACAACAGAAATGTCAGTTCTTCCTCTCAAATTAACTGAAGACAAAATATCTGCGCACACGTCTTGATCAGTGTTGTTGCCTAATGGTGGGCAAAGTGTGCTGCTGTAACACTGTCAGCAGAGAAACGGAGCTCATTGCACTTCCCAGCTTCCCACCAATAGGATGTCACAGCTCTGTCACTGGCATCCCTGCTCTCCCATTCGTCCTCGAATTTATTATAAATCCCAACGAGATTATGAATAAGAACTAGTCATTTAAAACAACAACAACAACAGAACATGCAAATGAACACAGTCGACAGTAAGATTTGCTAAATTGAGCCAGACCTCCTCCAAATTTTATTGGATGCTGGAGCGGCACATTTTCAGAAGGAGGGTGCGTTCAGCAAATGTCAAATCTCTGAAGCAAGTAGTTGTTTTTGTTGGATCTCTCTCTCTCTCTCTATCTCCATCTCTCTCTCCATCTCTCCCTCCCTCCCTCCCTCCCTCCATCGCTTCCTCTCGCAGTAACTCCCCTCCCTCGCTCTCCCTCATCACTAGGCAGAATTAAAGGCTGGGGGAGGGGCAGTTTATGCAGACTGTGCTGGGACTTGTGATCCACAGATTTGATATTCACATTAAGAGAGAAACTGGCTGCTTTGATGTGAGGGGGAGCAGGTCCCAGGGGACTGCTGAAGTAGCACACTTTTTTTTTTTTTTTACTGACACAGCACAGGCCGGGGGGTGTTAGCTGTGGTGCTGGTGGGTGGGGTGGGGTGGGGAGCAGATTGTTGGGGACAGGGTGTACAGAAAGACAGTAGGTGGGGATCGGCGATACCCCTTCTTTGATTAGATGTAACCCCGACAACCTTCCCCCCGACTTCTCCACCCACCAACCACCTACTTACGCCAGACCCCTGAGGATTATCCATAAGCTTACACCTATCTTCATCCCCCTGCATCCCACCAATATTCAATTCACACCCCCTTCCGACAGTGCGTCTCCTCCCACTTTCTCCTCTGCTGCTGTGTGTTCCCACACACGATTTCAATCCTGCTATCAAACACACAACTTTCTGTCCCGAAAAACACCTGAAGGATGAGTGACGGCAGGACAGGAAGGGAGTGAACACAAGAGTCACAGGCTGGGTGGAAATGGAGCTGTTTCCAAAATAGCAAGCAGTGAGGGAGAGGAGGGAGAGGTGTTTGACAGTTCACGTGGCTGATGTCTTGTCTCTGTTAAGTTGAGTCCTGCTTTTGACCTTTATCGCGTTTCCTATCACTTAATCCAATAAAGATAAAATGCTGTGAAAATGATTCTACAGTGAGAACGAATTGGAAAGACGGAGATGGGTGAGAGAGGAAGAGGAGGGATGTGTGCAGGTATTTTGCCTGTGGTTGGGCACAGGGAGCTCTGGGTGTGAGAATGTGTGTAAGAGAAACACTGGGGGTTCTGGGGTTTGTTTACCTCCTCATCACAATACAGTTGTGAGCGTCAAGTGTGTGTGTGTGTGTGTGTACACTCCTGTGCCTGTGCGCACTCACATCCTGGAGAGGCGTAGATCAGCTGCATTATGCATGATGAAACCTTGCATAGGTTATGACTTCTGCCTCTCTGACATACATATTCATGCGTGGCGCTCTGGCAGGATGTATAAAACAGTGGCTGCGACTCTGACAGCCTGAGCTTTAGCTCCAGCAGCGCCGTCAGTGCTCCAACACTTCCAGTGAGGGCTGCATGGTTTCCTCTCTGGTGCTGTGTCTGAACGAGGTTGATGAAGCCTCCTGGGTGCAGGTGATGTGCAGCAGCGGCAACACAGGAACCCCTGCAGCTTTGGTCAGTACTGCTCTCAGGGCAGTGACTGTCCGCTCGCTGCCGGGGTTAGATATTTGTGGGTGTGCATCACTGGGAGAGGTGGTGTCGCTGACATGGACAGGGGCACCATATGTGTGGGATACAGTTGTCTCAAAGTGTTAATGTCCACTTGCAGGTTTCACTGTATCTCTGTTAAATCAGAATAATGTAGAGCTGAAACAATTAGTTAAATAACAGTCATCAATTGGCAGATAATTAATCGGCAGCTATTTCAAGGATTGATTAATCGTTTCAACTTCCAACTTCTCTCATGGGAGGATTTGACACTTTTCTGTTTTCTATCAAATCTTGGTTAGACAAAACAAGACGTGTTAAGACCTCACCTTGGACTCTGGGAACATGTAATTGCCATTTTTTTAACATTTAAGAGTCTAAATAATTGATCACCAATTGATAATGAAAATAACGTGTGCATTGCAGCCATAGATAAACGTGAGAATGCAAACTGACAGAGCATTAAGACTCAAATTCAGCATTTCTTCTGATAGACTAACCTATGAGTAAATAACCATACATCTGTTATCACTGACGTCTTACTGATGAAAAACATAAAATCACTAACCAGCTGTATGTCCACTGTAGTGACTGGTTAGTGGGAGCGTGCTGGTTTGACAGGTTGATAACTTTACTACTGGTATTTTATAAAGATGCACCGATACCACTTCTTCCTTCCCGATACTGATTCCGATCCCTGAACCTTAGGTATCTGCCGATACCGAGTACCGATCCGATACCAGCGCGTAGAATAAAAATGGATGGGATATGAACTGTTGTATGTCTCAACTCCTAAAACTCTGTGTAAAATATTAAGAAATAAATACATAATAGTAGAATCAATGCCATACAACTTTATTATTATTATTATTATCATTATTATCCAGTGTTGACACAGATCAAGACACAGGTTAAAGTGCAGCCACACAATTTGGTAAAAAAGACATTTTAAAGGCTACAGTAGAATGCTTTTTAAACTCCGCTCCGTTTCCGTTTCGTTTGCCTGTAGCGTGCGTATGCGTAATGACGTGAGGCATTACGTGGTATCGGATTGGTCATAGGCTGTACTCACTGATACCGATACTGCATTTTAGGCAGTATCAGAGGCATTTTTGATACTGGTATCGGTATCAGTACGACTCTAGTATTTTACTGTCAAGACTGTGATCAACACATATCTTGCACATTTCCTTAAAGATCCCTATCAATCAAAGGTTTTGTAAAAATCTGAGTGGCAGAAATTAGATTTCAATATGCTTAAAAAAAGGTTCAACTATGGTTAGATGGCATGACCATGAATTAAGCCTTAAAAGAATATTTCACCCCCCAAATGATCATTTGCATATCAATTACTCGCCCTGTGTTCTGCTGAATTCATGAAAAAAACTTTTTTTTGTCACAAGCCTCCAGAGAACGAAGAATCCAAAAACAGAGAAAATCCTTGATGAATTCAAGTCAAAGGAAGTCCAGATAGAACAACACTAAAATATGTCAAAACATCTGTTTAAAAACTCTCACACAACTTCTGCAGTAAAATCCGAGTCTCATTTATTCAGCCGTATGCTCAGTTCCCCCCAAACACATGCATTTTCATTAAAACCTTCCTTTTTAAGAAGTGAAGTAAAGGTGAAACTTCTCTATGCTCTCATCAAAGCTGGACTTCACTGACAAGAACAGTAACGTCACCTCGCTGAATTGTCATTCTATGACTTTGGTAAATCTGAACCAACCCTTTTAAACACAAGTCACAATGGACTGGCTTTGATGAGAGCATACACAGGTTTCGCTTTCAGTTCAGTTTTAGTAAAATGCATGAGTTTGGAAGTACTGCGCGAACAGCTGGATTACACTGCACATGTTGCGTGAGAGTTTTTAAACAGCAGTTGCCTTTGACTTAAATTCATCAAGAATTTTTCTCAGTTTTTGGATTCCTTCTTCACCGTGGAGGCATGTGCCAGAAAAAAAGTTTTCTTCATGAATGCATCGTAACACGAGGTGAGTGATAAACAAATGGTCATTTGTTGGATGAAGTATTCCTTTAACTTTACATTAAATCAAACTGTTTGGCCAAACCTTAACATTTAATTGATCTGTGTAGGGGCTGAACATTAAATGAGCTGTCCCAGTTGCCAGAAACAAATGTTGCTATTGTACGTTTCTGCAAACCATCTATCTGTTATTATTTAGAGGATACCCTGAAACTTTAAGATTCAGCATGCTGTGGTTAATGTGTGGTTCAGTTTAGGCACAAAAACCACCGGGTTATGGCGAGGGACAGACCATGTACTACTCAAAACATAGCCACTTTTTGTGCCACTGACCATGCTGGAAAAACAGCAACAAGTTGCTAAAAAACACCCACGTTTGGTGGCTAAAAGTCACAGAAAACACAGCGATGAATCACAACTGGTTTTATAGTTTGTCGGTCTCGAACAGTGGTCTGCAGCTCGGCAGGTGTCTCCTCCACCTCCGGATGACAAAGGCAGCTCACACTACGTCACATTAGAAACGTTGATGTGATACATCACGTAACATATCCGTGTTTTGCAGAATGGTACAATGCCAGCATATATAAACATGTTGAAAGGCTGTGTGTTAGGGTGAGTGCAGCTGGCCCAACTTCATCTTTGACTTTGACATTTCAGAACGTTTCCATTTGGACTTGACAAAGATGTGTTTAGCATGCAGTCTCTGTTCTTTACCTCACTGTTGGTGCGTGGGGCATTTTGATGCCCTGCCACACCAGCCGTCTACGCAGGTTGGCACAGGTGCTTTGTAATTTTTTGACTGTTGGTTTGAAATGGAGTGGAAAGTCCAGCAGTCACTGGTGCCAGTTGAGTTTTGGAGCACACCCAGTCTGATGCGCTAATGCTGCTGTGCCTGAACACACATCGACAAACAAGTTTTTCAATCTATCCCTGACTGGCTCGGCCACTGCTGGCACGTTAGGCATTTACACAGAATCTGATGGGTATTCACACTTAAACGAACAATCTGCGTACCTGCATGCACTCTCTGCTTCCTGTTTTAAACATATTTACTCACTTCAGCTTTTTTGCAACCTGCAAATATCAGAGATGGTGCGACAGGATTTTGGGTTTGGTGACTTGAAGTTTCTAAATTTAGATCCTTCAGTGTGGGTCACTGTTGTTCAGTTAAATTGTTGCATTGTTTTTTTATTCAGTCGCAGCTTTCAAGTGCCAGCGCCACCATGGCAACCCGCTCTGCCTCCTCCCAGTGTGACTGAGCGCTGAGAGCTGCTTTTGGAGTGTGTATGTGTTTATGCGCACGCATGTGTGTGTGTCGGGAGAGTGCATGTGTGGCTCGCCTGGTTTTGACAGGCTCTGAGTGGTGGGAGTTTGCTCTGATCCCCTTTCTATTCCACTTCCCTCTCCATCAGTCCCAGTGCGCCCCAGCCCCCCAGTGCCCAGGCCCCCAGGCCATATAATCTACTGTATGAGAGGTTCTCCTGCTGCCCAGCCCCCCCCGAGCTCTCAGGGTGACCCCCTCACTCCTCCACTTTAGTCCTGTCCCCCCATTGGGAGATTATAGATATTGCAATCTTTAATATGGGCTTTATGCTCAGGGGCCATTATCAGTAATCTGCAGAGGGGAGGGAGTCTGACCTGGTTTTTGCAGCCCACCACTGGACTGCCAGACACATTTTCATATACCATCTGTAACATTCTGCCCAGCTTTATCAATCTCCAGTCTACAGATAGAAGCACTTCTTTGAAAGGAAGCTGGAATTATTTAGGAACCCTCCTGGATGATAAAGATCACTGCGTCTTTCTTCAGTCTGGCGCACTGAGCTCGGTGCCAGCGCAGTGACACTGTTGATGGTGGTGACTGATTCTCTTAATGTTCTTCTGTTTGCACCGTCACTGTTCACGCCCATGATTCTTTTAATTGTCACAACTATTTTGGGTACTGCGCTTCATGTACCTGTGAAAACCTAATAATGGCTCACACAATGTGAGCAACAGGATGCTTCTCACTTACCCTGTTCCCTCAGCCTCAGCATGAGTCCATGATTATTCAGATATGATGTGACAATGTTCCTTGAGGAAGACTATCATTCTGCTGGTCCAGCACAGTTGCCATCATGAAGAGGCTATGATAATGACAAATAATGTAATGATCATCTAAATATCAGAACTTGTATCTGCAGACACAGGATGTGTGTACCTCTGTGTCATGGAACATAATATGTTTTTGTACACTTAGTGCAGGTCTTGATTGATGTCCTGTACTCAGTGGCAGTTAGCAGGTGTTACACAGAGTCATAGAACACATAATCTGGATCACAGGGGACCCAAAACCGTTTTCACTTCCTAAAAAGCAGTCAATCAATCAATTAGTCGATCGACAGAAAAATGAAGGCCAAACATTTTGACAATAACGAATGATTTTCAATCAAAGGGGGAGAATATTCTCTCCTTGCTGGTACTCAGGCATGAGAATATGTTGCTTTTCCTCATCTTACGTGATAATAAATTGAATTATCTTTGGGTGTTGATCGGACAAGACAAGTAATGTGATGACATCACCTGTAGGGAATGTTGATGGGCATTGATTAATCAGTTTATAAAAATACAAAATAAGAGTCATTAGTTGCAGCCTTAGTGTTTATATTATAAATACTGAATCAACTTACTGTGTTTGATCCATTTTGCAGACATATTTCTAGATCTATTTTTAATGATATGTTGCTGACATGTTGAACTTTGACGTATAAACTATAAGTTCTATAGTTCTATAGATCTATAGATCTATAGTCCCAGACCTTCAGCTGTTTTGTTTCAGTATCAGTTCTGACAAAATGTTTTCAGAGTAGAAGAAATCATCCGATCTGTTTTGTAATTAAAAAGCAGTTCATGAAATTAACTGATGTTCATTAATTATAAAGCACAAAGACCATCTCACAAAAAGTAAACCTGATGTGACCACTAAACTTTTAACTGTCGATTAATCTATCAAACATTCTCTTCATTAATCAATTAGGTGTTTAGTCTATAAATTGTCAGAAGATCAGTCTTTCCAAAGCCCCAAATGACATCCTCAAATATCGTGTTTTGTCCACATTGAAAAGATGTTCAGTTTACCGTCACAGAGGATTCAAGAATCCAGATGTTCACATTTAAGAAGCTGGATTTTTATTTTCTTAAAAACTACATTCAATTGATTATCAAATTTGTTGGTGATTGATTTAATAATTGACAACCTATTGATTAATCATCGCAGGTCAAGACCTGAGGCTGAGGTAAAATTTTTGTGACGTTATCAAATGTTAATAATTACAATTAATCATTAAAGCTTCAGTCAAAAGTGAAAAGATATCAAAGCGTGCAGACTCCACCACTGAAAGTTTGCATTTATTGTTATATGATAAATATTAACATTGTGTTGAAAATTCAGCTCTTTCAATGAGCGGTATTAAATAGACGAGAAGTATAGAGAGAAAAACCAATTTGATCCATTTTGTGAAAAAGAAAAACACACACAGTCATGGTTTAACAACGAGCAGAGTGTGCTGAGTGCTAATTTCACCCAATTTGGATCAAAATCCTGGATCCTTCAGTATCTGTTAGTATCTTCCATCATGTTTTACACACTCTCTGTGCTGAACTGAACACTAACACGGTGAACATGCAGTGGGGTGGTGTGTATTAGATGATATCATTTAGAAGCAGTGGTGGTTAACATCCACATCTGTCTGTTAGCAGTGCCCCCCCCCAACACACACACTCTTCTTTCTCCTCTAATCTGTCCTATTATGACCCCAAATTTAAGAGACTCCCCTCCTCCTCTTCTCTTCTCACTCTTCTACCTCTGCTCGAGCTGTATGTGTTTAATCGGAGTGCCAGTGAAGAACATTCCTGTACGTGTGTGTGTGTGTGTGTGTGTGTGTGTGTTAAATATGTAAGGAGATTAAATCGACTTAAATCTCTGCGTCTGGCATAGAAATTCCAATCACATAACCTATCATCGAGTTCCCTCTCTCTGTCTTTGTTTGTGTATGTGTGCACACACTGTACGGAGGTAACAGGCTCCTCCCCACTCCGATCCATCTAAACCATCACAGGCTTTAGCCCAAATCCCTGGCTTTCTGGATCACATGACTGATGTTTGCAGCTGGACATTTGACATATATTTGTTATGATTATTTCGCAACACATTTGAAGGACATTCCCACTGTGTCCATTTTATTGTCCATTAATGTGATGCGATTGCTTTAAATCAGCGGCAGTGGAATCCTGTTAGCTTCTTTGTGTGTACAGCGCGTAACAGGTGCTTATTGTTGGCCTCTCACCTTCACCTCGGCCTGTTAAGTGATGTTGTGTTGTCTGTTTGCAGTACACAGTGAGGATGTGGGCTCCACCAGGCTGTACTTTGTGAATGCCTCCCTGCAGAGGGTAACCTACTCCAGCTCGGTGGGGGTGTCCTTGCCCTGTCCAGCAGGGGGCACCCCCAGTGCCATACTGCGCTGGTACCTGGCCACCGGCGACGACATCTACGACGTGCCCCACATCCGCCACGTGCACGCCAATGGCACCCTACAGCTGTACCCCTTCTCGCCCTCCGCCTACAACAGCTACATCCACGACAACGACTACTTCTGCACAGCCGAAAACCAAGCCGGCAAGATCCGCAGCCCCAACATCCGCATCAAAGCTGGTGAGTTAGTAGCACGGTCAGGAGAGGAAAGACTGAAGGACCTGAGAAACTGAGATTGAAAAGGGTGGTTAATGGACATGGGTGAATTACTGAAGGGGCCAACTGGGCCAAGGCCCAGGAGCCCAAAGTGTCAGAGGTCCCTTTGGTCTGCACTTGCAAAATGTCTCAAGTAAACATGTACTGACCAGGAAGAGTATCATAAAGACCACAAAGACACACAAATCAACCAAAAGGAGACATAAAACCACAAAAAGATGCATAAGAACTAAAAAGAGGGGTGGGGCCCTTTGCATTTCTGTGTCCAGGGGGCCCCTTGTCTTATTATCCGCCCAGGGTTATGGAGCAAAAGGCCAAAGTGAGACACAGCATGAAGAGGAACGGAGCAGAAAGAGACAGTTGTGACAGCATAAAGTAGAGCAGATGTGATTGGCAGCTGCAAAAAGCCCTACCCACACACAGAATCACCTGCCCTAAAATAGCCCGTCTCGACCCGAACACAGATTGACCTAGAACACAGTCTACAGAGAGAACATCTGCATCACATACTACACCAGGCCTCGGCCTTCGCTCGCACCTATTTGACTGAGCTGGTGATGAACCACTGCACTTTATTCCCACATAACCCCTTCAGCTCCATCCACAGCACGGCACCATCTGGTAGGATGAAATCAGAAACACAACCTCTACAGTACTCAGAGTTCAGCAGCAACTCCAGCGTGATTTTTAGATGATATAACCTGATCGCATGAGACGGAAAAAGTGTGACAATAGGTTATATCACATTATCGCTTCATGCTCATCGACAGTCCGTCACTTTTTAAAAGGTTAATGCAATAAAGGCAGGAATGTCCTTTTCAGGAGAGCTTTTCAAAGCTTTGCAAGGTGAGAAAAGTAATTCAACACCTCATGATAAAGACAGAGTCAGTGACCTTATCAGCATCTATTACAGCTCTGTATGCTGACCTAAAACAGAAACTAATATTTTTTGATATACTGTTACCGTACATGGAAAAATATCTGAGGCATCTTTTCAGTGACAAAAGAGAAGAAATTAATTATTTTCACGAGTCACTTAGAGGAAAGACTCGATGGAGCAGGAACTCTATTTTTGGACAGTTTGACCAAAAGCTGCCTCTGTTGCCATCATATTCTCTTTTCTGTCCTCCTCCTCCTCCTCCCTGCTCCCTCGTTCTTCAAACTGTCCTCTTGTGCCAGACTAAATATAGCCACAGCACACTTCTTTAATTATTTCTCATTAACAAACCTAATTGGTGCTTTCCATTGATTGGACCGCGTGAGGCTGCTTTAATAAGCGAGACCTCATCTGAAGTAAAATAGTCCGTCTGGGGGTTTGGGTTCCTGCAGCTCTCCAACCAGCACAGATACACGAAGAAGAAGAAGAAAGTGGAATTTCACCAAACAGACAGTTACATCAAACTGCAGCTGGAACAAAGCTACAGCTGGATGATAGTCACAGTGCATCTATCGTCCCGCCTCCCCCTCCTTCCCATCATTCATTCAGGCCAGTCGGTCCCTCCCCCTTCCCTCCTGCCATCAACATCTGTTTTCATATTCTGCCTCCCAACACTGACCTGAACTAATACTCATATTCATTCTAATACTAATACTAGCGCCAAGTTGAGGATTTGAGCCAGGACCCTGAGCTGCATGCCAGCCGGTTGCTGCCTTCATTCCCACATGACCCAAAAGCCTGGCCTCAGGAGGCGAGGGATTAGCATGAACCAAACATCCTGCAGCCAGCGGCCTCTGTCGGGCCCGGCAGCTCTGGTGCACAGGTTACGGTCACACAGGATGTGGTTCAGTCTTGCGGCCGTGGTGCTGCACTTGCCGCTGCCATCGAACAATAACTGGTAGCGATCTCATTTGGATCACCTGTCATGGCTAACAACAATATCTAAGCAAATTCACATCAGTGGTGGTTCATTCTGTGTTATTTCAGAGCTTGACAGAGCTGCTTTATTCCACTCATCAGCGTTCAAAGAAGATGTAAATTTCCATGCACTTGCATGTGTTTCCCTCCTGCAGCAGGAATGTATGCATGCTGTCATCGTGTCTGTTACCAGGGAAGGGATTCCGAACCAGTTTCTTAGCAACCTTCGGATACGTCCTAGCTTTCATGTGATTTTGCTAATGAGTCCCTGCTCATTCACCAGAGTGTAAAATATTGCATGAACCTGCATAAACTGAAGCGCCAGTGAGCCTCCAGTTTACTGTGAATGTGCAAATGACTGTGTTTTATCCTTTTAAAGTTCTGTGCTAAAAAACAGGAGATCAGTTTCGTGATGATGTCACGGCAAAGCTAGAGGACCATTTCCATGATTATCCTGCTTAATGGCGGCTCGCGCCATTTATGGTGAAATAGCAGAGTTAGAAACAGTAGGCCAGTCATGTCCAGGGAATGAACGTGAAGTTCTGTGGTTAATAATGAGAGAGCATTGTGCTGTGAAGTGATAATGTGGTGTTTTTGATGATGTAAACACGAGAAGGTTTTGTCTCAGAACAAAAAGGCTCACATCCATTGGCAGCATCAGGGTCACCACACATCAACTACACACTCTTGCCTTTTAAATCCTGAGCTATAAAGCATTATCAATATAATGTGTGTATTTATTTTGTAGTTTTCAGGGAGCCCTACACTGTGCGGGTGGCGGACCAGCGTTCGATGCGGGGCAACGTAGCTGTGTTCAAGTGCCTCATCCCCGCCGCCGTGCAGGAGTACGTCAGCGTCGTGTCCTGGGAGAGAGACACTGTTTCCATCGTACCAGGTAGGACGTCACATAAGTGAATCTGGATTATCCTGGGGTGGGCAGGTTGCCTCATTTCATAGGATTTAGGTATGTCTTTATCTCCTGTGTGTGTGTGTGTGTGTGTGTGTGTGTGTGTGTGTGTGTGTGTGTGTGTGAGGACGGCTGATGCACCGCTGTGCTCTATGTTTGACCGAACTCTTAACTCGTGTCTTCTGTCTGCTCACTGTTCTGGATCACTGATCTGCTCCTCCTCCTCCTTCCTCCCTGCTCGATATCTCCTCCCTCACTCTCCCTCTTCTTCCTCCTCTCTTTAGACATTTCCCTCTCTGCTATCACTGCTTTTAAACCTCATCACATATAATTTTCCCCCTAATGTCGAACCCTGCCTTTAATTGTGATTGACACTGCATCAGACAGACCTCTTCCAAGTCGCATGATTATTCCACAGTTTCTCCTCATCAGATCTATTCCTGTCGTCTCCCTGCTTGTCTTACCACCATGTCCTTGAAGAACAGGGCCACAATTAGAGACACAGGATGTCAATAGGACTGTGCCCCCACATTCATCTTCATTAACCTCATTTGTGTGTGTGTGTGTGTGAGGGTGTGTGTGCGAGACAGAGAGAAATGTAGCGTTCAGTCTTTCTGTCTGTTGTTTGTGAACACATTATTGTGTGATTATGTATTGTTTGTGATGTATGTTCGAGGTGTGCGCACGCTTATTTCCCACATTTAAAACGCTTGCGACAACAATGTAGGAGAGAGGGATGAGAGGTAGAGGAGAAAAATGAACCAGAGGAAGAGAAGCAAGGAGGGTAGTAGGGCAAGAACGGCCTCAGGTCCTGGCAGATGGCGTTTTATATTATATGTATGCAAAACACACAGACACTGTGTCACACATACACATGCACCAAGGTTGCAGTAGTTTGTTATTTTCAGACGTTTCAGTGTGTTTTTATCATTAATTTTCAGTTTTCATGTACAGTATTGTAGTTTACTGTAGTTTGTATTTATATTTTGTCTTCAGTTGCCATCCTGGCAGAAAGCTGCTAAATTAAGGAGCTACTCATTTTGTCGGAATAAGCAAAACATGTTTTTGTTGTACTTTGTATTGAAAAAACAGTTTTCTTTCTGCTCCAACATGACCTCATGCTTTCATTTTGACTTTAATTTTGGGTTCATTCAGTCACAAAAATCACTTTTTCGAAATTCAGTTTGATTAGACGTTCTCTTGTTTTTCTACACGCTTCATCTTATTATATTTTAGCTAAACACACAAACTACACATTTTCTTGTATGAAATTTTCTTTAAATTTATTACTGAATCAGATCTTAGATTTTGTCTTGTGTTGTTTTCAAATGACATTTTAAAAT
This sequence comes from Epinephelus fuscoguttatus, assembly GCF_011397635.1. Lineage (NCBI taxonomy): Eukaryota > Metazoa > Chordata > Actinopteri > Perciformes > Serranidae > Epinephelus > Epinephelus fuscoguttatus. The sequence goes on along the minus strand of NC_064763.1, from coordinate 41,675,086 downwards.
CTCCATTCCGATTTGCTGATTTCCCTCTAAAACTAAAGGCAGTTCTTCATTTGCCTTTGCCTCATCTGCTACATAATTTCCTGCATTTTCTGCATCAGTTTATGGTGTAAATGTCTATAACTTTGTCAAAATAAACATGTGCTACTTTTCTGTTTATACTGGGGGAGAGGGGACAAATGCACATGTTCTAAATATTTACATACAGACAGAGTTCCCTTCATGTTTGCTTCTCAGTGACAGTTGATCTGCTTTGAATGTGCCAGTCCTCTGTTTTTTCTATATTGGGCGTCGCTGTGTGCCGTCATGAGGCTGCTGTGTGTAATTAGAGGTATATAGGTCAGTTGATGAGCAGTGAGTGTGAGGATCAGATGTTGAACATGATGAGCAGCTCACTGAACTTTCGTCTCCAAACGACAGTGGCGCAAACACAGCAAGCGCTCGCAATGTGGTCGTGTTCAACCTTGACCCCAACCTCTGCAGTAATCAACGCGTCGACCTCGTCGTCCTTACAGCCAGTCAGCGCAGTCACTTATCCACTATATGACCTCTAAAACACAACACGTCTGCAGATCAGCTCATGATCTGAATATTGTGTGCGCACTCTCAGATGGATGCGCAACTACTGCACACACACACACACACACACACACAGTCAGTATCAATATACAGTGGATACATGTGGTTATATAAACAGTCCAATGAGAAACATTATTGATGCTGATGTCCAACTCCTCCGTTAACCATCTCTTTGAGCTCACTAGTCAAACTCTCTTTCTACCTCTGTCTCCTCGCTGCTTGGGCAGCAAAGACCTGTCTGGATAGGTCTAATGAAGATGTGAAAATTAAAATTGATTTTGTGACTAAGAGCTCTCTGCATGCCAGTGAGTGGGAGGCTGCCTGTCCTGCCTGTCACTATTTCCTTGCTTAAGAAAGACAACAGGAGGAGTTGCATTGGATTTCGAGTGAGTAAATCCATACATGTTATGCACACATGCACGCGTCTGTTTTATTCAGAAACCTTCACTCCATCATTTTCCTCACATGTTTGTTTCTGTTCCTGAGCCTATCCCAGCATGCACTGGGCAGAAGGTAAGGAAACACCCTGCCTTTTCAGTGCTCGATCATACAGTGAAGAGAGATAGACAAACAATCACATTCATGCAACCGACTGCATGCCTTTTATTTTGTTCAAATCCCCATTAGCTGTCTCTGTGGTCACTAATGCTCTGCCTGGGATGTTGTCTGGTATTGTATTGATAGAAAGAGACATTGTCTGCTGAATCCCACTGCAAACAGTGAGTTAAAACACTCAACCATCACTGAATTTCAAAGGCAATGGTTGGTCGCATTGTTGCAACACAAAAGAAAATCATAGGATTGCTTCTATATCCTGGCAACGCATTTCAGCTCCAAATGTCTGCACAAATGATAAGTGCTGGAGATTTTATTAGTTTCACAGACTTTATAAAAATAATGGATGTAGTCACTGAGACTTCATGCATCAGTTTGTGGACTCCTGTTTTAAGGCCCTGACACACCAAGCCAACAGTCGGCCTAGTCAGTGCAGAGTGTCCCACACTGTTGCCCCTTGCTGGCCTCTGTAGGATTTTTTTCAGCATATTGAGGAAAGTAAACAAAGAGCTAAAGTCGGCACGGTAAATTTGCTCTGTGCTTTCAACATTGGATTGTTTGTTAATGTGCTAACTGGCTAACTAGCATCCAGATGGTTATGCAGTTTCCTTTTTAGATGAGGAATACAGACTACCACCACCTGCTGGTGTGGAGATTTTTTTTCTCACACAGGCACAGAAGGTACATGCTGGAAGGCCGCTGACTGTAGTCTCTGTGGTGTGTTCATGTGCTACTTTTTGGCTAAGAGACAGGTGATGTGAGGTGCAACAGTCAGCTTTGGTTGCCACTAGTTCTTTGAGGTCAGTTTGATGTGTCTGGGCCTTGTACTCCACCCCCATTATGTAAAAAACGCCTAAAATGACATACCCAAATTAAATGACTGTAGCTTCTGAACCGCTCTGACTACATGCATGCATGAGGTCTTGCCAGAAAGAAAACTCCCTGAAGTTTCTTGTGAAAGTGTCAGAAACACTCTAGGTGATACAGAGACAGAGTAATGGGCCTCTGAAGTCAGTAACAAATTGAAGATTTTCCTAAAATAAAATAAAAAAAAGTGTTTCAGGATGAATAACTGTCTGTGGCTTCATCTGAGCAGGTAAATGACACTGTGGGGCTGTAGGCACACTATCAGTGAACATTTGTTTCAAATTTGAAGAAGACTGCTCAAAGTATGACCATTCTACAGTGTTTTTACCATGAAAAGATCCAGGCGGAGCTCAAAATGACAAGAGCGCTCGCTCGGCTTCAAAACAGTACTATCAGTGATCAAACAACACTCAGCCAGCTTCAAACATTGTACCTTATTGAAATCAGGTGTGATTATGATAGCTGATGTTGTTTATGACACAGAAGCACCATAAAATATCACCAAATAAAGCCATATGAAACGTGAAAGTTATAATCCCAAAAAACAGCATGACATGACTTGTCACCACTCATTGCGATTTTGGACTTTGTGTGTTTAGGCTGCTCTGGTGCGAAATCCATAATAAATAACAGAAAAACAATTTTATTTTTGAAAAGTCGAGAGCTTCCTGAATCCAGCAATACCAAACATCACATGGTTTGATGACGTAGTGCGCCTGGGAGATACCATTTAACAGAGGAGGGGGGGAGCGAGGACGTCGGTGTCCTGGTGGAGTTAGAGAGGTTAAAGCCACAAGTTTTTGACCATCGCCATCTTGGCTGTTTGGAGCCAGAAGTGATGAGAAGTGGCCATATTTGGACAAGAGGGTGGGGCTAACCCTAATGCTAACTGCTAGCTTGGTTAACACAGTGCATTTACAGTCTATGGTTACTGCATTCACGTGCTCCTCGGATGGTCCCATTTCCTGACTTTGGTGTGTTCATGAGCTTCAAGTCGTAATGTGTAAACAACATGGACGCTACAAAGATGTGTTGTATCTTCTTGCTCAGAGCATTTAAACAGTACATTAATAACAGTTTTAAACAAAGTGTACAAAGTGTCATAATGTCACTTTTTCTTAGACGTGTTGCTGCACCGGTGTATTCCCTCAAACTACTAAAATATTGCTATATATAAATAACTTTACTAACTAATCTAGGTCACTCAGCTTGGACAGCAACTAACCATTACAACCGAATACCATATTACAAATCACATGTGAGCAACAAATTGACATGCAATATGTGAATTAATCCATCAACCAAACATTCACACTTGCCTGCCATGTTTATTTCATATGACGCCAACTAGGTGACTCATGCATCCAATTTTCGCCAACTTTCTGAGTTCTTGTTCGGACTAGTGGGTGCATTCACATGAATTTTCTCAGACAGAAACTAATTATTCCAATTTTTCCGATTATTCCACCACCACATAATGCAGGTTGTGATAATGCTAATGCTAATGTTTTAGCCAAAAACTCACACTTAAACCCACTTAAACAAAATGTACTTACTGGAAAAACTGATTATCCAACCAGGCAGCCAAAATGTTAAAATGGACTTTCATGAACTGAAAAACACACTTGACTTAGCGACTGCTACAGCTATGGCTACACTCTGTGAGCCTGGAGTTACACTATGGTTACGTTAACCAATGTTGTCATGTCACTAGACTCACAAGTCAGTCTTTAGACACTTTGCTTAACTAAAGACTGATGTCTTTCTCCCTGATTTTGTGTTTAGATGGGCGGATACAATTTCAGAGTTTAAAAAAACTCCCTACGTTGCAGAACCAATAGTAAATCCGCAGGGCGGTGCTTTGTGGCTCGCTGAACTCTTGTGCTCATAAACATAGTCCCACTAGAAACACGTGTAGCGGTACAAAATGGCTCAAGTCGCTGTAAGTGCTTCATTTCCACAATCTTGTGGACTGAGCACACGTTTGATAAAACGGAGTTAAATCTCTCGGCATCCATTTTCAAGCTCTCTGTGTGTTTGTTTCCTTGCGGACGAGAAAAGGAGGAGCGCACATTTCCGAGAAGGCGTGTCCTTTTCAAAAATGCAGGAGGCGTCGCTTTGTTGCCGGCCGTTTTCGCCGGTGTGTTAAACACACTTTAGAAAGGAGTGTCCCCAGACTATCAGAAGGCGGAGATCTCTGATTGGCTGGTGGCGAGACTATCATGTCACCATGGTAGCAGCCACGCTGCAACCAAAATCATTTTTTGTACCAGGCTGTAAACATGTTCATTTCTATGTAAAATTTGGCATTTTAACACAGTGGTCTGTTTGGATTGACTCACTACTGGAGCCTACCTCATGTGGCCATTCGAGGAACTGCAGTTTTTGGCATTTCTGCATTTCCTGTTTTAAGCCTTGAGGTTGCTGCTTGGTGCCAGTAAACACTTTATAGTTAATTGACTTCTATTAGAGGCACTGATGCATTCAAGTCATCTACCTTCAAAGCAACATTTGTGCCACCACAGACCTGAGGCTGAATCCCACCACAGGTCCTTCCTGTGTCTCTCCTCCCCACCATCTGAATACAAAATAAGACTGCAAACGTGACAACATCTCCCACTTTTCTTTACGCTAAAAGATAAGTAGTGAATCTAAATTCACCGACTTCATCCTCACTTCGTACCTGCGCCTTTGCACGGAGGAATCATTATGTGCAGACCCTGATCAGTAGCACGATCACATACCGGTCTGAAGGTTGAGTTGATGACATAACACAACGCAGCCATGCCCTCTGAACCCCAGCAGGTTCCATTTTGTCAAACACACATGTTCCCCATCTGGAGCCGCGCATGTGTGTGTGTGTGTGTGTGTGTGTGTGTGTGTGTGTGTCCCCTTGCCTGCCCCACTTTCCTGTCCAGCCAGGACAGTGAGGGGGTTTTAAGAGGGGAGGGGTGCAGGCAGACTGACCTATTTCCCTCTCACTTCCCCGTCCCATGCCATCCCTGTAGTTAAGCTTTGTGTGTGTGTGTGTGTGTGTGTGTGTGTGTGTGACCCTCATGAGACAATGGAGGCCCGCTAGTCTGAGCAGTGATCTGAAGGAGGAGAGCTGGAGCGGAGACAGAGAGATGGAGGGTTTGTGGATGGGAATGAAAACAACAGTGGGACACAGAGAGGGTTCAGCTTGCAGATCGAGGCCGTCAGTCTAACCAGCAGAAAGCTAATGAGTGGCTCCGATGAATAGAGACTGGACCAGCAGATGGCTGCGGCCACATGGTGGTCCACAGAAGATGCCCAACCATGCTCCATCTAATCCACCTGCCACACAGTTTGGCCTTGTTTATGTATTTGTTCAGTAATTTGATGCACGTGCCCATAAAACCCAGAGCCGCAGAGTAATGACAGAAGGGAAAAAATCACAATTTATGGATGAGATTAGGGAAGAAACAAGATAAGAAAACTCTTCTCACACACGTCAACACTTCACCTACTCATCCTCAATACTCTGTGCACTCTTTTTTCTCACTTTTCTTCACTGTCACTTTGCTTCTTGTACTCACTCTTCGTCAAATTGTCCACGACACAGATGTGTTTTGCATGAATTTTGACAGACACTGCTTGCACTGTACTTTTCGAAGGCTGTATATTCGATCTCATCAATGTAGTTAAGTCACCGCTGTGTAGAAAATAAGTTGGATTTAACCTGTGTTTAACCTGTCGGTGTGTAAATGCTGAGTTATCAGGCCTTAATGTGAACTTGGATCCTAATGGATGTCACCGGGTGGGGAGGTCACTTACAGGCTACATTACAGATCAATCCTCTGCCCCTGGGGTCCCTGCTGGAAGTCAAGCGGTTCAACAGAGACACGACCGTAAACACACACACACACACACACACACACACACACACACACACACACACACACACACACACACACACACACAGATAGGGGTTAATTGGGAACACCTGGAAAATTACAGTTGAGTTTATCAGTTTGTTGGATAAGCAAGTTACAGTTTTACGAAACTAATTAGTTTGCACTTGAGTTTGAAGATGATGGATTCAGAGATGCTCCATCTCTCGACTTTTGGTGTAGACGACTGTATTTCTACATCATAACCAGGGCTGCAACTGCTGATTATTTTCTTGATTAATCGTAATGTCCAAAAAAACAGTCTGAAAAATGCCCGTTATAATTTCCCACAGTGCAAAAGCGTCATCATTATATGCCTCTTTTTGACACCTCACAACCCAAAAACAGCCCACTGAGTTTGCAATAATATCAAACAGGCACTTAACAAAATGAGTAATAGATTATCATAAAATTAATCGATTAATCAGCATTTGTTACATCATCACATCTCTTGTCATAACCAGAGCAATTAGCTAAATGAAGCGAATATGCAACTTGTTTTTATTTTTATTTCTAAAAAAATATTTGACACACTCTGAACAGAAGAGGAGCATAATGCTGAGACATTCAAAGCAATATTCTGCTTCTTAGTGACGTTTATAATCGAGTGCTCTCCATACAGCAATATCAGCATGAAGTCGCAATTCATAAATACTTTACAGCACATCAGGGTTTAGTCATCAGTAGAATATCACACAGGTTATGAGGGCGTTTAGACCACATGGACCCAATGTTCAGCAATTGCTAATCAGGCCTTTACATGTGTAATGTTTCAGAGGCTTGGACTCGAGTCACATGACTTGGACTCGAGTCACAAATTTGGTCACTTTAGAGTCTTGGTACCCCAAACCCGAAGATAAAAAAGGTATGATACTTACAAAGTTCGCCAGGAATGAATTCATTTCCCTTCATTTCCTGAATCTACTAACATTAACATGTTTCACTCCCAGCAAGTCAACGCTTAAAGTCGAGTTGCAGGAGAGAACCAAGAAGAACCAATGATACGTTACTGAGTGACAGCTGGCAAAAAAGAAACCATAGCTAGTAGCCATGTTTCCATCAGCCTGTTTAGATGCACATCTAGAAGTATCGCATCGGAAAATTATGATGGAAACGCCAAAATCCCCTGATTCGCACAAACTAAAATACGCTCGCTTTAGCTGGGTTTTGGTTGATCTGAAAAAATGTTGATTCGCAAAACGGGGGATGGAAACAGTTATGTTCGAATTAAGTCTGACGTAGCGCACCTCTCTCCATGGTGATATCCACACTCTGGGTCGGGAAGGCGGTAATGCATTTACAAGCTGGTTGCCAACCGCCAGAAAACGTAGAAGAAGAAGAATGCGAGACTTGTTTTGTTTCCAGTTCTGCGGAAAAGTCACGCGAGTTCGTAGTTTTCACCAAAGTCCGTACATTTAATGGAAACACACAGGATTCGTTTTTCTTTTAATGCGCATTTCCCAATGACTCAAATCACTTTTGGATGGAAACATAGCTACAGTTGTTTGTGTACAAAAACTAAACAGGGTTCAACAAAAATAAATTTCAGAATGTAAAATGTGGGGATCGAAAATTACAGAGACACAACAACTTCCAACACATTCCTGAAGTTTGTAAATTTAATGTTATCATTCCTCTGTTGTTAAAATGGCAAAGCACCTGACTAGAGCATGACTAGACCTCAAACTGAGTGACTTGAAACTTACTTGCATGTTGCAAAACAATGACTTGGTCCCACCTCTGCAGTATACACAGTACATTTCTATTACAGTAGAAATATGAAATTTATGTTGTAACATTAATGAGTGCAATACAATTATACTGTATGTATACATGCTCTCTCCAATATATATTTTCATTACAGTTCTGATACAGTTGCATACATACTGCCCCTTTCTTTACACACACACAGACTGCAGCTTCTCCTCTCAGTAATTAAAAAGTTGGTGTCACAAGGCTCCACACAGGTGCAGCGAGGAGAGAGGTGGCAAAGGCAGCGGGACCTCATGGAGAGCGTTGGTGTGTTAGGACACGATGTCTGTTTGTAAATCTGTGCTTTTGCACTCAGAGCAGGAATACATTAATAGATACTCTTGTCTGGGACACAGCAGACTCTTGTAAACACCGGTCTGACACACACACTCACACTCGCTTCTGCAAAGTACAAATGTACAAGCCTGCCCCCTCCACTCGCACACAGATCCTCCTCAAAAGTAACACAATAAAGCCATTTTCAGATTTTACATGAAGCTGCCTGAATACGAAGCGCTCATTAAACATTAACTCGGGATACATTAAGGCTGAGCGCTGCTGAGCTCTGCTGTGTGATGGCTGTCCTGTTGTTGTGCTGCTCAGGCTGCCTGGGTGCAGCAGGACGTTGTGTGACAGAGGAGGACAGGGAGCACGTGGCGTCCCCAGGGCTCATTGAACATAACCCCATCGACTGTTGCCCTCTGTCACCCCCACCCTACAGTCTCACACCATCCCTCCCTCCCTCACCTCTCTCTCCTCTGTCCCACATGGCACACAGCATGGCCATGGGGGTTAGCGGGGGACTGTAAAGACTAAATCATGCAGCTGAAGGTGCTGCTATTACATGCATACACATGCAAACATATGGCGGCAACAACAAAACCCAACAAGGAGCAGCTTATTGCAAACTTACCCAAGAGACGACAAAACAACCCGGAAATAAATTGATTTTTAACCACTGAAATCCAGTTTCAAGAGTAACCAATGAAGTCACTTGTTTGTGCAGTTTGTTTACCTTTGTTTCTTCTTCTCTCACTTTCTCCGAATATTTCTGCCCCTCTCACATTTGCCCCAGTGTGCTGAGAGCGACTGAGAGCCGGGCAGGAACAGATGGGGTGCTGGCAGCCATCTTTTACTCAGTTAGGTTGAGTAGGCACGTGGGTGGGTGTGTGAATTAGCACAAACAAGTGTGTGTGTGTGTGTGTAAGGGGCACAATAGGCATAATTATCTCTGCTTGAGAGGCCCAGTTTGGGGGGTGTGGGGGGGCTGGCGTAGAGAGGCGGAGTTCAACAATGGCTCAACCACGGGCTTTGTGTGTACAGAGCAGAGGGCTGACAAGTGTCGGCTATTATTGACTATTTACACACTACTACACACGCCTGCTCACGTGCACGTACACAGAAACATGCACACACTCTATTGCTGCTGCCGCCGTCGCTCTTCACGGCCTTTTTTCTCTTTGTGTCTCCATCAAACACACTTACACACACACACACACACACACACACACACACACACATGCAGTGTGAGCATGTTTACAGTGCATCAGAGTATCAGTGTCAATCAGTGTAAGAGGGAGAGATGGGGAAGCCCCTGCGAGCACATCACTCTGACAGAAATCTGGCCACTATCTCACCCTTCAAGCCAGGCTGTGTGAGAATGTATCAACGGAGAGAGAGTTGGAGAAGTCTGGTTTGGATTCACACATTTCTAGTCTTGTGGCTTGAAAGACAATTACAGTTCGATAAACCCGGGGTCTTATTTTCTGCTTTGCCATTATTTCTTTTGGTCGTCGTAACATGGTACTAGCAGAGATCTGGGAATACTGCAGTACTGATGATGGGACCAACTTGCTAAAATAAGACCCACTTGTAATGAGCCAGAAATTTCATCAATCAACAAAAATCATTTCTATGGAAAACACTTTTTTTTAATAACTTTGTCAAAGGAACATCAATTACTGACCCCATGTTCTGTTGAATTTGTGAGGAAAACTTTGTTTTTCTTAGATGCCTCAACGGTGAACGAAGAATCCCAAAACTGAGAGAATTCTGAGAATGGGCGCCACATTTAACAACAGCAAAAGTATAACAAAACATTCATCTACAAACTCTCACACAACTTGCGCAGTATAATCCAAGTCTCATGTATCAGCTCAGTACCTCTCAAACATGCATTTTTTTAGGGATGCACCGAAATGAAAATTTGTGGCCGAAGCCGAATATTGTTGTTTAGTTTTTCATTAGTTTTTGCAGATGAACCCTCCAGATTAGTGTTGTCACGGTACCAAAATTGGGACCCACTGTACGATACCAGTGAAAGTATCATGGTTCTGAGTAGTATCAGGATACCACAGTGAAAATGAGGCAGATGTGCCTTTTGTCCTTTATAAAAAGATAAATCACTTTTCTATAATACATCAATGATATTTCAATGGAATAAATTACTTATTGACTTATTCATACTTCAAAAACAGCATCAATAAGTGATGAACACAGGGGGGATCAAAATAAAATAAATAAATAAAATAAAAATCAACCAGCCACCCTCCTCCCCTGACAAGTAAAGAACAGTCCCTTCATAAGTAAAGAACAGTCCCTAAAGTGCGGTGAGGTTTGTGGGCCGTTACTGACACAAAGAGAGAAATGTGAACGGCTCGTTTCTCCTCTGACACACCACATACCTGTGTGCCACCACGGCTCGGTTGTCCAGGTACTACTGGGCAGTCATGATGCCAGCGAAAGAGGAAATTATTGGACCTGGAGCCGGGCTTCTCCATCGCCGGTAAGCTGGTATCTTGCGCCGCGGAGCACTATGGCCGCCGTATTTGACAGGAATACATTCCTGTCTGTGTCTGTGTCGCCTTTCATTTCTGCTGCTGGTTGAAATCTGTTCTCGCACAGCGTGCTGAATGATTTATTTTGCTTGCACAAAACTATTTTTAGTCACACCTGAGGTATTGCAGTACTACGGTACTCCAACATTATGGTATCATATGTACGGTGGTGTTGTAGTACTGTGCTCTACCATTGGTACCAGTATACCGTGCAACACCACTCTAGATAGTTCAGTATTACATTCTTTGCAAACCGCTTTTCTTCTATCACTCTCCAACACTGCCGACATTTTACTCCGTCCATCACCGCATGCTGTTTGATTGCGTCATCAAAACACGCCGCTATTATTTGGTCTTGCTTTTCACTTATTCCACCGAATGCCGAATGTGTGTGTTTTTTTTGCAACATTTGGCCGAATATATTCGGTTACCGAATATTCAATGCATCCCTAAATTTTTTGCTTAAACCTTACTGTTTAGAACACTTATGCGTTACTGGTATGTGGAAGAGTTTTAGGTTTTAGTGAACCATGTATGTTTATGGTATGGTAAGTGTAGCGGTTGTGTGCTCTCTCTTTCTTGCGTTGTGTATAATCATGAGAAAAATCAGATCACTGTTGACACTTGCCGTTTATTCCAGCATCTGGCAGAGGAATATTTGTACAGTCAGTCTTGGCCTCATTTACACACATGTGCTCTCACACTGGGAACATAAAATAAAAAAGGAGTGCAAGTTAGCTAAACCCTGTGCTACGCTAACCACGTTACACACAAATAATTAAAAACACCGTCAACTTTTACAAAAGGGCATGCTCAACCGATCGGGAGCTCCCGTCTTACACAAGGTACCATACACAGCTGATAACATGTGCACCTACCAGGGAGACAGCGCAGCCGAACTGTTGCGATCTTCCGGGGTACACGACCCTAGTCTGCAGGGGTGTTGCGTTCACTGACCATAAAATAAATCAGTTTCAATAAAATGAAGCAGTGTGAGCCATGGCAAGTGGAATCATACATGCTGTATATTAAATTCGTTACATAAGTATGAAACTGGATAGATGAGACTTGAATTGTTTGTGGACGGATGTTTTGTTATAGTTTTGCGTTTGTTAAATGCAGTCGCCTGTGGCTTCAGTTCGTCAAGAACTTTCTCCATTGTTGGAGGCATGCGAGAAAAGCAAGTATCTTTACAAACTCAACGTGACACCAAGTGAGTAACTTCTATGCAAAGACGAAGCAAGTATAGCCTGTTGGCTATACAAATAAAGTTTGTCGTTATTATTAATATATTATTGCAGTAATCTGGTTATCTTCAGGAGTTGTAGTTTGATTGCAACTCCAACATTCGTACATATGCCACGTTATGATGAACCAGTTATTCTTGTATAACCTACGTATTTCTGAAGGCTGTGATCACATGACCGATGCACCAACAGCAGTATAGAAGGAGGCGTTCCTGAGAGGTCCAGTTAGGAGGCAGGTTGGGGTGGTGGATGGGTCACAAAACTCAGGACTATGAGTTCTTTGAGTCATTTTAAGGTATGTCCTCATCATGTGTCCTTTCCTAAACCCAACCCCAGTAACTTAACTTGCCTCACCTTAACCTCCGTAGCTTTACGTTAACGACATAACGTCATTCGTGGGGCACCAGTCTAGGATATCGTTTGTCAGGTGGTGTGTGTGTTGTTTCATAGGATATCATATGAACCCTTGTATGGGGATACACTCTGCATTACATTGTTGTCAAGGTAACGTGATCACATCTCTTCATATAGATCGCAGGTCAACATCCAGTCTTCAGTCTTTCAGATGAGAGTAATTATTTCTGTTTACTGGCTCTGTGAGGGATAGTTGTTAATCTGCACTGCTCGCCACATCCAGAGTCGTAAGGAAAGTGAAAGCAGGAATGCTTGTGTCGAGGCTTAGAGTGAAAGAGTCGGAGGGTTTATGTGGCCTGGATTGGGTTAAGAAATAGGATTTCAGTAAAGAGGTTTTACCACTTTCCTCCCGCTTTCTTCTACTCTTTTGTTTAGGTTAGTAAAAGAGGGATTAGTGCGAGGAGATTACAGCAGGCTTTACTAAGAAATAGTATTTAAGGAAATGCTTCTTTACTCATCAGCTCGCAGCGGTGGTACAGTAATACGTTTGGTTCTGCTTTCCCTTCAGTTTTCACTTATTTCATTTCCGTCTTTCTCTCCTTAAAGGCAGAGACTGTCTCTCAAATCCTGTCAGAACATTTCTTAACTTGTTGGTTTTAATTGTGGTTTTACAAATTTCCATCTGATTTCATGGGATGATTAGTCTAAAGCAGGGGTGCCCAAATACTTCTCAGTGGAGGGCCAAAAATGAATCAGGGTGGAGGGTCACGGGCCAAACTAAACATTCATGTTGCAGTGCATTTAATTAAATGACTATGATATATATAAATGAGACCTGTTCTCTTACCGACCATAGCCGGGGCGCCGTCAGTCGTGATGCCAGATAGCTTTTCCCACTTTAAGCTGTTCCTATCCATAACTCGCTATACTGCCATAAAAACATCCACTCCTTTTGTTGTCCCTTTCAGTGTTTCAAGGCCCGCGAGTTCCTGACACACTTCAAAGTCCTCATTAACGCCTCGCAGGAAGACGAGCAGCTGTGCCGAGTCCGATATATCCGTGCTTTCATCACACGCGATGGAGAAGGCAGAAAATTGACCTGCTTTCTGGACAATTTGGCCCCGAACGTCTTCGGCCATATCCTCCACACGGCGGGTGACGGTGTTCCGTGACAAACTTATCTGGGAAAAAGCCCGCCTGATTTGGGCACACGGTGTCAGCAGCAACTGTCAGACATTGTTTCACAAAATCACCCACAGCAAACGGTCGTCCGCTTCTGACAATGATGGAGCTAAGCTGATAACTTGCCCAAGTGGCATTCTCTTGTACAGTTGACGGCTGGAGTAGGGTACATTGTTGGGAGGTTAACTTTGATAGCAGGTCTCCAGCCTTCACCTTTCTCTCGTCTCCGGTGTATTTTGAGAACTGATAGGAATGCTGGGTTTCGAAGTGGCGACGGAGATTGTATTCTTTTAAAACAGCGACTCTCTGCTTGCATATTAGACATACTGCCTTGGAATCAATTTCAGTAAAAAAGTACTCGTGTTCCCAACAATTTTTAAACTTTCTTTTGTCAGTGTGCCAATTCCTCACACGCTCCATGCCTCCATCCCAGCATCTTCTCCCTCTCTGGTCAGTTCCGGCCGGATTTGAGCTGACGGGAGCTAAACAGCGCCACCCTACCCTCAATGTAACACAATGCTGATTTGTGGTCAGTAGAGGAAGTGCAACAATAAATAAATATTTAAAGAGATATTCCGACTGCTGGCAGCGGGAAAATAATAATTATTTAATTATTGAAAATTTGAGCATGGGCCGCGGGCCAAAACTAATCGGTCGCGGGCCAACTTTGGCCCGCGGGCCCCAAATTGGGCAGCCCTGGTCTAAAGTGATAATTCTGACTAAATGTGTAATGACACAGGACAAAGATAAGGTGTGACAGGAAGAGCACTAGAAACTGAAAGTGTATGCCAGAATCAGATATTCTTAATGAAGCCATGAACAGATACACTGCACACTGTGATTTATTCTGGTAGAGAGTGACAGATTTCACACTTTAGTGACCCTGATGGAGACATTTGTTTTTACCGTGTTACCGTGAATGCAGCTGGTTGTCTGGGGACCGTGTGGAGACATGATCATGGATCAAATGGGATCCCTGGTGGTCATCCAAGTGCCATGTTCCTACATGACCTCTCAATCAGACCTATTGATCCGCCTCACTATTAGCTGTCCAAACACACATAAAGGCCGGATCAACAGAGCGGGCTGTGATTGACGGCGGAGGGCGGAGGATGAGGGAGGTGAGCGGATCGGTAACGCTGCCACAGTGTTAATGTGACAGAAAAGTCATAGGGAGAGGTTGTGATGTTTCCTGGCTGTTGTTTGTGGGTTAGTATGTACATAGTAAATATTATGTGTAAGCAAGTCAATAATTCAACATGCTTACAGCATGGAGCTGTTTGCTCTCTGTGTTTCTCTCTGCAGTGAAACTCTGTTAATACTTAAGTCAACATTTCAGCATGTTGTATGTACAGTAGGGATGACGCAGTGCAAACAGCAGTCACTATCCTTGTGGATCAATTAAAAAAAACATAGGGTCAGTCTGATTGTTCTGTCTATACAATCTCAGACAATACTGACATGAAGAAGAGACATCTTCATGGTCTCCTGGTTTGCGTTGGTACCTTGAGTTGTATGAACTGACCTTCTTCATGTTCTGCAGATTCAAACTGGAATTTTGAAGGTTTGTTTTTCTCTTCTATTTAAACTTCTACTCCACCACATATTTGATGCTGTAATTGATTTGCAGATTCAGAATAAACAAAGCAAATGATCATTTTCATTACGTGCATTATTATATATTAAATTAAATGTGTCCACAGTGTACAGTACTTATAATTAGCTCCCTTTTGACTATCTACACCATCAAAATTCTGCATATATATGTTGAAGCATCAGTAATAAAAAAGTACTTTTTGCTAATAATACTTACATGCTTTTACTTAAAGTTCCCCTCCAGGCACATTTTAGTACGTAAAAATACTCTGCTATGACTCATATTTTGCTTAGCATGGTTTCCCCCAGTGACTATATAAAGCAAGCAGATGCATCTGTACTTCCTCCCACTGCACAAATATGAGGTTAAAAATATCCTGAATACAGCCGTTGCTGTCTTGCACTGGTGTTGTCGTTTAAAGTCAGAGTCCGCAATCTTCGCAGTATGGAGTTCCCACTGTCTGAACAATCACAAGCAGTGCCATTGATTGAGAGCACTTGATTGGCACACGCAGCTGTCAATCATGACGCCAAACTCTCTTTTTATGGCAAAAAAAAAAAAAACCACTTCGAGGATACTCCCTACACATCGATCTGTCTCCCTCTTTGAGAAATTCTGGATCTGGCGTCTGCCCTGCCCACCGCTAGGCTTCTAAAATGATGATGGCTAACGTAAGAGGAAACATGGGAGACATTCAACCATACATGTTGAGCCTCGGTCAGACTCAGGGTGCCTTTGGAAATACTTGCGCTGGAATTCCACTGGATGCGTGTCCGTTGCGGAACGGCTGCGCTGGTTATCCGCTGCGTGCTCCGCCGTCCGTCAACACCCACCAGCTGCGTTTGCTGTGCGGAGCGGTGCAGCTCCGCCAGACAGCGGGAGTAACAAGGACCCACGAGATCTTGTGAATTCACGCATAATCACACGATATAACAAGAT
Source organism: Epinephelus fuscoguttatus (assembly GCF_011397635.1). Classification (NCBI taxonomy): domain Eukaryota; kingdom Metazoa; phylum Chordata; class Actinopteri; order Perciformes; family Serranidae; genus Epinephelus; species Epinephelus fuscoguttatus. The sequence goes on along the minus strand of NC_064763.1, from coordinate 41,659,269 downwards.
GTAGTTTCTATAAACAGAAGCACAAAACCAGAGGAGTAGTAGGAAGACATCTGGGTGCACCTCCATAAGTAACATCTCCTCGTCCATGGTGTCAACGGGGTGAAATGACGTCTGAAAACCTGCAGGGAAATATGGTCTGCCATGAACACTGTGTATTTTATTTTGAAAATGAACCGGATGTTTTATTTTGTTTCTGTGCACGACTTCCTGCCCCGCACGATCTGCTCCGTGCTGAATTGCTGCGTTGTGCTCCGGCGTCCGGCAAAAATAGAAGTCCTGCGTATCTGTTGCGGAGGGCTCCGGAGCGCCGCAGCTGTGCCGCAGCCAGTGGAAGCTCACACATTGACTAGAATTGAAACGTATCGGCTCCGCTGCCGTTCCAGAGCGCAGACGCAACCAACACGCATCTGATGAAATCTGGGGGTTACTCCAAGAGCCAGAGAGCACTCTGGTGCAGACTGGACCATTCGTAAATTTGGAGTGGCTATTCACAACACTACACTCTCGGAGCAGCAGAGCGTAATCTGGGCACCTTATTTTGGGAGAGTGAAGGTGTGATTAACATAACGTATCCTCAAACTCAGATGAGGAGTTCGTTGTGCACCAAAAGTGCTGACTAGCAGGCGTATCAGAGTGGAACGTGCAGCTAGCATCTTTAATATGTTGAAGTTGTTTGTTAGCTTGGAACTAGCTGTGGCTGACACAGCATTAGTGGTTGTAAAACATACAAAAATCGTTGCTACGTGTGTTTACATTGGTCCAGATTACATCCAAAAACTGCTCACTCTGCTATCTGCACTGACAAGGAGTTTAGGTCTCTTTGCCAGTGTTGTGTCAGAGTCTGTTCCCCTGTGGAGCTGTACTTCCTGTATTGGATGATGATTGGCTCACGCGTCAGTGATGCACCTAATCTAGCTCACCTAGCAAACACTTGAATCCCAGATTTGAGGAAAGCTCTCTTCAGTAGATGAACGTGAAAACACCTCAGTCAGTCAGTACAGTCCAGGTCAGACATTTTATTTGACATAAACATAAGAAAACACATTTTTGTGTGGGGGAGATCTTTAAGTGAGGTTTTTAATGCAGGACTTTTGTTAGTAACAGAGTAGTTTTAGTAGTAGTTCTACTTTATTGCTACTTCTGCCTCAGTAACAATGCTGAGCACCTCTTCCACTGCTCTACTTTACCCACTGCATGTTTGTGATTGTGCAGAGGCAGAAAGCAGTGGGTGTCACACGCACTTAAAAAGCATCTTCAAATCAGTGATCACTGCCTTGTGGTGCCAGCACAGAAAATACTGCACACTGCTTCCCACTGAAAGTTACTGTTTATGTCTCTATTGTTGGTGAGGTGAGCAGGATGGTTTCTGCAGGTTAATTTTGGTAAATGATGTATGATTTTCTTTGATTCTGAGTGTATTTACGATCATTTGGTGTGCCGTTAGAGATTTCTACTGTGCTTTCTGGTAAACAATGTAAATGTGTGTGTGTGTGTGTGTGTGTGTGTGTGTGTGTGTGTGTGTGTGTAGCAGCAGTTAAGCTCTCTCTCTCCCTCCATGCTGGGCAGTGACACTCCTCTGCCACCAGCACTCTAATAGGGAGGGACCAGGCCGCTCACTCAGTCCCGCTAATGCAGCTCACTGCCCCGGGCCATGGGCTAAGCTGAAGTACACCGCATCACACACACACACACACACACACACACACACACATACACATGATGGCAGACACACACCGTATATCCAACTCTGTCTCTTCTCTACTGCTAAATCAAAACAAGGTGGAGGGCGAGAGCTTTTTGCCGCTGGATGTTTACTTTGGCTGAATGACATATTTTTTTAAAGAACAGAGTTACTTCAGTGTTTAAGCCTCAGTGCACACGCGATTAACAGTTCAATAAGAGTTAATGGGATATCCAGTTGAAGGGTAGGTGTTTGGACCATGGTGGCACACTTCTGTATGGTGCGGTGCATCGGGATGTCTGTGTGTGTGTGTGTGTGTGTGTGTGTGTGTATGTGGTTTCTCTCTCCCGGGACTCTCATTATCACTGCTGTCCCAGATGTCACCAAGCACATGAAACACACGTCATGAATAATGGAGTCCTATTTCTACATCTCTCCCCATTTCTCTCCTATCCTCCCACCCTCTTCCCTTCCATCCCTCGTTTCCTCTGATGCTTCTACTGATGCTTAATCTCCTCAGCGCTCCCTCTATCTGAGATGGTCCATTTAGCTTTATGCAGCATCGTCGGCCTGTCTGGTTAGGATGGGTTTATGGGGGGGAACATGGCGTCTCTGCAGCGTTGCGTTGAGTTATATTCACGCAAACGACGTCTTTTGCATACGATCAGTTTTATGTCTGTCCCCGACTGGCCGTTCAGCTTCTCGATAGGCCGCCACCCACCCCCCCACCCCTCCGCATCATCCCCTCCCCCAGTGTTTACTGTTTAAAGTCACACAGGGCAAATTGGGACAGAGCAGTCAAGTGAAGCAGAAGAGACGTGGTCCCATCGCAGTGGAAACTGGACTCTGCTCTGTCTGTCTACTCTTTCTCATCCCTCTTTCTCTCCTCGACCTCCACCTTTGTCCACTCCTCCCCTCTGTCCCCTCAACTTTCCAACATCCTCTCTGTGCTCGGGGTGAGTCGGTGCACAACACAGCACAGTGGCAAGGGGCAGGCAGGGCAGAGAGATGTGATTGAAAGATGAGGTAAGCAGTCAGAATTGGTTAGGAAAGAGGACAGCAGTTAGGATTAGACAGTGAAGCGTGGCTTTTTAATGAAAACATGACAGGGCCGCGGCTCCTTCTACGTCTTGCATCTCGTCCCCCTTCCAGAAAATGAACAAGCGACGGAGAAGAAGAAGCGAGAGTGGGGGTGAGAGAGAGAATTGAATGCAGAGATTCAGATATTGCTCATGCAGTGTCAGTCTTAACTGGCAGCGTGACTCGTGCTCCGTCTGAACAGTTTGGTCGTGTTAACAAAGTCTCTTTTATGGAGGAGATGCAACGGGGTGGGCTCCCATTGCACAATTAGTTGTTACACATCAGTTGTGCCAATAAAACCTGCTTTGAATGTGAATTGAAAGGAGTTAAGAGGGCGCCATTCATAGATGTTAAGTAAGTGTGCAGCAGAATAAAAGCCAGGAAAGTGTATATATTTAATTGGCTGACACCTGCTTCTACTCGGGCTTTTAATGTACACAGCAGAGAGAGGGGAGAGAGCAAAGGGAGGGTGGAGTGGGCGCTCGCTTTGAATACAGATGCAACACCCCTCTTTTTTGCATAAAGGTTTGAAAGGAGGGGAGAACACAGACATGGACTGTTATCTCCTCCACAGTTTACCCTCCATCTTTCCCTTTGCTTTCCTCCCCTACTGTCTTCTCTTCCTTTCTCCACTCATTCCTCTCTAAATCAAGTCATTCAGCCCAACAGCGCCGATTTTCTGCTTTAACACATTCCTCTGCTGCAAAACTGGACCACTGCCATTCACTGACTCCGCTGTGCTAATTTTGTAACACAGTTTATTATTTTTCATTCCAGCCGGGAAATATTTTTTTGTCCTATTTTAAGCCCGGTAGGTGTTTCTGTGTGTGTTTGTGCCTAGCATGTCTGCATTTGTGAGCGCCAAGCACATTCCAGCGCCGCAGAGAATATCTCCCGAATATGCTGCGTTTTTTTTTTTACCCTTTCTTCTTCTTTCTGTGACAGTCACAAGTCTTTGATCCGCTTCTCCTTCTCCTCCTCTGTCTTCTCACCTCCTTTCAAATTCTTCTCAGCAACTTGCCGCAGAGAGCCGGGATGTAAGGCAGACATACAGAATGCAAACGTTAAAGTCAGAATATCGGCCACTTTTTCTGTCTCCATCATCAGAGGGTTATTATTCGTTTGCTAAATTACAGTGTCTTACTAAACTTTGACGTTCATGTGTGGTATGTGTTTATTTGTGTTTGTGTGTATCAGAGTTTTTTGGATATCTGGAGTTCAAACCAGACAGTAACCTCTGGCAGTAGGGTTGTTATCATCAGAAGCAATGATGACAGCATTTTATTTGAACCAGAATACTCACTATTACTTATTAAAACAACAAAACTAAACATTGTAATTATTACTGTTTTAAAAATGAAAACCGGGCCTTGATGATGTAAAGCTGCAACCTCGACCTTTGTCAATCCCCACAGACCTCCATGTTAATATGCCCAACTTAACAGCTAAAATAAACATGTTTACAGCCTGGAACAAAAATCGATAGCTAATTTCAACACTGATGTAACTGTAAGGGGGTTGAATTTTTACATCAGTCACCAGTTTGCATTTTATTTAAGAATAAAGTTACTCATATTTAAGGGAGAGGCTACTTTGAGTGTCCTGGGCTTCTCAGTCAGATCGACCCCTCACTCCTCCACAGCACCAAACTCCTGTCCAAATATGATCACTTCTCGCTCCAAAAAGCAAGATGGCGACGACCAAAATGCCAAACTCAAGGTTTCAAAACAGGAGACCACAAACCAGTGGATAACATCACTGTGGCTACGTCCATTAATTTTACAGTCTATGGTTGATTGCGTTAAGTAAATTTAGGAAGGGCCCATTCACTGGATATTTTCAGGGGGCCAGCCATTTCTATAGGCAGGCCTGCAGTGCAGTTGGAAGACTACTGGGGCCAAATGTTTACAGTCACTGCTGCACCCATTACATATATAGATAAAATATGTAGGCCTATTTTTTTTATCATTAAAGTTCTATACTTGTCACTTGTCTCCTCTTCCAAAGGTTGCTGGTTTATTGGTGAAAAAAATAAATCCAGGGCGTGTCGGTAGCGTAGTGGATAGTGCCGGTGCCCCATGTACAGAGGAGAAGCCTTGCTGCAGTGGTTGCAGGTTCAACTCCGGCTTGCAACTATTTGCTGCATGTCAACCCCCCCGCTCGCTCTCTCACCCCGTTTCACTCTGTCCTGTTCATTAAAGGCAAAAGCCCCAAAAAATAATCTTTAAAAATAAAAAAATATCACAATTTTACATTTTTGAATTTTAAAGCAACTGGCTGTTTTCTGCGTATCAGTGGAGGGAAATTACAAATCATCTTTTATTTTATATTCACTATTCATATCAGTGATCCCTTCAAACTCCGTCTATGTGTAGTAGAATATGAGATAACTGTCTCTTATTAAAGCCTCAGGTGATGTGTAGATATTTCAGCTCACATTTCAGCATAGTGATACCTCTGAAATGGACAGCGAGAGCCCCTTCCCATCCCTCCTTTGAAGCATAATCGTAATGGTAACCGTTTGAATAAAATTCTTTGAATCAATTTCCCTCTAATCTTTTAACTTAAGACCACAACTCTTTAATGGGTAAACATGTTGTGCTGCAGGCATCGACTGTATCTGAAGATTGTTGTTGTGGAGGAGTGAAGCCTCTGACCCTCCGCTGCTTTGCCACATTTTCTCCTTGCGCGAGCTTATAGTCTTCATAATGAGCAGCGAAAATACGCTAACCTTCATTTAACTGGCAGAGCCCTTCAAGGCAAGGAACCACTGCCTTTGACCGTCAACAGTATTGAGTTGGATGGAGACTCCAGGGATCAGACTGTAGTGCTCTGCCAGGAGGAAAACAGGGATGTGAGTTCGATAGCTCATTAGCCTTTTCCAAACTGATTAGATATGGGGTCCATACTGGGAGCTCCCATGGGGACACCAGTGTTTTGACTCAGAGCTGTGAGTGCTGCACGATCATACAGTCAGTTTGTATTTCTGTTTTGTTTTTGTTGTGCTTTGTAGACAGGAAAAGCTGTATTCTGGATAAGATAAGATAATTCCTGCTAAGAGAGGAAAACGGTTGTCTCCTAAAATAGATTAGTCTAGATCGTGTGGAAATTTGCCCCTTTAAAGCATGTAGGTCAGATTCACATCCAAGAGCTAAATTAGTTTCCTGTTGAGGGTAGAAAAGTCCAACTTAGTTTCCAGACTGCACATAAAACTGCCAATGAACAGGCCCCAAGTAATTTTTAAACTACTTTCGTGAGTCCTGAGGGTGTGAAAAGCTAAATAAGTTTCTTATATTATACTTATTTTAAGGCACAGAATTGGACTAAGCTGCCTTTCCAACTAGCAAACTCCAGACTGAGGCTCAGGATATGGGAAAAAAAGAAAAGAAAGTGTGTTATGTTTGTGTGTTTTGGGGAATATTTGTGATTGGATGAAAAACCAACTTGCATCTGAAAAGCTATATTTAGCAACTTCATGCAATGCTATGCTTTTCCCATTAACTTCACCGACTTCTACTATTCCACCTTTTTTTCTGCGGTCACACGACACAGAGGGTTTCACTGTTTCGTCCTCGATGATTGCAGACACGTTGTGCTTTAATAACTGCTGAAAGTACACCGAAATCGTAACAGGATGGCAGTGAGAAGACCCTAGCAACAGGGAGAGGATGAAGAAAGCGTGAGAGTGGGAGGGAGGGGGAAAGATGCAGAACATCAATAAATAATGGCCCCACTGAGGAGGTGGAAATATGGGCCTCGTTATCTTTGCGCCGACGCCTTCATTTGCATGTGAGAAAATGAGGCTGCTACGAACTCGCACACACACACACACACACACACACAGTGCACTCACACACACACACTCTTGGACCCACACGGGCTACAGTATGTATCCTATTTATAGACTCTCTATTATGTTTTTATTTTTTTCTATTCTCTCTCGCACATTTATACTTCCATTATTTTCCTTTTGCTTTCTGCTCTTTGGAATTTGTCATAGCAGCAGGTCTGGCCTGTTGTGTGACTGCGAGGCCGCAGGCATTTTGCTGGATTAAAAAAATGAAGTGAAAGAAACCCTTTAATACACGAGAGAGGTTCGCTGAGGACATACGGCATGATTCATTTGAGTAATGGCACTTTTTTCACATTGCATACATTCAAACATGGCGTACAGTTGAAGTGCACAGTACAGCCGCTGTCCACCACTTAGCCTTTTAGCCGTCTGTGGATTTGAATCAGTTTCAAATAAATGTGTGCTACCTAATAAGGGTAGATGCAAACAGTGCAGGACTAAATTTGTCTATGTATGCTACTGTTCATGCACTCATGTGAACATAGTAAAAGCAGCTGTGGAATGGCCTGTTGAATTAAAACAACTTTAAAGATTAAAAATTAAACATCTGGACAAGCAGGCTGTTCTAATGCACTGTTAGTACATATATCTAACAGTAATGTGCCACAACTTATATATAACCTTCATAATCATGAGCCAGTAATTTATATATAGCCCATGTTATCGAGAAGGCTGCAATAACATGACCAATTTGCTGAGGGGAGTAAAGACGGAAAGTCTGCATAAACAGGCAGGTTGGGGTGGTGGATGGGGCAACAGGCACAGGACTTTCCTCCAGGAGACTGGTGTTTGTGTCCCCTGTGAACCCAAGTACACAACACCATTCATGAAATCCTAATTCGTTAGATATTATACAGATCGTTGTATGTGCATTTTCGTAAGATATAATACTAGTCTCGCCACCAGCCAATCAGAGATCTCCGCCTTATGATAGTCTGGGGACACTCCTTTCTAAAGTGGGTTTAACACACCGGCGAAAACGGCCGGCACCAAAGCAACGCCTCTTGCATTTTTGAAAAGGACACGCCTTCTCGGAGATGTGCGCTCCTCCTTTTCTCGTCCGCAAGGAAACAAACACACAGAGAGCTTGAAAATGGATGCCGAGAGATTTTACTCCGTTTTATCAAACGTGTGCTCATCCGTGAAGAAAATATTTTTTTCCAGCGGATGTCTTAGTTACAACATGATTGAGCTAACTGGAGTAGTTTCATGTCGTATCTGACAACGGGAGGCTTTTAACAGATGACGTCCTGATGTTAGCTTTGCTGCTAGTGTTAGCTGTCCCTGTCAGCTGCAGCCACTGATGCTTTCTAGACATCGTGATTTCCCAAAACTGAATAAATACCACACATAGCAACACAAAACTGCTTTGCTAGCTCAATCATGTTGTAACTAAGATATCCGCTGGAAAAATATTTTTTTTCACGGACCGTTTAATGAGTTATTACCTATTACAGACACCGCTAACAGCTAACAGGGCTAACAGCTAACGGTTAGCCCAGCTAAACGTGCACACAGAAATAGTAATGTTTGTTCAATCATTGCATTTATAGACTTTACAAACATTGGATTAGTCCAAACGGTGATACAGTGATGTGAAAATGTGATATATAGGCTATATATATAGCTAAAGGCTCTGCTGGTTTTCTACCTGGAAGTATTTGTAAACAACAAGGCGATTCCCTCTATAGTCCGGCCGGACGGATGAGTCATGGCCTTGTAAAAGATTATGTTTGTTTCTTTTAGTTGGCGAGAATGTGTCACCGCAAAACGCAACTGAACTTTGACAGCGTTTTCTGCGAGCGCGGCTGAGCCATTTTGTACCGCTACACGTGTTTCTAGTGGGACTATGTTTACAAGCACAAGAGTTCAGCGAGCCACCGAAGGACCGCCCTGCAGATTTACTACTGGTTCTGCAACGTAGGGAGTTTTTTTAAACTCTGAAATTGTATCCGCCCATCTAAACACAAAATCAGGGAGAAAGACATCAGTCTTTAGTTAGGCAAAGCGTCTAAAGACTGACTTGTGAGTCTAGATATAATACAAACCGTTAGAGGATACATCGGGAGAAGGAATGGGAGGTATGTGGAGGGAAATAATCTTGTTTTTACTGATGGAAAAATGACCCAATATCCAAAATCCTAAAGTTTCTCTTTTCTAAAGTTGCAGTATGCAGCTCTGGAGAAAGATAGTTAAATACAGATGACCTTGGGCTGGTACTGAACCACTAACCCAAAGCATCCGTATTTTACGTCCTGGGAATGACACTCAACAGTCAACTGTCTCCAGAATTACATACTGACTTTTACGAAAGAGAATAATACACAGTTGTTGAGTTCTTCTGTACCTTTAACTTTAACTTATCATTTTCCTGATCCACTACTTGATTTAAGACTCCAATAGTTTCCCTCTGGACCCCATCTGCATCAGGAATACACAAACAATTTTGCACAATCTCTTCTGTGAATGCATCTCATTAAGACTCTGACCGAACTCATACAAAATCCAACAATGTTGGCATCCTCTAGGCTATACAGCTTCTTACAAAAAGCTTCTTTCTGGGTGAGAGAACTCTTTAAAGAGCCATTTATAGCTGATGAAAAATACTTAAACCTCTAAATGGTTCCATCAGAGCTTTTTTGAGGATCCATGAGTGCTTCCATTTTTTACCTAATGGTCCTTCTGGTTCCTTAGTTCATGGTGTTTTGCAAAGCACAAAGCTCCCATGATGGCCTTCTACAGATATGAAAACATGGGTCACCACAGTCTATATAGTTTTTGGTATGAGTCATGAAGAAACGTGTCTGTGAAGCACAATGTGTGATGCAGCAGTTGCCTCTGTCACTGAACAGGAAGAAGGCGTCCCAGCCAGGCCTTTCACAGTGGAGTTTTGGTTCACATGTCTTTCTTCTAACTTAACTAACTTAATTTCCTCTCTACTGAGCTACACCTGCCAACTGCATCAGCATACATTAGGAAGTGTGCCACCACTCATGGACAAGAGGCTCAGCTTGTGACAGTGCAAGATGTAAACACTAATGGCGTCCTTGGCTGAACAGAGCTGTAAAGTTAGCTCAGTGGTGCTAGGTGAGCTGGCAGCAGAGGCATGCTTCCTTATGCACAGTGATACGGTTGGCAGATTTAGATTGGTAGAAAGAAAACAGTTCCCACATGAAGCTGCTCACAACAAGGTCTGGATTTTATTGAGTAACCGGGTCATGATTTCTGGAAAGAGACACTAAATTTTACAAATGTGTTTTCTGGCACTTTGAGCACCACAAGCCGGATGCCATCTAGTTCCATAATATTGGAGAGAAGGCAGACATCTGTATGACTTATATCTCCAACACTCTCACCAAAACAATCTAGATTGATAAATAGTCCTACAGGTAAGAGGAAAAATATGAAATTTAGATTTCCGGGTGTGCTGTCCCTTTAAAGTGGAGGAAAAACTGCAGGTTTGTGTAAGAATTTTCACCTGCCAAACAAAGTTGTCATTCTCCTACAGAGAGGCTGTAGCATTACAGAGTAGTGTGAATGTGACACAAGTGAAAAAAACAACAAATTACGCAACACTAACAACTGCGGTCATTTTCTGCTCGGAGCGCCTGCGTGCATGTCTGCATGTTTTGCTGCAGCTGTATATGTGTGTGTGTGTGTGTGTGTGTGTGTGTGTGTGTATGTGTGAAATGCACATTGGCTCAGTTTCTTGTTATCTAGTCAAGTCAGCATGAATAAAAGCTGAGGAAGCACAGTGATTTAGTAATTAATATTTTACTCTGTCTGCCACTCTGCTTAGAGACTGAGAGAGAGAGAGAGTGAGACGATGAGAGGGTTCACACAAAGAGATGGAGAGAGTCGACTAAAGATAGACTGATAGACTGATTCTATGTACAAGCCACTCACTTAAGATGGGAAGATAATAAGGGGAATAATACGATGTGTACTGTTTAATCAGTGTTGTTTCAGAGGGATGAATTCCTGCTGAAGACAGAAAGTGTGGCTTTGACAGATCCAGCTGACTCTCTCTCTCTCTCTCTCTCTCTCTCCCCCTGCCTATGTCAGAGTGTTGTGACAGGCGAGTCGTCGGTGTTGTGGGAGTAGCAGTCTTAAAGTGCTCATTATCCAGTAAGGCTTCATTCTGGGGGGCAAACAAAGGCTGCTGTGAAATTGCAGCCTGTGCCTCCCTCTCGGGTCATGCAGTATATTCCATGCAAACACATGCACAGTCCATAACTGCTACCTTCAGTGTTCTTGCTCAGCCCCACCGCAACACACCGACAAACACAGAGCTTGTAGATAAAATATTGATGCTGATAAACACACAGGTGCACCTGAACGTGGCCAATCCAGCTGCTGGTCTGATACTAAAAGACACAAGTGATGACAGTTGCTATTGTGTTTAAAGGTCCCATGCAATAGTATGGCTTCATTAATGTGCCTCTGGTTTCCCTCTCCTCCTCCAATCAGTGGGCACAGCATGCAAACTTGGGATTATTTACATAACCACAGATCTCTGAGTAGCATAAAATGTGAGACACAAGTCAAATGCTATGAAAGAGAACAGGCAGTTCTCATCACACAACCTAATAGCCAAGAAATTTTTAGCATTGTACGTTTCTGCAAACCATGGATATGTTACATTTGCATATTATTATATAGCAGATACACAGTGGTTTAGGTTTAGGCACAAAAACCACTTGGTTAGGGTCAGGAAAAGATCATGGTGTGGGTTAAAATGAAAAAGAAAGTGGCAAACACATAAGCCGTGAGCCTGCTCCGCCTCAAGCCGGTCGCGGCGCACCATACGCCCGCCGCGAGCCGTTCAGCACCACGGACAGTCAGACTAATGGGATGTCGAACCAATGACGTGGACCCGCAGGAAAAGCAGTGATGTCTTGGTGAAAAACAACCACTTTTCCAGCCACATTGCCAGCAGCAAAAGCAGCAATGTCTTGGTAAAAGCGTGCCACTTTCTCAGCATTTTTTCAAGCAGGAAAAACATCGATGTCTTGGTAAAATTGACCACTTTGGGGCCATTATCCTAGCAGAAAAAGTAGCAGTGTCTTGGTAAAGTACAACCGCTTTTCAGGCCACTGCCCTGGTAGAAAAAAACGATGAATTTCGGTAAAAAACAACCACTTTTCAACCACTATCCCAGCAGGAAAAGCGGTGATGTCTTGGTGAAAAACAACCGCTTTTCTAGCCACATTGCCAGCAGGAAAAACATCGATGTCTTGGTAAAATTGACCACTTTTGGGCCATTATTCTAGCAGGAAAAGTAGTAGTGTCTTGGTAAAGTACAACCGCTTTTCAGGCCACTGTCCTGGTAGAAAAAAACGACGAGTTTCAGTAAAAAACAACCACTTTTTGTGCTTAAACGCCGCTGGAAAACAGCGATGGGTTGCTTAAACAAACACTTTTGGTGCCTACAAAGCCACTGGGAACACAACAATGACCAAATGGCTAAATCACAACCAGTTCTGTTGTTTGTTGGTATATAGTGGTATGTAATGGTCTGCAGGTGTCTCCCTAGTTGACGGGCCATCCACCATCCCTCCACCTCTAGGTGACAAAAGTAAGCTTATACATTCCCTTATATATGAATGTTGAACATTTTCTTCTAGCGACTGTGCTTCATCACATTTGATCTTTGGCCTTCTACTTTTGTGAGCGCACTTGAAAGGAAGAACATTTAGATAGTTTGGCGATGCTGCATAACAGTTTTACATCGTGTGTAGAGGGGCAGTAAAACTGTCTCTGCTCTGTCTATGGTTTGTGTAAGTGACCGCTGTGTGTCCTCCAGGCCTTGAAAGAGTGCCAGGTTTTTGGGAAGCAACATTATCAGGCAGGTAGTGCCAACTGTTCAGGCAGCTGTTTGTTCTTAGCGCAATATGGTTTTGCAGTGAGCACAATGCATTTGTACCAGAGCGATCATCTTAATGCAGATGTTTTTTACAGCGTGTTTGTGTCTGTCAGCAGTTTTTCTTTTGGGGAAATGAATGTAAGTCTTGAATGATGTGTCTTCCGCAGGTAACAGGTTCTCGCTGACCTCCTTCGGGGCTCTTTACATCTCTGATGTTCAGAAGGAGGACGCCCTCTCCACGTACCGGTGCATCACCAAACATAAGTACAGCGGCGAGACGCGCCAAAGCAATGGAGCGCGGCTCTCTGTAATGGGTGAGCAGCTTGGTGTTGTCACTTCACTCATGTTGGTCTGATTCATTGTCTTGACAAAATAATGACTCTATCTCTGCCCCCTAGACCCCAACGAGTCCTCACCCACCATCCTGGACAGTTTCCAAGCAGGGGAGGTGCAGGCAGGCCAGAGCATCGAGCTCCCCTGCATAGCGGGAGGGTACCCCAGCCCCACTGTGCGTTGGCTGAAAGATGGTCGCCCATTGCCCTCAGATGCCCGCTGGACACGGCGTTTGACAGGGCTGACCATCAGTGACCTGAGGCAGGAGGACAGCGGCAGCTACGCATGCGAGGTCACCAACAGTTTTGGCTCAAAGGAGGTGTCTGGACAGCTTCACGTTATAGGTGTGTGAGCACAACTACACACACACGCACACAACTCTATCGCAAACACCCTGACAGACTCCCACGCTGTCTTCTCGGTGAATCAGCCTGGCAGATGGACACATTCACAAACTCCTCTCCTTTTGGTTTGAGGCACACATATAAGTCGCACCTACAGTGTGTCTGTAACAAACATGTGTGTGAGCTGTATGAAGCCCCGTCATATCAGGTCTCAAAAAGAGAGACAGGGCAGTAATTCACTGAGACTGAATCCGTAACACAGCTGCCAGCACCATTCACCGTCAGGGAGGAGGGCGAGGAAGACGGAGATAAATACGAGGGGTCGCAGAGGGGACGATCAGACATCCAGACAGTGCTAGAATGACATTATCTACAATGTAATAACAAGATAATAAGAGAGGCGGAGATAAATGTACATTGTGTGAAGTATACAAAGAAACAAAGAGCTGGAGAGGGCGAGACAGAGGGAGAGAATAGAGAGGCGGTAGGCTTTGCCAGTGGGCACATCATGGCAGCACACTCTGTGACTCTGACAGGGTGAGGGGGGGGTTGGGAGGCACAGCGATGCCCCCCAGCACACACCACCAGCTGCCTTATTGCTCACTGACATTTGCACACACACACACATGGACATACACACACTCCCTCTCTCGCACACACACAAGTGGACAGAGATGTGAAGAGATATCTCCAGCTGCTTTTTTAATGAGTGCGTCGAACTGATTGAGTCACCGCCGCTGATTGTGCTCTCTCGCTCCCTCTCTCTCTCTCCGTCTCTGTGAATGTAAACGCCTACTGTATGTGTGTGTCACACTTTGAATCTAGCTGAATGATTTTAGACTAATTGGTATCACTAGATAATATGACATACTCATAAAAGGTTTTTAATTCGTATATAAATCAATTAATAGTTCATTAATGTTTTGCAAATGAATAATAACCTAATGTAATGTGTAAAGACAGGAAGTTAAGTTAGCAGAGTATGATGTAAATGTTCACTCAGAAATCTGGCAGCACAAAATGTATTTTTATCTAATGGATAAAACTGGATCACCGGTCAGTGAAGCATTAATACCTGTGTTATTAAACACCAATAAATTAACAAATAACAACTGATAATCTCTATAATTATGATTCACTGCACAGTAGACCACAAAGTTCTATAAGCCTTACATCTTAAAATTTCAAAATTTAGGTGGATATATTTGCAGAAATGAAATATAATGGCAAATGAAAGGCAGCAAAGCAATGCATACTTATAATAATAATTTCACTTACACAGCAGTTTTATAAATAACCATAAAAATAGAATATGCACAAACCAAAAGATAGAAAAAGTATATTTTTTCACATGTCTGTATTCTAACAAACATGTCCTTTTCCCAGATCCACTTCGTGTGACCTTGTCCCCTAAGAATCTGAAAACTGGCATCAGCAGCACCCTGTTCTTCACCTGCACTGTGGAGGGCTCCCCAGAATACACCATCAACTGGTACAGCAACACGGAGCCCATTGTCCCCGACCAGCACATCTCCATCCAGGGACAACACAACGACACCTTGCAGATCACTGCAGCACAGAAGTTTCACTCTGGGGCTTACCAGTGCTTCGCCTCCCGAAAGGGCCACACTGCTCAGGACTTTTCCATTATTCTGCTCGAGGGTATGTGAACAGAGACTGTCGGGGAACTAAACGAGTGCACATTCTGTGTAAATGGGGATGCAGCAGGCACTTTATTGCAGCAAAATGACACATGACAAAAAGGCTGACTGAATTTAGAGCTTCTACTTTTGCTGTTGACTTTTATTCTTTATATGAATTACTGGTGCATAAATTGTTTGAGATTGCAAATGTCATTTATAGACACATAAATATGACACCACAGAGCTGTTTGGTATTAAATATGCAGCAAAGATGGCAGCACAAACACATCTAAATCTTGCTTTTCTCACCATTCGCTCTTTATGTCCTTCTCTATTTGTCATCCTTCTCTCTCTGTCTTCTCTCAGATGGAACTCCTCGTATTGTGTCTTCCTTCAGCGAGCGGGTGGTGAACCCCGGCGAGCCTTTCTCCCTCATGTGTGCTGCCAAAGGAGCCCCGCCCCCCTCCATCACCTGGACGCTGGACGACGAGCCCGTGGTGCGAGACTCCACCTACAAGACCAGCCAGTACACCCTGTCGGACGGCCTGACCGTGTCACACGTCAACGTCAGCAGCCCGCTCATTCGAGATGGGGGAGTGTATCGTTGCGTCGCACGCAACTCGGCCGGTAGCGCCGAGTACCAAGCGCGCATAAACGTAAGAGGTGCCTGTCTGCTTTTCAATATAAATGCACTCTACACCTGACTTTACACAAACACACGAGGGCTAGTGAGAGGCATAGATCACTTTGCATTTCACACAGTTAGGCCTACTATCTATCTATCTATCTATCTGTCTATCTATCTATCTATCTATCTATCTATTTGGTACTACAAAGACAGGGTGTAGTAACTTTAGGTTCATTTCTCAGGCAGGCAAAGTGCATTACAGATAGAAACTACTGCCATTGAACCTACCGAAAAAACGCAGATACTGAACTCAAAAAAACTTTATTTAGATTATTTAAAGTCCATAGTCCAAAATCTTAAACAGTAACGTAAATTAATAAACAATTTAAAACATTAAAATATTTGATTTACCTCACCAAATAGCATAAATTCCACTAGAGCGAAAAGTTGAGATGATGGTTACTGCTACTGAACTTAGTAAGCTAACGTGCCTTTAGCAAAAGTTTACCTTGGTTCTCTTTCTCCATTTTGATTTGCAATTGTCTCATTTTAGTTATGTGAATAACAAACTACCAAGATAATGGTTCATCAAAGTGTATATTTTTGAATGACAGCTGGGGAAAAAGTAAGTAAAGTAAATAAATTTAGTTTAAGCTTTAGCTAAGGCTAACCATGGCTATCTCACCAGCTAACTAAAAAGACTAGTGGTGTGTCACACTTCCGTTAGCACACTTCCATGTAGTATACTATGTGCACAATGTACTCATTGGCGTAGTGCGCAGATTTCGACAGGGTAGTGTTGTCTCAAAACAAACACGGCCGTTGTGCACTCACTGGAAATGACGACCGCAAATTAGCTAGTTAGCAAACTAGCATTAGCATTCGCGTTATCGTTCACGGTACCTAATCATTACAGACTGCTAATTTAACCCAACAAACATACTGCTGGCTTATACCCGACAACAGCATAGTGGTGCTTAGTGCAAAAAACACGTGTATTTGTACAATGTAGCGATGTTCACGGTTGCACAGTCCTCGGCCACCATTTCCAGTTTGAAAAGTGGTCCCTCCCCTTCCACTACGTAGCTAAGATGGCGACCATTGAGGGTGAGAAGTGTCGATAGTTCCACACTCAACTTTTTGACCGTTTTGAGTGCACTATCCGGGTACTGATAGTGCACTGCATTTTTCCGTACTTCTCAGTAGCTATGTTTCCATCCAAAAGTGATTTGAATCATTGAGAAATGTGCATTAAAAGAAATGTACATTTAATGTTTCCATTGAATGTACGGACTTTGGTGAAAACTACGAACTCTTACCGCCTTCCCGACCCGGAGTGTGGATATCACCATGGAGAGAGGTGCGCTACGTCAGACTTAATTCAAACATAACTGTTTCCATCCCCCATTTTGCAAATCAACATTTTTCGAATCAACCAAAACCCGGCTAAAGCGAGCGTATTTTAGTTTGTGCGAATCAGGGTATTTTTATTCGAATTTTGGCGTTTCCATCATAATTTTCCGATGCGATACTTCTACATGCGCATCTAAACAGGCTGATGGAAACATGGCTAGTGTGAACGAAGTAACAAGTCTTTACAAAATATTTTGGTGGAAATTATACATTTACTTGGCAAATTCAGTATTCATATTGTAAAATAAAATATAAAAAGTCAGATATGGGTCTTACTGTAACCAAACTTTGCCCAAATATGTAACCTTATCTATCTATCTATCTATCTATCTATCTATCTATCTATCTATTTGAGGGTAATTTAGCAAAGTACACACAGTCACTTAGATACACAGAATATTTGATTAGATTAAAATCAACAAATATCCTCAATCAGATTTTAGTAAAGGGAGCTTAACTAACCTCCCTCTCCACCTGTCAACTTGCCCCAATCACTCTATCCCTCAACCTTTATCTCTTCACCTCCTCTCGTCTCTGTGGCTGCTCCCTTACTCTGCCATGACGCCCCTCACCTCATCTGCCCCTCTCTCCGACCTCTCTGTGTCTCTCTCTATCTCCTCCCTCCATCCCCTCCCTCTCTTCCCTGTGTCTCCAGGTCCACCCCGAATCAGACCCATGCGGGACATCACCGCAGTGGCGGGCAGGAACACCTACATAACGTGCCGCGTGATTGGCTACCCGTATTACTCCATCAAGTGGCTGAAGGACGGCATGCAGCTGCCTGATAATCATCGTCAAGTGGTGTTTGAGAACGGCACCCTGAGGCTGACGGACGTGCAGAAGGGCGCGGATGAGGGCACCTACTTGTGTAGCGTTCTGATCCAGCCCCAGGTGTCAATCAACCAGACCGTCCATGTCACTGTAAAAGGTTAGCGTGAAGAGAAGAATAGATACAAAGGGATAAAACCGCACGAGGCAATGTTACTAGGTCAAATATATCTATTCAATCCAGACAGAGTGACCCTCCAGTGACTACTTCACCCTGTTTTCCCAAAGAAGTATTCCTGCTTGTTGTGGGCATTTTTTTTACCCACATCACTGTATCCAAAACACAAAATGTCGCAGAGGCAATGTGTCCAAAGAAAGCTGAAAAAGATAACATTAGTTATTTGCCTTTCTCCTCCAAAAGCACCAACAGACCGGTCTGGTTGGTAGAAAAAACCCCAAAAACGTCCGCAGTTTACAGAGATTTCTGGATATCAGAGTAACCACTGCCAATTTGAGACACCAGTGTTTGAAGTTGTGCAGTGCAGCTTTACAGTAATGCTTGATGGAGGTAGATGGTGTTTTAGGATAGATTTATGTCCCAGTGTGCGCCTGTATTTTGTTTAGTCTGTGAGTGGGGTAGTGATGGTAGCAGGGCAGCTGCAGAGGTGTTTAAGGGTGTGTGCATGTGCCTGCGTGTGAGTGTGTCTCTGATTTAATTAGATGAATAATAATGAAGCCTAGATTAAATCCCCCAGATGTCTCAGCTGTAGTACCCCCACCCCAACCTCCATTACTATGGCAACGGAATGACTTCCTCCTGCCAATTGGACTCTAACCAGAGCAGCTATTATGGGCTGCAGGAGATGGGGGCTGAAGGGGGAAGGGGGGGGGGGGGGCGAGACGAGGGCCCCACTGGCCAATGACCTTCTCTCTCTCTCTCAGCATTGCTCCAGATGGCCACACTGCCACTCTTCCACGTCTATCGCTACCTTCGTCCCGCTGACTCTTTGCACTCTACCTCTCTCCCCAGTGCCGCCGCTCATCCAGCCCTTCGATATTCCCTCTACCTCAGTGGGGAAGCTCATGTACATTGCCTGCGTGGTGTCATCTGGGGACATGCCCATACGCATCACCTGGCACAAAGACGGCCAGCTCATCGTGCCAGGTTCCGCCTCTGGCGTCGCAATAGAGACCAAAGAGTTCATGAGCTCCCTGCAAATATCCAAGGTGACACTGAAGCACAACGGAAACTACACCTGCATCGCCAGCAACGCCGCCGCCACCGTCAGCTGGGAAAGACAGTTGATTGTCACTGGTGAGGGTCTGAGCAAAGGGAGGATGGCATGATGATGAATTAGGTCACATCAGAAGTGATATCTACTGTGCAGAGGGAGCTTAGAATTGTACATGTTATTTTAGGAACACTCCCATTTTCTACCTTTTACTCTACGATCTTCTTTTAGTCCTCCATTTGGGTTTATCACATCTCTGTGTTTCACAGTGCCACCGCGTTTCGTGGTGCAGCCCAACAATCAAGATTGCATCTATGGCAAAGCTGGAGTTCTCAACTGCTCTGTGGAGGGTTATCCACCTCCGAAAGTCATGTGGAAACATGCCAAGGGTAACACCATCCCTCCCCTCAACACTGTGAAAACAAAATCACTGGAGCAAGGAAAATTCAGCACTAACTTACCTTTACTTTGTGTGGTGCAGGTGTAGGAAACCCTCAGCAGTACCATCCGGTCCCTTTGACTGGCCGTATCCAGATCATGTCAAACGGCTCTCTGCTCATCCGACATGTGCTTGAGGACGACCGCGGGTACTACCTCTGTCAGGCCTCTAACGGAGTGGGCTCAGACATCAGTAAGAGCATGATCCTCACTGTCAAGAGTAAGTGTCAATCTCTTTGGCTCAAACGCTTTCATAACCACATCTCCTGGATTGAACATATACTGTAGACAGAGACAAGCCTGTTAAGAATTTGGAGGTGAATGAGCTCTTCTAAGATGCACTTTTGCCCCAGGCTACTGCGGCCTGTACTCAACCTAACAAAACCTTGTCTCCATCCTGCACATCACTAACTGAGGGTATCTTTGCTATTGATTGATGTGTTCCGGCTGCTGGTTTGTGTGCTTCTGAATGTTTGGTGGGGAAAAGGGTTGATGAATTAGTGATGAAAACAAAACCGCAGGAACCCCTTCAATCAATAATCTATGTCTCAGGAAAGGAGGTGGAAAAGATTCAGGAGTAGAAGAAGAAGGCAGACGGGGAGGAGGTAGAGTAAGAGGGCCAGCGAGGCTTGAAGCGTGAAATGAAAATGGAGAACGAAGTGCAGAAATAGAGATGTCTATACATCTGTAATATATCCTCGGTTTCCAATACCACATCCCTGTTCCCTTGTCTCATTACTCCATATAATACCATTCGTCACACTGACATATGTCTGCGATTCTGCTCAGTTCCCGCCATGATCACCAGCCACCCCAACACCACCATGGCGAGGAAGGGCCAGACCAAGGAGCTGAACTGCACAGCGCGGGGTGAGCAGCCCATCATCATTCGCTGGGAGAGAGGAGACACCGTCATCGACGCTGAAAGAAACCCCCGTTACTCGATCACCATCAACAAGAAGGGGGACGAAGTCATCTCTACGCTTAAGGTCAGATACAGCTCGGCAGACCCCGAACTCAGCACAACGCCCTCATCAAAAAAATCTGAGAGGGAATGTTTGATGCTGTGAAGAGAATATACAGAAACTAAAGATGAATTAAAATTAGTTATTTGGTAAAAAAGACTTAAATACTTCCACGAATCCTTTTGCCTTATAAGCAAATCCATTCTCACTCCCAACTTGTCAAATACCAACACTTAGTGGCTGCTGGCGTCTGATACTGACACACTGAGGCATCTTTAGCATCTATATTAGATGTACCAAGTAAAACATGTCAAGTAAACTCTCTTCAGCTTTTTCTTCTGTATAATTTTGCATGATTGCAGAGAGTTAGAGAAGCTCGACACGGCACACTGTAACCTTTTCTGTTTGTGTTGATGCTCACAGCTGAACCCAGCCGAGCGAGGAGATTCTGTCTTCTTCTCCTGCCACGCAATCAACTCCTATGGAGAGGGTCGAGGGCTCATTCAACTCACTGTGCAAGGTATCTCCCCCCCATACTCTGTACGTCTCACTGTCTTCTTTAATTTATGGAAACCCTAGGCCTCATAACACAGTACATGTGGATATGCAAACAGTCCAAGAGAAACACTGCAGTTGAAAAGCTCTCATTTCTGGTCTTTTTTCTCTCATGCACACAGAACCACCTGATCCTCCTGAGCTGGAAGTGAGGGAGGTGAAGGACCGGAGCATGAACCTGCGCTGGATCCAAAGGTTCGATGGAAACAGCATCATCACCAGCTATGACATCGAGTACAAGAACAAGTCAGGTAGATATCCTTCATTTAAATATGCATGTCAGATTTTTTTAAGATGCAAACATCTCAAATCTTTTTGTATTCCACAGACTCCTGGGATCACATGTACACAACCAGAAACATCTCACCCACCAACAACCAGGCCAACATTGTAGAGCTGCACCCGGCATGCGTTTACAGCATCCGCATGTACTCCTACAACAAGATAGGCCGCAGCCTTCCAAGTAAAGAGCTCACAATCAGCACTGAGGAAGCACGTAAGTGGTTGTTTTCTCGTCTTAAAAATCACACTTGTCTGTTTGTCTCTATGTGTGACTCACTTTTTCTCTGTATGGAAGAGGGCTAAGAATATTGACAGTAACACTTTATTTGACATCTTCCATCAACAGCGCCGGATGGGCCGCCGATGGATGTAATCCTCCAACCGATGACGTCTCAGAGCATACGGGTTACATGGAGGGTAAATCACTACCATGTGAACACATCCTGTGTCTCTGTCTGCACAAGAGTCTATTTGAAGAGACAGTTCACCCCAAAATCAAAAATACATGTTAACCTTACCTGTGCTGCGGTTTATCAGTCTTGATGGTTTTGGTGTGAGGTTCTGAGTGGTGAAGATATCAGCTGTAGAGTTGTCCGCCTTCTTCCAAATATAACGGAATTAGTTGGCAACTGCAATGTGTAGCTGCTAGCTCAGCTAAGACCACTGAGTTAGCTAACGTTATAGTTAACAAAACAAAAATAACTCACCAATGGTTTAGGTTTGAAATGCACTTCACTAGTAACTGCTATCACAACATTCCTTTCAGGCTCCTAAGAAGGAGCTGCAGAATGGTGTCATCCGAGGCTACCAGATCGGTTACAGAGAGAACGGTCCGGGCAGCAACGGCCAGTACAGCATAGTGGAAATGAAAGCCACAGGGGACAGTGAAGTGTACACCTTGGACAACCTAAAGAAGTTTGCCCAGTACGGGGTCGTGGTCCAGGCCTTCAACAGAGCAGGGACGGGCCCATCCAGTACTGAGATCAACGCTACCACGTTGGAAGATGGTAAGAGAGCCAGGAGAGAAGGGTGGAAGAAAATGTACCATAGATGACAAGATGAAGGAAAAGGAGTGTAGACACAGCTGAGAGAGTGGGCTGTTAAGCTGTGCGTAGGAGAGAGCGTGGGACGGCATGAGGGAGAGTGGAGAGAGACAGAAATCAAAAGATCCATCATGCATTTCTCTTTGATTTGTCAAAAAGAATAGAAAATAGAGTTAAATGCAGCAACAGGATGGAGGACATATACATTAATACAGTTAACATACATATATGGACACACATGCACACACACTCACAAAAATGGTTGGACTGAATTCGCAGCACATCCCCCATTCTTCTTTCGGCTTTAATTAGCACCCTCATTAGGCTGGTAGAGAGCGAGAGAGGAACAAGGAACCCCATTACTCTCTAAATGTCTGCCCACTCTGCCTCTCCTTCTCTTTATCCTCCTCTTCCTCCCACTGGTTCCCCTCTCTTCCTCCTCATCTTTCCTCTGTCTATTTTACATCCTTTAGTTTCTCATATTTTTATGTCACTGTTCATGCGGACAGTAATGATAGACACCCTGATCATGGTAACAGTTGAAGTGACGGTAATTGTCCAGACAGGTAATCTGAGGCTGCTTCTACAACAGCAGTGACCTTAAAGACGAACAGTGTCTTCCTTCAGATTTTATCCTCCACATTTCAGCTCACCCCGCCCTCCTATTCTGCATTTTAACCCCTTAAGGTGGAGCTGTTTAACTGTTCACGTTGCTCTGTCTCAGTGCTCTTCCTCCTCTCCACCGACCCCCCTCTGCACCTCCTCTCCTTCTCCTCTCTGTGCTCTAAAAGCTAGCACTGAACAAGGAGCTATTGAGAGCTAATCTGACTGATTTGTTTGAGCAGAGATTGCCTGTGGGTTGTTGGTGTTGAGTAGTTGTTAATTTTCTGTGCTTCAGCCAGGTCTTCTTAACAACAGCAGTAACTTAAGAATTTTGACAAGTTGTTAAAACAGCCTCAAACCTGTGTATTTGAACCATGCAGCACTAACGCTCGCCTGTTTCTCTCTCCAGTGCCCAGTGAGCCTCCGCAGAACGTGCGAGCCATCTCTGTGACGTCGGACGAGGCGGTGATCACATGGGCAGAGCCTCCACGGCTGACGCTGCACGGTGTGCTGAAAGGCTACCGGGTTGTGTTTTGGTCCCTCTTCCCCGACGGAGGTGGGTGCTGTGGGGGCCAGGCCCATTGGCCAATGCAGAGTAATTATCACCTATCTCATTCTAAACTTCACCGAAAACCCACCCTTCCACCCACCCACCTGCCTCTCTGTCAGTGTTGTAAGTCAGAGTGTGTTAACCTTTCCCATGAAGCACTTCTTGTTCCTGTGTGTCTTTGAATTTGTCCACGTTTGCCCGTGTGTCTTTGTATCACCATCAGTACTGATGGGATAGGATTACAGTTACAGTAGTTGAGTGTGTTTGTGCTCTTATGTCTGTTCAACTAATTTGCACTAGCAAATATGTTTTGTGGGAAATGACATCCTGATAATGGAGAGAAAAGCACAATTAAGATTTTTCTGGTTATGTCTAGTCTACATAAGTACAGCAGCTGACAAGAGCGAAGGCACGACAACGGCTCAAAACATTTCCATTAGGAGAAACTTACTGCAGCTTCAGAAATGATGCCTATTCAGAAACACATAGGAAAATCAAAAACAAAGAACAAAACAACAACGGAAATGTGCTGCAAATTAAAAAAGGTACTGCAGAAAGCCAAAATAAATCCATTAACAGCAAACACACAACAAATACAGAAAAGATGCAAAGTCAAAAACACAGAAACTGTAAATGCAACAAAAAACGGTGCATATTCAGCCAACACAACGGACGTTTTCTAAACCACTAGAGGGGGTGCTAAGCAGAGCAGAGTGTGAGAGACACCAGACGAGTGTGTGTTTGTTTATGAAGCAAAAGTCAAAGAGAGAGGCAACGTGGCATGTATCAGTTTTTACAGTTGGCCTTATTCTTTTATGTAAATCTGTTGTTATTTCACAGAATTGAAAAAGACCAAATGTAAATATGAATACATACCTTTTCAGATCGCCTCTTTACTCCATTTTGCTTCACACTTCAAAAACAAACTCATTCTGTCGTCTGGTCTCTCTCTCTCGCAGATCAAGCTGTTCCCCTCGCTGCTCCCCCTAGAGGCCTGGAGACTGTTTTCTGTTGCATTATTTTGGGGCAGCATGTTTGCCGTTAATATATTTATTTTGGCTCTTTGTAGTATATTTCCATTTTCATTTCCCTTGTCTTACTTGCTCAGTTTTTGTTTTGTGTTTTTGAATTGGCGTCATTTGTGAAGCTGCCGGACATTTCTCCATATGGGGATGTTTTCGGTCATTGTGGCGCACTTGCCCTTGTCAAACATGCTGCAACTTATTAAAGCACTCTGTTAAGGTTGGGGAAAGACTGTGTTGCAAGACAGATGGTGCTGACTTTTACAATATTTAACCAAAACCACAGTCTTTTCTTAACCTTGATCAGGAGCTGCAGTAGAACATAAGCCCAGCACACAAATCCTGGTCTCTGCTTTAAAGTTTTGTGCTTTGTATTTCCAACCATCCACCTCAATGTCCTCCCTACAACTGCTGCCTTGTAATCCAGGGAGTAACCACATATCCTCCAAAACATACTGAGCAAAGCAACTTAGTAGTATATAAATGTGTTCGATAGAAGACAGAGTCAGTGTGTGTGGCCAGTCCACCAGATAACCAGCAGCCCTCTCTAAAACATCCTGTTCTCCTTAGAATGGGGAGAGATGCAAAATATCACCACCACACGTGAACAGGTGGAGCTGCGAGGGCTGGAGAAGTTCACCAACTACAGTGTTCAGGTGCTGGCCTACACGCAAGCTGGAGACGGGGTCCGCAGCAACGTCTTGTATATCCAAACCCGCGAGGACCGTAAGTACACACGGAAAGAAACCCTGAAGAAAAAGATGTCAGCTTTTAACTTATGTGTTGATATATTTCAGTGCAGACAAATCCATCTGGGGGAATGAAGCATGAAGTATCCTTGCACAGTGTATGGGGTGATGGCTGAGGGGGAAGGGAGATGGAAGGGGGGATATAAAAAGAGTGCTGGGCTGTATCAAACCCATGACAAAAGCTCATTTATGCTGGGAAGCTCCATTAGCAGTGCTAATGAGAATTAAGAGGCTTTGGGTCCACAGCTCAGGGCTCAGGGAGGGCTGGCGGGAGACACTTGGGGGAGAGGAGGGGTGCTCCCTCGGAGCATATACCATCCAGGAGTCAGCCGTCAGCCCAGGCCGCATCCTCTCCACCAGCCCTCTTGCCATAGGCACAGGGATTAACTCCTCTTGGATTAGAGAGAATTAATTTTCTGTTTACACCATTGGAGGCGGGATTACAGCCAGATCCATGTCTCTTTACAGAGCAGGGGAGGAGGAGGGGCCTTGGGGTTGAAGATGGAGAGATAGAAAGGTGATCACAAACGTAATAGAAATGTCGCTACCAAGAATTTAATTTTCAGACTTACAGACTTACATTCTTAGCCCTTTACTGTGACACTCTCTGATTGGCACAGTGGTGCATAATATATTCACGTGTGTGGGGATGCTCGCTCAGCACCATTGTACCTCGACTCCTCGTCATCACGCAGGCTGAGCAGCAGACTGTCTGCCTGTCTGTCTGTTTGTCTGGATGTCAGTCCTGGGCAGATTTTGGGCACCAGATGGGACTTAACTCTTCCCCCTCCCACTGCCACTCCTCCTTTGACATGGAGGTCCAGTTATGATAATGATGACTGCCTCATCTGCCCCTCCCCAACACCACCGCCATCATCACTCCCCCAGGAACTGCACCTATCATTCTCGCCATTCTTTCATCCCCGCCTCCCTCTTTTAAAACCTCCCTCGCTACATCTATCCTTTTAGAGTTTGTTTTTATCCCTGCTCATGTAATGTGCCGGATGGAGGAGTGTAAGGGCATGGGCTGGGTGAAAGACTGGATCAGGGGGCCTCACATAGAAGAGAAAGAGGAGTTGGGGGTTGGATGTGGAGAGCTGGGTCTTACACTGTGGTAACCACCTTCTGTAGAGCCCAGATGAGGCCCACTGTCAGGAGCAAGTCATATTTATAGCGGGGGCTGAATAGGCTTGACACTGTGAACCTCATACTGTAAAGCCAATGCGACAAAAGCATTATTGTTCACCTTTCACAGCATCCAGTGTCCTGATGTGTGTGTGCATGTTTTTTTGAGATGAGAGTATTAAGTGGTGTCCAGTGTCAGGCTTAAGTGGCTAGCAGAGGATCAGACGCTAGTGTCTAATCTGTTTGTGGTTTGAGAGTTAAGAGAATGCTGGGTGTCACAAAGTCAGAACTGCTGACCAGTGTCTGAATGAACATATGTCACCACCACTGTCACCACCCAAAGGGAGTTCTTCCAAGTCCTCACAGAGCGGCTTAGTGCAGGATAAGACTAGCAATCTGCAAACAAGCCTGCTCACTTTAACAGGCATCCAACACCCAGCATGTGCACACACACACACACAAACACACACTGGAAGCACACGCATGCCCGCTTTGCTGATGTTTCTTTGTGTTTTCTACAGTTCCTGGTCCACCGGCTGGCATCAAGGCAGTTCCCTCCTCTCCAAGCAGTGTGGTCGTGTCCTGGTTGCCTCCTCACAAACCAAACGGTGTTATTCGCAAGTACACCATCTACTGCTCCAGTCCGGGGTCTGGGCAGCCGGTAAGTCCTTCCTCTGTGGGTGTGGCTCATCGGGGGCCAGTAGGAAATGGTCCAGGTGATTGAGACACAAGGAATTTGTGATAAAAATCTTCCAATTGAAATAATTAATTTGTAACCACTATTGTTAATTGAACCCGAGTGTGTATGTGTGTGTGTATCTTTGCGAGTGTCTCTCTTTCACCGTGTTTGCACCATCGCTTTATTTCCTGCCCTCCCAGATGAACAGATGAGGTTGTCTTGGCAACGTGATGAGACGTAGATATGCAAATGAAGCAGAGAACAAGCTCACACATGCACACTGCCGCATCAGAAACACACACACACACACACACACACACACACACATGCAGACATCACATTTCAACATTTTCTATTTATACACGCGTGTGCGGCATTTCAGTTGTGGTTAGATCATGTGCACACAAACACCAGCACACAGTGAAATCTGATATCAGGATAGAATCTCACTTTCTTATTATTCACAAATACTCCTCCCTCTCTGTGCATGAGTGCCATGTAAATGAGCACAGGCAGGGAGGAGAGGGGGGAGGGAGGGAGGAAAGGAGGTTGGGAGAGAGAGAAAGAGAAACACCATTAGAGGAAGGGAGAGACCAAGGGGGAAACGAGGGGAAAAAAGAGAGAGATGAGGGGAGAGGAAGAGGGGGAGACAGGCTAGGAAGAAGGGAGGAGCAGAGGAGGGTATCAGTCACATCGAGATGAGAGTGCTTTTGTCCGTCTTTTCATTATCTCCCT
Source organism: Epinephelus fuscoguttatus (assembly GCF_011397635.1). Taxonomy (NCBI): domain Eukaryota; kingdom Metazoa; phylum Chordata; class Actinopteri; order Perciformes; family Serranidae; genus Epinephelus; species Epinephelus fuscoguttatus. The sequence goes on along the minus strand of NC_064763.1, from coordinate 41,631,682 downwards.
GTATCACTCCCTGGATCACCACAACACCGCCGCTATGCTGGAGGAATGTTCGAACGCACCCCCTACACACACACACACACTCGCACACATCCTCCCTCCCTCTGTCCCTCCATCCTCTCCTCATCACTGAGCTAGACAGAGGGGGATAGAGGGAAAGGGGGAAAAGCAAATGGTGAAGGAACTGAAGATGAACACTGAGAGATGAACAGATTAAAGAGATAGAACAGAGGATCGACTTGAGAGAGAACAGTGCTTTTGTGTGCGTGTTGGCGTGTGTGTGTGTTTGTGTGCCTGCAGGTGTATGCGTGAATATTTTCTCAAAGATGTGTTTATAGGAAAAATATCCACAGGAACACATAATTTAGAGATTAGATTTTCTTAACCCAGTGAATAAATCAGCCTATATGAGGTGAAATCATTTGTGTCCACAGTGTTGGACCAGTGTGATCTGCTCTATTCTGTCTTGTTCCAAAAAACTAAACAATGCAACAAAAGGGGAGCTTTTATTTCAGTTTTTATCTTACAAATTTTCTCAATTAATCCAACAGTTCTGAAACACTGTCTCCAAACATTAAAAGCAATGATTTATTTCTACTGTGTAGCACAACACCTGATGTGTCCTGCAAAAGGCCGTCACTCACTCAAAACATTTAACACGTGTGTGTCAGAGGGAAGTCAGTTCATTTTTCGCCTGCTTCAGGATTAAAACCAGTAATTATCTGAGTTCAGTTTTCAAAGCACTGAGTTCACAGGACAGTCTCCATGAACACAGAGGTGGAGTCCATACAGAGGTCAGCAGTCATAGCTGAGGAAGGCCTTCACTGTCAACATGCTCCCCTTCCAGAAACCAAAAAGAAATTATGAAACATCTAAATGTTTAAATTCAATTTTGGCAGTGTTGCAGATTGTAGGGAAAATGAATGTTTGAGGTAAACCAAAGACAGCAATTCATTTTAAACTCAAGAAATAGAAAAGCTTTAAGGAATCCAGTATGTATAAATAGAAAAAGAGTCTACATGAAAATACAGTAATGGGTAACTGTCAATATGACAAACAGGAATCTCACATGCAATCTTCTTTTTAAAAATCCCTATTTACTCTTTTCTATGTTCCTGTTGATTACCAGCAGAGATGGGCATAAATACATCAAAATGTATTTTAATACAAAATACAAAATACCCCTCAAATAAATGTACAAAATAAAACACATGTATTTTGTATTTTCAAATACAGAAAATACTTTATTTCTTTTTCTTTTTATCAGCAACCTGCAGCTCTATAGGTCACTCTGTTGATTGGTCGGTCCACAAAGCTTTTTGTGAATAATTCAAAAAGTCCTTGACCAAAACTGCTCAAAATTTGCACACTGCAACTAGAGACCATGAGTAACTATACCAGAAAGAATGCCCACGATTCGTCTGTAGGTGGCGCTATACTAACAGATTCAAATCTTTTTGTGAATAACTCAAAATGTACATGCTGCAATTAGAGACCACGAGTAACTATGCCAGAAAGAGCAATTATGATAATGGCGTGATAGTAGCAAATTTGGTCGCAGCTATTGACAATTTGTGCTTGTTTTCTCACAGTTTGGTGTAGCAGAGTATTCAGGTTTGGGCTATCGCTAGCTTGATATTATAACTATCATCACCATGTTTATTGTTATACAATAGGCTATGTAGCCAGACCCAGACATAAGGTCAAGGTCAAGGTCACATTTATTTCTATAGCACATTTAAAAAGACGTAAGTCACCAAAGTGCTTTACAAGAACACTGTGAAAATTACAGTACCACACAAATAGATATATACATAGATACATAAATCATACAGCAAGCCAGCTGACATCTGTCACACTCAGATGAAATATTTACCTTGACAGACAATCTGTTGAACTTGGAAGACGTGAGCAGCAAGGTAGTCTACTGGTAGTGTGGCTCCATCCACGTCTGCTGTCTAACTTGGAGCCTTTGGAGCCCTGTGTTCAACTTTTTCCAAATGAAAAAGAGAGAACAAAGCTCGGGACATGTAGGCTACCCTAAAATATTATTTATTGATTCAGATTTAGATTCAGACAAATTTATTGATCCCATGTGAGGCAGTTCATTTGTAGCATACTCATCCCAATCATCAACCACAACAACATACAGTTTCTTTTTTTTTTTCAACAATATCTTTATTGAATTTTCCAAATTTAGAAAACAAGACAAAACAAAAGGCCAACAAAGTGACACAAATGAGACAGTGTGTTAACATACAGGTCCTTGTAGGACGGGGACATTCAGTGAAACAAAAATATTAAACCCTTTACACACATATGGTCACTATAACAGTGCAAACAAAATGGGACAGAAGAAAAAAACAAAACAAAACAAAAAAAACAAACAAACAGAAAAACAAACAAAAAATGGCGGTTAATAACATACAATTTCTTACGTTATGTTGTTATGCACAGTCCAATGAAGGTCACATTGAAAAAACATTCAGATAAAGATATTAAAAAAAAAAAAGTAAAAAAATATTGTTGCATCCAATATTATAAGAATGTGTAGCCTGTTATTTTTGTTTTTTGATTCATGGAGAAAGTATTTTGAGTATTTTAAATACAAAATTACTCCACTCAAAAGTGTTTTGTTACAAATTACATTTGCTTTTTATCGGCCTCATCAAATACAAATTACAAAATACTCAAATGTAACTGAAATATGAATTTTAAATACAAGTAATAGAAGTACTGCCCATCCCTGAGGTTCTACACACTGGGCAAGTCAGATCATTTTATGGAGAAAATAGAGGGTGCTGCGCTGGGTCAAGAAACTGTGTTTGTAAAAGTAAAAAGTCAGGTGCTCTTCAAGGACAGGGCAGGTAATGACTGTCCAGCGTACATTAAGTAGAAGTCCATGGTATAGCTTGGCAGTCTGAAAAAGCATTTTTGTGAGACGGCTTAATAAGTAAAGATCCAATGTAATACATGGATGACTGAGTCTTCATTAGGGTATAAAATGTGCTGGGGACAGGTGTTCAATCTAAAACTCATCAAGAGGTCATGTGACATGTGTTACATGGTATGTCATAGTGCCCAATTGAAACACATGACAGTGAAAAAGAGAAAATGTTAATATGTGGTGTAACTGACTGAACAACAGAGGAGCAGAACGTCTGCTACTATGTATGCGAGCCAGTCAGGCTGTTTAAGTCGAAACACGTTGGTCATCCATGTATTAAAGAAGGATTTTACTTACAGTCAGACTGCCAATCTGTTCTGTGGACCTTTACATTAAGTAAGGACAGTCATTGTTGTTTGTTTTATCTTGAAGCAGGGAAGCTGTGCTGCTATGTTAATCTATAGAATTTAAAATGACCAGTTAAAATGTCAAAGAAAAAAGATATACTGGCAGACGTGAAATGAGAGTGTCTTTCTGTACCTGTAGCCTTAGTGTGCCTGTGTTGAACACTGAATCTAATAGGAATGATTTATTTGTTGCACTGCATGCTCTTTGTAATGTCTGATGCAGTTTGTGGTGTTTCCTTCTTTATTTAAAGTTGTTTTGTTTGTTTGCTCTGTGAACAAGACAAATGTCATATTTTTTTCTGATGCTAAAGTTCAATGAAATCGTTTCAGATGTGTAACCTGTAACACTTGTTTTTGAGTTTCTGTCACAAGAGCTGTCACAGAGCCTGCTGTGCCACTGGACTATCATCATTTGCTAACATGACCTTGCGTGCCCTCTGTCCCAGGCGCCCAGTGAGTACGAAGCCAACCCGGAGATGCTATTCTACCGTATCACGCACCTCACCCGTGGCAAACAATACCACATCTGGGCTGCAGCCGTGACAACTGCCGGCAGAGGCAACATCAGCTCAAAGGTCACGGTGGAGCCCGCTGGGAAAGGTGGGTCCTCCCGGTGAACCTGTAGTGTGGAGGGGTGTTAAGAGATTTCTGTAAAGGTTATGAGGGAGAACGCTCGAAAGATGGCTATGAAGTGGCGACATGATCTCCTATACACAGATCACTTTCATCACTCTGCTTCTATCTCTGTCTGCTCTCTCTGTTATTGATTGACAGCCGTAGTATTGATCGAGTAGCGGCTATGTTGCAAGGAACGCTGTTGTTAATTATGTGGTGATGAACAGGGCCTATCCAGTAAAATGACCCTTGGGGAGAGAGGTAGCAGGCGAGAATCAATAGAGGGGAGGATCTGTGGAGAAAAGATAGACTGAAACTAAGAGGTTAGAGGAGGGGCCACACTAAAACACTGAGCTACAGCTTTTTATTCACTCAGCAGTGAGTAAAGGTCTCTCCCCTCAGGCAATGGGGCCACTCATTCAGAGGCAGGCGGTTAGACATCTGAAAGTATGAATAAAGACAGTTTTCTGAAGATGATGCTGTGGCAGTTTTTGTTTTTTGTCGGTACAACTGTGTGTCAGAGTGTGTGTCAGAGTGTGTGTCACATATTCAATTTTAATCGCTTTATTTCTGTGTACAGTCCCGGCTAAGATCCTGTCCTTTGGGGGCACGGTGACCACACCCTGGATGAAGGAAGTGCGTCTGCCCTGCAGCTCAGTTGGAGAGCCGGCCCCCACAATTAAATGGACCAAAGACAGGTCAGAGCTCATCTTATATCGCTTATATGTCAGCGTCATGACTGATAGTGCTGCCTGTGAGAGAAAAATAACTTGGATGAGATTAACATCTGTAACCTGTCTGTACTGCGTCAGTGAGGACTCTGCCATCCCGGTGACGGCTGACAGTCAAAGGCAGATCTTATCCAACGGCACACTGGTGCTACGTTCAGTCAAAGCAGAGGATTCTGGGTACTACACCTGTACAGCCACGAACACCCTGGGCTTTGACACCATCATAGTCAATCTGGTGGTGCAAGGTAAGACGAAACAGAAGATGCATTTGAGTGACCAGTGTGTTTGCTTCGTTCCCATTCTGTTGCTGAGTTACTGTCGCTGTGTGTTCGTTCAGTTCCCCCCGATCAGCCTCGTCTGACCGTCTCCACTACCTCCACCTCCTCCATCACCCTGGCTTGGATCCCTGGGGACAATGGGGGAAGCTCCATCAGAGGTAAGACCCTCTGTGAATGGAGAAACACCTGCCCACCTCGCAGGTGTCTCATGAAATATTCCTGAGCTTATAGCTGATTTTTTGATGCATCATTTTCATTGTACTTTAGTTGTACTAATACTGCAAACAGCAGTGTAAACAATGCTTCTCTGTAAACAGTAGCCAAAGTAGAGCTGATTGTAGCTGATTGCTGCCCCCTGGTGTCCAACAGACGTAGCAGCAGCAGCAGCAAAGATCCTCCTCAGTCTTAATTTCTTGGATTTACTGTAGTCGTTCTGAACGATTTGTGTCGTGTGATTCTGCAGGATTTGTGCTGCAGTATTCTGTGGACAACACAGAGGAATGGAGGGATGTGTTCATCAGCTCCAGTGAGCGCTCCTTCAGGCTGGACAACCTGCGCTGTGGAACCTGGTACAAGGTCAAGCTGGCCGCCAAGAACAGCGTGGGCTCAGGGCGCATCAGCGAGATCATTGAGGCTAAGACACACGGAAGAGGTGAGGGGCAGAAACTGAAGTGTTGTAGACATGACTGAAGCAGGAGACAAGTGAATAGACTATAACTCTGGTTGCTCAAAACAGATTGAAATGCTTTCGCTAATTTCACTCAATGGTTTCACTCACATTCAGATCAAGATCAGGATTCATACCAGGAATAAAACTAAATCTAAGTTTGACCTTTCTCTGCTTAGTTTGACAAATCACATCTGGCTTCTGGTTTGCTTTGCTCCATCCTAAATAATGTTTTTGTTGCCTTAGAATGAGCTGTTTATGTCTACATACGGAGTGGGTCCTCATCCACAAAGACAAATGAAACACTGGCTCAAGACAGGGCAATTTCCATTTTTTGTGTTGTTACGCCCCACCCTTAGGCGGCCCTATGGGGCGAACAAAACTCCAAACACTGACCCAATAATAACCACATAAACACCTTTAAAACAATCACATTCATGGGACTAATCAGAATGAAAACAAGCAGACAAGACAACAAAAATCCCACGGTGAGAGGCAGCTGTCCCCACACCAGAGCTTCTCTCCTCTGCTGCTGGCACAGGAGCTCTTAAGCACCTTCTCCACGCCAGGTGTGCTGCACCTCGTTAGGTAATGCAGCACACCTGAGCAGATCTGCATGGAGGGAATAGGGACAGCAGCAAAGAACACATACACAGCTGTAACAGTAGCTATGTTTCCATCCAAAAGTGATTTGAATCATTGGGAAATCCGCATTAAAAGAAATATGAATCCTGTGTGTTTCTATTAAATGTACGGACTTTGGTGAAAACTACGAACTCGCACAAGTTTTCTGCAGAACCGGAAACAAAACAAGTCTCGCATTCTTCTTCTTCTACGTTTTCTGGTGGTTGGCAACCAGCTTGTAAATGCATTACCGCCTAGTAATGTAGTTTGAACATAACTGTTTCCATCCCCCGTTTTGCGAATCAACATTTTTTCAAATCAACCAAAACCCAGCTAAAGCGAGCGTATTTTAGTTTGTGCGAATCAGGGGATTTTAATTAAAATTTTGGCGTTTCCACCAAAATTTTCCGATGCGATACTTCTAGATGTGCATCTAACAGGCTGATGGAAACATGGCTAATGTCGACCACCGTAATTCTCCTGAACACTTGGCACACAGTAAAAAGTTAAGTTCTGCAGCCTCACCGCTAGATGCCACTAAATCATACAGACTCAACCTTTAAAGGTAAACTATGCAGGAACATCCTAGAGCAATGTACAGACTCACACAAAAGCAATCCCTCTCAATAATACTCACTAGAAGTGTGTGGCAGGGTATTGATCTGCAGAGACTCTGTCCTGTGCCTGTATTTCCTTATTCTGCTGTGTCTCTGGCCACAGTGTGCAGGTGAGGTCGGGGCTTTATAAAAAGAAAGCGACCAGGTGCCAGGCCGTAAACAGCATGCGTCGTAGAGGAAGCCACAAAAATCGTGGTCACAGCACCAAAACAAAAGTGACTCTGGGGTTGGCTGTTATTTTGACTTTCACTGGTGACACTGTACACACACAGTGACAGACAGTTCCTGCACAGTATACCTTCAAAACTTGCCCCTTGCTGAAAGACACAAATGTCTCCAGAGTGTTGCTGTCATGCAGTGAGATGAAATTAGATAAAACGTCAGTCTCTACGTGGAAATATTCAGAATCAATAATGCAACAAGCTGGGACACTCAGTGTTCTTTTGTTACGCTGCATAACACTAAAAAACTCCACTGTGACTTTGTATTTAGGAACCCCGCAAAAAATACAATTAAATGTGAAATAGCACTGATGGTATATTCCTCCCAGATGTTAATATGATAATAAATACATACAGACATGTTTCCTTTGTTGGCGTTACCAACCTCTTTCTAACCTCCTGTTGGTCTGTGTCTTCTGTTCCTCTCCTCTCCACAGAGCCAGTGTTCAATAAAGATCAGCCGCTGCTCACTCACATCAACTCCACTCATGCGGGGCTCAACCTGCAGGGCTGGACCAGCGGTGGCTGCCCCATCACCGACATGATGCTGGACTTCAGGCCCAAAGGTACCTGGGCCTGGCAGAGCCTCAAGGCCAACTCTACCACTCAGCTCTTCCTCAGTGAGCTGCGCGAGGCCACCTGGTATGAGCTCAAAATGAAGGCATGCAACAGTGCTGGGTGTGGCAACCAGAGCTCCCAGTTTGCCACCACCGACTATGACGGCAGTAAGTTCATCCTACATCTTTTTCTATCTGAGTGCTTCTCGTGCTGAAATTTCTGTACTTAATATTTCCCTCTGTCTTGTGTCCCTCCACAGGTACAATCCCTCCCATTAAATCAGCTCGTGGAGAAGGGGATGATGTGAAGAAGCTGTTCTCCATCGGCTCTCCCGTCATCCTGGTTACTCTGGGTGTTGCTCTGCTCTTCATTATCCGCAAGAAACGCAAGGAGAAGAGGCTTAAACGACTTAGAGGTAAGAGACAGAAAGTGAGAGTTCAGAGGGAGATCAGCATTATTGTGTGTAATGGATTAATGTAACATTGAGTGACAAGTTGAAACGATTATCTCCAGAGCCAACTATGATCTAATTAAGATATTGTCTTCTTATAGATGCTAAGAGCCTCGCTGAGATGCTTATCAGGTAAGAGCCGGCGTTTATGGCCTGAGTTTTTATGTCTGCTGTGTAGAAGAAGTAATACTTAACTTAAGTTAACCTCATACATTTTTGGAGACTTTATCTGTCATTTCCATGTGTGTGTGCAGCAAGAACAATCGCAGTATTGACACTCCAGTGAAGGGCCCTCCTCAAGGACCAAGGCTGCACATTGACATCCCACGTGTTCAGTTACTCATTGAGGACAAGGAAGGCATCAAACAGATAGGCATGTGGCTGCTCTCAACTGCAACACTCATCATTTATTAGTGTCATTTTCTAGTATCTTATATTAACTGTCATGTCATCATCGTTTACCTGCAACAGGGGAGGACAAGGCAGCAGTGCCAGTGACAGACACGGAGTTCAGCCAATCGGTGAATCCGCAGAACTTCTGTACAGGCGTGTCTCTGCACCACCAAGCCCTTATCCAGAACTCGGGGCCCTTGATTGACATGTCAGACATCCGCCCAGGCACAAGTGAGTTTGTTTTTCTTTTTAAATAAAAGATTCAGAGTATCTGTTTGCACCTGGGCAGCTTATTATGGATCCCACTGCGTGCTGTGATCGGAGGTGTTTTTAAGGTTTAGGGCAAAGAGGTCATGGTTAGAGCTACTACTAGCCAATCGTGGATATTCTCGGGGAGTAAAGTGGTACATTTATGAGAAAAAATTCACAAATGCACTGCCAGAAATTCAGGTGACATAGTATAAAGAGACACAGTCCGTGGAGAGAGTAAGACGTGGTGGACAAATGGGTCAAACACAAGACTTTGACACAGGAGACTGGGGTTAGAGTCAACGTTGGCTTTGATTTTTAAACTTAGTTGACTTATTCATTTCAGTTTTTAGGATATACAAATCTGCTGATTGCACACTGTGTACATTTAATTTAACAGAATAGCTGAGGAAACCTGTTAACATCATATTTCGACGTTGCTCAGTGTAAATAGCATTGATGCTAATAGTCATAAAGTCTCTCTTAAAGTGACAGAACATGACGTCTGTTGAGCAGGTGAAAGCTTTGATCTCCTATTGAACTGAACTTCATCCACTTCAGTCAGTGAAGACAGTATCTAGTCCTCTTGATAATCAATACATGGATACACAGTGTTTGTACCGCCACGCCGTTCTCTGATCACTGTAACCTCTCTCAGATCCCGTGTCCAGGAAGAGTATAAAATCAGCCCACAGCTCCAGGAACAGATATTCCAGCCAGTGGACGCTGAGCCGCCCCAGTCAGAGCCAGTCGACGGCCTCGGCACGAACTCTGACCTCCGACTGGCGGACGATGGGCTCGCATGGCATCACCGCCACTGAGAGCGACAGCTACAGCGCCAGCCTGTCGCAAGACACAGGTGGGTCAATCCCACCCTCTGCCACTGACACAGTGATGCGGCTACACTTTGTGCTACTAATGCGATTATGTCATTTCCAGTTTTTACACCAAGAAGTGGCTCTTTTATGAATATATCTGAAATGTCTTTAGTGTTTTTTAATCAAATTTAAGACCTCTGGAGACAAATGAATGGTATATACCACATAATATGCAATTTAAAGAAAGTATTGAACAGAAATCTTCACCTAATGCTGCCCTTCAAAATCACTTGACTTCATTATTTCTATATCCATGTTAACACATGGACACAAGCAGATAGCAAAATGATTCTGCAACAATAATATCATTGTACAAATAAATAAAAGATGACTTAAAGAATGACAGTTTCCCACTCACCAGAATTCAGAAGCCATATTTAACTTTCAACCAAATGTTTCTCTAAGATGATACATATTTCCAGTGACACCAAAGGTTTGTGTCTGTACATCATCCTTTTCTAAAATAATTAAAAACAAATAAAAAATATATTTTTAAAATCAATCAAACCACCTGGAGGCCAATGTAAGGAAACAGAACACCTGACTCATACGAGCTTTTATCTGACAGCTGAGGAAATTATTTCTTGTCTTTCCAGATAAGGGTCGAAACAGCATGGTGTCGACGGAGAGCGCCTCCTCCACTTATGAGGAGCTGGCGAGGGCCTACGAGCACGCCAAGCTGGAGGAGCACCTGCAGCACGCCAAGTTCACCATCACAGAGTGTTTCATCTCCGATAGTTCATCTGACCAAATGACCACAGGTACCAATGACCCGGCAGACAGCATGACCTCGCTCAGCACGCCGTCTGAACCAGGCATCTGCCGCTTCACTGCCTCACCGCCCAAACCGCAGGACTATGACCGCGGTAAAAATGTGGCAGTGCCCATTCCCCACCGCGCTAACAAAAGTAAGTACAACAAGATTCAGATGAGCTGATTTTTCTTGATGTAGCGCCTTTGATAACGCAGTGTGCACTCAATTCAGCTGCTGTACTCCATACTGTTGAAGTAAAGACACTCATATAGACCGCAGGTTCTTGCGTCTTCTGCCTATGTACTGTTACCCAGAGATACCCTGAAACAAGGGACAAAGGACAGTAAAGTTTTATTCCAAAAAATGACAAAGACAATGCTGGAATAGAAGCCAAAGTGATTTCAACAAATAAATACGAATACATAGTGGGAAAATACTGGACTCTGTGGGAGGAAGTGATAGTTACACAATAATTAAGCAGAAGAAGAAGCAAGGAGTCATGTTTGTTGGCTGGTATGTCTCCAAGGCGTAGTATTGCCACACACATGAAAAATCAAATCAAGACCACCAATGCTTGTGTCAGTGTGTAGGCATATAGGCACATGTATAGAAAAACGAACTTAAGTTTAAAAATATTTTCTTGCCTCTCAGGTGAATTCTGCAACCTTCCCCTCTATATGAAGACAGACCCATTCTTCCGCAAACAAGGGGAGCTGCATGACCCGTGCCCAGCTGTGCCACCGCGGGAAGCCTCAATCCGCAGCCTGACGCAGCGGGCGTATCACACCCAGGGCCGTCACAAGACTCTAGACCCTGCCAAGCAGCAGGTCCTGACGCTGGGCCATTCTGGGCTGGGCAGCTTGGGTGCGAGCTCAGGCACTGCCACCTTGCCCCAGAGGACTCTCACCATGCCCAGCTCCAACACTGCAGCGACAGCTTCCACTTCCAGCACGAGCAGCAACCCCACCAACAGTAACAAGGTGGGGGGCTCCAGAGACTCGCTGCTAGAGAGCAGCTCCTCTGCACTGGGGAGACTGCAGAAACAGAGTGTGGGGGCCTACTCCAAGTCATACACGCTGGTGTAGTCCGTTCTCTTGCACAGACTTGCATTGCTGTCCCGCTCCTCAGCCAGCCCCACTCTGGTGCTCTTCAGTCTGGGCCAGAAAGGGCATGCAACCATCTTTCTTTAAACCCAACTAATGGTGAACTGCCCAGCGTTCTGTCTAATTTTCCTCGGGATAGGTGTTCTCCCAGACAGAGACCCAGCTAACCCTACTTTCCATGTTCACCTGGGACTCTGTAAAAGAATTACTAACTCCAACTAACAGTTCCAGCCGGCTGGTGCTCAGCTCCGCTCAGTTCTCGCGGGAGAAGCGCAGCAAAAACCCAGGAAGCGATTCTGTGGTCATTCGGAAAATATTGACTATAATTGAAGAGCTAAAAGCTCTGTGTTTATGACGATGAAGACTACGATAGCCAGTATGAAGCTGTGTGGCCATCCTGTCTCTCATACGCACACGCATACTGTCCTCCATAGTTTGAGTATTATTGTCAATTTGCAGGACTTCCAGTTAAGTTCCCTATTCTTACTGTATCTTTCACCCTCTATGTGTCTCTTAAAGCCCCAAATAGCTATTGGCAGATTTTCTCTTAATGATGATCCCAAACGAAATGATTCAGGTTCTCCTCCAAGAAGACTCCTATCACATTAATCTTCTCCACACATCTCTCTCCAGCTGAACAGTGTCTAACTTTTCAAACAAATCATGACAACCCAAATGAACCAGCTATAAGTTCTCACATTACAAATAGAGAATATTTGGTATTATAAAGAATTTACATATATATTTCTATGTAGGTATATTATTGACATCTAAGTGAAATTATGACAAAGTATAAACTGTATGTACTACGACAGTGTAGTAGTATATACAGCAATTTAATGTTAATGTCAAATTTAAGAATGAGACAATCGCTCAATCATGAAATTTAAAAAAGAGAAATTTAAAAAGGTTGGACTAAAGAAAGAAAAAGTTTAGTATATATACGGGATGTTCTGTATGTTACTGTATGTAGACCGACTTAGCGAAGAGTGTTTCGCTCCTGTATGAACAGAGAGTGGCCCTTTCCAAAACCCATGTTGAGATGGGAGAAGCAAGATAGGCTACTTAGTTTCAGTTTCAGTTCCTGAAAAAGGCAGGCTGGGTGAGCAAATAAAACCTCCCTGGTTTGAATGCCTACTTTGCTGTGGGTGTTCAGTGGAAACAATCATGGCAGAAAGCCTCCTGTAATATTATTTAAGTCTGCTCAGGAGACTATAAGCTCTTTGACTCTATTAAGCTTGTCAAGAGCCTGAGTGGTTGGTAAATACAGTGACATTAAAAAACCAAGTCAGTGTCACAGAGGAACATTAAATAAGTTTTATGCTGGGAGGAGGGTCGGTGCGAGGCAGCTGCAGACTTGAATTATGATACAGAATTAAGGCTTCACTAACACATCCTGCCAACTTCCCAGCCTGCCTCGGTGTCACCCGGCCAATCTTCGCTCTTCAAGGAAACAGATAACTAGCTGAAGGAATCCCAGTCTTGATGTGAATGAAGTAAAATAATATAATGTTGAGCGATGTTATATGTCAGGGAGTTCAGTTTTGAAAATTCAACCCAACTGCCAGAGAAAAATGTTGGCACTGTATGTTCCTGCAAACCACGGGTGCGTTTCATTTGCACGATACAGTGAAACTTTATGTTTCAACAACGCTGTGGCTGATGTGCGGTTACGTTTAGGCACAAACACCACTTGGTTATGATTAGGAAAAGATTATGATTTGGCTTAAACTAACGCTTGTGGGGGCACAATTCCTGCTAGACAAGCAGTGATGTCACAGTGAAAATCAGCTGTCTTTATTGCCACTATCCCCGCTGGAAAAACAGTAACGGGTCGCCAGAAAACAACCACGTAGGAAACACAGCAATGACTCACTAAAAAACAACCTGTCTGGTTGTTGGTGAGTCTTGAACAATGGTCTGCAGCTTGGCAGGTGCCTCGCCTATAGGTGACTCTCCATCCGCTCTACCTCCAAGTGTCAAGGTCTGATACGATATGTATGAAACGTGCAAATGTAAAGTGTTCGTGGTGTGCAGAAACGTACAACGTCAACATTTTCTTCTGGTGAGTGGGCTGGAAAATTATATAATGTTCACTCAATTGATATCTTTGTTGTTGCCCTGTCTGAAGTACTGTATATGTCCCGCTTTCTTTATCTCAGTACCCCTCCATTTTGCGATAATGTACATTCACACAAGAACCTATTGGAATGTGTTTCTGAAGCATCTCCATGATAGCGTTTTGTGGTTTATATTTATCCATTTGCTTTGTTTGTTTGTTTAGGGGAGGGGTTTCTGTTGGTCTTTTGATTTGATTCATAATTTTAAACATTTTATTTTGTTTGGTTTTTTTGTTTGTTTGTTTGTTTTGTTCCAGAGGCCAAACAGTACTGAGGTATGTGGCCTGTGGCTAAAACCAGTTCAGCCAAGTGAAATCAGGGACTCGTAGCTCTTTTGGTCACACAAACTGCTGTTGTGTATATACTGGACTGGAGTCGGTCTGTAAACCTGAAGCAGTCTGGCTCCCGTCCTTTGCCCCCATTCAGATAAATTAAAGTAAAATTCACCACCCTAAACATACTAGACCCGTCATCTCTCCTTTTGTCAGTGTTGTTTATAGATTAAGTCTTGTACATAAAACACAGTTTTGTATGAAGAGCTATTTTCGTCAGAATAAATCAGGGGACACATCAGGGTTGAATGCCCCAATTTCAAAATTGAAATAGTATCAAAAATAAAATATTTTACTTCTGAAATGGGCAAAAAACATTTTTCTTTCCCTTTATGTTTTTGATACTAATTTGTTGAATTTTTATTCTTTTTTAAAGGTCTTTTGATGTTGTCATTTGTCCTACTTTACTTTTTTATTATCATTATTTTGTATTTTGTTCATCCTCAGAAAATCATTGCATGCTTGCTAAAAGGGAAAAATTGAAGGAAAAAATGTATGAAAATCAAAAAGAAAACAAACAAAAAAAAATGTTGAGGGTATCCCAAACATTTGTTTGAGTTGCTTGTTATAGCAATTGCTTGTGTTCAAAAGTACATTTTCTATGAAAAGAAAGCAAAAACTAAAAAGATCATTCTAACACCTTGTGCAATAAAGCTATCTTTCATACGTCACGGCTTCTGTCATTCTCAACAGGTTTGTTGGCGTATCATCTGAACATGTTCGAATTGACGTTCATTTTGAAATATAATAATGAAGCGTTTCACGTGCAGCAGAACAGTTAAAAAGAATTCCCTAACATGTATGGAGCATCACTGGAGGTACTTGTTGTTAATACTCTGCTAATAATATTAAAATAAAATATAAAATACACAAATATTATGATATATGAGAGGGCGGCACGGTGGTGCAGTGGTAAGCACTGTCGCCTCCGTGGTTCGATCCCAGGAGAGCCCCTCTGTGTGGAGTTTGCATGTTCTCCCTGTGTCAGCGTGGGTTTCCTCCAGGTGCTCCAGCTTCCTCCCACAGTCCAAAGACATGCAGGTTAATTGGTGACTCTAAATTGTCCGTAGGTGTGAATGTGAGTGTGAATGGTTGTCTGTCTCTATGTGTCAGCCCTGTGATAGTCTGGTGACCTGTCCAGAGGATAAGCGGTTAGGAAAATGAATGGATGGATGATACATGAGAGTCCAATGAAAGCACATGATATGTGAAATTTAACGATGAAATGGGGCGTCAGTGGATTAGTGGATAGAGCAGGCGCCCCATGTACAATGCCCTTTCTCTCTCTCTCTCTCTCTCTCTCCCCCTTTCACACTTGACTTTCCTATCAATTAAAGGCAAAACTGCCCAAAAAAAACAGATTAAAAAACAAACAAACAATGAATTAATGTGTAAATGCGTCAGTCATACTAACTTGAATGGGTACTCCAGCCAGTTTCGGAGCTTGTGACAGGCAGTCCAACTTGATATTGTCCTTCATCAGACCCTCCTTGCCTCCACACTGGCTTTCTGTTATAAACTTGAAGTATCTTGCCAAAAATAAAATAACCCTGATGTCCTGGGGTATTTTCCAGACCTGACAATAGCTCTTCCAGAACTACATAAGTTATTACATAACTCTAATAGTACTCTTCATGACAAGGAAATTGATTGATACAGTAGGTACAGAAGAATGTGTATTGACTTCATGGGTCGCCCTTTAGATTACAGTCTGCAATTTACAGCATAATCCCAATTTATAGTGTAACTGGGTGCACCAGTACAGTATTTACTAATACACACATACAGAGAAGGGAAGAAGATATAAGGCGAGGGAATGAGGGGGTAGCAATCTGTAAACATATAAAGAATTTATACAGTAGGCATTTTTAACTATCAGGTACCTGTTCTAATATTTGGGGGGCACAGTATAAACATCACTGAGCAACAACGATGGATGTTTGGGGGGAGATGGGGTAATATAACTCACAGAGGATGTCAGACTCACGTTGGTAACTGACTATGTGCTCTCTTACTCTTGTGAGCACTTATTAATGAGACAACATCAATGAAAAGGCTAATTGCACTCAGTCTGAGTGATACGCCTCATTCAGTCAAATGTGTTGTGAGGAAACATCCCACATATCCATCCTCTCAGCCTGTGCTCAGTGTCATCTCTCTCATTCACTGCAGCGTTTGTCATTTCAGGCTGGAGAGTTGCTCAGTTCATAGTTGTATAAAGGGACAGTTCAACACTGGTATCAGTTCTGTTCAGATTGCTTTGGTGTGGTTTGGCCGTATAGATGTCTGCCTTCTCTTAAATATCCTCCTGATACGCAAACTATTGTTTGGCACACATTCTTTATTTCTTCTCGCTATTTTGGATCAGAGGTACTCAGTAAGTATAAAACTAGTCCCACTGTCCTCAAACGAGCACTTCCTAATTAACAGCGTCTTAGCTTATTACTGTTGCTAAAATTGGTCAGATGTGTTGCCCCATCATTGTACAAACATTAATCATAAATAAAAAAAAGTTTCAACCATACAATGTGATCAGGTTTTGTGTCGGGATCAGCTGCAAAGTGACTTAGCAGAGATGGCTGCCATCTTGTCTTTACATAGATTAGAGTATAGAGTGTGCCAGGGCTGACGTCAAAACCCGGAAGTTTAGTATTGCGCTGGTTCCCGGAAGAGAAAGTGAATGTGATTTTTGCATTGCGTTTTGGATTATGTCAGAAAATAAGCTCTGTGGCTAACACAAGTTTATGATACTTACAGGTTTTGTTCAGCGAGATAATCTTCACATATGAACACCTTTCATACTGCATTTGAAGCTTAAATGCGATCGCCAGAAGTAAAAAGCTAACGTTAGGCTTTCACGGACTACATGACTACTCCACGGTCGCATGACTCTTGATGTCACTGCCACTAAGCTTTCAACTGATTTCGGCCGTTTTATTTTAAAAACATTGTATAATGGGGAAATCGGACTGTTTAAGCTAAATAAGAAGCTGTAATGGCGGACTGCCAGCACTCTCGCCTGTTCGGGGGTGATGACGTTTAATGTCCCCGACAGGGTTTGTAGTCGTATTGAGCAACTTGTTAGCAACCGCCTTTTTTACGACACGTAAAAGCTTCAAAATTCACAAGTAGGGTATTTACTGATGTGTTTTATGTCGTAGAACAAAACCTTAAACTCGCTTAAGCTTTTGTTAACCACAGACCTTACTTGAGGCATTTTACCAAAATCCCATTCAAAAAACATATTGACTTTTAGACGAGAGAACCGGAAGTGCTAAAAGCGCTAACGGAGTTCCCGGTTTACTGGCACACTCTGTTGTGCAAATTATCCTTCCGCATGTTCACCAACTGAAACCTTGCTATGACTTTCACTTCCTCTAGATAGTCAAGTCTGACCATCCTCTCTGTGCTCAGCCAGGGCCACTAGATGTGTCCACGAACGAGGACATCAGGTCTAATTTAAACAGAATGAAGTATAAGGTCACAATAACCCAAAATGTGATGTCCTCATATGAAGACACAGGGTCTCAGGAGGATATATATTTTGATGGCATTCAGCTTGTGGCGCTCATTGCACCAAAAATTAAAGACAAAAGAAGAAAAACCTCAGCAATGCAACAGCAGCAGCAATGTCTCCTTCCAGAAATCATGACCCAGTTACTCGAGATAATCCACAGACCTTGTTGTGAGCAGTTTTACAGAGGAACTTTTTTCTTTTTACTGAAGAAGGATGCATGCATCTACTGCTACTTAGCTAGCACCCCTGAGCTAGCTAACGTTACAGCTCAGCCGAGGAGGACGTGTTATCACAAGCAGGAGCCTCTTGTCCATGAGTAGATGCACACTTCCTTCTGCGCAGTGATACAGTTGGCAGGTGTAGTTCAGTTGAAAGAAAATAGCTCCTACATGAAACTGCTCACAACAAGGTCTGTGGATTATCTTGAGTAAATGGGTCATCATTTCTGTAGAGACATTGCTGTTGAGTTTTACAAATGTGTTTTTTCAGCGCTGTGAGCAGCACAAGTTAAATGCCATCTGGTTCCATTATATTGGAGAGAGGGCAGACATCTTTACGGCTGATATCTCCATCACTCTGCACCAAAACAATCCAGACTAGAAAAATATTTTGATTTTGGTTTGAACAGTCCCTCTAAATATAAGAGGGGGAAAACTGTAATAACACTGCACTGAATTCACATCAAACAATATTATAAAGTACATAACCTGATGCCAAAACCACATAGATAAGTCCAATGTGCTATTTCATGTTTGAAATATTTCTGGAGTGGGAAAATAGCACAGCATGTGTCATCCTGCAGGACAGATCACTGAGACTTTGAGGTGATGGTGATGTCAGAGACTGATGATGCTCAAGTGATTTAAGATTTGATGTCAGTGCTCCATAAAGACTTGAATCTGAGATGTAAGGAGAAGTCAGGAAAGGGGACACTAAGTGAGATATAAAGCCACATCACGTTTTCATCAAATGACACATGATAACCCACAGTGACTAGTGAGACGTGACGCACAGAGGCTCACCTCCTCTTACAGTAGCTTTACAGCAATGCAGCCACAAGATGGCGTCATAACATTATAACGTCCAAACCCCTCCACATATGTTAACAGATACTGTGACGAAAGTGTTGTACCAAAAGAGTGCAGTCACTCATGACGGATATGCTGTGAATAATTGATGCTTTCCAGAGTCACCTGCACCAGAGGCTAAATACTACAGCTTCTAGTTACTACAGCAGAAGTCTCTCTCTCTCTCTCTCTCTCTCTCTCTCTGTAATTTGTGTTGTGTTGAATTAAGGTCATAAACTGGGTTTAAAAGTGTGCTTTAATTTAGCTTGGCCCTCTAATTATCTTTGGGGAGCAGCTGCCATATTTTCATGCCTTGTGTTTGTTTAGTAAGTTGTCAATCAGAAAAATAATTTGAACCACGCTCCACTGTTCCACAGTCAAATATGTGGATAATAATAGCCTGTCTAATATTTTGTCAGATGACGGCAGGGTGCAGCGAGGCTTTTCAAAAACACTGTCACAGGCCCTCTCCTCGGTTTTCACATAATACCGAGAATTTTAACCAGCAAAATTATATGCTTGATATTCTTGATTTGCTGGGCTCCATTGTTATAACAATATTAATCTAACTGCTGTCGCACAGCTGCGTAAATTAGAATCAGAGACTGCATTGTTAACAGTGACGTTCCTGTTTCATTTCACCCTTGAGTCTCGCAAATTGTGACATTAATGCGTGGAGGTATCTCTCACATTGCAAAAGGCCCAATGAAAGAAACAAAACACATGCACCACAAGGAAGCTGAGGACAATTTTACAAGATTTAATTTATTAACTATTATACAGTTCACATAAGGCCTTCATCTTCAAACACTATTCTCAGTCAGACAAATTCCATGGTTTGCTCTTGGTGCACAGTACATAAACTTTCACGTTTCAGCTATTTCACTTTAGTATTTGTTTTGTTCTTGTACTAATTTTCATGTTTTAAAACAGGGAGAGGCTTCCATCCATCTCCCTTGGTGTGTTTTTTAAATCATGCACTAAACTTAAGTGGCCTTGAACCATTCACAAAAATTGTAAAAATGGACTTTCAATCATTGAAATACACACTAGAAATGTTTTCTACCATTGACTAACGGGTGGTGTTCCCCAACAAACAAATAAACAACCATTACAGAGTAGTATGCACTCACTTTTTGCTCATTGAACGGCAGATTTGTCGAGGCTGTGTCAGAAGTCAAGTGATGTGGTAAGATTATATACTCCCAGGAATCGTGTTATAGTGGGGCAGTTGTTTGGTTGCCAGTCTTAATGTTACAGCTTACAGCTCGGAGCAGTTTGAGAAGAGCCCTCAGTTTAGTCCCACTTAACGTTAAATGACGACAGCATTGCGATTCCAAAAGTACCAGTAGGTGATGATCCCAAATACTACCACAGCCAATGATCTAACTAGTCTGGTCATTCTTGCAACCAAGAACACAATCCTCCAGAACTTCAATGTCTGGTGGTCCATTTTTACTTGTCCCCATTGAAAGACAGTGCCTCCTCTCACAAGTTTAATGGTTAAAATGATCAGATCTTCATTAGCAGTGCTACCACTGAAAATCAGCTGATTGTTTTCCATGAAAAGGGAGGGCAATATGCCAGCACAGAGCTAATTCACTAGAGCAGGTAAACGGCCGGTGGTGCTTCCTGAATGTGTCCCGTCCACAAATATTTAACATCTACTGGTCATTGTATTGTAAAGCGGGACGAGCAGTAACAGTGCGTTGAGAGTACTGAACCTTCTGAGTTAAAGGTCCTTAATATTAGATGAATACAAAGAGCTTGGTTTGATAGACAGCCACAGCGACACATCCAGCAACCTATCAGGTTTCAAGCGTTTGGTTTCAAGAGACACCAGATGGCAATGTAGAGTTGTGTTATGGTACGATTAGGTTACACATTCAAAAATGGCAAAAAAAAAATTCTCCTTCATTTGACTGATGGCAGGCAAAGTCTTCTGTGATATTATATTGGTCTAATTAAACCAAACTTCCCTAAACATCCACTCAGATCAACCAACAGCTATAAAGAGGACAAACTCTAAAAGAAAAACTAGCTTTCACATGGCTGGATGAATGAGGAATACGATTAGATTCAGATTTCCCATTAACCTACAATGGGACGTCTGGATCAACTCAAAGAACGTAAGTTTTTACAAAAGGATCTTGTTTCACAAGCCTGCACTGATGCCACGTTCAGCCACTAAAAAAAACACAATATGGACAATTAATCAATGTGGCATTTCTTCAAATTTAACACTACACTATCAAAAAGTGCTTCAGATAAGTTTGTGGATACAAAAACAAGTTTGATGTAAACAAAGTTTGATCTGCCAGAGCTCTGTAGAGGCAATGGGTATGGCTGTTTGAGGTGTGAAATTAAAAACACACAAGAAAACAGTATGTCAACACAAAAAAACAACCCTATGAGGGAAAAAACAACAGTGATCATTAAAGTGCATCCCTGGATGTGTAAACCCCTTTCCCCTCCCTTTCCTTCCCTCCCCTCCCCTCCCCATGCCGACCGCTCAAGTAGAGCCGATGAGAGAAACCCAAAGGCAGACAGAGGAGCCTCTGCTATGTGAAGCAAACTGCTGCCCAAAAGGACCTACAGAGGAACAGTCTAAAAATCCAGTGGCAGTACTTTCATGAGAAAAAAAACTAAAACAGTTTACACAGATAAAAAAACAAAGTGGCCACAAATCAATTCTTCCAGCTTGGCATAGAGGTTTCTATTTCTCGGTAGTGTAGGATAAGTGGTGGCTGTTGACAGATGAGAGGCTTGCTGTGACGGCGACCTCTGTCCTCCACTTCTGACCTGATGTTAAATTCCAGGCGATCAGGGGCTCAGAGGGCAGAGGGAGAGTCACTGATAATGGTGGCCTGCCCTGACGCACACGAGTATGGATACAAATGGCAGGTTAGGGAAGTTTCTCATACACTTCCTATCTCCTCTTTTCATAACCTAGGTTGTCCATGATCAAAAATGTAGTGTGCAAGTGCACGTTTTTTTTTTTTTTTTCTTTCAGTGTGTGTTGGTGATAAGGTCCAGCATCATCATGGGCACACGTGGTTTCACTGTCTCTCACAGTGTCTCTTGCTCGGCAGGGGAGTGGTGGGAGTGGGGGTGCTGGTGGAGGGGAGGGAGCAGAGACTGCAGGGGAGACTGGGGGGTGGTGGGCGGGGACTGCTGCAGGGGGCTGAAGTGTGTGGTGGTGTGGGGAGGAGAGGAGCGGTAACAAGAGTAGGCAGAGCTCCCGCTGAGAGTGGTGGTGGGTGAGGCGGGGAGGCCCGCTAGGCCAGTGGGGGAGTCGAGGAGGGGCTGGTTGTAAAAGAAGAATGCACACTGGTGGATGAAGCTCTCGATGATTGTCTGGTAGGTGCGTGTGGCAGTCAGGGCATCCATAGTGGTGAAGTCCGGCCTCATGAGGGTGGGCCAGAAGCAGATGGACAAGTTCTCACTGGTCATCAAGTTCACCCTGTTCAGCTGGCTCACCCTGAGAAAAACACACAAACAGACACAAAATTATTCGCTCTCATCATACGGCGCAGAAAAAAACAGATGGGTGGCTATCACAACAAATCCATGTAAGTGATTTAAACAGTGGACAGAAAACTTACTTGTGTAAGTGGCTCACTACATATTTGAAGACATCATAATTCTCCTTGGGGAACCTCCTCAGGACTTCCTTCATGGTATATAGCCTCTGTTCTCGGTCATTGATTTCTGTGCACAAAGAGATAAGTTGCCATTAAAACTAAGGACCTCATCATCACACACAGTGATTTAAAACTAAAATGTCTCTCCATGAAAATTATTCTAAACAGAGCAAAACAGGTCTGCCAAAACCTTCCCTACCCTTTTCCCTCTTAAAGAAATAATCTTTTCATGTTCTTGTAAAGACCCTCCCAGCCCAGCAGTGTTTGCTTACTGAAAGCATCCAATAGGTCCACCTGCAGAGCACAAGGCACCAGGGGCTCAGGCAGCTCAGAGAAGAAGCTTTTGAGGGCTCCAGCCACAGTGTTTATGGAGAAGTCTTTCTCCACCAGGTCTAATCCGTGGTCTGCACGCGGAGAAAGAGAGATTTAAAGGGATCAGAGAAAATAAGCTCATCAGCAGTAGCTGTCATCAGGGGTGAACAATCAGTTGCATGTCACTTTCCTTTGGTAGCTCTCTGTTTATGTTTTGATTAGGCAGCCACATAATTACATGTCAAACAGCTGGTTCAAACAAGTCTGATGATCAGCTCACCCTGTTCAAACTGCCTCTGCATGCTTTCCATCTCTGACTTGTTGCCGCTTACACGATACAAACCCTCTGTATTCAGGCCTGAGGAAAAAGAGCGCAGCAGAGAAAAAGGGGGAAGACGTGGGGGGCACAGTGGGAAACAAGTAAAGCACAAACACTTCATTAGCCCCACTGCAAACAGACATGACAATACAGATGCTGGCAGTTTCTAGGGGAGTACTTAACAGAATAAACCCTTGTATTACTTTCACATCACTTTGTGGTCATGGACAGGTGCACTGGGTTAGAGGTTCTGACAACAAGCTTTTTTAGGTGACCAATGAATAACATTAACGTTCTAAAAGATATTTTCCTGTAGTGATGAACTATAGCTGTCAGTATTTCTCAGAATGAATCAGATTTTGCATACATCACATCATAATCAAAGGACACAACAACGCACCTGTGGTCTCAATGAAGCGGACACACTTGTCGATGAAGAGTGGGATAGGTCTGTCTGGGGATACCACATTCGCAAGGGGAACCCCAAAGTAACTGCTCTCTGGGGGCTTGGGAATAGCTGGACGGGGCTTTGGTCTTGTTTTCTGTGAAGGAAGAAAGACAGCCGACTCTGAGCGTCTCAGACGGGGATAATTATGCTGATACTAAGTGGCACTCATTGGATTCTAACAAAATGCACCTTTCTAAATCAAGAGAAAATCAGGAGTTCCTCACATTCAGACACAAGCTGAGTGTCTAGTTCCTGCCTGAGACAATACCGCAATTTAAACATGCACACTCAACAGTGACCTCCACAAATTGTATACTATGTTTAGCAGCGCTATTATACCTACAGAAATGACTACAGTTTTCCACAAGGGCAATATATTAACAATTTCTGTATGACATTATGGGCTAGTAAATTAAAATGAGGTACTGTTTCCTGGATTAAAACAGATAAAGGAGGTATACTACACACCTTGGCTGTTCGTCGCAGGCTCTTCAGAATGTTCCTCTTTTTTGGGTCCTCACTCTCCTCATTAACAAGACTTTCACCTTTCAGGGTCCCAAAGTCATCCTCCTTGGACTTTGGAAGAGCTCCCATCTCATCATCGCTGCCTATGAAGCTCGTGCGGAAGCTGCTGAACTTGCCGAGCCGCTTGGAGCGGTCACGGTAAAGACGGGGCTTCACCCCCGCCGCTGAGAACTTCCTCCTTCGTTCCAGAGAGCTGCTGTCTGCTTCGCTGTCTGAGCCGTTCCCATTGGAGTGCATCCTGTTGGAGTTGCGGATGGTGATGATTTTGCCTTGTGTGCTGTCATGTGGCACTGAGTAGATGATCTCTTCGTTGCTTGGGCGGGGCTTTGAAACAGCATCAATGGGTTCGGCATAGTCTGAGGGATCGTAGCCCACATCCCCGCCAGGAACCCAGGTAACAGCAGAAGGCAGCGAGCGACGATGACCCAGTGTATCGATATATGGGTTACGGCTCACCTTCCGGAAGTCAAAAGTGACACCCGGTTTGACTCTCACTTGGGGGGGCACTTTGTTGTTGAGTTTGTTCTCAAAGTCCCTGATATCAGAGATGACAGAGATGTCACTGGAATCTAAGTCCGGCAGGTTGAAGCCCCCACTGTGAGATGTGAGTGTGCCATCGTAGTATGGTGGCGATGGGTCTACATCATCCTCTGAATCCAGGAACATGGTGACAGGACTAGGAGAACTGCAGCGTGGGGAGTACACGTTTTCATTGGTGCATGCTTCAGCAACATTATCGTACATGTGTGTGGCCTCCACAATGTTGCGTTTCTCTACCACCTCCATCAGGAACGAATGGAACATTTCGATCCTGTGCAGGCCTCCCACCACCCCCCCAGATCCGCAGACCACGCTATTGAAACGACCCTCAATCTCATGGGCTAGCTCCTCCCCCTGGATCAGCTGCTCACAGGCATAGTCACTGTCGGTGAGCTCTGCCTGGCTATCTCCCACTGCCAACAGCTGAACTGGGATGATGTCCTGAACCTCACACAAGAATGCACACAGGGTCTCCAGGGAGGCTTTTCGGGAGACCGAGTACACAGCAATGTAGCCGTGCACTAACCTGCTCTTCCGCAAAGTGAAGGAAGCGTGGTATGACAGCAGAGAGAGCTCTATAGCCAGCTTGTGTCCACCAACTGTCTGCTCCAGCAATACAGAGGTTCCACAATTAGACATGGGCCTGCAGTGCTGATGCATAAGAAAGGGGGACAGGAGCTGCTCAATGTCATAGGAGTCTCCACACATTAAGCACATGACAATGCGAAGGTCTGCCTCTGGTGCCGGCTGATGAGGAGAGTCTCTGAGACCTGGAGGCTCAGGGAGGAGGGGTGGGGAGCTGCTACTAAAGGATGTGCTCCTCCTAATATCCAGTAGCCCCCTCAGCACTTGGTTGATTTGGGTCTCATTGACATTATGGCCATAGCCCACACCAGGGGAGGCAGGGTCTAAAAAGCTACACTGCAGCCTCCTTGCAACTTGCTGTCCCTGTGTTATAAGGTTTAAGGCAGTTTCTCCACCTATATCCACATATGATCCTACGCCTCTTTTAGTGACTAAAAGAAGTGATGTTGGCAGCTGTGCTAGCTGGCTATCTCTCCGACCTAGAGTTGATTCCCTAAGTCGCTCAAGGCTTTCAATCACATAAGAGAGGGACTCTTTTGAGTTATACAGACACAGACATCCGTGAGGGGTGAAAGTGGGGGTGTGGAAGGAATTTACTGGAAGACGTACATTTCCCTCGATAGGCCGCAGCGTCAGTTCGTACATCTTCCCATCTAACACATACCAGTCATCATTTGTGCAGAGAGCCCTAATCTCATTGGCAAATTCTCTGGCCAGTCCATCCTTCCCTAGTATGACAAGGTTAATTCTGTCAGCCTTGGTGTCCCCAAAATGAGCCTTTACATCAAAAAAGGGGTAACACGTGGGGAAACGTGAAACTAAGAGCTGTTCAATCTTAGAGTCTCCGCAGTGAGGACTGCTAGGGCAGGTCTCCTTGGTGGGGTGATACACAAAGTGGATATGCTTCAATACCAGAGCATCTCTTTCAGCTGGGAGCTTTTGTAGAGCCTTGAACCTCTGTTCCTCCCCCAAAACCTCCTGAATTGCCCCCATCTTCTCCTTGCTTGGCTTGGCATCCACCTCAAGCTCATAAAAAAGCTCAGAGTACTCCAGTAAGAGCTCCTGGAAGTCCTCTTTAGCACGGTCAATGATCTCCTTCTGATGGCGGTTGTACAGGTCCAAGTACTCTGGCTCCTCAAGCCACTGGTAGAACTCTTCATTCATGATAAAGCTGCGGGCCTCCTCCCAAGGTCTACCAGGTGTGACAAATGGAGAGGAGGCTAACTTATGTTTGAACTCCAGCCTCATCTCTGCCCGTCTGCACTCATTTCGCAGATGTTCCAGGTGGGCATTAAATATGTCCTCTGCTTCAGCAGTCTCCAGTAGGTCAGAAGGGATTCGTTCATCTTCCATGTTGTCAATGTGTGATGTATCCTCCCATGGTGAGTCCTCCAGAACAACAAACCAGTGGGCAAAGTGCTGCTTGGACTCTAAGACCTTCTGTACCCCAGACCAGCTCAGCTGATCTATCTCATCCAGGTCAGGCACCAAAGAACTAAGTGCTAAAGGAAGAGTGCTTAAGTATATTTTGCGACGCCTCTCGATATGCTCCTGCTTCAGACGGTAGACATGCTGTTGAAAAAGCTTCTTGCATTTAGCCGTTCCCTCCAAGAAGACGTATTCTTTGTACTCTGGGGAGGTGTTCATGCGTCGGCTGGTGTTTAACCAGGTTTCATTATGATTCTTTACTATGCGGTTGATAAGCCATTCATAGCGATCCTTGGCAGAAGCTATCTGCTGACTCTGGAGCTTTAGAGCTTCAAAGTAAGGAATGATCTTGGGTTTTCCCCTGCTCTTATCAATAAGCTGAACCAAAGTGAGGAAGGCAAGGTCCACATTTATATTTGAGCGTGCAGATGTCTCGACTACTGGCAGACTCTTTTTTGTGATGGCGAAGGTATGAGCATCTTTGATGTAGCGTTCAACTCCTTCATCACATTTGGTGAGGACCAGCACAATGGGCTTCTTGGTCTTGCTAAGCTGACCATACAGGTTTGTGACAAATTTCAGCTGGTCATCAAAGTTGCGGTTCATGCCCCGGCTGACATCAACACAAAGCAGAAAGCCGTCGACCTGCAGCTTTCCCTCAGGCATTTGTTTTTGCTCAAAGTCTTGCTCCAGGCCCAGCTGATCTGTACAGAAGTACATAAGCTTCTCTGCTGAGGCCAGCTTGGTTGCAGCTGCCCGTTTGATATAGGGCTGCATAGCAGTGCTACGGTGTGGCTGAAATGTCTGGTCATCAATGAATTCAGTTTGCTCCACAACATGCATCCTGCACTCAGGCCCCTCCTCCAGAACCCGTGACACCTCCCCCCAAAACAGAAAGTGATCATTGTTAACCACTCGACCCCCAAAGTCACTGGTGCTCAACACTGATGTGTGGTCCAGGTAGAAGTCATCAGCACTGGGCCGCACAAACCTATTACACAAGCAGGACTTGCCAACCCCACATTGCCCCTTCTCTTTCTCTGTTCCTGACAAACCCACCACAATGAGGTTGTAAATGGGCGACCGAGCATCTTGCTTTTTCGCCATCATAGTCTGCTGAAACTCATCCTGCCATAAACAGGCACTGTATAAAGTTGTTCACTTGAATGTTTGTCCATAAAGTTGCTGATCCACACAGGAGATCAGATTTCACTTTCTTCTGCTGGGCTTCGACTTTAATAAATAGCAGTGCAGTGATATGAGCAGAGGGTTCTTTCATTCACTCCTTATATGAATCAGAACCTGTCAAAAAAACACAACAACAACAAAATCAGACAAACTACGCAATAAACAACTACATTTTCAATTAAAAGGGGGAAAAAGATCAGACCATTAACCCTAGGATATAACAGGATGAGCATGCCACTGTTAAAACATGCTATTACATGTGATAAGTGACTTGTCATTGACAGTATTTTTGCTGACAAATGTTCCATATAGCCATCGCAAATGTCTGTCAACTTGCGTAAGATCTTTTTATACATTTCTAACCTCCTTAATAATTGAGTGATCTCTAATAATAACTGAACATGAGATGACAAGAGGCACGTTTTCTACATCTTGTGCCCGTTCCCTTTAAATGATACTAAAGAAATGGACCCTCTCAGTGGTGAAGGTCAGTTTTAATGTTTAAGAGCAACCAAAGTTGGCTCTTTGATTCTGAGTACAACTGGTTACAGGGCTCTGATTACTGTCCGTGATCACAACCAAGGCCTTAATCGTGTATCAAGTCTGATCATTTATCAAAGAATTTTTTTTTTATCACTGTATACACAAAGCTGTTATCAAACACTGCTGTAGTATTTGGCATCACATCTAGCCACCAGCAAAAGCATAATGAGGACAGTGTTACAGGACCAGTCACAATATCTCCTGTCAGGGGCCATAGACTTTAGTTGCACAAGTAATGGTTAGAGTAAATACAACTGAAATGCAATCAACTGATTTTTATTTATTTTTTTGGCGAATTTCATTTAATTGTCAGGCAGATGTATTGTCCATTCTAGGGCTGCAACTATTCTCACTGCTGAATTAATATGCTAATTATTTAGTTTAAAAAATGTTTGAAACAAAGCAACAAAAAAACCTAGCGCATTTCCCTCGAGCCCAATGTGACATCTCTTGTTCTTTCTGACCAACAGCCCAAAAAACAAAAAGTATTTTCACTATCAAAACTAGGAAAAGACCAGCTTCTGAAATCTTTGCTTGAATATTACCTCACTTTACATATGACTTTGATTTTCAGAACTGTTCCTGAATAATCTTACATCAATCAACTAATCGATTAATCAACTTATTGGTCCACTCATCTACAATTAATATAACATCAAACCAGGATGAAAATGACAGCATTAATCCTAGAAGGAAAACATGTTGGGAGTGGTGCTCTTTAAAGGACAATGTCAGCTGATCAGTGAGTGGGGTGACAAGCATGAAAATGACTATGTTGTAGGCACCTCAGTCTCTCAGTCCAAATGAAGCAGCAGCTACCAGACCAATCTCCACAGACAAAACAGTGAACGAATAAAGACATTATTAACAGAGAGCCAGACACATGTAGTCTCTGCCAGAGGACACGCAACTTACTCAACACATGTAATGTTAATACTTCCATCATTAGACCACTGATTAATGCATCTATTATAGTGACACTGGTGCAATTCTGATATAATAGCCAGCTTGTATTTCTATGAAAGGACAAAAACGACCAAATGCAGAATTTCTCTTGTGTATAACATGATCCACTGGAGTCAAACATCATGACAAGCAGAATTACAGGCTCGTAATGAAATGAATAACCTGCCACATGAAGTGACCACGCACAAGCAACAAACAGCTCCGGCAGGGTCAAAAGCAACCATGGCCAGTCCACACCGCTCAGCTGAGCTAGGCCTGATAACGCTGACTGAATGATCAGACAAGTTTTTTGCGAATAAAAACAACCAAACTCTGTCAGTCGGCATCAAAATACAGTTTAGCAAAGCCTACCTTCAAGCAATTTCATTTACATAACCTACTTACTTAGACAAGATTTAGTAAGGTTATATGTTGTGCAAAGGATTAACAGTTAACATGGGCTTTAGGGTGCACAGAGAGGGGCTGACCACGCCAGGCCTGCTGTCTACATAATGAAATTGCAGAGCCGAAATGTGGGATAGACTACCTTCTCCACACCGACAATGTTTAGAGGGAATTTATTCACCCAGCTGTCTAGGGTGTAGCACTCGACAGCTTCACTGGGAAATAGCCCATAATAAGAGGATAGAGCATGTAGGGTACATACCATCGCATTTCTCCCTTTCTCCTCTTGCATCTGTCAGGCCAGCGCTTGCCGCAGCCCTCGCCGCCTGATGTGCATAAGCATAAAGCCGCAGAATACACTGTGGGTCGTCTCAATTCACAGATAACACTGATAACACTACAACTTGTGCGATGAGGTAATTTGATTTAAATATCCATTACCCATGCCTGGATTCTCTTGTTTAGCATCACGTTGCAATTAAACACGGGGAAGGAAGAAATAAATATCCCAAATGACAGAGCGATCCGATTTTGTTCTTGCAAGAGGCTTTTCCTCGTGAGAAATTCAGGCGTACAAAAATCAGCCCAGCCGTCCTCTGCTCGGTTCACCACGTTGCTTTTTCAATAATTATTCTGTCCATTGTTGTGCCCACATAATGCTGGGCCGGTCGCGCACGCGAGACAACGGTGAGTTTGTTGCAATCGCCGTGGTGTTTGGTCTCAAATATGTTTCTGCTGCAACGGAAATATGTTCATGTCCTGATCAATTTGTGAGCAGATTGCGTGTGTGAAAGTGGTATTTCTGCCAGCTTTCCGATAATGGCGGCGGCCCTCCTCCCCGGACCTAGTTCTCCTCTTCTTTTCTTTTGGAAAAGGGAGCTGTGGAGACAGAAGCAGCGGAGAGAGGGACTCACCCAGCGGCGCCCTCACACAACTGCAGCAGGTCGGCTCGCTGCTGCTGCTGCTGCTGCTAGCACACGGTATACAGCCTGTAGAGGCTCGTTACTCCAAAGTAATCGATTTCTCTGCATTCAGCCAGTATGTGTGGACACACTTTATGCTTTGATACTTGGCGTTTAGAGCCACACAAACTCTGCTTGTCCGCGGTTAACCAACTTTAAGTGAGGATTTTATGTGACTTGTACCCAGGGATGGGCAGTATTTCTATTACTTGTATGTATTTCAATTACATTTGAGTATTTTGTAATTTGTATTTAATAGGGCCGATAAAAAGCAAATGTAATTTGTAACAAAATACTTCTGAGTGGAGTAGCCTATTTAAAATAATCCAAATACTTTCTCCACGAATCAAAAAACAAAAATAATAGGCTACACATTTTTATGGGCTGTTAAGTCTAGTTAATAAATATATATACAGTACAGGCCAAAAGTTTGGACACACCTTCTCATTCAATGCGTTTTCTTTATTTTCATGACTATTTACATTGTAGATTCTCACTGAAGGCATCAAAACTATGAATGAACACATGTGGAGTTATGTACTTAACAAAAAAAGGTGAAATAACTGAAAACATGTTTTATATTCTAGTTTCTTCAAAATAGCCACCCTTTGCTCTGATTACTGCTTTGCACACTCTTGGCATTCTCTCCATGAGCTTCAAGAGGTAGTCACCTGAAATGGTTTTCCAACAGTCTTGAAGGAGTTCCCAGAGGTGTTTAGCACTTGTTGGCCCCTTTGCCTTCACTCTGCGGTCCAGCTCACCCCAAACCATCTCCATTGGGTTCAGGTCCGGTGACTGTGGAGGCCAGGTCATCTGCCGCAGCACTCCATCACTCTCCTTCTTGGTCAAATAGCCCTTACACAGCCTGGAGGTGTGTTTGGGGTCATTGTCCTGTTGACAATGAAATGATCGTCCAACTAAACGCAAACCGGATGGGATGGCATGTCGCTGCAGGATGCTGTGGTAGCCATGCTGGTTCAGTGTGCCTTCAATTTTGAATAAATCCCCAACAGTGTCACCAGCAAAACACCCCCACACCATCACACCTCCTCCCCCATGCTTCACAGTGGGAACCAGGCATGTGGAATCCATCCGTTCACCTTTTCTGCGTCTCACAAAGACACGGCGGTTGGAACCAAAGATCTCAAATTTGGACTCATCAGACCAAAGCACAGATTTCCACTGGTCTAATGTCCATTCCTTGTGTTTCTTGGCCCAAACAAATCTCTTCTGCTTGTTGCCTCTCCTTAGCAGTGGTTTCCTAGCAGCTATTTGACCATGAAGGCCTGATTGGCGCAGTCTCCTCTTAACAGTTGTTCTAGAGATGGGTCTGCTGCTAGAACTCTGTGTGGCATTCATCTGGTCTCTGATCTGAGCTGCTGTTAACTTGCCATTTCTGAGGCTGGTGACTCGGATGAACTTATCCTCAGAAGCAGAGGTGACTCTTGGTCTTCCTTTCCTGGGTCGATCCTCGTGTGTGCCAGTTTCATTGTAGCGCTTGATGGTTTTTGCGACTCCACTTGGGGACACATTTAAAGTTTTTGCAATTTTCCGGACTGACTGACCTTCATTTCTTAAAGTAATGATGGCCACTGGTTTTTCTTTAGTTAGCTGATTGGTTCTTGCCATAATATGAATTTTAACAGTTGTCCAATAGGGCTGTCGGCTGTGTATTAACCTGACTTCTGCACAACACAACTGATGGTCCCAACCCCATTGATAAAGCAAGAAATTCCACTAATTAACCCTGATAAGGCACACCTGTGAAGTGGAAACCATTTCAGGTGACTACCTCTTGAAGCTCATGGAGAGAATGCCAAGAGTGTGCAAAGCAGTAATCAGAGCAAAGGGTGGCTATTTTGAAGAAACTAGAATATAAAACATGTTTTCAGTTATTTCACCTTTTTTTGTTAAGTACATAACTCCACATGTGTTCATTCATAGTTTTGATGCCTTCAGTGAGAATCTACAATGTAAATAGTCATGAAAATAAAGAAAACGCATTGAATGAGAAGGTGTGTCCAAACTTTTGGCCTGTACTGTATATACCTAATCAAGTTGTTGTCTTTTAATGGCTTTGCTTAGTGACACTTAGTTCTGTGACTATTCTGCCTTTTTGTGGGGTTCACCAAAGCTTGTTTGTATCTGAATACTCTGCTACACCAAACTGTGAGAAAACAAGCACAAATTGTCAATAGCTGCGACAAAATTTGCTACTATCACGCCATTATCATAATTGCTCTTTCTGGCATAGTTACTCATGGTCTCTAATTGCAGCATGTACATTTTGAGCATTTTTGGTCAAGGACTTTTTGAGTTATTCACAAAAAGATTTGAATCTGTTAGTATAGCGCCACCTATGGATGAACTGTGGGCATTCTTTCTGGTATAGTTACTCATGGTCTCTAATTGCAGCATGTAAATTTTGAGCAGTCTTGGTCAAGGACTTTTTGAATTATTCACAAAAAGTTTTGTGGACTGACCAACCAACCGACCAACCGAGTGACCTATAGAGCTGCAGGTTGCTGATAAAAAGAAAAAGAAAAAGTATTTTCTGTATTTGAAAATGCAAAATACATGTTTTTTATTTGATTCATTTATTTGAGGGGTATTTCGTATTTTGTATTAAAATACATTTTGATGTATTTATGCCCATCTCAGCTTGTACCGTTAGCGCTATAGGGGCAAGTGTTACAATGTCCTAAGTAATGTTAAGCTAGCTGACGTTAGGTTGCCTGCTTTTTATTTTTCAGTAACGTTATAACTAAGCTAGTGTGTGATTTTGTAATGTTTCTACAGCGTCACACCTTAAAATTTAATTAAGTAAATCGACTGAGCTAATGTTAATTGTCAAAAAATATATTTAAAGTTAAACTCTGAATTAGTAGTTAGCGTTAACTTAAGGGGAGAAACGTTAGCAACTTTTTGGCTAACTACTGACATCACACACTCAGTCCTGTAGGTTAGCAATAGCTATCTTTAATTTTGAATGGTGAAAATGCATAAATCATAACAAAATTTTAAGGGCTACAAGGGGATATATATAATTACATGGTATCATATAAATAAAAACTGATTAAGTCCTTGTAAACTTATTTCAGTTACGTTAAACACTCTTGTCTAGATCAGGGAAATAAGACTGTAACGTTACAAAAGTTCAAAGCAAAAAAAGAAAAATAACTTAAATAGAAATAATACTCGAAAACATCCAGACAGCCAGATGTAGGCTAGTGAAGGAACCCACGCTAAGTCTAATATGTGACTTGACCGTTAGCATTATAAGGGTAAGTGTTATAACGTCATAAGTAACGTTAAGCTAGCTGACGTTAGGTTGCCTACTTGTTAGTTTGCAGTAACGTTATAACTAAGCTAGTGTGTGGTTTTGTAACGTTTCTACAATGTCACACCTTGAAATTTAATTAAGTAAATTGACTGAGTTAATGTTAATTGTCGAAAAATATGATATTTAAAGTTAAACTGTGAATTAGCGGTTAGCGTTAACTTAAGGGGAGAAACGTTAGCAACTTTTTGGCTAACTACTGATGTCACATACCCAGTCCTAATAGCTATCTTTAATTTTGAATGATAAAAATGCATAAATCATAACAAAATTTTAAGGGCTACAAGGGGATATATATAATTACATGATATCATATAAAAAACTGATTAAGTCCTTGTAAACTTATTTCAGTTATGCTAAACACTTTTGTCTAGATCAGGGAAATGAGACTGCATCAAAGGTTCAAAGCAAAAATAGAAAAATAACTTAAATAGAAATAATACTCCAAAACATCCAGACAGCCAGATGTAGGCTAGTGAAGGAACCCATGCTAAGTCTATTATGTGACTTGACCGTTAGCGTTGTGTTATAGTAACGTTAAGCTAGCTAACGTTAGGTTGCCTACTTGTTGGTTTGCAGTAAAGTTATAACTAAGTTAGTGTGTGTTGTAACGTTTCTACAACGTCACACCTTGAAATTTAATTAAGTAAATTGACTGAGTTAATGTTAATTGCCGAAAAAGATAATATTTAATGTTAAACTCTGAATTAGCGGTTAGCGTTAACTTAAAGGGGTGAGAAACGTTAGCAACTTTGTGGCTAACTGATGTCACATACCCAGTCCTGTAGGTTAGCAATAGCGATCTTTAATTTTGAATGATAAAAATGCATAAATCATAACAAAATTTTAAGGGTTACAAGGGGATATATATAATTACATGATATCATATAAATAAAAACTGATTAAGTCCTTGTAAACTTATTTCAGTTACGCTAAGCACTCTTGTCTAGACTATGGAAATCAGACTGTACAAGGCTCAAAGCTACTCCAAAACATCCAGGCAGCCAGATGCAGTGAAGGAACCCACACTAAGTTTATTATACTCATACCCTGGCCTGTATAAGGTCACAATATGGTAGCCTATATTAACGATGCCATTGAGCTGCTCCATCTTCAGTGGCTGGCATCACTCATCATCAGCATCATATCTGATTACTTTGATGATTAACTTTAGCGTTGCCGCCTCCTAGCGGATTCACGGGCTATGAACTACCTGAAATGTTCTGTCACCTCTCAGTGAAGGTTTAATGCGGACATCGTTTTTAACTTTCTGTGAGCGTTTCAAGCTCTTCCGCTGTGTTGTAACTTTATCCGTCTGGACTCAGTGGTTCCGAGTGGGAGTGCATTTCGTCTCAGCTGCTGGGAGGAGAGGGTCAGTCTGGCAGTGCTGCAAGTAACCTTAGTGGCATCCGCCAGACTGCTGCTGGAGGAGGATATGGGAGAAAGTGTGCATCGTTCAGCTTCAGTGAGGCTGTTCATGCACTCTGATCATTAAGGTAGGTATATTTTTATATGGTTTGTAGGCCTGTGTGTTCATGGCATATCATAGCTGCGTGTGTGCATTATATTTGTATGTACTGTGTGTGTATGTATTTTTGGGATGTGCAAGATGCATAGCCTACAGTTTTCCTTTCATACTTGTACAGTATTTGAGTTTAATTTTTGAAAGTGTTTTGCTAGACAGCAGTGGAACAAATTCTGAGATGCATTTCTTAAATAAAAGTACAGTCACTGTAAAAAAAAAAATACTAGTCAATTATGAGGAAAATACAGCATGCAGATATCAGTTCTGACATTTCTTATTAAGAATGATCAAGTTATACACTGAAGTGTTAGGCAATAGAAATTTTCCATCTGTTT
This sequence comes from Epinephelus fuscoguttatus, assembly GCF_011397635.1. Taxonomy (NCBI): domain Eukaryota; kingdom Metazoa; phylum Chordata; class Actinopteri; order Perciformes; family Serranidae; genus Epinephelus; species Epinephelus fuscoguttatus. Next base: position 41,596,172 of record NC_064763.1, on the reverse strand, counting down.
GTGGTGCAAGATAAACAGTCGAGCAGTCATCAGACTCATTAGGATTCATCTTCTGGGAGCCAAATGTAATTGCAATCCATCCCTTTCACAAAAATACAGGCACAGGAGCCAGTTCAGTGTAATTGATATTGCCACCACTAGGCAGAGCCATAAGCCTTCCTATAATTTGGATCTCAAGAGGAGCTGATGGAGTGATAAGCTCATGCTTGTTATTGTCCCAGTGATCGTGCAAGGGAAGTTACATTACTGACCTGACCTCATCCTCGCACTGACTGTGTTTATTATTATAAAGAGAAAACAGATTAGTACATCCCCAGTAGAAAGCTGTTCCTTTTGTGTTTTTGCTTCTAAAGTCCTGCTAAAAATACACATATGTCTTTCAACAGCTTGTTGATTCATGGGGTTTTGTTTTACACCTTCATCAGTTTAGTAGCCCTTGTGGTGTAACAGGGATCTGGGGGATGATGAGAGGCAGTGGAGGTGAGAACGGGGTGAAAGGGACAGCAGATGGGTGCTGAGGGAGCTCAGCGCAGATGGACAGTAGGTGACAAAAGGTGTCTCTACCAAGACCATAACAAACTGTTAAGAAAGTTACAGGGTAGGTAACCCCAGTATTTTTTTAGTTTTTATCATAACTGATAAAAACTGAAACTGACTGAAGCATGAATGAGGCTACATAGCACGTCAAAGATAGGAAGGAAAGAAGAAAGAGAGAAACTTAATGATGTTACAGTTAGCGTGGTGAGATTTAAATGAGCAAGATATGCGCTTAAGATTATGTATGATACCCACGGTCTCATTTATTCACAGACGTTCTCTATGTGTATGTGTGTGAGAGAGAGAGACAGAGAGAGAGAGGAGGTGAACAGAGAAACAACCCATTTTCCACCCCGCCCTGTAAGTCATCATTCCTCTGTGATTCATTGTTACATTGAATCGGAAAACCTGAGCAATTTAAATACAAAATGAGGAAAACGATTATTATACCTCAGACTCAGACACTGCACACACAGGCAGGAGGGTTATGCCAGGATACTTTGGATTTGCTCCATAATATGTCAGATGTTCAGAATTACTTTTTGAGTTGTTAATGAAATTATCTGAAATTGAAGTCAGGCATAGGGTTGAAATAGTAAAAAAGATATTTATTAGAGTGCTTTGGGACTGAGTTTGACAGACGTGCATGACAGTGTGGTGGTTAGTAAGTGGGTGTACGCCTGAGAGGAAGTTGGTTTAAATCAATCAGCTTAGACCTACCATCCATATTTTACCAGCAGTTACTTTTGACATGTGTTGGACTCCAGTTTATCATACACAGCACGGTGGGTTCTCTTCGTTTTATTAAGAAAGGAAACCATTTAAAGCCACTACATGTAGACATGCAGGAGATAGAACTAAAAATGAGAAAAATGTAGTTCACATCCGAACTGAGACTGTCATGAAGGAAGACCCTGAACGTCAGGAAACAGCTAGGAAGGAAATCCTTCTTACAGGAACTGCTAAACAAAGATAGGAACACACACTGAAAAAAACTTAGCTGGAAAATGACGCATCACACACTCAGGTGGTGGAGGTGCATGCTACAGTGGAGGTGAAGTTTCTTTCTGGTTGACTTTAGTATCTTTTTGACTTCGTTGGCAGTAAGGTTGTGCCAGATGCTGCTATGTCTGCAGAGTAGACAAACCAGATGCGTTAGCAGAGAACCCTCATGTTTTCCGCATGCATGTGGTTACATATGCTATGTCTTGGATGCCCTTCAGAAGTAAGTCAAAAAATGCTGCCAGCAATCTATCTGTCATACATTCTGTCTGAGACGCCTGTGCATAGTTTTGACCTCAGACATCTTCAAGTTGATTTTTCTCATGACTCCAAGGTATCCAAACATGTCCAACCTTAAATTTGTCACCTATCAGAGGAACAGATGTGTCGGGTATTTCATTATTATGTTTTACTATTTATTTATTTAGTGGTTACATTTTAGACAATTGCAGTGTTCTCAGTAAATTACGGCTGCTTCCTGTGGTCTTCACCCAACGGTGGTGGAGTAGCCTTTTGAGATAATTGTTCTTTTCACCGTTTCTTATCACTGGGGTGTTCAGGGGTGACACCTAGAACCCACAACATGCTTTACATCATATACATTCTTTATACAAGTCCTCTCAAGTGGGAGCAGGCTACTATTTAGCTTCGAGCAACTTACTATTTACCACAAGTGGGAGCAAGTTAATATGTACTACATGACAAACAGGGAACCTGCCGACAGTCCTTATCAATGTCTCATAACAGGCAGGCTGCTTGTTCCATGTTCAGCATGCTTTTGTCCATGTGAGCCTGGGAGCTGAGCTGTTGCAGGCAGTATTCCTTGCAAAATTTGTTCCAAGACAAAGTCCAGGATAAAGATAAGACCAATTTGACATATGACACTCAGGTGAAGCAAACCAGGGCCTGCGCCTGAAGCTCAGCGTGAAAGTGGAGCTCACAAGTGAGCACCTGGTGGCCAGGCATGGACGCATGGTGTTCTATAAACTTTTATTCAACGTACTGTACTCACATTTCAAATTCTCCCAACAATAGGCATTCTTGTTTAGCCTGCATCAATTTACAAATATTGACTTCAGAAGCACTTGGAGCCAAACATTCAGTGTATCCTGATGTATACAGACCACCTAACTCCTTGTCCAGAATATTTCCTCAGAGCAGTGTGTGGCTTTGATAGGGAAACACAACAATACCTACCATTCTGCCATAGTCAACTTTTCTGTGCCAACTAAATGATCAACTGTCACATCATTCTGCAAGTTTCTTTTGATATTTGCGCTCTATAGAAATTGCTGGTGATGCTGGTGTGAATAGAACACGAACAATTGTGGACGAATGCAATGAGGTAACTGAGTAAACTCAGCAGGCATGGAGGCTACGTTTTCAGATAGAAAAGTTATGAGAGAAAATTTGAAAAGTTCAACTGAGGGAACATAAAGTGAAGTCCCTTGTGGCAAATTTGTGATTTGTAGCATTGAGCTATATAAATAAAATTGACTTGTCTTGACTTGAGTAGGGAAGACCTCACAGGACTGCTTTCCATATATAGTATTAGAGGCAGGGCACCAAAATAAGGTTTTAAATGACACTGTTTGACTGTTTGGCACAAGATCTTTTAAATAGTTTAATGAATGCTGCAAAGTCAATTCTTACCTAGTTGGGTACACTGCATATATTGTGAGTGGTGGGGAGGAGGCAGCGTGGATGTCCCACCCCCCCCTCGCTTTCAGACTTATTGTGACAACCAGAGATTGAGAAAAAGAGCGAGAGGCTCCCTCCATCTGGGTAACATTATTCAGATTCCTCAGCGTTGGATATTTGATGATGCTGGCAAAGGAAAGAGAGTGAGGCGTGGAGACAGAGTGAGGGAAAATGGGGTGAGAGCAAACACAAGAGGAGGGAAACCAGACGAGGGCGCTGCTCTGTCACAGAGACAAAGTGGCCTTGATTGCACTCCCCAAAAATGCTCCCAGCAGGAGGGAAGGAGAGAAGGGAGGAATCTGATGGTTCATGCAGTCACCAGGTTTTTTGTAAAATTATTATTAACTTGTTGCATTGTGAATGTTGCCTGGGAAACTAACAAGTTGGGGAATATGACAGCGCACACTTAAATCATATTAATAACAGACTTTCAAATATCTGCAGTGATATTATGATGATGGTGAAAGTTCTTTCATCAACAGTGGAAGGCAGCCACGAGGAGACAGGCGGTCTTATTGGCGAAACACTTCCATAACTCACATCCCATGTGAATCTGTCTCAGCTTGTGGGAGAAAAGGGAGGGAGCAAACTAAACAGGGAGGGAAGGAAAGAAAGAATGCACTGAGATCTCATCATGTGATTTCTGTTTTTTTCCCTTTTTATATAGCTGCACAGTGATTACATGTTTGTAGTTTGGGGCTCTTAGCAACTTTTTCCAAACCCTCTCGGCTCTCTGTTTCTCTGGCTCTTCCCAACGGCTTACTTTCCCTTGACTTTTTTTTGTCCAGTTGTGTGACGTGTGAGTGGAGTTCCTGCCCTTGTTTCATGCAGGATAGTTCAGAGGGAAGGAGAGGGACTTACAGAGAGGCGGACATTTGCCTGACCTGTCAAAGGGAAGATGAATTGAAGGTATAAACAAGAGGAGCTGTTTGTGTTTTGGGCTTGAGTGCATATGCTCTGTCCTCACAGGGGAGCCAGACGAGGAGGAGGAAAGACGTGGAGAAGGAGACTACAGCTGAGAGAAAGTGAGAAAGTAACGGACGTGTGGAAGAGAGAAGAAGAAAAGTTACTGAATTCTGTCGCCCATGGGCAAAGGTGGATGAAACGTTACAGTTGAGGAGTCGGTCTGACACGGGAGGAGGAGCGCCAGCCTGGGGGGGGGAACCACCAATTCAGCCTTCTTCCAACAACAACAGGGCAGGATGAGGTACCAAGGCAGGGTAAGATCCGGACTACCATGATGCTCCTTGTTGTGTTTTCATGTTTAGTGCTGCAAAGTGTCTGGATTTTATGTGCGTGCATTATCTGTGCTCACACAACACAAGATCCGCTCCGCTCCACCAATTCACCATCTCTCTATTGAGGAGGGAAGCAAAACAGAACAATGAGTCACTTAGAGATTTTTTTTGCCCATGCATGAGTCAGTGTGTATTTTGGTTTTTGTATAAGCTTTAACCCAAGCAGGCCAAAGAGTATAAACTTGGTATTTTTCCACCATGTCCATTACTGGCCCATCAGTGGTAGAGAGCCAGCTGTGGTACCAAAGCAGCTTGCCTTGGGACAGAGTGGTGGGGCAGGCCTTATAAGGAAGACAATCCGAATGTAGTCGGCCCAGCAGAGCTTAGTCATGGGGCCTGGAGCCAAGTCCCACTGTTAGGTTATCCTCTTCACTGGCTGTCACTGCTGCTGCACCTACAAACCTGCAGATTTCACCAAAGCTCCCTGATACTCAGAGTCAAAGTCCCATAAAGCACTCAAGCACTGCCGGCAGCCAGTTCAGATTCTCACTGCTGAACAACCGAGCCTCAGGTCAGTTCACTGACAACAAAATTGGATTACATTGTATTCTGGTTACATCTCCATCCTGGATCTGTAGCCATGAGGAAATCTGAGCCAAAGTTTCCTCTACCACAAACTTAGAGATAGAAATGTTTTGGATGAGGCTTCTCATCATTAAACTTGAATTTGTTCCACATGATAAAATCCCTGGGTTAAAAGTAAAAAAAGTATATGCTCGTGACTGCTGAGGGATGGAAACTTGAAAACAATGTTTGCTGTGTTTTTGAGTCATAAAAAACAAGCGAGCATAACAAGATTATTACTCAGATCTGGATGTTAATGTTAATGTTTGGAAAGGTGGACACTGCAGAGACACTGCCAGCACAGCAGCCACTGTACATCTTAAAAACATCACAGATGATCATAAAAGGTACAAGATCTGAGGAATGTGGAATGAAATGTTCACACCAAAGGAGTCTGTTACAGTTCAGAGTCAGGTAGTGCTGCTCAGCATCATACCATGGAGGTGTTTTCTACTTTGCATAATAATGTGCTATGTGCCGTTATATGCAGTAAGCTGCAACCACATGCACTGATGAAAGCTAAACTAAAGTAAGTTCATATTCTTTTGCAGTTCAAGTTCATCTGCAGTGCCTCAATATATAAAGTGCAAATTGATAAACGGTCAAAGAATCACTGCACCTTCATATCATCCTCCACACCTAAAGCTGTGTGAGGATCATGTTTAGTCACTGCTAATTATTCCACTTTTGCTTTTTAGGTGTCATTAATACAAATTACTTATTAACCATGTATGCAAAAACACACATCCTCACTGTTTGATATAAAAACATGCACAGCTGCTGACACATAAAAGCATTTAATGGAATCCACTGAACGCCTGCCCTAAACTTGACCCTAACATTCCTCTAGTTGTATCCTTTGGAAAATCTGACTGTGAACTGTAATTACTATCTGTAGGAAGCCCACCTGCAGGAGGGGGAGAACAATACTCCAAGGTGAAGCAGAGAGGAGGGGCTGCAGTGGGAAATGTCCACTGACTTTCCTTTGCTCTCGTTTCTTGGCTATCGTCCACTGTTGTCCTCTTGTTTTTTTAAAGGACTTTCCTGCACACAGTGCACAGAGATAATGACCTTTTACCGGCATTAACCCGCCAAATGAGACCCTTGAGAGGCTCTTGCATTCAAGAAAAACAGAAGTCCTGTGGAAGTCTAGCCCCTTTGTTCCACTTTCTGCTTGTTGTTTTTTTATGAATGTGTAAAGGAAAACGGCAGGGCTTCTCTCATAAATGTATCTTTGATACTGACGATAGAGTGCAGCTGGTTTGGATGGGGTGTAGTGCATTGATTACACACTGAATTGTGTGTCTGGATATTTATCATCGGTAAGTACTGCCTACTGACAGTTTTATCTCTTCGTAAGTTCATATGACCGTGCATGTGGTTGTGCGTGTCATATCTCACCTCAGGGCGTATTTTAGGATTTCACTCAGCCGACTGGTAATTATTTCCTGTCTGCACTACGATGTTTGCCATCACAGTGGGGTTGACATGTACACACACTTCCTTGTGGCATTGCTTAAATCTCTTCTCGTGATATAGAGCTGTGTGTACTGTACATACATCATAATACACTATCTCCCTTTGGCATAACAGAGGAGTCTCTCCTGTCTGTTTATCATTTGGATTCCTTAAATGTCTTCATTGTTTAATCTTGGCAAAGCTCGGCGGAACTGCTCTTACTTGTGTGTTTACAGATTGTTTTGGTGATGTGGTCACTGAGTCCTGAGACATTTGAACTGATATTTTTGAAAGATGTCTCCCTTCATGCTTCGATTCTGTCTTGTAATATAATTATGTGGCAATTATTGTAATACTGAGCACCAGATGTTAATTCTTTCATAACTAGGTGAATGTGTCATGAATTAGATGAAATGGGATTAGGCCTGTTGTGCCCCCTGCTGGTCAATAGCGTGCAGTTACATCTATTGGAAGTTCATCAGTAAAAACCAGACTGAACTGTGCCTGTTTCTTCATTGCTGTACCTAATGTTCCTCCTCATCTCTTCCTGTAGGAGGTGGATATTGAAGGAAGAGTGCGCCTGGTGATGGAGAGTGCACTGACCGCCCGAGACAGGGTCGGGGTGCAGGACTTTGTCCTGCTGGAAAACTACAACAGTGAGGCAGCCTTCATAGAGAACCTACGGAGACGCTTCGGGGAAAACCTCATCTACGTAATAAAGCCAATTTTCTTTGTGTGTTACAAAACATTTCAGTTGTTGTGATGAAACATATTTGAACGTGTTCTAATGTTTTGGCTCAGACATACATTGGCTCAGTGTTGGTGTCGGTGAACCCTTACAAAGATCTGGAGATTTACTCCAAGCAGCAGATGGAACGCTACAGAGGGGTCAGCTTCTATGAGATATCGCCTCACATGTGAGTCACTTCATCCACAGCCATTTATTTACCAAACTCCTCCACTGTCCTCTGCTGTCAGCTGCCCAGCTAATAATCACATGCCATGCTGAGAATCATGCATCACTTAATTGATATTCTGTGATTAAACAGGATTTATTGAGGCATGCATGAGTCATTCAGTGATATTCCAGGCATGTATGAATTATATGCTCCAAAACTGAAACCTCCACACAGGCTTTATAGAGCTAAATAAATGTATTACATAACAGTACAGTGCATAACTTCAGTCGCCTGATATCAGACAGAACTGCCAACTATTTACTCTGCATTTTCAACTGCAGTCTGACTGTCACCACTCTACTTTGATGGTTTTGAGAGTGGAGCAGAGATGATATGATATGATGTTGGACGATACTGAGAAGACATGTTGATTTAGATTTTGTACCAGCTTTGTGGATGGTGACAGGCTGCAAGCATGTGAATGACAGACTTTACAGTATTGCATTCATTTGACTGAAATGTTTGTGTTATGTTTCTGCCGTATGTTGACTCGGAGCTGAAGCTGCTTTTGTGTTCTCCCTCAGCTACGCCGTGTCAGACAACACTTACCGGGCGATGCGGACTGAGAGGAAGGACCAGTGCATTCTGATATCGGGTGAGAGTGGAGCGGGTAAAACAGAGGCATCCAAGAAGATCCTCCTGTACTATGCAGTCACGTGCCCCACTAGTGATCACATGGCCACCCTGGGTGAATGCCTGCTGCAGTCTAACCCTGTTCTGGAGGTATTTAAACTGTTCAAACTTAATGGCGACTGTCACAGTTAAAAGCTGTCTCACATAATAAATGGTTTCATATGTCTGACCTGACAAATCTGAATGACCTTTGCACTTATATTATTTGTAAATAGTTGTGAATGCTTTTTCCTGATTGTTTGCTATTCTATTGTTGCTCTTAATTTCACTTCCTCCCTCTAATTTCCTGACCCTTTTGCTGTGTGCAGGCATTTGGCAATGCCAAAACATTTAGGAATGACAATTCCAGCCGCTTTGGGAAATACATGGATGTCCAGTTTGACTTTAAGGTAAACACTCCCTCTGTTGCCTTCACACTCTTATGCTCTTACACTGTGTTGGGAAGGTTACTTTTGAAATGTAACAGGTTACAGATCACTAGTTACCTGTTAAAGTGTAATAAGTAATGTAACTATTTTAACTGCGTCATCAAAGTAACAAGTGACAAATATTTTAAACTGGGCAGTAAACCTGAAAAGAGGAGATACAGAGCAACAGAATGAATGTTTTATTCTATATATAAGGTTTCTGACCAAAAAGATAGTCAGATTGAACCCTTTTGTAATCATCGTTATTTTGTTTCGTAACTGTAATTGAATTACATATTTTTTCTCACTAACCGTAACTAATTCAAATTACAATGCTTGTGTAATCACATTACATAACTCTGTTACATGTGACTCGTTAATTCCCTTTACTAATCTTACACCACACTGATAACAGCACTTACATCATTGATAGAAGACGTTCAAACTTCCAGGGTGCTAAACCTGCTTTTCACAGCTGCTGTTTTTCTCTAACTCCTCCCAGGGGGCACCAGTGGGCGGCCACATCCTGAACTACCTGCTAGAGAAATCCCGTGTGGTGCATCAGAACCATGGTGAGAGGAACTTCCACATCTTCTATCAGCTTCTGGATGGAGGGGACGACGACCTGCTGACCACACTGGACCTGGAAAGAAACCCGCAGAGCTACGACTATCTGGTAAAGGTGTGTGTGGTGCAGACATTTGATGACTTATTTGCTTCCAAACTGAGGTCTATGCCATTATACCATCAGCTGTGGTGTGATGTTTGATTATCTTGTTAAGGGCAACTGTCCCAGACTCAGCACCGTCAGTGACAAGAATAATTGGAAAGTTGTGATGAAGGCCCTGTCTGTGATCGGCTTCACTGAGGAGGAAGTGCAGGTCTGTAACAATCACAGCATTGAAAGAATGAACTGAATAAATGTACTTTTCTTTATTATTTTCCACCATAAATGTATCTGTTTTTATCCATCATTTTTTACACTGGCCAAACATCACATATCTTATTATAATAAACACATTCAGGAAAGAGACATGAATCCAAAACTAGAGTTATGAGTTTAAACCACAGGACCCTGTGCAGCTTTAATAGTGACAAATCGGTATTTTTGTGTTTTGCATTAATTGTTTTTCACCCCCGAACATTTTATATCCTTATAACTTAGCCATTTTTACTTATTAAACAATTTTAAAGTTTTGAATCCTGCAATGTTTACATGGCCCTGCTTCCTCGTGTATGTGTGGTCACCATTTAAATATGAGGGCTATTTTGTTTTCAAGCTCTCTGGCTCTAAACGTGTATTGTGTTTTATTTAAAAAACAGACATCTGCGAGCTTGTTGTTGACTGTCTTCCTGTGTCTGACCTCAGAAATTGCTGAATATCATCGCCAGTGTTCTCCATCTGGGAAACACTCAGTTTGGCGAAGGGGAGGAAGGAGAAACTTATATCACCACAGAGACTCAGATACCAAATCTTGCGAAGGTCAGATCAGTCCCATTGGTATTATTGGATGTTCAAATATGCATAAACACTCACAAAAATGCATAGTGTATGAACAGATGTGTTGTCTTCCAGCTGCTGGGTGTTGATGGCTCAGCCCTCAGGGAGGCACTCACTCACAAGAAACTCACAGCCAAAGGAGAAGAGGTGACGCTCATTTTGTCCTTGTTCCTCCTGTTTGTACATGCTTGGTGTGTGTCGTGTGATTTTATAATTTTGTGTCGTGCTTGTGTTTGTGCATCACAGATGATCAGCCCGCTGAATTTTGAGCAGGCAGTGTCTGCACGAGATGCCTTAGCCAAGGCCGTGTATGGTCGCACCTTCACCTGGTTGGTGGAGAAGATCAACCAGTCGCTGGCTCTGAGGGTGCAGTAACAGTTCTGAACAGTGGCAAGTCCATCGTCATGTTGTTGGGCTGTTGTTGTGTTTTACCCATGACTGCATGCTGTGTATTTTATATGTTACAGGAGGAAATCTACCACAGTGGTAAGGGCTGCTCAGTGATAGGGCTTCTTGACATCTATGGCTTCGAGGTCCTGCAGCACAACAGGTATAAGTGATATTCATTTCCTCTTTTTTTTGCCACTTTTTAACCTGCTTCTCATTTTCTGGAAACCAAATTCTTCGGCAGTAGTTGTCTGTAATGCACATAGCTGTTGGACATAGCTCTGGCATACAGTTAACCCGATGTCCCCTAAAATTTCTGCCTGCAGTTTTGAGCAGTTCTGCATCAACTATTGCAACGAGAAGCTCCAGCAGCTGTTTATCGAGCTCACCCTGAGATCGGAGCAGGAGGAGTATGAGACAGAGGGAATTGCAGTGAGTCAATTGTTGTTTTGGTGCTCAAAACAAATAAGTTTGATATATTTATAAATGCTAACACGACACTGTTCTCCTCCAAATGTTGCCCTCTAATGTCAGTGGGAGACGGTGCAGTACTTCGACAACAAGATCATTTGTGACCTGATAGAGGAGAAGCACAAAGGCATCATCTCCATTCTGGTGCGCATAACAGCTCCCAGTTTATTTTTGTATCTGTAGATGGTGTTACCCTCTGTCACTGTAGGTAAAGTTAGACATGTGCGACTGTTCTTTCAGGATGAGGAGTGTCTGAGACCTGGAGAGACCTGCGATATCTCCTTTTTAGAGAAGCTGGAAGACACACTGGGCGGCCATCCCCATTTTGTCACGTAAGCTTTGTCTTGTACATGGATTTCTGAACGGGCCTATGTCACTAAAATGAACACATACAGACCAGAATGAGACTCAGAATGACCAGAAAGAGATGCATAGAAACTGCAAAGAGACACAAAATATCTATAAAAATGTGCAAAACAACCACAAAGCGACACAAAATGACCAAAAAAGGCATAAAATTACCCCAGAGAGACACAAACAACTACAAAACGACACAAAACAACCACAAGGAGAAACACAAAACGACAATAAAGACTCAAAATGACCACATTGAGGCACAGAACGACAAAAATATTCATAGAAACTATAAAGAGACGGCCCTACCCCATCTCCTATGTACATATGTGTCTCATAATCCGCCCATGGTCTTGTATCAAACGTTATTCTGAGTTTACAGTAAGACTCTTCTACCTACAGCTTCTTATATCAGCAAGTCTGTGTATATTTGCACGTCTTTGTATGTGTATGTCTTTTAGTCACAAGTTGGCAAATGGAAAAACTCGCAGGGTAATGAGCAGGGAGGAGTTCAGGCTGCTGCATTACGCTGGAGAGGTCAACTACAATGTCAATGGTAAGTTGTAATTTATCATGAGATGAACCAGTTGGCTATTTTCATTCATACATTTAATCCTCGCTCATTTCAGAGCATGACCCGCAACCCGCTGATTCCTTAATGACAAGCTGTGGTGTTTTTGTTTGTCTCATTCAGGTTTCCTCGACAAGAACAATGATTTGCTGAACAGGAACCTGAAAGAGGTGAGGCCTATTAAAATGGTCAAGGTCGAGGCTCACCACAGCACAACCTATTAAAACTATGTGTGGCTCGCTCTTGCCGTTGCCTGAATGAAGAGGAAGAGGGGGGGTGTGCCCCGTTGACATGTGGTTGTGTGGTTTGGTCTCTGTTTAGGTCATGTGCCAGTCAGACAACCAGATCCTAAGTCACTGCTTCCGCAGGGAGGAAGTGATAGACCAGAAACGCCCAGAGATGGTGAGAATGAGTCCCTCTCGCTCTCTCTGTCTCTCTCTCAGTTGTTTTTTTTTTTTGGTCACATTAAGATGTGGTTTTAAATCAAAGGTATTTCTCTGCTTTATAGATGGTGATAGTAAAGAAGCATGTGGACACTTTCTCTCTCTGTCTCTCTCTCAAAAACCCCGTACACATGCACAAATTTCCCATAGTTTCATGTTGTTGTGTCATCTGTCCCTCAGGCCGCCACTCAGTTTAAAAACAGCCTGACCAAACTCATGGAGATCCTCATGTCTAAAGAGCCATCCTACGTGCGCTGTATCAAACCTAATGACGCCAAGCAGCCAGGTACACCTCACATCTTGTAATATGAATTTGTTGTGTGTCACAGTTATTGTCAAAGAAGAGATGGTTTTGAAATAGTGATACCTGTGCTATAATGCCGGTTAATACATGGTTAATAAAAGTCTTATATCCACACAGTGCAACACAGTCAGGACATACTGAACACTTTAATGGAACACTTCCCCCCAGAAATGATCATTTGTATGTTGAATATTCACCCCATGCTACATTGATTTTGTGAAGAAAACCTTGTTTTTCTCGCACGTCTCCACGGTAAGCAAAGAATCAAAAAACAGAAAATTCTTGATGGATTGAAGTCTTTAGGGGTCCGTGTTAAACAGCAGTAACACTGTACCAAAACATCTGTTTACAAACTCCCGCACAACTCATGCAGTGTCATCCAAGTGTCATTTATCCAGCCGTATGCTCAGTGCCTCCCAAACACACAGACGGACAGCTGAAATAAAAGTGAAACTTAGCTACACTCTCCTCAGCGCCAGACTCCATTGACAAAAACAGTTACTTCACCTCGGTGAACATGTGAGCTGCCGGTCCACCACTGCCTCGATCGGTAGTTTGTTTTATTTGGTGACTTTGAATCTGAAATAACTGTTAAAAACACCAAAGTCACACAAAGATACAAACAAGCTAACTGACTGAGGCAGTGGTAGACCAGCAGCTCTCGCGTTCAACCGGGTAAAGTTACTGCTGCTGTTAACACTTCACAACTCCTGCAAGTGCTTACCAATAAAAATCTCGCCGGGTAGGGAAGAATTTATGCTTACTGAAGCATTTGAATGTGAAAGTGACTGAGGAAGTGTTGGTTTGTGTATCAACAAATGAAGAAAACAACCAAAATATAACTAAGAGCATTTAAAAAAAAAAGGGAAAGTAGAAAGAAAGTCAGCCCTCTTGTAATAGATATGAAATAGATTAAGGCTGTTGTTTGACCAATCCAAACTCACCAACATCTTCAACTGCATCAGTGAATTAAAATCCTGGATGGCAGTAAACTTCCTTCAACTAAATGAAGCTAAAATAAATAAATGATATCCAACAGTCTTGACAACCCGTCCACTCTTATCAAACCTTGCGTCAAAAACCTTGGTTTGATAAACGGGTCAACTCAGTAGTCAAAGCCAGTTTTTTCCAACTTCGCACCATCGCAAAAATCAAACCATTCCTCAGTTTCAAGGACCTAGAAAAGTCATCCATGCTTTCATTTCCACCCGCTTGGACTACTGCAACTCTCTTTGCACTGGAATTAATCAGTCCTCTCTCTCCCGTTTACAAGTAGTACAGTAAACGCTGCAGCCAGACTTTCGACAGGTACCCGAGAGAGAGACCACATCACCCCTGTCCTAGCCTCTCTCTACTGGCTGCCAGTGGAGCACCATATTGATTTTAAACTTCTTTTATTCACATACAAAGCCCTGAATGGAGTGGCCCCTTCCTACATGACAGAACTTTTAACCCCATGCTCCACCTCCAGACCCCTCAGGTCAGCTAACCTAGGACTTGTAACTGTTCCACGCGCTTATTTTAAACTCAGGGGTGATCGTGGCTTTGCGGTCGCAGCCCCCAGACTCTGGAACAGCATCTGTCAGACTTGCCCCCTCCAGCGACTCTTTTAAATCAAGGCTAAAAACGTTTCTCCTTACTAAAGCTTTCGAGTCCTCCTGATGTTGCCTATGTGTTTATTTGTGCCTTGATCTATGTTGGTTGCTGTTTTTGTTCTGTTTATTATTTTACTTCATTTTTATCTCTTTTATTCATTTGTAACTGTAGGTACAGCACTTTGGTCAGCTTGGGTTGTTTTTAAATGTGCTTTATAAATAAATTTGACTTTGACTTTGTTTTCTTCATCTCAACTTACTATATGCATATAATCATGTATAACGTGTATATGTATACATGCACACCTGTGTTACTGTCCGCAGTAAATGAGATGTGTCCCTGCAGGAAAGTTTGATGAAGTTCTGGTCAGACACCAGGTGAAGTACCTGGGCCTGATGGAAAACCTGAGGGTCAGGAGAGCTGGATTTGCCTACCGACGTCGCTTCGAAGCCTTTCTGCAGAGGTGACTGACCTTCTCTCCAAATGGCTTGCAGCCTCAGTCACTGCTCATTTTGTTCATTTCATGTTTCAGCCTACTGTTGTTATAATTATGCACAAATGGCCCTAGGTACAAGCCCCTGTGTCCTGAGACGTGGCCCAATTGGCATGGCAGACTTGCAGATGGTGTCTCGACACTGGTCAACCATCTGGGCTACAAACCAGAGGAGTACAAACTGGGCAGGTAATGTGCTGTTGGAGGGAGATAGGGAGTAAAGTGCAGGAGGAGAGTTTGGTAATGATGATGTGTGAGTAGCTTAACAGGTACAACAGATGATGGGGCCACCCAGACTAAATGCATGCAAGCAATGTGGATGTAAGTGTTTAGCACTAATTTATTTGTCTACTCTCTGCAGGTCAAAAATCTTCATCCGTTTTCCCAAAACTCTCTTCAACACTGAGGATGCATTAGAAGCAAAAAAGCCAGACATAGGTAAGAAAGAGTGGTAAGGACTGTAAACAATGGGGTTTCAGAATGGAAACGAAAAAGATAAAAGATAATGACTCTCGGTAAAATACAACCTTTATGAAGTACAACTGTGATGTGTTTATGGTGTCAGAGAGGTGATGTCTGTTATATTCGATTGTAACATGTACCATCTCCTCACTGCACTCACCACCCTCTATCACAAAGAACACATTCAGTCACTGGATATATAATCACTACACAACATGGCCTCATAATGCTCAACATATCTAATCAGTGGGATAACTCCTACACTCAACTATGAATCAGCATTACCAGCAACACCGCGACAAAAAGGCATAAATCCACCTTTACTCTGTTTTATTTGTTGTGTTCCAGCTTTGGCCCTGCAGACGTCATGGAGAGGCTACAGGGAGAGAGCCAAGTACCAGCGCATCAGACGTGCAGGTCAGAGCACCTCCCACAGTTTCCTACCTCTCCTAAACTGGAATTGAAAACAGACTGCTCACAGAAATAAATGTGTTTTATTATGGTTCACATGTTTTCATCATTTGGATGTATTTAAATTTTGCTGTCCAAACAAGTTTAAGTTTGAGTCACTCTCAGATGGAGTTTTACTTTCATTATTACTTCTCTAAATGCTGAGTTTGGATTTCTTTCATTGTCATATTGGCACTATGTCACTTGTTAAAAGTTCTCCCCAAAATCGAAAATACATATCTGTCTGCTTACCGGGAGTGTGATCTATCAATATAGAATGCTTTGGTGTGAGTTGCTGAATGCTGGAGATATTTGCCCTAGAGATGTCTGCCTTCTCTCGGATATGATGAAGCTACATGGCATGTGTGCTCAGAGTGCCAAAGAAAACCTGGACAGCAATGTCTCTTTCTAGAAATCATGACCTGTTTACTCAAGATAATCCACAGGCCATGTTGTGAGCAGTTTCATGCAGGAATTGTTTCCTTTCTACTGAACTACACACGCCAACCATATCACTCATGGACAGGAGGCTCGTGCTTATGACAGCGCAAGATGTAAACATTAATGGCATCCTCCTCAGCTACGCTGTAACATTAGCTAGCTCAGTGGTGCGACACTAGCTAGCAGTAGATGCACGCTTCCTTCTGCGCAGTGATACGGTTGGTGGGTGCATGCTTGTGTTTTCTGTGGAGATTTTTCTTAATTTCACTTTGCAGCAAATCTGTTTGGGCCTAGCTGACTTCCTATGCTGTACTAACTTTGGGATGTTCTCTTTGACTGAGTAAAAAGATTGTCTTGGTGTTAATATATTAATAAACATGCATGTATGTGTATGTATAGTGATTGTGATCCAGTCTGGGTGGCGAGGGATGAAAGCACGCAGGAGGGCTAAGAGGCGTCGACAGGCTGCCGACTTAATACGCAGGTGCTTGACTGACACTTTGTTATGATTTGTTTCTGTATGTGTTTTTGCGACAGCATGTTGCATGTACAGTTAATTCCCTTCCTTGTGTCTGTGTTCTTGTTTTTTTCAGGTTTATAAAGGGCTTCATCTACCGCCATGAGGAATACTGCCCTGAGAATGAGTATTTCCTGGATCATGTACGCTACTCCTTCCTCAAGAATCTGCGCAACAACCTGCCCAAGAGTGTTTTGGACAAAAACTGGCCGACACCTCCTCCCTCCCTCGTTGAGGTGCGAACACACAGACAGTCTGTTGGCTCACATCACTATATCTCTTATACACGTGACAGATTGAATAGGTACTTGTAGAAGTATGGAAGCTGACAAAGGCCATGCTACCAATTATTACTTTAATGCCGTTATCTGGAGATCATGACATAATTATTTTGCTATCTCTGGAAAATTAGCTTTGTTATCTCGTAATAATGAGACAAGGTCATTCCCTCTTATTAAACTACTGATAATGTTTCTCAGAGATCAGGAGTGCTCTACCAACATGCACAGATGGTGTATTGACAACTGTAGCAACTGATTTAAACTTTAAAATTACATAAAGAAGCACATCCCTTCTCAGCTCCCGTATAGAAGTGAATAAGGATCTGCAGAGTCACTGATTTTATATTAATGATGCGTTGTCAATTCCTTACAGGCCTCTGAGCACCTGCGGCGGCTGCACATGAGAAACATGGTGATCAAGTACTGCAGGAGGGTCCAGCCTGAATGGAAGAAGCAGGTACACTTCCTATAAAAGCCATGGCCTTACTTGCTTTAAAAGTAAAAAAAAATAAAAGATGTTGCTATTTTTTCATCTTTCTTGATTTTTATTTCTAGATGATGCAGAAGGTTGTAGCCAGTGAGATCTTCAAGGATCAGAAAGACGGCTATCCTCAGAGTGTTGGACGGCTGTTTTTGGACTCCAGGCTGGGTATGTGTTGATACATGCATTCATTGCCTCTGTGCTCATTAACACCATACAAAAGAATTAACATTTAACAGAGACTTTCTAACTGCCTTACACAGAGCGTGAGCAAATCAATCTCAAAGTCGTCCAGACCCTCGGCAATGACAAAGTGCAGGTGGGTTTAAGCTTTTTACTCAAAGCATTGATAATTAAAGTGCTGCGTAACTTTTCAGCTGCCTCACAGTAACACGTCTCCTTATGCTTCTCAGTACGGCGTTCCAGTCATTAAGTATGACAGGAGGGGTTTCAAGCCTCGCCCTCGCCAGTTGCTCCTCACTAACACCTTTGCCGTGCTGGTGGACAGGACCAAGATCAAACAGAAGATTGACTACAACGCTCTGAGAGGTGAGAACCAGCCCTGAGTGGAGGTGTTATATCATGATATTAAGCAATGTCCTTGAATCTGTGATCACCACTAAGCTCATTTTCAGTGTGTTGCCATTGCCAAGGAGGAGATTTTACAGTTATAGTTTTCAATTCATCTTTTTTCTTTGACCTTCAGCAGTGAGAACACCTCAATTACTGTATGTTATCAGTGCACTTCTGCAGAAATATCCATGGCAACCAAGTAGTGTTTGTGTCTGGCTTTCTTATCACCCTTTCTCTGAGCGAGATACTTATAAAGCTACAGTTGATAACGTTTATGAAAACAACTTTTTGTCATATTTGCTGAAACTGTCATCCACACGGTGCAACATGAGACAGATAGTCTGTGAAATAGAACAAGGTTCCTCCTCCTCCTTGTTGTGCCTCTCATGGTATATGCTGCTCATGAACTGCTGTCAAACTGTCAAACTAGGCAGTGTTGATCAAATAGGAATCAAGATTCAAGTGAGCTGTTCAGCTGTAAATGACGGTGCTTCATTTTGGCAGTCTTCAACATGTCACAAACATTCTCAATTTACAGCTAAACAGTACACTAAAATATGTTTCTGAAAGCACTGCTGAGTTTGACAGTTTGACCGCAGTTCACGAGCCATGATTGACAGCAGTTTTTGATGCAAATGCCATTAGGAGCACTACAAGAAGGCAGAGGAACATGATTTTTTTTTTGCGATTGAGATTTGGAAAGCAGAGCTAAATGGTAAACAAACATGGCAGCACACCGGTAAGGTAAGACAACACGTTTACATGTCGTTTTCTACATGTTCTCTGACATTTATCCTAACGATATGAGGCAGTCTTTGTGGAAAAAAAGCTTGTTTAGTGGACTAACTTTGCACTTGAAGGTTGCCCCTTAGTCTGAGTGGGCGGAAGTTCACTGCATAGATCAGCCTCTCATTTCAAGTCCCGCCCTACCACCTCCAGTTGCAGTTTTCAACACGTCCTTTACTAACTTTTGCAGTGTTTGATCTTGCGGGGATGTAGCCATTTTTCTGCCATGGTTCGCGTCCTGTAGGCGATATTTTTGTGGGCGTGTTACACCAAAACCTGTTTCCCCCCGGCAATATTTTTGCAAGCGCACCGTTGCTGTGGCACCGCCCAGAACGATTGTGATTGGTTGAAAGAAATACAAGCAGCCGGGGCGTTTTTTTCTCCAATCTTAAAGTGAGAGTCGGCCCAGCCAGACCTTTCTTTTCTTGAGAAAGGTCTGGTGAGCGAGACTATATGTCCGTTCACTTACGTTTTAACAGGTCTGACGCTACTATGCGCCCCGGCTGTATCTAGGCTAACGGCTAACATGCTAACTATTATTTTTATGTCACTAGTCACTTGAAACAAATTTAGGACGATAGGAGACAGGTTGAAATAAACCGAAATTTCCCTTTAACTGAGAGGAGGACCGTTTGTAATGAAACCAAATCAGGAAAAGGGGACAAAAGAACGTGGCTAAAATGTTACTGATTTCATTGCACTTGTGTTCTTTGGTTCAAGAGGTCCAAGCAAAGTTTTCTCTTTAAACAGGCATCTCTGTGAGCTCTCTCAGCGATGGGATGTTTGTTCTGCACATGCCCAATGAGGACAATAAGCAGAAGGTACAGTCCGACACAACAGTCACGACTGTTTACTAGCGCGCAACATGCAACCACTCTAAATCCAGCTGTGTGTCTCTCAGGGCGACGCTGTGCTGCACTGCAACCATGTGATTGAGCTGGTGACAAAACTAGCCATGATGGCCAGCAAGGTCAACTACGTCAACATCAGCCCGGGCAGGTAGGGCCTCCTTTACTGCTTCTCTGTGGTGATCTTTGCCAACCCAGCAGTTCTCATGTTTCTATACTGTCTCCTGTTTGTCACCTCCTGTGTGGCGTGCAGCATCAGGTTTGCTGTGGCTCGAGGCAAGGAGGGAATCATTGATTTCGTCCGGGGCTCTGAGCTGAAGGTGGCAAAAGGCAAGCGAGGACATCTGCTAGTGGTGAGTCAGTGGCTGTTCTGATGTCATGTGTGCAGCCTGCAGGGAGGAAAGGGTTTTTTTCATAAAAATATTCCGGCCTGCTGACTGTTTTCAATCTGATTTCACTCTGCAGACTGCCCCTCGGATCAACACCACGTGAAGAAACAAAAAACACAGCAACCAGACAAACAGTAATCCTTTTAGCTAACTGGAGGATTGCCACTCAGAAGTTAAGTGTTTGTAGCCGACAGGATGATAACACAAGCACACACAACAGAAGGAAGATGCCTTTTTATTCATAGGCATCTTCATTATAACAAGAATGTCTTCAATGTTACAATAATGACTGAACCTTTTTTTAAAGATAAGAAAATCATAACATGAAGTCGCCACCGTTTCAAATGCTTCATCTCTTTATTGTCATACATAAATATATTTCCGCTCTGTCAAATATAAAACATAAAAATGTAAAACACTGTACCTCTATATCGTAAGAGACATAAAATAAACCACTTTAAAATAAATAGCATGTCAATAAATATGTCAATAAATAGTAAATATAACTCTGGAAAGTCCAATAGACTGAGGGTTGGGGGAAAAACAGGATGTTGGGAAGTGCTTTTCTGTTCGGGCAGCTTATTACTAACTTACAGTTAGAGGTGAGACAGAAAGTCTGGGAAATACCCAAGAAAGCCCTTAAATATACTGTAAAACACTGAGTAAAAAATGCAACTAGCTAAAGTGACAGCTCCGTATAAAGTGTTGACAACGCCTCTAAAACACCGATGACAACTCTTATTCCAATTAGGTGCTGATCATCACTTCAGCCTTTTCTTCCTTTTGCCTGTTTGTGTTGTCGTCAGGGTGCCAGCGTTCTGCGTTCAGCGTTGAGTCATCAGTGTGTTTTTGAAGCCAGGAGGAGGAAGTCTCTTGCCAGCTTGGTGAGGTAAAGGTCTAGATCCCTCAGAATGATGTAACCCTCCACTCGGCTGTCCCATACTGTTTTGGATCTGGTCTGTGGGTTTATGGGTGCCGTAGGAGAGGTTGGCTTCGTCCAAGAGCTCCTCATGTAACTCATCTAGAGTAGAAAGCAAAAGTACTTTTCATCAGACCTCAGTGTCACTTCCTCTAAAGTATGTGTATGCTACAAAGGGGGATACAATGGGAGCGGATTTTAGTAAGAAGAAGACTGTGGTTGTACCTGACTGCTGACTTGGCTCATCAGGTCCCTCAGGTCCAGCTGAATGTGCCTGATGCTCTGAGGTAAAGTTGTGCCGACCGCCCGCGCCACCATCTGCTCTTTCTCCTCCTTCTCCAGCTGTTTTCTCTTCCACTCCAGCATATTCCAATAGGCTTGCATGTCCCAGAAAGCAGCATGCAGTCGTTCCCAGTCCTGAGCGCACAACGAGAGACAGCCACATGGTTACATAATCAAAATGTTGCACAACCCCCCTCTCTTTGCTTGAAGTTGTAAAAAGGGGAATTCCGCTCAAATTTTTACAAGTTTTTCATTCTGCAAGAGCAGACTCTCTGACAGTGTCATGAGGTTTCGTTTTTTTTCACCACATAAGGTAAAAAAATTCTAAAAACAGTGCAAGAAATTCTCAGAAAACTTTGAGACTGTGTTTTGCAGAAAAGCAACCAAGCTGTTAGGAAACAATAAGATACAAACCGTCAGACTGAGCCAGCCGTAGAAATCTGTAGAAAGCAACGGCAGGTCCTTTAACTGCCGACTTCTGTCCTCAAAGTGCTTGTTCCCCAACTGCTGCTCCTTCTGTCAAAGTAAAGAGTTGTTGTTGTTAGGGGAAGCTAACACTGGTTGTGTACAGAGCTCACAGTGATAAGCTGGCCAGTCAGGGGAGCAGGGAGCAGTTGTCAGCACTCACATATTTCCTCTGCAGCTGCTGGACACGGGTTCTGGTGGACCTCGTGAGACGAAAGGAGTTGTTGTATTTGTTCCTCTGGAGGAGTGGAGATGGAGAGGATGAGTCCACACAGTTCAGCACACAGCAGAGGAGGACGAGAGCCTGCCACCAAAGAGTCATCTGAAACAGACGTGACCAGAGATGTGGGTTATAAATCATCTTTTGCTTACAATTTATTATCTTTTATGACTGGAATTCAAGCGCCATCACATCACGTAACTGTAAAGACATGACCTTTAATGTCACTTCCAACGCAAACTACTGCACAGCATTCCGGTCAAGTACGTGGATTCTCTTTATGGGAACTTAAATGTCACCACATGGCAGCATATTCATACATGCTTTTTCCTCAAGTCATCCAGTGACACTGCAGATGGTCTGGTTGCATGGAAACAAAAGGGTCTTGATTCCTCAAATGTTTTCAGCGTGGAAGGAAGCATTTTCTCAGAGTCTCAGAGATCCCAATCAGCCGACTACACATTAAAGACTTTGCTAACACATCACTTCTAATCTGTCGCAATAAAGAAGCAACTTTTCCTTCTTTATTTTGGTCTCTATATTCACTTACATCATGAGTAGCTTACATCAACACAGTTTTCTTGATGAGTCAACATCTTTCTCACTCACATGAAACCATGACCATTGTCAAGTTGTCTCTCCAGATAACTGACAACAAAAGCTTCCTCACTTCTACACAAACGGCGAAAAAGTTATTGGAACTGAACCCAGTATGGATACTAGATGTTATTCCACGTACATGAACACTGCAGCTGCCCGACGGGCCTTTTTTACTTGAAGTTTGACATTGACAAGAATTAAAAATACAAGAAATAGAAATAAAATGTCACCAACAAATGATTGCATTTATATTGACTGCCATAGCTACACTGTGCATCTGTCTCTACCACTGCTGTGTCTTAAATATGCTCACATACAGTAAATTAATCCAAACACTGAAATAATATCAAAATAATTATATATGTGAATAGACAAATACCCAAACCATCAAGCCAATGTTAGACGCATTGTATTTTTTAAGATGGGCTTACCTTGGAGGAGTAGTGAGCGAGAGCAAGATACCTTCATGCTTTAGTGAGGCGCATGTACTGTTTATATATTTGTCAGGTTCTTGCTTTCGGTTTCTGACAGTTTCTGGAGTTTTTTTTTTCTTTCCTCCCTCTCTCTCTCTCTCTCTCTCTCTCTGTTTCAGCATCTTGTGGTAACCAGCCGAGTGGAGGAAGTGAACTAAAAAAATGAATGTACTTGTAACACGTGGGGAATGAGTGTTTCCAGGAGTGCTGATTAAGTGTCTAGGTAGCCGTGGGCTATGATACTCATTTGAAGTAATATTTTATATAATAAACAGTTTCCACGTACTGTACGCCCTCATGACTCTAAGTACACAGTGTGGTTGTGTATCCAGAATGCATCACCCTTTTACCAGGATCATTAAAGTGAAATGTCAAAGGTGCACTGCTTTAATTACCTGCCAAGACAACGTTGCAGCAGCTGGTGCTGTTCTCACCTTGCGAGTTGTTACCTTCTCCTACCTCATTTTTTCTCACCGCTGCTTTTATTGTTTGAAAGGCATGACTGCTCACTGGGTTTGCTCAGCTTGTTAGTCTTGACAGATTTTGCACCAACTGTGAACTAGCTGCCTCAAAGAATTGTTTTGTCACAAAATCAAATAAAGACTTGACACTGGCCATCAACATACATACTACCCAGAAATCATATATAGTTTTTTCTATAGTTTATATAATAAGAATATATGGATATATGTTTATAGACTGCTACTGATTGTCTTACCCTCCAAAAAATCAGAATCAGAATCAGAATCGGAAATACTTTATTAATCCCCGGGGGGAAATTATTTAAAAAATAATTTTAAAAAAGAAAACTATTAAAAAAATATTTAAATAATATTTTTAAAAAAATATTTTAAAAATTAAAACTATTTTTTAAAAAAATTAAAAAATGAAAACTATTTTAAAAATGAAAACTATTAAAAAAATTTAAAAATGAAAAGTATTTAAAAAAATTAAAAATGAAAAGTATTTAAAAAAATATTTGCAAAATTAAAACTATTTGAAAAAAATATTTTAAAAATGAAAACTATTTAAAAAATATTTTAAAAATGAAAACTATTTAAAAAATATTTTAAAAATGAAAAGTATTTAAAAAATTATTTTAAAAATTAAAACTATTTGAAAAAAATATTTTAAAAATGAAAACTAAAAAATATTTTAAAAATGAAAAGTATTTAAAAAATATTTTAAAAATGAAAAGTATTTAAAAAATTATTTTAAAAATTAAAACTATTTGAAAAAAATATTTTAAAAATGAAAACTAAAAAATATTTTAAAAATGAAAAGTATTTAAAAAATATTTTAAAAATGAAAAGTATTTAAAAAATTATTTTAAAAATTAAAACTATTTGAAAAAAATATTTTAAAAATGAAAACCATGATGGAGATGAGTTTGCCTTTTTGTGGGCATTTATATCAAATGGCACAGTTTTTAACTGAATGTGAGTTCTTCTTGGAACACAGGCGCATACAGTACCTCTACTTTACAGATGTGTAGGTGAGGTCAAAATGAAGGTCAAGTTCAAAGATGGGCATGGTCTAAGCAAGGGGGCCTGAAGTAGGGGAGTAGGAAGCCGGCAAGGGGCCAGTGACCCCTCAACTTCAAGCTCCTAACACACATTTGTTTTAAGTTGCATATTGCTGTAATGCAGCTGGAGTGATCCCATAGCAAGATGGTCTCTTTATTTATTCATTACTGTTAAGATTGTTACCCTCTGGTAAAATTACAGCTATGTATATTAATGTGCACTCAAACACTGAGTATGCAGTATGCAGCTTCATTCCTGAAGACTTTCATTAAATGTTTCCTTTAACACGAATGTGAAAGTGGCAAGCTGTTAAAAACTACACAATTTTTTTTACGAGGCAGTGAAGTTTAGTGTTGACTGTGCATCTTAAGGGAATATTTTGGGAGTCTCATGATGTAGATGAGTAATAACTGGCACAGTTTCAGTGAATCTCACAAAACGGAAAAGAAGACACAAAAAAGGTCCCTGTCATTATGACTGTCGTTATTACCAGTTATTATTGGGAGGAAGTATTTTGTAATAGTTCCTGATATCAGGGTGATGTCTGCTCGTCTTGCATCTGTTTCATTCATTAACATCCTACTTGCTTTAGCCTTTGTCATCTTAATAGATACTTTTATTGGAGCCTCATCCTGATTTTGTATGAATCTTTTTGTTTGTCTTTATTTTTTATTTTTATCTAACCTTTATTTAACCAGGAAGTCTCATTGAGATTGAGACTTTCTTTTACAGAGGAGA
Organism: Epinephelus fuscoguttatus; assembly: GCF_011397635.1. Classification (NCBI taxonomy): domain Eukaryota; kingdom Metazoa; phylum Chordata; class Actinopteri; order Perciformes; family Serranidae; genus Epinephelus; species Epinephelus fuscoguttatus. Next base: position 41,571,042 of record NC_064763.1, on the reverse strand, counting down.
CCTGGCCGAGGTAGCAGCCAGTCAAAACACACTGGAATGCAACAAATATCATACAAAAATCCACAGTAAAACAACTATTCAAACATAGTCGCCTCTCAAGAAAAACGAGCACATGCCTCTATCACCACGTTCTTTGTGACATGTAAGACAGATAGATACGAAAGGGGGGCTCAACAGTAAATGACATCCACAGGTCAGAGCACAACAGAGCTGTTGTTGCATGTTTGTCAAAAAACTTCTCTTCAGATTAAAATGATGATGGTTACCGGTGTCATATATGTGTTATACATGTGTAAAAGGTTGAGGTTGTAGTGTGGCATCACTGCTGTCATGCAAAGTCATCATCACAGAAGAAGTCATGAAGAATAAACCTTGTCATTGTCCCGACCCCTGCCAACTTTTATTTCATAATCTGATGTGTTTTCATGCCGTGTTGCTAACTCGTTTAGATCCTGCCTGCCTTCCATGTTGAATTGATTGCTTCTGTGTCGAAATTTGGGTTCTAGTTTGCCCATTGGTGTAGCTGAGGCAGGTATACACACCTATCAGCCAAAAGGCCAATGGAATAAATAGGAGAATATACCCACTTCCTCCTCTGTAACCTACCCATCTACCTGATAATACACCCACCTCATCAACTACCACCACACCACTGACTCTACCCATCATCCAGTCATTACAGTCACTACCCCTACACGCCATTTACTGTGGATTTGACTGTAGGTTTCCATGTGCCTCCAGTCACATCTCCAGCTTTAATTAGTCCGATCCTGCTTTGTTCTTTCAAAGTAGTCTTGGTAGCTTTTAATTGAAAGCGTTATTGAAAGCATATGTGTTGTGGTTTTCCTCATAGTTAAGGGGACAGCTCATTCTTCCAGAAAACTGTGCAACCATGAAGGGGTTGATATTTCTTTGGAGGTAAATTCCCAGCCAGAGATGAACCCAATGCGTATACAGTGCGTATGGGAAGTCACCCAAGATTCAAAGGACTGGGGGTGTAAACTGTCATCATATTGGAAACTGAACAAGATGCTGTGCTGATTGAAGTTTTTCATTATCAATCAGTGAACTAGAAAGCAATACAGTTGAAACATGAGTGCAGTAACAGTTTGAGAGTGATGATGCATGTTTAGTGTACAAAATACTGCTGCTGATACACATTAACATGCAGCTGTAATAGTAATAACCTTTGATTACTCTGGTCTTTTACTTCAGTCAGTTTCATTCCAGCACTAAGATGACATAGATTTAAGCCATCTATCATTAGAATGTATAGCCTGATTGTCACCTGGGGTCTTGTGCAGACTTGTTTGATTCAACCCTGCCGAGAAGCAAGAAAAAATAAAAGGATAACTAAATAAATCCTTGTGTTTAATGAACACAAAGCAGTCTCTTCTTACATCCACACATAATCTCCTCTACTGAGCCTGTGTCCACACAGAGTAAACGACATGTATTCTTTGAGGATGGAAATGGAAAAGTGTCAGCGACCACACCTGATGGGATCAGATGTATTATCGTTCACATGGTCAGAACAAAGACCCTGATAGAAAACAAGTGTGTTAAAGACACTGTATTGAACATTTGGAAGTCTATTTGATGTCTATATTTTTATGATCACAATGCTGTCCGTCTACATAATAAAACTAATAAAATCTTTACAGCAGCAACATTTTATGGAACAACATTTCTGTTCTGATGATTTCTCTTTCAGGGAAATGAGAGGTTAAAATGAGCAGCTTACTCGACGGTAACACTTCCACTTCATTCACTAACACATATCTCACAGTCATTTTTGTTGGTTTACTTTGTTTGAGTGTTAAAAGTATTTTTAGAGTGGTTTGTTATTTTTTTTTTTTAACAGGTATGACAAAATATGCATCATTCTTTGTGGTGACAAGAAAAGTTACAGCGTGACAAGGACTAACACGCGGGACAAAGATAAAACTTTTTTTGTGAAAATTCCTATGAGATAAGCCCCATGTCATCATTAGTTTCAAAATATCAAAAAATCTGAACACATTCCTTGAAAATACCTCCCCACTAGAAACACTGAACAACTTGTGGTTTCAACCTACCTCTTTGTGTTGTGGCAGTTTCACTTTGGCATATCAGTGTACAGTACAGAAGTCTAGATGGTTTCTCAATATTGTGCGTATGCACAGCTGAGGGCAGAGGTTGTCAGTGCTCCTGTAAATGTTCAGGGTTCAAAGCTCACTCTGTCTCGTAAAACTACAAGAGCAAGTGTCACATATATGTGTAGGGTATTACCTTCTTGCATTAAATCTAATTTAATCAATTAAATCATATTATGTAATGGTTCAAATGGCTGATAAAGGTGTTCCACAAAGATCAATACGTGGCCCCCTGTTACTTACTCTATGCATGTTTATAATGTTTATTTTCCAGCATTTAACATGTATTGATTTCACAAGAATGCTGATGTTCCTGTTCTGATCTGTGCTCTCAGTGGAAATCTAATCATACAGATTAAGGAATTTGATTAGATAGACATTGAACAACTCAGTTACACATGATATAAATTACAATTGGAATCTTATACCATAACGGACAATGGCATAAGGTAGTTGCGATGGGCCCTAGTGCGTGCTAGTTGCTAGTTATGATACACACACACCAACACACCAGTAAGCATCGGAATGATGTGTGTGTGTACGTGTGTGTGTATTCTCCTTGTTTTTTCTGTTTTATGTTATTCTGTTTTTACTCTAATGCACCTTACAGATGTAGCTAGCACAATTTTGTTGTATAGCTGTCTGTACAACGACAATAAAGATTTTATCTTGTCTTGTCTTGTCTTGTCTTGTCTTGTCTTGTCTTGTCTTGTCTTATCTCATCTTATCTTATCTTATCTTATCTTGTCTTGTGTTATCTCATCTCATCTCATCATATCTAATCTTATATTATATTGTCTTGTCTTGTCTTATGTTATCTCATCTTATCTTATCTTATCTTATCTTATCTTATCTTATATTATATTGTCTTGTCTTGTCATATGTTATCTCATCTCATCTTATCTTATCTTATCTTATATTGTCTTGTCTTGTCATATGTTATCTCATCTCATCTTATCTTATCTTATCTTATATTATATTGTCTTGTCTTATGTTATCTTATCTTATCTTATCTTATATTATATTGTCTTGTCTTGTGTTATCTCATCTCATCTTATCTTATCTTATCTTATATTATATTGTCTTGTCTTGTCTTGTCTTATGTTATCTCATCTTATCTTATCTTATCTTATATTATATTGTCTTGTCTTGTGTTATCTCATCTCATCTTATCTTATCTTATCTTATATTATATTGTCTTGTCTTGTCTTATGTTATCTCATCTTATCTTATCTTATCTTATATTATATTGTCTTGTCTTGTGTTATCTCATCTCATCTTATCTTATCTTATCTTATATTATATTGTCTTGTCTTGTCTTGTCTTATGTTATCTCATCTTATCTTATCTTATCTTATATTATATTGTCTTGTCTTGTGTTATCTCATCTCATCTTATCTTATCTTATATTATATTGTCTTGTCTTGTCTTATGTTATCTCATCTTATCTTATCTTATCTTATATTATATTGTCTTGTCTTGTGTTATCTCATCTCAGCTTATCTTATCTTATCTTATCTTATCTTATCTTATCTTATATTATATTGTCTTGTCTTGTCATATGTTATCTCATCTCATCTTACCTTATCTTGTCTTATATTGTCTTGTCTTATGTTATGTTATCTCATCTTATCTTATCTTATCTAATCTTTTATTATATTGTCTTATCTTATGTTATCTCATCTCATCTTATCTTATCTTGTCTTATATTGTCTTGTCTTATGTTATGTTATGTTATCTTATCTAATCTTATATTGTCTTATCTTATGTTATCTCATCTCATCTCATCTCATCTTATATTATATTGTATTGTCTTATGTTATGTTATGTTATGTTATGTTATCTCATCTTATCTTATCTTATCTTGTCTTGTCTTGTCTTGTCTTATCTTATCTTGTCTTGTCTTATGTTATGTTATCTTATCTCATCTTATCTTATCTTATCTTATCTTATCTTATCTTATCTTATACTTTACCAACAAAAAAAGCCAAAGGAATTAAAGATGTGTTTGCCTTTTCGTGGGCAAATATATCAAACAGCACTGTGTTTAATTGAATGTGAGTTCCTCTTTGAACACATATCTCTACCCACAACCTTGTTGAAGGGCTCACTGTCTCTCTTGTGATGTTGTAAATGTGTTATTAGTTTTCAGGTCTCTGAAATACATAAAGAAACTACTAAGTTGTATTTGGGTAAAGACATGATGCCGCCTCAATCATTCATTAAAAGAACGACATGATGCCGCCACAATCATTCATTAAAAGAACGACATGATGCCGCCACAATCATTCATTAAAAGTCCAAAAAAAGACACTAAAAAAATACACAGTGGGCCATTTGTACATGTCAGACATGAGTAAAGATCTTACAGAAACTATAAGATCATAAACCACGGGTCAATGGGTGAGTCATGGTTCAAGCCGACTTCCTCTCAGAAAGAGAAAACGGTGAGTTTTTCTTGAACTGTCATTATATGGTCAGTGAAAAGGGAAGGGGTGCCTAAAGAGAAGGGCTTCCCTCATTTTCAGAACTCCCACCCTCGTATTCCCCTCATACAGTAATCTTAAATTTCCCTTGTGACACACAATTTACTCTCAGTCTATTTCAGTCTCATTCATTTGTGGTTTCAGGCATCCCCTTTAGTTTTGTTATGTATTTCCTTCCGATTCCCACTTCTTCAATAAACAGCATTAAGACAAAAAGCTTGGTACTGTTATTCATCCTATGGTAAATAAAGAATGTTTTAATCACACGTTGCATGTCAAAGGCTTTTCTGACAGTGAAAAATATATGCTGTGATAAAGGGGCTTGTAAACAATCATGTTTATGTTTAAAAGTCAATAAAATGCTCATTAAATGCATGACACATATAGTGAACATTTAGAAGACACAGCATTTATTGTCTGTATTCCTCGGCTGTGTTTATCCATTCATAGAAGTCAAGTCAGCTAAATTAAAAACAACACATTGAACTGACAACATTGCTTTTATAGACATGATTACAGTGAAAAATAAATAGATGAATGCAGAAAAAAATATGAAAATCATATCAAAGAACACGTTCAAAAGCATACAAACAAGGGGCTCCTGGTGATTAATGGTTAAGACCAATACCAAAAAGCCCTTAACTTCTCTGTTTCCTTATGGAAGATCTAAAATGCCTGAATAAAGAATCGATTAGAGACAGGGACGATGGTCACCTGCCAAACACCGCTCTCTTTCTCCTGGCATTTCCTGTCTGAAACTCTACTCTCCAAACTCTATTATTGTTTTTTAACATGTAAGGAGCTGGACACATTTTATTGCATTTTCTATATTCAAATTAATGCTCTATCTATGTGCAGATTTCAAAAGAAAATGTCACATTCAAAAAGACAAAAATGACCCTGCTGACTTACAACAGCTGTTCTGTAAACACTATAGGCATCCTGTGACTGTATGTACATAGTGATCAGTATTCTGTAATGCTTGTTGTGTATAATGTATATGCTGTCTGTATAGTTCACCTGCCTGAGAACAGCCTATATCTCTGTGTAATGCATCAGATTTCAAGTGTTGAAATGTATGGAAATGTATGGAGCTACATTAGGGTCAAAAGTTTTGTACTTGAAAAAATAAAATTTGAAACTGAAAATTCATGTGTTGATCTTGAATTTTGAAAAGTACAACAATGTGTTCAAAATAAAAATAAGTGTATGAATGTTTTTTTTTCCAGGTTAAATATAATTTTGATCCACTTTGGGAATTCTTTTGAATGAATAATTTATTTTCACTTTTCACATTTTAACATTTGAGGTCTTATTTTTTTCAGTTGCATGTTTTATCTTTTCAGATTCACATCTTGTTTTTTACAGTTTCAAATCTTATTTTGTCACTTTCAGATATATTTTTTTTTTTTTTCCCAGTTTCAAATCTGTTTTTTGAGTTTCAGACTTTTGATCCTGATGTGGCGTGGGGGGCGTGGCATCAACTGAGACGGTTGTGGAATCATGAGTGACAGTGCCTTCAGGAAACGTAGGAACTAAAAAAAATCTGACTCAACACTTATATACAAATGTTAAAATAAAATATGGAAGTGAAAAGTGAAAATAAATTATTCATTCAAAAGAATTACCAAAGTGAATCAAAATTACATTTAACCTGAAAAAAAAATATTTTTAATACATTGTTGTATTTTTCAGAATTCAAGATCAACACATGAATTTTCAGTTTCAAATTTTATTTTTTCAAATACAAAACTTTTGACCCTAATGTAGCTCCATAGCAATGTATTTTTATCTAATGTGGTCCCTGTCAAATAAACAGGTGAAATAAATAAATGCATACAAAAATAAATGAACATAAAATGGCTCAAATAATACAAACTACAGATCATTAAAAATGTTATACATACACACACACAAACATATATGTATCGTCAGTCAAATAGAATACGTTATAGACCGTGATAAGATGCGAGGCCGTGTCAGGCCACCAGAGATGCAGCACACATGAGATAAACAAGTTACTGCTGTTTCTCATCTGTCTGACACAGAGTTGTTTGCTTTAAAGCACACAACAGGGACATTGTGATGTGCAAAAGAACAAAAGACAGCTGCACAAAGTGTACTTGTGACAACAACACAGTTCTGGTCTGGTTCGTGCAGATGACCTGGCATAAACTCCCCAGGCTTTCTATTTAGTTTGGATCACTTTTAGAAAAGAAAGGGTGAGGGTGTTTTAGGAGGCCGGCCCAATTCACTGCGGGCCAAGACTCTTCAGTCTATTGCACAGCTTCATACTGCGGTTTTTGAAATGTGTTTGTTCATGATTTCATTGTAAGATTTCATACATACAACCATGCATGTAGATTTCAGGGGGACACAAGGGACACATCCCTCTTAATATGTAGAACATGTTCATTGGTCCAGCCCCATTAAAACACGAGAGTAGCACTCCAAAAATTAAAGACATTAATAACATAAACTGGTGCAGAAAAGGCGCAAATTGGTGCAAAAATCAAATCACCAGAATGCAGAGATTAAGTGTATGGTGCTCGAAATTTTCTGGTGGAGAACCCCCAGTTTGATGGAGTTAGATTAATGGTTCTAAACTGTACTTAAAAGTCTTTTTTAATCCACACAGAGTTTTCTAAGAACTATAACATTCTAGTTTGTGCAGGAAGGTTTCAGTTGACGGTGCAGACAGCTCTAATCTTTCTTTTAAAACCAACTGACTGGGCGAAAACTTTAAATTAAGGTTGATGGGATTTATTTCCTTGTGACAAAAGAGGAAATCACACTGAATGAAATAAATATGACCCCATAAATCTAAATTTAAATCAAATGTAAAGTTCCTTTTGAATTGTCTTTTGCTAATTGTTACTTCACTGTTGATGTTTGAGCTTCTCTGTGCAGAGTGAAGACTTTGACCCTCGGAGGCTGTTTGCATATTCATCTGCTGAAGAAGGAAAGTTTCTCTGTACACACCTTGAATCTGAGTTTGAGACTTGTATGTGTGAGTTTATTTTGTGTCATCACAGCTATCTTTGGAAACCAGTCATGGTGCAGTATTCAGCTTACGCAAATGTGATGTGGAAACTTAAAGCCCCCAGTGCACCAGTAGTTCAAATAGTTAGACTTGTGAAATTATTATTTGCATTTTCACTCTAGATTTTTTGACAAAAGAGAGAGGGAGTATTTTTTTTGTTCAAGGGGGAAATTTAAGATATAATTATAGCTGCTGCGCAGTGATGGCTCGGGTCCGGGCATGTTTAGGCAATTCTGAGCAACAAGCAGAAGAACTGGAAGACATTTAGGAATTTAGCAACACAGTCTGCCTTTTGCATCAGCTGAGGCTTGAACTCACAACCTCTGAGACTAAGAATCAGTTTCTATCTCACTGAGCTAATTAGTCAGTGACAATTCATGTGTAGCTTCACAAACTGACTAAGCCGGACGTGCAGGTTTAGCAGCCGTCCATGCATGGAAAAGCAGATTTCAAACCACTGTAAAAAAAAAAATTCAGTTATTGAAACAAAAATCTGAAAATACACATATTGCATCTAGACAGCATGGAGATGTTGGTAATTTGTTTGTAACAATGATTGATTTGCTCCATAAGTGAAAAACTGATGTTTAAAATTGCCATTTTTACATTGACTCAAATTGTTCACATTAGAGCAAAATTCAAAATGCTGTCAAAAATTCAGTTTTTGAGATAAAATTCTGAAATTTCCCACACATCATCTACCATGACTCTAGAATTTTGACATTTTTTCATGAACATTGAAGATTTATTTAGCAAGAATTTGCATGTATATGTTTACAGTACTGTTTACAGTCAAACATTTTGATGCACTGTAGGCTCAATTTTTGATAAATCAAAAATCTGAGAAACATAGTTTGTGTAGGACAGTCTGAAGATGCTCTGTAGCAAGTTTGGTGTCAACTGAGCAAAAACTGTGGGAGGAGATAGGTTTAAGAAGTTTTACAGTTTTTGAAAAAAACAGTGATGAACTTCATAATTTTTAACAGGTTTAAATGTACAAAAGTTTCTTCAGTATTGGGGCTACAGTTTGATGAAAGTTGTGAAGTTGTAGCATGTATGGTTGATTTGTTATGAAGTTTCAAAGTTTTGAACTTTAGACGCTTGCTGTAGCGCCACCATCAGGACTATTGGCTTGAGTTTACAGCTGAGGATATCTGGCATGAGACTGGACCTTTGTGCAAAGTTTGGTGAGTTTTCACCCATGGGAAGTATGATTTCCTCGGAAGAAGAAGAAGAAGAAGAATACCTAGGATAACAATAGTGTCCTGGCAGCTTAGTTTATATACAAAGTGGAGTTGTTTTTCTGTATCTTTCCGGAGGGCATAGGTGTAGATTTTGGGAGTGACACAGAGGACACAGTCCCCCTCAACATTCAGGACATGTGCATCCCCTACCACCCTGCAGCCATCCTACGTTCATACCAGCTTCAACTAAATTAAGGGTGAGGAGTTTGGTGAACCTAAGGTGACATGAAGATGATCTCAGTTTCATACAGGCTGCATCCATGTCAATCTAGGCTTCTCAGTCGATAGCACATACCTCTTAACTTAACTGTAAATGGGCAGCTGTTATCACTAACCATACAGTTAAATAATGCCAAAAAAAAGATGAAGAGATGGCTCTGTTTCCCTTCAAGAGCCTTGATGATCCTTCATAATCGTCCCCACTTGACCTCCTGTTTACATATGACCCTCTGAAAGGCACAGAGATAAACAATGCACAAAAGCATCTGAGGACAGCTGCACAATCACAAAAGAAAAGACAGCTTAAGAAAATCGTTTCATCGGGTCACCACCAGCTGGGCCTCATTTGTTTAGACAGCTTGATGTTTGAAGTCCTGGGTTGTTTTACGCAACACCTATTGACTCCACCGGGTTTCATCGCTATAAAAGCAGCAGTAACTTCGCTCAAAGTTAGATGCGCTTAGGGTTGTTTCTGCCATCTCGAACTCTTTGTGACTCCCACCGGACCAGGAAAATGTACGCGGCTGTTACGCTCTTCGTCTTCATGTGCTTGACTGCCACCACACATGCAGATCATCACCATCAGCCTTGTCGTAAGAATTTGCAGTTCTATCATTTTGTGATCTGATTTTGAGTCGTCCGTGTGTTAGGTAGCATTCAAGATCACTGCATTTGCTATTTGTGTCAACAGTACTCAAAGGTCTTTGGTTATTAGTTTTAAATGTGTCTAAAGTCTAATATTTTCTATCAGCATGCGTAAGTCCCGTCTAACTGACAACGTTGTCTTTCAGATGCACCCAATATGACAGGATTCATGTCTGTGGTGAGTTTTTAAATGTGTCTGTCAAGGCCAGTGGTTCTTCTGGTACTTTTGAAACACAGCATTAAACTCTTTCTGTTTGTCTCTGAATGCATGAATGAAACCAGATATCCCTAAAGGGTGAAATGAAAGCATTTGGAGCATTCACCTATGATTCAATGGGCAAGAAACTGCGATTCAGATCAAACGAGAGCCACCCCACAAACACATCACTAGGTCTGGATCTGCTGATGTTTTTCGATGATGTAAGTCAGTTCTGTTTTTAAAAAAAAGTCACCTTTTACTTGATGCTGTGTTGCACCCTGACGAATGAATTTGTGTGTACGTGTGGCAGGGAGTATTCTACGAGATTGACAGCAAAAACCAGAGCTGTGAGAAAAAAGCATTGCAATGCACCCAGCACCCCCTAGATATTCCCGATGATGCAACATTTGTGGCTACGGTCAACTGTGGGAGTCCATCCATTGAAGGCGAGGGATTGAAAGCCAATGTATGGACAGGAACAATGTCAGACAAGAAAGGTGTGAGAGCTTCTATAAAATCATATGTATAGTAATATGTGCCAGAGTTCTTTATGACTTGAGTGTTTTCTGTCTTTCTCTTTTCAGGTCACTACTCCATGAGTGTGACCATGGGATGTTTGCCAGTGTGCACACTGTACTTCCAGGAGTCCTCATCATTCATTATCAGGTTGGTGAAGTGTTTTTAAATGCTTGGGGCGATCAACACTTTCTGGTATCTGTGATACCAGAAAGTGTTGATCGCCCCATGATGAATGTCCTTTAAAAATGTCATTTTTGTGTCACTCTCTCACAGCCTCACGGAGGTTGAAATCGAGATCAAGGATCCTGACCTCCTCACCGTGCCCACCTTTTGTCTGGGACAGCCTCTGGAGGAGACACCTGAAGGGACGGTCCATAGCTTCCTCAACGAGTTCATGTAGATGAAACCCTGCCAGCAGAAAATCAAACCCCTATTCAAGTGTGGGCTGCCAGAACCTTAGACTTTTCTCTGCTTTTTTAATGTGTGACTCGAGTTTTTCGTGTGACACTGCACTACATCACATCTGTTTCAATCTTCCACTCCCCTATGAAGCTGTGGCTTTGAATGGATCATCCTGTATACATACACTTTGATGTAAAGGAAAGAGATATGACATGGATTATAGAATTAGTCATAATTACTAACAGTATGGTGGCTCTTCATGTTGGTATTGCATACAAAACCTGTAAGATATGATTAATGGAACAATAAAATGTCAAAGCTGTTCAAGGTGTGAAGAGACTTTTCTTCTGCATCCAAGAAGAAGAAGACCTTAAGTGTTTTCACTTGACTTTTTACAACTTTAATCCAACTATGGTTTGGAAATGGAATATAATATAAGTATTTTTTCTGTAGTCTATAATCACCTAATGAAATAAGAAGTGTTGCCTTAGAATAGAGACAAAGAGGCCTCTGTGGGTAATGTGGCTCCTGGTAAAAACCTCCTGAACATCTGGATCTTAAATTAAGGAGGAAATAGGTGTGCACAGATTAGCAGATGCTGGCCAGCGGCCTATCTCTGCCATGCCACCAGCGTTGAACACATACTGATTTGTAACATAGAACTGATTTATCCAGTGATTTTTTTTTTTTGATCAGTGGGGGAGGAGACCTCTGTGGATAATTTAGCTCACGGTAAAAACCTCTTGAACGTGTGGATCAGAAACAAGGTGAACACACTTTAAGTTATCAGAGAAAGTGGAGCACAGATTAGCAGGTGGCAGGCTAGCAGCACATCTCCAACATGCGAGAAGCGTCAGAGAAACCCTGATTTGAAATGTAAATCTGCTTTATCCAGTGTTTTTACCAGTTTAAATACCCAGGTCCATTTGTTTTGGAGAGGAAGAGTCATGGCAGCAGCAGTCGAGCTAATTAGGAAAAAATCCCTGCGTAAGTTTCCCCAGTTTCAGTAGGCCCTAGACTGTGACTGTGACTTTAACTCATAAACTCACCTCTTTTTTTTCTTCTAGCTTGGCTACATGTAACCCTTAAAAAGGACCCTGTTAACCACTGTTTTTCAGTGTTTCTTACCAAGAAGCATGTTTATTCTCAAGGCCAGCCACAATGGGTGTATCTCTTAGCTTACAAAACATCTACAAAGCCTGAAAAGACACAGGTGTAAATAACACAAGCAGGAATTCGTAATACCTTTGACCTCTGCACCAAATTTCAGTCTCCTAGTGCAAAAACTAGAGATGCACTGATACCACTTCTTCCTTCCCGATACTGATTCCGATCCCTGAACCTTAGGTATCTGCCGATACCGAGTAACGATCTGATACCAGCGCGTAGAATAAAAATGGATGGGATATGAACTGTTGTATGTCTCAACTCCTAAAACTCTGTGTAAAATATTAAGAAATAAATACATAATAGTAGAATCAATGCCATAAACTTTATTATTATTATTATTGTTGTTATTATCCAGTGTTGACACAGATCAAGACACAGGTTAAAGTGCAGCCACACATTTTGGCAAAAAAGACATTTTAAAGGCTACAGTAGAATGCTTTTTAAACTCCGCTCCGTTTCCGTTTCGTTTGCCTGTAGCGTGCGTATGCGTAATGACGTGAGGCATTACGTGGTATCGGATTGGTCATAGGCTGTACTCACTGATACCGATACTGCATTTTAGGCAGTATCAGAGGCATTTCCGATACTGGTATCGGAAAAACTCTACAAATTAGGTGAGCACACATTAGCTGATGCAGGGCTAGCACAGAATAGATAAATGAGAAGAGCCCTCCCTGTTCTTTATATTTTCTGTGCATTCTGTTGCCTAGAAATATTTCATCAAGGAATGTGTACTATGCAATGCAGATTAGTAATGTTCTGTCCAGTTGATTAAATACAGTGTCAGGAACAGGCAATATGGTAAACACAGTATCAGCTGAACAAAGTTTGAACTTTAAAAACTGACTGTCAGAGTCACACAACATATTATAAATCAGTATATATGAATGTACATCAGTATGATTATTACAAATAGGTATATAATGTATAAAAGCCAGTGTTCACAGGCTTGTTTCAGTTTCAGCCATTGTTTTACTTTTGTGTTAAAAGCCTTGAGCTCTGTCAGTGTTTTTATTTCAGATGGTAATGTATTCCATAGGTTGTATTTCAGGTCTGGAGGCCAGTCTATGTTGTATGTCATGTTCATGTCAGAGTCAAAGCAGTCATAACAACATGCTAGAATTGAGCAACCAAAGTATAACAATAAAAAACTAACAATAAGAGAATTATTGTGATCATTTCCTAGTGACTGAGAATAAACACACATTTTTCTGTGAGACTAACTTCACTTGACAATCTGCAAACTCCACACACTGATGAATTGTTGTGTTCATATTCCATGTTAGCACAGTCAGATTGTTTGGAGCACAGAGGCCGTCAAGACTATAGAAACAAATCTTAAAAGCTAATTTTCTGGATGATTCAAATAATTCTGTGATGTCAGCCAGATTATTATGTCCACATGCATCATGTGAGCAGCAGACTGAACACAGTATTTACAGTAGAGGCAGTAAAAAAGAAACACGTCTGTACATCAGCTGGAGAGCTGGGTCTCTTTCTCTTTCTCTCTTTCCTTCCTTCTTTCTTTCTTGACTAAATTTTGAGTACTTTTTTCAGTTCTGGTACGTTGAGAACAAGTCTACCGGAGTCACATTCCTTCTGTGTACACACACGTACTTGGCAAATAAAGCTGATCCTGATTCTTTCTCTCTATCCAGTCTAATAAAACATGACACAAAGAGATTATCTGAATATGGTACATGGTCACATATTTAGTTTTGTTGATTTTCAGTTGATTCATATACTCAGCATTCAACTACGCTGACGACTAGGCCCCGTTATTCATGAAAATTAATCTGCCTAAGAATGATCCAGATTTGGAATATCCCGTGTTTTGCTGTCCAGGATCAGCCAATCCATCTCACTTTGGTGCTGTTTCTTCCAGAGTAACATTGGATTGGATCACCCTGTTATAAAAACAAACTTTACAAGATTACCAAATTTGGATATCCACTGCTCTAAACAGGACTACATATCACAATGTAGGCAGTCTGTCAACACACTGCAATCACCACTTATTGCCATTGGTTCTGCCAAAGAAAACGAAGCAGAGATCTTCCAGACTTTAAGCATTTCAGAACGGAAAAAACAGCAGTCAGTATCAAACAGAAAGCATTTAATAGACAGCCTAAAGTCTTCTTTATCGCAGCAATGGTTCAGAAAATCACAGATCACATGTAAAATGTAAATAAATGTGTATTTTTTAACTATGTTTTGTTCCTGAAATCCACCCTGAATCAAGGCATCAGGATGATTTTAATCAAATAAACCCCAATCCTATGAAAAACTTCTGAGCAACACAAAATGAAGGTTTGATCAATATCAAAAGCAAGACTGGATTACGTGATCTAATCTGATTTCAATATCTTGTTTCCCGCTTTTGAACAACCCATTTTCAAGATTTGATCCAGTCCACTAGCTGAAATCTGATTGGATTACTTTTGAACAACTGGGCTCTGGATACCACTGAATAAGAATCACGAGTCAGCATAGTTGGAGGGAACTGATATCAAACTGTAAAAAGTCTTTCAAATGAATCGAAATAAAAGTTGTGTTGTTTATTTAAAAAGCAAGATACGTCTGGTCTTTTCTCTATTTACTCTTGTTGCTCTTACAGCTGCTGTTATGGATCCAGATGCCACTAATCTGAGTGTTGTTGCTACAGTCTGACGTTTGCTGCCACCAAGAGGCCAAAGAATTAGTCATTGCAGGTTTCAACTCAGTCTCCAGACTTACAGCAGACTTCAAGGCATTAGCAGAGTGAACATTTGAATTGAGATGGTTGCAAAATATCTGACGGGAGAGCAGCTGCATTAATCCAATAGAGACTTTAATCTGTCGGCCATGACGTTCACTGTGGGAAAAGTGACATATTTCACCAAGACCTCTTTATTGTCCTGTACACACTCAGCAATAACACAAGAACAGCTGCTGTGACTGGCTATCAGCGGTCAGCTATCCACTAGCTTACACAGAGGTGACTGTGTTAAATTCAAGTAGAACAATACACATATATCATTTGTTAAGATGTCTTTCCTTTGTCTGTCTATCTGAAGGTTTTCCACCAAAGGACCCTTCAACACGAGACATAGTCACAGGCCTCAGCCATAACACTGTAACAGTTCAGTACAGTGCATCTGCAGTTTCACCAAAATTATTAAAGATTCAAACAGCTCCAGGGTTTACTGGTTGCATATCTCACATGATTATTTTGGAATTGTCTTTAAAGGGAAGCCAGTGCTAACACTATGAGTGATGCTATTTATACATAGGCTGCTAAACTAATTTGAACTCACTTGTAGATTCATTTTGTTACAGCAGCCCTGCCTGTGAATATTTTGTCTATCCCAATTTGCATAGCGAATGTGGAGAGGGGAGGAATGTGAGAAGCTATTCTGATTACGCTATTGTACTGAACATACCTCTCCTTTTTAGTCTAATAAGAAGCAGCTGCTATTGGCACCAAGAAGAAAAACTTCCAAAAAGGGACCAAACAAAAAAGCCTAACAAAGACGAACATGTTTCCTGCACTGGTCTGCTTTGATTGTGCATTTAACCAGTGTAAGAAATAAATCCTAACAGCTCTCTCTCGCTGCTGCCAGAGTCCTCACCAACACCACGAGAGTGGAGCACATCACACCAGTGCTTAAATCACTGCACTGGCTTCCTGTGTGTCAAAGGATAGACTTTAAAATCTTGTTACTTGTCTATAAAGCACTAAATGGTCTCGGGCCTAAATACATCTCTGATATACTTGTACGTTATGAAGCATCCATCTGGAACAGGTTTACTCAGTGTTCCCAGGATCAAAACCAAACAAGGTGAAGCAGCCTTTAGTTTCTATGCTCCCCGCCTGTGGAACAAACTTCCAGAATATCTGAGGTCGGCTGAAACTGTCAGCTCATTTAAATCAGGGCTTAAAACATTACTATTTACTGCAGCTTACCAGTGAACTAGATATGTAACTTATTGTTAGGATAATCTGTAGCTATTGTTTTTATATTTGTCTGCTGTTGCTTTTGCTTTATGTTTGCTTTTTAAATGCATTTTCTACACTGTTTTTCTTGCTTTTAGCTTTTGTTTTTAATGATCTATTGTTCCTTTAATGTTTTATCTTAACGTATTTTGCCTTGTGTATGAATGGTGCGATATAAATAAAATTGCCTTGCCTCTCTATATATTTTATTGAGTAGATAAAATGCTAACTTAAGCTTTTATCTTGTTGTGATTCATTTATTCAGCATAAGGAGGAAGCAGGAAACCATGCATTTGCTGTAAAAAAAAAAAGCTTCATAGGTGCTGAACAAAACAAAAATATAGTATGGATGTTTTTGTTCATTTGTTTGCATCAGACAGTTTACAGAATTTCACTCAGCGTGCAGCTTTTGTTTGTTTGTTCTTCCTCAAAGGTGTCAGGTAAGTGCAGGCCTTTTGTCCATTGTTTTGTTTGTTTGTTGTTAAATTATGTTGTATTGTATTGTATTGTTGTATTTGTATTTTTTTGTATTTTACTCTGTATTTTACTCTGTGAGGCGACCTTGAGTGTCATGAAAGGCGCCCAGAAATAAAATGTATTATCATAATTATTATGAGACAGGCTAAGCAGGTAAAAACTGGTGATTATGATTTTGTAATGATTCACTTCAGTCATGATGGGGTGATGATCAGAGGTGGGTAGAGTAGCCAAATATTGTACTCAAGTAAGAGTACTGATACTTTAGAACAATATTACTCAAGTAAAAGTAAAAAGTAGTCATCCAAATAATTACTTGAGTAAGAGTAAAAGAGTATTTGGTGAAAAAACGACTCAAGTACTGAGTAACTGTTGAGTAACGTCTGATTTATTTGTAAAATAAGAACATGAACGTAATCAATCAATCAAACATAATAATCTGCAAATTAATGTATTTTAAACGATACCCCTTATATATATATACTGTACATAAATATATATATATATATATATATGTAATTGTGTACTCAGAGGTGGGTAGAGTAGCCAAATATTGTACTCAAGTAAGAGTATTGTTGCTTTAAAACAATATAACTCAAGAAAAAGTAAAAAGTATTTTGCATTAAAACTACTCTGAAAAGTACAATTTATCCAAAAAGTTACTCAAGTAAATGTAACTGAGTAAATGTAACTAGCTACTACCCACCTCTGGTGATGATGTGGAAATGTGCGAGAACATTAATCCTCCTGTCAAACAGCTCATGGTTAAAGACCTTATAATGATAGGAAGGTGTTCCTAATATTTTGGAAATGAATGTGGATGTACAGTAGTAATAATACCATGGATTATAGACTGTGTTTAGCTGTTTTTATGTAATCAATCTATCAAGTGAAAAACACACTACCAGCCAGTTTAGCAGGTGAGCAGCACACAGGAGGGTATTATTGATATTAAAAAGAGCCCACACCTTCTCCCAAAGTGGTCTCTTCTCTTTAAGTTACATGTCCCCATCTAATCCATACCTTTCTGTTAATTAAGATAACTGTAACTTTGGATTATTTTTACAACACACTGACTCAGAGTTGCCGAGCTGTGAGCACACGGCACAGACATGAGTCCCCTCTAACCAGCAGTTCCCGGAGCGACCGACAGGTGGTGTGTGTGCTACATGCATAACAACGAAAACACAAACTGAGCCTTGCTATGTTAGCCACCAAGGAGCTTCTTTACGTGAGCTAGCAAATAAAACTATTATTTTTGAGTTTTGGAGGATGACAGTTTGTGCAGGGAATTAACGAAAACATCCTCTCTGTAAAGTCCGCAGCGTTTGGATTATTTGGTTTCAATCCGTGTTTGATTTAAAACGAGGTAAGTTGTAACGTAAAATGGCGGATAGCTAACGTTAACATCCAGGGAGTTTGTCATTGATGCTGCTACACTGGCTAGCTGACCAGGCACCTGACATTCGCGTTAACAGGAGACATTGACATACATATATGACTTTATCACATTAAATAAAAATAACGTGATGCGTAATGGCGAGGTAACATTTCAGCTGGTGGTCCCGATAGCTAGCTAACGTTACAGCTAACGGCAATGCTAGGCAAGATAGCAGCTAATCTAATCCTGTAAATGTGACTGTTAGCATCCTAAAGTAAATCCTAATCCCAAAGCTAGTTTGTCGTTACGGTTAAAGTGGTCAGTGAGAGGGTCTAAAGGCAGCTAACTAGATAATGCATCTGTTAACAGCACATTTGAGTGAGGCTAGCTCGCATTAGCTACAGAGCTGCTTGGCCGTCGTAGCACAGACGGCACGTCAGGAGGAGATGAGAGTGGATAGGAATCACCAGCTTCGGAAACATCTGTAGTTGCGTTTGTAGTTCGGAAGTAAAGTTTTACAACTGCGCGTGTCAGAATCATTTTGGGATCTACTTGCTTTATAACCGAAGTAAAATGAGAGTTCACTATCACAACGACCTGGCGTGAATGCTTATATTACATTACTTCTCCATGAAAGTAACGAGCGATATATTGACGCACTCATATCCAGTAACGTTATGCTACGTCATGTTTGGGTCTTGGAGTCCGACTGTTTGTCTGGACAGAACAATGACAACCATGTCATGTTTACATTGCGTTTTGGGACAGCCAGCTACAGTTACAGTGTGCTGGTGTTGTGTCAACACGCCCCCACATATTCCTCTTCTCTGATAATATCTGTGATCATGTTAAGGCGCTGAAATGTGAAGCACCGGTGTGCATCAGCAGGCTTTACACTGTGTGCTCAGGTGAATGGTGTAATCCTGCAGGAAATACTAATTATATCAGGTTCATGTGTTTAATTAACAAACTAATAAACCTGCAAAAGTAACGTCATGTGTCATGAGACGGGCTAGATCTCCCCACACCTTCCTACAGGCACTTCTGGAGGAGCTGGGTGTCTCCTGAACCAAAGATAGATCCAGTCAACACAATCTGTTAACCCAAATGAAAAGATGTTTTCCAGGCTCAGGCATTCATGGGCTCCTGGTTGTTTGGAAGCCCACAAACACATAGCTGTCAGTGCGGTGTGGTGTGGCCCACAAAATTATTCACCATGGCTGCAGCTTTTTGCATGCTGTCATTGGCTCATTTGTGTCTCTCAGCTCAGTTGTGGATTCAGTGTTGGTTCTTCAGCACAGGTGTCCTGCTGTTCTGTCAGATAACCACCTGGCAAATGGTAAATAGCCAATTTTGACTTTAGAAAACCACCTACTGCATTGCTCTGTAGAATATGTGTTCAGGTTTGGGTCAAGAGGTCACTACAGGTGCAACAGTAGGGATAGAAACACACCTGTGACTGCAGCAGAAAGGCATGATTTTGATATTTGCCTAGCTGCAAATATTCCCACAGTCATGAAATAATTTGCTATACCTCTATACACAATCTGTACTTGTTATTTCTGTCAGTTCCCTCCTTTGGGAATCACCAGCGGCCCCATGATAAGCTATTAGAACAATTAAGTCACGATTCAACATTATTGAGATTTTAAACATTTTGCAGTTTCAGTTTATTATCTTTAACTAAAACATCTGTTTTATCTAATACGAGAAAGCTTTCGATCTGTTTATCTCGCTTCAATTATTTTTATTACAGCAAAAATGTATTTAGAGAACTGATAAAGCAATTGTTACTTTGCAAATTGATACTCGGCGTCCGTTTAGCGATACAATATTGTCACGCAAAATATGGTAATACTATGCTGTATCGATTATTTCCCCCACCTCCACTTTGTACCATTATACCAAACCTAGTGATTGAACTTCATTTTAGTCCTCTTAGTGTTGGACTTGACCAGTTAGAGGGAGTCCCATAATTTGTTACCAGAGTCCAAAATGATATCATCCAGTTTCTTATTAAGGCAGCAATCATTAAAGCCAGACTGTTTAATCAACGATGATATGAAACTAATGTGCATACAATTTACCACATGCAGAAAATACACAAAATCATCAGGTAAATGATGTATCACCCAGCACGTACTTGGTATTTTTATTCAATAAATGACAAACTGCTATTCAGCAGGCAAAGGTGGCATCAACCATCATAATGTTCATCAACAAATTGATTACATTTATTCAGCACTAGGCAGTAATACACCATAGAAAACTAGAAGTTTGTGATCCAGAGGACAGAAATAGTGCTAAAAAATGTTATCTGCATTTCCATCTGTGCAGTTTATACATAAATGACTGGCTTTCAAGCTCCAAATTATCCGCATAGTTAGAGATAAAAGCAGGGTGGAGTTCTCAGTGTGTAAAATTGTAGAACAGAGAGTGGAAGTGACTCAGTGCTATGACGGAAAGCATCCCCATTAAGGCTTCAACAAAAGCTTGGTTGTTGAGGAGAGCTCTGAACAAGATGTGTGAATAAAGCAGGGCTGCATTAAAGTGTTTCTTCATCATTTAATCGGTTGAGATTAGTCAGTTTATTGTTTTGTTTACAGATGTCAGAAAATATTAAAAATGTGTTTCTTGGACCCCAGGATGACATTTCCAGACATCTGTTGCTTGACCAGTTGTCCTTAACAGAGACACCATGGCACTCTGACATAGTAGGAACAGCTCAGGTGTTACTGGAAACCCTAATGACGGCTCTTATCTATTCAGGTGTCCCAGTAAGCCATGACACTGTGACAATGAGCCAACATGCACAATACCAGGACCCTGAAACTGAAGCAGCTAAGCGGAATTCAGCTGTTATTCATTTTTAGCTGTGACCAGCAGCTGTATATCTTGCTCTGTTTGTTGGTTGATCATTCGGTTCATAAAAATTTCCCCACCCTTTGGCAGCCACAGTTATTGCTAGAGTTGTACCGACACCAGTATCAGAAATGCCTCCAATACTGCCTAAAATACGGTATCGTTATCAGTGAGTACAGCCTATGACCAATCCGATACCACGTAATGCCTCACGTCATTACGCATATGCACACTACAGGCAAACGAAACTATTATTTTTAATAATAATTTAAAAAGTTTTATGGCATTGATTCTACTATTATGTATTTATTTCTTAATATTTTACACAGAGTTTTAGGAGTTGAGACATACAACAATTCATATCCCATCCATTTTTATTTTACGCGCTGGTATCGGATCGGTACTCGGTATCGGCAGATACCTAAGGTTCAGGGATCGGAATCAGTATCGGGAAGTAAAAAGTAGTATGGATGCATCTCTAGTTTTTGCCCTAGGAGACTGAAATTTGGCGCAGAGGTCACAGGTGTTACGAATTCCTGCTTGTATTATTTACACCTGTGTCTTTTCAGGCTTTGTTAGGGCTGGGCGGTATTCGCGGTGACGGTAACCTACCGCAGTAAACATGAGCCGCGGTACTGCTTTTGTGGTTAACTTCATACCGCAGTACTCCGGCAGCAGAACGGGGCCCAACGGCCTGCCTGCCTACCTGCCTGCCTCACGCACCTCCCTCGCTACGTGATGGAGGTGGCCTGGCTGACTGCACCAAACCCAGGCCCGTGGGAGAAGGGGGCCCGGGAGCCGCCGGCCCTCCCTCTTCCCTCTAACGTTTATACATACTATATAACGTTTAATACACATTAATAGATGGATTAGCAACCATTTTACTTCTGACGATAAATAGTTTCCATCCTAGACTTGTATGGCTTTTTAAATTGTTTTATTTAAGGTGTAAAAAAAAAATGAGATAAGACGATACCGCGATATCATACTGTCACAGCATCCCCCCAAAATAATACCGTGATATTGATTTTAGGCCATACCGCCCAGCCCTAGGCTTTGTAGATGTTTTGTAAGCTAAGAGATACACCCATTGTGGCTGGCCTCGAGGATAAACATGCTTCTTGGTGAGAAACACTGAAAAACAGTGGTTAACAGGGTCCTTTTTAAGGTTTACATGTAGCCAAGCTAGAAGAATAAAAAGAGGTGAGTTTATGTGTTAAAAGTCACAGTCACAGTCTAGGGCCTACTGAAATTGGGGACATTTCCGCAGGCATTTTTTCCTAATTAGCTCGACTGCTACTGCCATGTCACTGAGGTGTTTAAATGGTGCATTGCCTGACCGGTGCATCTCAGGGCCTGATGTGCTCTTCCCGCCAATAGAAACAAACACACTTTCTTTGTCCTTGGTCTTGAGTGTGAAATGGGGTTGTGCACTGTGATGTGTTTGTGTGTTACTGCGGTCAGCGTTGGTGTCTTCATTCATCAGCGGACTCTTCTCATTTGTCTCATTTTCCAGGTGCAGATACCTTCTCGCGTGGGGTCCAGAGCAGTAGAAGCACCCACTTCAGCAGATCCAGAAAATGTTGAAGAAATGATAGCAGCGCAGGATTTGCACACAGAGTTTCAATTTCCTCAGTAAGCACAGCGTCACAGATGTGTTTTCTCAAACTGAACATGTCTTTGAATGTTTTGTTTTTAAATCTGTTTTGTGGTTGTAATGACTCTATCTGTTGTACACAGAGAGGCAGAATCTCAGTTGTCTTCAGATACTGACCTTGAGGATCCCGATGGCAAAAATGCAAAGACAGGAAAGGGCATGGTATGTTTTCCAAACCTTTGATAATCATTTCTTCTTTTTCCGTATCCATCCATGTGTAATTACAGTAACAGCGAGGCTTGAGCCAATCCCATCATGCACTGGGTGGAAGGCAATAAAACACCCTGGACTGGTTCCCAGTACATCACAGGACTAACACAGAGTAGAAACAGTGTGATGTTATGCAGCAGCTGTGTTCGAAGAGAAAATAAGTTAATGCTGCATCACTGCATCAAATGTCTGTAATGTGATTTAGTCCCACAGTGTGACAGCTTTTTAATTCACAGTAACTTGATAAGCTGCTCGGTCTGCACGCACATTGCAATGCACATGCACTGTGCTCAGAGATATGATAACACAATTACACACTTTCATCTTCCATTTAACATCTTTCTCCCCAGCAGGCTGCCAAGAAAGGGAAGAAGGCGCTTGGAGACAAGGCCAAAGGTGGGGGAGCAGGGAGGGCCCCCAGTGTTGGCAGGGTGAATGGCCACCATCAGGAGAACGGGATGGAGAATATGACCCTGTTTGAGGTGGTTAAAATGGGGAAGAGTGCCACACAGGTGGGTAAACACTAGTGTGGTTGAGCGATTATGTCTCGTGTCAAAGTATCTTCTCATCTTCGTCACATTGTTTTGTTGCATTAAATTATATTGGAGCAACATCACCATCCCAAACATATTTTGAGTTGTTTTTTAAGCTGTATTTGTCACAGTCATGTTTTATTTTCTAGTCTGTTGTTGATGACTGGATCGAGGCATACAAACATGACAGGGACACGGCGCTCTTGGACCTAATCAACTTCTTCATTCAGTGCTCTGGCTGCAGAGGTAAGTATCTGAAATGATGCATCTAAATATACAGCAGGTCGGGTGGCTGAAAGCAAATGAATGTGCTTAACTTTGCTGCCACTGTTTGGTTCCTCTCACAGGTGCTGTGAGTGGAGAGATGTTCAGACATATGCAGAACTCCGAAATCATCCGGAAAATGACAGAGGAGTTTGATGAGGTGATGCTGGCTGTGTTTTTATATCAATTTACAGTGCTTACTAGAACAACCATAAACTGTGTGCAGCTATCAGATGCTACCATTGGAGATATTTGTAATGTGGCAGACATATCTGATCATCTCTCTTCATCATCAAACAGGACAGCGGTGACTATCCATTAACCCTGTCAGGACCACAGTGGAAGAAGTTCAGGATAAGCTTCTGTGACTTCATTGCGGTTCTTGTGCGTCAGTGTCAGTACAGCATCATCTACGACGAGTATATGATGGACACAATAATCTCACTGCTCACCGGCCTGTCCGACTCACAGGTCAGGGCGTTTAGACATACAAGCACACTAGCAGGTAAGTTTGAATGTGTGTGTTTCACTTTGGTTTTCTGCATTTCTGCCCCATGCCTACCTGCATGCTCCTGCCACTACTGTGTACCTGAACTTTGTTGTTTTCTGCAGCCATGAAGTTGATGACAGCCTTGGTGAACGTTGCTCTCAACCTGAGCATCAATATGGACAACACGCAGAGACAGTACGAGGCGGAGAGGAACAAGGTCGTTGCAAAACGGGCCAATGATAGGCTTGAGCTCCTGTTACAGAAGCGTAAAGAGGTATCTATATTACTCTCAAATATTGTGTCTTTTTGCACTGTGCATATCAAAGTTTTATTAATGACATGTAACAGCTGCATTCATTTTGCATTCATCTGTAAATTAATTTATCTTAACGTGTTTATATGCACTCTGCACTCTCTGGTTTAATGCTTAACTGCTCTTACTGTTCTTACTGTATGCAATGACAATAAAATTTAAGAGTCTAGTCTAATCTAAATATATAGTGGGCCTCAGGCAAGAAGCTCTCGAACAAGCAGAATATTTGGCTATTTCCAATCTTGTGGCATTAAGAAATTTCTCATAGGCCTAGTCCACACGAACATGGGTATTTTTGAAAATGGGGTTTTTCCCTCCATCATTATCCCGTCTGCACAAGCACTGTTATAAAAAAAATCTCTGTACAACAACGCAAAAACACAACTAAACGCTGTCAAGAGCACGCCAAACCACCAGGAGGTAATGATAACCTTGAAACGAAGGCGAACCAGATGGTGGCCAATCAGAAGCCTGTAAGGCTATAACTGAAAGGCTATCTGGTGCAGTGACCTCTGTAGCGCATTCTGATGCCTCCGTTCCTAAAATAGTGGAAGAGTAATGGTACATTTATTTGTAGATATGTAAAAAATCCTGTTAGCAAGGTTAGAGCCACACCCAACATTGCACGAAGTGTCGCCTCATTTGTGATGCCTCAGAAAGGAGATAACGTCATGCACCGTGACGTTTGTCGAAAACTCTGGTTTTGTAGCTTTACAAAAGATGAGTTTTCAGTGACCTAAGACATAGTTTGCTCTTGGAGAAAAGGTCAAAACAGAAAAAGCTTAAAAATGTACCCGTGTACGTGTGAACGAGGCTTCAGGTGCAAACACATTTTACAAGTTGTCCAGACCTGTCACACAAGACCTGAAGATTCAAGAACAGATAGTCTGCCTTTTCTTCTCAGGGCCAAAACATTTAACATTTAACCTGAAATTGTATTTACTCTGAATTACTTTGGCATTTAAATTGGTTAATGAACTACAATAAAATATACAACTAAGAGAAACCTTTCGATTTACTGAAAACTTTTTTTAGAGTTTATTGCTTTATTTCCACACAGTAACTTGTACCTTTCAGCAGTTAGTAGTTTGGAAAATTGTGTCACCCGCAGGTCGCTGTCCAGTATTATCCTCTGTTGCACCAACAGTGTAAAATCACCTTCGGTCGCCTACAATATCATCTCGTCTAAGTATCTCTAATTGTCGGCACATAGCTTCATAGTAACTCATTCCCTTTTTATTTCTGACACAGTACAGTGCTGCTCTGATGATGTAATTGGCAGCTGTGCTAATAATATTTTCTAATTGTGTTTAATTTGCCTGCTGATTTCTGGCAGCAGAACAAATTAGTTAAATATAGAATAATGTCAGCCTGGCCCCTTTGACTTAGCTCAAATGACTTTAATAGAGGCCGTCTTGCAAAACCTCTTGAAAGTAGTTTCTGTGTTGAAGGTTGAACAAGGTTCTTTTGTTTGCAGCTTATTTAAAAAGTATCACTTTGTGTTTATCTTTCAGCTTCAAGAGAATCAAGATGAAATTGAGAACATGATGAATGCGATTTTCAAAGGAGTGTTTGTTCACAGATATCGGTATGTGAATCCTTGACTGACTTACATACTGTATGTTGACTGTGAGATTTCACTGAGGAGCCTCTAATCGCACTTGAGTCTTATCACAACAAGCAGGGACCGTTCAGTGTTCATTGTTGGATTTTGGTGCCCTCTAGTGTTAAACTAATGTCAACACCAATATGAGCCACGTGATTTAAACCTTACTGCTCTGAACAACTGTGTTTACACAAGGGCACGTCATATGAGTGACTACATTTAATCAGCTGTCTCGTGTTTGCCAGTGATTCCATCCCAGAAATTCGAGCTATTTGTATCGAGGAGATTGGAGTGTGGATGAAGCTGTACAGTGACGCCTTCCTCAATGACAGTTACCTGAAGTATGTTGGCTGGACAATGCATGACAAGGTGAGCTAAAAGACTGTCGCTGTTTTACAGATTAACAAATGAACCTTAGCTTAAGAAAAACTGATGAAATGGCAAATCAGACATGCTTTTAACCTCAGTTAAAAATAACACCAACCAGTGCTATCAGTCAAGACTTCTTTCGGTCACTTTAGAACACGAGTCACACATAGCTCTCTTTTCTGTCTGTATATCTTTATCATCTTTGCATCAAAATCTGATGAAACAAAAGAAATCTTACTGACACATATTTAGTCTATAATGGTACACAATAATAAACAGGTTTAACTGGGGAAATGACAAAGTAACACTTGAGTCTTGGCATTCAAATATGGTAAATATATATTTCTACCGTGACTCCAGCAAGGTGAGGTGCGACTGAAGTGCCTGACTGCCCTACAAGGCTTGTTCTACAGCAGAGAGCTTGGCGCCCGACTAGAGCTCTTCACAAGTCGCTTCAAGGTAAGCCAGCAGCTGCATCGCTTCACTGGTCGTTACAGGGTTCTTGTGCATCATTGAAATGTTTTGAACATGTACACACTCTTCAGGTTTTGGGTCTTTATATGCCATTAACTTAAGAGTTATAACATCACTTTGACTGCAGTATTCCCGTGCATGATTTCACAGCTAATGTTACGGAGATTGTCTAGCTAAGATACTGTATCTGAAATATAAACCTACTCTCACTGACAGGACCGCATTGTGTCTATGACTCTGGACAAGGAGTATGATGTTGCAGTACAAGCCATTAAACTTCTGACACTTGTCTTGCAGTGAGTAACCTTCCCTCCTCTTGAAAGGCACCATTCAGCATTTGATCTTGTTTTATGAAGACATTTAATGTGACTCTAAAGACGTAATACACATTAAAGTCAACGTGATAAACACAAAGTCTCACTGCAGATTGGGATTTAATATAACGTGGCTCAAATCAGAGACATTAACCTTGACTGTAAGCGCTCACAGATGGCATCATTTTTTGTTTATAGCCGAGGCGACTGTTGCTCAGTATGAAATAAGGAGAATCAACCAATTTTTTTTGTAAAATTTGATATTCATATTTTCTCCCCGATCCTAAAGCTTCTGTGAGAACATTTCAAACAGACCATTTTACACATTAATCTCTAAGTCCAATGCTAAACGCTCATCTTTTGCCAGTCCCAAATTGATTAAACTGCGTGCATTTCGTCTAACAGGAGTAGTGACGAGGTTCTGACAGCAGAGGACTGTGAGAGTGTGTATCATCTGGTTTACTCAGCACATCGACCCATCGCTGTCTCAGCAGGAGAATTCCTGTTCAAGAAGTAAGTGTTTTGTGTCTTTTGAAACAATTGAACTGTTAATGGCTGTTATCGTATCTCCAGTACATTTATGGTGGGTCACATTACAGCCTGGGTTTGTATTAGTTTGCAGTGGATTCCAAAATTCATCTTGTTTCACAGCAAAAAAACAGAAGTGCAAAGAATTGGTGTGCCTGCCAAGTTAACTGTGTGAGCTCACAGTTATCAAGTAGAAACAATAATATATGCATTAGGAGTTATGTTAAATCCATTAAATAACTAGGGCACTCGTGAAAACCCACTTTGTTTTTTTATTAATATGAAAAGGGGAAAATCCTGTGAAATTACAAACTCTGGTAGTGCGTAACTTAGTGATCTTTATGTGTTTGATGCCCCTAAGTCTTTTCTCATCCATAGACTGTATGTAAAGATGGACACCGCTTCCTTTGTTGTACAAAAATGAAGTCAAAATATCCTGGCCAGGCGCGCTGCCATCTTGTGCTTCCCACCCATACACCTGTCTGACCCAGCCGCGAGTAGCGCCATAGATCACGAGCACACTGATTGACGCACAAAGCTGGCAATCGTGATGTCACACCCCCTTTTTATACCATCAGATAACTAATTAATACCAATGTTATCAAGATAAACAAATACTTGAACAGACAGAAGCATGATAAGAAGTACTTTAAGTGACAGAATCTTTAGGAAACATGTATTTAATATGTACAAACCTGAGCTGGAACCACAGCAGCAACAGAGCCTCATTAAAAACCTGAATTTCTACTGTAAGAAAAAATATAGATTTTATATATTGGATTATCTTTTATGATAAAACATTTATCACGAGCTAAGGGCTGATGTGCTTCCCCGCACTATTTTCTCCCTCTTCTCTTCCTTATTTCTGCGCCTGTCTGTGGGTGCAGTGCAGTGTTGCGGCATACTGATAATGATCACCACTCTTCACTGCATGTTACATGTTATGCACATCTCTCCCACTGCAGATGCAACCCCCGCCCCCCATTGTCCGTCTCTCTTTTCCCCCATTGATTCCGTTAAAAGTCCATTAAAACACTGGTAAACCGACAAGAACCCGACCTATTCAAGCCCGAGGGAATATTGGAAAATTACAGCCTGGCCCAGCCTGAACCTGGCGGGTCGGGTCAGGCCTAGTCCGACTTGGGCGGAGAATCAGAGCTCAAATTTATGTCCTACAATGCAGCCAACCACCAGGGGGCAGTGAAGGTGTTTTGGCTTCACTTTTGGGGAGCTGTAATGTCGTCCATCAATATACAGTCAGTGGTCCCACCTCATAGCTTTGCCACAGGGACTGCAGGCAGAGCAGCTGTTTATTCCACCTGCCCCACCAGGCATTTTTAACAGCCTTCTGCATTGTGTTGATTAAAGGCTCTTTAGCCATCGAGGTCCTGAGGAGGAGGGACTACCCCGGAGGGGCAGGCAGAGCCTCAATGGCAGCCTTATCAAGACTACTGTCTTCTTCTTCTTGGAAAGCGAGGTAACCAGGCCTTTGTGTGTCACTTCTGGATGTTGTCCATCGCAGGAAATCTGTTAAACTAGTTTTGAGTGTTAAGATCTTATTTTAGTTTTGGATGGGATTAGATCAAATTTGATTCAATGACATTTAACTGTTTGATGATTGACAGCTGCATGAACATGGGGCCTACTTGGTGGATAGCTTGTGGGAGTGCGGGTCAGAGCTGCTGAAGGACTGGGAGACCATGATCAGCCTGTTGCTGGATGAGCCCATGCCCGGAGAGGAGGGTAAGGGTCCACTCTGTCCAACAATTACTGACTCAGGTTTTCAGCTCCAGTATGAAGTAGTGTTGTCACAATACCAAAATCTTTGTTTCGGTACCAATACCAATATGAATTTCGATACTCTTCGGTACTTTTCCTAAGGAAAAGTCCTTTTGGATACAAACGTTTAGAACAATAAATAGTAGGGGTGTAACGGAACCAAAAAATTCATGGTTCGGTAAGTACCTCAGTAGGGACGTCACGGTTTGGTAACTCAAATGTTCCACCAAGTTGGTGTTGTCTCGTGTTGTCTCCCTTTGCGAGGCAGACTTTCTCTTGTCTTTTTTCACGTGTGGCAGCTGCGAATGTTGATACAGGTGTTGTCATACACACCACTTGTGCAATCTGTGCTCCAGTAGGAACAAGAAAGGCGTTTGTGTGCGTAAATGAGTAAAATAAATTAACTAAATTAATGAATTGAATCAGTTTCAAAGTACTGGTATTTTCCAAATGCTGTATGGTACCGTTTGGAATACTCTAGTACCGCGGTACTATTTTAGTACCGGTACACCGTGCAACACCAGTATGAAGAAAAGGATCCATTATGAAAATCATTTTACTTCTTACTAATCGTTTTGTCTTTGATTGACACTCAGGTAGCTGGGCAAGTCTTTTTATTACATTGTCAGTAACTGTCTGCGTGTGCAATCTTTAGCCCTGACTGATCGCCAGGAGACGGCTCTGGTTGAGATCATGCTCTGTGCCATTCGGCAGGCTTGTGAATGCCACCCTCCAGTAGGCAGAGGCACAGGGAAGAGGGTGAGTCTCTGGTTGTCATGCATGCGACGTAGAGAGGATTATCTTTGTTTCTTAAATGATTTCATGTTATTTGCACGGTTGGGTTTTTGTGCTTGGAAAAGGTCCTGACTGCAAAGGAGAAGAAAACACAGCTGGACGATCGGACGAGGGTCACAGAGATGTTTGCAGTTGCATTGCCTCTGTTATTGGCAAAGGTGATTATTTGTTTTCTGCTCTGCAGCTAAAAGTTATCAAGAGTTGACTTGTATTTTGTATTCAACCCAACTGCTTTTCCTTTCTTGTCACAGTACTGCGTTGATATTGACAAGGTGACCAATTTGTTACAAATACCAAAGTACTTTGATCTTGACATCTACACAACTGGCCGGTTAGAAAAGGTTTGTTGTATTTTACATTTATTCTAGATTATGCACTTTGTAGATTACATGCAGTGTCAGTGAAACAATGTTTCTTGTTTTCATGTTCTCGTTTAGCATTTGGACGCCTTGTTGCGGCAAATCTGGGAGGTCCAGGATAAGCACACAGACACAGAGGTCCTGGAGGCCTGCTCCACCACCTACCACTTTCTCTGCAACGAAGAGTTCACCATCTACAACCGCGTGGACATCGCCCGCTCCCAGCTTCTCGATGAGCTGGTAGACAAGTTCAACAGACTCCTGGAGGACTTCCTGCAAGAGGTGAGTGCTGTAAGATTTTTCTTTGTATGAATTGTTTGAAAGCATGCTCATGGGTGCTGAGGCAAGGGTGAATGTTTCACCGGTTTGATCTTGTTTGTCAGGGTGAAGAACCAGATGAGGATGATGCCTACCAGGTTCTATCTACACTGAAGAAGATCAGCGCTTTCCACAAGTAAAGCAGTTAACCCGTTTGCTTTTGATTTCAATGTGTTGTCACTTGTTGAAGAAAGAGTATTAGCATCTCCTGTTATACATATTTGAGTTTTGGTTTTCTTTTATGAGGTAAGATGTGCATAAAGACATTGGCATGAATTATGTTATTTTGTATTATTCATCATTTGTGTTTTCTTTTTTGCTTCCAGTGCACATGACCTCTCTAAGTGGGACCTCTTCACCAGCAACTACAGGCTACTCAACACAGGTCTACAGAACGGGGATATGCCTGAACAGGTAACAGCAAAGTCTCCTATGACCGTCAGTAATTTCTCCAAATGCTAAATAGTCAATAGTCAACAAGTGGGTTTACGTGCACTTAAGTATCCAGGTTACAGTTGGCTTTCTCTTAAGTAGTAAGCTAATATCTTTACCATCATCTAAACAAGGAACTTGGCTTCCATAATCAGGGATTGGGATTCCAGAAATCTTGGTATACAGGTCACCAGATTTCTAATGAACTTTTTATATGATAAAAAGTGCAGACAGTTAAAATAACAGCGCAGAAAGGAGAGATAATGACATGGAGCAATGCATTCTTGTTTTTAAAAACAGTCCTTCATATGTCCAACTGAGACTGAGACTAGCACTGCGTCACCTCTCCATGTTTGAATAAGTCACAATCGTTGTAACTAACGTGGACTTGCGTGACTTTGGTTACTGCAGTGTGTGTAAATGTGTTCTCTGATCACCTGTGTAACCTGGTTAATTAAGTAAAATGTGTAGTTTTACAGACTGCCTGGAAAGTTGTGGCTCATCTGATCTGCTTGCCCCCTTTCCTCTAGATTGTGATTCACGCAATGCAGTGCACACATTACATCATCCTGTGGCATCTAGCGAAGGTTTCAGACAGCAGTTCATTAAAGGTATTTTGGTCATTTTGGGGATACTTGGCAAAAGAAGTGCATAAGTAAAGGTGTAAAAGAGATAGCAGTTAAAGAATCAAAACACTTATATGCATACATTTTAAAGTTTAAAGTTTAAAAGTAGTAGTGACCTCCTAATGGGCAAGATGACTAACAACCATTTTTCTACATTTTTGGAAGAACATCACGACTGAGTTCCTTAAAAAGATCAGGGTTTTTGATTCTGTATTCTGAGAGGGATTCCCCACATAGCTGACACACGGTATACAGAGTTGTGAAGTATTTTTTAAACATCATTTACTTACTAACTGACAGCTACAGGTTTCAATATGTGGTAAACCCCCGTGCTGAAAGCTTGCCTCCATGAAGTGTAACTGGTTTAAACTATGATGCTGACTTGCTTTGTTTTATCCTATTTCTTGCACGGCTTAACTATTACTTTTTTAAACACATAGATCTGTCAGTACTCGGACAATCCTGTTCACTATGTAATTGAAAAGGCCTGTGCTCTGTCTAACTGAACATTTGCTCTTTTTAGGGTGACATGATGACCTTGAGAAAGCAAATGAGAGCTTTCTGCCTCATGTGTCAGCGTTACCTAAACAGCATCAACAACGCAGTTAAAGAACAGGTGGGATGATGCTTTCAGGACTGCTCTTTTATTCCGGACTGTTCTGCATTGCCAGTCTTCAATGCCACTGAAAATGTTCATGAATGCTGAAGCGTTGTGTTCATTCCAGGCCTTCACCATACTATGTGATCTGCTACTGATCTTCAGTCACCAAATTATGTCTTCAGGCCGGGAACAACTGGAGCCTCTGGTCTATATGCCAGACTCTTCTTTGCAGGCAGATCTGCTCAACTTCATTCTGGATCAAGTGTTCATTGATCAGGACGATGACAACAACAGCACAGGTCAGATTCAGTCACCATTCTGTAAAACCCTAAAATTTGAAATTGCTAATCATATTTTTTAAATAAATATATTACGGTATTTTTATATATTATTTTGTGTTTTCCAGACGGACAGCAAGATGAGGAAGCCAGTAAAATTGAGGCTCTGCACAAGCGGAGAAACCTTCTAGCTGCCTATTGTAAATTAATCGTTTACAATGTTGTGGAAATGAACACCGGGGCAGATATATTTAAACAGTACATGAGGGTAAGTTTAACCCTCTTTTTAAACATTAAAGACTTGTAAGGAATTCCTTCTGCCCTGCTCTTCTTGTTAACAGTATTCCTTCTTTTTCTGTCTAGTATTACAATGACTATGGAGATATCATCAAGGAAACAATGAGCAAAACAAGACAGATCGACAAAATCCAATGTGCAAAGACACTTGTGCTGAGCCTGCAAATGGTAAGATTGTTTGCCCAGGTGGAGACTCTGTAATATGTGAAAAGACAACATATTTGTTGTTGCCTTGTTTCGGTTTTAAATATCCAGTATTAACAGAATCCAGCAAATCTTCCAGATTATCTAAAACAAAATCTGAAATATTTACTGACTTTAGACCCAATTAAAAAAAAAAAACAAAAAAAAACTAAGGTCACAAATGCATTTAGTCTAGAATTAGACTTCTCAGTCTGTGGAACCGTAAAACAAAAATGTATTTCTGTTTTCTTCTGTAGTTATTCAATGAGATGTTGTCTGAACTTGGCTGTAACGTCGACCGCTCAACATCAGCCTTCTGTGGCATAAAAGAGCTCGCCCGACGCTTCTCACTGACATTTGGCTTGGATCAGATGAAGACCAGGGAGGCCATTGCCATGTTACATAAGTAAGTAACAGTCCTGAGCCAAGACGTAATGGTTTACTTTACAAACATGCATGCAACTCATTTCTTAGAGTGACATCTGTGTCTCAGTAAGTAAGGCAAATCATTATTTCGCCCTGTGTTTTAGGGATGGTATTGAGTTTGCATTTAAGGAACCTAGTCCCCAAGGACAGGGGAGTCCACCTCTCAATCTAGCCTTTTTGGATATCCTGAGCGAGTTCTCCAGCAAACTGATTCGACAGGATAAGAGAACAGTGTAAGTCTGAGTTTGAGTGTGTTTTGGTGTTTGTGTTGAGCATGAAGCAGATGGAGAAAACGTCCTAACTGATTTGTATCCTGACACTGTGACAGTCACATGTACCTGGAGCGATTCATGACGATTCAGATGGCCCTGCAGCGAGAGGACTGCTGGCTGCCGCTCATCTCATACAGGAACTCCTTGCAGGCTGGCGGGGATGATGACACCATGTCTGTCATCAGTGGGATCAGCAGTCGAGGCTCCTCCAGGAGTAAGAAGCCCAAGCCAGCCACTGCTAGCAAAAGGAAATTGCCTGAAGGTGAGCATTATCATATTATGACATTATTATACTTTGCTTTGTCAAGATTTATTTTATGTACTTCATGAGCTGCAACATGCAATAATCTGCAAACTAATGTGACATTTTCTGTAAACACAATGAGTTCTGTCTTTTAAAGAATCCCTCTCTCCAGCAGAAGAGAACAGCTGCAGCAGCAGTGATGCAGTTTGGATGAACCGTGAGCAGAACGTGCAGACGCCAGTGATGATGCATTCGCCCCACCTCACCTCTACTGTTCTGAGGGATCCAAAGAAGATGAGGCCAGAGGACAGCTACACAGCCGCATACACCATGCCAGCAGAGCAGCATCCCCATCAGCCTGTGCCTCCCCAGCAGCAGCAGCAGCAGCCACACCATCACCACCAGGCTGCCATTGACTACAAGTACGAAACCTCTCTGTAACCTTCTCCTTACCTACCTTATATTTAAAAGAATAGTTGCAGGTGTTATTTTAAACTATGGCCATTATAAAGACATGTTAAATACTGAGCATGTATCCACAGTACCCAGGTAACTTGGATGTTGACACAGAGGCAACAAGCAGAGGCCCGTCAGCAGCAAGAGCGGGTTAGCATGCACTATGCCAAGATGAGGAACCACATGCAGCAAGCAATGTAAGATGGCACTCTCCTCACAGTACTTTAAATAGGTTTGAATGAAGGAGGAAATGTTTTTTAAATCACATCCGGACAATATAAAGTATGTGAAAATTATTCCCTAATAACAAGTACCTATGTGCACCCCTCAGTCGTCGAGGCTCAGGACTCATGGAGGACGATGAGGAGCCAATAGTGGAGGATGTGATGATGTCATCAGAGGACCGCTTGGAGGACATCAATGAGGGCATGGATTTTGACACAATGGACATCGATTTGGTAATGCAAATGGGGGTCAGTGGGGACAAGTTGTGAACACAGCACTGACATCACATTTCAAGCTGATATGGCAAACTTGTTAGCAAACAGTTTCTTATTGACACACGCAGCAGTTACAGAGCAACAGTCCACCTAACTGTGTCTGTGTGCTGTTTGGTGCTGAGCAGCTAGTGTACAGTGGGGTTTTAGAGCTTTTCCCTCAAAACAGCTGCTTCCTTGGACTGTAGATCTTATCAGAGCCATGAGATGTGAGCTGGACAGCTAAACAGTGAGCTGAAACTCATTATAAAGCTCCATGAAGCCGAGAGGAGCTGCAGATTGAGGGGATAATTATCTGTAGGGTCGTCACTATGAGCAGCCCATTTCACATTATCATGATGTTTTCACATTGGCAATTGATACATTGTTATTCTGAAAATACTGATTATAGCCACTGTTCATATGAATTCTCTGTACTAAGAATATGAACAGACAGTTCCTTATTATGGTTCATGGGCAAATACTTACAGTAAATGTCACAAGCTCCTTAATATTATTTTAACTGTCTGCGTGACTCAGTCATGCGTAACTGGAAGCAAACTTTCCAAGCAAGTTTCCTCCAAATTAAAAAAGTGTTGGTGCTTTCCTGTGTTGCCAAATATTAGAATTTGCACATCAGCATTTGATTGTCACGTTCTTTTCAGACCATGAAGTCTAAATAGTTTTTTTGTTTCTTAGTTTAATTACATTTTGTGATGCATTGTTCTGACTGAGCTGGGGTTTTTTCAGCCGGCATCAAAGAATCGCAGAGAAAGAACCGAACTAAAGCCAGACTACTTTGATCCATCTTCCATCATGGATGATTCGGTGAGGATTTTCCACTTACAATGCAATTTACTTATTTGCTCCTTTTTTAAATTCTTATGTGTAAATCTGAGCGGTTATGGTTGTTCATAATTCTCAGGCATGTTAGCTTGAGGTTTCTCGGTCTTCTCATAATCATGACTCATTGTTTAGGGATAATTATGAACATATCTTTTCATCTATCCAGGTGGATATTACAGGTTACAGCATTACTCCACCAAAACTCTATCAAATATTGTATCAATTACACAGCTGCTGCTGCCGGCTCTAAGGCTAACCCTTATAGCAAAAAAGCATCTCAATCATATGTTGGCCTGTGTCCATGAAATGGACAACACAGTTGACAGTAACTTACGTTTTTGAATATCTCAAAAATAATATGCTCTTAAAAAATCTTTCTAGGCCAAAAAAAGTGTGCAAACCATTGTTTTTCCTACTATAAGATTGTGGATTTCTGATTTTTCTTCTTTTTACATCCTTAGGTTCTCAATGTTCCCATGTTCTAAAACATCAAGGAGAATGTGTTATCAAAATCCTTGGAAGATAAGATGGATGACTGTTCTCTGTGAAAATCAGAAACAAGCGAAAAGGACTGCTATAAATGGTTTGTGAGACACCAATGTTTGCCTCTTTAACACTTTGTTAAAACTTAGAGTGAGAGCTTGAATTTGAATTTTATTCTGATATTTTCACACACAGGACTTTTGTCACACTGCAGCAAAAATGTCTGTTTTGTTCAGTTACCCCAAAAACAACTTGGCGTCAGCGTAGCTCACTGAGGTGAAGCAGTACAGAAGTGATGTGGCAGGTGCATGGTGAGGGGACAATAACAGACTGAAATTCAAATTAATAATATATACCTTTAATCTTTTTCATTCAGTAGACAAAAATTGTCTGATGTAAATACATAGTGGCCGATATACAGGAGGGGTGAACACAATTCCATGAACACCAGCTGATAGACATATAATAACCCTGTGAGTGATACTGCCTTTGTGATGCTTGAAGCGTTCAGTTGTTGTTGAACACTATAGTGACACTGCACTTTGTCATAGAGATATTAATTCAAGTCTATGGTCATTTTACAGCCATATTTTTAGAAATGACCATAGGCTCCAATCAATGCCTCTCTGACGCAATCTAAACAGAAATTGAACATCATGAGCTTCATAAAGACGGCATTTATTGCAGGGCTGTTGGATTGGACTGCGTTACATTGTAAAGGTGTCAGTGATATTGCGTTCACCTGCTGTACTTTTAAACTGTAGACTTTGGCATGGCATGTAGCCATATATCAAAACATGTACACAGTAAAGTATAATGTGAACTGGCGTCTCATACTGTTCAAAGGCCTTGCCAGAAATGATATACGACATTCTCAGATTTCTTTGTGATGGTATTTTTTAGAAATGTATGTGTTCTGCTTTTATACCTTATAGATGACTTTGATTTATAGATATTTTGTAATGACAATCAAATGTAAATTAATGGTTTCTAATCATGTTATTTCACATAGATGCTGAAATAATCCTTTTTAATGAAAATGATTATGTTACTATAGATACGGCCAGCTGTTTGTATTTTCTTTTCGACTCTCTATAATGAATGGGTGCAAAAGTAATGCGTTGCTCAAATGTAGTAATTTGACAAATTGACGGCTGCATCTGAAAGAATTTTTTTAACATTGGGAGCATTCACAGTGTCATACATACAAGTTTGACTCAACCTTAAACATGTAATCTCTCTTATATCCTGACTATTTTTCTCCGCTGTATAGTATCTAATAATATCTAAGAAAACAGACATGCCATAGTTGCAATCTTTAAAAGAACGGATTTGAGAAGTGGTGAGAAAGGTGTGTGTTGTTTGTTTTGTTTTGGGTTCTTGTTTCCTGTTTGCAAGTGTGCAGAGGATTTTTTTTTTTCTTTTCAAAAAGCCAATTTATTTGATGAGCCACTGTTGCGTGTATAAGAGTTATAGAATTATTCTAAATTGCAAAGTTTTAGACTTCTTTAGTCAACTATCATAGTATCAGAATTGTATATTATACAATTACAGATGTGTAATATATTGTGAATTGGTGCTCATTTTATATTTGCAGTTTCTGTTTGCTTGAAATTTTAGGGAAAGGTTAAATAGAATGTACCTATTTGAAGTTAACCTACTAATTTGCAAGTACACATACAGTACCTTGTTTTGTTTGTCTTTCAATGGATTGTTGCGATATTTCTTTACCTCTGTGTGTTGGCCTGGTTGGCAGATTCAGATTTAATGGAAAATAGTGTATACACATTGTAGTTAGAAACAGATCCCTAATTTCCTCAGATTCTCACTATAAACTGGAGAAACAGATCACATGGTCTGGAATATTACCATACACATACTGACTATTCATATAAGGCAGGTGAGAAAAACACATCTTAATATTGCCTGTAAATTTACATTAATCCTTTGATTTTGAATCTCTTCTGTTTTGCATTGAACTGCTGAAAACGTGCATACATCTGTATGTTTACACATATTTAAATATTTGTGTATATTAAATTTGTGTTTTTACTCAATCTGTGTCTCATTGCATCCTTTAATATGTGTACGTATGTCTGTCTGAAGATATAACCGATAATCTCTCTGCGACTGTGTGATGATTTCAACCCATGTTTCCAAATTAGATTTATACATGAATGAAATGTTGACATTAACCCGCGTTTCACAAATTGAGTATCTTCTCTAGCAGTGTCGGCATGGTTGTGTTAGCACAAATTCAACATGCAGATGGTGATGGCTTGTTCAGGGTGGTGCGAATTTTGGAAACCATGGCTATAATGCTAATACAGTTTTATTTAAATTACAGAAGTCGTGTTAGTTTGCAATTCTGCTATTCGTGGATAATCAACTGTACTTTAATAACTGGACGAAACTGAGCCTCGATGTACACCTATATCGCACCAATTCAACCCATAGAACACAAAGTTCCGGACTAACAAAGCTTTCGGAGGCAGCCCTCAGTGTCCCACCATGCAACAGTGAGCTAGCAGCAGCTAACCACCACATTTGACCCTGTGTGTGCCATGATGAATTAGACATCCGGGCTGTGTGTATGGAAGATGGCGACACTTATCCTCCCTGGTGAATGGATCAAAAACTGGGAAAAATCAGGAAAACACGAGTTGTGAGTAGATATACACATCAACACAGCATTAGAGTTCACAGTGGTGTAACCGTGAGGTAACTGTTAGAGAAAGACTGCAATTTAAGGCTAGTCTTAGAAGTCTGCTCGCGAGGGCTAACCTAAGCGCTAACGTTAGCAAGCTAAAAAACATTTGAAGTGGCTTGCTAACATTACGCAGCGCAGCTATTTAAAAAAGGGAAATCTTCTAAATCGTAGCTATTACACAGTGAAGACAACCGATTTACTTCATTTCGTAGATTTGAGTCATCACTTAAATTTAACAGCTTACGTTACCTGCATGCTAGCGATTTGGCTAAAGCTAGCTTACGCTCCCACTAAGCCATTCCATCATTTGTAAACACGGTGGCTATCAGAGCTAAGCTAGTTAGCATACATGCAGCTTACTAAGTTCCAGCTTAATTGAAGTGAATTTTATGCTATATTTCAGGTAGTTACTTAGCCGCCGTTATTTGCCAGCACACATACGACGTGCATTTGGCCACAAACGCTAGCTAGCGTTGAG
The DNA here is from genome assembly GCF_011397635.1 of Epinephelus fuscoguttatus. Classification (NCBI taxonomy): domain Eukaryota; kingdom Metazoa; phylum Chordata; class Actinopteri; order Perciformes; family Serranidae; genus Epinephelus; species Epinephelus fuscoguttatus. The sequence goes on along the minus strand of NC_064763.1, from coordinate 41,531,467 downwards.
TAACGTTGACAGTAACGTTAATAGCAATCAAGTGGAGGGAAACTACTGATCTTGACATAACGTTAATAGCAAGTTAGCTAGCTGTAACGTTAGCTAACGTACTAGTGACATCGCCTGCATTGCTGGGCGTTTCATTGCCTCAGATATGTGGGCATGGAAAAATAACCGATTTCAGTATTTTGTTCGATAAACGATCTCGAACATACTGCAGAAATAAAACCGTCTTCGGTAAGGAAGCTTTAACGGTTAACGGTAGTAACGTCAATGTACAGCTCACGCGATACACTGTCAGCTAACGTTAACTTTGAGCCACATATCTGTGTAACCCATCAGTTAGCTAACTAATTGATTGCGGCTGAGCCTCACGTCGATACAAAATGATGCACTCGGCGCTAACCGACGATATTTGGGGAGCGAGCACCAACTTTATCGGTGCAGCGTCAAACACATCAAGCTAACCGTAGGCTTCACCATAGAAGCTGGCCTTTACAACATCTGGAAATCGAAACCAAGGGCAGAACAGGGTTTCTAACTTTATTATTTTAGTAGAAGGGAAACTTTCCGTGACGATTTTGATTCATTTTTTTGAGCGCAGCCATCACCTAACGCTACAGGCGGAGACACAATAGGCTCAGCCACAGTGCTAGCTACTATTAGTGGATGTAGGCCTTGCATATTTAAGTAAGGCCTGCAGTGAGATCAACTCAAGACTACACCATTCTTAGTCGTGTATCGTCACATAAAACGCATGTATGTGGCTGATGGCACTATGACAGAAGCCTGTTTGAAATAGTTGCAACATATTCACACACATGCATATTAAATATGCAGAATATTCCCCTTCTGCATGTCTCTGACTCTGGTGCACAATCTGAGCTGGAGCTGAGGTGAAGCTGTGAAGCATCCAGCATACACATGAAGTGTTAAAATGCATTGCTGTTGGAGAAATACTTATTTATCTTGACAAAAAACAGTTAAAGGCAGTAAAGGTCCCATGTCAACAAGCCCTACAGACTTCCTGTCACTTAAAGAATGCTGTCCGGTGAAGTAACATCACAAGGAGGGGCAGCAAGTGAAAGGGCAGTTTCCATGTGATAATCAAAGTGTCACGATGTTATTACATCACCACCTTTTGTTCAGGATAAATAATGGCTGTATCAGAAATCCCACACCAACATGCTGTCTAGCAGGTGAAAACAGTATGTGAGATCTTTTAGTACGTTGAAAGCCTTAGTATGATACCAATAGTACATGAATTGTATATTATGTCAGGTGAAATAAAACAGTTTGCACTGGGCATTACGCGAGCATAAATATCCCACGATGCAATGTGCAAGTGGCAACAACCTTCATAACAATGGCCAGCAACTAAGGCAGCTCTGTAACATCAGTAACTAATACAAATCTCTCTAGAGGTGAATAACTTTGGTCATGGGTCTGCTGCCTTATGTGCTCTTTAGGAAGCATTATGTGAAGTGTTGTGGTAGGGTCACCATGACAGATAGATGACATATCACATGATTATAGAGCTTTGTTATGGATACAACATGGTTTGGGTTTTTGGTAAGCCATGCCTGTGCTGTGGTTTTAGGGATGTTGGTCAGTTAATCCACTGCTTTGACACTAAACATCAACAGCATCTTTAACGCTGATGTTAGCATTTAGCTTATTTAAGCATTATGTGGCGACAAAGATTACTGTGACATAACGTAACACAAGTTCACCTGCAGTTCACATTTTTAACGGCCGAGTAACGTCACTCCCAGAGACGTGATGAAAAACTCCAGAGGTTCATCCTGCTTGCAGATGCCATACATAGTTTTCAGTTTTGGACACAGCAACTGTTTGATCTTCATAAGCCGTCTAACATTATTGTAGACATTGATAAAGGTGGTTCGGAGCTAGGGTTGTCACGATACTAAAATTTCAAACTCAATATCGATACCCAGGAAAATATTCAATACTCTACCATTTTCGATACAGCAGCAAAAAACAAGATCTGTCCATACAAATGTATTTATCTACAGCCCTGTTTATTTTCTGTGCTTCTGGTGAATTGGCACCATATTTTCGTTGCTGATCAAATAGAGTTGGTAGTTTAGGCTCAGGATGCTCCTGGTTCTACCTCACTATGTGATCAGAGAACCAGGGGTTACGGGAGAAACCAAACGTTTTTTCAGCTTCAATCTGTGACTTTACAGTTAACATAACTTTTCAGACACACATAATTGTGTTGTCCTGTTAAACTAACATTGTGTATTAATGTTACAGACGGGCATGACTGATAAAGTTTTCTGCTTAGCTCCCACATTAACGTTAGAAGTTATATTTTAGTTTGATGCTGGCGACACCAGCTGCTCAGCTGCTGTACCTGCTGTCTGCAGCGTGCTGTGTTCACTTCACTAAATATTTCTAAAGAGCGCTATTTCCTTTATCATTTATGACCAAAACTGGCTGCTCTGATCCTCCTGCAGCCGCGCTGGCCGTATTACAGCAACAGAAATGTGTGCATGCATGCACAGCGACGACAGCAAGCCGGGTTGCAGCGAGGGCTCTGTGCCTGCCAGACGCTACCTGCACAGCGCGTGTCCGTCGGACCCGTCGCGCACACCCGACAGGCGCTGAGGTGGCGTGCACTGTTAGTATCGATACTTTTGTAAATTAGTATTATATCCGGATACAGCGTTTGAGTATCGATACTTTTCAGAGTATCGATACTTTTGACAAGCCTATTCAGAGCTGAACCTTTTTGCTGGGAAAAGTATAAAAGTGGCCTGTCAGCCTCACAAGAATATTAACCACGCTATGTTTGACCCAGGGACCCTGAAACTCTGTTGTCAGGTTGGCTCTGTTGAGCATCTCTGACTGACCATTGCATGTACTGTAGGCTTAGTTTTCTCAGTGCATCTAGCCTTGTATGTTTTAACAAGAAACACTGGCGGTACAAAGTATGTGATTAGTCTTCCTCTGTCTGTGCTAGATCTTTGAGGCCAGTTGAGCTGTCGGTGAACATCCTGAGCTAGGTTTTTATTTTTTCAGCTTGGATACATCCAAGTTGGAAAAAGTTTCGAAGTCATTTCTCCTCCACATTTCTCATTGGTGTTGGCATAGTGTTAAGGCATAAGTAACCCAGATGTTACAACAATATTGGTGTGCAGGTAATTGTAACCAATAAAGCCGCTTTGTTTGCATTGTTTTTCATGGGTGGGAATGAATTGATAAGCTGTATCAAGCAAAGTGATAGTATATAGGCAGTTTTAAAGGCTATGGATTGTCATGTTGGAGTAGTCTAATTGACCAGAATTTTCTGTCTTTATCTCATAGCGTACAACTCTGCAAAGAACTCACAGAGAAAACAGATCATGGAAGTGAGGTTAAAGGTAAGTTGACAATGACCTCAATGCTGTCATACACCTGTTATTTCTTCGCCAATCTACGTATTTAAACCAGGGATGCACGATAATATCGACACGTCATAGGTTTCGACCGATATTGGCTTTAAAATGAACTACTGGAATCACCCAATAGTCACGATAAGAGCATACATGCATAATATGTTAATTCAACTCCAGGAAAGACTTGATGATCACTAAAGTTAGAGAGGGAAAAAGTGGATATATCACTGTCAGTTATCAGCTGAATGAATTGTTACATGTTGGCATATTGGAAGGTAAAAAATCCAATATAGTGCATCTCTAATTTAAACTTTCCTGTTGTACACACAGACACTCATCCATCATGAGAATTGGGGTAGTTCAAACCGATCAGCTATGTAAGAAAAGGAAATATTTTAGAATTATGCACTAAAGTTAGAGTAGTAAAAACAGTGTGTTTGTATAGATGTAAGGATATTAAGATATTAGCTGCCTATACATTGGCACACAGTCAAGTATAACTTTATGCCAGTTGTATTTATTGATAATTTTACTATGTTGATTGAACATGTACATTGGAAAATGTACCTATTAAATAGATTACATTTATATTTATCCGCAACATGCAGTTAGTGTGCGTGCCAGTGGGGAATGACAATTTTAACAATTTTGTCCTCTTCAGTGAAATAATCATCAGTTGCAGTGATGAATGCCACCAAAAGACCTGATAACTTGGCTGTTTTTCCTTTGAGATTGTTAACAAGCAACACATTTTCACTCTCTAGCTTCTCAAAATACTGCCACACTGCAGATAGCTTTTTAAAAAATAATATGACAGCTTTCATTCAAGCTGTGACTTGTTCATAGCCCACTCACACCAGTGTGTTTGCTTTATCGTAACTTCTTTACTGATGCACAGCAGTAAACTTAAGTTTGAATGCAAACTGAAATATTTCGAAAAAGTGATAAAAACACAGACACACATGACAATAAGTTATTTTTAATAGTATTAGTAATGATTATCCATTTATATATTAGTGGTTCCAGCCCCTTGCGATGCACATCTGATCATTTTAGAAATTTAAGCTTGACTTGCAGAGGAAAGGAGAAAATTTGCAGCCTCTGGTTGTGCAAAGCTAACACAGACCCATCCACTTCTGTGTTGGTCTGATGCTAAATATCAAAGAGTCTTTTCCTGTCACTTCTGTCACTGCAGTTTGAGATGAGCTGTGTCTTGTCTGTTTACCCCTCCAGATATACAGGCCGCCTTATACGAGCTCTGCTGGCAGGTTGTACAAGGGAACCTGAAGTTGGATCTGGTCGTCAGCGTCCTCGGGGACATGATGGTACAAGTTTGGTTTTTTTGTTTGTTTGTTTGGGTTTTTTTTTTTTGCTTGAGGGTGAAAACAATATGAAACACATAATTGGCTACGCAAGGGTTGTAGCGATCCACAGAGGTCACGGTTCGATTCATACCAGGTTCGGGAGTCACAGTTTGGAACGAGCTTGGTATAACAGGAAGTAAACTAAATGTATAAAGATTCGTTGTTTTTATTTAATTAGAACAGGCAGTAGTGTAAGTGTCAAAGACAGACACAGTCCTCCTGCTTGGTAGGGCTGCTCGATTATGGAAAAAAATCATAATCACAATTATTTTGGCGAAATTGAAATCACGATTATGCGGCACATGTGATGACTTACATTGTTTACATGACGACATGTTATTTCTGTCTCTACATGGTCGCACGTTTACAATTCTTCTCTGCTCTCTGTATCACGTACGGCGGAGTTCGGCCCCGATGCGCGCGCGCGCACACACACACACACACACAGACCAACCTCTCTCGCTCTCCCTCTGCCATTTTCAACACGCTGTTTTTGAAATCTTTCGCGATCACCTGCCCCTTGCATTATTCGTTGTTCACCTACTTCACTGGCTCATGGAGTGAATAGAGAGGAGGGGAGGGGCGGTATTGCGAATGCGCGGCTTCCGTAGAAGTCAAAATAACATCTCCAGGCGTCCGTGACCAAAAATCATTTACACTCGATTCCATTAATTTTGAAATCGTTTGACCTCAAAATCGTAATCGCGATCACCAGACGATTAATTGCACAGCCTTACTGCTTGGCACTGAGGTAACATTTTTCCCAAACTTCTGCACCTTGACAGCTCTGACAAATACACACACCATCACAGCCCTCATCTATGCTGAGTATGAAGAGACAAAGCTTGCTTCATTCTGCTTGGTGTCTGCCCATGGCACATGGGCTCAGAAATTCTGTACAATCTCAGTTAACTTTTGTTTTTCTTTCAGGAACTCCGAGATGACATGCCATCAATTTTAGCAGACGTGTTCAGTATACTAGGTAAAATTGTTTTTTGTATCTAAAGAACTGCATTAAAAGTAACTCAAATATAGATTTTAATGGTGAGCAACCTTCACGTTTTTACTGTTACTGATATGTTTACAGATTTAGAGACTGGAGCTTTGGAAGAAAAAAACAAACGTGACCATTACACGCAACTGGTGGGAGCATGTTTGGTAAGAATATATTTTTGTATTAACAGTTGCAGCACACTTATAAACTCAAAAACTTTCATTGTCCTGAACGTGCGGTAGTGTAATCGGTATAGGAGACTTTTAAAACTTTGAATGAAGTTGATACCACTGTCTGCTGGTGTCATAAATGCATCACTGACGGTGAAGCCTGGGTCTGTAATACGCTACTACAACAAATAAATTAACAAGTAAACATTTTATTTCAGTTCTTTGTTCCGGAGGTCATCCTGAAGGAGAGACTGGATCCAGAAACCCTTGAGTCTCTTGGACTTATAAAACAAGCCCATCAGTTCAACCAGAAGATTGTGAAAATCAAGACTAAACTATTGTAAGTAGAATGCACAGTTCAGAAGAGATGTAGACACACATACATACAAAAGGGGCATTTAAATGTTTTCAATATTTTGTCTTTTCTTCTCAGTTACAAGCAACAGAAGTTTAACTTGCTAAGGGAGGAGAATGAGGGCTATGCCAAACTTATCACCGAGCTTGGCCAAGACCTCTCAGGCAACATCACTAGCCACATCGTCCTGGAGAGCATCAAGTCCCTCATAGGTACCTCACTAATGTTTTTTAGGGCGACCCAGTCTTACATACCCTACATCTACAGTCTTGTTTAATGTGCCTGCTGTGTTTTTTGTCAATTGACAATAATGGATTAGATGAATTCAAGAATATATGAAGGGTTTGTATCATCTTCACACCTGATCTGATCCCCACCTTCATTGGTCACTTGTTAGATTCAGCATTGACCTTGACATTGAATATTCTGCTGTTTGTGTGGGGCTTTTGCATGACCATGTACCCATATGTTTTTTTACTCATATACATCCTGCCGGTCTCTTGACACCAAGGACTGCCACTAGTGTTACTCAGGGCCTTAGTAGCATAGCTTTGGAATAATAATAGTTTTTATTATCCAGCTTTTTATTCTATATTCTGGTCTATATTTTTTCAAGCCCATTGTGACACTTTCTTAGAGGGTGATATCCTTGTGTTTCAAAAATACTGCTTAGACTCATCAGTTTTATTTTTTCCAGTTGCCTACAAATTCTTTTCTGCCTGCAGGATGTTTTAACCTGGACCCTAATCGTGTTTTGGACATAATCCTGGAGGTGTATGAGAGTCGATCTGACCAAGACGAGTTCTTCCTGTCTCTCATCAAGTCTTACATGTGTGAGCCACTCACCCTTTGCCACATCCTGGGCTTTAAGTTCAAATTCTACCAGGTGAGAATCACAAGACTGGGTCTTCAAAGTTACTGAAAGCTAGAGTGTGTTCAGTGTCTGTTTTTAAGAGCTTTTTACCAAGCCTGTTGCCACATGTCTTAAATGGCAGAACATAAACAATCTGTAACTGTAATCAAAGCGTGAGTCGTATTTGATTTGTCACTTAAATTTGACTTTCAGTTGTAATCGTTTATTTTATTGTGTCTTTGTTCCAGGAGCCGAACGAGGAAACCCCCAAGTCACTTTACCACATTGCTGCTGCTCTGCTTCATCACAACCTGATAGAGCTGGAAGATCTCTATGTACATGTAAGGCAAAGAAAAGCTTGAGTCCAGCCACTCGTCCCATTCGTTAAAAGAGACCACCAACAATTTGCATATGTCAGTCAGAATGTGGGCTTGAAGATGTGAACCTCTGATGTCCTCAGGATGATTTATCAGACCTTTGGGCCAAATACAAAATGAATGTTATTTAACCTTCATCAAATGTGAGGTCACTGTAGAATCCCTTTTCCTTGGACTGAAAACTCTTTGTTGCCTCCCTGTCATTCCAGCTTATGCCAGTAGATGCCACCATCGTAGAGGAACACAAACGAGATATCTCGGAGGCCAAGCAGATTGCACGCAAGCTGGTCATGGTTGTGTTGCCCTCAGAGAAAAGTGAAGACAAAGACAAGGAGAAGGAAAAGGAGGAGGAGAAGAATGACAAGGTACCAGCATTTGTAAATATAAGGCTGTTCTGGAGAAATGCAGTGTATGTGGATAAATGTTAAAAGCCATATATATACCCCACAACATAACAGCTTTATAACACATTCACTATGAAATACTGGAATATAAGAGTTTGCATGTTGTCTGCGTTGGGCCAGATTTTAAAACCAGTAAGTTTTGATGGGCCAGACATTTTTAGCCTGTGGTAATGACTGATTTCAAACAAATGCAAATGAATGTAGTAAAAATAGCTTTTAAATAATAGTTTTTTTGTTTAAAAAAAAAAAAAAGATCTCTGGTCACATATCTGACTCAGGCACATCCCACAGTGCAGAACAATAAAGTGAGCTATCAGTGCTGTCCTGCTGTCCATGCACAGAACCATAATAAGTGTCAATAACTGTAACCAATAACACTCTGTCCCTCTCTACCAGTATATCTCCCCACCTCCCTCTCCTCTTTCTCTCCCACATGTTAACTTCACCTCATGACATTGTCCATTGCGGTCAAAGAAAGGAAAAGACACAGGACATGTTTTTTTTTTACTATTCGACCACAGCGCAGATGTGACCACCAGGCGTGGTTGGAGTAGGCCAGACCTACAGGAACCAACTTCAAATCAAACGATTGAGTTGCTCCATCTACATTTATCTGTCCCAGACGTCTCAGATGCTACATCACGATTTACCTTAGATAATATATCATGTTTTCAGCCCTCAAAACATGGCACTGATATAGAGATAGGAATGGTTTTAAAATGCATCACTCTGGAGTGTGACAGCACTGCTCTGCTCACTGAACTTTGGCATGTTTAATAAGATACAGTCGCTTGCTCTTTCCTCTGCACACAGCCACCTGATAACCAGAAGCTTGGTCTGCTGGAAGCGCTGCTCAGAATCGGAGACTGGCACCACGCCCAGAGTATTATGGACCAGATGCCGTCCTTCTACGCCTCCTCTCACAAGGCCATTGCGCTGGCACTCTGCCAGCTGGTGCACCTGACTGTGGAGCCTCTTTACAGAAGGTGCTGATTTTTCTGTGTTTCACTTACTGCCCACTATGAGTAGTCAGCCCAGAAAGCATCCACAAGTACCTCTTATTACACAGCTTAAACTGACTCCTTTAAACTCACCTGAGTGCCAACATTTCATGCAACAAGTTGGAAAAGGAAGGAAAAAAGAATAATGAAGCCAAAAAATGAAAATAAAAAGCAGGCTCTGACACACTGGTCTGTTCCTCACAGGGCCGGCCTCCCAAAAGGGGCAAGGGGATGTGTGATGCATCCACTGAGGAACAAGCGGGCGCCTCGGCCTGTGGAGAGCTTCGAGGACCTGCAAAGAGATACGTTCAGCATGATCTGCTACCTGGGCCCTCACCTCTCTCATGACCCTATTCTCTTTGCCAAGATTGTGCGTCTAGGCAAGGGCTTCATGAAAGAGGTACAGAACTATCACCACTACATTACTACATGGGCACGAAAGCCTATTTTTGTTGCTGACTGATATTTGGTGTCCTTTTCTTCTCAGTACCAAAGTGAGAGCAGACCTGAGGTCAAAGACAAAATGGTAGGTGCTGTAGACTTTTTCAAAAGAGTAAAGTTGTTGTCTTGCTTTACTGGATCTGCCAGTTTATCTCTGTAGTGTATGTTACTATGACAACCTAATGGATGTTGATTGTATGTTCTTTGTAGGAAACACTCTTGAGTTGTTTCCTGAGCATTGCAGACCAGGTGCTACTCCCTTCTCTCTCCCTGATGGAGTGTAATGCTTGCATGTCTGAGGAACTGTGGGGTCTCTTCAAACTCTTTCCCTACCAGCACAGGTGAGATACACACACACACGCACACACACTCTCACTCTCACTACATGTGGCACTGTTTAATTGAGTTGTCGGATAGTAAACCCTCAGGCACTGCTCCAGGATGCTGTTTACTAGCTGGCAAGAAAAAGACTAGCACACATCATCGCACGGTGCTCATCAAACCATGCTTGATTGTTTAAAATGTTTTTTCCCCCTGTTACTTATCAAAACATCTTTTCTGCTCTGGAATAACGCCAGAGTTTTATTTTTAGAGTCTTTATTTAAATATTTTTGGCACACTGCTGATGAGCACTGACACTCGGCATTCTCAAAGGTTTTGTTTTACTTTTGTTATCCGTGTCAGTTTGTCACAACTAATACTGCAGCTTCTTGGATACGGAACATAAAAGCACTTTGTAGAGTATTTCGCTGTCTTGTACACCAAACTGTATCAACACTGTCAAAGGAAGGATTTGTAATGAAATGAAACTGGACATGTAGTGCAGGTGATTTATGCCCTGCTGTGTCGGTGTCTTGTACAGTGGGTTGCTCTCAGGGCTGCCCCCTGAAAGTCGGAGGCTCGTATCATCGGCTGGAGACCCCTCAGTCAGCTGAAGTTGCTTCAAGTCAAGCAGTTATCTTTTTTTATTTATTACTGATTCAGCTGACACAATGCGGGTACAGCCCCAGTTGCTCTTTATGCTGAATTTGTTGATGCATCTTAAGAGCCTTTATAACATTCCTTCAAGGATTTATTAATGTCATTACACAATACAGGATCGCACCCCCTCCATGTATTAACAGATGTTGAAAATATTTACATCATAATATAAACAATACTCACATTGCTTGCTTCAAATATGACATACAGCAAATACCTTGATCTGATTTTCAAGAGTAACTCAATCATTGAGGTGCAGTTGTTTTTATTTAAATGGCTGAAGGCAAATTATATAGAAATTAACCTTTTTTTTTTTTGCCTGATATCAGACAGAATTCTTGACTTGTTACACTCTGGTTTCATCTTCAGTCTGACATTACATCCACTCTAAATGATTCCAGTAGGAGTGGGGCTTCAGTGTGTCTAACCAGTCACTAGAGACCAGTGCATTTGCCTGACTCTAACGTCATTTTTAGTCCAAACCGATGTGTAGCCATGCCAACAAACTACGATGTCGGGGGGTATTGAGAAGACGTGTTGATGCAGAGCAGCGTCGATAGCAGCGTCTGTCAGTCTATGGCGCTTGCCATTGTTGTTATTATAACTCATTGGTTCCGGCACACCAATTGACAGTTGCTACTTCTCTGTTCATGGACTGCTTTGAATTGAATTATATGGTTTATCTTAAAATTGTTACTGCGTATGTATATGGATTATTACATCTCTGGTAGACTGCACCAATTACAATTTTTTTTTTTTTGGGCCGATACCGATTTCCAATTTGCAGAGTATTTGGACGGCCGATTCCGAGTTCTTTTTTTTTTTTTTTTTTCAAACCACTTTACAGCACACAAGATATTGCAATATTTTCTATCTTTGCTTTATTAGAACATTTTAACCAAGATACAACCAACTTTTCAATAATCATCTCAAACAAACAAACAACAACAGTGACACAGGTTAAGAAACATTTTCCTTTTTGCTCAAATATAACTTCAGGTACAGAATTAAAATAAGTAAGTAAAAAAGGCATGCATAAATAAAAACATAGATAAATTAAATAATAATTCTTGGTGTAGAGCATTTGTGGGTAATTTCTTGAATAGACAAAAAAGTAAAAATATCTCCTGTGGAAAATTCACACAGGTCTTCAGGACGCACCTGCCATTAAGCGTGCAGACGGGCGCATCTTCAGCACACGGACACACACCTCACCAGTTTCAAGCGGCACAGTGCAGCAGTGAGAGCTCTGCAGTTCAGTTGAACACGGACAGTTAACAACTTTCTTCTTCTGTCTTTTGATGTGTGTGCGAACAATTAAGGTGAAAAGCCGCTTATGTTTCACCTCTCACATCGCCCAATCCATGAGTTGCACATGTGCGTGTGTGTGTGCTGCTGATGTTACACGATGTCAATCATGCAGCGCGGCAGAAATTTGACCGCCGTTTTAAATTGTCATATTTTAGACTGGTCGCAGGTCATGGCTGATCACGTGAAAACCGGCCCGATTCCGAGCAGTGCAGATTAATCTGTGCAAGTCTAATCTCTGGTTGTGTATTGTTTTGTTAAAAAAAAAAAAAAAAGAAGTATAAAAAAATAAATTAAATAAAAACATTTGTGCATTTAAATCTGCTAAGTTGTTGTTCTGTTGTGCCATTTCCGAATGCTTCATAATTTAATTGTGCTCCCTCAGGTACCGGTTATATGGACAGTGGAAGAATGAGACATACTCCAGCCATCCACTGTTGGTCAAAGTCAAAGCTCAGACTGTGGAAAGGGCCAAATACATTATGAAGTAAGTCATTTTGCAGAACCCAGTGTACCATTAATGTACAATCATCTGTCTCTCTGAAGCTCTGGTTGACTTTAGCCATGTCTCCAATAAAGACACCAGGTTAGTACATGTGTCTTTGTAGGTAGGCTGCGTGCTTCCTATTATCTATGTGCTCATGTAAAATGTGCAGCTATTCACTTCCCCAGCTAATTCAGTCCTGTTCTGTTCAGCAGACTGTTGCTGATAAAGTAAACCTTGAACGAATGGGAAGCTCTCCCCATTCATTCAAGTCGAGTCTCTATGCAGTTTGTCAGTTGCCAAGTAAATTTTTGGGATGTTTTTTGTGGTCTTTCAGTCTTTTGCTCTCCCTGCATCACACATAACCTCACCGTCCTCTGTGCTAAGTCACTTCAGAGGACGGAGAGCTTCAGATACGGCGGCATTTTGGACAATAAATTCAGCTCTTAACACAGCTCACTCTCAGCAGAAACTCACTACCATCAGGACATCAAGGCCATCTTTTTTTCTCACCCTGCTGCCTCTTCCACACAAAAACACCCACTTCCTCTGCTGGTTTGTTCTGCTCGCAGTAATTTCAGGAACAAATTTGTGAAAATGACTGTTGGACTGTTAAAGGACAGTTTAACACAGACAGCACAAGAATTAAACATGGGACTTTAAATCCTGAGTTTTTATGCTGGTCAAGTTATTATTCTAACACTGTTCTGGTATTGAAGAAATCACTGACACTACTTTTATCTGAAGCTGACAACCATGAGAGCATTTTCCAATTGCTGTGAAGCTTACAGATATGACAGTCTTTGCTCGCAGCGCTCTTTGCATCGTCTTTTGTTTCTAATCTGCTGTTTCCCCGCCTTGTGCTTCTTTTCCTCCCCAGGCGGTTGACCAAAGAGAATGTGAAACAATCTGGAAGGCAGATTGGCAAGCTGAGCCATAGCAATCCCACCATCCTCTTTGATTATGTAAGTGTATTTTGCGGCGATTATTTTATTCTACTTAAGTGCCGTTTTGGAATGATGTCAGCAAACTGCAAAGACAAAAAATAAACAGCATTTTACAGCAGATAGCACCTTGCTCACCTCGTTTACAATTACACTCCTCTGGCTCTCCCATGCCCTTACAGCTGTGTCTGATCTGGGGACTGCTCACTCCTAGTGCTCTGCTTGCATCATGCATTCATGATGTGCTGATCAAATATGAAACAAGATCCTGTTTCTATTTCTCACCTAAACTGTTTTCAAAAACGTGTTTTAGCTTATTGTTTAACTGTAATTAAGGGTCATTTATTACCAGTTGGCCACCATGTTTGTTTCCTACTATAGGAATCTACTTTTGTCATTCTACTGCATAGACAGCCCAGTTTAATGGACCGTCTTTCCAGCAGTGAAATACTTTTTTAATAAGTGTCCATGTCACTTCTCTTCGTGTTTGTAGTAGCATTGAACAATGCAGTTTCGATATAGAAGATAAAACAATGAACATTGTTGATCGTTGCACATGCAGTAAGGGGAGGATGTACCATGTGGAGTTGTCAGCATCTTTATATATACCACCGCAACCTACCTCATCAGTAATTTCAAACACAGCTCACCTTTTGTAGTTGAGTCAGTCCCCTGATCTGTGGATATTGAAGCACATATATACTGTAAGGATACTGTGGTAGCATCAGCTCACGTGTAATGTATATCCTCCACAGCTGGTGATGTTATTTCCTCTCTCCTGTCCTGTCCTGTCCTGTTCTACATCAGATGCTGTCTCAGATCCAGTGGTACGACAATCTCATCGTTCCAGTGGTGGATTCCTTGAAATACCTCACATCCCTCAACTATGATGTCTTGGCCTGTATCCCTTTGATACATGTGTGTTTGCGTGTTGTTGGGGTGTATGTGTAAAGGGCGTCTTTTTGTTGTCTATGTTGTTCTACTTAACTCTGTCTTCAGATTGCATCATCGAGGCTCTGGCCAACCCCGAGAAGGAGAAGATGAAGCATGACGACACCACCATCTCCTCGTGGCTTCAGAGTATGTGGCTTCACAATTACTGTGCCGCGGTAGCAACATTAATTTGCATGCAAAAGGAGAGAAACTGTTTGATCTTTTAATGAGTATCTAACCTTGTTCACCTTGTCAACCAAGGCCTGGCAAGTCTGTGTGGAGCCGTGTTCAGAAAATACCCAATTGAGCTGGCTGGCCTTCTTCAGTATGTCACCAATCAGCTGAAAGCAGGGAAGAGGTAAGTAGCTCCACACGACAAATGTGCTGGGTATGTTGAGTCCAAGCACCAGCTGTACCTTAATATCACTGCAAATCACATTACAAGCTACAGTAACAAGCAGTGGCTCATTTATTTTAATATCATTCAAAGGAGATGTTGAACTTGTCCATTCTGCATTATATTTTAAACACTTCACTTCTATTGCATCTTTGAATGTGTCCGGAAATGTGCTTTGCTTCATTCATCCCTCCTTCCTCTGCAGTTTTGACCTGTTGATCCTGAAAGAGGTGGTGCAGAAAATGGCTGGCATTGAGATCACAGATGAGATGACTTCAGAGCAGCTAGAAGCCATGACCGGAGGGGAGCAACTCAAAGCTGAGGTATGTAGACTCAAGTATCGTTATCACTCTCTGACGCAGTCTCTTGAGCAAGATTTCTATGCGTACCCCAACCACTGCTGCACCTGAGATCAGGTCATTGTCTTCATGGATGTGACTCTGTCAACAGGGCGGCTACTTCGGCCAGATCAGGAACACTAAGAAGTCGTCGCAGCGGCTGAAGGATGCGCTGTTGGACCACGAATTGGCCTTGCCTCTGTGTTTACTCATGGCCCAGCAGAGGAATGGTGTGGTTTTCTTAGAGGGTGGAGAGAAACACCTCAAACTTGTTGGCCACCTCTATGACCAGGTATGCATCCTCTCTCAATAAATTCATCCAAATAAGCTCTTTGTTCATTTTCTTTCTTGTCTGATATAACTATTTGTATTCCTGCAGTGTCATGACACGTTGGTGCAGTTTGGTGGCTTTCTGGCCTCCAACCTCAGCACTGAGGACTACATCAAGCGGGTTCCCTCCATTGACATCCTTTGTAACCAGTTCCACACTCCACATGATGCTGCCTTCTTCCTGTCTCGGCCAATGTACGCCCATCAAATTTTGGTGAGTGGACCACTGTGTCAGAGCCTCAGTGTGCATCATGTTGAATTTCTCTTATTGAGGGAAGTTCTAGCCTTAGTAATCAGGCCTGTAGTCTCTTTTACACTGCCTCTTAGCGGTGGGAATTTCACACTGTTATTGTGGTTCTGTATAAAAGGTACAATTGCTAAATGGAGGGACAGAGTTGTCTTGCGTTCAAGTTTGCATCAAAGGTGGTAACAGCACCGAAACAAGGGTTTTGTAAAACGGACAACTGGCAGGATGGTATCACAGGCAGCACAGGTGTGACATTTCGATTAAGTGTTTTAAGTGCAGCTCATTGCAGAAGATTTCAGAAGTAGCTGGTAGCAGTTAGCAGCTAACTCACAGAGGAAGAATGGCGGCTGAAAATTTCTGCAAATTGGGTAAACAATGTGGTCTGCGAGCTCCATAACTTCAGAGCAGAGGACGAGATCAACCACCCCATAACAGAGACAGTGGATGATTGTTATTGTCATGTTTGGCCATTCTTATTGTTTATAAAGAGCTGCTGATGCCTATGTCATCTGTAACACCAGAGGCCGACTCTTTTGTGTTAAACATCAGGCCTGCTTAGCTTCTGCAGGCTTGCTGTCTAAAATCACTACTGGAGTGGCATGAGCTGTTGTTTAGTTGTGTGTAAAAATGCAAAGGAGGCATAAATAAGGGACTTTGTCGCAGCCCTGTAGCATGATCTCTGTGTAAAAGGGGGTAATGATCAGGTACATTTTTGCCACACAATTCAGTCTAAGTTGGATTTTGATTGTAGAATTGTGTAATAGCTACGATTAGACAAATTCACATTTTCTCTCTTTTTCTTTCTCATGTTTTTTTACTTTGCTTTTAACTAAAATGGAGCAAGGTGCAGCAGTTTTTACTCAACAGACAGTCTTTCAGCTGCCTTAAAAGGACAGTTCAACCCCAAATCAAAAAGACATATTTTTCCTCTTGCCTGTAACGTTTTGTATCAGTCAAGATTGTTTTGGTGTGAGTTGCCGAGTGCTGGAGATATTAGCAAGAGATGTCTGCCTCCTCTCAAATGTAGTGATGACACTAGATGGCACTCAGCTTGTGGTGCTCAAAGCACCAAAAATGATTTTGAAACACTTCATAGCAATGTCTCTTCACAGAAATCATGACCTGGTTACTCAAGATAATCCACAGAGCTTGCTGTGAGCAGTGTCATGTAGGAACTATTTTCTTCCTACTGAACTACACTCACCAACCACATCACCACACAGAAGGAAGTGTGGTGGCCAGCTAGGTCCTCTAGCACCACAGAGATGGCTGACATTACAACTTAGCTGTGGAGGACGCCATCAATATTAACATCTTGTATTGTCATGAGCATGAGCCTCTCATCCATGAGTAGATGTACGCTTCCTTCTGTGTGGTGATACGGTTGGCGGGTGTAGCTCAGTAGAAAGAAAATAGTTCCTACATGAAACTGCTCTCAACAAGATATGTGGATTATGTTGAGTAACCAGGGCAGGATTTCTGAAAAGAGACATTGCTGCTGAGTTTTCCAAATGTTGTTTTGTTTTTGTTTTTGTTTTGGTACTTTGAGCACCACAAGCCAAGAAGGCAGACATCTCTACGGCAGATATCTCCAACACTCTGCAACTCACACCAAAACAGTAAAGACTGATAAATAGCACTACAAGTACGAGGAAAAAATGTGTTGTATTTGTGTATCTTTAGGGTGAGCTGTCTCTATAAGACTTATCCCTTTAGTTTAGATCCCTTTAGGGGAAAAAAAATTAGACTTAATTTTTTGGAAGTGGACAGGTTAAAAATCAGGTGATGGATACCTTTACAGCAGGGTTTATGTATGTGTGAAATGTATTGAAAATGATGTTTCTCGATTCGTACTTAACTGTAGCCGTTGACCTGACTTATTGTGCCGTTTGTATACATTTATTTTTTTAATAAAGTATTCCAAATGAAAACCAAAAATTATTTTGATTTGGAGAAAATGTAACTCCTGATTTATGCTCTCTGCACACAGTCTAAGTACGATGAGCTGAAGAAAGCAGAAAAAGGCAACCGGCAGCAGCAGAAGGTGCACAAGTATGTGGCAGCCTGTGAACAGGTGATGACACCGGTGCACGAAGCTGTGGTGTCCCTACATCCAGCCAGGGTCTGGGACGACCTCCGCCCTCAGTTCTATGCCACTTTCTGGTCTCTCACCATGTACGACCTGGCTGTTCCACACTCTGCTTACGACCGTGAGGTCAACAAGCTCAAGGTCCAGATCAAGGCCATCGAGGAGAACCCGGAGATAGTGAGTAGCTGATCCACAGCTGTTGCTAAACAGCACATCACATCACTAACAACTGTTTTTACATTTTACACTGAACTAAACTTTGTGTAGTGTGGCTTACAATAACTGCAGCAGTACAATCTTTGTACTTTAAAATCACACAAAGCAGCTCAAGACTCAGCAGTTGTATAAGAGATGTGAAAAAGTATAATTATTATAGGTCACTGTCAGTGTTGTGTGTATTCATAGTGTGAATATTCTCAAATGTAGCCCATGAATAAGAAGAAGAAGGAGAAGGAACGCTGCACTGCCCTGCAGGAAAAACTGCAGGAGGAGGAAAAGAAGCAGCTGGAGCACGTCCAAAGGGTTCTGCACCGCCTCAAACTGGAGAAAGACAACTGGTTGTTGGCCAGTAAGTATGCTAAGTGTCATGCCAGTGACAATTTTGATGCATCTTACTCTATGTTTGTACAGTCTTCAGCAATGTGTGTGACTTCTCTGTGCATCCATTTGAGTATGATTGATCTGTGAAAATTGCATTTATAGACCAAACCATACACATGCATCAGCCACATAATTACAGAGCTCAAGTTTGGTTCCTCCTTAAAGACCGTAAAGTATATAACAGATGGTTCATATATGAAAGAAAACAAAAATATATGTTTGGTACACAGTGTTCCTGCATTTTACAATCAAATAAAAATACAGTTTGAACTCCATTGAGACGGTCCAGACACAATACGACTGTTACGCATAAATGTGAACATAAAGACACAGCTGATTAAGTCATTGCCGTGATCGCAGCATTAATATTTGAGGTAAATTAATGTCTAAATGTTAATCACTTATCTGTCTCTGTTACTAATACAACTTGAAATGCTCACTGACAGAATCCACAAAGAACGAGACCATAACGAAGTTCCTGCAGCTCTGTCTGTTTCCTCGCTGCATCTTCTCCTCTATCGACGCTGTGTACTGCGCCCGCTTTGTCGAGCTCGTCCACCAGCAGAAGACACCCAACTTCTGCACCCTGCTGTGCTATGACAGGGTAAGACACCTCTATACATACAAGCTCCGACTTTCATTCACTTGCAGTGCTGATTAATAATTAAACTAGATTTTTACAGCAGTCTTCTTAAATCTAGAAAGTGATTTATAAGAAAGGAATAAACATTAATTATGTGATTAATGGAAGGGGATGATTAAGGCTCTCATTTGGCGCAGTCAGCGGAAAAGATGACGTAGAAATATCCATTAAAATAACACTAAAGGATAAATGTAAGTGTGGAAACTCCACTGAGTGGTTCAACCACCACTCAAGTGCACCATTAAATTAAAGCCTGAAAGGGACGTTTAATAACTTCTGGTCTATGAGACGATTTCTGTAAAACTCACAGAGACATAACACAAATAAGTGCAGCTGTGAAATACTGAGCATCAAAGTGCTGATGTATGTAAATGTATGCAGACTTTGCAGCTCTTTAAACATGCAGTTCATTTTTTAAACCTTATACATTGTTATGTAAGCCAATGCACAACATCGTGTCACTCTGCAGGTGTTCTCTGCCATCATTTATACTGTGGCCAGCTGTACGGAGAATGAGTCACACCGCTACGGACGCTTCCTCTGCTGCATGCTGGAGACGGTGACCCGCTGGCACAGCGACCGTGCAGTCTATGAGAAGGTGTCCATTTACACCTGTCCTCCACACCTGTCACTTTGATTTACTTGTGCCGTTTTCTGATGTCAGATGATCTGGGAACTGAACTGTCTGTTCTTACCGTGTGGTCATAGGAGTGCGTCAATTACCCCGGCTTCTTGACCATCTTCAGAGCCACAGGCTTCGATGGCGGGAACAAAGCAGATCAGCTGGATTATGAGAACTTCAGGCATGTGGTGCACAAATGGCACTACATGCTGACTAAAGTGAGCTGCCCTTTCTTATCATCATATTCTTATTGAAAATTCTGTTTCTTCTGTAATGGCAGCTGGAGCTCTGTTCGAAGTGCGTATTTATCTGCGATGGTGTCCTCTGTCTGTGCTCCATCCAGGCTTCAGTTCACTGCCTGGAGACGGGAGATTACACCCACATCCGCAATATTCTCATCGTGCTCACCAAGATCCTTCCCTGCTACCCCAAGGTCCTGAACCTGGGCCAAGCACTGGAGTGCCGTGTCCACAAGATCTGCCTCGAAGAGAAGGACAAGAGGCCTGACCTCTATGCCTTAGCAATGGGGTAACACAGCATTGTGTGCTGTTCAGCTCTCTGCGGAGCATACAGTTAACATGTAGTGTGTGAAGAGTGGTAATAGATTGGAAACGTGGAAAGACGGGGTCCTAAAAAAATAGTTGTGCGTTATCAAATTGGTTGGATATATAGATGTGTTATCATAGTTGTTCAGACACCGAGGAGAGGCAGAGGGGACTGTAATGCAGATGTTTGAGCTTTGTTATGAAAAGGCATTGTTAGACAATGGCCAGGACGTTATATGGGAGGCAGCTTGTTTTTCTACAGTGTCTGTAATTCAGCCTTGAGTGTTTATCAAGTGCCTGTTGAAAAGATAATCTATTCCAGCGACTGTATATTGGCAGACCCTCAGATTCCTCATGTAGGATTGAGTCTTTAAAGCTACAGTATATTTCTAGTCCAGTTGCTCCTGTCTTGCATCTGATTTCCGAAAACATTCAGGGACAGATCCTTTTTTTTGGTGGAAGTATGTACTTAGGTAGATACTGATCAGTACCTATGAGTGTCACGGGTGTGTTTATTTATAGCCTTGTATGGAGGGTTAATAGCAGAAAAATGCTGTGCTGAGCTCAGTTACCTGAGTTTTCCTGTCTCTGTTTGAAAGTTATATTCTTTGCAGTGTTTTGTTTCTGCCTGTGCAAACCCTTTATGCGTCTTACAGTTATTCAGGTCGGTTGAAAAGCCAGAAGGTGCACATGGTCCCTGAGAATGAGTTTCACCACAAGGAGCAGCCAGCACGCAGCGCCACCCCCGCCAATCAACAGAACGGCCCCGGCAGCACAGGCAAGCCCGCCACCAGCACAAGCAAGACAGAGGAGGGGACGTCAGAGGATGGTGGTGAGTGATTAGAAACGACACCAGGTTTTGAATGCAGTACGTGACCATTTTATTTAGTTCACAAGTAAGGAACCAGATTGAGCATGGTGCTGTGCTGCATTTAGCTGAGATCATGTTTTCATCTGCAGTACCACTCCACTGCTGAGTCATTCTGTTTCACATTGTTGTTTCATAAAGTCTGATAAATATTAAAATGCTCAAAGGTCCAGTGTAGAACTAATGGGATTTATTAGCAGTAATGGAATATAATATTCATTTTCATTAGTTTATATTCACGTTAAAATAAGAATTGTAGTGTTTTCATTACCTTTTAAATGAGCCATTTATATCTACATACAGAGCGGGTCCTCTTCCATGGAGTCCGCCATGTTGTTGTACAGTAGTCCAGAATGGACAAATCAAACCTGATTCTTGATGGAGCCATTCACGTTTTTCGTTGGCTTATATTCTCCTACACACTTGGCACACAGGAACGTTTTTGTTGCAGTCTGCACCCTCACAGACTCACAAGTCAGTCTTTAGACGCTTTGCTTAACTAAAGACTGATGACTTTCTCCCTGATTTTGTGTTTAGATGGGCGGATACAATTTCAGAGTTTAAAAAAACTCCCTACGTTGCAGAACCAATAGTAAATCTGCAGGGCGGTCCTTCAGTGGCTCGCTGAACTCTTGTGCTTGTAAACATAGTCCCACTAGAAACACGTGTAGCGGTACAAAATGGCTCAGCCGCGCTCGCAGAAAACTCCGTCAAAGTTAGTGGATGTTTGTTGCGTTTGCGGCGACACATTCTCGCCAACTAAAAGAAACAAACATAATCTTTTACAAGGTCATGACTCATCCATCTGGCCAGACTATAATGTTAGAGGGAATCGCCTTGTTGTTTACAAATACTTCCGGGTAGAAAACCAGCAGAGCTTTTAGCTTTTAGCTATTTCTTAGCCGTTAGCAGTGTCTGTAATAGGTAATAACTCATTAAACGGTCCGTGAAAAAAAAAATTTTATCCAGCGGATATCTTAGTTACAACATGATTGAGCTAGCAAAGCAGTTTTGTGTTGCTATGTGTGGTATTTATTCAGTTTTGGGAAATCACGATGTCTAGAAAGCATCAGTGGCTGCAGCTGACAGGGACAGCTAACACCAGGTTAGCAGCAAAGCTAACATCAGGACGTCATCTGTTAAAAGCCTCCCGTTGTCGGATACGACATGACACTACTCCAGTTAGCTCAATCATGTTGTAACTAAGACATCCGCTGGAATAAAATATTTTTTTTCACGGATGAGCACACGTTTGATGAAACGGAGTTAAATCTCTCGGCATCCATTTTCAAGCTCTCTGTGTGTTTGTTTCCTTGCGGACGAGAAAAGGAGGAGCACACATTCCCGAGAAGGCGTGTCCTTTTCAAAAATGCAAGAGGCGTTGCTTTGTTGCCGGCCGTTTTTGCCGGTGTGTTAAACCCACTTTAGAAAGGAGTGTCCCCAGACTATCAGAAGGCAGAGATCTCTGATTGGCTGGTGGCGAGACTAGCACCCTCATCACTAGAGGCCACTAAATCCTACACACTGGACTTGTAAGGTTAATTTGCTGTCCATTTGCAACATTGTTTTCCCCCTGAAATAATAGGTTTAATGCCATTAAACTAATATGCGTGTGAATAATATTTTTAAATCCTGTGCTCATACAGTTCTTTGTTTGTTTTTATACAGATCGGGGCAAGGATAAATCTCAGGGGACCACAAAGCCAGTGAACAAAGCCAACAGTGCAGCGGCCAAAGTGACCACCAGCAACGGGAATGGTGCTCTCAACAGGTGAGTGTTCCAAGAGCTGCTCTGACACAAGTTTACCTCAAAGATTAGAAATAAACAAAGGATCAAAACTGATGGTGAGCAGTGATATCATGTCCAGCTACACCTCTAGTTGGTTTTGCCTACAAGTCTATATATAATACTGTGTTAGGATCAGCAGAATCTCGTCTGAAACGTTTTTGAATAAAGAATTTTAATAATGAATAATGCATCCCTTTGCAGCACCAAAGCTGTCAAAGAGCGGGACGACAAAGAGAAGAGCGGGAAGGAGAAAAAAGAGAAAAAGGAAAAGACACCAGGCAGTACTCCCGAGACAAAGGCAGAGAACCGTCGGGAGAAGCAGAGAGACGAGAGAGCGGGGAAGGAGGAGCGGGCGGCACGTGAGGGTAAGGAGAAGACCCCCAAGGCAGACAGGGAGAAAGTGAAGGCCGAGGAGAAGAGCAGCAAAGACGACAAGGCCAAAGCCGGCAACGGGGAGCCCATGGAGCCATCCAGGGAGCGCGATGCCATTAAGGAGTCCAAAAGCAAGGAGAAAGGAGACAGGAGCGCTGTGGCCGGGTCCCTCAAGTCACCAGTTCCCAGATCAGAGTCAGCCGAATCTGAGAGGGGTAAGGAGCCTGTCTAGATGTCTCGACTGCTCATTAAATTTGATTGATTTGAATGCACTGCTGGTCCACACACAATGTCTATAAAAGTGTCTTTTCTTGTTTTAGAATATCAAATCACATGGATGTTTTTAAAAATCTAAAGAGAAGCCTGATGCTCTGTTATTTCAACATATTTAATTTAATCAAATTAGATGAAATAAGAGTAGGAATGTTCTCCCCGTGCTACACAGTTAAACACAGATCTCACTCTTCTCGTCTTCACAGATCACAAAAGACGAAAGCTCGACAGTCACTCTTCTCCGTCCCACTCCTCGTCTGTTAAGGTTAGTATGGCTTGAGGAAGGCTGTGCCAGTTTCTTCTCTATCTGCCGGAGCGTTCCCTGCCGTTGCACATTCCAGCAGCCCCGAAGATCACCAAGGAGAGTTGTCGTTCATGCAGGCATGGCATCTGGAAACCCCAACCAAATCCATGGGAGTTGGAAAGCATTCCATGGACATCAGCATAATATTTTGCAGAATTGGGAGAAACCCCCCCCCCAAAGACTTAGCCAAGAGAATATTATGTATATTGAGTATTTTCATATTGAAATATTTATCTATTTTCATATTAATGAAAGCAGTCAGTGTGCCTTGGGAAGAAAGAAGTTTTTTAAGCATTTCTATATTCCTTGTGGATTTTTTTCTTGCTTTTTGAGAATCGCAGCCACCTGAAGTAACATGGCTTGCCAAATCAAGAGCTTTCGCCTTCTCCAATGGCAAATATTTTTTTAACACCAAGAGCAGTGTTTTACTACTTGAAATGGTGTCCAAGATTTTTTCCCCCGTTTTTGCGAGCTGAGAAGATACCCTGGTTAAAGTGATGTAAAGTATTTTACTTTCCCCTCAACGTGCCCGGATCCTGTGCTGAGTCGGATGGCGTCCAGCAAGCCACCCTGCTGTGGGAGAGCCTCCCTGCTGCGGCGGCTGAGTCACCGGTCCCCCTCCTATCTCCGTTTGTTAAAACGGCCTGCATGCAGCCTTCACATCACACGATGCGTGTCCAGTCAGCCCTGCCGGCCCCTACAACGCTATCCCCACAACTACCAGCCATCGGCATCAACAGTCGTACTACCTCCTGGCAAGCCACCAGCAACTGAGATCAACGGAGAAAATGAATGTCGCAGTTTTGAATCAGCCAAAAATGCAGAGGAAAGTAAGCCTGCCCCTACAAAGAGAGAGAGAGTGAGGGAAAGAGTGGGCGAAGCCTGAATTGTCTGGAGCATTGCCCAAACCACTGCAAGCTTGTGATAGTTCTTTATTTTACCCTTCCACCAGAGAACTAGGCTCCCTGTGTCTTATCCGTTCCTGAACTGTAAGTGACAGCAACAGTTACTTATGTAGGGATGCAGTCAAGCACATAAGAACCGAGTGATTTGTCTTACACACACACACACACACACACACACACACACACACACACACACAGGCACACGCATACACATTATTTACAGCACTTGCACTTTAGATGTTGAATAGCAGCTGCACTGTAAGACTTTTATATTATGCTGCCTGATATTGCAGACATGTTTGTAGTAATATGACTAGCAGTTATTTCATATATGCTCAGGGTTTTCTATTTTAAGTATTGACATTCCAGATGTTGAGCTTATGAACTCTCCTTTATGTAATAACCTTGTCAAAGCCTTAGTCCTTAAAGGTCAGAGGTCAAGGGAGAAGTATGCTGTCGGTCCGGCCAGCCCCGACTCCCCGCCCCCACCCCCACCCCTTCTTCCAACTCTACTGCTGTCTGACAACCTCCTTCCAATCCCCCACCCCCCCACCCCCTCCCAGCTCATCTGTCATCTCCATTCATCCCTACAGGACAATAGCAACGAACCCAAGGAGTCCACATCCAAGGTTTGAACCGACTCTGCTACTTGTACCTTCTCTCAGATTGTCTGTTCTTTGTACAGGTGCCAAATGTGCACAGCTGCTGACAAGAAATGACTTATTATACATGTCTGACTTTCATCATCTCTCCATTGTTTGTGTTGTCACACTTTGTAACTAGTCGTAAGACAGTAGTGGTGGATTGATGCATGTGTCACCATTACCACTTTGCTGGATGTAAAAACCAAAGCTGTGAATTACAGAGGCTACTGCAGTCGGGTAATCATCTCCGTGGCTTTGTCACTACAAGCACCCCCCCCCCCCTTTATAATGACACAGTCCTTACATTGATTTTTTTTTAATACATATATAAAGAATGTTGCTTAGCTAAGCTTTAAGGTTCATCTTATGGCATCTTTTACAGTCAGTTTAGACCCAAACTGTATATGTGTGTGTCATGAGTTTGTCACAACACTGAACCACGTGTACCACATGAGTTTTTGACACTGATTAATAGAAAATTGAAATAAATCTTGATTGACCTGAATTAAGTACAAAAAGCTCAAAGGCAGTAATTCTAACTTTTTGATTTGTTTGCATCGTCTGTTTACATCTGTCCCCCTCACTTCATGTTGATCAGTGTCAGAGTACTGTCTTTGCATTTCTGTGTGATAAGACAAAAGAAGTATGTATGTGCTGTATGGTAACTCTTTACTTTAAGTCCTCCTGATAACATGATATATGAAAACAAATCTTATGTTATTGCAGCTTTTTTTGTTGTTATATAAACTTGTTAACGGGGCTGCAACGATTTTCATTTTGGATTGATAAATGATTGATAAATCGATCAGGTGTTTGGTTTATAAAATGGCAGAAAATGGTCCAAAAAAAATGTCAGTCAGTGTCAAAGAACAGGATGAAGTTCTCAAATGTTTTGTTTTCATCCACATCCCAAATATATTCAGTTTGTTGTTGAAGAGCGGTAAAGAAACCAAAAATATCAACATTTTAAAAGCTGGAGTCTTTTTTAAATGACCTAATAACCTATTAATCGCTTATCAGATTAATTTGGGAACAATTTAATAGTTCACAACTAATCAATTAATTGTTGCAGCTCTAACGGTCATTCATTTTGTGTTTGTACATCAGCCTCCACCTCAGGGTGCCCACAGGAGTGCCTATTACATGTTTCTATAATGTTTATAAATACAAACGAGGGGGACTTGAACTAAAGTTTTGCCCACTGACATATAGTAAAATTGATTATAGACAGCTGTCCCAGTTGTTTTCAGGTTGCAGTGAGTTGTAGTTTTTACTGTCCTGCATTCACTGCAAGCTAACATTAATCCAAAGTACCAGCAGGACCAATGGAGCTCAGTCAGAGGATGTTGTGATATTTGTTATATCGTCTTAGTTCAGAGAACTACAGAGACTGTTGTGTTGGACACAGCTTTATTTGAGTCTGTTTGTTAAAGCTTTGGTAGCTTGATCAGTACTGATGATGAAATTGGCTATCAAACATTTTCCAAGTATTATAAATCTCAGTAACAGATATGTGAATAGGAATATAGTCAGTCAGTATCTGGGACTGTATGGATCAACATGGAGAGAGAAGATTTCAGTAGTTTTCACTCTTGTTTTGTTGCTAGCGTTGGTTATTCTTTTGTAACACAGTAAGGTCCTGTTTACACCTGGTATTAACATGAATCTTTGGTGATCACATCACGTGTGGACAGCTCTTAGTACGGGTGTGAATGCAGCCCTCCCTGCTTAGCTCTGGAGATCAAATCGTTCAGACCACACTGAGAGGTGCACATGGCCACATTCTTTATTTACATTGCGTTTGTTTGTATGTTACTCACATACTCTTCAGGAGAGGCCATCTACAGCAGAATGTAGAAGATTTAATAAGTCCAGTTAACTGAATATTTTACATCAGCGGCTGATGTTTTGTTGTTGTTTTTTGTTGTTATTTTTTAAACTGAGAGAAAAATCTGAAGCTCATCTGTCATTTTGACAGATTGAACACTGAAGGCGATCTGCCTTAACTTTAAGTAATTCACACTCCTGCCCTGTTGGTGGTGTGTGCATATTAATAAGCTTTTGTCTAGTTTTGTATTTGATCTCACAAACATGACCTGGTTGTCCAGCTTGCTGTAGCCAAAGAGATTACGTCTTTGTTTTTAGCCATCACATTGGTGGGCTTCAGTGTCTGCCCGGCTCGACTCTGGCATTATCGCCATTGATAACCGTTATATAAAGTTAGCCTTGTGTTGCCAACAGGTAGCTCCGTCACCTGTGTATGTGGGTGGACTCTCACAAACTGTCCCTGGTGTGGAGCTCACATTCCTGCAGCAGTTTCATGTGAAACAGAGCAACAGCTGGGCGAGGACAGGCCAAGGGAGTCAGTGCACTGCATGCAGCTGTACAATGAAATAAGATTTTAAATACTAGAGAAGTCATGTGTAGCATCACCTCCGTGGCCAAAGCATCAACAGTTTGCTTTTGATTAGCCCAAGAAGGGTGAATGCGATGGAGGATGACGGACAATCATTTAATACCCATAGCTTTTATCAGCCAGTGACAGCTAAATTTAAAATGACGGACAGTATCAGATTTTGACCTAAATTTTACAACCCTGTCTGTCAAAATGAGGAACAAGGAGAAAGTCAAACGCCACCTCTGGATGGAATTCCTTGCTTTTTAATTGAAGTAATCCTTTGCATTGTTGGAGGGGGCGGTGATAGGGACCCCCATCCCTCCACAAAGACATCTACAGTCTCCCACAGTCCGTCTCCTCGAGGCAATCTAATATATTGTTGCTAAAAAGTGCATATAGCACAACAAACCTCCCACCAGTTAAAAACAACAGCACATTTGTTCCGTGTTGACTCGCCTATAGAGCGGGGATGTGAGATCCATTCACAAGTGCTCACACAAAGACACATTCCAGTGCCAAGTGTGAACAGACAACGCTGGCCACGTTTGACCGGACGCATGTTAATATCAGGAGTAAAAAGGGCACAAGCTTAATTTCTAGTGATTTCAACACTCAATATGAATGAGCTCCTGAAGACATAAATATATTTTTCTGTGTCTCGTTCTGTTCATATATAATCATCTTTGCAGCACCACGCCAACTACAATTCAGTTGCCCGGTCCAAGAGCAGAGAGAGAGAGACGGAGAAGAAAGACTCAGACAACACACAAGGCCGATCCAAAGAGAAGAAGGAAGAGAAGGATCGCAAAGACAGGAAAAGAGTCAGTATTAACAAGATCACTGCACTTTGAAAAATGGGTTTTTGGAAAGGTCATCCTGTGTTTCTCTATTTTTTTTTTTTAACTCCATGTATTTCTTGTTCTAAAGGTAGCCAGTGTTCATTTTCATTAGACAGAGTAGCAACAGATCTCTACAGTTGGGATTTTAAGTTGCCACTAACATACTGCACGTCTTCTTTCTCCTTTAGGATCATGCTGTCAATGACCGTGAGACGAGCCAAGAGTCCAAACGTAGAAAGGATGAGAACGGAACCAGTATGTTTGCGTTTGACAAACCTGAAATAACCGTTCATTTACCAAATACAGTGTAAAAAAACTGACAAAAGCAAACTCAATTTGTCTTCACAGATTCCTCTAAAAACAGCAAGAGCACAAGTCCTTCCTGCGACTCCCCGCTTTCTGCTGAGAAAGAGAAGAGCAAAAGATCCAAATCTTCCAGTAAAGAGAAAGCGGAGTCATTGAAACCTGAGCGGACGTCCTCTGGAGGCAAAAAGGTCAGCTCAGTTAGTCACCCTCCAACACTGTCACACTCTGTCCTGGTCTGTTCGCAGGGAACATGACCTTTAATTCAGGAAGTTGTAGTCGTCCCTTGTTGAAGAATGTTTTTTAGTTCAAATGTGTATTTTTATTGTGTGAATAAAAGATTAAGACTTTAAATGAATGCTAAATATTTCTGCTTGTGTTGTTGTGCCTCAGGAGTCCAGACACGATAAAGAGAAATCTGAAAAGAAGGAGAAGAGGGACAGCAGCGGAGGAAAAGAAGAAAAAAAGCAATATCCTTAAATGCAGAATGACACCTAGGTCATGATTGATTTTTTTAGTGGGAATATTTTAAAGTGTGGAGTCTTTCTCTTTCACTGCTGCAGCAGATCAGTCGGGGTTACCTGGTCGACACTGACACACAAAGCAGCCTGTTTTAAACTAAACATTTGTGCGCCAGTGTTTCAGTGTGTGTGAAGCACAGCCACTCCGCTGCACCGAATGTGTTTTCCATTTGTCTCCACAATGAGGGCATCACATCCATTTTCGTTCCTATTGTGTGTCACTGAACGCGCTGAGATGCAACAACTGTTCAAGACCGCAGCAGATGCTTTATCGCATCGAGAAGCCAGCCAGCAGGACTCGCTTGTAAACATAATTAGCGCACTAATCCTCGGCCTATAACCATTCAACTTTTGTAATTTGAGCATTAAGCGCGGGCTAATTTCTGTCTGGCAGTTACAGCCGCTCCCTCTGATCCAGCTAAACCAATCATGTGCTCTTAAACTTGGATCTCATAATTTCAATTGGACATTTCAAAGAGCCATTGTGTTGCACATACAGTTGCTCACTCACTTTATACCAGGCAGTTATTTACAATGCACTGGCACTCCACACGAGTATTAATGCTGTTTCTCTCATTTCCTGAAATGGAGAAAGTACTTGTGTTGTTTTGGTTGCTGTTCATGTTGTATTGGATGTTTTGAAGCTTGTCTCTCTTCATGATAGAAACACATGTTTTTTGACGATCGGTAATTCAGCACGTGTCAGCCTTTCAGTCTTTGCTTAATTTACAGTTTCCCTTAACAATCATACTCATAAATCCTCTGACAAGCACAGATAATGTGCACTAATCAGTGAAGGTAAGGCACATTCAGTTCCTTTGCAAACAGCTCTCAGTACAGCATGTATGTGGTCAGCATTTAATGTCTGCTCTCCTCTTTGATCCACAGCAGAACTGGAGACGCTGTGTTTTTATCTGCAACTCCATCTGTACTATGTTGTTAACTCGTACTCTCATTTCTGCCTGTGTTGTTTTGCTGTAAAGTCTCCTCCCAAGTGTTGTTAGCTGTAGTTACTTCAACTTACAGATCACCTCATTATTTTTCCATTTCAGTACACAGTAAAACGGCTGAAATCTGTTTTTCTTTTTGTTGTTTTTCTTTTTGTATTCTTCAGTATGGGCACAATGTGCTGCTCTAATCACAATGTTATTCTAATTAGAGAAGTGGTTACTGTATGAAATGATCTCTTGGTAACACCTGGTCATGGATTCAATAATCTCATGCTTGAATATTTGTTTTGTACATCGTCAGGCTTTGCTTTTTGCTCGTTTTATTGGAGTTAACATGCTTTCCGTACTCACTTACCTCATATCCTTTTTGAGATACTTAGATACTTTTTATTTATTTATCTCCACCTTTTAATCCGAGTAAGACAGTAGACGTAAGTGAGGAAAATGATACAAAGGACCAGTTTGTATATTGTGTACAATAATAAAGAGGGTAACATGAAATTCACATCATGTTATTTCTTTTCTTTTTCTTTTTTTTTTTGATGTCCCTTCCAGTGATTTTGTGTTAACCAGGTTTTTACATAATTTATATAAAAAAAAAAAAAAATGCCAGTTCGATCTTGATTCAAATGTAGAATTGTAAAGATAAACCAGAGAAAACAATTCTGAAGCTCTGTACTCCAAATACAACTGTTTCAAAACGTCTTTTGGAGATTTTATCTGCTGTACTCAATGAGTGTAAGCTTTTTTTAAAAAAACAAAAACCAATAAATAATAGTTTTCCTAGTGTGTCACTTTGATATCGTCTCCTATCGTTCTTTTTGTCTGTCTCTGCAAACAGCTCAGTGTCCACAGACCAGTCACAGCCGGTGTAGAAATTGTTTGAACTTTCACTGTTTGTACAGTTGAATGATTTTAAGAGGTTTTCAGCTCACACTCATCTGTTACTTTTCTGTTTGTCAGTGTAGCCTGTTGACCCACAACACTGAAATACATTTAGCTCAAGAGTCTTAATGGGCCCGTCTTGATATCTGATTGAAGCTGTGTTTTTATTGTGGATACAGTTACATTTGCAGCCTGATCAATCAGATTACCCTCCTGTCATTGACTCTGAATCAGCTCTGTGTTAACTGGTCAAAATGACTTTGGCTGTCTTGACTTCCCTGATGTCACACACAGAATGATAAAGCTACAACACTTTATTTTATGGGTCCCATAGTTTCCCCCCAAAAAAGTGTAGAAATGAACTAAGTTTACAGAAAGTTTCTGGGGAGAAAAAAATGTAATTTGGTGATGACAGTAAGGTGAATGAACAAAGTGATGCACTTCCACCTGATTCTAATATACTGACTGAATCATCTGTGGAGTCTCAGAGTCACAGCAAATGTGATATTAAATCTTTTTTTGTTCTCTCAGTGCTAGAGATGCACCGATACCACTTCTTCCTTCCCGATACTGATTCCGATCCCTGAACCTTAGGTATCTGCCGATACCGAGTACCGATCTGATACCAGCGCTTAGAATAAAAATGGATGGGATATGAACTGTTGTATGTCTCAACTCCTAAAACTCTGTGTAAAATATTAAGAAATAAATACATAATAGTAGAATCAATGCCATACAACTTTATTATTATTATTATTATTATTATTATTATTATTATCCAGTGTTGACACAGATCAAGACACAGGTTAAAGTGCAGCCACACAATTTGGCAAAAAAGACATTTTAAAGGCTACAGTAGAATGCTTTTTAAACTGTGCTCCGTTTCCGTTTCGTTTGCCTGTAGCGTGCGTATGCGTAATGACGTGAGGCATTACATGGTATCGGATTGGTCATAGGCTGTACTCACTGATACCGATACTGCATTTTAGGCAGTATCAGAGGCATTGTTTTATTATTTTATTTGGAAGGAGGACAGTGTGCATTAATGGACATTTCTGTAAATGTGTGAGTTTTAGCCAAAGGCTAATTCACAACTGTGGTCCTCCGGCATGGTGTTAAAAACCTCAGAGTCATTAAAATCCATCAAACAAAAACAGGTAGTCAGGGACAACCATGTAATACTACAGAACGACATCAGAACAGACAGTAATACAAAACAAGGACAATACATCTAGAACAAAACAGAAAATACAAGTGTGACCAACACATTTAGTGCAGTATAATACAGTGCATCATGATTTTAATGTGTGGTAAAAAGTGAGGCAAAGCAATGCAAAATTCCGATACTGGTATCGGTACAACAAGTACTTATTTTCAAAATGCCTGCTGTTGAATTCAACACAGTTAACAACTACATGCAAAAATTTCTCTGAAATTTGTGCCAAACAATATTTCTCATCAGAAAACACATCATGAGAATGATTGGACCTGTAAAATAAAAGCCAAACTTACGAACTCTGTAAAATTCCCCCTTCTTTCTAACATGGAAACCCACTGGTGCCAGGTAAAGAAAAGGATTGTACTAGAAGTTAAACACAAGACAAAGACAATATTCTAATCAATCATGGCAGATTTGCCTTTTAAATTTGTGCAAACTGTTTCAAATTAACCACAGAGACCTCCATGTACACGTGCACATCAAATTTGTCGTCTTGATTAATGATTCTGCTTCAAATCAGGCGTGTTAGAGACACAACTCCACTGAAAATAATGGATCATTTAACTTCTCTTTCTGCCAATAACTCCCTCATGACTGTTCATTCAAACCAATTCTAAACACCTCAGAACTGAGGGAAACCTGTGTAGTCATCTCTCTGAGAGCAGCAGTAGTAAAACCCGGATCATTTTTAACTACGACACAGGCAGACCCGGGACAGTGATGGTCAACATGTTGTGATAGAGGCTGTTAACAAATCTACACTCATGTTGTTATGTCACTACTGTGCTAATTAAGTCCAGGTGGTTCTTGTATGTGCTGTATATTGTGGGATGTTTCTGTTGTTGCTCAGGGATGAGTGCCCTTTGTGTAGGCAGAATGCCACTGAGCATTTCACTGTATTTCTTTGACAGGTAACTTGATTAGATCACTGTGATAAAGTAAAACATGCTGACCCTCACATCTCCAACATGTCCAGACAATTAATTCAACGTTAAAGGAGTCATCGTGTGTTCATGGCTGTAGATCTGTGAGCAGCTGTATTCATATTTGAAACTCTGCACATCAATAAGTTTCCTCTCTGCAGGACTCCCAAACTGTCAGTGCATCATGACGAGGAGAGCCCTGTGGTTAAAGGGGACGACAGCAGCAAATGTGATTGTCCATGATTGGCTGCAGGGTGTTCATTAAAACCTGATAATGGACACCCACTAAATAGTCCTGTCCGTTCACTGTTCTTAATGAATGTGCTGGTAACATAACAGTATCAGCCTGTATCTGATATGAGAAACCATAGCAACAGGGATGCAGCCAAAGCCTCCTTTGACAGTTTATTTACAGAGTGTAGTCGTTCAGTGTCTCATCCTCTGAACACCACAGGATGGAGACTGTAACACACAAGCTGCAGGAGCTACACTGCCCCTCTGAACTCACTGGTGCTTTGTGTCATATCAGTGGTGCTGTAGTGGAGGGTACAGAGGGACCAAGAATGAGCCCTTAAACATGGAAATAAGTTGAGCTGAAATAAGGTCTTTTGTTAACACAAGCTTAATAGACTCCTGAATTATGAAGCTTTTATGTGTCTATAGAAAGTGGTTGCTAACAAGAGGCTAAATGACACTGCAGAACATCATCATGTCAAACACAGCTTTGCAGCCTTGCTGTGGTAGGGATGTTAAATCATGCGACTGTAGTGTAATTTGTTTATAGCGAGATGTTTGCTTTTTACCTCTGGTGAATGCATTTGGGTTTCAAAAATAATGCTTAAAATAATAAAAAAGGTGTTCAGTTGTGAAGATTACTTTGTTAAACATAACATGTAAGTATCATAAAAAATTGTTTGCCAAAGAGCTTATTTTCTGGGGAGTTCCCACAGCCCTATGTTCCCACAGCCCTATGTTCCCACAGCTCTATGTTCCCACAGCCCTATGTTCCCACAGCCCTATGTTCCCACAGCTCTATGTTCCCACAGCCCTATGTTCCCACAGCCCTATGTTCCCACAGCCCTATGTTCCCACAGCCCTATGTTCCCACAGATCTATGTTTCAACAGCCCTGTGTTCCCACAGCCCTATGTTCCCACAGCCCTGTGTTCCCACAGCTCTATGTTCCCACAGCTCTGTGTTCCCACAGCCCTATGTTCCCACAGCTCTGTGTTCCCACAGCCCTATGTTCCCACAGCTCTATGTTCCCACAACCCTATGTTCCCACAGCCCTATGTTCCCACAGCTCTATATTCCCACAGCCCTATGTTCCCACAGCCCTGTGTTCCCACAGATCTATGTTTCAACAGCCCTGTGTTCCCACAGCCCTATGTTCCCACAGCCCTGTGTTCCCACAGCTCTATGTTCCCACAGCTCTATGTTCCCACAGCCCTATGTTCCCACAGCTCTATGTTCCCACAGCTCTATGTTCCCACAGCCCTATGTTCCCACAGCTCTATGTTCCCACAGCTCTATGTTCCCACAGCTCTATGTTCCAACAGCCCTATGTTCCAACAGCCCTATGTTCCCACAGCCCTATGTTCCCACAGCTCTATGTTCCCACAGCCCTATGTTCCCACAGCTCTATGTTCCCACAGCCCTGTGTTCCCACAGCCCTATGTTCCCACAGCCCTGTGTTCCCACAGCCCTATGTTCCCACAGATCTGTGTTCCCACAGCCCTGTGTGGGATGGGTTGGGTTGTGGGAACATAGGGCTGTGGGAACATAGGGCTGTGGGACCATTGGGTTGTGGGAACATAGGGCTGTGGGAACATAGGGCTGTGGGAACATAGGGCTGTGGGAACATTGGGCTGTGGGAACATAGGGCTGTGGGAACATTGGGCTGACCCCATTTTCTGCAATGATTTAAAATCCACTGGGAAAATTCCACAGGCTCTTGGACGAGGGAACCAGCTAAGCTAACTTCTGCATCAGTCCACAGAAAAATGTCTTCCCTTGGAGCACTCTATACACAGGTATACAGACTGTACTCACCTTTTCTTCTGGCCACTTACAGTAAACCCACCTACTGGACATAAAGCCACTGGAATATAAGAGAGTACTGTAAAACTTCATTAAAGGCTTATATCACTGGGATCAGTGGGCCTATGTTTGGGACAGGCATTGGCAATCTAATCAAATTGATTATTTGAATCAGTGTGAATATTACTTGTATAGAAATGAAGCCTCAGATAATGTATCAGTTATGACTCATTCATTTTATGTAGCTCTGACAGACAGTGCATTAGACAGAGAGTGAGTTACGCCATTGAAGGATTATGGCACCCGGCATACCGTCACAACACCACTTCATCCTGTTAAAACAGTCCTCACAACTTGGATTAATTCTTAAGAAAAACCCTTTTGATTCTTTTGATCTGAGGACACTTACTGACTAATGTATCAGGGAACACTAGGACCCAGGTGAAATTTAGCCAATCAAGGTGAGAGCACCTGAGCTGTTAAGAGGCTCATCCTTCATCTGTGAACACTCCGGTGCACATGCTCGCCTGGGTCCTAACAGTCCAGGGAAAGTGCTGATTGCTGTTTGTTCTATATTAAATTTTATGTTGTTCATTGTACAGTTTTATCTGTATTTTTGTAAACTGAACTTATGGTTTTATCTTGTAGTGCTGCAGCTAGTGTTGGCCTATGGCCATGGGAGCAGCTGCTGCAGTGGGAGTTCACCTGTTGAATTGTGGTGATATAATTTAAGGTTTGGTGTCACTAGTCGTAGTTTGGGTGTTTTCCTGTTGAAAAGGGGTTTATTTTGTGTGTAGTTTTGGGTATCCACATATAGTATACTGCCAGTGTACCGGCCTACAGATTGATCGGCCACAACCCTGCAGCAAGACCCTGAAACTTTTAAATGCTTTTATATTACTGCTGTCAGGGGCCCGGCATTCTGACTGTTGGCTTGTAGCTGTAGCTTGTAGCTGGCCTGTAGCTATACGCAAGAGAACATAGGTGCATAAAGGAATGTGAATAACTTACAGGGTAAACGAGGAATGGACACTAATTTGAGGTATCCAACAATCCAGTTTTATACATCCAAAGAACCTGAACTGCTTGGCAACAGTCCAGGTGTCTGATGGTGACAGGTGTTCATTTATCAAAGTGTGTAGCCACACCAGGCTAGTAAAAGGGACTGGGCGTTTAACTGGGACTAGGGTTTTAGTTGAAGTTTTACAGTGTACCCACTTCCTCCTTGGTAACC
Source organism: Epinephelus fuscoguttatus (assembly GCF_011397635.1). Lineage (NCBI taxonomy): Eukaryota > Metazoa > Chordata > Actinopteri > Perciformes > Serranidae > Epinephelus > Epinephelus fuscoguttatus. Next base: position 41,495,186 of record NC_064763.1, on the reverse strand, counting down.
TGGCCATCTACTGTATGGTGACCTAGCGCTCCTTTAGGCTGCAGCCGACAGTGACGTTACTCACGGTGCATCGTTTGTTCGTAAAAATCTTCATATTGATTTGAGGACAGTGACACGACTGGGTCGCTTGTCTTGTTGTTAAACATACTGTCAAATTATATTTACTGTCTGTCACATGTGCACAGTCGTATTGAGTTGAATCGTGCTAGCATTATGTTAGCTTTCTGGCTAATAGCTGAGCCAGATATCTCCTGTTGCACAGTCGTCCAAGTATTTATGGTTCGTCTTATTTACTGGAGTCGTTTACAATGCTTCCATTGCATAAGAACGTTATGGGATAGTTATCGTTGTTGCAGGTATTAGGTAAACCCTCAGGTGTTACCAGGGAAACTGAGTTATGGCTTGTGAAAACTTAAGATTTTGACTGCAAAATGCATGAAATATAAATGAATATTCTTACTTTTTTTTCTTTGGTAAGTGACGATGGTGTAAGTGGGGTCCATTATCTGGAATTAATGGCCAACGGGAAGGCGTGAACCATTTGACGTGCAGCAGAGGTAATGGACACCACATCAGGCATTATCCCGTACATAATGTGTTATTTCTGACACACTCTGGATCTAACCATGAACATTTTTCCGTTGTGTCTACCTATCCACCTCATTTTCTCATCTCCTGGCACAAGTGGACCTCCATACCAACATTAAAGCAGCATGTCTGTGTAAGTTATAGTAAACTCTGCAATAATACTTGTGTGACGTAAAGTAGCATAAACCTGCAGTGGAACAAACATATTCCTCTGATTGATAAATGACAGTAGATTCATTTCTTCAGTGACAGTTTATGTATTTTTTTTTTTACATGTAAAAAAAGATGAAAGTCCAATAGAGTAATATAAACCTGCTTTTATTAAGGAAATGTAATAAAATCCTTTGTACATGACCTCTCCACAGAGGTTCATTGTGTCCATACATGCAACTCTCATGGTTGAGGTACTGTTACAAATGAACTGGAAAAACTAAAACCAAACCGGATCAAATGTTGTTATGAGACTAACTAAACCAGGGTCCATTTTGAGTTGCAGTTTGGTCAAACTATCACCAAGTTCACATGCACTTTATCCGGGGAGAAAAGGATGAGAAAGTCTGATATACTAAACAAATGTAGGCGTACATGGTTTGTAGCATTTGTAGGATTTTTTTCCTTCAGTTTATAAAAAGTTCACTTATACAAACAGACAAACGTTTTCATTTGTAGCTCTTTCCTGAATGTACAGTCCACCTTCTGCATAATGCATAGACACAGAAAGCTCATCACAACCAAAGAAGCTATGGTGTGTTATCATTTACCAAAAATGTTGAGTTCACAGCTGCAGATACTGCATTTACATGAGAACGGCTTCTAAGTGTGTACAAAGTGTAAACCATAAGCTCAGTTAAACCATTTGAATATGCTGTCACATAAAAAGGGGTCACTCTCATAGTCTCTAAAGGATTTATAATGCTTTTGATTTTAACAATATGGCACTAAGTGATTAAAAGCGGACCTCATTTCAATAAAAAACCTTTTTTTTTTTTCCAAATGGTGGCAGTTGAATCAAATGCAGTCTCACATGGTTGATTTAAAACAAGCATCTAAGTGAATACAGTCAGTTGTATACAATGTCCAACAGGCTCTGAAAACGACGCCACCTAAGCAGCTTCAGGTGACCTCTACTTTCATATTATTGATATTTTCTGAGTAAAAACAGGGGTACAATGTTGTCACTTTAATTGATGCTTAACCCTATCGACTGATGCTTGTCCTAAATATCATGAAACTGAAAATAGTCTTATAGTAAAACAAGAAAATGACTTTACTTCACTAAATATAACATTTATCCAACTTAAGATTTCACCACAAAAATATGTCTGTAAAATGACTTAATAAGTACTCCCGGATGTTTTGATTGCAAATCATGGCTTTTTTTTCTTTTTCATCAAAATAGAAAACAACAGAAATTTCAACAGTTCATCTAATTGTCATTTGAAGCAATTCTTTTTGCCCTATAGATCCACAGATTTTGTTGTTGTTGTTGTTTTCAAGTGAATACAATTTTAATTGCATTGCCATGACGCCGAAATGCTCCATAAGGCACTACAAGAGGCAAATCTCATGTTTCCAGAAGCAAAAGTTCTGTTGCGTCATTGCCCTCTGTTAGTGTGACGGGCCTCACAACCCAGAATGAGCACTTGTTGACTTGTAGGCTTGAGTCCAAGCTGATGACAAAGAAGGCTGTTGCCTCTAGGATGCCAGCCTCGGGGTGTCGGGGTCACACAGAGTGGCTGTTACCATCCAGACGCACCAGTGGGAATCGACATATTTCACTTCTGCAGAGGAGATGTGCAAAGGATAACAATCACATGAAAAAGCTGCCACGACACTGTGAATCATCTCTGGCTGCTTTGTTCAACTCAAAACTATCATTTCCCCTGCTGCCTCAGACAGATTAATTGAACTCAAAGGGAATACTGCACCCACAGAGCGACCTTTTGTATGTTAATAACTGATCTTGTGTATCCTGTGTTCTTGATGAATGGAAGGAAATGATGTCTGCATTTAACAACAGCAAAACTATATCAAACCATCAGTTTACAAACACTCACACAACTTGAGCAGTATGATCCAAGTCTCATTTATCCAGTCGTATGCTCAGTACTTCCCAGACGCACACATTTTAGCCAAAATCTCACTTTTTAAAACAATTCCAAACACAAAAAGTGCGCACAGATAGTGCATACATTTGACTTCTGCTCATGCATTCTCTTGCACACATGTGACTGTGTGCGCTGCACATTCATGGGTGTGACTTTTTTTACAGAATTGTTTTAAAAGGTTTTAGCAAAAATGCATGTTTAGGAAGTACTTGGCGTAAGACTGGATACATGAGACTTTTAAATTGATGTTTTAATATAGTTTTGCTGTTATAAACATGGTCCCCTCTTACTTCAATTAATCAAGAATGTTTTTTGGTTTCTTCAATCATCATTAAGGCATGAGAGAAAGACAAAGTTGTCTTCACGAATTCAAAGTTGCACAGGATGAGTATTCCTTTTAAGTAGAATAGTGGTGTAAAAGGTGTCTACATAAGAGTGACATGACACTGTCATAACTATGACATGACATGGTCATGAACCTGTCATGAACATTATGTACATGTCATAAACGTGTATGACTGCTGTCATTAAGTGTCATTCGGTTTTTGTCATGACAAGTTGACATTGTTTGGGTTGTCTTGATTATGACAACTTGACATTAATCAAAGTGACATTACCAGAAGATGCACCTCTTTTTGTGTTAATGACAAGATGACATAATGATTGATACAAAGACATCTTCTGGTAATGTCATCCTGGTTAATGTCAAGTTGTCATAATAAGGACATCCCAAACAAATTTAATGTCAGCTTGTCACGACAAAGACATCTTCTGGTAATGTCACTTTGATTACTGTCAAGTTGTCATACTTAAGACAACCCAAACAATGTCAACTTGTTATGACAAAGACAACTTCTGGTAATGTCACTTTGATTACTGTCAAGTTGTCATACTTAAGACAACCCAAACAATGTCAACGTGTTATGACAAAGACAACTTCTGGTAATGTCACTTTGATTAATGTCAAGTTGTCATAATCAAGACAACCCAAACAATGTCAACTTGTTATGACAAAGACAACTTCTGGTAATGTCACTTTGATTACTGTCAAGTTGTCATAATCAAGACAACCCAAACAATGTCAACGTGTTATGACAAAGACAACTTCTGGTAATGTCACTTTGATTAATGTCAAGTTGTCATAATCAAGACAACCCAAACAATGTCAACGTGTTATGACAAAGACAACTTCTGGTAATGTCACTTTGATTAATGTCAAGTTGTCATAATCAAGACAACCCAAACAATGTCAACTTGTTATGACAAAGACAACTTCTGGTAATGTCACTTTGATTAATGTCAAGTTGTCATAATCAAGACAACCCAAACAATGTCAACTTGTCATGACAAAGACAACTTCTGGTAATGTCACTTTGATTAATGTCAAGTTGTCATAATCAAGACAACCCAAACAATGTCAACTTGTTATGACAAAGACAACTTCTGGTAATGTCACTTTGATTAATGTCAAGTTGTCATAATCAAGACAACCCAAACAATGTCAACTTGTCATGACAAAGACAACTTCTGGTAATGTCACTTTGATTAATGTCAAGTTGTCATAATCAAGACAACCCAAACAATGTCAACTTGTCATGACAAAGACAACTTTTGGTAATGTCACTTTGATTAATGTCAAGTTGTCATACTTAAGACAACCCAAACAATGTCAACTTGTCATGACAAAGACAACTTTTGGTAATGTCACTTTGATTAATGTCAAGTTGTCATAATCAAGACAACCCAAACAATGTCAACGTGTCATGACAATAACAGAATGGCACTTAATGACAGCAGTCATAAATGTTTATGACATGTACATAATGTTCATGACAGGTTCATGACGGTGTCATGTCATAGTTAAGACAGTGTCATGTCACTCTTATGTAGACACCTTCAAGTAAAGTGTTACCCAATAATTAGTTCAAAGTTGGTTCATGAGTTGTGAAAATGAGTTAAGTTATCTGAACTTAAGATAAAAAGTCCACTAAACTCAAAATATTAAGTTCAATAAACACACATCAGAATAGATGGTGAGTGCACTGGGGTAGGGACTGACTTTGATACTAACACTCATCATGGTTTGCACCATTTTCATTATCATGAAAAGAAACAACCATAACTTCAGTTAACACGTATTAAAGACAAACAGCAAGTTTCCAAACAGTGGGATCTCTGGAGAGTTTTAAATCTCAAACAAGGCATGCTGGGAAGTCTGTTCGTGTGCTCATCATGTTGCGTGAGCTCTCAGCTGTACATTCATTCACCTCATCATTTCAAATCATGTTAAACACTAGGAATGAATGTAAAATTAATAAAACATTTGTTTACATTAAGTTAATGGTGAAAGATCAGCGTATTCCACGAGATGGATTTATGATGTAACATATTAAACTTTGGGACGTACCCTTTAGATCTTAACACTCTCTGTCCCGTAGACGTTGTAGCCTTCACGGTACGTGGCAAAATTCTGGGTGTTTGCAGGAGGGGCTGGCTTAAAGTTTTGGGCATTCTTTGCCAGCTTCAGTCTTTTGGTTTCTTGCCGTGACTTATAGCAGAACTCTATCAAAGCCACGGTCATAGCCAGGCCAAGCCCTCCGACCAGAATATAGAAGACTCCTGCCACGTTGCTCAGGCTTAGTGCACTTGTCTTGTCCTGGGGGAGGTAGAGACCACCGTTAAGACTTCTTTTACTGGCACTCTGAGGCTGTCTTCAAACATCACAATGCACATCCTGCTGCACTATGACTAAACAGTTACTCAGAGGAGGCTGATGCTAATTGTGTCTACAAAACCCTCTGAGATACAGATGCCTGATTTAGCCTATAAAGTGAGGTAAACTGGAACAACTTAAATATGTCTAGTTCCTCCTCTCAAGTTATTTCTAAGAGCTGGGAAGGTGAATGTAGACAGAGATGCTATCTATCCTGCTTTATGGTCTCTTTACGAGGCCACGTCTAGAGGAAGGCGGTCGTGGTCGTACAGGTCTACAGATTAAACCCTCGATTCACTATCATAGCTGCTCAACTTCAACACACTGCATTTACAATCAAAGTGGCAAGCTGTGGAGGGTGAATTGAACCATTTTGCTGCTATTAAAAGCCAAACATTGATATTGAAATTAATTTATGTGAGGTTTTACCATTTGCATTCTAACCTTTAGGGACATTTTGCAGCCCTAAAGGAAGTAAATTCACATTTTCATATCTAAAAAGTCGTATTTACATTAATTTAAGAAGTGGAAAACAAAACAAAAAAAAGTTCCTTACTCTGACACTCCTTGGATGAGACCTGACTATTAAATACTATTTGACCACTTTGTGCTCAGATGGTATTTAAAGGTCACTTTGGACTTTGTCAGAATAAGGATGCCTTTGGGAAACTAGCTGGTCATACTGGCGTTAGCAGGTTGCATACAAATGAATAACATCAACGATAAACTAAATTTCAATAAAGGTTTGGATGACTAAATAGCAGTATAATGGTTTCAATTCTATGATTCAACTTTTCAAAAATTTTATGGTATGAGTAAAAGAATAGTGTAATCATGCTGTAATGTTACAAATATTAAATTGTCTACATACAGCAGCAATAAAGTCATGTGTAGTGTGCAAAGAAATTAGACTATGTGTGAAGTAAATGTAGTTTTTAATGTGAGTATTGACACATATATCATGTCCTGATTAAAATGTCTGGGAGAATGTATGCTTTAAATGTTTGCATATGAACAGTTAGGTCAAAATGCATTTTTCAATCAGTATAAAAAGACCTGCAGCGACTGACCTTACTTCCCGAGTCCTTGGTTCCACATTCACCCTTATCGTACCACCATTTGTTTTTCAGCTTGTCTAAGATGCCTTGTTCACTGAGTTTCAATACTGCAAGGTTTACAGGAGTTCTTCACGTGGGAAATAACATAAATAACATTTTATTATGTTATTTTATGTTATTAAACTTTTTAAACTACTTTATACTGTGCAAAGCGATAGAGTAGGGTCCTGGCCAACACATTCACAGATAGCAAGCAACACTACAGTATATAAAATGTAAATATATGTATGACCTTTCATAATCCATGACTACCCTAGCATGCCAGACCCCACCTATATCGCTTTGAGTAATCGGCACACACTGATCACAAGAAGAGAAAAAGATTTGAACTTGCAGAATAAAGCAGCTGCTGCATAGCTTTCACAGAATGAAAGAAAACAGAGGCAGTCATTGCTGAGGGCACATTACTTCACTATGGGCAGCCTTTTTGATGTTTAGCAAGGTGGATCTAACAGGAACCCTTTCTTGACTAACAGACAAAACACAGCAGTCCAATTTCATTAACAGCTGTCAGAGGCTAATGTCTCACAAAATCACCCACACAAAGAAACATGGTTATTATGAAGTGTTTCTGAAGCCAGATGGGGTCGAGAAAATTTGGTTGTAAGAGTCTCTAAAGACACTTTTTCTACACCAAATCCCTGATGAGTCACAGATTGAATTTTTTTGTTTTTGTTTTGCAAGACATTAAGTTGAGTTTCATTGACTGATAGATTCCCATGCTTATTTCCTTTCAGAAATAAGATCAGTGTTTGTAATCCAACATCATGAAATATATTGTATTCACCACTGTTGTACAGACTACAAATCCTGTTCTGATTATTTATTTAAAAACAAAAAACATGAAGAAGTCATGCATGATGTTAAGTGGATGATCTGCAGTCCTGTTCTCCAGGCAGAGCTCTTTGAAAGGCAAAGTTATGATGATTTAGTTCAAGTGTTAAAAACTTAGACGCATGAATTTAAATAACAAACTAATTCCTGTGACGCAGCCTCGTCAGTGCCGCTGACTTTTCTCGGCAGAGGAGCAGAGAGATTTGAACATAAACTCTGAACTAAACGCTTGTTACACTTTATGAATCGAGCCGGATGCAGGGAAGATCCTACACACAGTGATTTATAATTATATTTTCTGGACAATGAGACTTTTTTGGATGTGTAATCTCTGTGTGATGCAATTTAGAGACACAAAAAAGCTTTCAAGTGAGCTGTTTTCCTCTAATTTTTCACAGTAATGCTGTTTAAGGGGAACACATTCATCACAATAGAAAGCACTTCTAAAGTTAATTATGAATGAGCATGTATTGACTTTTATCTTGCCTTCTTTTACTCTCTGTGACACACGACTCCGACCTTTCACCTCCCAAACAGAGAATAAACTCTGACAACAGTAATTGATTCTGTCTCAGATTTACCTCATACTGCATTGTTTTTCTCAGTGTCTTATCTTTCCATCACATAAAAATAACTACAGCTGGTTAAAGGTTGTGATTGGTTGTGATCGGATAATCAGTCACACAGGATTGTGGGTAGGATGATTTACTCTACTGACTTGTCTTTTCTCCTCATTATAAATTACACATCTATATTCTTTCTGCTCCAACATTTAAAAAAAAAAAAAGCTGCAACAACCTGCTGGTCATTTGATAAAGACCTCACACACACCACCAGGTGGTGGCCATGGACTTTTAATAATACTCTGATGAGCACTGTTTAGAGACACTCATATATTTCCCTGTATCTTTTCTCATCTGAAAACCTAAATAGCAAAATGTCATCCACATATACCACACATTGTGCACAGACACAGAGTATAGCAGTGGCTGCAGTGACACATTTGATTAATGGTTTGGATCATACGTGTGTGGATGAAATTTACCTTTCGTCACCAGACAAAGATATAAACTAAAAATGAAGAGCTAATGCTGGAGCCTGACAGAGCAATGAAAGGGGCTTCAGAGGTGAAAAAAAAAACACTTGTGAAAAACACTAAGTGATAATAACAGAGAGAAGCAGAAAAAAACTGTTCATCTGTTTCCCTCTGAGTCCCTAATTAGCCGGGTTTGTAATTATTTGTCCCAGGGACATAACATCACAGTATTAAAGTATTTCTGCTCTATTGCCCGTTACAGTGTGGTCTGTGTTGGCAAATAACTCCCCCTGTCATTTACCATCAAAGAGCTGTCCCAAACCTCTGATGTAATCGCAGTTTACAGCTGCACAGAGAGTGAACTCTGATAAACAGGTGATTTATCAGGCCCGAGCTGACTCACATTTACAGTTCACTGAGAGCATTTCCACCACAAACAGCTCCATTTAAAGCAAGAGCTAAGAATGATAATAATGTGCTGCTGCTAATTGAATTTCTACAGCTTCATTATACAATCAGATAGAAAATGATATGAAATGAAGCGAACGAAAACAAGTCGATTGGGAGATGTAGTAACACTTGAATTGAACTCTTAATTGAATTACGGTCCACAGCTCAGAGCCACTGAGCCCACAAAACACACGTTATACTCAAGTTATACTGAACAGTCGGTCACACACAGGATGCATGTGGATGTGTCTGTCAAGAGAACTTCCTCCTTTCAGTTTGGTGCATCATCCCTCATAGTTTATATAGCTTTTGCATCAAAACTCATAGTTTAAATACAAATTAAATTATAAAATAATATAAAAAACATACACACACAAAAAAAGTAAGAATGAAAAGGCCTACGTTTAATTATTTTTCAGAGTTTACAGTTTTATATTGAAAAATGGCAAAGCCAACCTAAAGGCCACTCGAAAAAATGTTTATAATCTTACTATATAATGACGAAAACTCTGTGTGTGTGTGTTCCACGTTTTTCTCCTCACTGACTTGGTCAATCCATGTGAAATTTGGCACAGTGGTAGAGGGTCATGGGAGGATGCCAATGAAGCAATATTACATCAATTGGCCAAAGGGGGGCGCTATAGCAACCCATTGAAATGTCAAACTTTGAATGGGCATATCTCATGCCCCGTATGTGGTAGAGACATGAAACTTTGCACAGAGATGCCTCTCCTCGTGAGGAACACATTTGCCTCAAGAACCCATAACTTCTGCTTATATAGATTTTCTGCCATTTTGAATTTTTTGAAAAACACTTCAAATGGATCTCTTCCTAGGAAGTTTGAGCGATCTGCATGAAACTGGGTGAACATAATCTAGGGACCAATATCTAAAGTTCCCTCTTGGCAAAAGTTGGAAAACTTCCTAAAACTGAGCTTCTATAAGGCAATGAATATTGCGGAGGGCGTGGCTCATCACATAAAGGTGTAGAACATCTCAAGGGTTTCACCCATCACCACGCAACTTTGTAGGCATATGACCACACATAATCTGAGGGGACCCCTCCATTATTGACCCCATCAAACAAAATGGGGGCGCTAGAGAGCTCATTTCTTATCTAGGCCTAACCGCCATATGGATTTTTACTAAACTTGGTAGATATGTAGAACAGGATGCCTCAAGGTGACTGGAGAAATTTAACTCTAATTGGCAACTGGGTGGCGCTATAACAACAGAAAAATGCTTACAAATGGCTAAAATGCGTCCGATCGCTGTGGCTCCCCCTGTGGACCAATGTTGGTGTTGTTTCTAATGTTTGGTATGACTAAGTCATGGTATGGTATGCTGTACATAATCACGGAAACTGTCAGTGTGTCATTCTGTCTGTCCCACGTTTTTCTACTCACTGACGTGGTCAATCTATGTGAAACTGCACATAGGCATTGAGGACTGGCATAGGTAGAAGGTGACAAAGCTACCAATGGCTATGGCCTAGTTGTATATATATTAATATATGATTGCACATAACAAATAACAAATAAAACCTTTTGATTCTAACAAATTCAGTGTCTCCCTCTGCATGCCTCAATCCTTAAAATGTAACTTTAATGGCAGAACCTATTGTGAGATTGAGTTCTAAGGTCAATAGGGAGCTTATTGCATGGCATTAACAACACCCACACATTATTGTCATGTATTCAATAGTTACCAGCACCAACACACTGGATACAGCAATTCACTTCCTCAGCCTCTGTCTTCTCTCGATTCTACATTCTCTCTGGTGACTCTCTGATTATGCAAAGGCTCATTAATTATGCATCCAGCTGACCAATCAGATTTCATTGAAGTCGGGGAGTATTTGACATCATTTTCTCCAGGAAGCAGACTGATGTATCTAATCTGAAGGGCCTAGATTCCCTGGGGGACTAAAGCTGCTCACAGTGACATATTTTAACAATACTGACCAAATCTGAAAACTGACTGACTTTAAAAAACCATTTCTATGACTATATGAAATATAATTTCCATTGCAGTAGACCATTAAAGAAATGTTTGCTAATTGTTTTTGTCTCAGGCTGGTTTGCATTTTAAAAGCTAATCACAATGTATGAGTCCAGCTGCCTGATGCAGTACAGGGGGGTGGACAGAATATCAAGGACCACTGTGCAATCTATTGCAAAGCAATGCAACAGCTAGTGCTATAAATCTTACATTTGTGAAGTTAAATAATTTATGATGTTCATGTTTTTGTTGAGGCTGCGTCAAAGCGGTATTGATTCACCTCTGTAGTAATCTTTTGGGGTTGTAGTTTCAGTAGCTGAAGTATTACCTCGCATGTTAAGAGACCTCTAAGCTTCACAGAAATACTATCATACTATTTATTGTGCTGGGTTTGATACATTATACAGGTGTTTCTTTTATTGTGTCCACCCCTTTGTACCCGAATGTGGACTCCATCAGAACTTTACCTTTCAGTCTGTCTGCAAAACAAGAGAACAGCATCTAAAAACACTTGTGACCACATGAAATAATTCACATGCACCATACTTACTCTCGTGGCCAAATTAGGACATAAATCACAAACTGTGTGATGTCAAATTAAATAAACATCACACAGTATAAACAAAAATTACCCACATGGTTGTAAGTGTTTTAAGTCACCCAGCTTTCATTAATTAACATAACAGCTGCTGCGTGATACAACGTTCTGTCTGGAGTTTGGTTTTAATAACAGGTTAAAAAAATCAGATTTTTAGTATATGAATATAAATATATCCCAGTGATGCTGTGCTGTGGATGCCATATTTTCTCAGTGGTAGTTACATACAATATATTTCCTTCTCATTGTTGAATTACCCACACGTGCATTTCTGAAAGTGAAATAAGGACAAAGAAATGTGGCAGTCACACGTGATTGTGTTACACTGATCATCTATTCTCTCTCTAGCCAGGAGGTCGAGGCAAACTGCCAGTGAGAGGAGACGGCTTCTTTGTGTTATCCCACCGGTAGTATCCATGTCCTGCTCACTCAGGAATGAATGACTACAGTCAATAACAGCAAAGTTTGCCTCTTCTCTTCTCTCGCAGTCTTGCCAAGTGTACTGTGGTCATGGTGCAAGCTGAAGAGCAGAGGCAGAGATGGATCCACAGTTGAGCGCTGTTACTGCGCCCTGGCCTCTGAAACAAAAAGATCAGGGGCCTCATTTATAGAAACATCGTACAACAGATTTGATTGAATAAAAGGGTTCCAGCTCTTCTGCAGAGCTGAGGAGACATCATGTGCACGTAGGACGGGCTTTGTGATAATAATCAGTCAAGCTTTTCTATTCTTTATACTTTTCTCTGTTTTAAAAAATGTTTAAAGTGAGACTATGTGACTTTTTTGAGAGAAGAAACTTCTTCCTCTTACAAATGGAAAGTTAAATTCATAAGTGATAATTCTCAGCCCTGCTTCAGTATTCACTCTGCCTCACTTGTAGTCAGTGGTGCCACCATGGGGTGAGCACAGCTACCCTGATACAACTGCACCGAGGCGACATTTCTTCAGTGTTTATTGTTCAGAAGGTTTTAACCAGGTGCGAATTATCTGCAGAGGTCTCTTTCTCTCCAAAACAAACAGACCCAGTGATTAACACCAGTAATAACACCACACAGGCAATTTCACATAACAAATCAGTGCTTCTAAGATGCTGTTTGGCACATTAGAGACGGGCTGCTGTTTCAAGCACCTTCTAATGTGTGCTCACGTTTTTCTAAAAAACTTGAGATCCAGACATTCAGCAGGTTTTTAACCAGGTGCTAAATTATCCACAGAGTCTTCCTTTCCAAATGGACCCGCTGATTTAAACTGATAAAAACACTGAATAACTGAATCAGTGTTTTTCCAACACTCTCATCGTGGAGGGGCCGCTAACTGCAGTGGCCAACATGAAAACACGAATGGCCCGAGAGAGAGCAGGTGTTTGGTGGTGGTTTGTCTGTTCTGGGCTACTGTAGAAATATCCGAGGACCGGCTCCCTGTGTAGATATAAGCAGCTCATTCTGAGGTAATGAAAACACAGTGAGTCTTATTTTCACGTGATTATACACTAAAGAAAACATACTTATTATATCATATGCCATCTCTGCCAATATATCCTTCTCAGTCCTACACACTGGCATTTACTGGCCCACTTGAAGAACAATTAATCACCTACACACATCAAAACATGCACTGTGGCGCTCAACATGTTAAGTGTTCCAGTATTAGTCAATGCACATCAGATGGTTTTCAGCTAATCTATATATTACAACAGCATAATAGAAATCTTGAAATTCAGTTTTGGCTTTTTGTTTTGGTGTGCCACAGATTCTCAGTGATCCCATTTGACCACCTTGAGAAAAATGTCTGGGGCAGCATGGCTTTGAATTGACATCTGTCAGACAGATCACTGACTTTACGACTCTTACTACGTGTTTGGCCAAAGTTGCATAGTCTCACTTTAAGGTTTGAATGGATCTTTAGTCATTTGTACATCAGCTTTATGCTCAATATGAAAAAAAGTGATCTCAATACAAATGTGAGATTCAAATCAAATCCTCTTGTACAAATGGGGCCCCTGGTCACATCTTACACTCTACTACTGCAGGGTTTACCAGGTCAGGGTGGCCATGGATAGACTTTGACCGGCCTTAGATCAAGACCAACCAAAGGGTTCTGTCAGTCTTACGCTGGATTTCGATGAGAGGATGTTGGACAAAAAAGTTGGACCGTTAGTTGTCACTCTGTCATTAGAATTCTCACGTTTGCCTGCGATGCTTAGTCCCCTCAAGACAACGCTGTTCCCCGTGCCTGCCCTAACGCCCAGGCGGCAGATTGGAGAGTGCATACATTGTTTGACTTGGAGGTATGGATCGTCGAATAACGTTAGCTCTTAAGTCCTTCTGGCATTAGTTTGTCACAAACTAAGATACAAAGCTGTCATGTTGGCCTGTAGATATAAAAAACAGAGGGGAATGTGATGTCCGTCTTTCATGACTACAGGCCAAAAATATGGAAAAACTACCCTGTCACAAGAAGAAGAATATGAAGCACTTAATAATCTCATCTTTCTCTCCTACTTGTGCACTTTGCTTTATCTCACACTATTGGGCTTTTTCCTCCTCCATTAGCCAAGTAAAGGGTTCCCAGTTGATCACAGTTGCACGATAAAGAATGGAAATACAAACTTATTTATCTGTAACTTATTAACAGATATTTGGGCCCAGAGACTACAGTCAGTGACGACAGCCTTGCCGATTACTCTGTTCTAGGATACCCGACTTTGGTGACATTGAGGCTGACCTTAGAGTCACCTCCCCCGCTGCCGCACTCTCCCTTGTCGTACCACCATTTGTTTTTCAATTTGTCCAAGAGGCCTTGCTCATTCAGTTTTAACACTGCCAGGTTAACAGCATTTCTTGAAACGATAAAACATAACTTGTAAGAAAATGAACAGGTCCGTGAGAAATCTAATATAGAATATTAGTAAAAAATAGTGATAAATATCAATGGTTCATAAGGGGAGCACGGAAGGGACAAATTGGTAAAGAATTTCACTGGTGTGGGAGGGTGAGAAGCATTTTTACAGCAAAGAAAATGTTAAATATTAGAGAGGTGGCATGGAGGGTTACATTGCTTGTAACTGAAGTGTGCGGGATGGGGACATTCTGTCATTGTTGAATACGAAATAAGAACATCCAGCATGCAGCTTAACATTCATCACAAGTGACAGACCAGCACTGTAACTAGCAAAAAACCCCAAAATATATCAGTGTTGAATTAGAAGCAATGCAAAAGGGCACCACAGAAACCAGGAGGGAGGAGAGGTTGAAGGGCAAAACAAACAGGGCTGGGGAAGGTGACACATCCACATTCAAATGGATTTACTGAGTGTGACTAATATACCAATAACCTTAAGAGAAAGAAGAAACAGAGACACAAGCAAGATACATAGGACAGAACATAAAAATGGCTGAACGTGTTGCTTAAACTCATAATACTGTTCACTCATTGATGCACTTGGAAAAAACAGAAGAATTAAGGAGTGAGGAAGAAGAGAATGGCAAAAGGAGACATCAGGGTAGGTGGAATACTATAACAACATGGAGGATATTGTTATATTATCCCACCCACCTTAATGCAGAGCCTTTCGGTGTAGCCACACCATAGCCCTTAGAGTCGAGGTTGCCGCCCACTTTCATGGTGTCACACGGTTTCCGCTGCTCTATGTACTCGTTCATTGTGGATTCGAGTAGAAAGGCGAACTTGCCCTTCGACTTTCGTACCCTGGCAACCCCGTCTGGTGTTGTCTTGGCAAACACTGAGGGTTCAGCTGATTTCATGTATGACCACATTTTCTCATAAACTGCTATTTTGGAGCGCTGCATTTAAGGACAAAGAGAGAAGACAGAAACAGTTTAATTATGCACTTCATAAAACATCAACAACCATAAGAACATTTCTAGTGAGCAGCTGTGGGTTTGAGCAAAAGGAAAAGTTCCTCATTTTGGGAAATACTTCCATGAGAAGATTGACACCACTCTCATGTCTGAAAGTGGTGTCAGTCTTCTCATCTACCACAACGAGGAGGTGAAAAAGCATTTTTCCAAAGTGTGGAACTGATCCTTTAGAGCAACTCTGAATCACATGGAAAATAACTGCTGTGGCTGCACCTCCTGGCCCCAGTCCATCATGTGTCTGCTGTGACACAACAGACTGGGGCGTGGCCAGAAGTGCAACATGCTTCAAGATTTCAACACAGTTCCTACCTCTTGTAATTCAGAGTGGATTTACCCTTTAAATAATAATAATAAAAAAAAAGTCGAAGTAGTGGGCTTTTTGCCAGCGGCCTGAAGTCTGACAATCTGGCAGCTCAGCAGAAGCAAAATGCAGGCCATGTTTGGTATCAATATTAACAGACAGAAGTGACCTCCTCCTCCTACTCTGTTTGTGTCCCTACCAGCAGGTCACAGCTGGAGTCACAATCATCACGCTCCACTTTCTGTTTAAATATTTCAGTCTATTTGATTTGACCATTGTGCTTCTGCAACATTAAACTTTGTGCAGCTTGATGATACTATAACTTCAAACACAGTGACATGAGCAAGTATTGTACAACTGCAGGTTCTCCACTAAATGTTTCAGTGCAAAGACCTTCACATACAAACTGTCAGGGCCGGTGTGCATTCATTAAATACCTCAGCCAACTGCTCCTTTATAAAGCCTCTTACTGATTGATGTCATACACAGTGTTTTATATAGTCAGTGATGGATGAAGTACTTAAACTTTTACTGAAGTAAAGTATTAATACTACAGTGTAGAAATACTCGGTTACAAGTAAAAGTCCTGCATTCAAACGGTTTCTTACGTAAAAGTAACGTGCAAAAAGTAAAAGTAGTCATTAAGATTATTTCAGAATAATACACATTATTGGTTTACAGTTAGTGATGCATTAACGTGTACATCATTTTGGTGTTACAGCTGGTGAAGGTGGAGGTGGAGCTGGTTTATATGTTGCATTATTAATCAAAATCTGCAAATTAATTTAAAGCCCCTACAAGGAGCATTTTTGAGTTGATGTTGGCGACCCTGTGGACAAAAGCAGTAGTGTTTTGCCGGAATGAAGCCTACATTTCCCATGAGCTCTAGCGCGTATTGTCGTAAAGACGCTTACCTGGCTCGCGCATGTGTTTGTTTTGGGGATGAATGAAACAACAAGACGGGAAAACTTTGCCGCGCCCCAGCTCCACCTCTCCAGCGTAATCGCCACCGCTGCCGGGGTAAACACAGCGGTTGGCTGGTAAGGCTAATGGCCTGTTTGGCGAGCACTTCCACGGCTTCTTGGACTGAGTATGGAGCGGTGCCTCGCCTCTTTATTTCCAGCCCCGCGGCCCCTGCTCTCCTCGGGTGAATCTGCGCAACCTGCGGCCTCTGTGTGCGGCTCCCCGGACAGCTAATGCCGTGGACCCGCCGGCTCCTGCCAGGATTGGGCTGGTAAATGCTAGATCGCTAGCGAACAAAACGTTTATCCTGAAGGATTTCTTGACTTCCCGAGGATTGGATTTTCTCTGTGTGACTGAGACGTGGCTGACTGTTGGTGAGTCCAGTGCTTTCACAAAACTTTTACCCGATGATTGCTGCTATTTTAACTCCCCGCGGACGTCGGGTCGAGGAGGAGGAATAGCGACTAGTTATAAGAGTCACTATAAATGTAAGCAGCTAGGTAAGATGACGTGTGCCGTCTGAGTGCCGTAAATTGTTTCGTCCTGGAAGCGACCCGGGGCGGACCTGGAGACAGTTTCCTAAAGGTATGGATATACACTATATAGAAATAGCTTATCTTCACACCGATGGTCTCATTTGCTGTTGTAGGTCACGCACAGACATCAGCAGAAACCAGAGACGTTTGCATATCCAGTTAAAAGTTCCTTGTAGCGGCTTTAAGTTATCAGATGAATGCAATAAATGCATCATGTGTGATGCAAATGAGCAGGGAGCTCCGGCCATGACACAGAGCTGGTTGAAAATCATTAACTTTAACGTGGTACTGCACATCAATATAAACTAATCCAGTTATAAAAAGATTAAAATCATGATTGAGTGGGCACTCATTATTTTACTTTTTATTGCCTAGTCATCTGTATTAAAGGGGAACTAATGTTTTTTCAACCTGGGCCCTATTTTCCGATCTACTTTTGTCTAAATGAGTGATAGGATGTTCAATATGTGACATTTCTCCAGTATGAAGCTAGGGCTGACCTGCCTGCAGCCCGTGAGCGTGCGCTATATTAAATAATAGGGCACTCAGACAGCGTCAAACAGCGTCAAAATAATCTACTAAAAGTGCATTTTTTACTCGCGAGATTTTAGTTGTTGCAGGAAGTTACCGCTGGAGTGACCTTACAAACTCGAGGAGTTACTCTGTTTGGAGAAGTCATGGCTGAATTTTTACCCGATTTTGACCAACTGGATCTGGATGAGCCATTTGAATGTGATGAGCGCCCATATTTATTTGAACACGGAGTACACGGACGCAGAGCTCATTGAAACTGAAGAGTGGATGAGGAGAGAGAGGGAGCAGCAACAGGCTGTTGTCAGATAATTATACTAACAATCCGAGCCTATCTGTGTGAAAAAAATGCACTTTTAGTGGACGTATTTTGACGTTGTTTGACGCTGTCTGAGTGCCCTATTATTTAATATAGCGCGCACTCACGGGCTGCAGGCAGGTCAGCCCTAGCTTCGTACTGGAGAAATGTCACATATTGAACATCCTATCACTCATTTAGACAAAAGTAGATGGGAAAATAGGGCCCAGGTTGAAACATTAGTTCCCTTTTAACATGATATTCACGAAGCCACATGACGTTACGCCAAATACCAACTGAAATAGTTTATTTGACAGTAATGGCACAGTCTTTAACACATTTGACCTGCTTACTCTGAGACTGACGGCTTCACCTCTGTGGCCCAGTCAGCTGCCAGCTGGAGCAGCTACAGACATGCACAGCAGAGCCCTGCTCTGACACTCAGTACGCTGCTAAAAATGGCCAGTGAGAGGCTGATCGCCGGTCACCGGGGAGCTGGAGTACACAGCTGTCTACAATAGAGGGGAAGAATAGAGACGCTGCAGTAAACTGGGCTAATGTGACCTTCTGCTGTGCTCGGCGAGGGAGAAGCGCCTCAGAGGAAACTTTGAGTTGAAAGTTTTAATATTTCTACACGTCTTCACGGGGCCACTTGTCAGGATCATGATTAGAGCATGACAGGCAGGTTCATAATCACTCAGGCAAACAGGGAGTAGAAGTGCGAACGAGCATCTGATGTCTTAACTCTGGAACTCTGGTGCAAGTTCTCAGAGAAAATCTGAATTCTTGTTCTTTTTTATTTCATGATTTATTGATGCTCTGTTATATTTCTCTTTAACAACACTACGTTATAGTTGGAATTTTAAATGGAGTATTTTTTTCCTGCATTGCTTTATTTATCACTTGTTTAACTATTTAAGCTGTCCTTGCTAACGAGGCACTGTCACATGTATTTACTTGCTTATTTGCAGTATTTGATGCACAGAAATCAAATGTGCATGACTGGTTTTATCCAGTTTGTAAGTTCATTATTTGTGTGAGTCAGTCCCACGTCACATCTGGCAGGTGAAAGTAAAGGAAAACGTCAGAGTGAACTGACAAAGTGTGTCAGCTCTGCAGTGTGTACAGCTCTGTTGGGTAAATAATTCACCACAGAAGTAATGGATTGTGGGCTCAGGCTAGTAAGTGAATCATTCTTGACATATGCACAATTTCAGTTTAGTTGAGTGTTCATGTAAACACTCGTTACATGACAGTAATAGCTGATGACAGGCCTGACCATAGTGTGAAAACAGCGATTCTTTTCTGGGTTACATGAAGATGCACGCTTGTCAGAAGCAGGTCGGTTGCCTGCGTTGAAATCTGTGCAACCCTTCATGATGTTGGAGTCCTAATCTGTTGTATAAATAAACCTGCCTTGCCTAATTTTCACTACATCAGTCACAGCTTAACAAAGACAAACTATTTAAGACATCACTTTTAGCAAATGACTTGTGTAAACACAGCAGTCTTTTACCTGACAAACAGGGCAAGTGAAGAATTTGGGTTTACTGCCCCTCATCCATTCTGGAAATAAGCTGGTGTAAACTCAAATTCGTTCCAGCTACCAGTTCATCTGTTAGCAGCTGACTGAAAAGCTGAGAGTGATTCATGGCCCTCTGTGTGTGTCTGTCACGCTGTCATCCAGAAACGGAGACGACAGGCCAAACAAAGCATGTGCAATCTTTCTGGTGTTTTATTTTTATCTGCATGCAGTTCTTAGAGAGGGGCATGATGAAGTATGTAATTAAAACTCATTTACTGTATGTTCATGATTAGCGGAAACAAATTTATAATGTAACTAAATAATAATAGAGCGGCTCATGTGGCAGCACCTCTGTAATTAAAGTAAAACTGATTACCAAAACACTTTGATTTTGTGATAGAAAGCAAACAAACGACATGTTGCTTGTGCTCTGCTTTACCACTTTGGCTCACATTACTCACTGTCACTTCCTTTACCTCTTAATATACAGCACAGATACAAATAAGTTGTCAGACTTGGCGGCTTCTTGAAAGTAATGCTGGAAAATGTGAGTTAAAATGTGAATTTAACAAATGAGATATAACATCTTGATTAGTGAGCTTTAAGGCTGCTGGCACTCTACGTTTTTGGGCTAATGTCTTAGGTCCGGCACTGCCTTTCTGATTCAGAAAGGGAATGAGTACATTTCCCCAAATCTTTAAACATGTCCTGACCCAGATCTGATACTTATGGTCTGAATGTTGCATTAACAGAAAGAAATCTCGTTGAGGATGAAGATTGAGTAAAGCTACGACTTCAAGGCTTTGCAAAGCCCAGTGGTTTAGGAGCAAAGCACGCTTTAAACCCTTCCTGAAAACCAGAAGAGAATAAAAGTGAGTGTTTGAAAGCGGGGCATGTTGGTTATCAGTGTATATAACATGCAGTGTGGGAGCTGTATGATCTTCTTTGAAGATCACTGTACAAGGTATTTACAGCTCGTATTAATCATTTGCTCTGAATCACCCAGTTTCAATAAGCGTCGCACAGAATGGCTCCTCTGCACTGACATTTCAAGTTCGGAGGAAGAAAGGCAGAATATTTGTCACTCAGGATGAAGTCACTACACGCCTGTCAATTATCTCCTCAGGAGCACCTTTGACAAATCACAGCCTGCCAAATGCATCGTGGATTAGCACATCCACCGCTGCTTATGGAGCTGCTTTTAATGTGATGATTCACAGGAAGCCTCAGAAATAATCAGTCTGATATATTTGAATTTCTTTAACAGACATGTCAGGGGGTATTTTTGGGGCTGCTGCATGCACCAGTCATCCAAACACCATCTTTCTTTACTTCTTCATCTCTTAAATTCACATTGACAAGACAAATGGGAAGTCAGATGAAAACTTTGTATGTTGAGAACAGTATCGCTCGCACTGCATGATAAAATCATTTTCAACTTGAACGTAATCGGGGTATTTTAACAAACAACACGCCTCCAACAAACTTTAGTGTCCTGTTTAATATTGCATCTGTTGTCTGTCCCTGCAGTCATAATAACAGAAGTCTAGTTTTAATTTTCAGCAATAAAAGAGGAGAAAATAAACACAATAATGTGACTTGGGATGTGTCGTATTAAATACATTTATTTTGTGATGCTGAAATGATTATCGTCCCCACATGATGTTATATTAGTGAAGATTCTTAAAACAGTTAAAATTAAATTTCAATGTGCTGCAGTTTGTTGGATTCACATTCTCTCTGCAAAATAAAATCTTTTCTGAACAGCCATCTTTTTCCACAAGTAATGTTTTAAAGCACTGCAGTGCAGGAGACAGCGAGTAACAGATGACCTCCTCCACACTGATCACAGTGATTGCTCCAATTCAATGCTTTTAGACCTCAGTTCAGCTTGGCACAGCCGACCATGCCACTCTGCTCAAACGCCTTTATAAATGGCTTGGGTCACAGAAACGTTGCACATGCCTCCGCTCGGTCACATCCCTGAAAAATCACTCTTCTCCACCGTTCAGCACACTTTTCTCTTTGGAGCTATGCAAGTTTTTTTTTTTTGATTTATGTTTGGACTGACTCTGTCCTCACAAGAGAGCCTTCTCCTGCCAGCTGTGATTGTAAAATGGAGCAGATAATCAAACTTTACAGACAGAAGCAACTGGTTCTACCCTGACTGTATTTAAGCATATTTACACAAGCTGTAAATCTCAGGAGAGATTGATGAGATTTTATAACTCCCCGTGGACACCCAGTGCCTTCCTGATAACTCCAGAGTCTAACCGAGTCCACAGGGCTTGTATTTATCAAACATCTCAGACTCACTCGGAGCACTCACACCAAGAGACCGACTAAAGGACTAAAAATAGACACAGCTCAGAGCCGGACACTTGGTGTGAACGATATCTCTATTTCTGACAAACAGGACGTCTTCTTTGAAACTGCACTTTGGTGACAGAAGCCCACAAATTGGAATTATAAT
Organism: Epinephelus fuscoguttatus; assembly: GCF_011397635.1. NCBI lineage: Eukaryota > Metazoa > Chordata > Actinopteri > Perciformes > Serranidae > Epinephelus > Epinephelus fuscoguttatus. Next base: position 41,473,232 of record NC_064763.1, on the reverse strand, counting down.
GACATCTCGTAGTTATTCTTGAAAGTCTTTTTCTCTTAACTTTCAGACACAAAAAGATGTGGCCTGATGATCAGACTGAACTGTCGTTTCATTTCACTTGACTCTTTATGAATCATGCAGCGACTCAGAGGCTGACACGACGACATCATCACAAATTGATGCCAATTTTAAAAATGAAAACAATACATGCATTTCAAAATGATTCACTTATTAAAGACCTGCAGGCTCACACAGTCTGTCACCTGGTTTCCTGAACGGCCAGCACTACCTGAAGTTCAGTTATTGGTGTTTTTAATACTGCAGCCTTATCTGTTTTTTATTAGAAGGCATTTATGCACTGTGTGACCTTGATGAGGATATTTGCGCCCTTCCTTTGGCAGCACTTTTGAGTAGTGGATATAAGAATTAATCTGCACATTAGTGGCAGCGCCTTGAGGATAATCAAAGTTTGGTTTATGACTCCACTGATGCTTGGACGAGGGAGCACGACTGTTGGAGCTGCACAGCTGAATTATTCCTGTTGCCAGAAAGCTGGAAAATAACTTCTGATTTTGACGGAGAGAACTGAAGTTCATTTTGCTGACAAAATAGATTTGAAACCAGGCTGATAACAGGTGTTCATCCCATAAGCCTAATACCATAATTTTGTGGTAGTCACAGAAGGACTGATGCTCTGTTCTTGAAAAATATGCGCTCATCTTGGCGATCCATCTCTCAGCAACGGCTTTTAAATTATCTCACAAAATAAATTCATGCAATTTTCTTGTCGCAGTTTACCCCTTTTGTAATTCCTTTTCAGAAAACACTGTGTATCACTGTTTTATGATGTACTGAATTAATCAAGTCTAGCTGTAGTATTAGTACTTTAGAAGTGCTGTATCAGGGGAAATACAATTTTAGACATTCTATTATTGATTATTCATCCCATTTATCACCTGGCAGGTAATAAATCAAAACACACAGGAAAGCTCCAGAGACTTATTCAGCTCTGAGCTTTTGGCCGACGTTAACTACAGTTAGAGCAGCTCTCGTTATACAGTGCAGCGACAGCATGGATGACAGCCAGTTGAGACACTCACCCTAAAGAACTCCTTAGTGGAGCCTGAGTCTAACGTCCCATAGGCGATCTCTGTCTGCTTGGCCAGGTCCTCGGCACTCTCGATAGGAGAAACCATCCTCTCCACGGTGAGGAAGGCAGCCAGGTTAGCCGTGTAGGAGGAGATGATGATGAGGGTGAAGAACCACCACACTCCTCCAACGATACGCCCTGACAGAGACCTGAGAGCAGCAAACAGAGCAGACACAGACATGAGAGCAGCATGCTCGGATCTAGATAGAGAGGGAGGGAAGGATAATTTTCCGCCGTGTCTCCTGTTTGGCACGTCATCAGCCCAGAGGTTCAGCTCTTCCTATCTCCTTAATTTAAGGGAATTTTACACTTTTGGAGAAATTGTCCGGTTATCCCATCAAGTGATGAGAGCTGCAATATTATCCACCATGTCCCTAGTGCTCCATGCAATTTGCATAATTCATTTAAGTGAAGTATCATTAACTTAATATAGCTGCCTTTACAGCTGATTAATTCGTTGAAAGTAATAATAAGCCTCATTAACTTAATATAACTGTGTCCACATTTAGTTTTGGAGCTAATTCAGGTGAGCAGCCATCCCAGGAACTGCTCCAGCCTAAATCCAGCAGCCTGCAGGAGGATGCCAGGTCTGTGATGAGCGATGCCCCAGAATCTGTCCAAGATTACTTGGGTTAATTTCAGGGACAACACTGGCTCAGAGTTAGCCAGAATACTATGCTGCAGATATCTTTTGATTCTTGTTTCCAGTAGAAAGTTTGTCTACTTTATGGTTTCTTTTGGTTTAAAGCTGCAGCCAGTGTTTGGTGCAGACATTTGTTCAAAGTTTTAGTCCATCTGTTGCAAAATGTAACACTCTCCACCACAAATTTAGACCACAGAGCACAGAACAAGTCTGTAGTAAGAGCAGCATGACACTCTTTCTGCTCTTGAATTCAGGGTGCGATGAGCCAAACTGCTCTGTCACACAGATACTCCCATCCTGCTCACTGGTCCTTAACCAATTCTTCACAGTTTGCACATCAGCGTAAAGGCTCCGACTTTAAATCTGTGCCTCGCAGAGCAACCCTGGGTTCATATTTTTCAAATTTGACTATTCTCTCTGGTACCATCCCCGACTTCCACGATCACACACATATTCCGCTAAATGTGCTGCTCTCAGATGAACTCACATTTCTCATTTCAAACGAGGATCCATTTGCACCGCATCACTGCATTGCAGATGTAGCGCTCTGGGTTTCTCCTAATATATTGTTTTCACAGTTTATTTTCAGTCTGAATTATGGATTTATGCTATCCTCGACTCAACCCAAGTTGTAAATATTTTGTTTGTCCTTCAGCAATCAAAATCTGCCGTATGTTGTGACTGTCATCAAGCTTTCAGACAGGCTGTTATTCTGGGCACATTTTATTAAAGTCTTATCTGTAAATGGTTTCTAATTTGCATACTTGTCCAGATGAATCACATTAAGGTCAATGACCATGCTTATGAGTTGATTTAAACATGTTTGAGCCAGAGGCAAAGCTGTGGCCACGAAAAAATGCATTACAGTAGGTGTAAGAATCAGATAATACAATTCCTCCTCCGGTGACTACAGTGACCTGGACACTGCTGATCTATAGAGCTTTAAGTGCTGTTTACAAAACGACAGAATCAGCAGTTTTCATTCAAAAACTGGACGTACTTTGGAGTCAAGAAACGACCCGCAATTTGCTGCCTAATTGATTTTTTTCACTCATTTATTGAACTGTGTAGACCCACAACTCTGCAGACTTCAGCTCTGCAGAAGCTGCTTCCTCTGTGCTTTTCCATGGCATTGACTTAAGTTATGCTCAGTCGTATAGCCCTGGGTACCTGAGCTTACAGTGTATTTAGCCTGCGCCATCACAGCTAAGTGTCAGATGCAGAAATCGCCCGTCTCAGTCCGCTAATGTGACAACTTACCAGGCTGATATCCCACTGAGCATCCGAGAGAAGTGAGAGGGTGCTGGTCATTCACTTTTAATCAGAGACTACATTGTAGATTATTAGACTGGTATTATTATTATTACACTTTTTTACTTTCACATATTTTTGTAATTTATTGTGCCTATTTTTCTGATGTTTCTTCGTAGTTAATACTAATAATTAAAGGGCTGTTCTTACTGTGTTTCCCTAAAGAATAAAACTGGAGAGAATGTTAAATGTAGCACCTTTAAACCGCACATTGTTTTGGGAGCACGCCATCAATCACTCCATTCAATGTCACACTAATGTGAATCTGAGGAAACCTCTCGTTGGTCGTCAAGCAGCTTCTACAAAATCTCAGTCCCAGAAGAAAGGATGATGGAAGCAAGAATCCTTGATGAAGAGGTGAGGGACACCACAACAGTGATGAGTAAAGAGATGGATGGATGAATAAATAGATGATATTGGGAAAACATTTATGGTGCTGATGATTTTTCCCCCCACAAAATGAGTTATATGCACCAATGAGATGACCGTAAAATGGGACATGCAGCAAAAACACGGTAGCCCTCCAAGAGTCATGAGGGATTCAAGCAGCTACTTTGAATGAAATGTAATGACCCCTGTGCATTTTACAGCCCTCAGCATGGTGGATATAAGTTATTTTGTGGATGCACAGCATCACTGCCAGCATGCAGCTTCAAAACAAAGGTTTGCTCAGAGAAAGAAATGGGAGGAGAGTGCAATGAAGTGAAGCATGAGGTTTACATGGACAGCAAAGCTCAAAATAACCTATATGCACCATGGCAGGAAGGAGATGTATGTATGGGACTATAAAATGCAGAGAGATGATGAGGACAACTGGGGGGTGGTGGGAAGTGAACGCAACAACCAACCTTGGTGAGATATCGCATCCTTGCTGCATGAAGGCACCCAGGGAGAACCACAGGCTATTAAATATCCCAAAGTCGTTTGGAGGGTCTGGGGGGCTCTGAGGGTCTTTGGCCTCATCGTTCTCGTCCAGATGCCACTCGTAAGGGCTGAAACGGCTCACCAGGAAGAGCACCACACTCACGCCGATATAGGCAAAAACTATACACATCCAAATCTCATAGGCCAGTGGGTCCAGGAAGGAAAACACCCCAGGCTTGGACTTTTGAGGCTTCTTAATCATAATGGAGATGCCCAAGCTCATAAAGGGCTTCGAGAAGTCTATCACTTCTTCCCGCACCAACGTTATAGTTAGAGGAGCCACGGCTATGTCAGCTCTCTGTGAAAATGGGAACAGGCACAGTGGGAGTTAGTCTCACAGAACAAACAACCAACCAAAGTGTAACATGTTGATTTAATGAAGGAAACACCCATAAACCCTAAGTCAAACCAATAACCATGACTATATGTAAGTCACTCTGTCTTATAATCACATATGCATGCCCAGGCACTCATCCTTAAAGTGGATTCATGGAGTAAAGAGATTGGACACGCTGAAATGCGACAGCTTACTGAATAGACCCGTGATAATGCCTGTGAGAGGGATATCTGCCATTTGAGAATGAGTCACTCAGCATTTGTGTTGGCTAATGTCTTTGTCTCGATCCAAATCTCCTCCATGAATCAAGCAGAGGGTTGGAAGACAGAGGTGGAGGAGCTTATGTAAGCAGTCCATGAAATGTGAATCAGCCTGTTAAATTCACCTCCATCAGATCCTCTGCAAGTGCCTGACACGCTTGTCAATTAGCATCTCACTGCAGTGACTGAACATCAAAATATTTAACACAGATAAAGTTAGGAGTGGTCTCAGCCAAAAGTGTCCAGTATTCTGGATGAAATAAATATTGCAGAGGCGATTTCACGTATTATCATCTCTCTCTGTCTCAGCTATGAATACTGGGAGGGCTGCAGGAGAGCAGAGCAGCCTGTGAAACAGCCATAACAGCAGAAAGTACAGGTGTTAAACTGAAACAAAAGATGCACTGAGAAAGTGTTTGCACGCAGATTTTTTTAGATTCTTGTCTGCGCTGTCTTGTATTTTTTCAACATTATTCATTCAGCAGCCGAGGTCTCATAAAAGATGTGAATCGTCTTGTTAAAGCCAGTTCAAGTGTGAGTGAGCTGCATGATAAAACCAGTCTAGGTGATTTTACAGTTGAAGAAAGGCTTTCCAAAACCCACTCTGCCCACTCTCATTAAAGTGCAACATATCGATATCTATTTTTACTTTGGTGTTTGGTTGCATGACTGAAACTAATAAAGCTGGATATTTTACATGGTAGTAATCACACATAATATGATCATATGATTTATTTTGACTACAAATGGGCCGTGTGACTTTTATAAAAACCTCTCGTACATTCAAATGTGGAGGATGTTTTGAGACGTTTACAATGCTTTACAGTAATTTGAATAAATAGGGGTCAAAGTAATAATCTCAAAGATTTTCATTTCAGTAAAAGTCACTATCACTGAATGAGGTAACATGATGGTGACTGAGCCTGTGGCCCCACTGATCAAAGTACTGCAATATTCATATATCTGCAGTATTACAAACTGGGTGTCAAGAGTGCAAACTGAACATTTCTTACTGTTGCAGCTTTACATTAAGAGCATTTAACTGGCCAAACCCAGCTGACCTTTATTATGAAGGGGTCACAGGAAATGCAATGTGTTTTCAGTGACCATAGCACTCACAATTAGCAAAAATTTAAGAAGACAATGGTTATTTTCAGCATTTGTTGACAGTGGATCTGCAGACGACAGGCTGCACACCTCCAACACAGCGAGGTAACCAACTCCTTTCACTGTGTCCTGCTGTCTGCAGACTCATGCCATGTGCAGCCAAAATTAGATCGTGGTTGCTCACAGAATGAAAGAAAAAGGCCAATTATTGCCTGACTTCTTGCATTTGTTGTCACCACCAGTAACTGCACGTGTCACCAAATAAACCAGGACTGAAATCTTTGAGACTGAACAGTTAACTCCCTCCCCCTTATGAGCTACACAGGTGGACTGACACTTACCCCATAAACCAGTTCACCCACCATCCCGTTCCACGTCTTGGTCTCTGGATCTCTGGCTCCGTACTTCCCATCCGGCACTACCGACAGCTTATATTTTATCCCCACATGTTTTGCAATTTCAGAAGCTAAATCGACACAGTAGCCTTCATATCTGTCATTTCCATCCATCTGCATATAGTTTTTCTTGTACATCACATACGGAGCTTCCTGTTAATTAGACATAATTTTGAGTTCATTGCAAAGAAATACACACATCCACAGTGGCCAGACCTCATGTTTCACACAAGGCCGTGACTAGTACTGTATGCATGCACACACACATGCTGGGGTGACACACAGACAGATGTGGGAGACATACAGAGACAAACAGAACAGAGGTTAAGAGGATCTACGCAGCATCAGTTACAGGCATGTTACTGGGGGACTCGACAGACTAAAAAAGCGGGCTGCTGCTGGAGTAAAGAGGCCAACCGGGCCAGCGGGAGGAGCGAAGCATCTAACACATATAAAGGAGGCAAAGCAGGATGTCAGGGCTCCCTCATGCTAACCTCATCCGCAATCTAAATCTGTGAAAATGGGTGATAGGCAGGGGGTGGCATGTGCTTTGCGTCAGCGTAGCACAAGGAGGAGGACAAGCTGAATGGAGCACTTTTCCAGTTCATGAAGTAAGCGTCAGTGACAGCAGAGAGACACATCAGAAACACAGAGTTACTTCATCCGTCAAACAAATGTTAAGCGCAAAAACGCGTGAGCCACGTCAGAAGAGTAGATGTATGACAAAATAAAAAGTCATACTGGTTCTTTTTATTCATTACTATTGTGACAATAAAATAATCTGCTTGGTGTGTTGGTTACATCATTTCTGTTACATCACCTCTGTGCTTTAGATTTGAATAAAATATGCAACAGGTTTGCCATCAAACTTTTTTCAATTAAATGATATCACCTTGAGAATATTCATCAGTGGTGATTTACTCTGTCACATGGCATTAATATGTTTTCCAGAGGTTCTTTACTAACACTGAAGAGGACCTATTATGCTCATTTTCAGGTTCATATTTGGATTTAAGGTTTCGACAAGAACACGTTTACACGCTTCAATGGTCAAAAACACTTTTTTTCCTCATGCTGTGCTGGAACGCCCCTGTTTGAGACACTTTAAGACCACCTCCTGAACAAGTCCAGTCTGCTGTGATTGGTCAGGGTTTTTGGAACTTCCATATCTCTGCGTTTCTGCACCGTCAGTGCAGCTGGGGAATGACAGTAACGGGGAAAAAGGGGCACTTTGTACTGTTAAAAATCACCAAAAAAAAGCCTGAAACACAACTGGACATGTTCCAGCAGGAATATGATCCAAAACTGGGAGAAATTAACAACGTCACCAGCCACAATTACATGTTTCCCTGACATGAGTGCGTAGCTTAATTTAGCAGATTAGGCTACATAATGTAAACACCTGCAGTCGCGTGCCTGGAGCAGATGATCATATAAAAAACCCCGGCACGCTATGACATCATACTGTAGGCAGAGGAGAAAAAAACTGTTGGAAACGGGGATTACTTCCAAATATGTTCATTATTTGAAACTTTGGCCATGTTTATCATAACACTTTATGAAAGAGCATAATAGGTCCCCTTTCAAAGCCATCTTAAGAAGAGACTGTTACGTGATGTTTTCACAACAGTTTTACTCCTTTGTTGTTCAAACTCGTCTCCCGTTACCTTCTCTTCCACTCTGCAGTCATGTACAATGTTACAACAAAACAAAATGAAAGAGTCGCACCCTGTAATAGCAGGATGGCCTTTCATTAAACATGGCGTTTTACTTTAAAGTTATGGGATGCAAGAAAAACAACATGACGTTAATGACGTGACTGTGATGTATCTTAAATAACAGTTGTTTTATTCAAATCAAAGACATGCCTGGCAGTGAGAAAACAATGCAATGGGACTACTCTTCTGTTCTCCCTTCCTCACTCACCTCCTCACTGTTGTACTTCCTGCCTGGTCATGGAGATAATGAGTTACTACACACTGAAATGAGAATGCATGACTATTACATTCTGAATTTGTCTAAGATGAAAACATAATAGACAAAGTCAGAAGGAACGAGAGGCCGTGGTTTTAAATGTAAGATAAGGCGCACCTTATCTTACATTTAAAAATGGCTGATGATTACTGACCTGTGGTAACTGTCTGTGACTAGTCTCACTAGCACTGTGCCTAACCCTGAGCCTGGTATACTGGGAGCACTGGTTTTCGAGAGACCTGTGATAGATACATTACAATTCAGTGCCAAAGTAAATTTGAGCATAGACATAAACAGCCAGAGGTTGCAGCCTTCGGTTGTTTATGTCCTCCTTGTGTGCAGATCATTTCATGTCTCCAGCGAGACACAGCTGATTCATCCCGGTGCCACTGACGGTTTACTTAATGAGAGGGAAACATGTTTACTTACGTATGCACTGAATGTGAATACGATGGTGTCTATCTTTATAGTTATCATTACCAAAGCCGTTATTGTGACGTCACTACTACAACAGCCCACCGTAATATAAAAAAACCAAAATGCTTTGGCACCCACACGGATACAGTTGAAACACTCTTTGTGAATCGACTGTTTCAACATGTAGTGAGTGGATGGAAAGCAACTCAAAATAAAATAATTCTACCCTCCCAGGACAGATTGCAACAATGGACACCTTGACCTTGAGTGGCAGAAATCTTAAGGTGAAACACTTAAAACCTGCTTGAGAGTGTACCATAATAGTAGTGACCACAATTGTTCGGTTTTCCACAGAAGAGGACTCGTTGGTGACCTGCTGATCCATTATATATACAAATTTTTCGTACTCATTCCAGTAGCCGATCTGAAAACGACACAAAGGTTCACATTTATTAAAGGAAACAGAAAGACATTGTTTTTTTGTTTTTTTACAGTAGAGCCTCCAAGTACATGTGAGTTGGTCGGCTCTATCTGTAAAGCAGGAGACAGGCCTAGTGTTGCCTGATGTAGGATTTTATAAAAAGCTTGTAGTGGTGCTTCTCACTTCACCTGGGCTACACTTCAGCAGAGTAGGCGTAATCTATTCCTGGCTCAGCAAATGCGCTCTTACATAACAAGAAAGCAGCACCAATAGAGCACTCGAAGACTGGTAAAATTAATATAAACCTAATAGTCTAAATGTGCCTTATCTAGCCAGTGCAGTAGGTTGCTCTACTGTTCTATTAATACTACACATAGCACACACAGTATAATCTAACACAAAAACAAACACTGGCCCGTGTCTACTGGACCTGAGATGATTCCAGTGGCGGCATTGTGTTTATTTCGGTTACACTCTGATGTATTCAGCCAAGAAGAAGTCGACGCCTCCCACTTCTGGTAGCTATGATGCACAATACTCACTCTGTTGTCACTGCAGATTGTCTGCAGATAGTTTGGATGTGCAGGCCGCCGTGATGTGTGTTGCCTTGTGAGCTGAACTGTGTGGACAGTATGGGGCCATCTCCTTTCTGGTGCCAGCTTTTGTGAGGACCTTGTCAAAGTTCAGGGTCGGGGAGCTAGCCAAGCCACGGCGTTGTCAGTCTGAGTGTGTTTGTTTTCAGAGACTGCTCAACATTGTCTTTGCCTCTGGCCTGCCCAATTACAGCAGAGCACCAGGGGAGCATGTGGGTGTATTATCTTGAGATATGCCATGGTAAAAGTTCAATTGAAATTAGAAAGTTATTCCTTTTTGCTGCCAAATATCATTGTCAAAGTGGTTTCCAATTTGTTTATCAATAGTTCTCATTATTAAAAGGAGGAAAAACTTGTGGGACATAATAGAAATGACCTTTTAGCTTCCGAGCCTCTGAGGAGGCAGGTCGATGCATGTGTTTGTGAGCTGACTCGTTTTAGTACGTCGAGCTTACAAGCTAATCAGGGACAGACAGTGTTTTGTTAGTGGTATTGAAGAAAAGGACCAAATCACTTAACATCTAAACTAACAGGCATTGACACGTCTTACAGCTGTCGTGCTAAATAGCTAAATGGCTTTTCTGAGTGAGTGCACTTCTCCCAGGTTTGTTTGTTGGCTCATTTAGCAAGCCAGGGTGCAGAACAAGACGTGTGTCCATGCTTGTAGATAAAACGGACACACTGAACGCTCACGTGTGCTGCAGCTCTTTTGCATCCATGTCTGCGGCTGATATGTATTCAAATATAGCCTCACATAAAATGTTTTTATTGGCTACATTACCAAAAATATTTTGGATACGGAGTTCCTCAGTTGTCCTCAGAGATCAGATCTCTAAAGTAAACACGTAGCTTCATATCAGCTGCTAGTGGGATCCAAGCTGCCACAAGAGCTGCTAACCCACCTAGCAGCTTCATTATAGTGAAGTGTTTTACTGTCATGGTGTTTCCTGTCCTTGAGGAAATCGCTGAAAACTAAACTGAACTTCAAAAAGTCACATTTCAATAAACACATATATGTCATAATACACAAAATATTAGCTGATTATAATCTTGCAAAGCGAGCCCACAAATGACATTTTGCTTGTTGTCTGTCTAAACTCCAAAGGTGTTTGCTTGATGTAATGTTAAGTGATTGACAGTTCATTCAGGCATCAGCATGAAGCCTTCAGACACCAGACTGGACAGATGCACCACTCGCTGGGCTGTAAGTGTTTTCAGCATCAAATTTTAAATCTGGAGGCACATGGCAGCTCTTTCAGAAATACCCAATGTCTTTTAAATTATCAACTTTAATCTGTTTCTGAAGCACTGTGAGGCCCTGCAGTAGCAGTAAAGCCTCATTCTGTAGCTACAACATGCAGTTTTAATAGCTACTGGTGATGTTTCTGAGTTTTGAGCCATGTCATCATCTACACTGCCGCTCCCCAAAGGTTTGTAGATTGGTTTAGCTTCCATCTGCAGGGCTCGACTGATTCTCGGTGGATGTTTTCCAGATTAGAATCTCGGAGGGGATGTGCGCTCACATGATTTGGGCTGGCTTTGCAAGACTGGGTACTGGCAGCGTCTGTCCAAATCAGAACCAACCCTACAACTTGTGTACTGCCAACATGCCACGAGGAAGTAAAACCCCTTTCACTGAGCTGCTTTAAGTCTGTTTCTATTTCCGCTGATTTAAAACATGTAGCGCTAACATCTATATCATATGCTATTACACATTAATTCAGTTTTGACAGATGTTTCCGAGGCTGTGTGCTCACTTACCTTCCTGGGGCCTACCGGCTTCATCTCGTACACATCAATTGTGTAATTAGACCGCCGGCCAAATGTGTCAAACTGGATGTTTCCTGTCATACCTTGTACTTGGACCTGTGAGGCAACCAGAAAAGAATGCTAACACGCTCCTTACATGCATTAAGTGAGCAAATTCCACATGAAAACAAACTATATATGCCGTCAAACGTTCTCTCCAGTGCTTTTTCATTTCCCAGGTGTGCCGTCTATTAAATACATATTTCCAATAGCATTGCAATAGTTTTTATACTCTCAGCATATTGGTGAGGCAAGTGGTGTGGCATGCAAATTTGGAGTGACTGTGAGGTTTGGTGTTGGACCAATCAGATCAATGTAGAGGGGTGACAAGTCTGAACATTGTACAAAACTGGTGGAAGTTAGTTTTTTTGGGGCAAAGGAAACACTGCTTTCACTGTTTGCTGAGGCAAAGAGATGAAAACAGGTGATGTTTAAAAATAACTTTGGTTTAACATGCTGTGTGGATCAAATATGGTGCTGGAATTGTAAAGTGTTTCAGCTGTTGTACCATAAGGATAAAATCAATTACTGTTGCTTTTGAAGCAAAGTAGAGTGAAGAGCGATACAAAGCTAAAGATTAAACTGCACAGTAAAAAGCAGAGCTGTTTACAGAGACAGTGGACGCCCTTGGTCTTACCATTTTGAGGGCTCTCTCTATGTCGATGCCTTGGCTCCAGGGCACAGCGGGGTTGGCCAGGCAGTCGCCCGCACTCCCCCTGCGAGACACATCCACTCGCTGGCGCCGAAGGTACCGGAAGGCCTCCGCGATCACGAGGATGGCATCGTGGGTCAGCGCTGATGTGTACTGAAACAAAGGCCACAAGAAACCCCAGTGACGCACCACTGACATCATGCAGACTGCACTGCTATCAAAGCAAGGTTATCATCTCTGCAGCAGCACTCGGTATACACAGAGAGCAGCGCTACTGATGTAACAAGTAAAAAAAGAATCAAAGCATCACATTATGATTGACATGAAAAATTGCGCGAGTATGTGAGACGCTTCTGTTCAAGGGCGAGCAGGTGACAAGTTATTTAAGCAACGTCTCAGTGAAAGACTCAGCAGAGTTAGTACCTTAAAACTTGGAGGAAGAGAGGGAGAGAAAAAGTGTCTTTGAAGAATAAAATGTAGCATCGGCGGCTTTGCCTCACTGACCTTCAGTGGAGTGTTTTTGGCTTCTGGAAATTCTCTTTCATCCAGGCGCTCCCAGCGCTGGAGGAACTGCTGGACGATGGAGCTGTCTGGGTTGATGATCTGGAAGCCTGTGATGTTGGCTCCACCAGAAAAGACTCTGTCCAGGCTCATGTTGGAAAAACCCTGAGAGCAAAGAGCACAAGTGGCTGCTAGTGGAACGAGGGATCATTAGCAGCAAAGAAAGAACTGCTTTAGCGTGCCCATCATTAGCCTATAGTTCTGTTTAATTACTGCAACCAATTGTTAGTCTATCGTAACTACACATTGAGATGTTTGACTACACTACAGAGAGTGTTGCGTTTCTTTGCACTGCATTGCATCACGCTGAGCAGTGTTGTTCTGGGCTTCGTTGGATTGTTTCATGTTGTGAGCGCTCACCAGGTTGGCGAGGATATAATGGTATCCTCTGCTGTTTTTTCCCGAGGTCACCACCTACAAGTCGCAGGAGGAGACACACAGTGAGTCACATTCACATCTCATAACACTGAGAACATTTGGAGGGCTGAGATTCAGAAATGACAAAGACCTTTAATTTCACAACACAGAGTGGTTGGTAGAAAGAAAAGGGGAGAAAAGACATTTTAGAGAGGCATTTGCAAAGGCGAGATGGAGCGAGTGAGCACATTTGTACATTTGTGTGTGTTTGTACGAGACGCACACAGAGAGGGGAGAAACTGTGATGACAGCACTTGTTCCTTTCCATTAACTTCAACATGTAAAATAAGGTCAAGACTCCGGCAAACCTCCCTCCCTCTCTCTCCCTCTCCCTCTCCCTCTCCCTGCAGCTGCCTGTGCTCTACAGTCTGCCTCTTCCTGCTCCGCCCGTCTCAGTCGCACACTAGACTTAATTAAACCCAAAACGTTGTACAGCACCTGTCTGAGCGAGCAGACACAGAGAAAGCTGCACTCGTTGATTTCTTTTAAACTTATCCACCAGCCAAGCCTCCCTCTCCCTCTCTCTCTCTCTCTCTCTCTCTCTCTCTCTCTCTCTCAATTCTGATTCTCCATCGCAGAGTACGAAGCTTCAAAAAGATACTGTGGGGGTGGATAGATGCTTTTTTTCCTCCCTGTCTTTTCACTTTCTACACTCCCCCACAGTTTTGATATAAGTGTACTCAGGCACTGAAATCAGCTAAATGTTAAATGTCCAGAGTGATAGTGATATCATGTTGGAGAGATTTTATAGAGGACTTGAATACAGATGAGAGATTTTTACAACAGCACTGAAACAAGGACATGCATCCCTGTGGTATATTTCTAGTGCTATTTCCATATTTTTCATTTCAGCCTGGCGTACAGTGATGTAATATCTGTCCAGTTTCTTATTCAGTGCATGCAGCCTCACACCTGTGCACTTCAAACTCCTCTGCTTACCCCCGCCTTAATGTCTCGTAATTGTCTCCAGAGAGGGAATGTCCTTGATGCTCCAAGGTCGGCCTTCCGACCGGCTTATACACTCTCACAAATTTCTACAATAAATCCAATTACCCTCCTCTGAAATGCAAAAATGATTTCATTGTGTTCGACATTTTGCACCTCTCACCGCTGACTCTCAAAGGCCCCCCCACATCCTGCGTTTTCCTCATAAGCAGAAAAATCCTGGAAGCTTTTCTGCTTATTGTCTCCCAAATTGTCTTGAAAAGCTTTTCATTTGTAGGAGTGCAGCAACACAGTGAGCACTTAATGAAGCTGCAGCGCCTGGAGTGACTGGCTGCAACTCCTGTTTGTCACCAGCACACTCAGGCAGAAAGCACAAGACTTCACACTTCTATATGAGCATCCAAAACTGACACCTCAACTGCTGTTTCTGACTGAAACCCCGTTTAGCTGTTAGAAAATAAGCAACTGTAAACATTTATTGCTTACTGTAGCTAGGAGGCACACGGACACAAATAATAATGTGGGAGTGTTTCTGTATTTTTTTGGCTTTCTACTGGAGGGGTAGAAGTTATAATGAATGCCAAGAAAGTTCATAAACACACGGCATGTTCCCTGGTTTATTAAACCACAGCTTGGTGTTAAATGCTACGAGCTTCTGCAGCCATGATTCAAAGATCTCAAGTTCTTTACTCTGAAATTGAAGAATTAATGTAAAGCTGTGATGTAAGCGAATGTATTTTAGACTTTCACTTGCCCCATCTGTCTACTCCTATGAAAAATGTCTGGGGGCGCCACTGCCAAATGTTCATATTGCCTCTTCGTCATTTCATATACTTCCATGCACATCTCTTTGATAGATTTACCACCTGGCTTTTGTGTCAAATATTTCTTTTCAAGACAACCTGAAAATGTTTTGACTTGCATGAAGAAAAAAAAGGAAAATCCCCTGACAGCTGCATTGGTAGTCATCTGGTCGGCAGCGAGCACGGAGACTGACAAGTATTCTAAAGTCAGGATATGGTTGGTAAATCAGAAAAAGGGATGATATGAGAGGTGGTATTTGTTTGATCTTGTTTGTATTTACACAATCTATCAATGAGCCAACACCAAACTAAACTAAACTAACTAAAGTGTCCATAATGACAACAGCTAATGATTAAACCAGAGTGAAATGATTAAGTTCCTTAGAGACAGTGGTTTCAAAAGAGGTAGCCAGATGAAACCACTGAAAATCTAGGGTTGGCACACCAGTGATTATGCTGTTGCATGTTCAAAATGTTGATATGGAGAGTTAAGGAACTGCATACTGATATACTTTGGTTTCTTATTTTATTGTTACTTAATTCATTAGTGGTTGTAGTTGGTGAGGGCAGTATGTGTATACGTGTATATGTGTGTGTGTGTGTGTGTGTGTGTGTGTGTGTGTGTGTGTGTGGGTGTGTGCTTTTTGCCAATTAAATTTTTTAAAATGAATTAATGAATCAATATGCGGCGCTGTGGTGCAGTGGTTAATATCGTCGCCTCACTGCGAGAGAGTTCCTGGTTCAATCCCGAGATGGGGGGCTCAAACCCCGTGTTGGAGGAGCCCCTCAGTGGGCTTCCTCCCACAGTCCAAAGACATGCAGGTTAATTGGTAGTCTGGCGTGACCAGCCTTCCTTACTTCGGAATGGGAGTCTGGGGACATTCGTCTTTCGTTTTGTAATAGAAATAGGCGGGGAAATGCAGACCACGTGACGGCGTTGCCATAGGTGCGGCACGTGTGTTACATGTAACAGAGACGTTGCAGCTCTGCAATATAGCTGAATCAAATGAAATCATATCCATTTTAATCTCTTCTTGCGATGCACTGAACACTTCCTTTTCTGGTGTACTACGGACAACAATTCGGGGAACAGCAATTCTGGTGTAGGCTAACACAGAGGTGCTGATTTCATATTTCGTATTATTTATTTGCACAGTATTAAAACAATTGGTTTTAAAAAACAGATTGTGCAGGTGAGATGAAAAACTCCTTAAAGGGTTATAAGTTACCTCACCTAAATATTCAGTAAAACAAAAAGACAAAGATTTAAAATTGCCTTTAAAATAATCAGTAAGATACAATATAGTACCAAAAATAGAAATATGAATGCTGATGCATGCTTTTATCTCTTGTCGTTTAGACTATTGTAATGCCCTGCTCTCTGGTCTTCCCAAAAAGACCATCTCCAATCTACAACTACTTCAAAACTCAGCCACATGAATGCTGACAAAGACCAGAGGGCGGGCGCACATTACACCAATTTTAAAATCACTGCATTGGCTCCCCGTGTGTTTCAGGATGGATTTTAAGGTTCTTTTATAGTTTTTAAATGTCTTAACGGTCTTGGGACATCTTATTTATCTGACCTGCTTTTATCATATCAACCCTCGCGGATCCTGAGGTCCTCCGGCACCGGCCTTTAAATCGTCCCAAAAGTGAGAACTCAAACCCACGGGGAGGCTGCATTCAGCCATTATGGCCCTCACTTATGGAACAGCCTGCCAGAGAGCATCAGGACTGCAGAGACTGTTGATGTTTTTAAAAGGAGGCTCAAGACTCACCTTTTAGTTTGGCTTTTAACTGATTTCTTCTACTCTTCTTTTATTATCCATTCATTCATCTTCTAACCGTTTCATCCTCTTGAGGGTCGCAGGGGGGCTGGAGCCTATCCCAGCTGACATCGGGCGAGAGGCAGGGTTCACCCTGGACAGGTCGCCAGACTATCGCAGGGCTGACACATAGAGACAGACAACCATTCACACTCACATTCACACCTACGGACAATTTAGAGTTATCAATTAACCTAGTCCCCAATCTGCATGTCTTTGGACTGTGGGAGGAAGCCGGAGTGCCCGGAGAGAACCCACGCTGACACGGGGAGAACATGCAAACTCTGCACAGAAGGGCTCCCACGCCCGGGATCGAACCAGCAACCCTCTTGCTGTGAGGCGAGAGTGCTAACCACCACACCACCGTGCCGCCTTCTTTTATTATCTTTTATTTTATTTATTTATTTAATTTTATTTATGTTTTCATGTCTAATTTTCGTAATGATCTACTTTTAAATCCTTATGCAAAATTATTTTTAATTTTTAACTTTTTTAAATGTTTAAATTTTCTAAATCTTTAATTTTTTATGCATTTTATCATTATTCTATCTTATGCTGTTTTTATCCCATTGTCTTTTAGTCTTTTAGTTTTTAGCTCCAGTCTGCCCGTGGGGACGCCGTCCTGGAGATCCCTTGGCCCCGGAGGACTGAGTCTACCCCGGTCTGTCTGGGTTGGAGTGCTCCCTGTGGCCGTCCGCTGTGGCGCTTCTTGGTGTGGATGAACTCCCTATAGGTGGTTTTTCCTCACCTGGTGCCTCAGTGCCCTGCCATGTTACTATACTGACAGTTAGAGAGTGCTCTGTGTGTGTGTGTGTGTGTGTGTGTGTTATATGTGGGGGTGGGAGGGGCGGGTTTTTCATTGTTTTTCTATCTTGTGAAGCACTTTGAGTTGCATTTTTATGTATGAAAAGTGCTATAAATAAAGATTGATTGATTGATTGATTGATAGGTGGGTGTAAGGCAAAGCTAATCAGCCGTTGGTCGCGGAAGTACGGAAGTACACAGATTTGGATCCAATCACATCACTGCTGCTGGGAGCCAGCGCTAGTTCTATTACAACTTTCCTATGGGAATGTCCACAGACGCCAGAGTCAGCCAGTGTGCTGATGTCATCGGCGTCTGTGTAAGAGAGTCTCTATGTGTCAGCCCTGTGACAGTCTGGCGACCTGTCCAGGGTGTAACCCGCCTCTCGCCCAGTGTCAGCTGGGATAGGCTCCAGCCCTCCCGCGACCCCTAACAGTGCTTATGGAAAATTAATGAACAACCAATCACAACTGACTGGTTGAGCAAGTTCTTGAAATATCTTAGCTGAGGCATATGCATCATTCTGTTCAGTAAACCCTCTGAAAATAAACTAAGTCAGAAAAATATGATTATGACTTCCAAAACACAAACCAGCTACACACCTAGAGCAATTTTTCTGTCACAACATGAGCAGTAGCCTACACATGTTCTTGTTAGGGATTATTTCATTTGGTTTGCTGTGGCATTTGCTCCATCCCTCTGTTGGCAGTGCTGTTCTGGGAAAAAAGAAGCATCTGGGCATAACAAATATTTTTAGGATCCTCATGCTCCAGTTTCATGGTCCCCTGGGATAATCGCTTTTTGTGAGTATATGAAACCACGGGGAACCTGAGGTCAGGCACAGCCGTCACTGAGAGAACCACACTTTTATTGTCACAGGAGTCGTATCTTCCTCTCTGTCAAAATCCATTTCTCACAAAACAGCTTCTTCAAACAGCTCGGGGGAAAAGAAGACCCGCGGCCTGTAAGCGAGAGGGAACCTGCAGCACTGATTGTACTGACTGGCTCCTACATTTTTAATGCTCATTGAAAGGAAAGGATAGTCTCAGTGCCATGTCCTGTCATCCTTTTTCAACAGTTAATGTGCTCATCTGGTGACAGTCTGAAATGGATCTGTGATAAATCCAACCCAGAGGGCTGAATCATAAACAGCTACCACAATTTAGCTGGTTTTTATGATAATCAGTGGGCCCAAAATATGACGTGTCCTTATGAATAAGGAAAGGACAACTGTTATATTTTCATCTTAAAGGTACCCTGTGGAGTTTTTCACCACTAGTAGCACTTGTAACCCTCAAGGACACACAAAACTCCAAAAGGCACCTTTAAAAGTCTTTGTGCTAAGCTAAGCAAACGAGCTACTGGCTGTAGCTTAATAATCAACAGACAGATTTGAGTGTGGTTTCAATTTTGTCCCAGCAAAATATCAAACTGTTCCCAACTGTAGAGCCCAAATCCAAAGTTGTTGTCCAATCTTTGTACCAGGACTGAGTCCTTAACGCTGCAATTAAAAATAAAACACAGCACATCATCTTCCAGCCCCCACCAGTGCAATACAAATAAACCCAGCACACACACTCCTGTTACATCTTTACATCAGTATTCACCTCTCTGTGGACGATATAATCAGAAATATGGAGCCGTCTCCTCACGCTGTGGAGGAGCCAGGAGGAGGGACAGACAGACAGAGCAGTTGTCTCAGGTCTCAATTATCTTTATTTGTCCATCCTCAGGGCTCCTCCTGCCCGCCTGTCTGGACTCGCAGGTCTGTCTGTGCCGTTTGAAGCAAGCCCGAGCTGGGCCGAGCTGCAGGACGATCAGCCTAAATATTCCTGTGGGAATCGACTCTAATTAAGCAGACTGGAGCCACAGTCCTGCGCAGAGCTGGATGTCTGCCCAAGTGCCTTCAAGAGGATTTGACTCTCTTCCCACTGATGGAGGCTTCTCTTTGTTACAGTGATTTGTCATCTGCCTTCTTCAGAACTGGAACGGGCATCCTAAGGTTGATGACTGTCCCTTTCCACCAGTCAACTAATTATTGTTACGCTACTCGAAACAGGGCATAATGTGAGGAGGGATTTTGCTGTCAAAGAAGCACATTGAAGAAAGAAAACACAGCAGAGGAAGGACATGGCTGTGTATCAGTTAAGCATTACTTCAAATCCCCTATTGTTCACTGGACCTCACCACAAAGCTGAATCTTTAAAAATAGCTGCGCCTCATTATTAAACTTCTACTTCTAAATACTGAATGTCCTTGCTGTTTTCTAGCCTTTTTAGCCGCAGGTATTAATATTTAAAATGTTACTTCGTGTAAAAACATTACCTTCATTCTTTATTGAATGAATTTGGTGCAATACAAGTGCTTTCATTGCCAGTCTTGTTCCCGGGACCGTGTGCAGTCTGAGGGTTTAAGCGGCTCTCTGCTTTCAGCAGCCATCAGCTACACACCTCTGAAGTTCACACAGTCTTCTTATTGTATGCCAATTTCAACAAAATAAAAAATGTGTATGAAGTTGTAATGTCCTTACTATCCTTGTTGCAGTTGTGCACTTGCCAACTCTCCTGCTTGCGCGTGTTTGATGTTGTTTTTCATTTTGGGTTGGTTTTAACTCAGACTTCTCTGGGGTCTCCTTTGGATGCCCGCGCTACAAAGAATACTCTACAAAAACTTCCTCTATCACAGTCCAGTTTTTCTCTTTATTTAGAAGCCATGTTTTCTTTGTTTATAATGGAAGTTCAGAAAAAGGAAAAGAAGGGCTCAGCACACAGCTGTCCTGTTGTTGTTTTTGTGTTCTTGCAGGGCGTTATAGTGCATGCTGTTCTGTCACATTTTTATCCGTAGTTCGAGGTGAGGTTTCATATATGGCAAACTATCAAGGGCAGCGTGGAAAAGAAAGGAAAGAAGGACAATGCAAAGGATAAGTGAACAGAGAGTGTCCTTTCCTGATAATATAATATACTGCATATTTGCTCCCTAATGTCAGTGTTATCTATTATTTCAGTAAAGCCTGAGGTCGACTTATCAGAGCGACTGTCATGTTCCTCGTCATGTCACCATTGTTAGCACTGTTTGCACCATTAGCACCAAATGTTGCAATTAGCTTCTTTAAACTTCAAGTATTTTTAAAACTGCATTGTTTGCAACATTCTCTTCTTTTATTGATTTATTGCTAACTTTTATTGCACATTGCCTCCACTGAATGACTACACTTATTCCCGCCCTCTGTAGTCTGCACAAAAGTAGGCTAAAGTGCGTCATGCGCATGTGTATCATGTCATGCAGGTACAACATGAAATACAAACAAAAAAGTCCACATCAGCAAATCACATTGCTTTAAAGTGTTTGTAGTGAGAGTAGGTGTTTCTGTGGTGAGCTGGAGAATTCAAGGATGAGGCCGAACACAGAGTTCTTTCTAAATGCACGTTTAATTACGAGCTCGGATCAACATGGCTACATGCAGAAGCTATGTGATGATTGTGAACAGAGAGACACAACTTATATAGGATAGTGGCATGTATACTATCACCTAAAATGGTGCCTTGACACATTTAACTCGACCTTGGGCCAACTAAAATTAGTCTAACTTGTCGCCGCTGCTGGGCTCTTAACTGGAGCACGTAAGAGGGAACACATTACGCCCATTCTGGCCTCCGTCCACTGGCTGCACGTGCACTGTTTTATTGTTTTTTTTAATTGTTTTTATTGTTTGTTTTATGTTTATATTTTTGTACAGCACTTTGTTTCAGCTGTGGTTGTTTTTAAAGTGCTCTATAAATAAAGTTGAGTTGAGTTGAGTACATTCATCAGTAAGCCTAGTCCTTCTGACGCCATGAACTGAACATGCTCTCGAGGGGTCTTGACCAAGTATCCACTGGTCAGTGGAGATGTAAAAATACATACTAACAAATAGTGGCCCAGACTGCACTTGTTAGCTTCAAACACTTTTTAAGATATAACTCAAATTTTCGAAAAACACATTCTGAGCAATATTTAAACCGCATTGTAATGAGCAAATATTGTGCCAAAACTGTTCTGTCTCTGTTCTGACTCAGTATTAGATTCTGCAGCCACAGTATGGTAAATGTACTCTCTATCAACTATCAAAGTCTGAGGTCATGGATATTATCTACTTAACACTTTTAGCCATGCTAACAGTGTGGCGATAGAAATGCCAGTGTTGGTCTTTCAGTCCACGACTTTGGTCCAGACTGAAATATCGCACCCATTACTGGATAGATTTACATTTTGTACAGACATTCATGGTTCTCAGGGGATAAACTGCCATGACTTTGGTGATCTCTTGACTTTTTCTTGAAGCCACCAAAAGATTCAAGCTTTTAATTTTCAGTAAAATGTCTCAAAAAGCATTGCATGGAGTGTCACGGCATTTTGTACAGCTGTTAAGGTCCATGAAGGACAATTCGACAACTGACTTTGTTGATCCCTTGAGCCTGGTGTACACTGTGCGTTCTGGGCTGTCACAGACAAAAGATGACTGATGAGAAAGGAACATGACATTCAACGTTCAAGGATGGCTGTCGTCACGGTCTTGCGATCAAACACAGCCTGGGATAAAATTCTGACAGTGCCAGAGATCTGGGATGATCATCTCACTGTGACTGGCGTTACAACCTTCGTTTACAAACCATCCAATAGAAATGCAGCATGAAATGACACTGGCGCTAAACCCAAATAAACACACGGATAGCAGCTCACCATGGACGCAAAACATGCTAAAAGAAATGTGCGTGATTTCAGCAGAGAGGGAAGCCTTGTGGAGCTGTGGCAGCAGAAGCCTTGCCTGTGTGATGTGTCCTCCAGCTCTGACCATGAGCGCATAAAGAAGGACGAAGCATGGAAGGAAATAGTGGTGGAGTTGCAGCTGGCAGGTGAGCGACCTAGCAGCTAGCAATCACACACACAGACACACCACGGTATATAGTGCCAACTAAACTTTAGGTTATTTAATAATGTGGCCCTCTATGTTGTGCTTCACGGTTAGAGAAGTAATAACTCGTGCAGCATCCTTGCACACTCAGTATGGGAAGCTATTGCATGCAAGTGGTAGCCTGTGATTCAGTACGCACTGTCTGGGGCACCGAAAAGGGGGGAAAAGGAGAAGGATTCTAAGGGCCCATGATTAAGAGGGGCCCAGAGAGGCCTGACAAAAAATAAAAAAATAATATGACACTAAGTTATTAACTAACTTATAATCACAAATATATTTTATTTATAATGTACTGGTAACAATAACTTTATTTGTTTTGGAAACATTAACGCCCCCCCTCTCTATTTACGTAAAATGGTTCAGACCGACTGGATCAGCTGCAGTGCGCCGTAATTTGCCACTGACAGCGGGTAAGGAGGCGGAGACGGCAATATGCCTCAAAAATCAGGTAGCCAAAAACAGAAAGAAAGGAAGCTAAGAGAGGAGAAAGAAGCAAAGGCTCGACAGTATGTCACCCAGTATTTCAAAAAGCAAGGTGGGTTTGTTAGTGGTTCATGTGGTGGAAAGTTATGGAATATTAACTTTGTCCCTGGTCTATAAGATGCTTATAGACCAGGGACAAAGTTAATATTCAGAGTTAGGGATGAGCAAGCAAACAACAACAAAAAAGTCCAAAAAAGTTAATAACTTACAAATTATGGCGAAAAGTTAGTTTCTTGCAACCCTAGAATTAAGATAAAAATATTCACAAACAAAAACCACTTCTGGTTGCTGATAAGTAGTGTTTAACTTTTGATTTAACACTAAAAATTTAAAAACCCTCGGCGCGCACTGCAGCGCTAGCAGACAGATGTGCGACTCAGAGCAGCATGTGTCACTGACACCAGACTCAGAGCGCAGCGGACCGGTGGAAAATGTCACCATCAGCATATTATTTTACATCAATAACATCTATTTTATCATTTCGAGTCACATTGTTGAAAGAATTTAGTTGCCTGTGTTCAAGCAGGATATTAGGTCTCCATTCATCGCACGTCAGGCTTTCTATTTCCTTTTCGGAGATGGTGTTGCGGTCAAGGTCCCCCCAAGAAACGGCAGGAAAAAAAGGCCAAATATTCGGGTTTTTTTTTTTTTTCACAATCAAATCCCGTGCCATCGAACAAAGCTTTGAAGCTTTGAAGCTTTGAAGCTCCTCTTCAAGTTTGTCAGGGAGGAATGTGGAAGTGAAGAGATTGTTCTTTTTTCACAAATGTGGGAATGACAGTCAAAAATACCATCAAAATGCATAGTTTTATGTAAAATAGCATCAAAAATTTTCGGCGGCCTCCCAGCCAGCTGTGTATAGGGCCCAGTAAAAATTATTTTCATGGGGCCCAAAATCCCTGGCAGCGCCCCTGCACACTGTCATCATACAGTCTGCATACATCAAACTTGATGTCATACCAAAGTTTATTAGATACATGCCGCACAGTGTAGCTCACACAATACTTATAAGACTGATACAATCTCACAGTCTGTGGGAGGCTTTAAGTGTTTATGTAGCAACAAACGCCTGCAAACAAATGACATTCCCTCCAGCCTCAGCTGTACTTTGAGTTAAGTGTTAATTAGAAAATGTTAACAGTTGGCTAACGGGTTAAACTAGGATGGTAAACATGGTAAATTCAGAAAACCTCAGCATGTGAACATTGTCACTGTGAGCATGTCAGTATACTGATGTTACCACGAAGCTGAGAGCACTGCTGTACCTGAGTAGCAGCCTCAAACAGCCATGCAGGCTGACTCTTGTTTAAATATGCTGTATTTTTGGGACCAGACAACCATGTAAAAAAAAAAATAACCCCCTCCAGAGAAAATATTGATGCTACAGAAACTATCTGTTATGTCATGGCCTTAAAACCAACGCCCACACAAAGCAACAAACCAAACTACAATCCACATACAGGATTAAATATCACCCACACAGATGTAATCTTATCCCTAATGCAGCATCTTGTTTTACTATCCTACTGACTGGGAGTGGAATTCCAGTGCACCTCTGGGCGTTGAGCACTTCTCCTATTTCCCTCCACAGTACCAGACAGAGAGACTCACACTACATGGCTCAATTCCCACAAGCTCTCTTTCTTCTCTGTCTGACTCTTTCACTGTCTGTCCACTGTGCAGGAGGAGGCTGGAGGTGACTGCTCCTCTGGCAGCGATTATAAATCCACTGTGCCTCTATTATTGATGAGAAGCCTTAAAGGTGTTTATCGCTCCGTCTTTACTTTAGTGAAGGGATGAGACAGACTGATACTTTAAAGGCAGCGAGAGAGCCAGCAGGGGAGCAGAAATACCCTACAGCACATTTATCAACAAATAAAGTGCAGTTACAAGTCAAACTACTCTGACAAAAGTAATTAGCACAAACTGAATGATAACTATCTGTGTATACATTCATTTATAACCCACTGTGTAAAAATAATAGCCTTCGTGCAGGTATAAGAACATTTTGTTTCTATAATTATTGTATTTATGAGGTCAAATCCTGGTCTCTGCTTACAAAATAAATCCTGTCCAGAACGTTTGCTTCCTGATGCCTGAGTGATCTCAGTTGTGTTTGCTCACTCCTGCCTTTGTGAGAGATCTTCCCTCAGGCTAGGAGGGTAGGCTATTTATAGTAGGCTCATTGTTGTTGCTGTTATGGGACAGTGTGTCCTACTTACACTGGGAGCTGATATTACATTAAAGCAAGTGTTGATGTCACAGCTCGTATAAGGAATCCATCTCGGGAGACGCAGGCCTGTCTTGCCGCTCTCATGCATCTGGAGAGACA
This sequence comes from Epinephelus fuscoguttatus, assembly GCF_011397635.1. Taxonomy (NCBI): domain Eukaryota; kingdom Metazoa; phylum Chordata; class Actinopteri; order Perciformes; family Serranidae; genus Epinephelus; species Epinephelus fuscoguttatus. The sequence goes on along the minus strand of NC_064763.1, from coordinate 41,448,135 downwards.
CGCGCCTGACAGATGCTGCCTACATGGCCACCACTCGCATTAATCCGCCACAGTAAAGAGATTATGATCGGATCGGCCTGACGTGAACCCAAGTGACCCTATTATCTGATTCGATAACTTGAATCTAATATGGAGGCAATTTGAGAACATTTGAAGAAACCCTGCGTATCAACGTGAAGGGCAGAGAAAAGCAAACTTCTCCTAATTAATGAAAATGTTCTGTGCCGTCACTAAAAATATTCCCCCTCGTCAGAGGAAATGAAGACAGATCTGCAGTGAAGGTCAGAGTGAAACTCGTAAGGCCGGCAATAATGAAGATCATTACGTAGAGGGCAGAAGGCTTTACACACAAATATTGCAGCAAAGAACAAAAGGTTAAGATGTGCTCGGGATTAATGGTTCAAATGAGCAAAACAGGCTTTACTTGTGGGCTTAATGGGTTTTGTAACATGTTAATTTGCTGAGCAGCAGCAGCAGCAGCAGCGGAGTACAGCGGCTGCAATAACCCAAACTGAGGAGAAACTGTTAACTGCCAAATCAGACACATTTTATTTGCTAAGAAGAACTGTGTGTTAAAGGCTTGGTGTAGGAAATTAAAATTAAGATCTGCCTCATGGTTAAAATAAACCAACACTGACACAACATAAACTGAAGTTTCCAGTGTCAAAGTAACACACTTTGTATGCCCAGCAATCCACCTCTCCCCTGACCTCTGTCGGAGTACTTGTTGCAATAACAATGTCACGCTCTGCCAGGTTTTCCTTCTAAAATTGCTCAGTAATTATTTGCATTTCTTGCCATAAAAATGTAAGAAGAGGTTGGTTTAGATCAGCGGTTTCCAACCTTTGCTTTAAGACATAACCCTGCACCCTATCAGATGATAATACGTTCATCAGATGAATGGGTCACCCGTCAGGTTCCACATGAGTTCATTTGACATTATCATTAACTGGGTATTACTCAACACTTTTTTTCAATATTTTACAATATTCTTTTATTTTTATTCACACAATCAAGCTGTCAATGTCAAAGTTTGGTCAAAGTCATATTTGTACTACTACTGGCACAAACTGGACATTTGGCTATTTTATTCATCCATTTTAGCTAAATATTCCAACTGTATATTCATTACTTTTAGTCGACACTTTCAGCGATTCATCCATTTCTTTTGGCAAGCTAACTATTTTAGTGTATATTTATTCATTAATTCACTTGTCATATTCAAACAATCTACTGAAGTGCCAAGTGCAAACAATTTTACACCTGTACAGTGCACTAAAATATATTTCTGAACACATTTGAGGCGAGAGATAGGCAATGCAGTAACAGACTCTTGATTCATGCCTAGTTTGACCACAGTTCATGAGCAGTGATTGACAGCTACGTTAGAGGCTCCTCAGCTCTGGTTGGTTGATAAATATGATTTGTTTTCACAGATAATTTCAGATTATTTTACAGATACAGAGCACCTGTCTCGTGCAGGACTGTGTGAATATGACCCTGTTAGTTGTAAAAAGCTAAACCTGTAGCTTTAAAGTGTTTAAGGTTGCAGAATATCTTCAAAACAACACTCAACTGATTTAATGTTGCACCTCTATAACATTGTCAGACTCACATGGTAGGGTTGTAAAAAGGATCCAAACTGATGCAGTTCCCTATTCGACTATGGATTCATCACCCTCCTTAAATCAAACCATCTCTACGGGGTCTAATCAAAGACGGTGGATAAACCAAGACGGTCCACTGCGAGTCAGTTTCCTGTATCAGTGTCACGTGGGGTTCGCAACCACCACGCCCCTTTAGGAGACTAACAGCAGGTCCTGAGTCCACTGACTTCAGTGGGAGAAATGAACGTGATTACAGATTATGGCCGATTCTTTCGCCCCATAGTCACAGAAGCAGATATTGGACCCATTTATCACAAGCCACATATCATCAGAACATTCTGACACCAAAATGGCAAATTTCAGACGGACAAATCAGGAGAAAATTTACTTTGTTCAAGACCTGTCTCTGTCTCAACAACACACTCTCGCAAGATCTGGCAACAGATATCTCCTCTCTGGTGCTGAAATCAGTGCAGTTTCCCCAAAGATACTGGATTAAAAAAAATATCTTTTCCAGCGGATATCTTAGTTACAACATGATTGAGCTAGCAAAGCAGTTTTGTGTTGCTATGTGTGGTATTTATTCAGTTTTGGGAAATCACGAAAAAGAAAGCATCAGTTGTCGGATACGACATGAAACTACTCCAGTTAGCTCAATCATGTTGTAACTAAGACATCCGCTGGAAAAAATATTTTTTTCACGGACCGTTTATTTATTTAGCTTACGGCCAGTACGGGTACACACATGTTGACAGAAGCGAGGTTGGGGATACTTGTCTTTGATTGGCGGTTCTCCATCGTCTTTGATTGGGGTACGGAGGACAACGCCTACTTAGGAGACCGGAAATGTATACCATTTCATACAATGGGAGTACACTGTAGGTGGGCCATCTTGTAGTAATCCAGTATCTTTGGTCTAATCGCCAAAGACTTTCCACATTCTTATTCATTCATTCACATGTTAATTAATATTCTTTTACCATAAAAACGTGTCTCTCCTGATTGAACTTATTATAAAGGGAATAAAATGTGTTGCTACTCGGTTCCAAATAACACATTAAACTGTGTAGTCTATACTAGAAGTAATCTTTAGATGTTAAGTGTCCTGTGAGGGTTGGGAGCATCAGGTCAGGACTGGGTTTAGTAAGTGGAGAATGATTTTTTTTTTCTTTTTGCATAATTATTTTAATTTAACTGTATGCATTCCACCATGCTTTTACTCTCATTAAATGAAAATGAAGAAAGTAATTTCATAATGTCTTGATATATATGATAATATATACATATCACAGGTAGGTGTCAGATTAGCATGAATATTTAACATACATAAAACATAAATGTACATTCACACATCCAAATGTTATCACCTTCATTCATCTTACATCACACTTACTCACATACACCACTCACCCCTAGCCCCTGTAATCAGATATTGTCAACAGTCATCTATTTAAGCAAAAGCCCATGCATGTGCTTGAAGCAGGGATAGGCTGCTGCTCAAAAGACACGCGGATGAGAACTCCAGGCGTCTATCTAACTCCACAAATCTTCAGGAACAGTGCACTTAAAAACTCATTTGCAAGGCAAAATGTGACCACATGTGCAACATGCTGTAGCTTCTAATCCTCCAAATGAACACTAACGATCTTCTGAGGAAGTACGCAAATTCCCAGTTAACCCTCATTTATTACGTTTTTGACAATAAAGTGTTCTGTGCGGTGCAGCCACAGAGAGCAGCACGCATTAGCAAACACTGAAATCTGAATCAAGACTCATGTGGGAAAACTGCAGCTGATGATCACCTAGGAAACAAGGATGAGGAGGCTGTTTAATTTCTCCACGTGAATTAAGCCCAGGTGACCTCAAACAACGTGCATGCAGAAACAACAAATAACAAGCCCTAATTGAGTGTGCCCGTCTCGCCTGTTTTAACACCGTCTTCTAAATGAGAATCTTGAGATCTGAGGCAATCATGATGCACTCACAGTGTTTAGGGTAATAACAAAAAGGAACGAAAAGTGGGGAGCAAACAAAGGCAGGAGAGTGCCTTATTGCACTAAATGTGTAGCTGATGTGCAAGGCATAAAGTGAGGAGAAGACTGTTTACTCCTTTAGAAACACTGGAGCATGCACAGCCACGAGACTGAATAAAGGTATTTAAGGACAGAAATGTAATAAAGCAGGCCGAACTAGTGGTGCGTGCTGCCTCAGTACCTGCTCCAGAATGGAGTTGATCCTTTCCACCTCACAGTCGATGAGAAAGCGTTTCTCCTGCCGGCGGTCCATCTCCTCGATGATGCGTCTGTACTCTGTGGGGTCCACGATGTTCCCCACTGAGCGAGCTGTCACCTGCCAGTTATTGGCGACAGCTGACTCCATGATGGCCTGGAGGATTGCAAAACCTGGAGGAACAGAGAGAAAAGAGCTCCATCACACAACTGTCTGTTTCTAAGAGCACACCAGCAGGTAAATGCTGTGCTGTAAATAAGACGTGTGAAGGTATTCTAGCTCTCAACTATGGTTAGTGACAGATTGCTTTGACCAGCTTTTTATTACAGCTATTAACAAACTTGTGATGCAGTGATGAAATGTTTATTTGAACAGTAAAATCCTCTTGTAAGATATAAAATGGATGGAGACAGAAATTGTTTACAGCAGATAAACAATGTACCATGTGGTTTCAGAATAAAAAAAGGTCTGATCTGTATCCATTTGGGTGATATTCAAACAGTCTGTAGAGGATGAAATATGGACAGTTGTTAGAGTAGGTGGGTGGGAGAAAAAATCTGAAGAATCTGTTGTGTTTGTTCAATCTGAATTCCGAGAAACCAAGAAAACAATGCTTTGGGCTTATTGATGAATTAAACATGAGCCCCATGCTCTCGCAGTGTAGCATTTACAGTGTATGGATATTTATACATCACTGCTGTCAGATACACACCATCAGTGACTCATTTCAAAGTTAATATCAGAGAAGCAAGTTTAGCAAAACTTTGACAGACAAAGCAGATTCAGGAATAAAGACAAGACGGAACAAGAGTCCACAGAGGTCGATAGACCCACGAATGATTAAGTTAAAGCTGCGGCGCCCATAAAAAAAGACAGAGAGGTTACAGAGCATAATTAACTAACTATTAACTGGGAACTGGCTGCGTCCCATGCTGCCTTAGCAGAGTGTCACAGGAGGTCACCTCACTTATCTCTCTCCTGCCTCGCTGAGGAATTCAAACTTGCAAATGTAAGGCTAGAGTTAACACAAGTAGGGAGCAAAGACACAACAGTAAGACGTGTAGCACACACTCCAGCAAATGTAGTGAAACGGACTGCTAAAGAGGCAGTTCAGAGAGCACAATCGCCGTAACTCAATGCCGAGCTCACTGTACCGAGGGATGAATCAGTAGATGAGGTGTATGAAAGAAAGAAGCTGAGCTGACAGTAACCGAGCTGAGCAGCGACACTGAAAAGTCCTGATGCGCCTGCAGGATTTTGGATGATTTCACTGATAGTTTACTAAGGGGGTTACATGGTCAGCAGTCATCAGGGGCCACAAAGAGTTTCCAAATCAGCCGAAATGACACATCAGTGACTCTGGCTGAAAGGGAAAGAGACCAGAGAGCTTTAGTTGTTTTGTTTGAAGTCATTTGTTGCCTTTTTACATTCTCTTTGGGAAAACAAACAAGAGTTTTGGCTGGGAATAAACAACAGCCACCGACCTATCAAGATCCCCTTGGTCATTTTCCGCACCTTTAATCAGTGCACCTGTTCATAAAGTTTTGTTTGCACTAAGCTATTTATCCACTAATTCGGGTGTTGACTGGCCATTGGGAAGTTTGGAAATGTTTCCAGTGGGCCAGTCTTGTGAGGGACGGTCTTTTTGTCCCAACACCGGCGTGATATACCCTTTGTTAACACCTTACATAGCTCTCCCCATCAGCATGTTCTGGGCTGTTTGCATGCACTGACTGTCTGGGTGCACTACAGTCATAGCATCAGCTTAATTGACCACGTAGATGTGAGCGACGGCTGACATGAGCGACTCATTGGCTCCCTGAGGGTAACCAGGTGTTCGCGGGCGCCTGATTACCAGCCCGGCAATAAAATGACTTATTAAATACTTACTCAACATAAACATAGTGTGCTCCTGTGGATAAACTCTGCTGCTCCTGGTTTAATTCTGTGTTTATACACTGTTGACTGTTTTGCAGTATTCTAAATAAATCTGAAAGCACGCTATTAAGTCAGATTAGGTGTCAGGTGATCATTACATTAACTCATCTTTAAATTTTTGCTTCCTGTACACACAAACGTGAGGCAGAAAATCTTGAAAATTTTGCTTCATATTTTTACATATTAGCCCAACACATGGAATATGTTTCCAAACTGGGGCTGCTAGACAGAAATTTCTTCTCTTTTTGTTGCCACTCCGCCTCTGCATTAATCTGATATTGTTACAGTAAAAGCAGAGGAGGTATTATCTGCTACTGGGTGGCATTAGTAAGTTAGGATATAAAGGCTGTGAAGTTAAAAGGAAGTGAAGGTGAACTGTGTGATTACTAGGATTGTTTCAGTATGCCAGAACCTCCTGCTGAGCTATTTGAAGTTTTTATGAAGTCGATTCAACAAAACATCTGTTATCTGAGGACAAACACGGTGAAATGCTCACACACACACTCTCTCTCTCTCACACACAAACACACACACTGTTCTTTGAGCTAAGTGTCACATAGATGTGTAGAACCATATGGGATAATAAAAAGTTTTGGAAAACATCCAATAATTCTGTCTGGTTACTTTTCCTAAAGGTTAAGAATCCAGGGACCTTTCAGATTTTACAGTCAAAGCACTTCTTGACTACTTTAGTTATCCATCCTGAATTCTGCACATTATTATAACATTAATAAACACTAGTCCACACCCATTGGTAGCTGTGTCACCTTCTACCTATGCCAGTCCTCAATGCCTATGTGCAGTTTCACATAGATTGACCACGTCAGTGAGTAGAAAAACGTGGGACAGACAGAATGACTGACTGACAGAATGACACACTGACAGTTTCCGTGATTATGTACAGCATACCATACCATGACTTAGTCATACCAAACATTAGAAACAACACCAACATTGGTCCACAGGGGGAGCCACAGCGATCGGTCGCATTTTAGCCATTTTGAAGCATTTTTCTGTTGTTATAGCGCCACCCAGTTGCCAATTAGAGTTAAATTTCTCCAGTCACCTTGAGGCGTCCTGTTCTACATATCTACCAAGTTTAGTAAAAATCCATATGGCGGTTAGGCCTAGATAAGAAATGAGCTCTCTAGCGCCCCCATTTTGTTTGATGGGCTCAATAATGGAGGGGTCCCCTCAGATTATGTGTGGTCATATGCCTACAAAGTTGCGTGGTGATGGGTGAAACCCTTGAGATGTTCTACACCTTTATGTGATGAGCCACGCCCTCCGCAATATTCATTGCCTTATAGAAGCTCAGTTTTAGGAAGTTTTCCAACTTTTGCCAAGAGGGAACTTTAGATATTGCTCCCTAGATTATGTTCACCCAGTTTCATGCAGATCGCTCAAACTTCCTAGGAAGAGATCCATTTGAAGTGTTTTTCAAAAAATTCAAAATGGCGGAAAATCTATATAAGCAGAAGATGAGATATGCCCATTCAAAGTTTGACATTTCAATCGGTTGCTATAGCGCCCCCCTTTGGCCAATTGATGTAATATTGCTTCCTCTACCACTGTGCCAAATTTCACATGGATTGACCGAGTCAGTGAGGAGAAAAACGTGGAACAGACACACAGAGTTTTTGTCATTATATGGTAAGATATGTTTCTGAGTGTATGATAATGACGCTCCTGCCAGTGTTATGGGACAAACCATAAGTGTGTCAAAATAACTGTAACACAGTGCAGCAGGCAATATTACATCACAACAGTTCATTTTAAACTGTTTCGTACCATATGAATACATTAGGTACATTTATTGGTTATGTACATGCATTTACATTATGTTTAGTCTTGTGAGTAATCGGTACAAGATCATTGTAAACACATTGTTTGGCTGATTGGCAGAAAATAGAAGTGATCAATCTCTCTGTGCTGAAACAGCAGGCATCAAACTGGCTTAGATTTTTTAAGTTTAGGTCGGCTGATATTTGACTTAAGTGAAATGTGTGTCTATATTTGACTGTTCAAAGACATGTTTGAATTGGCCACACTGTCTTGCACAGTAGGAACTTCTATTTTTGCAACATCTTGAAATCCTGCTTCATCGTTGATTAATGAGCTTCGTAAGTTTAAAAGCTGATATCTAATGCCAGTTTTAAACCCCTCTGGAATCTCAGTGACTTCACTTAAAATGAATGCAACTCAATACAAATCCAGCGTCTGATGAGAGGCTCTGAGGCAGAAAGTACAAACAGGGATGAATTGCAGCCAATAAAAAGGTATCATGTTGGAAGACCAGTGACCCTCGCAAAGGTAACACCTTATCAAGCAGAAAAAAATATTAACAACACAAAAACAGCTGAATAAATAACAGCTCCCGAGACAGATAATGACAACGTACAGAGGAAATTTGCATATTTCCATTATGTGAAAAACCGTGTGCAGAACATGCTGAGTGGTGGTGACAATGCACGGTGGCAGCAGCTCATTATGTGCCGTATTGGGTCATAACTAACAGACAGAAAGCAAATGATTTACCATAGCCAACATACTGCAGCTGACTGGACCAAATGAGCAGAGCAAAGCAGCATCATATGCTGCGTTACCCTCTTCTCTCAGAGCAGAGATAAAACTGCTGATTCCATAAAATAATGGGTATTATTACGGGTGCTGAATAAGCTGGTATAAAATGTGTTTATGTAAATACAAGTCAGCCATAGAGCCTCTCTACTGGACGCTGGCGTCACATGGGTTAAATGGAAACTGGTTCTCATTCTGTATCACAGTCATGATGTCAGTGATGCACTACCTCCCTGCAGCACACACCAGACTGCTCTTAACTATCATGGCTGCTGGAGCTGTTATATCACCTCCTGTGTGTATGTTTTAATAGCTTATGCATAGAAGTCAGTGCTCATTAATACTGTAGACAGGGTTTGGGCGGGTTACAAAGTCATCCATGCATTATTTGTAAAGGGATGGGTCTTATGAAGCCTCAGTGAGGCCATTAGTCTGTTGAACATGCCCTTTTAATATTAGAGCTCCTCATTTCTTGAATTATTGAATTGTTATTGCCATTACACCTGAATTTTAAAGCCCCTCTCCACTAGAAAAAAATGTGTTTTGCTTATTTTTATTTCACTTGGATGTTTGACCTTCACTGTGCAGAGTGATGTGTGTGCAGAGTTTGACACTAGAAAGTTGTTTTCACTCAACTGCTGAAGGTGGAAAGTTTCCTAAATCAGAGTTTACAACGTGTATGAACGACTGAGACACCACAGACAGTCTGACAGCCAAACATGGTCCAGAATGCAACTTACACCAGTGTGATGTTGAACCCTGAACCCGTCAGTGCACACACACTGAGAATAAACTATTCTGTAAAGTAGGAGACATCTTGTGTCCAGCAGTTAAACTTCTGAAATGAATATTTGCATATTTATAGATCGAGGGCAAAGCAGTCTGTGTAATAGAACTTTTTTTGTGGAAAAAACATATTAGATACAAATTATTATTCAAAGCAGAGTATTTTTTAAACATCTTAAATATGTCTAGAGGGGATTTAAAGTGTGTCTGTAAACTTTTACAGGCTTGCAGAAACTAAATTATAGACACTGCACTCTCACTGACATCAGTATGCATCTTAACAGAAGCAGCTGTAAGTCAGACAACATCTTAAAAACAAAATGGTCAAATCCAGAAGCAGACAAGTCCTGTTAAACTACACACAGAGGATGCTGGGTTGCTCTCGACTGGCTTCCCTTTAGATTCAGAGAGATAGCTAGAGCTCCAATTAGCTGATGACAGTACATCTCACAATCCAGTTTTCTCTGCACTGTAACAATTAACAACTATTTTTTCCCCTCACAGCTAAAATCATATTTAGTTTGATTAAAACTACAGTTGGTAACTTTTATGAAAATAAAACAGACAGTCTGAGGGAAAATCACGTCCCTCCTCCTCTTCCTAATGCCTCTAATGGCATTTACAAGAATCTGTCACGCCCCACAGAAAACAACCAATCAGAGCTGAGGAGTCTCTAACACAGCTGTCAAACACTGCTCATGAACTGCGGTCAAACTGTCAAAATATGAGCCAAGATATCACTGCATTGCTTATAGGGCTCAAAAGGGCACGTGACTTTGCAATGCATTGTGTGTAACCAGCGCCATTTTTACAGGCAAATTGTTTTGTTTACATTGCGTTGCGCCGGGAGAGAGGCGTGAAGTGAGAGATTTAAATGGACCGGGCAAAGGAAAAGTGTGTCAGACAGTACCGAGACAACTGGACACTGTTCCAAAGGCTCGGTACCTTGACAGAATCCAGAAAAAAGGTGGAGTGGATCCGTATGAGCACAGAGACTGGACTCGGGATTTAAAAGCCCTGCCGCCGCTGTCTGAAGCTGAGCTTGTCCTCTATCTCATCAACAGTATAAGTTATTATACCGGCGACGAATTTAGCAATGCCAAATCTTTAAGGGCTCATGGGCGAGCAAACTTTGGGTGGGTGCAAGACCACCGAATTTACCTCCTAAAGAGAAGACCGTCGTCATTTCAGAGGTAGGTAAACTTTACAAGCCTCACTGTGTCCCACCTCCGTGTGGTGCTGCCTGCTTGCTTGCTCAGGTGTTGACTAACATATCTTGGTGTCTGCTGGACCAATTTATTTCAAACAAAAAATATTTTGAAGCCTGAAATCCACTCTGCATTTATGTGGTAAATATGTATGGGCTTCTCGGTTATTTATTTCAGAATTAGAGCATTTTCACACCATATATCTCTAACTCTCCATCGTCATGCATGGGTGGGACAATTTAGGAAAAGTTTACTCCTGTGGAGACAACTGAGAAACAATGTTTTTAGCGACATCAAGATGTGTACTTTTTTTTTTCTTTTTTTAAAAACGGGATTAAAAGTCCTGACTGCACAGCTGTGTTAGATTTGTCCCTAGTTCTATTTCAGTTTTTGCTATCAAATCGATCTTCTTCCTGTGGCGATCGTGAGAACGCTTGTGGCAGTTAATGACACAGCAAGTCTGAACCATTTTCACATGATACAGTTACTTTTAAAATGCTACAACAACAACAACGGAACACAAGTGTAGCGTCGCGAAACGTAAACAACTTTCCAATTGCCCGCAAAGCCCACAATGCATCACAGTTTTTCCACCTCCACTACGTCACCCTTTTGAGCCCTATTTTCAGAAAAACAATTTAGTGTACTGTTTAGCCGTAAAATAAGACAGTTTGCTCCAGTCGGTGGGCGGTGTCTTCTTTTGGCTCAACTGTTTCCAAACAAGCCTCCTCATTTTACAGCTCAACAGTACACTAAAATATGTTTCTGAAAACATTTGGGGTGAGAAATGGGCAATGCAGTGACAGAATCTTGATTGATTGGTTGTTTTTGTTTACGGTTGAAAAAGTCATTAGAAGCAACACGAGGAGTCAGAGGAATATTTAAGGAATAAATAATTTGAGGAATAAAATAATTGAGGAATCTTTTTTTTTCCCAGAGATTATCTGTCTCATTTAGTGCTGTGTGAATATAGTAATAGTTTTTAAAAGTTATTTTTTAATAAAAGATACCAACTCAATCCTTAAAGTGTACAAGGTTGTTGAATATCTTTAAAGGAGTATTCCACTGATTCAGTATGGTGCTTTTAATTACACTGGGTGTGGTTACATGATGGCTTCTTATTCAGAAATAAATCTGAATGAAATCATTCTGAATTAAAGTCTTTCCAGGTAGTTTACATGGGAAATATTCATTCCCAATGAGGGTTTACACGGGAAATCAGTTTAATCGCCTTGATTCGGGTCTGCGCAAGGTTTGGGGCAGGGAAGGTTTCTGATTGGATAGGGGGCGGGGCGGATGTTACGTGTTTACCCTTACCAGAAGAAAACACTGTAGTCCTCGCTCCAGATAACAAGATGCTTGGTGACGCCATTCTTAGTGCCTTTTTCGGGCTTGTTTTGCTTATATTCTTGAAGCAGCAGTACGACAACAACCTTGTTCTGCTAATGCTTCGTCTGTTGAGGAGGAGAAGGGAGGTAGAAGGTCGAAGAAGGGAGATAGAAGACCGTGCTGTGGAGAATGGAAACCGGTGAGTGCAACACGTCTAACTCTATCTCAGCCCGTTGCTATGGGTGCTATATACGTCATGGCGCCAGAAGGGCAAGGAAACGAGCATGTGCAGAAAGCCCGGAATGGCTGGAATCGGGTAGGAGGTGTATACAAGACAGAAAAATTCTTCCATTCAGGTTCTGAAAAGGAATATTCCACCCCTGTGCACCCGATTAGATTTACTTTCAGGTTGGCTGTTTTCATTTGGGTTGAGGTGTTTACAAGGAGCATTTCTATTTGGGTAGGGCTTCCAACCCGAATGCAAAAGGAATACATGGCTCCATGTAAACACACGTATCGTCAGTCTCACAATGGACAGTTCAGAAAAATAATAAAAGTCAATGCAGCAAAACCAGAAATATCAACTTTTTTATTTCAAGTATTCTTCTTCCTTATGAAAACCTGGCACCTACATTACCCACAATGCAACTTGACCACCAATAGTTCAGGTGGGAGATTTGGGTGTGTTATGCCAATGGTAGCTAATGCAGTTTCAAGCTTCTAGCCTCAGGCAGAGATGAGCAGCGGGCTACAGAGGCCTGGCAAACTCATCTCTCACTAAATTCACACCCTGAGATTTTTTTTTTTTGTTACATTTCCCTCCCTCTGGAGCCACAAAAGACTTGATTTAAGATTTTTCATATATGCAGTAGACCTCCCCAACACCTGTTAACAGACCTCGATGTGTAAATCTCCTTTAAAGAAAGATCCACTGTAAATGCTGCCCATTTGCCAAGAAGTAAGCTTTATGAGTTGAGTTGAATTTGACAAATTGCCTTTTCACTTGTCTTTAGCATTCATGTGCAAATTACCCTGAATAAAAAGATGGCAGCGGTGTCCTGTATTTCTGACTGATGTGCATCACTTGATCTAATCTGATTTTTTATTTCTTTTTAAATGATCCATTTGCAGCAAAAAGAACCCGTTCTTCTCAACTGGCTCCACCATTCACTGGTGACCACCACTGATGGACATGTGAGCTGACATGTTCCCAAATAGAGCTTCTAAGTATTCAGAGCACAGCGACTCAGCTGACATGTCCGCCCTCCATTCCCCTGCTGGTGACCTTCACAGCGAAGTGCTCTGCAGACAGCACTCAGATCAGGTATGGCCTTTAAAGACAAGTGGCTCTCGCTGGGCGCCACCACGTCAGCCACTCAGGAGTCTAGAGAGGACGAGGAGATGTGTGTCCACATGTCTGACACTCGGGGAGGTTAAGGAATTCAAAGGGAGTGTTAGTGCAACTGTCCTGTCTAAGTGCATTGTGAAGAGTCTGATCGTAGATAAGAAGCTGCTGAGCTGACCTCAGACGGGATCCGGCTCTGTCATCATCCACACTTTATCAGGTCAGACAGGCAGAAACATGGTTGTTTTTTATTTTTTATTTTTTATATCAGCTTGAGGATATCAAAACAAGAATCCAGCACAGTGTATCTCTGGTGGCAGAGGGGAAATGAAAAGGCAGAAGCTGAGTGTCAGCTCTCCTCCCAGTCTTCTGACACATAGTACTGAACACCATAAGCTGGGATATGCATGACATTTTGAGACATGTTAGTAGCTGCTTAAGAAAAAGGATTTGGGGGATTTACAAACGATTCCCCTGAGAGTTTTATTTTCATTCCTTCTCTGTCACTAAACTAAGCTGGATATTTTGGATTTAAACATTTGTATGAGCTTGTCGATGTGAAGCTATTCAGTGTACTTACAATTAAAGATACGTGGAAATAAAAGCTCAAAGTTTGAAAGTCCTGAACTGACGGAATTATCTGAATGTGACATTTAGTGTACTTTAACTTCAATAGGCACAAATGTGAAATCTGAATGTCAAAGGACATCCGAGGTCTCTTGGTGAATATTAACACTGGTGGGATTTATCAGGCGGTGCACAAATGACAAAGTCTTTTGGTGCAAGAGTTTTGGTTGACTTTGTAAACAGATGGTACGTTTTACAACAGCCAGCAGGCAGGGCAACCATCAAGGGCATTTTACAGAGTCAATTATTCAGCACTGTCCCTGAACAATAATACATATTCAAAATCAGGAGCATATTGTCACAAGGCTATTTATAGCAGGGAGAAACAATTTCATTTCTCGCACAAGTAAAATGTTTTACAAAGACAGCCTTGATGTCAGGCAAAACATGAATCACTTAAGTGCTGTGCAGTGGTGCTAAATTTTAGTTATTAGGCATGGAAGTACATTTGTCAAATGTCCAGAAACACCACTCTGAAAGAATGCTAATGCTGCTGTGTATCCACTGGATGTGCAAATAGGGAATTGTTTCCTAAGTACATTAGTCAAATTCATGTCTGACAGTTCTATGGTCCTCATTGGCCATCAATTATTTCCACTTTAGAGCAGCTATAATCAGTATCTTTATATCAACAATCAATTAATCAATTTATTTGTGACATGAAATCATATAAAATACAAGTCCAGTGAAATGTAATCCCATCAGTTCCTTCAATGTGCGCATAAAAACCCTATAATAATGAATATGTGATTGGGCAGTCTAAGGCAGTGTCCTCATTTAGGATCCTTGTGGCCTAAGGGTAGAAGCTTTTCAGTGCTGGCCTGGTGTATCTGGCACCTTCTCTCTGACCTCAGCATGGAGTAGGGGAATTATCTGGGTGATGGGGATCTTTAATGGTTCTACTGGCCTTAATTTTCCAGCCTGTGGTATAAACATCCTTAAGCAGGGTAGAGCAGCATGTAAAGTGTGTCCAGCTGAACAAACCACTCTTTGTAGGGCCTTGTTTGGTGTACCAGGCTGATGTCAAAATTCCTCAGTAGTATTAGAGGGGATACTCAGAATTTCCTCAAGCACCTTTGCCGTGTCCATTTTCATCTTCTAGTTTTGCTAACATTCAGGGGCAGGTTGTTGTCGTGACATAAGCGCGTCAAGTCCTCTGCTTCCTTCAGGTAGGCCTTTTCATTGTCAGCTGGGATCAGGCCCAACACAGCTGTGTCGTCAGCATACTTAATGATGGTGTTGGAGTTGAAAGTTGCAACACAGTCATGTGTGCACGGGGAGTACAGCAAGGGGCCCAAAATACAGCCCTGTGGAGCTCCAGGTGTTAAGGACGAGGGTTCACATGACTACTTTTATGTGAAGGGAGTCACAGGTACTGATGAACCCACTGAGAATTATCACCTGACTCAGCTCTATGGAACATTTTTCCGTCTTTATGCTCATTGTTTTGGTTTTCTGGCTGTATTAGGTTCATTCTCTCAGCTCTCATCAGTGTCGTTATGGGTCAATAGGCAGCTCAATAGGCCCACTGTACACTACCTGCTTAACACCACATGGCAGACAGACAACTTTAGCAACAAGCTAGCAAACATAGCAGAGCATTTAGCAGCTAAAGAGTCAGATATTTACCCCAGAGGTTTGTGGAGAGTTAATATTTTACCTCATCAGGCCAACAGAACCACAACTCCACATAAATGCTAATGTTGCAAAACATGTATGGCTGCAGCCACATTCCATTTTGTGGCCTACACGATACGCCGCCTACAAATGGTACCCACCTCCAGAACAAGACAAACACACCAATGTGAAGGTTATTTGAACCCTGCTACAATGCAACGTTGTAGTGATTCAATATGAATAACGTCATGTAACCCTAACCTTAACCGCCTCTCTTTTAACCTAACACTTCATAGCTAGCGTAAGGCTAACTTAGCATTTTCCTCTGGGATTCCATTTCCAGACCAAGGGGTGGAGGGGGCTGATCATGGCCTGATGTGTAGGTAGGGTGGACGGGTCACATGCTCGATCCAGCTGCAACTAAAGCCACTAGAATGTTGCGACTGAAAGTGTTGATAGGTAACTCTTTGTTAACAAGGTTGCCATTTCATCTCCAAAGTAAAAGTTCATAAGTATTATGTCAGTGTGTGTTTACAGCTTGTTTCAACTGCTCCAAGCAGCCAAAAAGTCAGTTATTGCAGGTTCAAGTAAATAAGGCTGTAAATATTAAAAGTCAAGAATAACTTTGATAAACAAAGACACATTTGCATAATTTGACTTTTTGAAATCTAATGAAATGTTTCTTGACATTTAATAAAATGATGCAAGCACCTTGAAGTCGCGGAGAGAAAGACACACACACACACACACACACACACACACACACACACACACACACACACACTCATACAGTACCTGTAAGCCGTGAACAAAAGGGAAGAAAAAGCTTTGAGTTATTGCAGCATCTGTTTCCTCCGCGGTTTATTCTGCACCAGTATGCAACTGGACAGCTTGCTCTTTCATCAACTCACAACTGAGAACAGTTTTTAGTGACATGCTTTTCAAAGACAAAGAAGAGATGATGATTGTTCTCTTGAGGAGACACATGTTGACATAAACCTAATCTCTAGAAACAGATATATGCATATGCATGAAGAATCTGTGAGCAACGGGACAAGATTTTGGCACTGGAAGTGTTCTGGTTTCCATTTGTAGTCTGTTTGCAGTCTGAATCATACCAACCAATCATGTTTGAGCTGCAGGTAAATTGGCCAAAATGCATCTTAGAATCCATCAGCTATCTTTGGCCGATGATTTATAGCTTTAAATTAGCTTTTTTAAATTGATCTGCATCCATATGCAGATATCTGTTTATAGAGATTAATCAAAATGACTGGCTACATGGAAGACCAAATCTTGGCACTAGATCTTCCAAAATATTGGCCGCTGTCCCCAGAGTCTCACTAATGTCAGACTGATAGCTGGATTCCAAGACCAACATGAACCAGACTCTGCCATGGTGACAATGTTTAAAATGTTTAATGTCACATAAATGAGCATGACAGTTACACTGCAAGAACCAATGATAGTCAGGCAGAGCACCAATCTGGTATTGTGTAACACGGGGTGGCCAAAATACTCTGCTAGAAAACAGGCACAGAGCAACACAAATAGATGCTTTCTCAAGAAAGTTTTCCTTTCAAGCTACCACACTGAGCACAGCACTGAGATTATGTTCCATTCTGTAAACACACTCTGCTTTGAAGTTTGTCCACAAAATGCACCCAAAGAAATGCCTAAAGATGACGGCAATTGTTAGAGCAAGCAATACAAAGCAGAGTTGTCCCGCAACTAAGCTCATATATTCTCTTGAGTATGAGCTTAGTAGCCCACACAGCACTGCCCAGAAGATCAGTATGTACTCCTCTGATATGGTGTTTGCTGCAGCTCTAAGGATTGGTTTTATAGAGCGCTAGAGAGTTCAACTGTGAAAAGAATAATGTTGTGGGTTACTCACAGCCATGTACGGTTTAACGCATTGGAATATAGCATCCTCTAAATGGCATTTTGTATCATTTTGTTTTTTCTTTACTTGTCTTAAAAATATGTTTAACATTTGCTTCGGTCAAGATTTTTAAATTCAGAGGGAAAAATATTTGGTCAAATTTAGAATAATACATTTAACAAGAGATTTATTTCCTCTGTGATGGAGAGAGTTGGGAGAAAGAGGCAGACTGAGGCTCTGCTGGCACCTGGCCGTGTGTTTCTTCTTGCCTGTCTTGGGCAGCGGCTCACATGACGGCCGAGCGTGGTGTGCAGCCTCAACTGTGACTCAGTCGTCCCTCCCCCACCCTGGAGAAGGTGACCTCTTTAAAATTCTCTTGCAAGCATCTGAACTGCGCCGTTGTCATGGGATGCCCAAAGCTGAGCGCAACACCGAAGGCGACTCAGACAAAGCCACTGAACCTACTTCAGAGAAATCTCCAAAAATCTCAAAGCTTATATGTGACTCCTCAAAGACGACTTGTTTTCAGTGGGCAACGCTTACAGAGCCGGTGAAATAAAAAAAGGATTAGAGCTGCCAAATGACAGTAAAAGGACACTTTTGAGTACAATTAGCCTAACAACGCCTACTCCCAATGCAGACCAATGCAGATAACAGCTCCCTGTTCCAAATTAGCTGAACTGCAAAGAACCCTGCACCCCCACACCACTCACTCCTGCCAAATCTCTGATCTGAGCTAATCAAACAGATTATTTCTTATCTAATGACAGCTGCAAAGTTGCTAACAGAATGTCGAGCATCTCTCCTTGTGTCTCTTTTCATCTTTCATGTAAGTTTTATTCACATTTCTTTAAGTAAAACATGAACTTTTGCTGCACTTAAAGATGATTCAGATTGTGAAGTCATAAAAACATAAACACAGACAGGGCGAGAGACTAAAACACATTTAAAGCATGGATATCTGTATCTGAACCACATACAAAGAAATGGAGCAGGCTGGCTTGTGCCCATCACTGAGAGCTGCACTAACTGCCTGTTCTTTTTCAGCTCCCCTATAAAAAAAAACACCCTCCCATCTCTTAAGCAAATAAAAATGGCATTTTCTCTTGGGCAAAAAGAGAAGCGCACATCACATCAATCTCTTTCATAATGCAAAAAGACTACTGTTGTAATGGCCTTGTGTTAACCTGAAAGCAAGTGTCCTGAAATAGATGAGAGACATTTGGGCAACACAGAGACAAGAGTCGAGGCATAAACAGAGCCGATAAAGCAGAGGGGTGCTCCATTAGTCACCTGGTTTCTTACACGGCCATGTTAAGTGGTGAGGTTAGAGCAGATTAGATATGACAAGCTGGATCTTACAGGGAAAAAAGGAGGGGAGGGGGCTCTGAATTCACCGAGTAAAAAACGTTGGGTGCATCTGACAGCATGTCTGACAGTGCTTGGCCCCATGTGCCATTCGCTGTTTTCTGACGTAGGAGAGGCACAAAGGCTTTGCTGACTCCTCTGTTCCTTCCCTCACTCGTCGTCTCCGTACAGCTTCATTTTCTTTTCTATTCATTTGAAGATTCTGCTATTCCTCCCTCTCTCTGTGCGAGCAGCTGAGACAACACTGTTGAGCTGAGGGGAAAATAAACCTCAGGCTCCTGAGCTGCTCGGCCCTGCATTCTCCTTGAGCCAACAGCAGTGACGTAAGAGCAGGATCACACCTTACAGATTAGAAAATCAATGATTAAAATTACCTTGTTTGCTGATTTCTATTTTTAAGTGGCAGCATCATGAGTAGAGTGGCAGGCGGAGAAATCTCAGCATTGATTGCATATTGCTAATATTAAGGGACAAATATGATTGATCAAGCTCCAGGCTGCTTATTGAAAAGATTTCAAGATGTCTCAGGTCTCAAATTAATTTCAATACCCCAATAATAAACAGAAGTTAGTAAGAGTGATTACAGTTAAAGCATGGTTGTTTCTATGGTTATTACAACACACTTTTAACTATTGTCATAATCTCACACAGGCAGGATCAGATTCACCTCTACTCATCTTGCAAAAACTCTCACTTCCTGTCTTTCCTCTGGAGGACATTAATAGGTGAAGGACGATCTCTCAACTGCAGCCTACAGGCCTATGCATACATGGGGAGACATTTGATACTGAGCTACAGCTCATCATTCTGCCTTCTATTGAACATATATCAGTGTGATCAAGGAAAAGTAGCTTTGGGCCACGATGTACAGATGGCAAATGAGAACTACAGTAAGTGTCTACGTAAGTGGAGTTGGACAATATAACAATTTATTCTGTGAGACAACAAGTTCTATAGGGATGATGCTTTTTTGTAGGGCATCCTGGAATATAAAGGAATACCTTACCCATAAAATGTCCCTTTGTATATCAAGTGTGCACCACGTCTTACCTTGAACATTCTTCATGAATTTAAATAATCAACAGCAAAACTATATCAAAACATCTTTTTACAAACTCTTACACAACAAATGCAGGATAATCCAAGGCTCATTTATCCAGGTGATTGCTAAGTAATAGTTAGCATGTTAGCCGTTAGCCTAGATACAGCCGGGGCGCATAGTAGCGTCAGACCTGTTAAAACGTAAGTGAACGGGCAACCTTCAAGTGCAAAGTTAGTCCACTAAACAAGCTTTTTCTCCACAAAGACCGCCTCATATCGTTAGGATAAATGTCAGAGAACATATAGAAAACGACATGTAAACGTGTTGTCTTACCTTACCGGTGTGCTGCCATGTTTGTTTACCATCTAGCTCTGCTTTCCAAAGCGCGACCGAAATATTGCGAGAACAAGCAGCGATCTCATACTGCCACATTTTGTTTTCACAATTAGGAAATGCACACTTACAAACCATTTTACTTTGCCAAACTGATCTCCAACTTGTTGCCTGTAATCTCCAGTAATGCCCTCCACCTGGAGTAGTATCCAGCTGGGCTTTATCTAGAGCTGCTTGTTCTCGCGAGATTTCGGCTGCGCTTTGGAAAGCAGAGCTAAATGGTAAACAAACATGGCAGCACACCGGTAAGGTAAGACAACACGTTTACATGTGGTTTTCTATATGTTCTCTGACATTTATCCTAATGATATGAGGCGGTCTTTGTGGAAAAAAAGCTTGTTTAGTGGACTAACTTTGCACTTGAAGGTTGCCCGTTCACTTACGTTTTAACAGGTCTGACGCTACTATGCGTCCCGGCTGTATCTAGGCTAACGGCTAACATGCTAACTATTATTTTTATGTCACTAGTCACTTGAAACAAATTTAGGACGATAGGAGACAGGTTGAAATAAACCAAAATTTCCCTTTAAATTCATGAACAATGTCCATCTTTGTAGGACTCTCTGTTCATCGTGGAGGCATGCAAGAAAAACTTTCTTCACAAATTTAAGGTAACACACGGTGAGTTCTCGATACATAAACTACACCACCGCCGCATGACTTTAATGTGACCACCAGTAACTTTGTTGTTCGGCGTGATGGCATTTAATGTCCGTGAAAACCTCTGTTGTCTCCTCTAGCCACTTGTTAGCAAAAAAAGCTTCAGAATGACCAAACTGACGGTGTTTACAGGTATTTACTGACGTATTTTATGTCACAGAATGCATAGAAAATCTCTTACGGTGGTGTTAACTAACTACAGACTTTATTTCAGGCCTCTAACCAAAAACCCACTGACTTTGAGATGAGTGCCAAAATGCTCACTCATTTCCAGGTTTTAGGACTCATTCCTGCAACAATCTACTGTATGTACACTTACACATTGTGGTAACAGGACTGCTTTCTGACAATATTCTATTTTATATATGATTTCTGCATCAGTTCAATGAGAAACTTTGTCAGGTACCTCATTTGCTGAATTAGCCAAAAACAGATATTCTCGTCTGCTCATGTTTCTAATGAACAATACCGTTAGCTCAGGCAGAGCAATGAAGCTGTGCTTGTATTGGCTGATTGCATTCCATAAATGATTCATAATCATTGGCTCATTCACAGCTGTGCAGCCATTAACATCCACTCATATTCATTCCAGTGTATAACACATAGATTATAACCCTTATAATGTTTCATTCAAACCTCTCTGAATGGTTTTGGTTTTGTAGGTTTATATTACAATATAAGCAATACTGTAATATAAAGAAGACATGGTTTTTCAGATAGTGGGTTTTATCCTTATCACTCGCCCCTATTAGTAAGCTGCTGAGCCACCACGAGCCGTTGTCTTGGGATCTAGACTATACTGATGGGATGAATGCTGTTCAGCCAAAAGATATTCCCTTACTGATGTTTTAATGATGGTGGTTAAGGGCGCTGTTTAACACATTGTTCCAAAGTCTCCCAAAGATGTTTATTTGGGTTGAGATCTGGAGACTGTGAATGCAGCAGCACATGACTCACATCATTTTGATGCTCAAACCATGTATTCTGCAGCCTCTCATGGCCTGTATGGAGGCATCTGCAGTTGTTGTGTTTCTCCGCTTATTTATTCAAGTTTATCATTTAATTAGTCACCCAAACACACAAATACAGCATGACTACAAGAAGACATGAAGGGTGGTTAAGAAATAAGCTGTGTAGGATACAGCAGAGAGCTGAAGGCATGGAAAGCTAGGCGGTATGAAGGAACTGTCCAGGGTCCTGAAACAATGATCTCTGCACTGAGACAAGTGCTTCTTTATACTTTTACACACTCTGGAATAGTTGTTGCAACTTGAGAAAGTAATTCAAATGCACACCTTCCGTCCACTTTTGCCAGTTTAGCAAAGCATGCATCCTAGATTGGTGCAGTAATGACTCTGTTCACATATATTGAGCTGGTTACACAGAGCAGAGTACACACTGTCTGTAATCAGGCCAAGTGTTGCAATGCCACTTTCAAGCAAAGAACAAAGATTTACAAAGTGATGCAACTGTTTTAAGTTATGTAATGTCTTTCTGAAGGTTGCTGTAGCTACAGTGGTGTGTTACTTTCTCTGCAATGCAAGTCTGTCGGCCAATCTGTTCAATGGAGAGGATGTGTCTTAATGTTAAGAGCAAGATTGTCCATAAAAAAGTGACTGTGTTCTTTTGACTTACAAATTATCCATGCTGAGAAACACAAGCATCAGATTTTATAAATTCACTTCCCAGGCTGGAAAACTCCAAGAAATGTTTTTTTGCATGAATAATTCACATACATGATTTTGTGGGTACAATGGGCTCCATACTGCAGTGTAGAGCAGAAAGTCTGCAGCTTGCGTGTTGTTTGATGTTGTTTTTCAAGCTGCACTGCCTCTGCATGCGTGGATGTGCATGGATCAATTGGTGCCATTTTGGGCGTCTGGCAGAGCGGAGTGAGCGCTTGATAACAGAGGAGGTTGGCTTCATGCAGAAACACTACAGCTAACGCCTCAGCTGTATCTTCACACTGAATGCACACCGCTCTTTTGAGGTTTTCAATAATGACGTCACTGCACACACACACACACACACACACACACACACACACACACACACACACACACACATTCACTCTCTCGCAGCATCTAAACTGTCTTTCCAAACACACTCTGTTCCCAGCTGTAAACTACAGGCAATCTGATTCCCACAAAGAATCTGAAATTCATTCAACAGCGAGTCAGAGAGGATACTCAAAAACATGCAGCCACATAAACATACTCTCCTAAAAAAAGAGAGAGAGGGAGAGAGAAAGAGAATAGGCAATGGTCTCCTTTGAAAGTTCATCAATGTGGACACAGTCCTAATGAACCTTAAAGAATCTTTGCCTTGTGTTTTCTCATCTGCATCTCTATTATATGTGTATCCCAGATACGCTCTCCTTTGCCTTTTCTATGTTCTCCATGAGGCATAATGGAGTCATTGAACAGGAGGGATAACAGCTCTCTTGAAGCAGAGGAGCCTGATTGATAAATCTCTGCCTTAGGCTTAATATCAGGGCCTAGGAGGGAAACAGTGTTTACCCATAGAGGGGGGGTCAAGGCCTATTGATGTATGTCCATCTCCATGTGAAGGTGCAGTAAGGTGTTGACAGAGTGGAGCAGCTGCTTTGTGCCATTCGGTCTCTCTCTGTCTGTCTCTCTGTCTCTCTGTCTCTCTCCCACTCTCTGTTAATGAGCCTGTGTGCCTGACTGCTGAGTGCAGCTCTTTAGCAGTGTGCAATTAATCAGACGTTTCCTTGCGGAGACGAAACCAACCAGACATTCAGCAGCAGGGCAGTGTGATTACACACCGAATGCAAATTCTCCACCATCCCAACCATCCTCATTTGTCAGAGGGGCAGCAGGATGCAGGAGAAGCTGCAGTTAAGGTTGTTTAAGTGTAGTCTTTCATTTTCATGGCAACTAAAAGACGTTAGGAACTGGTTTGTATTATGTAGAGTTCATGAATCTGAAGGACTACATTAGACAGTGAACATTAGAATACACAGTGATCTCACACAAGGACATTCACGCACATACTGTACTTAAATACAGTTTGAAGATATTTGCACTTTACTTGAGTATGTCCAATTCATGCTACTTCAGAATTCTACTCCGTTACATTTCAGATGGATATATAATATTCTTTAATCAACTACATTTATTTAAAGCTCGAGTCGGCAATACATTTTGGCGTCAAAATCAAATAATAAACTTTGAGCATATTGTAATTAAAGTGGTCCAAGAGAAAACTAGACTTTTGCACCTTCTCTTGGCTCCGTTTCCAGGCTTTAGAAAATCCAGGCTGTGACGGGAGACTTTGGCCAATCACAGGCCAGTTCAGAAAGAGGGCATTCCTATTGGCTGTTCTACAAATGCAGATGTGTATGCATGTCCGTTCAGTGAAAGTCAATGGCAATACTAGCGTTGGCAACAGCTGCCTACACTGCAAAACAACCCAAGGACAGAGGACGCACTTATCAGACCGACAGTCTGACAATAAATGAAACATAACACTTATTGAAAGGAAACGTTGTTCATAGTTCATCCTTTTGCTAATCAAATTTAAAGGCTCACGGCTGTGGCTCTAAGTTCACGTTCAGTTAGCTGGACCTTTGAATCCCCACCGCTACAGACCACCTCATCGGGAGGAGAGGGGGCAGCAGCCCTGGAGACTGACCACGAGCCAGTGGCCAGAGCAACAACAATTCATCCAGCGCAAACCCCAGCTCCAGAGGACCAGACAGCCCCAACCCTCCAACGGATCAGCTGATAGGTTAGACCCGGCACCACCAGCCCACTGCTGAGAGGTTTGCGCTGGAGGAAGCTGTTCAAAGAGGTGGGAAGTGAGGTGGAAGGACCTTAGGGTGGCTAACGTTAGCTTGCTATTTCTTTTCTCATCTGTGGTCTGATAAACAGAGAGAGAGAACAGGGCCAGGAGGGGCTGAGCGAATGAGCTGTATGCAACTGTACAATAAATTACGATGAAATAAATCAATGTATGGGAACACTGGGTTACTGTATAACATGTGTGTGTATATGCCTGTGGTCATCTGGTGGGAGGGGCTTATAACAGCATGGGGAGAACTGCAGGAGGAGGCTGTATTCTCAAATTCTGACATATTTTGTTTGCTTTTTGTTTTGTTGGCTTTGCCCTTTTCCCTTCTCCAGATTTCTACTACCCAGCTTTAACAGCTGAGGTTACTTAGTAAATTGAGATATTACATGTGATAAACTGATGTAATAGGATGCATATATATATATATATATGTATGTATAAAATTGATTCAATTTAGACTATGGAGCCTGTGGGCACAAGTGAAAATAATGGGATAATTGTAAAAACAAACCCATCTAAAGTCAGCAAACAGCCACCATAAGCTAATGCCCATACCAGGCCATTTAAGGCTATTCCAGCAAAACTCCTGAATGTGTTGAACTGAATTTTATGAACTGTTGAACTGATTTTTTTTTATTTCTAAGAGTGAGATTATGTGGTTTTGTCTCTAAAAAATTCAACAGTCCCACCATGGGTGCAGATCAGTTGGCTCATCACCATCACCAAGTCATTCAAAAAGCCCTACACAGAGAATCGTATGCTTACCTTTACTGTTTAAACAGCCAACAGTACATGGAGCCAACCATCACCCTTCTTTTCACTGCTTCGCTGTTAGTTAATGCTACTTCTAGTTTCAGGGTCTCAGGCATGTTGTGTCCACTCACGTTCTCATCTCTTGTCTCTCACAGATTCCCAATTCTCCTCATCATCTTCCCTTTCTCCCAGTATATAGGACTACTGTATACATCAGTGGATATGGATGGCTGTCAGAATATGAGCCCCTAACTGAGCTTGCTTAAACTAACTGATCATGTTTTTATAGAGCCAGAGATGCTAGTATTAGCACAGCTCTAAGAGCACGATAAATACTTACAAGTTACACAAGTTGACCCAACAAAATCAGATTTATTTAAATAAATTCATATCCATTCATTAATCACCTTTATAGGAATAATTATCCCAATAACAAAATGTGCCTATTTTGCCCTTATCACATCATTTATTTCAGAATTACATACAGCTCTTAACACCTCAATTTCCTCATAAACCCCCAGTCAGTCCTCTCGATATTTTTCTCTCTGTCAACCCCACATCTAAACGTACTATATCTAACCTATACAGCCTTATTTCCAAACTACACTGCTCCTCAATGGCAGCTATAAGAACAGCTTGGGAACAAGACCTAAATTATACTTTTACAGACAACATATGGGACTCAGAATTTGATCAGACACACTCTTCTTCTGTGTGCTCCCAACACGCACTTTTGCAATTTAAAGTAGTACATCGCATCCACATATCAAAAACCAAATTAGCTCGAATGTACTCTGATGTCGACCCTACATGTGACAAATGTAAAAGTGCACCCGCCTCACTCCATCACATGTACTGGACATGTCCGTCTTTAGGTAACTTTTTAGTTAGTTTTTCAAACAATATCAGAAAGTCTTCACCACCAAACTGAGCCAAATCCTGTGACTGCAATTTTTGGAATTGCTCCAGACTTGGATTTGCCTAAGACTAAACTCAACGTTCTGGCTTTTGCTTCATAATGTTCTGCATGAATCTAGAGAAGATCTGATACACTATCCGGGATCAGAGAATAAATTCTACAAAATGTGGTGCCCCTTCTTGGTAGTCTCTGAGTAGCTTTTATTAATATATTTATATTTTGTTTTATTTATTTATTTATCCATCTAATTTTCATAATTTCTTGCCTTGTGTTTTTTTGTTAATGTTAACGTGTACTGCATCTATTTATATTCTCCATGCATTGCTGTCTATAATTTAAAGTCTGTCTATCCACAATTTTGTGTGTATCTTCTGAGGTCAGCTGTGTTTGTCTGTTTGTCCGTGTGTGCAGTGAGGTGTGTTGTGTTATGGGTGGATGTTGTTCAGAAAAACAAAAATCCTCTCCCTGTAAAGTGACTGTTTTATTCATGACTTGTCACCAATAAAAAGACCTTTGAAAGAGAATTGGGAATGTGGAGCTGGAAAATACATTTGTTCAATTTCAATCATTTAGGCTATTTAGAATTGGGGGGACAATTTGTGTTTTTCAGAAATTGGGATTTGCACCCATGAGTCCCACTTTAAAGCACGGCAAAGCAGCAAAAAGCACGCACATCCACGAACAAATTTGTGCAGGTGCTGAGCTCAAAAATGTGGAAAGCTGAGCAGGGAAAGAAAAGGCTCGCACACTGCAGGGCTCCTCTTGAGTGCAATTTATTCACAGAATCAAACGACGACATTTCGAGCTGCAGCTCTTCATCAGGTCATGAGGACCTGACCACTTTAAAGTATCCATAACTGTATAAAAGAGTTAAAATTTGCTCCAGCTCAACAAGCTACAACATCAGAATTCTGCACACACATTTATGCATAATACATAAATGATATCAAATCATTAATGTACGATAATAAAACACGGATCATTCTTCTACATATTGTTTGCTTTCAACTTAACTCAGTGTATTTTTACACTGCTGTATTAGACAATGATCTGAGTACTTCCTTTACTACCACCAGCTCAATACATTATATGCTAAAAATAATAATTTAAAAAAACTGCAGAACAACATCACCTGGACTGGAATCAGCAAACTGATTAATAATTCTCCATCCCTGTGTTTATCAGAATACCTACTGCAGAGGTCAACATAGAGGAGAGGACAGCGGTGCAGACTGTAATGCAATACACACCAGCCTCCCTAAGCACCAAATGGGGAACATACTGTACTTCTCTTAATTTTTTTTTAATGAAACAGCAGTTCTCAAAGTCACCCCCGAGACACACTTTAGAAGAAGTGATTCAATCTGCTGAGATGTGTGGAAATGTGTTTTTGATTTTATGTTTCACAACAGCAGTTGAGCTTTGTTTCTCTTGACATCAGATTAATATTTGTCTGCTTAAAGTCAGCCTGCAGAGGTTATTAAAAGAAAAGTATCTACAACACATTTCTATACACAGTGCGTTTTTTAATGTCTAATAGTGGAGCTGCTTTTAACCGAAAAGGACGTGTTAATTATCAGGATTACTGTACTTTTAATTCATAACAACTAGCATGGACGGTGTACTGTGGAACCCCCTGTCAATTATTTAAGCCGTATATTTGTAGTTAACAATGTAAATATAAAAGCCTGGTGTGGTCCTACTCTCAGTGGCCAGCTGGTAATACCCAGATGTTCCTCAGTTCAAGAGGTCTTTTCTGCCAGCAGCCATTAAGTTACTTAATGAGGACATTTCACAGGCAGCACATCCAGGATAGGTGATGCTGCGCTGTACCAGATAAACATGTATTTAATGACCTGTGTGTGTGAAGGCGTGAAGTCTTTGTTGTGCTTTTCTTGGATCTGCGCGGTTTCTCCAGTTTCCTCTTCTGCATCAGTTATGTTTGTCAATTAATTCCTCTAATGAGATGTGGGCCGCACGAAACGGTAACAGACTCCCATTCTGTACAAGGCAGCTGCAGGAATCAAACTCTACTCCTCGTTATTTGATCATTATTACAAATACTATGTCAGTTAAAGCAGTTGAAATCAGTAGCCTACGATACTTGTGTCAGAAGAAGGCATCTCCCACATGAAAGAGAAGCTATTTGATGGTGGTTTCCATTTTGAAATGCACACTGAAAATGACTGTAATATTGTGTGGTTCATACATGGGCACATTAAGTGGAATCACTGGGCATTTTATTTTCTATTACAGTCAAAATCCTATCATACAGATACCGTTTTGATGGTAGTTATGCCTTCTGGCTATGATAAAAAAAAATCCTTCTCATGGTGTGTGATGAAAGGGAACACAGAGTCTACTTCCCCCAGACGTACAGCAGGGGTTTTATTTTAATGATATTTCCAATTTCAAGCTGCCTTTAAGATGCCTCTGCTTTTGTTCTGATAAAAAGCTCTGCTCAGGTGTGGCAAGTGTCTTGTTAAGGGTGAAACACCTCGACAGCCCATTACTGTCATATTGTCCCACAAACTATCAGCAGTCACTCGCACAGGCTTCTCTCGGGAGCCCCCTGCAAGTCCCTGTCCCACCTTAAATAGAGCCCTCTACCTATAATGAAGATTAAACTGACATTTGGATGAGTGTTGGCCTTGATGGGGAGGAGTGGGCTGGGACCGGCAGCCAAAATAGGATGGCTAACTAGCCTCTCAGCAAACACAAGCTGTGCAGCATGTGGGAATCCATCCTAAACTACAGTGTTTACACTGTGTCACGCTGTGGAAATGGGCAGAGCATTACAGATGGTGGCCCGTCAGCCTCGACGCAGCAGGTGAGAGAGGCCAAAAAAGTTGAGAGCTCAAAGGGCCACATCAGGAGGCACTTTGGAGAAGGTTGATTGTGCCCAAGAGACACTATAAACTGCTTAATCATTTTGTCTCAGCCAACCAATTATCAGCCTCTACAATCTGCCACCAAAACACAGAGACACATCACCAGCCAGTGATACTGAGGTCCTCTCCCAGTTCGTGAGTACTAAAAACCTCCTTAATGAGGTCAAACATGGCTCTCTGAACGTATATATCACAATTATGGAAGTGTTGCTGCTGTCTTTGTTTGTTATGAGGCTTTTACTTTGTGCAAGACATAGAAAATTTGTTTAAAAAACCGACCCAGAAAGTGTTTTTGCAGATTTTTTTAAAATGCACAAAATGGCTCTGTGAGAATCAGTTTGAGCCTTGGAGTACACACCCACCTGAAATGGAGATATACAGCATAAAGTGAGGCGGGGGAAGTGGAAAAGGAGTGCACTTGTCCTAGAAATGCTCTATGTCAGTTTAAAAATACTTGGAATACACAGTTCTGAACAGTTTGGCACATTTACCAGCAGAGACTGCACCTAGAAAATCTCTACATCTACTGTGTGATTTCAAATACGCGTAACATCATTTTAAAAATACATATGGAGTTACATCATACAGTATATCTTGGCTGCTATGGCCAGCCTGTGGTCCAATCTACGCAGACAGATTGTTGTACTCTTTCTTAACTTCTAAGCCTCTCCAGATGCTGACCCCCAGAGGACGACAAAGACCCAAGTCTGTAAATAGTTGGCCTACATGAGCGGAGCAGGAGGCCATGAAGCACACGCAGAAGTTACAGTATGTTGTAGTCTGTCTTCATATAATCCAATTACAGCTAAATGATAATCAGAGAGTGCTGAGGATTAGAGGCTCAGGCGGCTGGAGTCGTACTACGGCAGCGGATCAGCAGCACCTGTGAATGAGTCATTGCTCAGAAGCAAGGAGCTATTGACTGCCTCTGAGAGCAGCATTCAGCTACATAGTGAAGTAATTTGGGATCATTACCGGCATAGATTAAAATGTATCAGACCACTTAGAATAAGGATTGGGGATGAGGGATTTACATATTAAAGACTGATCATATACACTGTATAATAACACCTCTGCATGAGCAGAGCTTGGCGTACCAATCACTTTTTCTACTTTCTCTTGCAATGAGATGTTCTGTACTACTCATTCTTACTGAAAGCTTGCGGTGTTGCCGTGTGCATTTTATTTTCCCAGAGGGACGCTCTTACCTCTGTCAGTGTCGTAAAGGTAGACAAACTTCTCCCACTTGTAATGGTCCAGCAGACTGAGAACAGCGCCTCGCAAACTGGGCCTCATCTGGATGACAAACTGCACGTCAGCATCGATGGGGAAGCTGGGAGTAATGAAGGAGGTGTGCAGCGCCCCACAGAAGGAGGTCAACGTGTTCATGGACTTCCTGTCGTAGAAGCCGAAGATGGCGTAGACTCCTCGGGAGAACTGGGAGCAGACTGGTGACGGGGACAGAGAGCAGGTTCAGGTCAGGGACAAGAGTCATTTATGATCAGCTGTTCTTTCAGTCAGCAGGGATGCCAGCAGCACAAACTGGCCTTTCAAAAAGAGTTAAGGTCAAATTTTCATAACATATTGAAACTTAAATTTGCTGAGCGCACTTAAATGTCTAATGCAGGAGTAAAAACTTTAATGCAAGGTTGAGATGAGGGGGGATTCATGATGGCATTAATCTTCGGAGTGAAGCAGCGGTGATCTGAATAAATGGGTGCCATGTGGGATGTCTGCTCCCCATGGCCATGCTCTGCTGCCCGGTGCCCTTCACTTCTCCTTGGTCTGAATGCAACTGCTTGGGTAATCAACTAGAAATAATGGGGAAATCAGTGCATTGGCCACAGCTCTTAATGGACAAATACCCTGAAACATGAGCATGCAAATGTGCAAGCGCCGGGCTGTGCTGCAGTATAAAAGATTTATAACAAGCCCTATCTGCTGCCATCTGCGGGCCTGTGGAAATGAGATCCGGCCATAAACGCTCAGTGCATCAGACACTTGGTCTTACAAGGCGTTAACTATTTTATGTTATTTGTACTTAATAAATGGTTTTAATAACACCAAGCAGGACTGAACCAGAGATATGACCCTTGTCTCACTGCGAGTTATAACTGAAGCAAATGTTGGTCAGACCAGCAGAGCTGCTCTGATATTTCTGACCCTCTGCTCAATGCAGATTCCAACACTGCTCACTAAAGCTGCTCAGTGTCGCTAATCGGTGTTTGACTGTGTTATTATCTAACTGATTAGATTTAATGGGTTTTTTGAGGGGGTGATCTGTAGGTTGAAATGCAGTCACTCTGAGGAAGGTCCACCCTGTAACATACTGCATGGATTTCTGAACACTTTACACTTCAATAACATTGTCAGACTCACGATGGACAGATTTAAGTACCATAGTACCAAAGTACAAAAATGAATGCAGCAGAACCAGACTGATGATCGTCTTCCAGTTTTTGTCAAAACCCAGTGCGCACATTACCCACATTTGACTGCCAACTGAGATTTGGGTGTGATATGCTAGTAGTGGCTGATGTAGCCTCAAGCTGCTAGCCTCAGGCAGAGATGAGGAGCAGACTACAATGGTCTGATTAGCTCATTTTTTCTCAGCTTCACAACCTTTATTTTCAAAGGCGTAGTCTTCAGCCCCAGCTACAGATTATATACAATAATACAGGGTTCCTACACATTTAGAATTTCAAAATTCCATACTTTTCCATAACCTAATTTCCAGACTTCTCTGCGTTTTTTTTGTTTTGTTTTGTTTTTCAGAGAATATGCGACATCTGAGTAAATATATCAGTGTATCATATTTCACATCATATTTAATTATTCTTAACAGGTGATTGTAGCCAAGTACCATAATGGCATGCAAATAAAAACTCAGGTAAATTCAATGTCTGGGCTGAGGCAAAAAGGTTGGGACTCTGGGTGCAAGCGATGCAGTAACGAGATGTCGGTGTTTTTTCCTTTCACGTGGCTCAGAATCGCCTTCTCCCCCATGCTGGCGAGGTCAAACGATTTCACACAAAGCTTGCATCTAGCTCTGTGTGTGAATTGGGAATCCTTGGCCAACCAGTATTTATATACGGTATTGTCAAGCCATCCATCCAAAAACTGAAAACTGTGTGAAACTCGTCTTCTTGTCAAAGGTGCAGTGTTGGAGTGAAACTTGATACCTGGGGGGCTGGAGGAGGGTCATGGGGCAGCGGACTGGACATACCACTTGTCAATCAGGTAAACGGGGCGGTATGTTTTCTGAGACGTTTGCCCTCACACAAACTGTGCTTGGCCCGGCATAAAACACGATCCGGATTGATTAAATTATTTTTGGAAATACCTAATTTTCTATTTTAGAAAACAGTATTTTAGAAGAGTGGTAATAGTCTGGAAACATAAATATTTTTCCATACTTTATATTTCATTTTCCATACTTTTTAATACCTGGAAATTGATCAAATTTATTTCCATACTTTCCATACTTGCGTAGGAACCCTGATAATAGACGCAGCCACCGAGAAGTCACCAGTTTGGCATTTTGGCTCAGTCAGAAGTGACCTGAGGTGACCATATCTGAACCCAAGTACTGATTACTGAACGGGCCTAGCAGGCACAGGCTCAGGGGCCCAATGTGTAAGTGGCCCCCCTGGCCTCCACTTTCAAAATGTCACTCGCAAAAACATGTGCTGACCAGGGAGACATGCAAAACAATTATCAGAGAGACAACAGCAGATGACAAAGAGACACAAGACACATGTGTAATGAATACAAAGAGATGCAAAACAACAACAGAAAGAGGCTAAACAACAAGTCTGTGTGTCACGCTCCTGTGTAGGAGACTTGGTGGGGCTTTCTGCATGTCTGTGCCCAAAGGTCCATTGTCACATAATCTGCCCATGTTTGTGTCAGAGGGTGGAGCTGGGAAGGAGCAAGGGGTGGATCTGACTCAGAGACTGTGGTGACGCCTCACAGACAGCCTGTTAAGCCCTTAGTTATGCATAACTTTAATTCTTAATCAAATTTAAATGAAAGGTTATTTAAAATTCATTTCATTTATTTCTCAACTCTGGAGGCTGCCGCTTGGCTCCAGAGGACTTCACCTAAGGTGACGTTTCTTAAAGCACATGACATCACTTGCTCTACCTGTGGAACCACAAAATGGTTCATACAACTGTTTTCCCACATATGCAGCATTACTCTCCAAGACCTGCAAACAGACTTGATACTGAGCTGCAAAGGATTATTGATCATCCCCTCTTTGCTAATTATGAGTTTGTCATGACTTAAAGATACAGTTGGTAACTTTCATAAAAGTAACTTTTCGTCATATGTTGTGAAACTGTCACGACATCCACACAGAAATACATGAAACAGATAGTCTCAGGATGAAAACATCAGGTTCCTCCTCCCACTGCTTGTGCTTTTAATGTCATCTGCTAGAATCCACAGCGGCTCATGGACAACACCCATTTGGAGCTGAGTGGTCTCGAAGGCAGCTGTTAATCATGTTAATCACTGCTTGTCAACTGCGGTCAAACTGTCAAACTAGGCAGCACTCATCACCTATTTTCCCAAAACTATAAAACACACATTTGAAAGTGAAATATTCCAATTTGTCAAATGTCATCCAAATAAAACTTTAAATGGAGCATGTTTTGTTGCTTGTTATAAAGTGCCATTTCTGGCTGAAATGTGGGAAAACATATTTTGGAAAAACTAAATTGGCTAGGTGGAAATGCACAATAGATTAGACTGGTCAAAATTGAAAAGCCCCACACATTAATGTCTGCAAGCACAATAAAATAATTTCACAGCTCTGTGATTTCTCCATGTGTTAAGTTAGGGCTTCAGTGCTGTATGTTTTGGTTGCTGGTTAGCTTTCCTTTAACACAACCGCTCACTCATCCACACAGCCTTGATGGCTTGGTTCAGTCATCTTTCCTCTCAATCACTTTATTATTCCTCCATCCCTCCATTTTCTCAGCCTCTGACTGAACTCAGCAGGCACATCAGATCTGCTTATGAAAGAGCGGGGAGACACAGGCATCCACAGAATTAAAAACCAGCACCTGTTTGGTGTTACTGGTAAAAAATGATGCTTTAATCAATGATAAAAATCTTCCAGGAGTGGCTGCACCACTGTTTAAATCTGACGACAATTTTTCTGCTTCATATCAATAACTCGATGGGCCTTTCGCAAACAGTTAACCTCCCCCCTCATAAACAGAAAAATGTGAGAGCGGATGATCTCCTGTTCAGTTCTGGATTCAGCATGCTTCACAGTGGCTCTTTCAGCAGATAACATTATTCAACACCACATAGATCCTCCTCAAATTACAGATTGACAAATTTCTTCTGCAGCAGACAATATTCAGCTCATGCTATCCAACAAGAATCGAGGGCAGCAATAAAATTAACACTTTTCAGCTCATCTAATATCATCCAATTCTCTTCTCACAATGGGAACAATAGCTTTTTGTTTGTCAAGGTTAAATAGACAGCCTGTTCTGCTGAAGGATAATGAAATAATATATTTGGGCTCATGAAGCAGTAAACACTCGTCAGCTACGCTGAATTCCCCTGATCATGGTCAGCAATGAAGATCCGCATCATTTACTTTATTACAGGAGGGAAGCAGCGCCATGTTTTTGCACTGCAGGCTCTGTGCATTTCTGTTCAGAATACTAACACTTGTTTTATATGCATTATTAATAACCAACAGGAAAAATCCACATCTCTTCACTTTTCAGTGCACTTCCATCTTATTTTCTCCATCATCTAACAAACACCCACATCTGCCTGTCATTACTGTCGCTTCTCCTGTTCTCCCTCATCCATTTCTCTGCCTCTCTTCAGCTCTCGCCATCTCGTCAAACTTAACAGGTAGATGCAGCAGCTCAGGTAGCACTGACACTGTCTTGAGTCTTCCCGAAACTCAGGGCTTTGCAGCTTTGAGGGTCTCCCCCACAGACAGCTGTGGAATCTTCTTCATTTCTATCATAAAACTTGCTGATGTAGGATGAACCTGCGGTGTATGTGCACAGCAGAGCAGAGTCTACAAAGTGAATTCCTAAAGCTCTATTGCTGGGGGGGAGTAGAGGGGAGCTGCTATCCTCGCCTGAAAAGGGAACACCGCACGCAGTGAGAAAATTGAACTTTATGCATATAAGAAAGTGAAAATGAGGAGAGGGATAGGAGAGGACTCACACTGAGATGAGGAGGTGAGTTTTTTTGGACTGAGTCACTGGTTAGAGCCTTAAGGTTTGAGGGAATTGGATACTGCAGTTGGACAAAGTGAGGACAATGACTTTACTTTTTGTCACGATAACAAATAACCTGTTTATGCGTGTACTGCTGCCTGGTGGGAAGTTATTTTTCTCCTGCTGTCTGAGAGCAGCGCCTGCAGCCATACCAGAGGAGACGAGAGCAGCATGACTTCAGTTTGTTTTCCTGAGGGAGAGGGAGGCGGTGTTGGTCTCAGCCACATGGGAATACCTGTCCTGTCTCAGGGTCACATGTTCAGTAAAAGAAGAAGGCAGAGGACACGGCACAAACAAGCAGCTGCTGTCCCAAAACTACCAGCTTAAAAAGGATGGGGTCAAAGAGAAAGTAAAAACCCTGAATTTATTCACCAATTATAAAAAGTGCAGAATGTGCAATGACCTGCCGACAGTTAAACAAGCTACTGTGAAGCCTTTAAAGATAATTCTGCCTCTAAGCACGAAGGCCATTCAAAGCCTTACACAGTAAATGCCCAGTATATACACTACAACCGTTATTATGGAAGGCCTCTTCACTGCCCTTGGGCTTGAAACATTTGAATTACTTGAACCTTTCAACATATACACATGAATCATTTACAAGTCTAAGGAGGCTTTCACATCAGGGACCTACGTAAATCTGGATTTGAGTACACTTGGCCCTGAGTCCAGTTTGTTTATTAGTGTGAACACTGTGTGTACCTGAACGTGGTGTGTTGATCTTTGACCTGGTCCACTTGAGAGGGTGATCTCAAGTTCAGTCCATGTGTACTCAGGTACAGTGTGCATTAGCTGTGAAAACTAACTGCACCACAACACGGGAGTGAACTGCTGTTTAACACCAGTAGCAGTCTGTGAGTAGAGTTGCAAAGGCATTTCTCAGTGCCGCCGGTCCCCTTCGAAATCTGCACATCCATGCAACATGCGCCGATCTCATCCTCCAAACTGCACGTCCACGGGTGATAAAGTTGGAGCACAGACAAGAGTAATGTTCTTGGAACTGTCTCCAAAAATATAAACAATAGTAGGCCTAATGATAAGGTTGAATCCATTGCATGGGCTTGGGATCTTTTAATCGGCACACTTGTCTACACTATAGCACCAACATAAATAAATGTCAGAGTGGCAGAGGCAAGGCAGTCGTACTTGCGCACGATATGAATCAAAATATGAAAAAGCTCTAAGGCTGTACAGCCATGCTGATGGCTCTGTGAGGATGTACTGATGTACAGTGGCACTTTGAGCAAAATGCTAAGGCTAGCATGCTAACATTACACAATCACAATGATAGCGCTAACATACAGTACTGATGCAAAGCTGGTGTCATGCTTACCATGGCTAACTGGACCTTAACAAAGTCTAGTTGAGACTGATGGGAATGTCGTTAGTTTTGCATGTATTTAGTCATCATAGCATAGTAGAGGACAAAGTGAAAATTTTGATGGTGCAAAATGAAGTGTCAGGAGATCATTTAAAGTTATTAAAATTAATTCTGAGGGAGACATGAATTGTGATGGAAAACTAGGCATATTTAATTGTTGTTGAGACAGTTAAAGCCACAAATGTCAATCTGATGGTGGTGCTGGAGGAAAGGTCAGGGGATCACTAAAGTCATTAGAATTCATAATTTGGGATCCATCAATATCTGGCTCTGAGTCTGTGTCCGCTACAAGAAACTCTTCAAAATCGCGTTCAAAGTCGTCCATTGCAGCTACTATAGTCCGGAGATATTGCTAGGCTAAATAAACAGCTGAGCTCTGTTTACAGGCTACGCTGTCAGTCAGTGTGCGGGCTGGAGATTGGTGGAGCAGAGAGGGGAGGGGTCCCCACTCAGTATGGTAAACGAGTATGTGTGTATGGAGTGTGTGTGTTACGCCAGAAGAGTCAGAGTTTGGGACAGAGTCTTTTACCCCCTGGAGTGTTACCGGAGTTTTTGGAGTGCTCAAATAAACTGGCCTTTTTCCCGAACGCTCCTCTGGTCTCCTGCTCGTGAGGGATTCATCACAATATCGTAACATGGCTCAGATTTCTAAATAAACATTCACCTCGTCGCTAGATAGACCTACTCCTGAAAAACTCATGTCTGCACAAGGCTTTTTGTCCCTATGAGGCCACCGTCATTTACCCGACGGGAGGGGTGAGCGAGTGAGCCCTGCAATCTAGAATTTGACCACTGATGTCACTGTTTTCAACCCATTTTACACACTGGCCCTTTAACTCATGTCATGTCAAATTAATTTATGTCATGTCAAACATGTTCTTACAACACGTTTCATGTGAGACCATTAAACCCTGATGTCACATGTGGGGTTGTGTTACCTCTGTATGATTTACAGCTGTGGAAAGAACTCCAGACTGTAAATCAAGGTGATCCATTTTCCCATTGTAACACACATACTGTCTCTAATTTAAGTCAGTTCGCTCCTTATGGCTTATTCCTGCCAAACCAATGATACTACCATGCTGTATTAATAGTTGAATCTTATATTAAAAAGGACAGAAAATGTTGAGTCAGAAAACTTGGAGGAAACAAATTAAGTGCTGTGAATAACTGGAGGTCCAAAACTAAAAGTAATCAGGATCTGTTTCCACTTATGTTTTAAAGGGAATCTTCAAATGAGAGAGCATTACTAGGCTGGACGGAGGATGCCAACAAATCTTGCAAATGTGCTGACTGACAGACACTCAGCAGATTCAGTGTTTCCTCGTGAAAACGAGCTGGGCGGCTAAGCTGTGCCGTCTCCTGAATGATGATTTGCAGGGTCAGAACACGCAGCTAGCATACCTCCCCTGTTATTCCAGCTAACATGCCTCCTTTGCATTCTGCCAGCAGCTGTTTAGTGTGTCAGCTGGACAGGGTGTACCGAGATGTTGTGGGGATATCTCAGGACTCTGTCTGTGTCTGACACCTGAGCGAGGACACATTCGAGTGCAAGTGTCTCTAAGCATTATCATAGCTGTGGTCATGTTACCATCAGAGTTCTCAAAATTCTCTAAAAAACAATTTATTTTTATCCTCAGTAATTCAGCTTCTGTTTTCACAGAGGCATGGAGGGGCTCAGGCCCTGGCAACATACACTGGGCAGCAGGAAATGAGACATTGAAGAGACTGGAATAACAATAACATAATCACCCACTTTTAGTGCATTTATAAGTAAGAATCTCACTATACTCTGTAGATTCTACATTCTTATCCGCAGGTCTTTGGACTGTGAGGAA
The DNA here is from genome assembly GCF_011397635.1 of Epinephelus fuscoguttatus. Classification (NCBI taxonomy): domain Eukaryota; kingdom Metazoa; phylum Chordata; class Actinopteri; order Perciformes; family Serranidae; genus Epinephelus; species Epinephelus fuscoguttatus. Next base: position 41,409,660 of record NC_064763.1, on the reverse strand, counting down.
AAGTCATTCAGAAAAACCTAAATAATTGACAATCATAATAAATATGTCTTATGATTACATCCAAATAATGCCCTAGGGGTAATTTTCCAATGCAATTGTTGTACACAGGCATCAAAAATAAAGCACGCTCCATTTATAGGCGATGTCTCAGCAGAAAGTAATGGAAAGGTGAAAAGTCTATAATTCAATTTTCCTCTGTACTAATGGCAAGAATCAAGCAGCCAAGCTTTTGAATTAGCATGAGTGGACACATGTCAAATAAAAGGCCAAAATTGAAAAGATACACATTTAAGGTCACTGAAGACCGAAAGTCTCTCAGTAAACAGGTCATTAAGTGCGCACCTCCCCTCCCTAACTATGGTTAATGTCTGTTTCCAAAGCATAAAATTAGATTTCTGTCCTGCACCGATCCTTAAAATCTTTCTTTAACTTCCACATGAATCCATTACAGTGTTTGACCTTTACGAACGCTGTCATTTACAAGATTTGTTCCATTACATTTGGGCATCTGACTCCTTCAAGCCTTTTTAGAATGTTTAAGTTATGATGTAGGACAAACCTGAAAGTAGATTTCAGTAATCCAATTTTCCATGTTTGAGAAGGCATCACAATTGCCAAAATTAAAATGGAAACTTCTCTGACAGTTTAAATCATAGCATGCTCTAAAGCAAAACTGTGTGGTGCTTCAAATGAAATCAATTGTGAAATGAAGATTCACTGAAACAGATTCACTGTGCTATGTCAACAGCAATATAAACATTAAAAGTGGACTATGTGTTTACCATATTTAAGACCTTGGCATGTTAGCAGGCTATCAGTGACTACATTTACATGCACAAAATACTCAATTTTGTTCCTTTATGTCTTTAAAAAGAGAATATTCCTACATGGCTAATTAAAATCAATATTCTGCTAATATTCCTGTTTACACGCAGCCATGCATACTTCAATTAATGTGCCCTAACATGTCATTCATCGCTTCAAAGTATGGAAAAGTAGAACAGCTGGAGCTGCTTGTCATTTTGCGTCTTTGCATTAAAACACATTTCCTTCAAAGATGTGCAAACACATCCTCCCTCTTTGGTTCCTTCAACCACCTTCTTGAAAAAGTCGGTGATGTAATATTTGCGTATACCAAAAAGCTGTTGTTTCATCACGTTTTAAAGTAGGTGTGTTTCTCCTTCCAACCTGAAATGCGGGATTTTCTTTTGGGCATGGATCTCCACCACAGCCTTGCAAACAATGTATCCATGGCAATGCATGGAGCCGATTGTACACAGACAAGATGCCATGTGTGCAAAGAATGCTGTCATAACTGGAATGACATCGGCATATCCCACATTAAGACATGTCTTAATTAAAAAATGCTAAATACTGACAGAGGCCTGTTTGGTAGTATCTAGACAGAACATGCTAATTACATGACCCGCATCAAACTCAGAGTATTATCATGTTAAGAATAGTGGGAATATTAGCGTGCATGTAAATGTAGCCACTGCCCAATTAGCACTTAAAGTACAGCTGAGGCTGACGGGAATATCATTAGCTTTGCAATCAAATTTCATGGCAATCCATGCTGTATTTGTTGAGCTATTTAGTCAGAACCACAAATTCAAACCTCAAGCTGGCACTAGAGGAAACTTTATGGGATCACCAGATTCATTTGAATGCATCCTCCGGGCACGATGAATGTGTGTACAAAGTTTTATGGCAATCCATCCAATATTTGTTGAGATATGTTAGTCTGTAAGACAGTGGACCAACCGATTGACCGTCAGATTGATGTTGCAATTCATAGAGCCGCGTTGCTAACACGGCTAATAAAAAAAGACATCAAATTCATTATGCATGTTTCTTAAATTGCACATGAGCCTCTGAGTTGTGGCTCTTCACAGCATCTCATCTAGTTTGAGTTTAATAAGCTGCACTCATTCTACTGAGAGGCTTGTTAAGATCTGCTGGTGCAATTTCACCACAAAATCCCAGTAAATGTTTGTTTCGAGATGAAAACCTGACTCAAGGCAAAGTGCACAAGGTTTAAATGATGTCTGTGTTATGACATTTAAGCGTTTCATATTTGTATCCGCATTACATTCTGCATTGTTGTGCAATTCATCCCAGCTGACCAACCACGGAGAAAGCAAAGGGCATATAGGGACTGGAGCTTGAGTAGGTGTTTCTCCTCAGGCACTGCGGTTGCATGTTGGCTGGAATTCCCTCTTCTCTACAGATTACAGCTTTGTAAAAGCACACATTTTCTTCCAGCGGGTTACCCCCAGCAGATGCTCATTATATGCAAAGAGCGGGGCAACACTGCTTGGATTAGCCCTAATCTGAGAAATACAACTGGATTCAGCCCACATGCTAAAAGAACATGACAGAAGGAAATCTACAGCAGCGAAACACAGACAGGGCCTGTGGCTACTGGAGTCTTGTATGAAAGAATACACTTTAACATTTCACTGCGGCGCAGTAAAAGCGCTGCTAACACTCCACCTACACATGCTTTGCATATACTGAAAAAAACCATCATCCAAGGACGATTATTACAGGAGACAGATGAATACAACACACTCGGTTTCAAAAGGTAATGCCGTAATGCTGCAGAGGATACTGGGATACGGAATCACATGAAAAATACACAGACAAAAGGAGTGAAGTGGAAAATTTGATAACTCCATGTGCAAAGTAGTTTCAATTAACACATAACATCAAAATTCTTCATTTTAGTGCATGAAATTAATTTGTTTTATGAATTAACATGAATTATAAAACACAACTCATAACCTTTTCACAAGTCATTAACTCTAATCATCTGTTCTGGTGCTCAGTCTTGTAAAATAACACCACACAAATTGTATCAAATATGAATAATACACTAATGAGGTTTGTATAGTTTCTTGTTTCAAGTCAGTTTAAAACACTGAGGCACTTGCAGTGATTTTGTTCCCTTACATTCAACAGCTGGCACTCATAAAACTTTTCCAAATCCCTGAAAGCAGCCCCTCTAAATTATTCACCGACCCAACAGCACCTTTGGTTTTCTTCCGCGTTATTCTATTTAGTTTACAGCTTGTTGTCCTTGGATAATCACAGGTAACATTTAGTGAATAACAGCAGAGCTTTCAGAGGCAGCCTCCCTGAAGGACGTTGTGTAAGACTGCAACAAACTGCTGCAGCAACACTGTAGCTTGTCAGTAGTGATCACCGTCGCTCCGTTACAGCGCTGACATGTACGCACATTCTGATGCACAGAATGAAAGACTAACTGCACATCTCCAGTGGCTTGCCCTCAAACCTATTCTGTACTATTCCGCCATTTTACAGCATTATGACCAGCCGGGGCTGAGCGACTCAGCTTGAGAAAAACAAGAAATAAGATCCTTTCTTACAGTGGCTATAAGCCTGTTTGGGCATATATAGGTAGCATTTTGCACTTAACTGACAGCGATGTCTTCAGTCAAATGATATCTAAAAGCCTCTATTGTAGCTGTGGCCATTTCTTTAGCATCAGTACTCCCTTGCTCAAAGAAAGCTAATGCATTTATGCTGCATGATGACCCATGAGTGTTGTGTCACCCCGAAGCAATACCCCCTGAAAGCTCTTATTAAACTAAGGGTCAAACCATGTATTCATGTCAGTGAAAGTATTGGTTAGTAAACGTCATTGCCTGCAAGTGAAATGACGCTTTAGTTGGATAAAAATTATTCTCCAGACATTCTGAAAGCTTTTATGTTTTTGTTATGCTCCCCGATGAGAACACCATGACAAATCTGAGGATGAGTACTTGTCAACTTGGGGCAGGTCATCCAAACTGACAGGACTCTGGCTGCAGTAGCAGTAACTCAGATATTTTTATCAGTGCATCGTGATAAAAGGACACGCTTTTGGGTAAGTGTCTCTTTCAGTTCAAGGGCTCCCAAATTCGAGAGGATCCATTTAAAGCTTTCAAACGAAACACAAACATACAAGATGTCTGGTTGTAGCAGAGTTGGTGAATATGTTTTTCATGCTGAGCAACTTCTGATAATTGAGTTTACACTGTGTTTTTCCCTCTGATTATCAGTGACATCACTGACCGAGATGCTACTATATGAAAAATAACTATAGGGATTCAATAATAATTTACTGTGTGTTTACACATGTATTACTCTGGCCAAAGAGTGTGGATTAAGATAGAGACTATCATGCAGAATTCTCTCCCTCGGGCCAAACAATTTGACAACCTTGTCTCTAGTGCTCATGCATCATTCATGACTTGTCGGTTTAAATGAGTTCTCAGTGTCATGATGGATCCAAGGTTGTTATGTATTGTTTGGTTATGCTCCAATATGTTTGTTTTACTACAGTAACTACAGTGAAAACCGTGTAAAGCATTGCCAAATTGACATTTACCTTTTGATACTACAATAATTTAAAAAGCTGTAATGATTCAATTAGTGAAAACACTCTCTGATTAACTTGTTTATTCTTCCAGAAACGGCTCAGCTTCTGAAACGATGGCTCTGTATGAGTTGTTGCATTCATGAATACAAACATTTAGCCTTCACAATATGATACAAGACATGGTGCTTTTGCTTTGCACAGCTCTTGTGTATGTACAGTAAATATGAAGCTACCACCAGCAGTTGTTCAGCTTGGACTAGCACAAAGACAGGAGAGGAAGTTTACACAATCCACCTATCAGCACCTCTAAACTGCACTAATTATTAACATGTTAAGTTTTAGCTGGTTGCTAGGCAACCTCACAGAGACAAAAAAGACACCAGGAAGTCATTGCGCCCAGCCAAAAAAATAGTCCTTGATATCACAATGTGTTAATTTTGCATTCTGGTCTCTGTACGAATTTAACAAATAAGATAAAACATGTCAATTAGTGATCAACGGGAAGGCAATAAAAAATACAGAAAAACAAGGAAGGAAACATTAAAAAGTCTTCATTATACTGGCTAAATCATTAAAGGTATTACAGGTATGGACCCACCTATATACTGGCAGGACCAATCGGAGTCCAACACATGTTTGTACATCCAGAGCAACCAGTCATCTCTCTGTTGTTAATGTTAGTTAGCTAACTTTAGAGGTGCTGGTAGGCGTCTGTAGCTTCATATTTAACATCTAGACATGAGACTGGTATCGTTTTATCCATCTCAGGGAATATGCATATTTCACAAAATGCCTGATTTATTCCTTTAAAGGTTCTGTGTATGAGAATTTGAACATTAATAAAGCAGCAAACAGCTGCTCCCTATGTTAAGATACAGTGCTGTAATGGCGTCTTGTGTGTGGAGAATAAAGTCACACTCACTCTCTGTGTGATGTAATACATGATTCTTTGTTCTTTGTTATGGCAGCTGTGCCGGCTGCCCGTGCCTGTTAGTGAATATGAGTCCCTCACTTCATGTCCCACACTCATACCGCAGTTATCACTGATAATGTCATTCCGATCTACGGTGGTGAGACACATGGCTGTGGAAGCGTAACACACACCCTCCGGTTCCCCCCTGTGTTAACACTCTTAGCTCGGTCAGCACTGCTGCTGTTGTTAGCACTGTTAGTGTTAGTAAGCAATTTCCTCTATCTGTGTCATGTGGGTTTTGCTGTTGCCCCGCCCCTTCAGGAGCTCCTGCGGCTGCGTCCATTCATTCCAATGGGAGAAGTCAATGTGACTTGTGTTGCCTAAATATTGGACCCATTTTTGACAAGCCACACATCTCTGGGCCTGTCTCTGTCTCAGCAACACACTCTGGTGCAATCCGGCAACAGCTGACATGATCTTCTCCTGGGGTGATATTGGATAATAAGCTAGCAGATTAAAAAAAAGCAGCAAAATACGGAGCAAACATTTCACTTGTACTATATATGGTGATGTACTGTTTTGAATCCGCTTTCATCCATCTACATGTTTACAACACTTCAAAACGAGGTGGGGGGATGTGGGAGAGAGACGAATGCGCCCACTTATGAGACCGAACGTTTTCATTTCATACCAGTGGCGCAGCTTGTAATCTTTTATTACAAGGCATCTTTGCTGCCGTCATTTCGGTTCAGCCACCTCCATGTTTGCTTGTGACATCACAGGTGAGAGCCACGTGCAGACACTCCTAGACCAGACTCTGTCACATATATAGCTCCTTTGAATAATGTACTGAATACTACACGATTAGAGCTTATAATCCAGTACAAACAATATGACTTTCACACCAGGCGAAGGTTTGAAGTGCAGGTGTGTGCTGCCGCTCCTCTATCTCCTGCTTCCACTGTTTCATATGCAAATAACAAGGCAGAGGTTTAGCTCATACCATAAGAGTTATATGCATACTTTTTTACATCAAAATTTGCATTCCTGCACTGCACAAAATAAAACGTCCTTATTTGGACACAGCTTATGAGTCAATGTATTCACCACGGTCTCAATAATGCAAAAGAATAAGAAGTAGAAGAAGAAGAAGAGGAGGAGGAGGAGGAGGAAATCTGGCTCCATAAACTGGTCTATGCTGCATTAGTAGGATTGTCCATTGCCTACACAGTGAAGTGCTCTAACATTAGCCTCTGTCTGAGCGGCATCACACTGGTTGAGTCACAGCAGAGGGAGGATAGGTGGCTATAATAAACGGTCTCATAAGAAACACACTGTCACATTGACATTTGATCAAATCAGAAGTTCGTTTCCGGAAAAATTCTGGTCTGAGCAGATTCATGCAGCTGCCACTTTAGACAGGAGAGGGGAAGTCTTTAAAAATACACGATGAGGCTTTTTTCAGTTGTTTTTGTTGCTGCTGCTGTTGTTGTTTACATGGCATAGATTGGCAACTTCTTCTGTAACTAAATATGTGCTCAGATATTAAACAAGCATTTTAACTCATGTAGGGTGGATTTATGTAATATTAACTTATACACTGAGTAAATGATCTGGAAACAAAGTTTTGAGATGATGTGTCCTCACGGTCTGCCCTGTCACCATATCCAAAAACTACTGTATAATCCCACATGCACTTGGTTGAACTCCTCTCTGAGTGTCCAGCCGGACCAGCGTCTCTGTCTCTGCTCTCCCTTCCTGCCCTGACCTCAGTCTTTAATGGATATAACCTTCCCATTCCTGCATTTATGCACACAGTCTGACCCGGCCCGGGGCAAGGTGTCACATCAATACATCCTGCAGCTTCACTCCAGCCAGCCACAAATTGGTGAGATAATAAACACAATGGCACAGTGAGGTTCTCTTTGTCGGAATCAATTCAATCAAGTTGCAATGGCTGGGAATAGTTTGCCGCGATGTGTCATTGGCTGTTTACGGGTTTGTTTGTTTTGTTTTTTTTTTAACTTTCATAGCTGCTATGCAAGCACCAAAATGAAGATTCAGCGTCTCTGGCCAGGGAAGTTGGAGAACAGCCATATATTAGTAGAGAGGGACTGAGAAAGAGAAAATGAAAGCTTGGTGAGGATTGATTTTTCCATACTGGAGAACAAACTGGAGCCACACACACACTCACAACTGCTGGACTATCCTTCCACCTATTGATCCACGCTGCCAATAACACAGTCATTTGCCATCAGGGATTTGTAACAATCATTATATACTGACCCAGCTGGAGGACGGCGGTGTTGTCCTGCTTTATTCCATTCAGGATCCATACGACAAACACAACAAATGAGCTCTGAGCATAAAGTCACTCCTCTCATTTATATACCTGATTATTATATTCATTCCCTTCATACAAAAGCGAAGGTTTCGCAGACAATCCCATAGATTGCGACAAATAAGCAGATTTAAAATCGCCGTCATCTTAACACTTGCTAATCTTATCAAAATTAACGATGGGTGCTGTGGGAAAGCACAGCGATGACTAACCTGGCATTCTTGCCAGAACAGAAATGTGTCAAATCATAATCATCACATTCATTTGCTATATCAACACCTGCCAGGCAAGCAAAGCATTATGCAATCCAGACTACTAAAATAAGAATCATGGAGTTTGGTGCATTTTCAAGCAATGTCTTAGTCACAAGCTGGGCTGGCTGGGCCGCATAATGAGCTGCTCACTGGTCTTTTTCAACTGGGAAGCATTTAGCTTAGCTTGCACCAGCTTAGCTCACTGAAATTAATCCTCCTGATTATCTTGTTTTTCTTCTTATCCATTAGGAAGAAAACTTTAAGCCTCTTTCAGAAACAATGGATTCAGGTTTACTCAAAAGAATCTTAAATTGGTGCACGATCCAAAATACACAGTAATTCAGCAGGCCTCCATTTTCCATGTTTAACTCTACAGGGCTCCACATGTGGCAGGTATGCATCTTTTAACTTGCTGGAAGATGAGATGACAATAAATCTAAGAGTGCTGCATTAGAGGCATTATCCTGTAGAATGAATGCACGGGACCAAAGACAACCCGACTGGTGGAAAAACAGCTCCTTGACACTGTCATAAGAAATGTTTCTGCTGTGTGAGTAATGTGACATAACGGCTTGCTTTTGGCCTCCTTGTAATAAAAAACAGTCCCGAGCAGGAGAGTCTGTGCTTTACACCTGATCCTGACAAGCCAAGCATGTAATATTCATCTCTTCACTGCTGAAGTGCCCTTGAGCTAAGCACTGACCCCACAGCCGCCCCAGTGTAATCACTCAGCAGCCGGCAGTGCAAGGCTGTGGTCGAACTGCGTCAAGGTGTGAGTGTGTAACACTGCGTCCCCCTGCAACTTCTCCCCAAGGCTAGTGCTTCCTCCCTGCTACGCTCACCAACGACTCCATCGCCTCAACAGCGTTTTCCATTTTTCTCACAGCCGAGCCCGATACGTACGAGGTACAATTGTGTTCAATTTTCCTTTCTTTTTTGGCCCTTTTCTCACTTCATTAGGTTACACAGCCGTCTCTACGGCAGCTGACAGAGTTTGGAGAGCTGCAGCTGATCCTTAAGCGTGAAGTGTGAAGTGCAGTTGGTGGGAAGAAGGATAACAAATTAATTCTCCAGGCAGAGCTTGGTGCCCTACATGGCAGAGGAGTGACTGGTAGACCAATTATGAAGCCATCTCACACTCCACAGCCCTTCCTATCAAATCCATCATGTTTGTGGAGATGACTACATGGATTACAGCATGTTACAGTTAATACAGTAGGCTATTTATACATCACAGGTGTAGAAAGACAAATTTACACCTCTGTGCTGCTGGTATGACTGAATGTGACATTTCAAATCATCATAGAGCCTGATCTGGACCAACACACATGGATCAATGGGTAACAGCTTAAAGATGGCAATTAATCTGCATTATATTTGACATTTTGTGGGAAAATGGTGGTTAGAAAGGCAAATAATCAACAAATAATCAACAAAAGCTTAATTATCAAGGTGCAGAGATGAGGCTTGCTTAGGGGACATTTTTGTTTTCATTTGACGGTGGAGAGACAAAAACATTTAAGGGGAAAGACAAGATTAATTGCAACAACTGTCATGACACAAGCATTTAAACCAGCAGCCACCACCACAACACACTTTGTAACTGGCACCTAAATCACCTAAAGCCTCTATCTAATGTCACAGCCAGATACAACAACTGGGACAGCAGTGTTTGTTTTACCCGCTTTCAAGTACAGTCATCTAAGTGCTGCTCATCAGCGCCTCTGGAATTACTGAATTACTCAGTTTACAGAATCACTGTGTTTGTCCAATTACAGGCCATCATGCTCCATCATCCAGCTGGTGACTTTTTGGATGGCATGACTGAGGAGTTTGTGTATTAGTCCAGACACTTGGCAGGTGTCTGTGTGTTCCAAGCGTCAGCCCCATCCATTTTATCCAAACACCAATTTCAGCTCCTAAACATCTGTGTAATTTTCGTATTGGCCTGCCAATGAGACAATTACAGCAGAACATTTCACATACTGTGTGTGTTTGTGTGATTGTTAGATTGGAGTCTGCATCATTACTTCGGGCTACAATTTGGAAAACAAAATAATTGCACCATAGTTTTAACAATAAAAAAAAAAAAACCAATAAAAAAATCATGATTTTTTTCCTGCTGTTCTTATGCAGAGAAAATCCTATCAGTGTACAAGTACTCACATGCGTGTGTGACAGAGAAGCTGTTGGACGACTCCAGGTTGTCAACATTGTAATTGAGGTGGAAGGGTTTCTCTGTCACATTCTGGTTGGTGTTATAGAGCTGGACAGCAAACCTGAAGGCGCTGTGCTCCTGCACTGTAGAGCGCATAAACAGTCCACCTACAGGAAAGAACATGTCACATATAACAGAGCACAGGCACTTTTTACTCCCCTCATCAGGATAGGACTTCTTTTCAGAGTGCGGGCAGTGCCGTACAATTACGCATTATTGGACACATGATTGATCAGTCAATTTTAAGAAAGGCTGCCAAGAAACAAATGTGTTAGCACTCACTAAACAATGCGCTGCAGATACTGAAACGTTCACACCATTTGGATCAACTCTATTTTTACCAAACCGCCTACGGAGCCGCGCAGGATCCCACAACCTTGTGGCTTTATGAGAAGTGAACTTGGTGATGAATTATTCAAATAACATCATCAGTGCGACTCACAGAGACGTGTCCTATTTAGACTATGTGAACAAAGACATGTATGTGTAGTCAGGGTATCCTATTGAACTTACCAATGTTGATTTGGTTTGGAAACCCTGCCAGCGAGTCCCCCCAGAAATACAAGAAAACAAGGACAGTCGCTGATGTGCGATGCCACATTTTTCTCCGAGAAGTGGAATCAACTCCTGGTCTGGATGTGACAGAGGCAAAGCAGGGAGAACCATGTACACGGGCTGGTACGCAAAGAAATCCACAAGATGCGGCGTCTCTCGCTCTCTCTCTCTCTCTCTCTCTCTCTCTATCCCTCACTCACTGTGTGCACCCACGTTGAATGTGTGCCAGCGCAACTGCAGCGCCAGCCCTCTGCTGCTGGAAAGCCAGTGTTTTATCTCAAAGATGGTGGTGGTGGCGGAGGAGAGCAAAAGCGGATCTCCTTACTGTGGATAAGGACCACTGAAATGGGCCAGAAAGAAAGAAAGAGAGAGAGAGAGAGAGAGAGAGAGAGAGAGAGAGAGAGAGGGAAGGACAGAGATGAGGGAGGGAAGGGGGGGCGTTTATCAAACTTGGTCTGACGTTGAATTATAATAAGAGCAGCCTCCTGTCTTCCTCCTCACGTCACTGCAGAGTTGGTGTGCGAGGCGGTGTAGAGCCTCTGCTGGGTTTGGTGTGTGTGTGTGTGTGGTGCAAAGGCAAAGCAGCACACACCAGTTTCTACAGTCAGTATGGACCAATAGTAGGATGCTGACTTGTGAGTGTGTGCATGTAATGTGTGTATACAGACCATATCTATCTATCTATCTATCTATCTATCTATCTATCTATCTATCTATCCTTTTTGTCTAATGCATCTTGTCTCCCTGCCTGCTGTGATCAGATGTGCAGCCGCACTCATGCAGCAGTGGTCCTGCACACTAGCAGCATAATCTTAGGCTGTCCTGTCCCCTGCAGGTGTTTGAGAGCAGGGACCATACATGTGGGAGCTAATGCACTGATTTGTCACTGTTTAATCACTGGTTGCCGAGCGGCCTCACTAATGCTATATATTAGAATCCTAATTGACTCACTGTCTTGCACTCACCTGGGAACTATCATGCTGCAGTGGTGTGTTTGTCTCTGGCAATACTCAGCAGTGGCATTAAGGACTTTTTCTCTGCTGTTAATTTCCCAAATGTATGTATTTACTTCATTGAGATATAGGCACAAGTTATTTTTCCACTGACACAGGTGAAAACATTTTGCAGCACACAATGTGCAGTTAAATGACAAATGGAGCAGAGGCCAGTTTCAGTGCAGAGCATTTTATTTTTAACTGTTTGCATTGTAAAACTAATTCAGGCACTGTTTCATATTGTCAGCATGGGTGGATTATGAGGGAACAGACCCCTGGGCACAGATATGCAAAAGGCCCCAACACCTCTCCTACACAGGACACAGACACACAGACTTTGTGGTGGTTTTTGTGTCTCTGTGTGGTTGGTTATTTTGTGTAGCTCCTTGTGGTTATTTTGCCTTTTTTGTGGTTATTTTATTTCTTTGCATCTCTTTGTAGTCATTTGCAGTCTCTTCTTGGTCGGCAAGTGTTCATTGAAAGCCCTTTTTAAACAGGAGTTGTGCAAATTTGCAGGAAAGCCCAATCAGTCTTTTTTCAGCATTGGCAGTATAAAAACAAAATCGGGGAGTGCAGCAAAATGCCGCCTACCTACTTTTGTTCATACAGAATGTGCCTTTTTCGGGGCAATGGGGGGCGTGAGCAAGTAACAAAACGTGGCTGGTCAGTCCTTCGGCGATTCTGTCGTAAGTCGGCCCGTTCTTCACCGTCCCCGTCATCTGACGGTTAATGGCCTCTTCGTTTGTGAGGACAAGGAGGGCTGGCTGTTTATCCACCGCCAGTGGCTCGCACATGTGGCGTCATCAACAGCTCCTCCCACAAGTCTTCAACAACCCCTCCCATTGCAGAAGGCCGTCTCCTTCTTTTTAAACCAATAAGGTTCCGTCAATATGTCTACCCTACGAGGTGGAAAATTGGGCACCTCGGATCAACTCGCCAATCCGGCTCTGTGTGTCTAAACGCTCGCAGCTTGCCGACAAAACGGCCAAACTTTCACCAAAAATCTGGCAGTGTGAAAGGGGCTCAAGTGACATTGTCCAGGCGAAGGCCGGGGAGGCCTCCTGACACTTTAAGCCCTTTCAGTAATTCATCAATGGTTGTTAGTCTAAACAAAGTATTGCATTAGCAAGAAGGACCCTGACTCACAAAGTACAAAACATTATGAGATGCCTGAGGTGATCATCATTTTTATTTTTATTTATCACAGAATTAGTTGTTTGTCTCTAAAACTGAATAAATCTGGAGACAGACAGTGGAGAGTCTACAAGGGAGGGATCAGCACAGACATCTGTTTGAGCGTGTAGAGACTTAAACTGTTTGTGGTTGAACATGGTCCATCCAATTATTACGCCATCAACATGACAGGGAAGCTATGCTCCGCCTGGCAATCAGACCCGCATGAGAGGAATGGGAATCACGGACAACATCGCTGCACCAGCAGCACAGCATAATGAGTTGATTGCCAGGTAATCTGCAGTCTGAAAACTTAGTGACGTCAGCAAATCTTAAACTCCAGCAATGAAGAGGCAAATACAGTTATACTAACGCAGTTGTGCCTGATTTGGTGTAAACTCCAATAAATATATATATAAATAATATATAATAATATAAATAAGTACAAATATCAGCTTCTAATTTAACACACTGCAACTCTGCTTACTTGTGTCTGAATCAATAGTCTGTAATGTGTGCAGCCTGCGCTAAATGCAGCATTTACATTTACCACACCATCACAGTAAGTTTACAGCTGATTGTCAGTATTTGACAGTTCATAGTGCTTTTTAATGATGCTGTGGTATATCAGTTAAAGCACTCTCTGTACTCCACGCTGCAGTACTGTAAAGGAATGTGATTTAAATAGTTATTGAAGTCTGTTTCTTAAGGACGACCACTCTTCTGCCTGAAGTTCATTCTCTTTAATCATTTATCTGTTTCAAGACATTAAAGTTAAAGCCCTTTACTCAGTGCAGTATTGCTTACTCACTGTGGGCGACTCTTACATTCCATTAGATTAACTGAGCAATACAATATCAATTATGCTCACAAAGTGTGATTTGTTGGGACAGGGGTGTATGTGTGTATTATATATACACACAATATATGTGTGCTGGAGTGGTAGAAATCATTACAGCTTCCTATTTAGACTGCTGCAAAACCAGCACAGCAGAACAGCTACAGAGCCTGTGCTTATTGATCTGGATGTGATTTAATGCTTGGCATACAGCTCTAATCTTTCACAGGACACTGCGAGTAAAACAACTGCTCTATAATTAAGTTCAATCTCATGAACGAAAACAATGTCTGGATGCTATGACCTTTTCACAGACATACACCACTGTTAGTATGTCGTTTGCAGATATGAGTTTCCTGCCACTTGAAGAATGATCCAATTAGTTTCAGTTCACTTCAACATAGATTCTGATTGTTTAAATTAAATTGTTGCAAAGCACAAGAGGTGCTGTTGTATAAACACCTAGTACAAAAGGAAAGCAGGAAGTGCAGCCTGGAATGAATTAAAATTAAATTCTTCATGCTATTGAACCAGTTAGGAGACTGTGTCCTCATGTCTTCAAGGGTTTACCCAGACCCTAGGACCCTACACCCCACTCAGGACCTGTACAGGTTCAGGTCCATATTTTATTTTGGGTCCAGGACGGTGCCTGGGTCGGTTTTTCATTATGTCAAATAAAGCACTGATTATAATAGCTTCGCGTAAGTGCCATGTGTGTAACTCGCATGATGTTTAGGCTGACTTAGGATCAGATTACTAGAGCGAAAATAAAATGGAAAAACCGCTGAGTAGCAGCGCCAGCGAGTTGGAGGGGGAGCAGTGGAAAGGTGGATGGTGAGTCTGGAAAATTAAGGAGTTACAGCAGCTCATGTCACAGGAAAAACGACAAAATAACTTACAACAGAATAAAATAAAAACATTATTAATTATTATATATGCAGTAAAATGGGTAGGAATAGTTTGCTCTATCCGACATGATAAACCGTTACCGGGTTTGTCTGGTTCTTGTACATGCACCAGGTAGGGTCTGTAATATCTTGGGCAAACAACGGCTCAGGGATACAGTATGATTATTAAAAAATGATCAAGTCCAATTGGATCTTGGAATAAATTTCCCAGGTCCATTAACTTTTAGAGGGTTTGAGGTTCAGGGTTCTGGGTTCTGGCTGTGGCCCTCTGTTTGGAGTTTGCATGTTCTCCTTGTGTCAGCGGGGGTTTTCTTCAGCTTCCTTTAACAATCTAAATACATGCAAGTTAAGTTGACTGGTGACTGAGTCGCCCATAGGTGTGAATGTGAGCGTGAACATCTGTCTCTATGCGTCAGCTTTAATAATCTGGCAACATGTCCAAGGGGCACCCCAACCCTTGCCCACTGTCAGCTGGGTTAGGCTCCATCCTCCTCCGCAACCCTCAAAAAGGATAAGCAGTTACAGTCACTGACAGATTAATAAAACCCTGATACAAAGACACTGAACAAGAACTGTTGTCCTCTACATATCAAGAGCACCTTTAAGAATTATGCAGCAAATTAAAGCTCCAGTAGGCAACATTGTTTTGGTATAATTGAGTAAAAATTTTATAATATCCTCTGAGCATAATGTAAATCAAGTGGCCTGAGACAAACAATAGGTTACTGCACCTCACCATGGCTCTGTGATCAGCCTCTAAAGAATCAGTATTGTGCCGATGTGCATCAACCAATCAAAGGTCAGCTCAGACCACTGCGTTCCTATTGGCTGTTCTACTGCATATGCGCGTTCCCATGCCGCCGGCAGAAGGGGAGAGCAAGCGGCAATGGCGAACAGTGCACCAGGTAAAATAGCTATTCCAGCATTGGCTATAACTGCCTACACAGCTAAACCCAAAAAAAGGAACACAGAACTCGGTTCCCCGGAGGCCCGGAGGGAGGGGAAGGGTGAGGTGGGGCCGGGCCCGACCAGAGGGCGCGAGGGTCGGCCGTGGGAGCGGAGCCAAGGGCTCTCCACGGAGAGCGAGAGCTGAGCCTCGGGGGTATATGTGCGGGGCCGCAAGGGAGGGATGGGGAGGGCTGCTGCACGGAGAGGGAGAGCCAAGGCTCCCAGAGAGCAGGGGTCGCGTTAACCGGATATTCTCGGTCATTGACTGTTTTTTTACAACAATGACCGGAAAATCTGAAGGCCATCAGTCATTTTGACCGGTTGCAATTACCACCCCTGCCCACTTGGCAGCGGAGTGCACAGTCAGTGGTTTAAGTGGCTGCTGTTTTCACACTGCAGAGAAAAAGTCATTCATCTGTCACTCTGATGTAGCGTTGTTTACATAATGCCCTGGACACACCGGACACGGAACCGAAGCGCAGCGCCCAGCAGCGGAGGCAGTTTTCAGTCAGTGCCCATGTTAACCTATCTGACTGTCCACACAGGCTGCTGAGCAGAGCAGAGCGCCCGTGGAGTAGAGGCAGCACTTCAGTTCGGAGTCTGGTCTCTTTTTCACGGGAGCTGCGACCGCTTCTGTCAAGCTGGATCGAGCGGATCGTACCAAACAGAAAGTCGGACACAGAAAAGACGAGAGAATCCGGCCAATTTTCAAAATAAAATAACAACAGCACGCACTGAGGAACATGAGGAGAAAATACCGTGTTTATAATTCAAAATAACACAACAGTGCATAACCGAACACATTTTTCAATACCATAATCACTTCATTACAATTTTAATTTAGTGTCACCGAGCCTACAGACATAACTACATAACGCCCTGGACACACCGGACGTGTTAGTGCCGTCCAGTGTGTCCAGGGCGAAGCCTAATGGCACAGGTGTGTGGATGTCTGTTCATCTTTTCGTTCAAGTCCTTATTAATGCACACTTTATAACTTGCTTGTTGGATTTATTAAAAACGAACGAATGAAAACTAAATGTCTTTGAATATCTTTATTATCATTTAAAAACGAAAATTAAAATGACTGGTAAAAATAGATTATGACTGGATTTTTATGACCCTGACGGTCAAAATGACCGGCGACGAAAAAGTCTAGCGCAACGTCTGCCAAAGAGGGAGAAACAGAACCAAGTAGGATAAAATACTCGTGTGCTCGTCTGGTAGGAGGGGCTCAGGGCGGAGACGAACGAAACCTAACTCAGATGAGACTCAAAAATCAACCGTTTTCAGGCTTTCTACCTACTGCAGCTTTAAAATTGCCCTTTTGATGTAGGCTACCTATTTATGTAACTACCCAGCAAGCAATAGTCATGAATTAAACGTATTGGCTATATTTAGCTCCGATTTAGTCTGGCTACATGTAACCCAAATCTAGCCGATTTAATTTTGAAATTGATTAAATGTAATTTTCGGTATGATATTCAATCATGTATGGAGAGTCAACAGTAATTAAAATATGTTTATCTCCATTTTTTGGACATGGTCTCTACATAGCCGTATAATTGATGACGTCTACACTTTGGCTATGGTTAGACGTCTACCAAATTTTCACTGACAGCCCAAATTCAGCCATGATTTAGCCTAGACGTCAGGTCTTCATGTAGACGGTATTACGAAGGGAGGCTATTACAAAATAATAAACATTTTCATACAATCCCTAACATATGTGACAGTCTGACACAAGCACATTTCTCAGCAGAAAAAAGCGAGGTGATGAGAGAAACTTTGCAGCAATAAATGCATCACTAAACATATTCAAAAATGAAGATGATATATTTACCACCTTTATGATCCCGTCCCCTCTGCCTCTTAATGAGTTGGTTTGACGGTACAATTTATACCAGTGCGACTCTGTGGCCTCTGATTCTGTGGGATCAATAGAAGGCAGTGACTTTCAGGATCACACAGTTTCCCTTAGTGTGAAGTTCCCGGGCAAATATCTGACGGAATTTCAATAAGTGTTAGAAGTCTTTAGGAGAGCGTTCAGGTCTCCTCTGCACACCTTGGGCATGCTTCCCACTCTCCACCGTAGCAAATGAGATCTGCTCAGGGAGTCTCTCCTTCTCTGTCTGATACACAACCTCTTTAGCAAGATTCAATTGAGTGTAAATGTCAGCAGGTCTTTCCAGAACTTCCTATGGAGTTTAAGTAAAAATGGCATTTATGAGGTGTCGACCATATGGTGGGTGCAATTAATAGCACGGTGCTGTTCTGGCATCAGTCCAAAAGGCTAACATGAGCAACGTGATGATAGACTGCAAATCCCTGCACTGCTTTAAGTGATTGTAGGTTGGTTTAAAAATAGAGTGTGACACGACCACAGAACAAACATGTTCAATCAATCATCAATACCAATCTATTAACGTCTGTCAACTTAACCTTGTTTTTTATATATATATAGCAATTACTTGTAATAACCCACAGTATTATGCACACAAGCTGTAAGCCTGAGGGAGCAGAGTGGCCTAAATACAGACATATCCAGTGTTACATGTAGCACTCTTAACACAGAGCACACAGTTACAAAAAAACACAGTAATCAAGTCATCAAAATGGCAACTGATTTTTACTCACTTGTTAACATTCTTTTCAAAATTCACTGTGAACATTTGTCAAACAGATGCTAACACAGGAATGACAATCTATTAGGCTCTCAGATTTGTTCTGTGCACATGTCTGCATCACAACATTTTCTAAAGAGCTGGTCATAATTTCAGCAGCATTTATCAGGTAAAAAGCAGAGCTTGTATTTTTTTTTGCTCCTTTTGTTCAACAGTGTATTAATTCATATAATTATGCTTTAGGGATTGGAACTCCCCTTGTTTATTCAGTCAGAGTCTCTGTTTTAGTGCCATTACTCAGAGCTGGAACCTGTGAAATTGGATGTGGAACTTTGCAGCCACGTGCGGCGGCTCTGCATTTCACACTGACTGTAAGATGACATTAGGGCCAAAGCCTGCTGGGAGAATTGAAAAATGCATAGCAGAAGTACTTTGATGCACGCGCGGCCTCATTTTCCTTGGGGCAGATAACGTAAATGAGGGTTGGCATGGGATAATTAAAGATGAGAAATGCAGTTGTAAACAATGTCTTCAAAACCAAACTGTGAACTGTGTAACTAGATCCATTATTTATTCTCAGTCAGGGATCAAGAGGTAGCAAACACAATCTAATAAACCTCGATAACGTGTTGCGCTCCTGGATGCTTAATAGATCAGACTGCAGCAGACTTCACTTTAATATCACAACTTTCATTCAGCCAACACAGAGAGACGACCCGAGGGAATAATGTGGGATTAATAATACATGAGCCAAACCACGGACGGTATGTAACATGCCTGCCCGTCTGGTAAAGTGGCTCCCAAGAGACGTTTTTACCTGTAACTAAACAATAAAAGTAATTCCCGTAAAATTCCTGAGATGAAATGATGATATTGTAGTTTGTGTTATGGTACCCAAGGTCAGGGCTGCAATAAGTGGTCTGAAGCGCCCCAGAAAGGTCAGGAGATAAAAAGAGCACGCTGAGTGCTATAAAACTTCACAATAAAACCTTTCATGTTTCATTCTCCAAAGGCTTCCTGCAAATTGCCTGTATTTATGGCTCAACATAGTTTCAGCTGCAGTGAGTGCTCCGAGGCTCTCAACATTCCTCATCTTACACACTGGCACTTTATGGCTCTTCACTTGGAGATTGGCTGTCTGATCTACACCATTCAAATCCTATTTATTTTTGTTTTACCCCTTATCATTAGAGGCAGTTCTGATGCGGTTATATAGAGGTTTTAAGTTTCAGCAGACAAAGACATAATGATAATTTGTGTACAGAGCCAGTGAGTTCATCAGTAGCAGTGAGTACAGAGGCTGTTGTGGGCAGAAGGAAGCCAACAAACAGTATTTCTTTGACGCTGCTGAGTGGACAGCAGCAGGGTGCAGATGTGTCCTACCATGACACCGGTTTCAGCTGACAGCTCTGAGTAATCAATCCATTGCAGCGTGTTCACAGCAGATGATGTCTCTGTGTCTGACCTACAGGTGAGAACTACAGGACCTCCTGGAGGATGGAAACTGTGAAAATAATTAACATACAAATTATTAAACAGTCTCAAGTTATTTATTTTTTACTATTTTTGATCTCAGCTCAAGGGGTTACAAGATCTTTTAACACAAATATGCAGGACGTTGCATGTGTTATAATAATATTTTAAGAAGAGGGAGACACATCGGTGACTTATATAAATTTGTTCATATATCACTGCATATCTAAGACTCGCTCTATGTGCCAAACTCCTGCAAAGAAAATACTGACAAGAGTCCACAGCCATGCTGGTGGCTCTGTGCAGCTATGAAGCTAAAGGTCAGTGTGCTAACATGCACTTAAGGGAGCAATAAGCGAAATTCTCCATTTCTAGATTGAAGGAATTAAAAAATCGCTATGTGAAGAACTAGAGGTGTAATTTCATCTGGAGGATAGCATGACGTCACACACCCTCTCTCTGTGTTGATCTCCAGCCCCTTGTTTACAAGCCGGTCCGGCTGCACGTTCATGTACGTTCATGGGAATCGCCTCCTCCTCCTCCTCCTCTCGGAGCCCTTGGCCCTCCCTCCCTGTAAAAGGCTACAGCCACTGAGCAATGGCAGCGGGTATTTTCGAAGCGAAATGGCGGAGAGCGGAACGAAACGTTCACCTGCAGACAACCAGGATCCGACATTACCTCTAAAGAAACAACGGTCGTTGGCAAAGAAGTTGTCGGATAAAGAACCCGGATTAACATTGGCCTTGCATTTCCAAGGTGGAGAGCACTGCGAGAGCTAAAGGGGCTACAATCTGACTCGGAGCTAGCTCTTCTTCTCCTGGACAGGTACAACATAAAGTCAAATGTCTGTTTAAATTAGTGTTACAGTAATGTTAGGCACATGTCGCTATGTCGATTCAATTAAATTTAATGTTACAATCGTAGCATGGGTTAATGTCCGGAGCTTGAGTTATTAGCGGCTCGGTCCCAGCAATGGGTCAGGCGTTACGGTTGTGTTAGGTGAGTAGCCCGGCAGCTCAGCTAACATTTGCAATTAGCACTGTAAAATGTAGCCAGGCTAAAACATCGCTCTCACTCACGGAGAAGAGTAGGAACGTTAGCGTTAGCTCCCGGTGTTAGCACTAGCCGGGATCCGGCGATGGCTGTAGCCGAGTCGGCTGCCACCAGCTACTGGAGTAACTTACAGCTATGGAGCGCTTCTACCAGCTCTTCTAGTCTCTGAGCCTCGCCTCCATCTCAGCTAATATATTACATTTATTACAGGGACCATCATCACTGAAGTAGGCAGGGGAATAGCTAAACACAGCAGAGACTGAGAGTGAGTGAAAGACATCGCTAACTGCTAAACTAAGTTTAGATGAGGTGAGTGGGGGGTGGAGAGCAGAGGTAGAGGGAGGAGTGGCTCATGACACACTTTGTTTTGGTCTACAGGCAGAGCACAACAGCAAACCTAGCAGTGAAACGATTTCGCTTTAACAATGCTAACAAGCCATTACCATACTCACCGTCTTAGTTTAGCGTGTTAGCAGAGTCCATAAAATACTACTAAACTCGAACAACTCTCCCAAATCCAAAACCGAGAGTGCTAAAAGTCAAATTTGTGATGTTACAGGGATATATAGCCTGGAGCTGCTCCAGACACAATGAATTAGGAAAGACATCATAGATGACACAGAGAGCACCCAGGGGACTGCTCTGAGTGTATGGGTACATTCTCTGTTTCAGGACTGAGAACACTACAACAGGCTGAGTGGGGTATAA
Organism: Epinephelus fuscoguttatus; assembly: GCF_011397635.1. NCBI lineage: Eukaryota > Metazoa > Chordata > Actinopteri > Perciformes > Serranidae > Epinephelus > Epinephelus fuscoguttatus. The sequence continues at coordinate 41,388,272 of NC_064763.1, read as the reverse complement.
TAAAGGAAACAAACATTCTGTGGGTCCACAAAATGTTTGTTTCCTTTTTTATCAGGCTACATTTATTGTTAGTAGAGCAGCTCCAGGATTTATACTCGATAACATCACAAGTTTGAGACTTATGTCTCTAGTTTCTGGCTTTGAGAGAGAGTGGCTCACGTTCACAAACATTTATTAAACTTTCCTCGGCCATGGAACTGACATATTGGAATAAACCAAAGTGCTGACATTATGGCACCAGAGGGAAAGTCAGAGAACAACTAAAGGATGGACGGAGACTAGAGTTTCACCCACAGAGACAAGCAGCCAGCATGACTGAAAACACAAAGCCACTTTCAGGGAAACACACTTATCAGATTCATCTGTCCAATTAACGCAATCAGAGCATTTAAATTTAGTGTTCATCATTTACTCAGTTCACATTAGCGCGCTTTACTCCTGCAGCAAATAGGTGATTTAGCGAATGAGAGACAATTTGGCCCAGTCCTGGAAGTATTTGCACAGGCAGCATAACATTCTATACAGTGTTGATCACAGTGTTTGTGGGCTTGATGAGGAAACTTAAGTGCGCATATGCCACCTGGCAAATTTACTGTAAATGTATTCAACTCACATTTCACTTTGCTGCATTCTCAGGGGTTAAAGCCTAAATTCAATGTGTGTGAATCTGTATGAATGTATACACTGTGCATTAAGGGGAACACAGGTTGGAGCTCTGCCATGGAAGTACTTATAGATAATTAACGGGATTTCAATTTGAAATGTGCTGGGGGGCAGTGTTAAGGGGCTTTAACAGGGCATATATATTATACTATATATACTCTTATACTATTCATTTTCTTGTTTTCTATACATTTGTAATAAACATACCAAAAAAACAGCAGACACAAAACTTAGAGGAGTCAGGGGCTAAAAAGAATCGTGACAAATAATAGCAATTATTAAAAACAATAACACTGCTTTGTAAAAGCTGATTTTAAAGTGTTTATAAAGGTGGCAAGAGTGGGAAAAGATTCAAAGTTTAGTATGCAACTCCTCCAAGCTTGTGGGGCGTGAAAGGAAAAGGCAGATTCACCCAGCTCTGCTCCGGGGGCTGGGACCATGAGGAGTTTTTTATCTGATGATCTAGTGTTATAGCTACTGAAGTAATGTGCCAGTAAACTGGATATGTGCTGTGGTAATTTACTCAGCAAAGCTTTTGCAATAAATATCAACATATAGGGTCGTCCACATAAACACAGTGAAGTCAACTGAACCATTTAAATTAAAATTATGGATATGAAAGCTTGATCCAGTCGCAAACTGCAAGTGCGACAATCTAGCTTTTTCAAAAGAGATGAAAATGCACACGTATAAATTACACTGCCATTGTCTAATACTAATAAAAGGTTCTTCGGACTGATCTCTAGCAGTAAAAGGAAACATTTTTTAAGATAAAAGAATAAAAACCTAACCTTGGTCAATCAATATGGACACCAAAGGTCAAATTGTCAGACTTGTGAGTCTTCGTAGGGAGACTTTCCTTGGAGCCTGGCGGCACAATTTCAAACAAATTGAAGCTGATTTAAGGATGACGTGTTACGCAAGTGGAAAGTGCATCACAATAATCCAAACGGGTTGTGACAAAGGCATGCGCAACAATGAGAAAATCCTTGAATAACCCAGCTAAAGCTCTTATAAGGCGTTCACTGAGGCCCTGGATGACTTCGGAGATTCTGCAGCTGATCACGGTCGCTCCCCCTCCATCCTCTCTAAGCTGCAACAAACCATGGGGCAAAATCCCAAACATATAACGCAGCAAGCTGATACAGACTGCACTCACAGCTCATGCTGCATCTAACATTCAGAGCGTAACATATTTTTGAATGAGATACTGCACTTATGTATTATTTTCCAATGAAGAGCAATACGTTTATGAGCCATGAAGGCCCATTAGCTCAGTTTGCTGATGTTTCAAACATGCTCTCCCATTCAGTAGGGATATTGTCACCAAGGCTGAAACTAACAATCATTTTTATCATGGATTAATCTGTTGGTTTGTCCTTTAATTGCTTCATTGTTTTGTCTATAAAATGCCATACTACAGAATATCCAGTTTACTTTCATGTATGACAAAGAAAAGCATCAACTCTTCACATCTGAGAATCTGGAAACAGCAAATGTTTCTCATTTTTGCTATTTAAAAATGACTATTTAATGAGCTATACTGAATAACTGCCAAGGTTGGCATAGAAATCACACTGATGCTCAAAGAGCGTAGCATCCTAGATGTGTTCTATAAAATAAGTATACAGATACAGACAACACATTCTTCCTTTCTTAACCCTTTGAAACCTGAAGCGACATCACTTTTCTTGTGCTGCTTTCAGACACCTTTCGCAAGTATTTAATCTTTTGAACCCTGAGCAAAGTGGTGCAGTGTCTTTCACAAACATGGGGAAAAAGGCAGTGAACAACTTGGTAAGAAATGTCCCACAAATTGCAAAAAATTAATAGATTCAAAAATAGGGAAAATGTTTTTAATGAATTTTAAGCACTTTTTCCAGGTCATTACTTATTTGTTTTTCACTTTCTTTCATTTTCTAATTTAATTAAATTAAATCTTATTGTTATCTTCTTTTTTTTACTATTTTTTTTTAATTTTAATTTTCTCTTTTAACTAATTCCTTGCATTTTTTGGGGGACATTTCTTCCTTAGTTACTCATTGCCTTTTTCCATATTATGGAAAGAAATCGAGCCAATTTGCTCAAGTTTCTAAGGGTTAAAAAAATCCTTCTGCATCTGCACATACAATTTAGTTGCCGGTTTCTTTCTGATTGCTTAGACACTATCTTTAGGCTTTTTTTGCAAAACTTTACACACTAACCACAGGACCTTAGACCAGAGCAGCAAAACATTACACATCTCCTGCAAATGCAAAACATTCTCGCAAAACTCTTCTTAAAAGATGTGTTTTTGTGTCAATAGAGTCCACACGAACACCCTGTGAATACGTCCACAAAGCACTGGCTATGCACTGACAGTACAAATGAAAACACTTGTGGCTTTTGTTTTTTCTGTGTGCAGGGTATAACAACAACACACATACACATAAACATTTGGTAAAGTATGGATGTGTATAACAAACATAACACAGCATTAATACGAATAATGGAAAAGAACTGCATAAATCTCACCCTCGCTGTGAGTCTGACCAGAAGACTTCATTCAGATCTCTCTGTCCAATATTAGCATCCACTGCTGTCAAAACCAAATGTTATTTATTTACAGCACCAAAGCTCTGATTTGTAAGTGAGCTCATTATGTGATAGTGTTTTCACATGTGTCAGTGTGGAGAGGCAACTGGCATAATAGTGTAGCAATGTTGAGACTGACTGGCACGTGTGGAGCACAGAACGTGCATTAAGTTTGGCACACTTGCTAAATGCATGAGCTACAAGTGTTCATGGTTTCAGAGATATTCCCTCAAGAATCACTGTTAGTGTGTAGGCATGTTACCTGTTACGACATATATGAGTGGGCCACTGAAAATTCAAAATCAGCTTTTTACTGCAAACTCTGCACACCCTATGAACAGCCTTACACTGAGACAATCTCATAAAGTCTTTGTAGAATCAGTTTTGGTGAGTTTATCTTCCACCTTATATGTCCTGATACCTAACATTAGCATATCTGTTAAAAGAGGGGGAGCTCAAGGTAATGTTTTTATGTAGAGGAATGAATCACGGTGCTTTGTTCTCATTAGGCTCATTTCTCCAAGTCAAAATCTGAAAGCTGTTTATTGTTCGCAGATGGCAGAATTGCTTCAGCGTACCACTATTCCTTTTTTTACATGACATGATAAAAAACTGTGATAATTCTAAGTGAAAAGAGTCTATTCCACCGCGGGGAAAAGTCCGCTTGTCCATTACTATATTGAGTGTGTAATTAAACTGTCACATGGCGATCCTCTCTAACAGAGCAGCAACTGATTCAAATTATATTTCGTAGCACAGATTGTTCGCAAGTGGAGAAAAGGATGAAATGAACGTCTAAAAAATCTGGTAATTAGGAAGTCTCTTTTGAACAGCATGTTGGTAACCAGAGGGAGCTAAGGTGCAGCAGCACAGAATATTAATGGAAATTTGATTAAACAGTCCCACGTCTTTAACTGAATATCCCACAGGCAAAGCGCTTACAGAACAAAACAAATTAGCCTGGCAATTTTAATTATCGATGTTCTGTTTTCTCTGTTTCTGCCTGATGAGATCTCAACAACAGATGTTTTAAAGGACGGAGCTAACATTAGACTTTGTGCCCTTTGGCTGACTTTCCATTGATGTTCTTAGTAGTTCACTTTACCTCTGAAGCTGTGGAGTAAACTTAAGTCCACACACACCATTCATGTGGTAATCTAATGTTTCAGTGTTATGTCAGATATTCAATTATAACATCCAGAAAACAAACTGAACATGGCTGGAGAGTGCTGCAGTCATTTCCATTCTGCATAACCAAGGGATGCCAGTAGAAGCTGATCCCAGTCTAAATTGCTTGTAATCTCATCCAACAGCAAAGCACTTTCTGGATGCATTGTTTACTGCCAACATTTCCCAATGATACAAACACAAAGGAAGAGGGGACTCCTGATGGGTTTTTAAATGCATATTCGATGCTCGGTGTCTGCATGAGCGCATTAAATGCTAAAACTGAGATGGTGAACAGGAGGCATCTGTGACACTGATGGAGATATCACGATGATGAATTAGGGGCAAAATATGACGCTGGTTGCAGCCTACACAGAAACAAATAACTTATATTTAGAGTGAGGATTCACACTATTTTCCTTATGTAAGATAATCAAAGATCTTTTAAAACAGGTGGGCTGCGAGTCTGCAGGGAAAAGCAGGTAGATATTTCACAAGGAAGTGAGTGCTCTTATGGTTTATTTTAAAAACTAGTACAAAGGGCATGTCAAACAATTTGTTGACAACATGCAACAATACACGTCAAGAGTCCTGTACTCCAACTCAATCTATATTTTTAGCACATCCAGGCCTAGATTAAAATCTTGGCAGCTAATTCTTCAAGAAAACTTGTGGGTTGACGTTCCTGCACAGGTGCTCCTCTTGACATGCGTTGATTTCAATAGCTCAGTTCGCACCCACAGTGACGTGCATATCACTGCACAGCTCCTTCCAAATGAGTCACCAATCAAAATTTTAATAAAGCGATTCTAGCTCAGCAAAAAAGTCCCTAATCATAACTTTAATCAAAACTTAAATTGATTTACATTCTCATATTTTCCTTTGTACAGCAGGTAAAACACATGCAGGGCCAAGAGCCTTATTGTTTGTCACAGTGCGGTAATGAAAGGTGAGACGGATCCTTTATGACAATCACTCCTGCGTCTGGTAAACAACGGCAGCATCTCACCGATGCATTCCAAATTGTGCTGATCATCCCAAAAGGAAACTGTAATTACAGCCGCAAACAAGGTGGCTGATTGGCACAGGTGGAGACCTCATCAGGCACGGATGACGACATGTTTACTGAAGCCATATGTTGGGTATCACTTTCTAGCATTTTCTGTAAAAATGTCTGGCTTCTAGCTCTTTTTTTATCTGGGTGAAAACGCATAAAGTACTGTAATGAATAATGGTCATGAGTTTTCTTCTATGATAAATGTTAATGGCTGATGCTCTTGGTCAGAACACTGAGTATCTTTATCATCTACTTTTGTCAGTGCTCAGAGGTCAATACACTTTATCACTGTTAGTACACCAGGAAAAGGATAATAAAACCCTGCCTCATTTCCATCTGCTACAGGAAAACACTTACTGTAGATGCTGTTGCTGCAGTTTAAAGATTGGACGCTTCAGTCCACTGCAACCCTACAAACAATGCCCCACATTGCCTACATCTATAAATAGGGTTACTTGGCTGCCGTTCCTCGCACTGCTCCTCCGTGGCTGCTGCTCTACCCTGTAGCATGGCCTGCCACGGTGGTGCAGAACCATCCACCAAGCTCTGATGGAGCATGCAGCACTGGTGGTCAACAACCCTGACTTACTGGATCACATCAACCTCACGCGCTGCTCCAAGTTTGCTCTGACCTCCGGCCTGCAAGTACTGTGCAAAGATGCAAACTGAGGATGTGATGGTGTTTTGTAGCTTGTACTGTAATGCTCTAATCTAATCTGAAAACAACTGCACAGGAGTGAGAGTGCACAACTATAAACAAAGCTATTAAATATTGGGCAGCAAACAGAAAGGCAGATTGCTGCCATGTGCTATGTAACATGTTTGAGGAGCATGTCCCACTGACTTTACAGTTGTCAAAACTGACCAGTTTTTGTAGCGTATTCCTGCCATTGGCTGCAGCAAACCTGAATGAGGACTGGCCCCAAGAGGACTCCACTTTGGGGACATTTGGCAAAGTGTGACAGAGCATTTCGCAGGCAGATGATTAAGTTTCCACAACACTTCAGACATGTGAAGTTTGACTTTGGCTATGGCCTGTTAGCAGTGCAGAAGTTTGCATTGCCAACTTGTGAAGAGTGCAGGCACAAAACCTGACAGCAAAGAGAGCTGTATATATTTGTGCCTTGAATATCATCAACCTAATCTGACAATAGGAAGCTGGTCATCAGATAAGATACACCTTTATTTATCTAGTGGGGAAATGTTGTTGCAGCAGCACACAAACAGCAATCGTGTTAGAGAAAGAAAATGGCTAGCTAGAGCTGGACCATGGAGAAGTTTTGCAAAGAGCAAACCTTGACAACAGTGCACTCTTTCCAGTCCCAAGGTATTTGTAAGAATTGGTTTCTATGTGTTGTCTCGTAAATATCTGATTTAAGGTTTAGCAATAATAAGGCCATTAATCATTCAGGGAAAATAAACCAATAACACTAAACGAAAGGGCAAAATTCTTTCCACAGCATCCGAACAGTGGAAATAACCTGCAGGTTTTGTTTATACCAGTAGAAGAGGTATAGGACTGAGCCTTGACGCAGACGCTTGATGACAGGCACGGCCGATGACAGCAGATGTTCAGATTTGACACGCTGCACTTTGACAGCACAAGATCAGCCTCAGCACCAGAGGAAGGAGAGTTCATAGAAGACACACAACAGTACTTTGCAATCTATCAGTGAATGTATATATTTAAGAAAATGTGTTATTGATTTCAAGATCATTCAATTACAACACATATTTTTAGTGACTTCACGCCCCGTGTTACTGCTGCTTGGAGTCAGACATGTACAAACACACTTGGCTGGCCCTCATTTGTTTATTTGAACCGCTAATTTTACATGCCATTAATTCTGAATTGTTAATAAAAATCCGTCGGGAGCTTATTGATTGGTTTTTATTACCTCATTTACTTCATGTCTTGTCTGGATTGCAATGCTCTACTAAATTATTCATCAGGTTAACCACGGTGTTCACTTGCTGCTGTGCAGTTCCCTCCACACTGCCGATGCACTGAAGAAGCATAAATGCATTTACTTATGCTGTATATTGTAACACACATTTTTGCGACACTTGTTGGACATGGCAAAAAATTTAACACTGTTAACATCGGTTTTTTTTTCTTCATCAGAATCCTGTTCTCATTTTTGTTTTGCAGTTTTGTGGAGCAACACAGTGCAGTATCAAGTGATTGTGGACAAGCTTATTGTTCAGACTGATTTAAGTAGTGATAATACAGATAGTAAAACTCTTAACTGCACGTTCATACAGCCACCTTCACTCACTGCCCCATTTATAACCCATACAAATCATTTTGTTCTTTCCTCACTAATACTCAAACAGAAAAACTGCACTTCACAAAGAACAGCCCAGACTGCTGGAAACCACTGTATGTGCAGCTCTCACCTTTGACAACATCGCCCTCTGCTGGTTTTAAACTGCACATGAGAACACTGGTTCTCTTTACATAATGCTTTTTTTCCAGCAGTAGGCCTACTTAACATTTGCAATCGTGACTCACAATGATTATTACAGTGATATTGATATGAAAATGCCTCAGACTTGAATGTCTGATATTAATGGATGATATAATCTAAAGCAGATCACACAAGAGCACCAGTGTTCAAAGATGGAATATCAAATTGGGTGGCACATTACTTAGAAATTATCCATCGTGATGCATGTAAGTTAAGACTGTACATAATTCCTTCGCTGTGTCATCAGTGACATTATTGATTCGTGTATCAGAGGCTTAATATATAATACAATATAAATTGTATTGTGCTGTTTTGCAAACTCTTAAGCAGCAGATATAAGCAAGAGTGCACTGCTGAAATCCAATAATATTCTTTTAAAAAATCTAATTTGATGCATTCATCCTGTGCTTGCTGTGATGAATCACCTCTCCAGCAATGAGTGTGTCCCTGCAAATTATATTTGATGCTCTTTGAAAATACTAATAAAGTCCAGACTTTCCTTCTCTATTTTCTCTCAGCTCTCCCTCCCTGAGATGTTTTTACCTAGAGGCTTGAAACTTTGAACTACTGCAAAATTTATTAGCGCTCATGACAACATGACAAATAGCACAATTATCTGCTTCATCATGATGTTTATCATCATCCATCCTATGATTGCAAAGTCATTTTAAAATTGACCTCTATTAAAGAACTCCAAATAGAAAGTATTGATTTCTTCAACATGAAATCATATCATACAGGTCTTCCCAATCATCCCTGTGTAATGTAATACATATAGTAACAGGGCAGATGCGCCAATCACATTAAAACCTGCTTCGTCATTACAAAGTCCACATTCACAGCTAACTATAAAGCTGAGAAACTCCTGTGTAGAGTCAAAACTTTATGCAAAAATATAATTCTATTTAAACAAGTATCCTATTTAAAAACTCAGCGATAATAGTTGCTCTTCTGTTAATGGGTTTTGAAATTGCAGCTGAAAGTTAGCAGTGAGACGTAAATTGAGATGCATATCAAATCATGAATTGCTTCATCAAAAAATCCCCAAAACACGCTACAGAATTGCAATATGAAAATACTTCGTGAACTCACACAAAAAGTACTTGGACCATCACATGAACTTCTACCGGTCAACAGAAGACATTTCCATTCGCATCAGCAGGATGAGTACTATATCAGCTCTGTTTTCTTTCTTTCATATCTGATAAAAACAAGTGGAAACCTTCGAGGCTGAAAAATGAAGCCAATGCCCAAGTGCCAAAAACTGCAGTTTCTCGAACAGCCACTTGAGGCTGGCTCCAAAACAGAGTCAATCCCTCGCTCCTCCACAGTGCAAACCTCTTGTCCAAATATGGTTGCTTCTGTTGCTTCTGGCGACGGCCGAAATGCCAAACTCAGGGCTGTTTGGGGTGACGTCACGGTAGCTACGTCCGTTATTTAATACAGTCTATGGAAAAATCTTACTGCAACTGACAAATCTAGACTTATATTTGCATTTATCAAAGTCATCACAATCTGTGCAGTTCTTTGTCAGAAAATTACTTTATTTTATTTTATATATAGTAAAAATATAAATTTAAACCATTTCACTGATTCAACTGGAACAATTCAAAACAATCCGTGGACAAATCTTGAGGGAAATATCATTTGAAATAAGGAAATGAAATGAAAGTGCGAACCGTGGTCTTATTGGTGAGATGATTTAGTCAAAGCAAGAACGTGAAAAATCAGATTTTTCTGCATCTGAAACTCTAGATATTCACATCAACATCTATGCCTTTCATTCAATGGCGGTTTTATGAGTTAAATACTCTGTCTATCAATGTCTGTCCAGTATTCTCTGTAATTAAAAGTCACCCCGGAGACAGATGCAGAAAATGTATTGAAATAATCGTATAAACTTGAATTTATGTTCATGTTAAATTAAAGCAGTCTGCACCAGATAGCTATCAGTCTTCTTAGACACCCAGCAGCAGTGTGACATGCGTGGTTTTCTGATGTTTGGCTCAAACAAATTGTTTCCACTGACTGTGTTTTTTTTTTTTTCAACACTGCCCACCTTTTGTACAAATGAAAGGTGCGTTCACTGGCTCCAGTGAGTCATCATCAGGTATCAGCTGTGCGGACTGCCTGTGGATGGTCCCACGCTGTCATTCTGTCCCTCCTCCTCCGCAGAGTCCTCAGAGCTGTTTACCACTGCAGCACTGAGAGAATGGAGCTCCTCCAAGACAGACAGAAGTCTCCCTGACAGGATACAGACAGGCCATTGGTCAGATCAATCATGTCTGTGTAAATGTTAGGACGTGTCTGACGCATGAGGAGTTAGGACACTGCTCACCGTCTGGAGATACTTTTGTTCCCACAGAGCGACTCCTCTCTGACGGTTTTTCTCCATGTTCTCTGGGAGCAGCAGAGGTTTGTAGAGGTGTTGTGTGAGCTCTTGTATATTCACTTGTCAGCCCTTTCTCAGCAACAGTGGCCTGGAAGAGATTCAGGTCATAAGAGGTCATCAGCAGAAGACAGAAACATTTTCACGACTGTCTTTTAGTTTAAAAATTCTTACCAGCAGTAGTTTCCTGTCTTTCTCTGTCTCCTTCACTTGTTTGCTCTGGACTTCCCTCTTCGTGTGTTGTTGAGTTTTTCTCATCTCATCCTGTTTTCTTGCTGCCTCCTTCTCAAACTGCCGCAAAGTCATAACTGCAAGAGACAACACAGACAGATCAAAAGCCATGGGGAAATGCTGCTATATACTGGGTAAACAATTGCAATCATATTAGATCACAGTCTGCATTACAGATATGACTTCAGCCCCCCCCATGTTAAGCTGCTGTGGGCTGAGATAGCATGGTGCTAATCCTGCTACCTGCTTTGGTGTGCTCTCTCCTGGCAGTATTGACTTGAACCTCCATCTCTCTCAGCCTCTCAGCACAGCGGTCTTCGATCTCAGACACTCTCTCCTGCAGGGCTGAAGGGGAACAACAAATGCACCACTCCTCAATACAGTATCTTACACACTGAGAAAAACAGTCTAATGCTGTATTTCTATGTACCTCTGGGGATTAACTGGATTTTATTGCATCTGTTTGCAAATTTTCAAAGACCACAAGACCTCCAAAAACAGGAGGCTGATTGAATCAGTTCGAGATTTTTCAGTTATTACAATGCAGCCATGATAGCGCATAAGGGACTGAAACAAAGCAAGGTGGCAGCAGCCTAACAGTCAGAAAAAAAGCACCACTTGTTGTTTTGTAATAAAGCAAGAGGCAAACATTTGTTCATCTGTTCTTTCAATAAAGACAGAGGAATATACAGGGAAGCCATTTAAGACCTGGAATTTAAAGCTGGTTTTGCAGGACCTTTACATCTAAATGAACCTCCCTTACATTCATGCCCTTGCCAATCTAGTTCACACAATGCTGAGTACGCCTATCTACGCCAGGGAGAACTCTCAGTTTCGTAGTATACTGGAGTTGTGAGGTCTGTGGCGACTTTCGAAGTGATGCAATTTTACGTCAACCAGCCAAAGCGAAAGGGGGCAGCAAATCCTAAGAAGCGTGCAAAAAAGGTTTCTGGAGTGGGTGCTCCAGATAAAAAAGAAACTCTGCACTCAGAGGCGGGATTAAAGTACCACAAAAAGTACTTAAAGAGAGTGCTCCTGGGGATAGAGGGTTATACAGGAGAGAGGCGGGAAGCTCACTGTCTGGCATGCGTCACAAGCAGGAGTCCAGGAGTCGACAGTGTTTGTGTAGTTACTCTCACTGCCAGAGGGGGGAGACAAAAGTCCCACGCTCCAGCTTTAAGGGAAATGACACCCAACAGTCCGGATTTGATGTCTGCATCATTAAAGCCGCTGTATTCAATACTTGTATTTTACCAATGGATCCCATTATGACATGTATATGAAAGGAGTCGATCATTATGACAAACCAACAGAGATAATGATCACTCTACATTTCCCATCGACTTTCAAGTCATCGTTTGTTTGTGTTCCAGCCCACAGCTTTACTGTTTTGGTTCATGGACTGTACACTACATGTCCAGCACCAAACAGCACACAGAAACAGTTTGTGACTTACTGGTAAAAGCAGTGGGAAATTTAGCAGCTAAAGAGCCAGATATTTCCCTGAGGAGTAGGTGGAAAGCAAAACACAGTTAAAAGGAGAGTGGATATTGGACTCCCGTTCATCAGGAGGGCACAAACACGACTACAAATCAATGCTAATGTTGAACCGTAACTGCTGGGTGTGTGTGTGTGTACATAAGCAACTGTCTACAGACAAGTTTAAAGTTTCAACTTAAAGGTGACAATGTACGAACGTACATATAGGCCACATGACGATTTCAGACAGACTTGAAAAAATTAAAAATTGTGACCCTGTCCTAATGCTGGTTTAAAGCTATGAGCTTCCCGAGTGCCCAGGTTGAAATCTTGAGCCAACTGGGAAAAATGTATTAGGGAAAGTCAGTAATTCTCCCTGATCAACGACAGTCAAGGTGCTCTTGAGCGTGTCACTTAATCCCCAACTGCTCCAGTGAAGCTACCGAGGAGACCGGAGTGGCCAGCTGTGACAATGTGGAGACTGTGACGAAGGGCATTTCTGAAATAGAGCAGGAGTGCTCAGTATGCTTTCCCTGGATAAGTCGAGGCTGAAAAACAGTCATGCGGCTTACGGTAGCCGCTGCCTCACCACGGTCGCTGTGCTCCTGCTGGCTGAGCAGCTCAGACCGGAGTTTCTCCAGGTTGACCTTGCTCTCCTCCAGCTGGGTCTGGATCTGCTGCAGGCTCAGCTCGGCCTCCTCTCTGCCAGCCACAGCCTGCCGGACCTCCGCCCAGCTCTGCTCCAGCGCTTGTTGCTGCTGCCGCTTCAGTTTGCTTTCATCTGAGGAGGATGTACAAAGGTAAACTGAGACACATACATTGCCAAAGCATGGATAGCAGACAGATAAACAGATAATGTGTTATAATAAGGTGTCGTGAGTTGTAAGGGTGCTCACACTGTTCTTTCAGATCAGCCAGAGCTTTCTCGATGAGCTCCGGGGTTCTTTTGAGCTCCTGTGTGAGCTTGTCTCTCTCTTCACACACCAAACTAAGCTCTGTCTGAAGGTTTGTGATGCTGCAGGGCAACACAGACAAGATGGCAGAGCAAATAAAGGAGCAGAAAGTCAAGCAGAGAGGCGGAGAAGCAACTGCATGGTGTATAACAAAGGAAGGCAAACTCAAAACTATTTTTACATGTAGACTAATAACTCTCGACAAAACTGACTTTGCATACAATTTTTTAAACCCTGATATGTTGACACAGTATATCAGACAAATATTCATATCAATATCACAATTATGATTCCAACCATATTACCCTGCCATATTTACCTCCTAACAAAGCTGAAACACATATTTCATGCTTGTTCACAAATTCTTCTTAGACCTTTATTTGGACAGTGTAAATATTAAGCTTCTAATAAGAATTCTTACTAATTCTCTGAATTAGTGCTCAGAGGGTTCTTGGATTAAATGAATTCTCTCATAATTAATCCACTCCAAATCTGACCAGTAGTCATTCAATTTAATCACTTAAGTAAAAGTACTAACACATCTGCTGTTTACAGCTTAGAAAGTGCAAAGAGGTGTTCGACTGTCTTCATTTCACATTATAATTTGAGTGCTTTGGATTTTGGGGCTGTTGATAAGAATAGGTTAGCACTTTAAAGACATGACTTTGGGCTCCAGAATATGCACAGCTTGCATAACTTCTGCCATTACAGAGCAAATTATCTTCCAGAGTATAGGTATTGACAAATATTTGTGGGGAAAAAATACACACGCACACACATATACACAGACCACTGCAGCCATTTATAAATTCTTTGCATTTAGTCTCATGTGAGTACTTTGCTAATGGAATAGTTAACTAACTTTTTTTTGTAAAACTAGATGCAAGAAATCGTGTAAAAATGGCTGGTGAAACTTCATACCTGTCAGCAGCTTGTTCTGCCTGTTTACTGGCCTGCTGAACTTTCTGTAGAGCCACCTTCCTCATGGTCAAACCTGAAAAACAAAAACACTGTGACATACAATCTTTACCAGAAATATGCAATTCAAACTGAAGTGCTGCAATCACACCATCAACCTCCAGTAAGACCGCACCTTGGATTGTCTCCACTCGTCTTTTAGCAAAAGTCAGCCTCTGGGTCAAAGTGTTGAGCCTTGACTGAGCTGCGTCCACTTCTGCCACCTTGCTTTCAAATGCCAGACTGAACCTGTGAGGCACAGCCAGAATGTGTGATGATACAGCATTAACTGTAATGAAACTTTCAACACTGGCAAGAAAATTTCTGTTTTTTCCCTTTAATTCCTTTAATTAATCACCTAATCCTTTCATTTTTGAATTTAGATAAATGTTTTACCTACGCACTGCCTCTGTCAGGATTCTTAGTTCAGCCTCGTCTTTCTGTCTCTGCGACTTTAGCTGTGAGTTTTCCATTTGCTCCTGGGCCAAGTCGTGTTTCAGTGTCTGGGAAGAAAGTCACACATCCATTTAATAGAGTATTGTACACGCTCAGTTTTGAGTAAGCTTTCATGCCCAGCTGCTGTTCTGAAACCTTCAACTGCTTTTGGAACCTAACAAAGATTTCATATAGTCAGCATCCCCTGCTGGTAAAAATGCACGAGTGTTTATCACTTTCCTAAGGAGCCACAAATTTATCGTGCATCATCAAAATTTCAGACAGCCACGTAAATCACATCACTTTCTTTGGTACTAACCTCCTTTTCCACTCTCTCCAGGTCTAGCTCAGCTATCCTGTCATCAAGACTGTGTTGGAGCACACTAGCCCGATGCTGCTCCCGCTGGAGCTCCTGCTCCATGAATCTAACCTAAAAGACAGACATGCAGTATCACACAATAAACACAGTTCCAAACATATGATTATACTGTGATGTATTAACAGATGACTGTTTTCATACCTTTGAAAGAAGTTCATCCTTCTCTCTTTTTAGTTCGATGTCCTTTGAGCGAAGCTGGATGCATAACTTGAATACTTTGTTTCTCCAGAGCTGAAGCACTTGAAGGCCTTCTGATCCATTCTTCCCAAATGGGCCTGTTGAGCTCTATTTAAACACAAACATGTAGTAGAAGCACACACCACTTCAGCCAGTGCTTCATAGCATGAGTAATTATTGCTCACAAATTAGTCTCAATGTTTTCCAAAGAAGACTCTTTAAAATGCATCTTTTTTCCTTTCTACGTATACAAACTAACAGAGAAGAGTTTCCAAAACAGTATCATAAACATGCAATGGCCTCCGCCAAAAACTTAAGCTGTATTAAGTAATACAACTTACCTACAATGACAATTACCGATCTCATGCAACCTTTAAGTTCCTGCAAGTTGACATTTATTCCAAACAAACCGAAATACAGAGTAAAAAGTAAGAAAACACATTCAAAAGTGAATAAATATTTTATATGTTACCTGCAGAGTCACACTATATATATATATATACGCATCTGAATAGTGTTCAGCCAACTGAATTACTCCTGCAGGGCTTTGTCATGTTGACAGGAGCTGCTCCATCATCGATCATAAACCCTGTGGTCTGCTTTGGAAAATGGTCAGCAGGAGCGTCTTCAAAATCCATGAGGTGCATCCACACTTGAGACTATTTTGTCAGACTTTTTAAAACTTTACAGCCTAAAGCCAACAACACACAATGATAGGCAGCTGACTGGTCTACGAAGCAAGCCCGTAAGCAGCAGTGCTACGGTTTACTATGTGTTACCAGCATATGGCAATGTAACACTCACCTTATTCACTATTTTCTCTTCTTGGAGGGCGAGTATCTCATTCACAGAGTTTAGCCTGACTGTCAAAAGCTCTGTGGTCATCTGCAGAGCTGCTTTCTCTTTGTTCAGCCTCTATAAAAAGGACGATATTAGAGAAATAAAGTATACAGAATGGGATGAATTGTTATAATATGCATGTTAACTCTTTAATTTAACACTCATTTGCTCCACAATTCTTTCTTTAACCGCCTGAAAAGAACAAGACATTAAGTTTTTTTTCCTGTGCAAGTACTTTACAGTAGGCTGATTGCAATCAATGCATTTTATATTGTGTTCACCTCAACAGCTTTATTTAATTGTTCCTTCTCTCCTTTCTCCGGGGCGAGTTGGCCGATGTAATTTCTGAGGCTGTGCAGTGTTGCCGACTGTGTCTCAAAAGCTTGTCCCATTTGGCTGAAAAATAAACAACATCCCCTCCAAAAAAAATCAGTGAATCTGACTACAAAGTGCTACAAATGTTTAGTTCTCTTTGGCTTTAGATTGAATGTGGCACCTTAAATGTTCTTTCAGCCCATCTCTCTCAGTAGATACCGCCATCAGAGTGCTTTTTAGCTGCAGCACTTCTGAGGTCATCGACTGAAGTCTGTCCTGTAGTTCACTGATTGTATTTCTTGCTGCAGCCACCTCTTCACAGTGGGAAGCATTCAGCTGTTGCAGCTGAAAGTGTAGAGAGCCAAACAATGAAAATATGAAGACATACAACAATATCTTTTTGACACAGGTCCTTGAGCTGAAATCACTCAAATCAGTATGAACAAAGTTTACAATGGCTTAAATTTCCCTGCAGATATTTACCACACACCTCCACCCCCTGCTTCTTCTGCATTTCCTCCAGTTGTTCTGACAGTTGAAGAGTCAGCTGTTTGGCCTCCTCCGCAGCTTGTAACCTGCCCATTTCAGCCTTCAGAGCAAGCTCCTGGGCTTCCTCTTTGCTCCTCGCTACATCTCTCCTCAGCTTTGTAATTTCCTCGCCAGACTCTTTCTTCAGTCTTTCAAGCTACAAGAATAAAAAATGTTAAAAATCTTCATATATAAAACTAATCACAGTGAGGTTACTGTAAACTACAAAGACTACAAGACTGTCCTAAAAACATCAGACTACAAACTACAAAAATGAGCTACAAGATGCCAGTAAATCTCAGGTGATCTTTGTCGACATTAGTGTCGAAATGAAATGTTTTGTTAGTAAGTAGCATTACCTGGGAGCTTATTTTCTCCTTCTGTGTACTGCTGTGAGTGAGCTCTGTTCTGATTTGGCTGAGTTCAGTCTTAGCTTTACATAGCTCTTCACGCACTGCTTCCAGCTCATGGCTCTGTCTGTTGAACAAAGGTGATGTTAAGCTTGTTCACAATGACTCATTATTCATCTCTGAAATGTTTAGATACAACCTCTAAAGTGGCTCGATATCATAGCACAAGCATTTCTTCTACCTGTTCAGGGTGCTGTCTCTGTCTCTCATTTCTTCCCTGTGTCTCGCTGCAGTCTCCTTCAAGGTCTCCACCTGCCCCTTCAGCCTCTCAGCCTCAGCCTTGTGCATCTCTGCCTCCAGACGCCACTCTGACTCCCGTCTAGACCACTGCTCGCCTCTCTCTGCACACCTGTGTTTGAGGAAGAGGAGCTACTCATGTACCCAACACGCCACCTATTACTGACAGATAATAACAGTATTTCTGACTATATAAAACACAGTGCTGGATACCTTGCTCTAAGGTCGGCTGGGTGATCCACAGGGCTCCTTCCTCTTACGCTGTCCCCTTGTAACATCATGATCCTTTGATTTTCTTTCCTCAGTTCCAAGATTTCCTGCTGGGCCTGAGTGATGGCGAGCCATGGATTGGCAGGACTGGGATCTCCTGATGGTACTGATGTGACGCTTGGGTTCATCCAGGAGTTGAGTGGCGGATTTCTTGCACTGTGAACGCCTCTTTGTGCTCCAGCAGACTGGACACTCGAGGCGAAATGCGATGGGGGGACCAGATCCTCCTGGGTATTCCCTGCATTACACAATTAATGGTTATGTGTGTGCGTGCCTTACCTGGGTTAGCTATGTCTAGCAGTCTAGTGTAAATGTAATATTTCTCATGTTTCTTAAGTAGAGTGTTTTAACTTCACTTGACTTCCAGGAAAGTTACCAAAATATGATGACTTAACTTCACTCCCCTTGTTTTTGCTAATACTTAGTCAACGCTAGTGTTGACAACTGCAGACTAGTTTAGCTAAGTACGCTAGGTTACACTGTAAGCTAACGTTAGCTAGCATTATCTTGAACTCAACGTATACGTCAGGAGCAAATGTGAACCATAAACATGGCGAGAACAGGAAACTTACTTGGAGCCGCTGGTGAGGTAAAGTCGGTGGGCACTATGAGCCTTTCTTTTCCCACGTTATGTCTCTCCATGTTCAACACATTAGTTACTACAGACTGGAAGCCAAACAACAAACAGGTAAACAGTCCGAGGTGTTTGGGTGCTCTTTTTGACTCTATTCTCCCGCGGGTCACGTCACTTGTGGTT
Source organism: Epinephelus fuscoguttatus (assembly GCF_011397635.1). Lineage (NCBI taxonomy): Eukaryota > Metazoa > Chordata > Actinopteri > Perciformes > Serranidae > Epinephelus > Epinephelus fuscoguttatus. The sequence goes on along the minus strand of NC_064763.1, from coordinate 41,369,983 downwards.
GCCTTAGTTACGGGCTACAGCGGTAACCCCCGGAGCTCTCTGAATGTGCTATATTAGCTAGCCAACTTATGATGCTAAAGTTATACATCGATTAAATCACAAATACATGAAGCCTACCGCCAACAAAATGAACGAATGTTTATGAACTTAACATAAATTACATGATTTACCGGACATCACTGCCACACATTAATATCGCGCAATGCATCACGGGAAAGTGAAAGAACCTGAACGTACTTTGGAATCAGTTTTCCCTGAGCTCTGTCTTACAGGGTGTTATTCCTCTCAGGCTGCCCGCAATGTCGCCTCCATCGCAAGAACCCTGCATCAGCCCTTGTTTTATATATTGGCTGGTAAAGAGTTTATCGAGGGAGGCTCAAGTCCAGTACACAATCTGGCTATTAGCTTACCTGATAGACTTTACTCAGGACAAAAAAAGCCCATAACACCTAGCTTTGTTGCACAGGGGTGGAGTTGTGACTTTGACTGGCACACATTGGTATGATGGCAGGTCTGTGATCATTTCACATACAAGCAGAGGTGGGTAGAGTAGCCAAATATTGTACTCAAGTAAGAGTACTGATACTTAATATACTTAAGATACAATATTACTCAAGTAAAAGTAAGAAGTAGTCATCCAAATAATTACTTGAGTATGAGTAAAAGAGTATTTGGTGAAAAAACTACTCAAGTACTGAGTAACTGTTGAGTAACGTCTGATTTATTTGTAAAATAAGAACATGAACGTAATCAATCAATCAAACATAATAATCTGCAAATTCATGTATTTTAAACGATACCCCTTTAACAAACATAACATAAATCAAGGCACAAGAAACACAAATATATTCTTATATATACTGCACATATATATATATATGTAATTATGTAGGAGGTGGGTAGAATAGCCAAATATTGTACTCAAGTAAGAGTATTGTTGCTTTAAAACAATATAACTCAAGTAAAAGTAAAAAGTATTTTGCATTAAAACTACTCTGAAAAGTACAATTTATCCAAAAAGTTACTCAAGTAAATGTAACTGAGTAAATGTAACTAGTTACTACCCACCTCTGCATATAATTAGCCTATGTGTTAAACTAATTTTGTGAAATGTACTGCTTTATTGTACTCAAGGTTACGACGGAGTATTAGGGCCACACTGAAGAAAAAAAATTCGGAGATTTCAAGAATAAAGTCATAATATTTAAAGAAAAAAAGTCATAATATTATGAAAATAAAGTTGTAATATTATGAGAATAAAGTCGTAATTCAATGAGAAAAAAAGTCATAATATTATGAGAATAAAGTCGTTGCTTTTAAGGAAATAACCAACAACAAACAGAATGGGTTAGAGGATGAAGGTTAGAGGTGTGTTGCCTCGACTTAATATAACACTTAATATTATGACTTTTTTCTCATTAAATTACAACTTTATTCTCATAATATTATGACTTTTTTTATCATTAAATTACGACTTTATTCTCATAATATTATGACTTTATTCTCAAAATCTCAGAAAAAAAAAAAAATTCTTCAATGTGGCCCTAATGATCCGTCGTACAAGGTGGCTCAATGACAGGTATTTTATTCTAAAATCAGTGAGATGTTGAAAGATGTTTTTGTGGCAATTAGTGGGACAGGGACCATTTTTTTGACTCCCCCAACTCAAGAGCACCCAGGGGTATCTGACAGACCTTTTCTGCATGATATTTCCAGTTTTGCAGAAAAACCAGCACACAGCATGCTTTCAGGGCAACAAATAATCGAGCTTTGCATAGTAATTGGTGATAATTTGATTATGTAACTGAATTTCTGGATTGAGGTGCATCCATAAATATGTTACCTCCAACTGTAAAACGAAAAGTATATGAATAATTTATTGTAATTATGCATTTGCATTTTTTGACAGATTTCTGTGTGCTCACTTTCCTCTATCTGCAGTGGTGCACATTTTGCACACACTGCATTTGTGCTGTTTATCTATAAACTGCAAACACGAGCTCACCTTCAAATGGAGAACTATCTACATATATGATTGGCAGTATATTCACTATTCAGAGGGCTATAATTACTATAGCGTCCCTATTTTCTTATACACTCTCATGTTATTTCCCTCTGGTGTCTTCAGCAGCCGTTTCTGTTTGTTCTTACCTAAAGAATATCCTCCTCTCTACAGCTGCCAATGACCCACTTTCCCCCCGGGGTTCATTAAAGTTTCATATAATCTAATCTAATCTATTTATGGTGTGTTCAAAGAACACAGAGGCATTTTAGGCGGATTCATTTATGTAATCACGTTAATCGATAAAACCTGACAATACAAAGAAATAGATGATAGAGGGAACGGTTAAATACAAACCTCAACAAATAGTGTAAGACGACAAAAATGTATAAACATACAGGTATACTGCCAAACAACTGATGGGAAAATGAAAGACTGTGGTGTGGACCTTGTAAAATATCCATAACATAGTGAAGTGCTTGTTGAAGGAGAACAGTGGGAGTGCTGTGCATTATTTGGGCATGTTGTATCCTCCCAGCACTCGACAGACACTGCAGCAAGTCCTGAAGAACAAAGCAGAGTAAAAGAGGTATCAGAGCCGCTGGGAATCCAGAAATCAAAGACAATACTGACCCTGTTCAGAAAGAGGGCAGAATTAAGATGCAGCTCTGTGTCTTTGAAGGAGCTAATCAAGGTGGACCTTTGCTGCCTATAGCACATATGACAGCTAGAAAGAGCATTTTGAAAAAGACAGACAGACAGATTAATCCCCAGAACGTGTAATATGGCACATCTCATCCTCCAGCTCCTCCTGGGTGATCTCTTAAGGAGTTCCCAGGTCACATGTGATACGTAATCCCTGCATTGTGTCCTAGGTCTACCCCAGGGTCTCCTCCCAGCTGGATGTGTCTGGGAGGCATCCTTATCAGATGCCAAAACCACCTTAACTGGTTCCTTCCAATTTTAGGAGCAGTAGTTTTATTTCCAGTCCCTTTCCAATGTCTCCTCACCCAGATCATTTGAGCACAGACAGAAACTCATTTTGGCCACTTGTAACAACTTGTATCAGTAACCTTGCTGTTTCAGTCACTACCCAGTGTCCGTGACCACAGAGGCAGTCTCAGCTGGATTCAGAGTAAGATTATTACTAAGCAGGGTTTCACGTACAAGGACTTCGGCTTGGTCTTTAAAAAAAAAAAAAAAATACACACAATAAACATGTTATTAAGAGGAAATAAATAATAAGGGCAAAGTAGTCGGTCATGAGTTTCTCAGACCCTATGGCAGCTTTCTAGAACCTCTTTGAGGACAACTAAAACTATTTTAAACTCCTCCCACACCTGAGGCGTGCATCTTTTCATTATAAATATTTCTCCTAATCCCACTTAAGGACAATGGATATCCAGGCACACCCATGGCCACGGAAACTGCTTTATCTTTGTCCCTAATCAAGCTGACTCAGCCCACACTTACTGTAGGGTTCATGGGAGAAACTGCCCATGACTGCAAATATATGGACTGGAAATTGTGTCTTTAATTAAAATGTCTTCCTTTCAAAAATGTGCTTGATGAACTCTTCACACGCCACATGGGTAATACTGGTAGGTCTAGTGCCTACACGGAAATATGCCCTCATTAAAAACTTGGTAGTGGATCCATAAGGCCCTGCTAGAACCAGGAATTGGATGCATAATAAGGCTTAGTTGCTTAAAGTAAGATAATACTCTCTATGTGTTCACACCTGATCTATTTATTATATAAGTTTCTGTAACCCACGATGTGTATCAAACAGAGCCTCAGCAGAAAATAAACGTGGGCCTTCTTTCTTTATAAAAGCTTTCCTTGCCTTGGTAAACCAGCTTGAAACAGACATCACTAGCAGCATCCACCCCGAGGATTGTAAAGACGATCCCTCAGTTGTGTACATGCACAAATCACAGCACCACAGCATCACAGCTATCGCCACTGGGCATTACACCGGGCAGAAAGCATGTGTGGGAAAAATGTTTGCTCTGTCAGCAACTGTCTGGACTTCACCTCATAGGCCTATTGTATATGTGACTAGATTTCTAGTGTGTGGTTGGGGAAGATTTCTGTGTGATGTTTGCATTTGGATGTCAAGTTAAATTCAAGAATGCAACCAGAGATTGAGCTCAAATCCCCAGATAAAGAAATACTTTGCATAAGCAGCCTGCAAGCCACAGGAGGGATTGTAAGGAGCAGCAACAACAAAACAATCATTCCAGTGATTTTCAGTTTGCAGGATGAGTGTGTCAGAAAGAGAGGAGCAATGTTCACTTTCCTGCACTGGACTAATGTCCTGCCACTTCTGGTATTTTTTGTCTTAAAGCAGTTCATTTTTATGGCTTAAAGGAACAGTGTGAGAGATTTAGGGAGATTTAGTGCCATCTAGTGGTGAGGTCTGCGGCTTGCAACCAGCTGAAACTTCTTCCACTTAGAATTCTGTCAGTGGTCATTGCTCAGGAGGTTTTTACCATGAGCTGAAGTCTTTTCCTCTACATGACAAACTGACCCGGTGATTCAAACCAGTAAAAACACTGAATAAAGCAGTTTCAGGTTACAAATCTGTGTCTGCGTTGTTGTTCGGCATGTTGGAGACAGGCCTGTAGCCCTACATCTGCTCATGTGTGCTCAGGTTTTCTCTGATAACTTGATGTGTGCTCACCTTATTTTTGATCCAGACATTCAGGAGGATTTTACCAGGAACTGAATTATACGCAAAGGTCTCCTCTCCCCCAGAACAAAAGGACGTGGCGATTTAAGCCGGTACAAACAATAAAAAAAGAAGTTTCATGTAACAAAAAAAAAAAACAGGGTGCTTCCACACCAGTTTGTCAGACTAGTTCCAGCCTAGTCAGACAAGCATGAACTGATGAAGCCTCTTGGATAAGAGGTGAAACGTCTTCTAAGACAAAACCAAGTCCAGCTGCGTTCGATTCAATTGCCTTGAGATAACTATGACCTGGATGAATGAGAAAATCCACAAGCAAAACAAAAACAAACAGTTTTTCTGATGCTCTTGTTACAGAGGGAGCTCTAACTACGATGACCAATGTGAAAATGTGAATAGCCTTTTCTAGAGCCAGTGTCTAGTTTGTCCATTCTGGTGTATAAACATGGCAATACAACACGGTGATATCCGCAGACAATTACCCGCTCCCTAGGACTGCGGATGAAATTTAGCATCAGTGCTAAGTCTGGCACATTTACACTGATGCTCAATGCAGTAATGTTGATTTATGTGCATTGTGCCAACTCAATAAATAAATAAATGAAATGAAATGAAATAAATGGCTCGTTCCAAGGTAACAAAAACACAATTATTCTTATTTTCAAGTAATCATACACAAAAGAAAACACACTTATTGGATGCTATTCAATTTCTGCCAGTATATCCTCCCAAATGCTACACACTCTACCTTAGGGGAGTCCTTTCCACAAGGGCATAGGTTTCATTTCAACACTGGGGGGAAGCATGAAACAAAGGGTTTGGGTCCTCTGCCAGAAACTTTTGAGCATCAAACATTTAATTTCCTGCATTCTGGTGAATTTTTATACATCAATTTGTGCGATATTGGCATCAATTAATGCTGTAAATGTCTTTCATTTTGTCTAAATAAAAGTTCTCTGCTACTTTCATGTTTTTATTAGGGGAATGCACATCCTATATAATAAGCGTATATGTCCCTCCTGAAATCTACACCTATGCCTTTCCATACATTGCTCATCCAAACTGTTAAACAAGTGGCCTGATGTTTCAGGTCCGTCACTGCAAGGCTCTCCTTTACTGCTTTTTGAAAATTATTTTTCTTTTCAGATATAATTCCCACAGTGATCAGAGAACAGACGTTTCATTAGTAAAATCATATTGTTTAGACTTTGCTACAAGGAGATGAGTTGATTAGGAATCTAATTTAAAATATATTACAAGGCCAGTGGGGAAAACACATTGGAGGATGGTTTGCAGTTTTCTTATCCTATCCCGTTTTGCCACGGTTGTCACAATTTGCTAAAAGGCTTATGCCAATGAAGTGTAATGTATTCCAAACGCACATCTTCTCTCCGTGCAGGCCCGCACGCTTCTTCAATAGCCTCACGTGTTCATCTGGTCAAAGGTAGATGGGGAGCACAAAGCGTGTGGGTACGTGAGTGCTGTCCGGGGTTACGGTGGTTACTTAATGGTTTCTAAATTGGGATTTTGTCGGTTGTTGGAGGGTGAATTTAATGCACTGGCGTATCCCGGTGGTTGCCTAGTAACGCGCTGGCAGTGGGCGCCGTAGAGAGATCTCTATGGTGGGCGCTCCATTAAAACCGTTGGCGCTCCTGACCTTGGCGTCGTATATGCGCAAAGCACACAGACTGTGCAAAGCAGGAGATAAGAGTAAAGATCCGTGTGTGTGATACTGAAACCGGGGAGATATTTCACACACACAGGCTCATCGTCTTATAGCGACACTGACGGGCATGGTATGGAGGAAATCTCGAGATGGAGCGCGTATCAGCTTCTGTAAAAGCAGGTGAGTTAACCTAATGAATCTGTTTTTTTCCGTGGGACGAATCTTTGTTCAGATTGATCACTGAAATCTTTGCTTATTGTTACATTTAAAGGCGCTGCTCAGCGATAGACCACGGTGGAGCATTTGTTTGCTCGCTATATTTCCCCATTTTATCCAATATTACACCGTCCTAGACCTAGATTAAATAAGCTTCCCAGTCACAACGTGAGGCAGCACACACACACACACACACACACACTCACACACTACAGCAGTTTGTCGATGCTATCTGGGCTGTGGCTTGGTTTTCTCTGTGCCTCTGGATCCTTGCATTAATTTCTAAAGCACTGATCATTATGTTGAGTGCTACCTGCACGATCTCTATAAGGTGGTCTTCTCTGCGTCAATCCCCGCTCCTCTTTATTGCACTGCTAAATTAGGGGGATTTGGGGAATCCACTAAAACGGGTTTGATCCACACCAGTCGAATTACAAGGGCATTGGGAGCCCAGCACCGTCTGACATACTAGGCTCCTTCTCAAATGCTCTCATGTCGAGGGCCCCCAGGCTACCACAACCTAATCGATAAGATGTTGTCCCAGAGATTTTTATTAGTGGTGAATTGGTGTTGAATTGTGTGCCTGTCGATGATGTAGGTGTAGAGATAGTAATGGTGGGAGAGAAACATGATTATAGCAATCATTCTAATGGGTCTGTAACTGGGATGAAGTCAGTCAAATTAAAGTATTTCAGTCCCAGGGAAAAAACAAACCACCTCTGTGGTGCATAAACATGTGGCTGGTGCAAAATAACATGTTATGGCTGTAAAACATTTTGATTTTTGAACTTATCATTTGAGTTATTGCAAGCATTTCATTGGCAAGACATATTTCACCCATGTTTCTTTCCTTTCCTGTTGCTGGGCGTGTTGCCAGTCCAAATTGCCCAAAAACTTGCAGTGTATCAAACTCTACTGAGTGATGGCTCATTTTTACTACATGGCCCATTTGGTGTAAGCTATAAAGCCTTTATCCACATCTGTCCCATCGCAGACCTCAAGTTGGAGAAAGACGACTCTGCAGCCCAGCTGTAGGCAGTGTTCAGCTGCTCTGAAAGTCTGCAGTGCATTTAGTAAAACAAAATGAAAGTGCTGTATATCATGTATACCTTCGCTTTGTTGCAGTGATTTAAATTAGAATTTTGATTTGATGTCAAATGTCAAACAAGAAGCACATCTATGATACTAATATCATGAACGCATGTGCAATTTAAAAGGAAGTGCCGCTCATTTTAAGAATTCACAGTGTCCCTTTGATCTACAGCAGCCACAGCGCTGTCTCTTTTTTCCAGGGCTGCTTTGTAAGCTACCGACAACTAACCAAGTCTGATTGGTGACACCCACTGAACAATCTGCTAATTTGATCATTGACGGCGATTTCACAGCAGGTTTTGTGAACAGAGAGTTTTGTTTTTTTTTTACCTCCAAAATGATTTATTATCAGTGTCAGCTCCGAACCAGGATATGTGCCCCGATCTACAAGGGGAAAAAAATCAGGTTCTCTATCTTTCCCATTTTAATGTCTTGGGAGCCGTACATCATTGTCACATAACAGATAGGGGATTGAACAAGTCTTGTCCTTTTCTGGCTGTGGGGAACATTCATAAGTGTTAATTAATACAGACAAAGCTGGCCTTGGGCAGAGCTGTACAGTATTTCTCAAAAGAACCAGTGTGATAGAACTCTGAGGTGTCTTGTTCTTTAAAAAACTGTCAAACTGCGATGGCGTGCACATCAGGTAATGTGCTACACCTGTGAAAGAGAGCCTCGAATTTGTGTGTAGGTTCCTGCTAGGGTAAACACAGTGTTGCAGGGGAAGAGAGAAGCCAATGCACCACATCTATGCTTAATTAGTTTCTCATATTGGGAGGAAGAAATTGTCCCCCCGTCTTAATAGATAGGTTCATCAGACTGACAGAGAGCTGTTTAGCTGCAGTCTTTCACAATGCTCGAGGCAGTACTTGTCAATAGATTTGATTAGGTTAACAAGCTTGTTTTTGCTTTGCTCATTGACGAGCCAGTGAGAGCCTGATGTCGAGCACATTATGCTTACTGCTATCCGAGACCGTAAGGGCTAAGACGGGATGCATTTTGGATAACAAAGTAGTTAATTGGAACACAATTTGCTCTCTGCAGTTCTCCATGGGTGAGCTTACATTTGATACCTTATTTGAATATGCACATGTGATTAGGGGTGAATGTGTATTCCCCTGTTCACTGAAGCGTGCACGCTGGTGAACCGGTAACTAGACAAACTATCACCACATAGAGGCTGTGGTGACTGCAGTTGGGGTAGAAAACAGATTATGCGTATGCAAGGCAAGTGTTTGTATCTTTGCATTAAGCAGTCCAATATTACTGGAAGAACTGACAGATCCAAGATCAAGGATTTTTCACTTAGAGTAAAGAGAGATGCAGAATCAACAGGATATCATTTATGGCTCTGAGCTGAATACAAACCTTCCTTTTTTCAAAAACTAGCCATTAGTGTTTGTTGAAAGAAGTGAAAAGGGGGAAAATGGATTGCACCAGACGAAGACTACCACCAATCGAATTCTCAGAAAGAAGTGTCAAAGGATCCTTTTCCCGTGATAGTGAACTTAAATGGTCTTTCGCTACCTATAAGCATTCTTCAAGTCTTTCAATTAACCTGCAGTTACTCTGCTTTATGAGGATGGCTGGTGCTTGTGTGGTCCCATCAGACATGCTTGTTCTGGGACTCTTCTATTGTGCACCTTCAAAGAAGTGACAGACAGTGTTGCTTAGATGTAAGACACAAAAAAAGACTATTCATGGTGTTAGATATTTGGTGTTTTTGAAATGTATTAAACAGTCAGACATTTCCAAGTAATGTCCTTCTAATCTCTCTTCAAAGCATGTTAATAAAGATTTGTCTTTCTTTGCTGTTCACTTTTTTGCTCTTACATGAGAAAAGGGGTGCTTAACACCTTTCATCTCGAGATGTTTTTTGCAGCATCGCTCCAACATCACAGCAGACGGATTTTTCAGATTCCTCCCATCTCCTCCCCCACTGATACACAGAGATCAGTATTCAGTGATTTGTACATGTCAAAGCATAAATTTGTTCTTTTAAGACAGCAGTTTGTCCCAAAAGGTTATTAGTATCGAAGCATTACAGTGGATGTGGCATACTGATATTAAGCTTATATAAAAGTATGTATTTTGAGCCCCAAGATACAGGAAGAGGATAAAACTTTGTCCTTTACATGGATATTTAAGACTATTTTCACATAGTTTTGATGTTTTCTCATCTCATTTTCTGATTATCTTGTTTTCAGATTTGTGTGGACTGCAATGAAAAGCGGAAGTTGTGGCCGTCCATACCTGGCTGAGGTGTATTCGGATTTGCTAACAGCCGAAGACGCAGTGAGTGATGTCTGTTTGACAGAGTCCGTGCAGAGGGACTGAGCGGACACTACAGTGTGCATTAGTGCTGTGCAAGGGCACTGTCCTGCCCAGACCATGTGGCTGGCTACATTTAGAGACCATCTGTTGCCTGCACACCTGCTACATCATCAAGGGACTGTAACCATCACCCACTGTGCTCTTCTTTGGTGGATACTATGTTCCTGCTGGTCATTCACCAAGGCAACAAGCCAGAAATTCTACCCGACAGTGACCACCCAGTTCGGGAAACTGCGAGGCCTCAGGGTTCCCGTGCCGAGCGAGGTGCTCCGGCCCGTTGATCAGTATCTGGGGGTCCCCTATGCTGCTCCGCCTGTGGGCGAGAAGCGCTTCATGCCCCCTGATCAGCCCTCCTCTTGGTCAGGTATCAAGAATGCTACCCACTTCATGCCTGTGTGCCCTCAGAACATCCACAACACCGTGCCAGAGATCATGATGCCCATATGGTTCACCTATAACCTGGACACAGTAGCCACGTACATTCAGGATCAGAGCGAGGACTGTTTATATCTAAACATCTACGCTCCAACAGAGGATGGTGAGTCGGTGCGGTGAAATGGACAGCGATGATTATCCACACCTATTGATCATTTTTATTGATGTCGTCCTGTTATCATCATGAAGCATGTTTGCGACCACTGCTCATGTCATTGCTGCCACCAAGGGCTGATTTACCATCCAGAGCAATGTTGTTTCACTTGTTGCAGTCACATCCCATTTGAATAACAGTCATGTTCCCATGGATAAGCAGGAATTTATCTATACTTTGGTAGCTGTGGCGACTGAAGACTGTGTACTGTGTATAAATGCAGTGGGATATTTTTCTCATTAATAGACATCCAGTGAAATATTGCTGAGCTAAGGTGTTGTTCGAGCGGTGCTCCACCTTAACTAAGCAATAATTTCCAGCATTTAAAATGATGAGCCTAGCATACTTGGCTGTCACCACTGAGCATCAAAAGTAATCCTGAAGCATTACTTTGGAGATCTGGTAAAGCTAGCAGTGCCAGCTTTCCATGTTTGCTAAAAATTCCAGTTTCTTCATATTTTACTGAATCGCTGCTTTGTTCAGACAGTGTGTCTGTTGGGGGCCAATTAGTGAGGTACAGGAGTCAACCTCTGCTTGTCGGTTGCTGAATCCCTCCCATTTTTGTATCTAATAGAACTGTGAAATGAACCAGCAAGGGAACATTTTGTGATTCTGCCGTGAATCTGGAGATTAGTAGAACAATGTAACCCCACAGTAACGCTGTATCTTCTCTAAATCGAGTGTTGACAAACAGATTTCTCTAATTACTTCAATACACCGATTGAACATGGTTTCCATCTAAGAACATACTTCCTCCTTTTCAGGCATTCAGTATAGCACAGAACACTCAGCATTCAAAGTTGGCCCGTGTTCAGCTTTTGTATGTAACATGCCACTCTTTGACTGACTTTCCTGTGGTAGCGTAGCAACAGATAAACAGCCCGCTTGAGAGGTAGCTGTCCAAAATGGTGCAGCCCACGTTTTATAAAGCTCCTGGTCTGAGTGCTGCCTAAAGGCCTCCTCGCCCGGCACACAAACAGGTTAATTAAACATGACACTCGCATTCACATTTCAGGAAATAACATAACCCATCGGTTCTATACATTTTTTATTTCCTTAGACTATGTCATTGTTTATTTAAAATGCACCCTGGGCATTCTGTTACTTTATTATTTGTTTCGCTGATGTGAAACCTTTGCTGTTTTCATTTTTATCTCCAGTAGTCCTTTTCCCATGCCGAACTAAGAAGTCAGAGTTTATTAATCATTCATCAATAAACCCTATACCTCATATCTTCAGGAGCTTTCCTGCAGTGGTTTACCTGAAGAATCGACATCACACTTTGTGTAAAAATATAATTGTACAGAGAGATAGAAATGAACCAAGAAAGATGTATTACTCCAGTCAAAGCCGAGGCAGCTGGATCAATATAACGACAAGATAATAAACCATTCAAAGGTAGCAGTGGGTGTATGTGGATGTGTGCACATACACCCACTGTGCCATCTCCTACAAGTATCTAACAAGAAACAAGAATATGTTTGTTTGATAAAAACTAACAGATTGTTTTGTAACTCTGCTCTAACTCATAATGTAATTGTGTCATACAAGATTTTGCATAATGTCATCTACATTTCGTCAGAAAAGCAATTACAGGGAAGTGCAAAATGCTGTATGTAATCTCCTTTCGCCTATAATTTGTGGGACTTTTTTTTCTCTCCTGATTCTGTCAGTTTGATTGGACCGTATATTAAGCAGAAGAGGCACAGTCAACCATGCTATTTTGAATTTTGTACTTCTCTTTTCCTCATGTGAATCCCAGGGAGCCAACACAGGAAAAAGGGGGCGGCTTTCTCACATGCTGAGACTCATATATCTGAAGGTATTTTTACGAGCTCAAAGTCTTGATGCATGGATTCTTTTAGCTTGAGTTTGGTGGCTGAAGATCTTACACTTTTCACTTTTTACTTTCTCGAAAAAAACGTGGGGGCTCTTTTATTTCAAGTGGAATAAGAAAAACGGTGTTATCTGATTTCTGATTACATAAGTTTGCTGTTGCTGCAACCTCGTGTCTTGAATTGAGCTCTGTAGCAATCCTTTCAGTAAGAGCTACATCTCTGCTGCCATGCACATTGATCCACAGATTGTATTATCTACTTATCTGTCTGATATTCCCCTTTAAAGACAGTCTTTGACCAATATAATGAATTGCTGTGCAAACATGAAACACAGATTTTCTATTTTATTGAAAAAGAGAACACTTTCCCTTGTAGATGACACAAGCTCAGTGTAGTGTGGTATTTTTCAGTCCAACACACATGAAACATGTACTTTATGCTTGTGCATGCATATTATATGTTGTACTGTAGAATCATTGGAGAATTTCCTTCTCAAGTGAGTAAAATCAATACATTTTCTCCTCCTTCTACCTCAAATTCAGAGAATTTCAGATATGTCAGAGCGACTATGCTTGGTTGTGCACTTACATGCACTGCAATCGTTAATTACACTTGACCCTTTTATTCATACACCCCTTGTCAGAGTGTATTTACCATGCATTTTCTAAATGTCATTACAGCTTTCAAACCACAAGCCTACCACTGCTTCTAAGCACCTTTTCTAAGCTGTCTTTACTCATACCTCACACTGAACAGTTTATATAAAGTTTTAATAACGGTGCTCCATTAATTCTCCATTTCATTACTGTTGCCTTGGCAGTTGTTTGCTCAGCATGTGTGTGTGTGTGTGTGTGTGTGTGTGTGTGTGTGTGTGTTGCATTGCAGATATAAGGGACTCTGAAGCTCGGCCTGTGATGGTCTACATCCACGGAGGCTCCTATATGGAGGGCACTGGCAACATGATGGACGGCAGCGTGTTGGCCAGTTATGGGAATGTTGTTGTCGTCACGCTCAACTACAGAATTGGAATATTAGGTGATGACACCGTCTCTGTGTGGTGACTTTTAATGGTGTTTCAAATGGTGTAATTAGCCCATTTAATGCGGGAAAATAAGCTGTCACAATAGATGTTAAAGAAGTGTTCCACTGCTGGAAAGATGGTCTTTTCATAAAACTGGGCTGTCTATGTAGAAAAACATTAATACATTTGGAATTAGTGGTACACGACCAGAAAAATAACGGAGAAAAGGGGCTGTGGCGTTCACCCTACAACTACCAGAATGTACTGTGCTGCACCAGACCAATAAAGGCTTCAGCTGGTGGGTGACGCAATGTGAGTTTCCTGCCTGAAAACAATATGGCGGCCAGCTAGTAACAAACTATCTTGAATTACAGTTAAACAGTAAGCTCAAATATTTCTGAAAACATTTTAGGTGAGGGGATGCAGCAACATAATCTTGGTTCATATTTGATCAACACTGCTTAGCTTTACTGTTTGATTTTTCAGCTTCCATTGCTACAATACAGGAAACAGTATGGCGCCCACTTCCTGTGCACAAACTCATGTAATACAGCTAAACAGTTCGCTAAAATATTTTTCTGAAGACATTTTTAGGCCAGAAATAGACAACACAGTGACAGAATCATGGGTTGAGTTTGATCTGAGTTTGAGAGAGCCAGAGAGGGGCGGATTTGTTTCTCAATCTCCCTCTTAACTCTTTGTGTCCTAATGCAAAAGTACAATCTGTGGTGTGAGCAACAGCTCTAGAGCCAGCAAAAATCTGTTGCAAAACACATCACCCGGCAGATGAGCTAGGACATGAGCAAGGGTTACTGGCAAGATTAATGGAAGTTCATTTACACATACTACCCACATCATTTTGACAGAAAGCTCGTTGAAAATCAGCACAGTATCCCTTTAATTTCCACTTGTGTCGCTGTCATAACCTATAACAAGAGTCAGAGACATGAGAGAAAAATGTAAACAGTATGAGAAAATATAGGCACCTGAGACCTTGGTAGCATGGCGTAGCTTGATTTGCATACAAATGTTGTCTTCAGCGGGAAAGTGATGCAAATACTTATCATGGTCCGTCCTTGTTGCACACAAGCTGTTTTAGACCCATTCTTTAAACACAATTCATCTTCCTTTACATGGATTTATCTAATCTGTACAAGATCATCAGCCTTTGCCATTCTTGAAAGGAAAATGATTTAAACACAGTATGGAGAGATGCAGTATTTACACGCATTCACAAGGTCAAGAGTTTTCCCCGTGTTTAACATTCAAAACAGTACGTTGTTTAGATGAGACTAGACAAGGGAATAAGTAATAGGATCAATTGTAAGAGCAGCAGTGACCTCTGTGTGGTTTTATGAAATTCGTGTAGAGAAACAGGCACAGGTAAAAGATTTATTTATTTATGCACATTGAATTTTATGAAGTCACACACAAGGAGAGAATTCAGATTTGATGAGCAGAGCACTGATCACTTCCTGAGGGGCGCTGCTGCTTGCAGACTATTACGAGGAGTTGCCTAAAGTAGTCGAGACACTGTGGGAGAGAGCAAAGGCATATTTGCACCTAAGGGGAAACGGTGTCAGCTCACTCAAATGGCCTGCTGGGCTACAACTTTAGATCAAAGCTGTGACATGCAGTATACTCGAGATATCTACTTCAGCACTGGCTCTGCTGTCTCCCTGTATATTCCAGGCTTCCTCAGTACTGGTGACCAGGCAGCAAAAGGAAACTATGGACTCCTGGACCAGATTCAAGCTCTCCGTTGGATCAGTAAGAACATTGGATACTTTGGAGGAGACCCTGGTCGCATTACAGTTTTTGGATCTGGAATTGGTGCTTCGTGTGTCAGTCTGCTAACGCTGTCCCACCACTCAGAGGGTAAGAATCACCATCATCTCTGACTTTGATCGATACAGATCTGCTCAGGTATGAGCTAAGTTTTAAGCAGTGATTAATGCAGAGACTTGAAGTCAAATTCCACAAAGTTCATACTGCAATCATATTAATTTCTCATCATGATGATGTCAATGTTACATTTTGAACAATAATTTTTAATCATTTTGGAATTTTGGTCTTTGTTTCAAGTGCAGCTCTAAATGGTCTGTCAGGGAGATGAAGTGTTATGATATGGGAGTAGGGTAAAGGGGGTATTCGTTAAGTAAGTGATTGCTTTTGTTCCCCCTCTACTCAGTCTAATCAGCCTAAAAGCTTTGCCTCTTAAAATGTGAAGCTCTTAAAGAAGCCTACTGGCATTATAAAGTTTTCACCACACCAGCGCGTTCACCTGTGTGCGCCAGTTTTCACCATTCCGACTGACTAATATTTCCGTCTTTCAGCGTCAGTCAGATTTGTTTGCCCACTTTTACCGACCTGCACTGTGTGGTGAAATGTTTCAAAGGTGGTCCAAAAATTATTAAAAAACACGATGATTTTATTTATTTATTTTTTTCATTGGTCTTCTGTATTTAACGAGCCTTGAGTGAAAACAGAGACAAGGTCGGTTGACATAGGGTTAATATTTTCCACACTGATATTCCTTTTTCCCCACATATATTGGCAGTGTTTTAATTAAAAATGTCACATTCTAGTTCAGCTTTCATACAAATTCATGCCTTCAACAGTATTATTTTCGCACTGACGATAGAAATCATTGAATTCAAGTATACATTTCTCACAGGAAACTGGTATCTGATATCCCCTGAAAAGAAAGAGTTCTTTCAGTGAATATCTTGCCATTTGGTTAATACTTATCCAAAGCTCCTTGCAAGAATCAAAGGTGCGTATTTCAATGTGGGTGGCCCACAGGGAATTGAACCTCTTATCTTCACTGTATTATTGCCCGGGCCCACCCATTGATGCTGGACAGAATCACAAGAAGGGCACAAATTGTGTGTTTCGTCAATGCCAGGGAGGCTGCGGCAACTGTCCTTTGTGAGGTTCGTATTTGATGCCCTCACTCGGCTGCAGCGAATGCACAAAGACCTCCGGCTGTCTTTGAAGTAGACTAGCTAGCTGCTGCCCTAAAAAATTTTTTTAAATAAATGACAGCAGAGGAGGGAGAAAGTGACACTGTCCCTGTACTATTTTTCCAGCGACTTCTATGCCTTAACCTCAGCAGAGTATTTTTTGACTTGATACATATCACTTGTCATTTTTAGGTGGTAGATACAAAATCCCCAGAGACAGAGGTGACGCACTGCATATAAACAATTCAACAGAGCGTCGTGTTTACTGTATCAACATTGAAGGATCAGGGTTACTGCATATTCAGCTCCCTGCACAGACCCTCCACCGCACAGTTGGCATCAGCAGTCTATATGTAAGCTGTGCAGCTTGTTAGACACACAGTATTAACGATTCTACGATACATGTGTGATTAACTGCCGTAGGGAAAAATAGAAACCTCCTCACTGCAAACTGATCATTAATTTGACTTGTATTCACCATCATCCGCACATAGTAATGCCACCACATCAAACAAATAAGGGGATCAACAGAAAAGCAAGTATTTTGTCCTTTGTTATCATTATAATAACAGCAGAACGGGCCAACGTCCTATTACCAGCTCATTTTTTCCACAAGCTGTTTTACTGAGCAGCCTCTCATCAGCAAGGCTCAATCTGGCCTTTTCGCTCTCTTTCACTCTAATGCTTTATCTCCCTGGTTAGTATTCAAAGTGAATCACATGTGGGTTTATTTGCTCTTATCTACCTAAATGTTGTGTGTCAACAAACCTTGGATTTAATTGTGAATAGCAATGGCAAAAGTGAATCGTGTCTTTGCTTGGGGCGATTCAGAATGCTCTTAAGGTTTGTGCTGAAAATAATATGAATTTTTTTCGCTGAGCCAAAATTCTAACCACTGTTCTCTGGGCTTCTTTTGTCTTCTGTGTCTCTTTCTTCTGAATGTTGTCTCCCAAGGTTTGTTCCACAGAGCCATCATCCAAAGCGGCTCAGCTCTATCCAGCTGGGCTGTCAACTACCAACCAGTCAAGTACACTCGCATGCTGGCTGAGAGGGTTGGCTGCAACGTGCTGGACACCGTGGACATGGTCTCCTGCCTGCAGAAGAAGAGCGCGAGGGAGCTGGTCGAGCAAGACATCCAGGCTGCCCGATACCGCGTCGCTTTCGGTCCTGTCATTGACGGAGACGTCATTCCGGATGACCCAGAGATCCTGATGGAGCAGGGCGAGTTCCTTAACTATGATATAATGCTAGGTGTTAATCAGGGAGAAGGGCTGCGCTTTGTGGAGAACGTGATGGATCTGGAGGACGGCGTGTCTGGCAGCGACTTTGACTTTGCAGTATCAGACTTTGTGGACAGTTTGTATGGCTACCCAGAAGGCAAGGACACACTGAGAGAGACAATTAAATTCATGTACACAGACTGGGCTGACAAGGACAACCCGGAGACCAGGAGAAAGACCCTAGTGGCCCTCTTCACTGACCACCAGTGGGTGGAGCCCTCAGTGGTGACGGCTGACCTACACGCCCGCTATGGCTCGCCTACATACTTCTACGCCTTTTACCACCACTGCCAGAGCCTCATGAAGCCAGTGTGGTCAGACTCAGCCCACGGAGATGAGGTGCCTTATGTGTTTGGCATCCCAATGGTGGGCCCAACTGACCTGTTCCCCTGTAACTTCTCCAGGAATGACATCATGCTCAGCGCTGTGGTTATGACTTACTGGACCAACTTTGCCAAGAGTGGGTGAGTAACAGCAAACCCAGGAACAAACCAAAGGACATGTTAATAATAATAGGGCTTATTGATACAGCTTAGGGTTGGGCCATACATTAAGATTTTCCAATCGGCCTCCGTCAACCCAACAACCGGCAATAGCAGATATTTTCGGCAGGTGTGTGGCAACCCCCATTAGGCTTGGATGTTATCTACTTTGTTATACCTTCATGCTACCTGAAACTTCACCAGGGCATGCCGTATGTTTTGAAAGCTCTCTTACAAAACTTACAAAATGTCAACAAAGGTAATATCCTTACACCTATTGTCCTTATTTGACAGAGAAATACAACCACACACCTTCTGAATTCAAGTATCTTTTTAGACTAGCTCAATTGCCTTGTTAACTCACTATGAAAAACACTGCAATCAAACTGACCTTGTTCGCTGTTTAGTTAGCTAGTTGACTGTTCAAACGATCACCAACTCTGGTTTGGTCAAACTAAATCCTTCACTGGCCGAGTTAGATGTGAAAATACATGGTTTTTCACTACGGTCTCTCTCTGCTGTTGCTTAGGGTGACCATATTTTGATTTCCAAAAAAGAGTACTTAAATGATACTCGCAGTTTACTCAAAGATGCCTTATAATTTTAATATATTTAAAGTTTATATGTATGGATAGAAAATTCAGTTATATTAAAAAATAATATCTCTCAAAGACAGAAATTCAGATAGATCCCTATAGATAGGGGACACATACACACACTAGAGTGTGGCTACCCGATCCGAACCTGACGGGTCCCGACGGGTCGGGCCGGGTTGTTCCAGGTTCGGTCAAAAATGTATAAATTGTATTCGGGCTCGGGTCGGATTCGGTCAGCTTTCAGTGAACATGTAGTGTAAAAATAAATAAAATCCTATTGTCTGTCCTGTTCATTGCTTGGGCACTGTTATTTACGTGACAACACCTGAACATAACACACACACACATTGGCTGTTTGTTTCTACCTCTCCCCTCACTGGAAGTCTCGGACCTCCCGCCGCCCGCCTCCGCCTTGATTAAACGCTGAAAATAAAATAAAAGAGTGAGACAGGTTTTTCCTATTTTATCTTATTTTGTTATATTTCTCCCTCTCCGCTCGCTGGAAGCCTCGGACCTCCCGCTGCCTGCTCCTGTGTCAAACACGGAGGTCTCCCTCTCCGCGGAGCACCCACGGCGCACGCCCGGCCTGTTAAATAGCCTGTAACCATAACAACTGTGTGATGCAAACCCAGTGCTTTAGTAATTAAATAATGTCGGGCTCGGTTCGGTTTCGGACAGAACAACACAGAATGACTGTTGGGTTTGGACAGAAATATGCGGCCCGTGCCGCACTCTAACACACACACAAGGAAAACCGGACATTATCATCAATTTATAAACACCCCCCGGACACCCAGGACAGGACGTGAAAAGTGGACATGTCCGGGCAAAAGAGGACGTTTGGTCAGCCTACTATTGCCAGTGGTTTAAAGTCCTTTAGCGTTATCCCCACCACCGGATGTTACCCGTGTTTGCCAACTCAGCTTCCTGTTCCACCAGTAGAGATTAACCTCTGGTGGCGCGTGATGTGCAGTACATACAGCACATCCTCAATACAGCCTCTGGATATGAGTTTAATTGCAAAATGAGCATCTGTATTTTTAACAGTATTGAAAATCATACCGTTGGGATTACTGCCAAAGCCCACCCTTCACCACCTCAGTTTTAGCTGGTAGATGCATTTGAGCAGCAGGTTCCCAACGTTCCACAAGCTCTCTTAGATTTAAGCTCTTCTCTTTCACAGAAATAAGATGATCTTAACAGCCTTGTTAGCTTATTTTGAAACATACTTCATTTAAACTCAATACAAACAAATTAAAACTCACCACCTCTGTCTTGGTTAGTCTTTCCACTGCTCCAACTCTAGTTTGGTATAAAAAAAAATTTTTTTTAAAAATTCACAGAGTTTGATGTGAAAATATGCTGGCTCTTCCACTGTTTTTCCATGCTGTCTGTGTCTACCGTTGCTGGCCGCTGCTCAGTGGGCAGCAGAGCCACTGCTCTCGCTTGTTCTTTGGAGGCAGACCATTAAATTAGCAAAATAAAATGACAAAAATCTCCCACAAAAACCAAGTGGTGATATACTCAGCCAATCGCCAATAGCCAATATACTGGTCTAGTCACCCAACCTAAATATGGCTTATTCACACATATTTACACTCAGTTTTTGGCCTGTGGTATAACTTGTGTGACCTCACTTGTGCAGACTTTATTTGTGTTGAGATGTTCAACCTCTAACTTCTGCTGCATTCACCCTTCCTTTATCATGCTGATTAAAGGACTGCGGGATTCTGCCTTAAGTAGTGCCTCCTAATTAAGTGCAGCTTGAGCTCCCACTGCCGTGTCTTCCAGCCTTTATCTACTGTTCTTCTTTGTTAGTTCACAAGAACTCTCACACGGAACGTGGAGCTTCAGTTTTTATCAATTAATAAGAAAGTCTATAAATGATAAATTGTCATTAAGGCACACTTCGCACTATAAGTTAGGCCTGCTTCCTCAAATTTCTTCAACCTCACTATACATGTAAAGAGCTGCTAACTCATACAAATAAAATTTGTATTAACTAGATATCTAATTGTGTACACTCTTGGAAAGGCTGAACTGTACAGTCACATGGAATAAGCACACTCTATCAAATGAAAGCTGTGTCTTTTTAAGTGCCATGTTGTCTCTTTTTAAAGGAGCCAGTTTAGGCTTCCGTATAATCTCGCTTTACGCACATAACAAAGTTTCATCACTTTGGCCAGACTTGCTGAAGGTGACAGATGTTAAAATTTATAGCTTAAATCACATAAATGTTTAAAGCAGTCACTCACTGTTTAACAGAAAGGTTATGTCGAAGAGAAAACTTGAGGAGGCAGTGAAGATGTACTCCATTAACCTGTACCAACCTTACTGTGAACTGTAATTTCAAGTACTGGTGGCACAAATAATTTGTACAGAATTGTCATGTACACACTGTAAATCCACGTTTGCTTGCTATACATAATATTAATACCCTGGTGCCGAATAGCAATGTCTTTATTGAAGGTTTGCAAGGATTTGAGTGGGAAGCCTTCAAGTTACTGTTTCCATCAGATTGCCGTTAGAAGCAGTGACATTTTAAAGTATGCTAAGGAGAGGAGAGTTTTTCCAGTGTGATTAAGTTTTCAGCAAATGAGGGTTTATATCCAAGAGAGGCTATGGTGATTTTGACCTGATATTACACTAACAGTGACTCAGCATTGGGAATACATGCTGTTAAAAGTGCAACAGACTGAAGCTCTGCAGCTTCTGCACCGTTCTGACAGCTTGTTTTACAATTTGTCGTACAGAGGAACCGATTTGCTGTGTGTCTTTGAAGATAAGAGAGACCTAAGTGAGCTGCATTGTAGTGGAGGACTCCACTGCTGCTGCCCTGCTGGAGTCTTCCTGCATATTGAATGCACAGCTGCAATGAGTCTTTGTGGATGATGGCTCTAGCAGTAGGAGGAAGCACAGCGCAGGTCACTGTAGGCCGCTCGACTCATGGGTAGGAATGAGGGAATGCTGAGCCCTTGAGGAGAGATGGTGATATTACATTGTGTTAACTCATGTTGAAGAAGTTCTTCCTCTTTCTTTATTTTACAATTTACCAACAAACAAGCCTTTTGTTTCCATTTGCTTTGGGCATGGCAACAAAAATCAACAACAAATTTATTTTCTTCTACAAGCTGTATTTTTATACAGCTTGTTCTAAATCGTTAATTTCTAGATCCATATCTTGACAAGATCATATCATCACAAAATGATGATGTATTGAAAGCTGATTACCAATAATACTCAGTTATCACCCAGCACTAATGTTACCATTTAGGTTTCTTCCATCACATCTAACTAAAATGGAAGGAGTCTCTTTTTGTCTGTCTTTTTGTCTGTCTTCCGATTTCTTCGACAACCATTCAGCTGATAAACCTCACACTTGGCAGCTGTATTGTCAAGAACCCAAGGACTTGCAGCCCAGAATAGGAGCTCTTGAGATCCACCGACATGTAGTATTTAGTAGTAGTGCATTATGAACATAGTGTATGGTTTATTGAGAAAGGGCCCCTATTAACGGATGAGGCCCAGCCACAGTGATCCCACTTCATAGAACTAGTGGCGCCAAAGGCCAACACGTTGCCTGTGTGTCAACCAAAAAGTTGCACGTATACACATGATCACAAAGACTACAGCCAGTGGCCAAGTAGCACATGCAGCACACAGCAGGCAGGGGTAGTCTGTATTCATCATTCAAGAAGGCAAACAGGGAGGCCAGCAGGATGGATATAAGACGCCAGTTAGCCAGTTAGCACATCAACAATGCAACTTGATGTTGAAAGAACAAAGAATAGTAACTGTGCACTAGCCAACAATACACAAACAATTACAAACTGTTTCTGCTAAAGAGCCTAATGGCTAAAAAACATAATCTTTCCTAATATAACAAGTTTATTTCAATCTCACGCCCTTGAGACTTCAGTTGTTTGTTTGCTTCTGTCTCTCTTCACCTGCACTGAGCTGACCTGCCAATCAGAGTGATGTCATTCACCAACAGGCAGATTTAACATGCTGAATCAGCTGACAAAAGGGCATTCTAGTGCCATCAGTGCGGGACACACCGTAAAATCTAGGGTGACAGACGCTCACTGATGGCCCGACATGAGCTGTCGGCCAACCGTTGGCTCAGTGTGTCAGGGCCCTTGAACGACATGCTGGGTACAGCTCACTCTCTGTCGCTCACTAGAGTATATTTAAGGACAGATGAAGAAAGAGAGATTAGAGAGACCAGAGATGCTACGTTAGGGTGACCATATTTTGATTTCCAAAAAAGAGGACACTTGGCCCGGCCACGAGATAGCCTACTTAAATGATACTCGCAGTTTACTCAAAGATGCCTTATAATTTTAATATATTTAAAGTTTATATGTATGGATAGAAAATTCAATTATATTAAAAAATAATATCTCTCAAAGAAAGATAGGGGACACATACACACAGAGTGTGGCTACCCGATCCGAGCCCGATGGTACCCGACGGTAGGCCTACCCGACAGGTTGGGCCGGGTTCGGTCAAAAATGTATAAATTATATTCGGGCTCGGGTCGGATTCGGTCAGCCGCCGCCTTGATTAAACGCTGAAAATTAAATAAAAGAGGGAGACAAGTTTTCCTATTTTATCTTGTTTTGTTATATTTCTCCCTCTCCCCTCGCTGGAAGCCTTGGACCTCCCGCCGCCCGCTCCTGTGTCAAACACGGAGGTCTCCCTCTCCGCGGAGCACCCACGGCACACGCCCGGCCTGTTAAATAGCCTGTAACCATAACAACTGTGTGACACAAACTCAGTGCTTTAGTAATTAAATAATGTCGGGCTCTGTTCGGTTTCGGACAGAACAAAATAGAATGATTGTCGGGTTCGGACAGAAATATGTGGCCCATGCTGCACTCTAAAACACACACACACACACACACACACACACACACACACACACACAAGGAAAACTGGACATTATCATCGATTTATAAACACCCTCCGGACACCCCCGACAGGTCATGAAAAGTGGACATGTCTGGGCAAAAGAGGACGTTTGGTCAGCCTATGCTACGTTGTGACAAACTCAAGCATTTCAAGCATCAGCGATGTAGCTTTTGGAATGAACTCTTTTGCTCTTGTATATAGCCTGGCTTTTACTTCATTGCAGCCATAAAATGGAAACCCAAGTTTTGCACCCAAATGTCGCCAGTACTCTGGCATTGCTAGGGACGCAACTTTGTCATGGTAGGTGTAATGTTCAGGACCCAGAGAAGCGCAGTGTTGAGTGTGAAGTTGTTTGGTTGAGCAGTTCTCGAGAAAGTTGCAGGCAGTAATACCAAAGACCAAGGATGTTTTGAATGAGCACTCTACTAATTTATTCTCATGACTCAAGTTTATCTCCATCATGTGTCTGCAGGGATCCCAACAAACCAGTGCCACAGGACACCAAGTTCATCCACACCAAGGCCAACCGCTTTGAGGAGGTGGCCTGGTCCAAGTACGACCCCTATGACCAGCTGTACCTACACATTGGCCTGAAGCCTCGTATCCGTGATCACTACCGCGCCACCAAGGTGGCCTTCTGGAAACACCTGGTGCCCCATCTCTACAACCTCCATGACATGTTCCATTACTCCTCCACCACCACCAAGGTCACCCCGCTGGATCCCACCCAGTCCAACGGTAAGAGGTCAGGCAGCACCGGCAGGCCTCCTGTATCCACTGCCCACAACGACGGCGAAGGTGGGAGGGAGATGGGCCCTCTAATCATGCCAAACCCGAGAGATTACTCCACAGAGCTCAGCGTCACCATTGCTGTAGGGGCATCACTGCTCTTCCTCAACGTCCTGGCCTTCGCTGCTCTGTACTACCGCAAGGACAAACGCAGTCGGCAGGACACGTCCCAGCAGCCCAGTCCCCAGCGTGACAGCAAAGGCAACAACGTGAGCCACACCAACACTATAGACGAGACCCTGTCCCAGCCAAGGAACCAGTGTGAAGCCCTTCACAATCCTCTCCACGTCTCGCCCACCTTGGACTACTCCCTGAGCCAGCGCCGCTCCCCTGATGACATCCCACTGATGACCCCTAACAACATCACCATGATTCCCAACTCCCTGATGGGCCTCTCCAACATGAGTCCGTACAGCACCTTCCCTGCTGGTTACAGCTCTGCAGGCCTGCCCAGCACCCACTCCACCACTCGGGTATAACCTGGCAGGAGATGAGAGGAGATGGGAAGGAGAGCCGAGACGTACATAAAACATGGAAATGTAAAGCTGTATTTAGGATGTGTAGGTAAAATAGGATTGAATATGTTCGTTCTGTCTTTTCCAAAGGTGTACAACCACCAACATCCTGCCTTTGCTCTCTCATAATAGGAAGTCTAACTGCAGAGTCATTTTATAATAATCATTTTCAAAAGCAGGCAAAAAGAAAAAGTGCATTTCATTTTCCACTTTGGCTTTTTTGGAACTTTACCTAGCAAGAACTTAGTATAATGTTTATACAGTTGGATTTGTATGGGAAGCTTTTTCTTACTCTGTGATATCTATTTTGATCTCGTGGAACAAAGTGACATTACAACTCGTGGTGGACAGAGATGAGATCTGGGGAAAAGCTGAAAAGCAGTATTATTATTATGATTATTATTATTATCAAGCTATTTTATACATATTTCTCATGGTACATTGCTTATTATGAAAATGTATTTTTACTGTAATTACTTTAAAATGCCTTGTAACTCGCTCACATAAGGAATTACTGTGGTATCATTACAACAATGGATTGAAATTTTACTGGTCACACGTGGTAATAATGTCCAGTTTATCCAAAATATTTCTATCTAGTAGTGCAAAATATAGCACTGCTGTGTGGGTGTGTGTGATTGGGTACGAGTGTGTGGGTATGTGCTGAGAAGTGCGCAACAAAAATGTAAATTAGGCATTGTTTGGAATTAACCATTCGGTTTTGCATATGTAGTGTTGTGTAATCTATTGTAGTCTATTTGAGTAACCTTGCTATATTTTTGTTTCACGTGTCAACAATTTTGCTTAAATACATTGTAGGAATATAACTTCTGCTTTACTATAAAAAGAAACTTGCTTAAAATGTGTTTTCCTACTCCAACCAACTCATGGTTCTTTTGGCTTGGCTTCTTTGTACAGAATAAACTTAGACCAACATTTTATTTGTCGTTTGTTTATGAATACTGTAAGGTCTTCAGAAAGATAACTGTAATTGCATTGTAATTGTATGTATACCAACTCAATTATTCACATTTAAAAAGGAGTTTCATGAGACTTACAGATTATTGCTCCTACTCCAGGTGGTTTGGACCCCGTGCGTACCGAGATATATCCAGGGGTCACTCTTTACTGAATGGACATGATGGACATCAAGCTTTGAGATTTGATTTCTTTGAACCTATCATAATGTTGTTTAATCTAAATGAGACACTATTAAAAGATTTTTGGAACTAAAGATGAGTCTTGTCAAAAGTTGGGATGATAATATGTCCTTAAAAGTCTACAGAGTTAAAAGGGATGCTCATAACTGTGTGAAATGTCAAAAGCTTTACAGTGTCTGTGTTAACCTAGAGTTGAGGTTAAATTAGCCCCAGTTTGTGCCTTTCGTGTATGCTAATGCATGAGAATTAAACATCAAAGTCTGTTTACAGGTCATGGAGAGTACTACTGCATTTGTGATAAAAGTTGCATCAAGAAGTTTGTGGCTCCAGAGGGAGCTGACAAGAAAACCTTATAAATCTGAACTGAAGACAAGCTTGAAAATGAAAAAATAATCTGGGGGTTTGGTGTTTGAAAGAAGCAAGTTAACCAGACCTCTGCAGCTTGCGCCCCATCTCTGCTAGAGGCTGCTGGCTCGAGGCTACAATAGCTGCTACTAGCGCACCCGAATATTTGACTGATCACTCAGCCGTCAAATGGCATTGTGGGTAATGATGGCAAGAGGTTTTGAGACAAAATAATCATGCATGGAATAAAAAAGATGGCTCTGCTGCATGAATTTAGATTCTGAGAGTGGTAAAGGAAAGCAATGCTAAATGATCAGAGTATTCTTTTAATATCATAAACAGAATGAGGTTGATTATGAGATTAATGTGGAGTTGAGCCAGGAATAGTTTAGGGTCAGGGTTAAAGTGAGACTGTAACTTTTGGGGAAAAAAAAGATATAATACATAATCAATCAAATAAAACTTTAGTCAATTCCATATTTTAAGGGTTTACTTAGGGGAGTTACTTTGTCTGGTATGAGCAGATCCATTGAGCGCCGCAGGCAGACTAACGATTGGCCAATAGGCACCACAGGTGGGAACTGTTGTCATTACAGGGTTGAATCAGATTACTTTGAAATGTAGTTAATTATGGAATCCAAACTGCAAGGCAATTTTTGTAATTAGCAACACAATCCACTGGACTGAAAAAAAATGTAATCTGAATCCTTTTAGATCAGGCTGCTTCAAAATCAGACATTAAATATATTTCACCTTATACTAAAAAAATGATGCAGCAATAAATGTAGTTGTTGGTTGGATCAAATTATCTGATATGAAAACAGTATATGCGTTCTTTGTATTCTACAACATGGGATGTTGTTACTTTTCTGTACATTTTTATTGCGACTGTTTTGAATCAAAGCCACATGGAGGACTTTGCTCTTGAAATGCAAGAGGAGAACTTACTGAAAATGTTGAAACATTTTAGAGACGTGATGATGATAATGCAATCAAGTAATGCTTGTCAATGAAACTATAATCAAATGACATTTTTTTCATGTGTAAACTGGGCTGATAATTCTCATTTTTTTTATCCCATTGTCGCGTTATTTGTTTAATCCTGATTTCATATAATCCTTTAGTACCGAGCCCTGGTCAAGCATTGTCAAGCGGTGTGCCAGAGTCAACTGGGAGTAATAACAACAATGGAAACTGAGGCTGCCACCGAGGCTGTTCTGAATCAGCATGTCTACTCAGTATAGCTTACAATTGAAATTTGTTTTTACTTTGCTTTACTACACACTTAAATCCCAGATGAACCAATATCTAGGCATGGCTACCCAAAAGTTTGGATTTTAAATGACGTTCAAAATTTGACATTTCAAATTCCCCTCTCCCCAGAAATCGATTTGAGTGGACGTCAGTGAGAAGGTATAACTGCAGCTGGAGCAGCTACGTGACCCACCCTGTAGCTACAGGACTCACCCACCATACCTAGCCTACATGTCAGTCCGCGATCAGCCCCCTTCACTGCTTGGTCCCAATACAATTGCTAAGTTAGCAATTAGCTAGCTATGAAGTATTACACAAAAAGAGAGGCAGTTAAAATTAGGGTAAGGGTAATACGAAGGCTACACCTCATTACTTATGCTCGTAATAAGTTAGTGATTAGGTAGTTATTAAGTATTACATTAAAAGAGATGTGGTTAATGTGAGGGTAACGTAAAATGGAAGGCTACATCCTGTTATGCTAATGCTAAGTTAGCGATTAACAAATGTTAGCTGAAGTATTATGTTAAAAGAGAGGCAGTTAAGGTTAGGGTAATGGTAATGGAAAAGCTACATTACTTATGCGAATGCTAAGTTAACAAATAAACCAATGTTAACTATAAAGTATTATGTTAAAAGAGAGGCAGTTAAGGTTAGGGCAATGGTAATGGAAAAGCTACATTACTTATGCGAATGCTAAGTTAACAAATAAACCAATGTTAACTATAAAGTATTACGTTAAAAGTGAGGCGGTTAAGGTTAGGGTAATGGCAATGGAAAAGCTACATGTCATTACTTATGCTAATTAATGCTAAGTTAGCAATTAAACCAACGTTAACTACAAAGTATTACGTTAAAAGAGAGGCGGTTAAGGTTAGGGTAATGGCAATGGAAAAGCTACATGTCATTACGTATGCTAATGCTAAGTTTGCAATTTAACCAATGTTAGCTATGAAGTATTATGTGAAAAGAAAGGCGGTTAAGGTTAGGGTAATGGTAATGGAAAAGCTACATTACTTATGCGAATGCTAAGTTAACAATTAAACCAATGTTAACTATAAAGTATTACGTTAAAAGTGAGGCAGTTAAGGTTAGGGTAATGGAAAAGCTACATGTCATTACTTATGCGAATGCTAACCAATGTTAGCTTTGAAGTATTATGTGAAAAGAGAGGCAGTTAAGGTTAGGGTAATGGTAATAGAAAAGCTACATATCATTACTTATGCTAATGCTAAGTTAGCAATTAAACCAATGTTAGCTATGAAGTATTATATTAAAAGAGAGGCGGTTAAGGTCATGATAGGGGTGATGGGAAGGGTTACATGTCATGTCATTATAAAGTGAATCATGTCTTTGTGTCTCAATTATCACCACAGTGTAGTGTATCAAGGTTCAGATAGATGTTGTGTTGGTGAGTTTGTGTTGTACTACTGGTGGGCACGGTTTGTAGGGGGGTGTCGTGTATGCTACAAACAGAGCGTGTCTGCAGTTAAATATGTCTCAATATCAGACTGAAGATGGAAATGTGTGTGTGTCACAAGTTGACAGTTCTGTCTGATACCAGGCAACTATGTTTTACCATCTGTCATTACTGTGTAGTTGTCACTGTGGTCACAGTTGTTATAAGAGTTATACAGTCTCACTTTAAGGCTCTCAGAGAATGACTAGACTATCCAAACCCCACTGAGTGTCTCTGCCAATACGCTCATCACTTACAATTTTATGTTTATCTACCTCCAGCAACACCACAGTCCTTTTCTTCCATCTTTCCTTAATGTTCCACTTGTGCCTCTCACTGCTGTTGCTCTGCTCCTCCTGCAGTTTTAGGCTAAATCTTTAAAAATGTTGGAACACACAGCGCCTGGTTGCCATGTCCCCGGGCTTCAAACAGGCAGCCAGCAGAGTCTGAGATTATCATGAAAGACAATCAAACACGCGAGCAAATAAACACCCTGTTGGAGAACAGCTCAGTCCTCCCTTTACTTCATCATGCGGTAAAACAAATAATTTAGGTACCCACTGTGGGAGGTCATCTCCACCGAATTCACTTCTGACTGAGCCTGACGTGTTTTTGTCCTCCAAGTGCTTGTTTGTTTGTTTGTTTGATGCCTGTTTGTTCGTTTTGTCACAAGATAACACACATTACCATAACAGGGATTGAAGGTGGTGCAAATATTTTTACAGGGCCTCCCTCCGCCCCTGTATAAACACATGCATATTACCACTTCCAGTGCGTAAATATTGGCGAGTGTATCTATCACACGGCAAACAATTATAAAAATGACTCAAAGACAGAGCACTGTGCAACATCACATAGACATACTGCATTCACAGTCCCATGCACTGATTAACAGTGTAGTCACTGCTGTCCATGGTGCTGATTATAATATAGGTATCATTTTTTATGTGATTATGCAAAACATATATTGATATATGCATCCTAATAGCATTTGCAACTTACTTGAAAGCTCAGAGAGTAATGCACTAGTTCAAAATCAGTTCATGCATTAACTAATAACTGTTAGGCGCTCTTATTAAGCGTTACCCAATAATTCATCATCTGAGCTGCTCGCATCCCCGGCCACCATCTGCATCAGCTTTTGTGGAATGTAGTTTATTCATAAATGAATGAATTGCTCTCTTCGTGTCACCAAAGCCAGCAAGCCTCTAAAACTTGTCCTCCTACCTAATCCTGGCCTTTGATTGTCAACATTATTGCTAATTCACATCTCACAAGTAAAGCTGACAACCATTCTACACTCTCACATACAGCACTGAGGTTAATTAATGCTCCTCGTCTCTTTTTTCCCCTTCTCTCTCGCTGCATGGTTTTCTCCGAGATTTCAAAGGCATCGTTCCTCTCCGCTCTCTCACTTTCTGATGTCATTAATCCCTTCTACATGCTACTGTAATTACTTGATGCTATATTGCTCTGGGTTTTTAAGAGACAAAGGGCTACAGACTGTAAAGTCAAATCCAGCAATTTACCAATCCACAGGCTATTGTTTTGTGAATGCACCATATTAAGAGGAGTGAATTTATGTTTAACAACAGCTCTCAAATGTGCTGATCTTAGAGGGGACCACATGATGGTTATGTGGTTATTTCCCTTAGCTAATGATGTTACCTAACAGAGTAAACTGTGTTACAAGTATTGATAACATTTCATTTAAATCTCATATAAGGTAAGAGAATGAAGTGATTATTAGTGTCTGTTTACAACATGCAGTTATATGTCATGTGCTTCAAATGGGAAGCAAAAATAGGATGAGGGGCTTCTCCAAAAAAAAAAAAAAAGATAGCATGGTGTTTTCTCCTGCTCCACACTGGCTTCTTTGTACTGAACCCAGCTTTGACATCAACTGGGTCAAACATGAGGGAGGGAGGGAAGGAGGGCAGCAGCTGGACCCGACCGTCAATGTCACCCTTGTTAGTCAACTTCATCGATGTCAGTCACTGGCATTTCGATTTATTTCGCTCTTTTGTCTGTGCGTACCTCTTATCTCGGTGTGTTTCTGAGGACACTGCTCTGAGGACCCTGTTAATTGTGTCTTGCTGACATGGAGCATGTGTGTGTGCAGACAGACAACACATGCATGTTGACGATGAACAAAGGAACTAGTGGAAGTTGATGAAATGCACCCCACAAAAGAATGTGCATAATAATTCAACAACTCTGAAGCAAAAAACATGTGAAAAATCTCTAGATACTTGTGTTAGTTAATTTGCATTATGCATATTAAGTTAAGGGAAACAGTGAAATATAGATATTATAGACTGGCCAAAGTGTATAAACTGATTTAATCTTTGTGGAGTGCATGCAAAAACTCCCATCTTACTAAATTACCCACATATTTTAGTGAAATGAGAGGAAGCCACAAATATGAGTCACAGCAGCTAAAATACAGTAAAGACCACCAAATACCAAGAAAAAAACTCATATTAGAATTTCTAACCCACTCGCTGTCCCCAATTCTGAACCCATGGCTCCATAAATAATGACTGGCAGCTGAAATGGGACTTTGTGACTTTAAGATGTGACTCGGGGAGATGTGGTCTATCTATTGTTGATGAGACAAAAGCGCGAGTCAGATTCATATAGGAGTGGCGGGGAATAACTTCTCATATCCTCATATCACAGTCACAAAGCCACCCAGCAAAACTTCAATAACCCCTGCACTTCTTTCTGGACATGGGTGAGTGCACAGAATCTTTAATAACTCTTATCATCTATTATTAATGTGATTTGAAAATGTGGATTTCAATAACTCACTAATGTTGCCTTCAATATATCCTTTCTGCCCTTAGACATCATGTTGTCCTGTAGGCAGGATTTGCTGCAAATTGATCCTGTGTTTTCATTTGTTAATTTTCTTTTTATATCCACTTATGGATTACACATTAAGCCTTTGTTATTGATCCCTAATATATAATTTGATGATGATTTCCAAAGACTAAAAAGTAAACAGCACACAGGCTCAGCCAGGATTACCCTCTTTTCAACAGAGAGAGAACTCCTCTTCTAAAGAGGAGTTCTCTCTCTGTTGAAAAGAGAGAGAACTCCTCTTTACCTCTTCTAACCCCTTTTAACCATAAACAAGACTGGAATCAGAGTGGCTGACAGAGATGGGCATTGACTCTCATCATGCCAAGGCCATGCCAGGTCACTCATGTGAAAGAGGTCAGATACTCCCACATGTGTCACGGGTGTAAATTAGCACATTTTCATGAGAGCTGTGGACCCAAACAACCTCTGCTAACCATTTTTTATCACTTAGAAATAACTTGTGCATGTGCTTTCACACCTTTTTTTAACAGCTTTTTAGTCCTGACGAATCATCTTGCATCTACTGTAAAAAATGCATTTCTGCCTTTTGCACTGAATGTGAATAAAGGCTATGATGGCCTGTATCACTTTGTCACTGTAACCACTGTTGCAGCAGGGCACAGCTGAAGCGTGGGCGTCTGCAGGCACTATCATTTTTGGGACTCTAGCAGTCTCCCTGCTGTTACTATTTATACTTTAGGAGCAGTTTGTTGAACTCACAGCCTCTGTTCCTTCCAACTAAAATCCAGTAATTTGTGAAACTGGCATGAGGGGAGGCTGGCTGTTTTGTCTCAGGCTAATGTTTGTCCGTGTGTTCCTATTTAACCTCAACCTTAAATTTTCAGAATGTTTCATCGTGCTGAGACAATCTAGGCAATGGGCACCTAAGGGTTTCAAAATGTGTAGCAACAAATTTTGAGTGGGGTTGTTGTTGTTGTTGAGATATTCAAATTGCCCCTCTCATTCATTATGCTTCTACCCACTCTCTGAACACTTGAACCCAGCCCCCGCCAGCATTGACACTCAGTGTTGTGGTACCAGTCTCAGCCAGCTGTTGAGGGAGGATGGCCTGAGTAGTGACATTGCCTGTGGTGTAGAGACGGTCCTGGCGACCCCCCTGCCACCATATACTACTGTGTATGTATTGTGGCACTCTTTGTTTGTTTGACATCGCTGCCCTTTGTTCTTCCCTGATCATGGCAAATACAATGGATATTGTATCTGCAGCCACAAAGAGAAGCTCTTTCTTCAGGGCCCTGAAGCTTCACGAGCATCTCTCACACGCCCGGTGACGCCTGTGACTGCTGGAGAGAGAGGGCAGGACCAGAGTTAGTAGAGGCTGAGCTGTGAGGTGTTGGTACCAGCAGAGGAGCTTTCACATACAGATGAAGTCAGCGCTGAGGCTTATTTTACTGTAGCAATAGCTTGTAGGCAGCACTGTACATCACTGGTTGGCATTGGGACCTCTCTTGTTGTGGAGTACAGGATCAGAAGCAGCAAATGTTTCCGGTCAGGCAGCCTTGGCTTTGCAAAGCCTTAGGTGCTTTCCTCTATCCCATTTCTGCCAATGCATTTATTAACACTGTGGATATTTGCTACCTGCTTCAACAGCGCAGCTTACACTGGAAGAAGTGCATGAGATTGTCGTGAAGTCAGTGGTGACTGCTTTTGTTTGGACGCTTTATTGGGAATCGCTGCTTGAACTCTTGTTTGTCACTAATTTTTTTTTCTGTTGCTTTCTTTGCCTGTTGGTGGGGTTTGGTGTATGCTCATGGATTTGCAGACAGAGCGAGGCCTTTTTCATAGCCCCCCCACAGGGTAAAAGAGTTCCCCACCGTGGCGTAGATGTGTTGTTTTGTTATATGTGCGGTGTGTGCCGCCTGTGTGCTGATATATTATGCCCCCTCAGGTTGTTATGATTGCTGTATCCGGTGCATTGGGGCAGTGCCCTACCCATCCCTGGTGGCCACCCTGCTGTGCTATGCTGGCATGGCATTATTTTGTGGCTGTGGGCATGAAGCATTGTCCCAGACCGAAGTCCTCGTCGAGACTTACTTCGCCCGCAACGTTCAAGACTTTGTGGTCATGGCCTCCTTGTGAGTGACGCATCAATTAATTCTCAAAATTGTGACCTCTGACCTCTGCAGAATTGTTTGATTTACTGTTTGACCTGACTTCTGTCTCTGCGACCATCCCAGTATCAAATACTTCCAGTACGTGATCTATGGCCTGGCATCATTTTTCTTCCTCTATGGTATCCTGCTGCTGGCTGAGGGTTTCTACACCACGAGCGCTGTGAAGCAGACCTTTGGTGAATTCAGGAGCACCCAATGTGGCCGCTGCCTCAGCCTGACGGTGAGAAGAGGGAGGAGGGAGGGAAGGGGAAGGGCAATATGACATCAGGTCATTGTTAAGATGCTGAATGCTGGTTTGTTTTCGCTCCTAAGATTAATAAAATGTTCTTTGTTTCTGCAGTTGTCTATTCAGAACTAAGAATTACGGCTGAAAGCTGATTTAATGACACCACATTTATCACAGTGAAACCTGGGCTACCTATGCCACATCTCTGTGACCTTACACACTGCACTTTTTATTTCAACAGTTCATCATAGTGACGTACATCTTGGCCTTCATCTGGCTGGCGGTGTTTGCCTTCACTGCTATCCCAGTCTTCTTCTTGTTCAACATGGAGCAGACCTGCCACAACATCAACATCCTGGCTGAAACAACCCCCAGCATTAATCAACACGGCTGGATTTGCATGGACGCCAGGCAGTATGGTGCGTTGTTCTTATAATGACTGACCGCATGTCCACCTGATGGGAATGTTAATGCGTCCGTGAAAGCGATGAATTAATCATCAGGGGGTGGAGGCAAAACCGCTTGTTGAATTAGTTATGAAATAATGAAGATAAGTGCACTGTTATCTTAATTTCTTAGCTGCTGTGTCCCTGATATGCTGTATGAAAGCAAATGCGACATATCTCATCATGATTCAGCAATGGTAAGGGATGCCTCACTTACGTCATGTCTTCATTTAAGGTCTGCTTCCTTGGAATGCAATGCCAGGCAAGGCTTGTGGAATGACCTTGGCATCTATTTGCAAAACCAGCGAAGTGAGTAGCGAAATCCAATATTCCACTTCTCACAGTTCAGTATGTCATGTCAGCATCCTCATGTTAAAACCAGTGTACAGAATCAATGTTAAATCTACTCTGAACTATTAATAGATGGCACTGGCGCCCCCAGAAATTTTTCATAGGTGTGGCCAGATGGAGCCACTGATGACACACCAAAACCAAAAAACATACCCTAATTGCAGGAACGCTATTATGCTCTTGTACTATATCAATATGAGAGATAAGGAATCGCATACTTTTATGTTACAGTTATGTTACTATCTGATGTGCATAGACCATTACCAGTGCATTCTGAGGTCCACAACCACCCTGTTTTAAAGTTTCATGTCTTTGGATATATATTGCAGTATACAGTTTACAGGCTGGTTGTGTTTTTATAAAAAAAAAATACATATAAGCCATTTTAATGTGAGCATTTATTGAAAGGAAAAAACACCACACAGAGGCCTCAAATAATTTTCCATTATTTTCACAAGAGGCTCAGGGGTAGGTAGTGAATGTATCAGGGTGGCTGTGGGCCCCTTGGCCACCCCTTGGTAGCGCCACTTGGTGTGCAAGCAAACAACATTTTTATGCAATGAAATGACACAAACATCCAAGGGACTGGTCTGGTTCTCTGCATCTATACTAAACTGACCTGTGTTTGATATGTCTTACAGTTCTACGTCACCTACGACCTGTACATAGCTGCATTCGCTGGTGCAGGGGTCACTCTCTTAGCACTGGTGAGCAATTGTTTTGATAATTTGCATTCATTTATGCTTGCTCTTGTAAATACTACTAGATATATAAATCACATAAAGGGTTCATCCAGGGTCCATTCAAAATTAGCCAACAAAAAGATATGTTTAGTTGTAGCCATGCAGATAGTTTTGGCGTTATTTGGTTAGGTTTTGAGAAATCTGTCTGTTGCATTAATGCTGCCACCCCGATACAGTGGAAGTTATGAGAAAATTCACCACCTTTAGGACATATAGTCGATACGACATTTCTCAGTGCATGTCATATTGACCGAGAAAGTTCACAGTTGTAAAATCTGGTGTTCCTCCTGCATCCAGTGCTGTCATATGATGTCACAGTGATGATGGAGGCAAGACTGAACTACAGGCTAATCTCCGCCTCCTGGTAGCCGCGGCATACTCGAGATGTTGCTCAAAAACAGAACTTTCTTATTCTCTTCACTCTTCAAAAATGGCACGCCAAAGCATGAGTACGCAGTGTGTTATGGTCAAGGACACATTTTATAGTGTTTTGGCTGACTGGAAAATTCTGCCATATATATCAGAGCCAAAGTAAAGGGCTGAAGAAATGCACTGGACAGATGCCGAAGCAACGTGCATTGCATACTGGTACATGTAAGCACTGCTAGCATGGCAGGTCAGTATAGCACTGCTCTCTATTAACAGATATCTGCTTATGTCTGCAGAATTTGAAGGCAACGGGACAAAATTTTCTTATCAAAATTGTTCTGGTGTCTCTTTGTTGTCCCATTAGTATTGACTAATCACGTTTAAGCTGCTGGTATAAAGTCCATATGGAGAGGCGGGATGCATTGGTCTTGGAACCCATCTGCTGTCATCTCACAACGATTTAGCTTTATATTAGCTTTTTTCTTTTTTTCTTTTTTTTAATGAATATACCTGCATTCATTTGGCGATATCTGGACATAGAGATTGACCGAAATGACCAGCATACATGAGAGGAAGTCTTGGCCCCGATTTCAACAGGCTACACCAGATCTCCAGAAATTTTGGCTGCTGCCCCCAGAGGCTTATCATCAGCAGACTGATAGCATATGGGTCCAAAAATTAATAAAGCACAAGCTGAGGAATTACTTATGTCAATTGACTACATTCATTGTCAACGCTGATGATAAATGTCCACAAAAAATGGTGGCAGTAAAAGCGCTGAAAAATGAATTTTAGCAGCAATATCTCTTTTCAGGCCTCGCTATGAATGGTTTGAAATAGTTCCACCCAGTATGTGGATTATCCAGAGTAACAGGGACACCAGCCAGAGTCAGTTTTCAATGCTCTGCACATCGCAAACAAAATTCCAGTCACTTTGAACTTGGCTATAGCAGAAATCTCACTGATATATTTTTTCAAACACTGGAAAACTCCAAACTAAAACTATCTGCATGATTGGATACCACTTGAGGTTAGGAAGAAAATGTGTTTTCTTGTAATTTGGGTGAACTGACCCTTTAAAAAATGACTCAAACCCTTGTAGTGTGTTTGCCTATGCTGTTTATTATTATCCCCGCACATATTATGTTCAAATCCAAATACATTTTTTCACTTTTTTCCACTCTATTCTTCCCACCTCCGTGTCAATGTCTTTC
Organism: Epinephelus fuscoguttatus; assembly: GCF_011397635.1. Classification (NCBI taxonomy): domain Eukaryota; kingdom Metazoa; phylum Chordata; class Actinopteri; order Perciformes; family Serranidae; genus Epinephelus; species Epinephelus fuscoguttatus. The sequence continues at coordinate 41,332,424 of NC_064763.1, read as the reverse complement.
TTTGCAGTTTCTGTATCTGGCTGCGACCACCTACAACTATGCAGTCTTGCGGTTCCTGGGCAGGAAGGGGGTCCGCTAAGTGAAACACCCCCGTCCCAGTCATCCCTATCCTCTGGCTACGAGATGGACAAGTCAACACTTGACTTCCATTCATCCTCTGGGAAACAGCAACTTCCAAACCTGGATCACCTGCTATAGTTTTTCTCTAGACATGTCCAATAACAGACAAATGTTTCTCATCACTGTTTTGTATGAACAACAGACAGAGAGATGAAGATTATTCACATCCAACAGCGCGCTCCGGCCTCCTCCCCAAATCCTCCTCTCAAATGATTCTCTTAGCTTTGTTGTTCATTTCCTCTCCCAGGTTGCATCTCTCATTTTATTCTTTTTCCGAAGCTTCATTGGTGCTGGTGCTGTTTTCAGATTGTGATGTATGATGTCTCATGAATAATTAAGAGCGATGACAGCTCGCCTCTATTATCATAACTGCATGCACTCCGCTCAGTGTTTACTGATGCATATATTGGTTCTGAATATGATTTTGCTGCTGCCTCATTATCAACATCTTGTGTAGCAACATTGTGTGAACTAAATCAAGGGAGGCTGAATGTACCAAAGTTCTCTGCATGGGTTACATGTATCCCCTCATCTCCCATTGTGCTTCCACTTACAGTACATGTACTTTGCGTTCGCTCATAATGCATTCTTGCTTCGTTTAAATGCCACTGTGTAGGAGGGAAACAAAGACATGTATCCATTTTTCTGGATGTTTTTGGGTTACTGCTTAAAATAAGCTGTTTTTATGTTACTGAGGTGTTGATGCTTCAATAACGTGCCTCCAGGTGACTCATGTTTGATGTGTAGCCCTGCTACTTACTGAGCTGGGTTGTTTTGTGTGCTCATTTTTAATTAAGGCTGATTAAACCACTTAAATCTGAGGGAGTAATTTGTGACTTTATTTTAACCATATACAACATGTTGCAATAAAAATCTTACATGTCAGTTATATTTCATTTATGCATCTTTGCAATTACTACCACAAATAATATGCTGCCAGACATTTTCATAACATAATTCTTAATCCTGATATTACACTATGTCCTTAAAAACATTCAGTAGGTAAACTGGTTTAAAAAAAAAAAAACAATACAGAGTTAAAGGAGCTCTATCTGATATTTGCAGTATTGATATAGTAGCAAACAAATATTTACTATGTAAAGTAATGGTATCTTGAGAAGAGAGGGAAGTCACACTACATCTGTGTGCACTGTAATCTGAGCTTCTCTGTTCTCTTGTGTGACCATAGACTATAAAGATGGACAGCATGACAGCTCCCCAAAAGTGAAGCCAAAACATCTTGATCGCCCCCTGGTGGCTGGCTGCAGTTTAGGTCATAAGCCCCACCTCCTCTATGTTAGGAGATGGGACATTGGGCACACTAAAACATCAAAATAAATGTCAAAAAAAAAAAAATCCAAAAGATGGTTTCTGTCATTTTAGGTGGATCTTATTGTGCCTGTATGTTCAAGTGTTCATTTACCTCAGAAGTTTGGTTTTAAATAGTTATTTGATGCTCTAAACAGGGGGTGTGACGTCATGATTAGCAGCTGTGTGTACCCAAGAGCAATGCCGCTGCTTGGGACTGGATAAGGTGGGTGCATGGGCAATGCCATGGCTCCACCCACCAATCACAACTGTGCTGACTTTGGCTCCAAATGACATCATTAACACAAGATGGCTGCGCCCATATCCAGAACATTTTGGCTTCATTTTTGTACATTGAGAATACTGGAGAAGTCTCGTCCATCTTTATGTAATTTCACTGTGGTAGACGGTCTGGCCATGCGTGCATGTTAGTGCATGTGAGACTTGTGTGTGTATCCCACTGACTAGCTAATCACTGCCGCTCATATGGTGGTCATTGCTGATTCTGGGACCACATTGTTACGGAGGCTGGTACCCCCGCCCCTGGTTACCACTGTTAGCTCTGTCAGAACTAAAACTGTTAGCTACTAGCCGCCAGCTCAGCCACCTCCATGTTGAGAGCCATGTGAAACAACCACTGAAGTATAAATAAGCTCTAAATATCTTACAGAGCTCCTTTAAGGTAACAGTCAAAACAAGACATTAATTACAGTATGCTTTGAGTCCTCTCCAGCGACGTCTTTGTCCCGGTTAGGCTTCAGGCACTGAGAGCTGCTGCAAAGCAGGTGCCACATTTGACCACTTGGTCATGCAAGAACATGGGGGTCAGCAAATCTCCCAGGGCCCTGTCGCACACACCACACTGCAAAAACATACTCAGTATTAACATCATGCAGTGACAAGAGCCTGTCAATCAGTACATATATATATATATGTAAAACCACAGATAGAGAGAATGCACAGTATGTTCCTGAACTGGCACAACAAACCTTTAGGCATTCTGGGTGACAGGTCACCGCGGGGTCACTGAGGTGGAGCTTGATATTCCCATCAAATGTTTTGAGACAGATTGAACACACCTTGGTACACCTGCAGTAGAGAGAAAGTGTTAATAAAAAAGATTATCACCAATGTTAACCTTTGTGTTGCTGCTGACTTTGAGTTCTGTCTTTGCATGACTTACATAGTGTTCGAATTTTCTAAATTGTGAGACATTACCTGGTCTTGTACAGACTTGGTGAGTATTGCAGCGTCTTCCTGGGCTTTTGAAACATCTCAGAGCTGCAAAATAGTCATTATCAAACGGTAAGAATCATTTTATTGCACAAGTGAAAACATGTGAACGTGGAAAACAGTAAAATAGAAGTGTTTCCTTTTTATAAGAGCTTACTCACGTCTTGGTACCATCAGAGTGTTGGTTCAGCTTGGTCTCTTCAGTGTGAGATTGATCTGGATCTTTCAGAGGCAGAGCAGCAGCTTCGGTTTTTGGTAGTTCCCCATTTAATGCTTCGGACAGTTCGATGGGTCTGTCAGAGAATTTATCCGGAACAGCTTCAGCATCTGTTACTGGTTTAACAGCATCCAACACCCCCACACGATCTGCTGCACTCTCAGGTGTTGGCTCAACACTTTGCTCGACAACAGTGTTGTCAACAGGCTGGACTTCACACTCAACTACCTCTTCGGTTCTGGTCTGAAAAACTGGCTCTGCTGGAGCTGCAGGCTCAACTTCACAATCTACAGACTTGACTGCAGTTTCAGCAGCAGGTTTGGTAGTATCTGCCACCAAGTCAGGGACTGGGTTCACACTGACTTGGAGAGCAGCCTCTTCTTCTGTTGCACCAGTTACAGCAGGGGTCTCAGGTGATGACTTCACAGCAACATCACCCACAGCTTCAACAGTTTCCTGAGCAGTCTGTTGTGGAGGACCTTTCTCACAAGTCCCCTCTGTAGCAGTTTCAGTAGCAGATTGAGAGGGTAATTCGGACACAGGTTCTCCCGCAAACTCAGGGACGGGTTCCAGAATAACTTCATACATAGGCTCTTCTCCTGCTGCACCACCTACAGGGGTCTCAGGTGATGACTCCACAGTAACTTCAGCTACAGCTTCACCACTGTTTGGGGGAGCTGCAGCTTCTTCTCCTGGCGTTGCATTAATTCCAGTACATGTGTCAGGTGATGACTTTAGCAAAACCTCAGTTACAGCTTCAACACCATTTTCGGGATCAGCCTCTTCTCCTGCTGTATGTGTCACATCAGGGGTCTCAGGCACCACGGCAACCTCAGCTACAGCTTCACCACTGTTTAGAGGAGCAGCAGCTTCTTTTCCTGGTGTTGCACTAACTTCGTCACTCGTGTCAGATGATGACTTTAGCACAACCTCAGCTACAGCTTCAGCACTGGCTTGGGGAGCAGCCTCTTCTCCTGATGCATGTGCCACAGCAGGGTTTGCAGGTGCCACAGCAACCTCAGCCACTGCATCAACACCATTTTGGAGAGCAGGCTCTTTTCCTGGTGTTGCACTAACCACATCAGCTGTGTCAGGCGATGACTTCACCACAACCTCAGCTACAGCTTCAACGATTTTTTCTCCAGCCTGCTCTGGAGGACATTTCTCACAGCTAACCTCTGCAGGTTGAACAGATTCTACTCCTGTATCCTTCAAATGTGTTATATATAGGCCTACTGATTCTGTTTTGGTTGAAGGCTCCTCTTGAGGTTTCAGTTCGACTGCAGGCACTACAGGGACTTCAGCGGTTGCTTTATTCTCCTCTGTGACAGCTGCAGCACAGGGTTCTGCAACAGGGTCTTCCACGGAAACATCTGCAGTTGTGTTGGTAACTGGTTGCTCAGCTGGCTCCACAGGAGACACAGTCTCAGGACTTGTTGAAGAACCTGGCTGTGCGTCACCATTTTGGACACATTCTGCAACATGAACCTCTGCAGAGACCTTAGCAGCCCCGTCATTGTGTTCTACATTGGCCGGGTCAACTGCAGCATGTTCCTGATTGTTTTCAACAGTTGTGTTGGCGTCTGACTTCTCAGGTTGTGTCCCACCATTTTGGATAAGTTCTTCTCTGGGTGCTTGGGGCCTGTAACAGAGGGAGGTACTTATTCCCAACTATGCCAAAAAAAAAAAAAGACATGAAGAAAAATCCCTACACTCAGCAGCAGTTACAGTCAGTAGAGAGAAGCTCTCATTTACTAACTTTGCATCGTCTGTGGTCTCCACTGTTGACCCCTCAGGCTGAGCATCTTTTTGGGGAGGAATAACTTCACCATTTGCCTGATTAGATGAATTGCTAAAACAGAAAACAGAAAAAATAATAAACTTGCAAAATATAATCTGGCACTGCTGTTCAATATTTTTGGTCTAAATGTTCAGAGTTAACTGAAATTAATAAAAATGTGGAAACAAGTAGATTGTGGTTGCTCATAATTTGCACATTTTTTCCCAATTATAATGTAGCACATACATACCCTTCAGATGGAGCAAATTGCAGCTTTTGGAAGGGAGGTCTCACGGGAGAATCAAGTGATCTACAGGTTAAGAATAAGAAACACATCTTGAAAAGAACCTTGGCATATATTACCTTAAAGCATAAAACAAAACAGTATATATCTATCCATCTAATACTTCACAAACGATGAAAGATTTCATCAGCTTTATATGACTTCAGCTCAGAGTTGTCATCAAAGCCAAGAGCTTCACATTGAGATGGTTAATGGAATCTTTTTTTGCAAGGGAAAATGTAAATGTACAATATTACAATAGACAATGGATCCTTTCTCACTAAATATAAGTAGTGTCAACAGAAACAACCTTATCAGCAGGGATAATGAGATGTCATTTCTGGTGGTTTCAGGGTAAGACTCAATTTCTCATTCTTAAATAACTGACAGCTTCATCTAGCCTTTAGCCTACACAAAAAAATGTTGCACAAAAAGTCTGACCTGCATCGGAGGACGAGCACAACAATTCTCACATATAAGACAACAGAATATGTGCAGAATGCTTAAAAAAAAGTGCCAGCTACATTGATTGATGATGCAAAGCTGACAAACAGAGCCTTAAATGTCAACATAATGTTTATTAACGATGTAAATATCACCAAACACGTTGCGCTGAAGCGAGGGGGTGGAACTGTTTTCTTGAACAAGGAATGTGATTCAGTTACATGCATGAGTCAGTTCAGTCCCAGTTTGTGTCTCTCATCTTTTATATTTGCTGGTAATAGATGAGAAGTGCACAAAATTGGACCAGAGTCAATTGTGCTTGCAGCAGCAAAACATCTCAGTAGTGATGTAACCTTTGATAGATTGTAAGGTCACAGTCCACCTGTACACACTCAAAGTAAAGCATGAGAATCTTTTCATTTATTATTGAGTGGCTGGAAGTGATGATTCAAATGAGGTGCCATGATGTCTACCTCTTACATCACATATTGTCAATGGCAATAAATTAAGAGTGCCTCTAAACTGGTGATGAAAAAGTGCACAAATGCTTAAAAATGCTCTATATTCATTCGGTAAAATGTGTTGCATGACGTTTAACTGTGACTATGCATGACTTTCAACTAACTGTCACTATTCCCTGGTTTGTATCCCCATCCTTCACATTTTTTATCTGCTTCTGTGCATTCCGCTGTTTTACTTTTATCTTTTACATATTATTAGGGGCCGGGCAGCCTAAACTGCCAGGACCCTGTTGTTTTGCTGCATGTTCTTCTTCTTCTTCTTCTTCTTCTTCTTCTTCTTCTTCTTCCAAGGAAATCATACTTCCCATGGGTGAAAACTCACCAAACTTTGCACAAATTTGCAAAAATAGTTCATCACTCTGTTTTTTTCAAAAACTGTAAAACTTCTTAAACCTATCTCCTCCCACAGTTTTTGCTCAGTTGACACCAAACTTGCTACAGAGCATCTTCAGACTGTCCTACACAAACTATGTTTCTCAGATTTTTGATTTATCAAAAATTGAGCCTACAGTGCATCAAAATGTTTGACTGTAAACTGTACTGTAAACATATACATGCAAATTCTTGCTAAATAAATCTTCAATGTTCATGAAAAAATGTCAAAATTCTAGAGTCATGGTAGATGATGTGTGGCAAATTTCAGAATTTTATCTCAAAAACTGAATTTTTGACAGCATTTTGAATTTTGCTCTAATGTGAACAATTGGAGTCAATGTAAAAATGGCAATTTTAAACATCAGTTTTTCACTTATGGAGCAAATCAATCATTGTTACAAACAAATTACCAACATCTCCATGCTGTCTAGATGCAATATGTGTATTTTCGGATTTTTGTGTTAAAGGATAACTTCGGTATTTTTCAACCTGGGCCCTATTTCCCCATGTGTATGTGTGCGTATGATTCATGGGTGCCACTTGTTCTAAAATTGGTTCAGTATTGAGCCGCGAAACGAGCTAAAACGGTAATGGGGGCAAATGCGTCCCGTGTAAAAGTGCTTTTTTTCGCCACTGACCGGTTCAGATCGCCAGTGTTATCTCTGTAGATAGCATATTGTAGCGGCCCTGGGGCAGTGGTGAGTGTGAATGAGTGGAGTCAGCTGTCATGTATTGATGATTCATGTGTCATGTATGTATGATTCATGTACCCATGAATCATACGCACACATACACATGGGGAAATAGGGCCCAGGTTGAAAAATACCGAAGTTGTCCTTTAATAACTGAATTTTTGACAGCTGTTTGTAATCTGCCTTTACACACTAACAGCTGCTGTCTTGTGCACAGGCATCATGCTATGTGGATTAGCGAGGTTAAAATAATTATGATCCAGGCAGTTTTGCGGAGAGACAAATACTCTTTATCAACACTTTTCCCTGTTATCCCTTGTCTCTTTTCCCTGTTTATTTGGCTTAGCTATCAGTCAATATGCAGAGTCTATCCAATAGCTACTTTTACATTTTAAAAAATGATTTCATCTTTGTCACCATGGATAATATTTAGCTTTAAGCTAGATCAGACCAGTTTGTTCATAATTGCTAGCAGGTAATGTTATTCCTACTTTCTTGTTATTGAGTTTTTTCTTTCCTTTGTATATTATGAGTCTGATCACTTCAGCCACTCATCCACAATTTGAAGGGCATGCCATAATTATATGATGTAACTTCTATGTTGTGATATGCTTTGTTTCAGTGTGTGTGTTGCTCAGAATTGCCTAATTTTGCCTAAAATTGTCCGGCCCCGACCATTGCTCATTGTGCAGGATTTGCACTTGTTTTTTTGTTTTAACTGTATTTGTCTGTTTTTATTTTGTTGTAAAGCACTTTGAGCTTCACCTCCCTGTATAAGGTGCTATATAAATAAAGTTCATTATTATTATTATTATTATTATTATTAGTATTAGTATTATTATTATTTACCACTAAAAATATCCAAAAACCAACCAAAAGGAAAAGTACAGCCATTTATGATATAGCATAATATTTTTGTGCAAACTTCAGTCTCAATAATTCTAAGTTTGACTGCTTTGCTTAATCAGCTGTTGCACAGGAATAGTTTCATATAATATAAGCACTGTGATACAATTCATTGCTTTTATCTGAGCATACAGTTGGACACTTATTTTGTAACCGGAAGTAGTAGTTTTATTTTGAAGACACCGTCACCTAACTTCCGGTTTGGTTCCACTGTTTACTGCTGTTTCCTGTTGTAGCTAGCTAGCAGCTTCATATTAAGCAGGGAAATGTGGAGCTTCGGTGAAATGTAACCGCGTAATTTAAACTTTCTGTACCCGACAGACGTGTAGCGGCGACTGTAGAACAAACACTGCAACGTAGCGTGTGTTTTTAAGCGTAATATCGCCTCACATAGCACCCGGCTTCAAATGACTGTAGTTTATAAACAGTAACGTTACGGTGAGCGACGTCACAGCCAACACAGGACGAGACGTCTTCTGTCCTCACTAAACACTAGCACGACGACTCCCCAACACCAGTAAGTCCGCTTTCCCTACGTATAAGTAGAGCTTTGACTGTGACACAAAGTACAAGTACAGTATTATGTTAGTGTCTAATCAAATGGAAGTATTCTACTTGTCTCTGTCCAAGCCTGGACTAAAATTCAGGTCACCCTGGACTAGTTCAAAGACATTTTAAAACCCACACAGGTCCAGTGCGTGAGGTGAAAACGGTGCAATCTAATTGTTTGTTTTAATAGATAAAATTAAAGTTCAGCAGGTTTGAAACAGAGTCTTTTAAAGTCGTCAACTTTGACTGACTTACTTAGCATTGCAGGTATTTTAAATCTAGACCTTAACTTCTGTGTTCTGCGTGAAGAGAGTGCATCAGAAATTAGTTTTGTCTTTTTTTTTTTGCAAATAGAATAAATGTTTTATTGATGTAAAACATAAAACATAATGTAAAACCGATTTAAGTAGTTTTCTTTTTTATCTAGAGCTGGTTGTGCATTCTGGATGGACAAAAAGTAGCACAGTGATCAATGTTATAAATTATAAGTTGACTATAGGTTTATCAAATGAGGGTGTACAGTGGTCTTTAAGCTCTTAATGACTCTCCGAGGTAAAGTTCCACACAAATATCTATCTTTTATATTCAACATTGTTTTGTATCAGCTTAATAGTTCTGAAACAGGAACTCCATTACATGAAACAAGTTACTCATGAAATATAAGGTATACAGGGGCACCCAGTTGCTCAGTGGATAGAGCAAGCAATATCCTTGTCCACACCCAACATCGTCACTTGTCTCACTTTCAGGCTGTAGCCACAGGTTGCCACTCGTTTCGTCACTAAATCTTAAGTATTTCTGTCTGTTCAACAATTAGAAGCTGGTTATAGATCTTGGATCAATCATTGAACAATCTCTGAACCCATCAGCTATTAGTCTGATGACAATTTAGCCTGTGGGCCAATGGCCAATATTTCATCCAAGACTTTCTCTGCCATGTAATGGTCATTGTTTACAGCCCTGTAAGTAACTTGAGATACAAGAAAGGAGCTAGAATTAGAATAACTTTTAAGTGGTGTTACGACAGAAGATAAGTTGAGGAATACTGTCCCTTGCATGTCATTTAAATTCCCCTTAGTGAGTCAGACCCCAATCTCATTCCTGTGCATCCATCTAAGCCGTGAACGTGATTGTTGATGCAGCAGATTCTGTTGCTCTGGTTCTTGAGCAGTGCACTTGTAAGCAACAACAGGACAGTCACCTTGTAAACTAAACTCAAAATAAGGACATTATGTAATCCCTTTACCGGTCAGGTAGAAGACTGTGTGCTGTCTGTGGTTCATTGTTAATAAGGTGAAAGTGCAGACTGGAGGATGGGGAGCACTGAAGGTGCTTTTTAATCCAGTGTTCATAACATTGTCATAATTAGGTTGATTGTGTTGTGTGTATCATAGTTGTTTAATGTGTTGCTTATGCCTTCATTCCCTGTGCCATCCTAGAAAAGATGCCATCAAGAAATCATCTTGACAAAATCGGGAGGAAGAAGAAAAAGAAATGGACAGAGGAGGCCATGGAACGCGCACTGATCGAGGTGAAGTCAGGAAGGTGTACGGTGAGACAGGCTGCCAAAGAGTTTGGGGTCCCTAAATCCTCACTGGGGGACAGAGTCAGTGGAAGGGTGACACCAGGGAGTCGCAGTGGGCCAGCTCAGCTTATAACATCTGCCGACGAGGAGCTGTTGGTGGAATTCTCTATATACATGTCCAAGCATGGATTCCCACTGACCAAGCAACAGCTGGTGTCCTTTGCCTCATCCATTTATAAGCGGCAGCATCGGAGGGTTGCGTTTTCTAAACTAGGTCAGACCTGGTGGCTCAATTTTAGAAAAAGGCAAGAAAAGAATATTACCATTCAGCCAGCAGACAATGTTGTCCGTGGGAGGACGGTATGTGTGAGAAAGGAAGCAGTGGATCAGTTTTTTCATTTACTGAGCACTGTCGTGGACGCTCATGGGCTCAGAGACAGGCCTCATCAAATCTTCAACTGCAATGAGACGGGCTTTCAGCTCGGCAGGAAGAGGGTGATTCTCCCCAAATCTGCCAGTCTGGGCTATAAGCCAATGCCAGGCTCGAGGGACCATATCTCTGTTCTGGCTTGCTTCAGCGCAGCTGGAGAGGACATTCCTCCATTTATTATCTATTCAAAGGCATACCCAGGGGGGGTATGTTACAAGACTCAAGGGCCTCCAAATGCCCTCTATGGATGGTCAGACTCTGGGTGTATCAACTCGGACCTTTTCAAGAAATGGTTCCTCAAACACTTCCTCCTGCACGCACCAAAGGAGCGTCCGCTGCTGCTTATTTTTGACGGCCACAAGTCTCCTGTGAACCTTGAGGTGGTGGAAGCAGCTCGTAAAGAGGAAGTCATCCTCCTGTGCCTCCCACCTCATTGCTCTCACATCCTGCAGCCACTCGACGCGGGTGTCTTTGTTCTCCTGAAGCAGCGTTTTGCAGCACTCATAGGTGATGGTTGTGCCACTGATACTCACTTTTCGGTCAGCAAGAAGGAGTTCTCAGGTGTGTTTAAAGGGACGTATCACGTAGTGAAGGAGGAGGAGGGTGTCAGGATTGTGAAGGAAGGCTTTAGGAAATGTGGCATCTACCCGCCAAACCACTTTGCCATCAACGAGGGTCATTTAATGCCATCGCACAGCATGGGCCCAGCAGCTGGACCCTCCTTGTCCACATCAGCACAGGTGATGCACACTGTAGGAGACCTCACCACAGCTGGACCCTCCTCCTAACTCCCAGCTGCTCAAGACTGTCTGTCAGCCATCATTACCTTTGAGGAAAGAGACTGACTGCATCATTTAACAAAACCTGGCCAGCTGGCTCTGTCATTTGAAATACTTGAGTATCATGCAACACCTCCCCCAGCCTCCTTGCAGAGTGCTCTGATTGTCAGCTCACCAGAAGAAAGGGGTGTGTTCATATCAATTACTTGTCAACGTTGTGCTCAGATTTAGTAATTGAGTAAAAATGTTTGAATGCTGCACCACAGTAGTTCCCACAGTGGGGGGTTTAATTGTTTAAAGTGTATTCAGCTAACACGAAAGCATGAGAACAGATTCACCTGACTGCTCTAAGACAAAAGGACAGATTGATACTTTATCCTCGCTGTCAAGCGTAATCTTGTTTGAGACTTCATAATTACAGGAGCTAGTACATTGTGAAAATGTAGTAAGATATTACGAATTTATCATGGTCAAGGTTCCATGCAGATGATTTGGAAAAAACAGATGTACACATAAAACTTGTCCCAAAGTGATTATTTTTTTTGTGATGTTCAAACCTGCGATGAAACAAACTGTGAGAACAGAAAGGTAACAACGGAAATGATAATGTGTCAGTTCAGTTGTGAATTGTATTATTCATGTGCTTTAGTATTTTCAATTTACTTGGCCTTTTATGTATTTACAAAAATGATTATATTGTCTAAATATAACACAGAGCTAATGAGTAAAGTTGAGGCATTAATGTGTTTAGATATGTAATGTCCAATCACAGAAGCATGAACCTTTCAATGTGATCTCAGGGAGAAAAAACAGAATAAATGTATTTTTGAAATATTTTTGCAGCACAAATGTGTCCATATGCTTAACAATTCACTAAAGCGAGTGTAGAGTGTGTGTGTGTGTGCGCATGTGTGCACGTGTGTGTGTGTCATGTACGTGTTCAAGTCAGGTGATGTAACGTCAATGCAATAGGTACAGCTGGCAACAATACACAGGCGGGGAACACCACTGCATGTATAAATAATTATGATTACTATGTAAACAGACACTGAATGTTTCAGAGCATCTTTACTGTCTATTTAAACATAAAGTAGATGACTCTGAATATGACTACATGAATAGTGAATACCATGTTACAGAAAATGATCAAATGAGCAAAACAGAGATTAGTATTTAACGCTCTAAAAATTGAGGCTGGTAAAATACTTTCAAAGCTCAAATTGGGGATTTATATTTTTATAATGTTAATTAGGAAGCTGAAAGGACCATTTGGTATTAAAGGGCAAATATGCCCGGTGTTGAAGCAGTTGTTTGTTCCTGTGTGCCTTAAGGGGAAATACTCAAGAACTGTATGCAGATCAATGCTTCATCAAGCAGCTGAGGCACAAGTCAGCCTGCAGTGCACTGTAGGTCTTTATGGATGCAGCAGAGCTGCCCGGGGTTAAGTTAATGTTTATGTATGTTAATATCACAGATGGAGATTCCTGCCTGAAGCTTTTATACTTTAATTTTATTCACTGACACAACAGAGTCAAAGGAGCATTTTAGTTTGACTTGCAGAACTGCCATCGCACTGTTCGTATCAAAATGGATCTCTCAGCAACAGATTTAAAAAAACACTGGTGTTTTTTTTAACCTGAAAATAAGGTAATTTGTTTGCATCTATTAAAAACTGACACATTTGATTCTTAGATCATCAGCTCTCATACATTTACTAGTGATGTTAAAAACAAAGCTTTCCAAAGCATTAAATGACCATAAAACACTTCTGTTAAAAATTGATTCACTGTTTTTGGGGCATTGTAAAAAAAAAAATAAAAATGGCAGCATCTGCTGGCCAAACCTTGGTATTGCAGTTTTGTCAGAGTATACTGTAAGTGGTTTTACTGCTTTCATTATAGTTATTGTACTCACTTAAGCAGAGTGTACAGGTCTGTTCTTCACTACAGTGGAGACTGTACTTACTCAAATTTCTTGGCTGTGGACAGGACGTATGAATTCTGTCTGACCGAAGCAGGCTTGGTCTCCACATCAGGGTCTGTCCTGCAAGAGACAGGTTGTTGTGAATTTACAGCATCGTTGATGCCCAATTTTCTCCTTCAGAAACTCAGTGCTTGTGATGTAGGACTATTAGAAAACTAAGCCAAACTAAAGAGGACCTGAACTTAGAGTACCAGTGTCTTGCTACACTAAATCACATCAGTAGAATGCAGCAAAGCAAGCAGGGCATCTGCTGGTCCTTAGAAAGTCTTAAAATGCCTTAAATTCAATTTTATAAAATATGTTTTAAAAGTCATTAAATTGCCTTAAATTTAAATTCAATGTATTTTATGTCAAATCAGTCAAGCTCTCTGTGTTACAGTCCACATTTCTGATATTACAAATGTTTTCATGACCCCCTCTGATACGACTGCCGCCCTCCCAGTGGCCCCACCTTGCAAAAAATAAATGGAGGGTGACATAACTGTCTAACAGGATGTGGTGCGCTCATTTTTTAAGCTAGCCTGAAGATACTGGCATCCTGTGAAACTAGACAACTGAATGCACCCATTGGTGTCATGTCAGAGTAGCTCATTGGGAAGGTGACTAAATACAGCTCCAAAGGTAGGCTAAACACTGGTATGTTGATTTTTTAAATGGTACCCTCTGATCTTCAACCTCAAGGTATCTGAAGGAAAATGGGTTCAATGGGGACCCATACTGGTATTAGTCTATGCACATCAGATAATTAGTGTAGTAACTATAAGATAAGGTATCAGAGTACATCAGTATGTGATTCCATAACTCTCTACAACTAATCAAATTCCTGAAATTCAGTTATGGCTTTTGGTTTTGTTTCTGTAGAAGAAAAATGGCGTACCATATAGTTCCTGCTGACAGTTGCTCTGTGCTGAGATCAACTATTTCACATTGATTAACAGATCCCTGTGTGTAACTGTTTGAGCTACTCATCCAAGAAGACAGTCTTTGAAAAGCTTTCTTGAACTGACATGTAAATTAATTAGATTATCAGATTACAATTAAATTAATCAGGAGCCCCAATGCAGACAGAGATATTACAATAGTAGAGATGCTGAAGGGATTTAGGCAGACAGAATCAGACTGTGTTATTAATTAGCCTGTCCAGGGTTTCCACAGTTTATTCGTCTTTGCTGTCACTCAGATCTCCTGATAAGCCCAGCCCACAACCCTTTGTTTTAGGCTAGCCTTCATGAAAGAGTAGAAAATCTTGTTCAGTGTTGATCTTGTGAGATAATTCTGCGCCTGTGTTGTGGAATTCTATATGCAGTGAATAGAAACTCATCCGAACCAGCCCAGGGGCCCCACCTGGCCACGCCCATGAGAAACTGGGGGCACCACTGCCTATCACTGAATCTCACTGTGTTTTTACATTAGGCTTGCACTTACCTGTTGGCAAAATGTCAATTAATCTTAATTACACTAAAACCACATCTCTACATACAACCTACGTCTGCACAGGACTAAATGTACTACTTTCCTTTATACTTCCCTTCAGTGATTGAATAAGAAAAAGAGGATTTGTCTTAAATTTGATTTAAAAATATCTTGTGAAGGTCTTAATCAAACAGCATTAGTGTCTGAGCTATAGACGCCCTGAGCAAGATAGCATCAGATTCAGATTTCTAACAGTTTTACTTCTTTAATTTTGCACTTCATGTCTAATGTTGAATCTTCATTACTGGCAATACCTTGCTTTGTCCTGCTCTTCCTCCTCCTCTTTTGATTTATGGATCCAACAGCCATCATTCTTCAGTGCCTTCCGCACCCTGGTGGTTTGAAACACCTTGTATCTGTTAACATCTACAACACACACACACACACACTCTTTCTGTCAGCTCTGTGTATCAAGAATGCCTGCATACTGTTTTTAATTATGTAAAAAGATGAAATATTGGATCAGTGTGACTCACCTTTCGACATGACGTTGATTTTCTCTCAGATTTTCAGCCTGATTAAATTAAAGACGACACAATTAAGAAATGTTTTTTAAACTCCCATAAACACAAACATCAATCACTGTGTACCAAACTGTGATGTGCTGTATCTGCTTTGTGTCTTTTTTTCAATTCCCAAATTCTCACCACTGACTTCAGACCTGTTTAATGACCCAGAATCTCAAACACAACCCATCACACTGCATTCTGCATGACACAGGTGACACAGAATGTAAAAATGACATTGAAGTATTTATTATATGTTACGGTACTACCCACTCTGGGCGCCTGTGTTATTGCTCACCACATTTTATACTAAGATGAAATTTGTTGAAACAAATAGCATCCTGAGGTAAACAATGTCATGCTGACACAGTTAGGCAATAAATGTTCCTCCACGTTAGACTTAATATTTGTTATCGGCTCAGGATCTTAACCTGCCCTGTGTTTACAGTTTCATGTCCTGTCACATTGTGCATCTTGTCTGTATTCTCTCTGAGCTCCTCTTAACACTTTGACCTGCACTTAGTGCTTTAATCTCCTATGATGAATCTCACTGGAGATGTGCCAGCTCCAATTAACCAGGTCAAATCCATTATGCATAGAAAATGAAAGCAATTCTGACTCTGTAATGAGCCCTTACCCCCGCATAGCCAATGAGCATGAAATCAGAACTTGTGTGAAGTCCATTCTTTGCACCTTATTGTGTTCTCACCTGTTCAGGTCAGCTGTGTCAGTGCTGTCGGAGCAGAGTTGTGTCGAGCCTCCTCTGGGTCTCTGTGTTACACAGGCAGGCAGGTAGGTAGAGACACTTCAACCTGAGCCCCCACCCCCTGTCATTTCAGATTCCACCCCCTGTTAGTCTGGAGTGTCGCGCCTGGATGCTGCTGTGCAGGTTGATCGAGAGGGTGGGTAGGTTGTTTTTCATGACAGTCACAGAGTGGGCAGACAGGTGCCATTGTTTTATAGTTGTGTGTTTCCACAAGTGTGAAATGTATCGTTGCCAGGTTTCACAATCACTCTTTCCTTAGAACTAAATTCAAAACAGCTTTTTTTTAAATGTGTTGTTCGTCCTACAATGTGTGACACAAACTCACACCATTTAATTAACAGTTTAGTACTTAGTGATGTTTTTTCCCCACTGACTTTAGCCTCGTACTTACCACACTACAGATGTGGCCAGAAATGAAACCCTGCAGCTCATTAGCAGAAAAAAAAATCCTAAGAAGTCTTTACAGTGTTACTTCCCTCTTCTTTCCCAAAGAAAAATATTCCTTCACAGACATGCTGTTCCAGTCGGGGGGCTGCTAGGAATCAAGAGAGACCTGATCTTAAGCTGCTTGGTTGGAATTTAATCTACTGCCTTATCAGAGCCTTTCAATATCAGCTGAACAAAATATGCAACTTCCCCAGTGAAACTGAAACGGGCACACCAACAGACTTAACCTCTCTCTTTTCTGTTAAGTACTATTTGAATCAGCTGTAATGTTCACAGTTTGGTCTGCGGGTTATTCAGAGTATCTGGGACACTGTCTCTGCAGAGAGATGTTACCGCTTATTTTCAATGCTGCAAGCATCACAGCCCGTTCACTTCCTTTGTACCAGGATGGTGGCAGAAAAGTTAGAGACAGATATCTAAAACCTGCAGCCAGAACTATCTGCATGGCAGGTAAATTAGAAAATCATCTTTATCATTTCAGTGAACTGACATATTTGAAAAGGCAATACTACACATTGTTTCACACACACACACACACACACACACACACACACACACACACACACACACACACACAGGCGAATACATTATGAATAAGATTACATCACACAAAGAGGTCACAATGTAGCTTGCAGGAAATCATAGTCATGCTCTAATTTTCTTGTTTGCAGATAGCGATCATATCTACACTTTGCTGGTGTTTTGCCCCCTGTGGCCCTGTGGGAGCATTTGAACTTTACAACGTAAAGTACGACCTTTTAGACACATAATATTTGAGGAATCCAGCAGAACCTCCTCTGTCTGTTTATCCACTTGAAACTCAGCCAACATCTTCAGTAAAAATTCTCCTACAGCATGTTACCAAAACAAGATCGTCAAAGTGATACATGACATGTAGTACATACAGAACTGACATGGTGGAATGGGAACAGGTGTTGTGGCTCAATGAAAAATGCGGTAGCGAAACAGGTGGGTACATTCTGAACTTTACGGCATTATTGTGTCATTTAAATGCATGCCATATACATAGAAATCTTAAAACAAAAAGTATAATTTACTATAAAAACTTAGATTGCCTTCATGTTTAAATATGTGTGTGTGTTCTGTGCTTCACGTAGCTGCAAAATGAATCTACCCTTGGGGACAGTCAAGTTCAGGCTGAAAGTTACTGACAGCTTAACAATCTTGTTTTTCTCTGGCCATTCTGGTTTGGTTGTTTACACTGTTGTTTATTTCCATGTCAGTTTTGAAAACTGGGTATAAATTTGACATTATAAGATTTCATCTAGAGATGTCTACACTTATGGAAGCGTATTGCATTCACTTGACAAATAAAAAGCCCTGTTTTTCTGAGTAATTTATTTATTTTTCTGTTTTTTGGTGTAATTTTTTCCCTGTTTTTCCTGGTGATTTTTTTTTTCTGTTTTTCGTGGTAATTTTTTTTCCTGAACGAGGAGACGAGAACTCCCACCTGGCACCTGCAAGTGACCCCTGCATCCGTGGTGACTCCTGCTCATGGATGTATTTTGCATCTGTGCTCCTGCTCCTAGACAATTTCAACTACGGGGTCAATAAGGGTAAGGCACGTAATTAGTTACACACAGGGTATGATAATCTAGCTATGTTTTCCACTGCATCCTTCTAGTGTAGGCCTATCGCTCAATGTAACAGGTTAGGTTAGTAACAGGTTGTAACAATGTTACTTGACAAACGTGTATGGGCATGATTTCAGTTGTCAGGCAACATTAAGCTGACAGTTTTTTTCCATCATAGGTAAGGCACGTAATTAGTTACCCTGTGTGTAACTAATTACGTGCCTTACCCTTACTGATCCCGTAGTTGAAATTGTCTAGGAGCAGGAGCACGGATGCAAAATACATCCATGAGCAGGAGTCATCATAGATGCATGGGTCACTTGCAGGTGCCAGATGGGAACTTCTCGCGAGATTTTAAAGTATCTCGTCTCCTCGTTCAGGAAAAAAAATTACCACAAAAAACAGAAAAAAATACCTCAAAAAACAGAATAAAATTACACCAAAAAACAGAAAAATAAATAAATTACTGTGAAAAACAGAAAAAAATACTCAGAAAAACAGGGCTTGCACATTATGAGGAAATGTAACCATAATACAGTCTTGAAAAGTGAGCAATTAGGTTTTCAGTGCAGCCAAAACGTGGCATGTGACATGTGTCAATGCATCCAAATAACTTAAAATCAGTGGTAAATTGAGTTTAATGCATCATCTGATGACATCTGCCCCCTACCTTCCTCACTACAGCACTGCACACTGGCGTGAGAGCATTTTACTTGTTCTTTCAAGCAAAGGTGATCAGCTTTCAAAAGGCTTTAGAGTATGTGCACACATATGAGTAATTGGACTCTTTTCTCTTAATGTACAAGAACAGAATGGTGACATACAGCTACAACAAGCACAGCAAAGACAAACAAGGTAAACATAAAATAAAAACATCTGGCTACTATGTACAGATATAATGCATACAACAACACAATAGATTTTTCTATTAGAACAGTAACACAGTGGTGCAATAGTGCAGAGTGCAAAGGGTGCTGGAATAAATGTGGGATGATTAATGTGACAGTTTGCTCTACATGAGCAGGTGGATATAAATTACTGGTAAAGTGAATGCTTGGTTATGATAACATGTAGAAAAGTTTTCAGTTTTGGTCAAAGAAAAGCAACAACATTTAGTGTTAACTGGACACATATATCTAAATAAATTTTAATCATGCAGTAGGTGGATTTCTGTGTGTTTTCTACTTTCCTATTGTTCTTGAATGCATCTTTTCAACCTGCAGGTTTTTACAGGAAGTGACGTCTCTAGCGTCGGGTCTTCTCTTTCTCGTGTGGTAGCAGCTCCGTAAGTATTATTGCTCTACAGTTAATTGTATAATTTGGATTTTAGTTTTATTTAAATACAGATAGCTTCCTGTAATACTTTTAACGGCACAAAGTAGGCTGGGGAGACGAAATAGCATTGTTTTCTTCCCTAAACAGCGTTGCTAGCTGAGGTTAGCATGCTAGCAAATTGTTAGCTGACTGTTAGCTAACTGGCTAGCGTGTGTCCTGTACTTTAACAATAACAAGCAAATATGTCTCACCAAGACAATAGCAGTGTAAATGCTGTTAATCTGATCAGCCAACTTTTTTGTCGACATATGTAAGATGTTGCTCCGCTTGTTACTGGATGTGCTTCTTTGATTTGAACATGTTGAACCAGGGAAACATACATTATAACATTTGACCGAGGGCAGAAACATTGCTGAGAATATAGAACCCTGTGAAAGATCTCCTCCATATGAGTCATATGAAGAAGATATTGAGCAGGGGAGCATAAAAACCTGGCAATATGCGACCCCATTATCCCACTGTATTTCAATTGTCGTGATTGAATCGTAAATGTTGATGCTCAAAACAACTACATCACTACACAGCCATATCATCTGTAATTAATTGGGGATTGTACTCTTCTTCTGCAGACCATTTGTTCATGATTGACTCTGCTGCCTCATTATTGACAAGTTTATGTGGTATTTATTTCAGGAGCTGCCTCCTTCTAGTTGTCCCACTCTGTAATTGTTCACGTGAACATCACTTGGTTTTTTGTTTTTGCGTCTTCTCTTTTCATGTGTTGGTAAACAGAGCCATCCAAGATGACTACAGCTGCAAGACCGACATTTGAGCCGGCGAGAGGAGGGAGGGGTAAAGGAGAAGGTGGAGGCGATTTGAGTGCCCTGTCCAAGCAGTATTCTAGTCGAGATCTTCCAGGTCACACCAAGATCAAGTACAGGTTAGTTTATTACACAGCAGTGTGTCGCTGCTGGTAAGACAGGCACTGATTTATCAGCAGTGTGTTACTTTCTGAACTGCTTCTCCTGTACCCTCTGTGTGCTCACTCTGGAGTGGATATATGCGGGAAGATACGCATTTATTTATTTTTTTTTTTACACCACACATATTCATGTCCTCAGGCAACCTACCCAGGATGCCCCAGAGGAGGTGCGTGCCCGTGACTTCCGCAGGGAGCTGGAGGAGAGGGAGCGTGTAGCTGCGCGTGAGAAGACCAGAGAAAGAGGACCAAGAGGTTGGTCTTTTAAAAATGTCTTTAAGTGTGTATTTCTCCCTCATTTCACCTGAAGTTTATATCCATGAAAACAACCACTTTAAATACTGCATTGACCCCAATTATCCAGAGCACACCACATCATCATCATCTTCGTCATCATCTTCAAAGAGGCCCAGGCTGGATCAGATCCCAGCAGCCAACCTTGATGCTGATGACCCTCTCACTGATGTAAGTGCTCGCTCTGCAAAACTTGATGGCAATTAGCACTTATCAAGATCCCTCACCAATGATGCTTGGTTGTGTACAGGATGATGAGGATGAGGACTCTGATGAGGACAGTGATGATGACGACACCGCAGCTCTCCTGGCAGAGCTGGAAAAGATCAAGAAGGAGCGGGCTGAAGAGCAAGAGCGCAAAGTAAAGTATCATTTCAGACTGACATGTTTGAGCCGGGCTGACAAGACTTTACTCATGTTACATTTGAGAGGAGGCAAATATTTCTTTGCTTAGTGACTTTGTTTGTTTCCCATCTTAGGAGCGGGAGCAAAAGGCAGAGGAGGAGAGGATTCGCATGGAGAATATCTTAAGTGGCAATCCATTGATCAATTTGGCAGGGCAGCAGCAGCAACAGCAGATGACCCAGACTCAGAATACATTCAGAGTCAAGAGAAGGTATCTCACAAACCCACATGTGTGGCCACAGCATGAGTGATGTATTTGAAAAAAAGTTCTCTTCACTGTCCACCAAGCAAAGACATTTCATTTGTTGATATCTTTCTAGGTGGGATGATGACGTTGTGTTCAAGAATTGCGCCAAAGGAGTGGACGAAGCACGGAAGGAGAAACGCTTTGTCAATGACACACTGCGCTCTGAGTTCCACAAGAAATTTATGGAGAAATATGTAAAGTAAAGGACTTGTTGTTTTATAGCTTGTTGTTTTTTTAATCTTAATTCTTTGGTCTCCACCCTCCTTTTGCTCTTTGTTCCAAAAATGATAGCTTGCATTCATTAGTATCTGTACAGTCAACACGCAAAATGTTGTATATATATGAGTTGGTGAGTTAAATCCTTTGAATAAAGCTCATGAACAGTTGAATGAAATTCTTAAGTTTGCTTCAGAATTTGAGTCTCTTGGTATTTTTTTTAATACTAATTTCAATAAACAAAGACTTGAAGACTGTGTTTAAAAAGGCTTGCTGGAATTTCTTTGAGACAAGTTGATGCTGGGGAGAATGATCTCCTCACAGCTTTGATATTCAAGTGTTTGTCATACCGTTTTCATAATTATCTTTTGGGTACTGCATTAATTATTGCAGTTCTCACTGCGCATGATCATAGCCTACAAACTGTTCTCACAGAATGGGTTTTATACATTCATAAAAATACAAAATTTCATGAACCTTTGGAAATGTAAAGGACTTGTACAGAGGACAGGATATCTCTCAAAGTAGTCTTGATTTGGAGCCACATAAAGCCATTTACTTTATTAAATGTCATCTGAAGTGAAAGTTTTGATTTCAGGTTGTCTGCCTGAGGTCTTGAGGCAAATCTCATACTCAGAAGATGGACTGTCGCAGATTGGGACCAACATTCAAATTCTAAAAATGGTACTTTTTGCATCTTTTCCATCTGCTGGCACATATGTGTGTCGGTCAGTTGTGTATAGCTTTGTTTCAGAACTATGTCACCTTAAGTACACTTACATGATGCTGAAAATATGATAGAAAAGAGCGATCAATTTCTACACATTGTTTAAGGGAATTTTGTTTGGAGGAACAAATACTATTTTCTTGCCCAGACCCAGAGGAAGGTCGTGAGGCCTTCTTGATTTTCAGGGGTGTAAGAAAACTTTTTAAAAATATGTAAGTAAGCCTCATATCTCAGTGTTTCATTCATGTCTGTGAAGAAAACGAAATTAAATTGTGACTTCTGGAGTTTGGATTAATATTCAAGATATAAATTTAGGATCTCACAGGATAAGAGCACGGAGAAGACCTGAACACAGCTACATTCACAGAACCTTCACTGTTAACAGCCTCGTCCTGCATTCAGTGATCAAGCATCAGGGAGAGAGGCAGAAGATGGACAGAGAACTGTATAAAAAGTTACTAAAAATATCAGGAATACCCATCTGTGATGTAATATTCACAGGAAATAATCTGCTCAAAATCCATCCAGATCGCTTGTGTTACACAAACTTCCTGCAGTTATTGCATTTGCTATTTGGGTCAGTTGTACAGTTCATCAGTTGCTCTGTACTGTTATTGTTATGTATGAATATAATATGAAACATCTGTAAAATATGTCACATAGTCAGGGGTCATCAGTTTACTCAATGATAGAAAAGGTCCTGTAAATATATATTATTATAAATAATAAATTGTGCTCAGGTAATTACCAGCATAAACTGATGCAATATTATAATAAATACCTGTATATTCCAACATGATTCATAACAATTCACTTAAATGATATTCTTGGTCGGTGGCTTGGTGGTGGAGCGGGCGCCCCGTGTGCAGGGCTGTTGCCGCGGCGGCCCGGGTTCGGGTCCAGCCTGTGGCCCTTTGCTGCGTGTCACTCCCTCTCTCTCTCCCCCTTTCACACTTGTCTGTCCTGTCAATTGAAGGCTTAAAAATGCCCGAAAAAAATCTTGGGATAGACATTTAAAATGTTTAAATGCTCACATTCAACCTTTAATGTATGAATGCAAATCAGATTAATGTTGTGGAGTACGTGAATGAAACAACATTGGAAAATATTGCCGTAGGTGCTGTCTTTTTATTTTAATTATTTTTGGAGCAAATAAATAAATTGAACTAAAACAATGAAGATACAGGGATGTGTTTTTATTGGACTTTATAGGACAGGAAACTTAGAGAATGTACCAGGATATAAAATATCAATGTATGGACCGTATATTTATGATGTTTTCTTGGAAATAATTAGAAATAGCAAATGATCTACTTTCTTTCTTTTGAAATATTACCCACCAAATGTGTGTGACAGCATTTTCAAACACTAAACGCACCTACACAGGGCAGTGAAGGCAGCACGCCACCCGCCGATACCCGAGTCAGCCTGCAGGGGGCAGCGTCTCTGACGATCCCCTCCTTGTGACAGGGATTGGGAGGCTGCTGGGAAAACATGGCAGCTTCCTATTGTTTGTGCGGATTTACCGTACTCCGAGGGGGGGTTTAAAGACGTTCTCCAGCGGATAGACGGCTCCCTGTCGTTCACCCGGGGTTCCCACTGGCTGCCATCCACACAGCTGAAGCAGGAGAACATGGAGAAGAGCGGGAGCATCGACAGTTTAGGCTCGAAGCGCTCCTCTTCCCGACAGCCCAGTGTTGATTCATTGTCCAGGTAGCTAAACCCACCACAACACTTCGCTTTCTAAGCTAGCTAAAAGTTTTACAGCTAACAGAAGGCTTTATATTTGTGTTTTATAACGTCAAGTAACATAACCGCAATGTACATTTTGTAACTGATCAGAGGTGAACGTTAAACACATTGTGTAATGTGGTACTGTGGTTTACTAACTGCCGTGAAACGACCGCGGATGACGACAGTAAATTAGGACACCGTCTAATGGCTGTGGTCGTTACTGACTGTGATCACTGTCAATCAAAAGGACGAGTGATCTGTGAGAGCTATGAAAATGTAAGCAAATGTCCATGTGGCGTCATCAGAGGTCAGACTAATGTCATAGAGTTGTATATTCAGTCAGTTCAAACCCAACAGTAGCTACACTATGCACTGAGTTGTCTGTTATGTTTTCGACCAATCGATTAATCGTCTGGGCAAAACGTCTGAATATAATGGAAAAAATACCACCACCATTTCCTGGAGCTTTAGGTGACGCCTTTCAGTCACCCATAGCTCATAGTTACTCAGTCTGACTAACAGGTAAGAGTCCCAAATATGCTGCTCAGCTATTTATTCAGTATTTTTTGTTTTCAGCTCAAGTGAAATGGCGTGAGAAATGTCTGTGTCTGTGCTGAGACTAAATATAGACACTTTCCTGTCATCGTTTGTCATGTTCTCTCTTTCCAGTACTTCCACCTCTCGCTCAGACCGCTCTGCCCAGGTCAAGCCGCCCTCTGCGATGTCGTCTGACTCTGTGGCCACCTCTGCAGAGCTCTCCCCAGAGCTCAGGGTGAGTAGCCTGCACCATACGCTGACATCATGCTGCTGCTGCTTCATTCATTACCAATGATAATGACTGGAGTATGACTCTCCTCTTTTCCACACCCTTCAGGTTAAGCCCAAAACTGCTGCCAAGGTATGCCATTTTGTGCATTACATACTGCCCAATATGTCCCCTGAATAATGATGATTTTTACTCCAGCACATTGCGTGAGTTCAGGCGTGCTCCACATTCAGCTCTAATTTATCTAATGTTTCCAGCAGGTGCTTAGAGATTCAGACAAAGAAGAACCACAGTTACTCCCAAATGAAACTGTACAAGACATGGGTATGCTCTCTTTTCTTGCATGCATGAAACACATCATGCAGTAAGTAATATATTTGTCGCACTTGGCTAAATAAAGATTGTTTTTTATTGTTGAATCCTGCAGCCCAGGATGTCACCTACTTCTGTCCTTTCATTGGAGCACTGAGGGGAACAGTGACAGTTACCAACTACAGACTTTTCTTCAAATGCATGGACAGGGTACGTTTCTTGAAAGTTTCAAAATACTGCACTATAAATATTTCAAAGAAATATTCTGTTTTTGTTAATGTGTTGTCGGTTTCCAGGAGCCAGCGTTTGTGCTGGACCTGCCCCTCGGGGTGGTGAGTCGTGTGGAAAAGATTGGAAGTGCGTCAAGCCGTGGAGATGTGTCCTATGGGTTAGTTTGCAAGGTGAGTGGAATGCTGGGAATAGTATGGAATAATTACACTTGTTTTATAAAGCATGTGCGCAGGTGACAGATGCAAGGATCTACAGGCAGCACAAGAGCTGACAGTTACACAGTGCACAGGCCAAGGCAGAGAGAATGAACATCCTCTCATCCCTGCTGTGTAAACATTGCTATCATAAATTACAGTCATTAAGGAGGAATGAGCCTATGAACAAGCTCTGTGTCTACAATCACATACTGTTACCACATGTAGTTGCTTTACCACTATGAAATCATATTTACCTGCAGCTGTTGACCCCCTGGTTTGACCATGACCTGCTGCTCTGCCTTTCTGCAGGACATGCGTAATCTACGATTTGCACACAAGCAAATGGAGGACACACTCAGGAAGTCCATTTTCGAAGTGCTGGTGAAATTTGCATTTCCTGTTTCCAATGGGCTGGTGAGTGATTGTCAGCCACACTGCCTCTGACACTGTAGCTCTGCACACTCCACCAACTGATGAACGTCTCTCCCAATCTCCACAGCAAATCTTTGCCTTTGAATATGGGCAAGTCTTTCCTGAAAACGGATGGAAGGTGTACGATGCGCTCTCGGAGTATAAAAGACAGGTATTTAGAAACGACACTGTGCAACTGCTCAGCTTAATATTTACAGGCAGCTCATTACCTCTGTTGTGTCTGTGTTTTTTAAGGGTATACCCAATGAAAGCTGGAGGATAACAAAAGTGAATGATCACTACGAGGTTTGTGACACCTACCCATCAACTCTGGCAGTGCCTGTCAACATACCAGACGAAGAGCTGAAGAGAGTAGCTGCCTTCCGAGCAAAGGGAAGGATACCTGTGAGTGACCGGTCTTTAGCATGAATCTTACTATCCCTCCTTTGCAGCTGGTTTGTTGGACTGTCTGTGGTCATATTCTCTTGTGCTCTGTGTGCAGGTGTTGTCATGGATCCATCCAGAGAGCCAGGCAACAGTGACACGCTGCAGTCAGCCCATGGTTGGCGTTAACGGGAAGCGCAGTAAAGAGGATGAGAAATACCTCCAGGCCATCATGGACGCTAATGCTCAGTCCCATAAACTCTTTATTTTCGATGCCAGGCCCAGTGTCAACGCTGCCGCCAACAAGGTTCATGAGATATTTTAAACAGGAAAACTATCTTAATGTTGTATTTGAGGAAACTCTTTTTGCTAGATGGATGAACCATCACACCCTTATTCTGTCCCCACTTGTGTTATTTAATTATTTTTTCTCAGATGAAAGGCGGTGGTTATGAAAGCGAGGATGCGTATCAAAATGCTGAGCTGGTGTTCCTGGATATTCACAACATCCACGTGATGAGAGAGTCGCTCCGCAAGCTGAAGGATGTGGTCTACCCCAACATTGAGGACTCCCACTGGCTCTCCAATCTGGAGTCCACTCATTGGCTCGAGCACATCAAGGTGAGCATTGTGATTGTGATAGATACAGCTGGTATTTAAAACCTTGCGGCCTTTTAAGCTGAGGGGGAAAACAAAGCATTTGCTATCATGCTGAAGAGTTGCTGCGTGGCTTTCTGCATGTCAGATAAACTTAAAATTCCAGAGTTAAAGGCAATTTTTCAAGTGACTAGTGGGAAGAATGTTTTTTGAAATTGGTCCTGCACTGAAAGCGCTGCTGCAGGCAGGGAAGGCTACAACGTAAACACTCAGGGAATGTTCGTGACATCAATTTACATTCCTTAAATGTGTTTGTTTTTTCCACTGACAGGCTCTGATTTTTAGTCTAAGTGTCTGACAGTATTATTGAAGGATTCCTTCAGAGATGGTCCTTTTTTTAAAGAGTAAGATACTTTTTATTTAACCAGAAACTGCCCCAAAATTGCTGTCGTCAAACCCACCAGACTGCATTTATATAAACAGTACTTTTATCATCTTAAAATACATTTCATTCAGAGTCAACAGAAACAAAATAAATCTCACAGAAATCATCTCGGTTCGTCTTACCACTGATTTAACAACCACCAACTCTGGTTTGGTTGAAATAAACCCTTTATTCACCCAGTTAGATGTGAAATATGCTGCCTCTGTGCACACTAACATTACTGTTTATGTAAAGGGAATGTGGTGGGTTTGGTGATGGCGATTTCGGGGCTGTTTCTGGTTGAAGAAAAAGGTCCTCATGCTTTATCCATACAGTGTTTGATTGTTTGGCTATAGGTTAAAACCTCTAAGTGTTCGAGGTTGCAAATCCCTGTGTGATAAGGTTATAGCACATCATCAAAGTACAGGCTAATGGCACTGAGCAACATTAGCACTGCTGTACTGTCTTGAAACATGCATGGAATTTACTAAAACATGCTAATCTAGTACATCGTAGTGATAATAGCTGTAATATTTACAGGCAGGAGGAAAGGACTGTTTTCTCCCTCACTGATTCCACCCTCATCACGTCCCCTAACTATAATTGTGCATTGACTGTATCTATCTAGGAAGGGAATGAGGTGGAAAAAAAAAAATGGAGGATGAGGCAGTTCCCAGCGTCTTGACCACGTTGTTTGTGTGTGCGTGTTCATAGCTGATCCTGGCAGGAGCACTGCGAATTGCAGACAAGGTGGAATCTGGGAAAACATCCGTGGTGGTGCACTGCAGTGACGGCTGGGACCGCACAGCTCAGCTCACCTCCTTGGCCATGCTCATGCTGGACGGTTACTACCGCACCATTCGCGGCTTCGAGGTGCTGCTTGAGAAGGAGTGGCTGAGCTTCGGTCATCGCTTCCAGCTGGTAAACACACTTTCACACACTTTAGATGTTTCGGAAACCACATGAAGTGCTTCTCCAGTTCCAGCACTGAATATCCTTTCTTCTTCTTTAAGCGTATCGGCCATGGCGATAAGAACCACACAGACGCAGACCGCTCACCTGTTTTTATTCAGTTCATTGACTGTGTCTGGCAGTTGACTCGCCAGGTAAGCAGTAAGCGGTGCCACTAATAGGTGGAAAAGTTCTTCAGAGTAACACTTTTGAGGACACTAATGAAGCTGTTTTTATTCAAGTTTCCTGCAGCCTTTGAGTTTAACGAATACTTCCTGGTTACCATACTGGACCACCTGTACAGCTGCCTGTTCGGGACATTCTTGTGCAACAGTGAACAGCAGAGGTTGAAAGAAGTAAGAGCAGTTTGTTTGTTGCAAAATGAGACATTTAAAAGTAAAATATTGGAAAGAGTGCAGAGTAAAAAGTTTGTTACTGGTACGGAGGATTGTTCTGCATTGTCATGGCAACGACACCTTTTATTTTACAGGAGATTCCCAAGAGGACAGTGTCGTTGTGGTCTTACATTAACAGCCAGCTGGAGGAGTTTACCAATCCTTTGTATGTGAACTACTCCAACCATGTGCTGTTCCCTGTAGTCAGCTTACGCCACCTGGAGCTTTGGGTAGGCTACTACATCCGCTGGAACCCTCGCATGAGGCCTCAGGTATGTTGAGAAACCTGCCTCTCGTTTTACTTCACTGCTTTCAAAGGAAATAGTTTGCGCTCCGTACATGCTCCATTTTAGTGGCTGAATGTCACCTTTACTTTTTTCTTTTTTTTTTTGTTGTTGCAAGGAACCTGTTCATCAGCGCTACAAGGAGCTGCTGGCGAAGCGTGCTGAGCTGCAGAAGAGAGTGGACGAGTTACAGCGAGAGGTGACCAATCGCTCAGCCTCCTCTTCCTCTGAGCGGGCAGGCTCCCCCACACGCTCCATCACTCCAGTGCAGACCTTTGTTTGACACAAGTCTGACCCTTGTGACAGTGGCAGAAGCGGAATCCTACCTGTGAGAAGGTACTATACAGTAGATACCAGTACCTGGCGCCACGAAGGACCTGTGTGCCAAACTGCCTCTTTGGGTGACACACTTAATACACTATCACCAAAAGTTGGATGTATTTGCACTTCTCACAGGTCAAGAGTGTCTCAGACTGCTTTACAACAGCCATATTCTACTCTTCCTCCAGGGTTGAGAGGACATGTAACCTGAATAGCGAGTACCGTTTAGCATATCGACCTACCTACAATCAGTGTTGATAGTTTTTGAAGTACACTAAAATATTACTCGGGTAAAATATGTATGCCTTATACACTTCACAGAAACACACTTCATTCCTCTACACTGCAGATGTTTAGATGTTGACTTGAAAGCAATGCGGCTGAAGCAATTGTGAAGACATACATTACTGCAAAAATTATTTTGAGCTCTAGTACTAAACCCACTAAATGGCTCGGGATTTGTTAAATATTCAAACATGTAGCTAAAGGGCTGTAATGTTAGCTTCTTCTAATGTTAACAAATTAGACATAGAGTGCATTAAAAAGTCAGCACAAGTCAGTGCTTTAGATAATTGTGACCAAATATTTGTTTTTTGTTGTTTTCTTAATAATACATCATGTGTCATGCGTGGCATTCCTCTCATCGAGTGATTTCAGTTTTGTAAGTTTCATTTTTCTAACAAGTTATTTATTATCCTTTAGTCCAGACTTGTATTTATGTCTCACAAACACTCATGTCATGAATTCATTAGACATTTCCCCATGCAATATTAATAAGCTGCACAGAATATGCAACACTTCATTTGTCCTGGTTGATAGTCGGTCACTTACTAAACTGTTAATGTGTGAACATTTCTCACAGATGCTTTTCAAAGCTAGTATCAGCCAATATTTTTAAAAGGCAGCAGAGTGTGTAACAATTAATAATTTGCTTCGGGTGTTTTTTTTTTTGTTTTTGTTTTTTTTCTTAGTTTCATGAATATCTGTGCCTTGCTCTGAATGACTGATTGGGGGAATAATAAGAGAAAAGTGTGCACAGTTTTTAATTGCCAAGGTGAGACGGTGAATACAGTGTTAGTTAGCCTTTCCACTGCGTATGTGAATACTTGCAATAAACACAGGACTCAACCTCAAGGAGTCAGTATGGTTTGTTACAGTAGCCTCCAGTTTATTTCTTTACCTATTAGTGTTTTCAAATGACAGCAGAACTCCAATGACATTAGCATTAATTATCTCTTGTTATGATTATGGGCTTTCCATAAAATAATAGAGTGCCTTTTATCATAGATTGAGTCTGAAATTTACAGTGTGACTGTGCTGGAGGGTGATATTAGACTGCAATGACTATGAAAACATTAGCATAGTCATATTCAAGCTGTTTCACTCAGATGAGTAGCCATAACTTAGCTTGAAGGCATCCGTTACCCATTATAGGCTTGTTATTGCCCTGACATTTGTTTTTAAATGCCTATTACTTAAAAATAACTTGGATTTCCACTTATATTGTATCGCTCTCCTTTTAAAAATGTATAGCTATTAAAGTATGACTGTTTTTCCATGCGGTTTAAGCGAGGCTGCCGTGCTGTATGCACTTCATTACTTAAAAACTTGTTTATAGAAACTGCTAAACTGCAGGCAACAGTAAAGACAAACTGTAGTGCCAAATGTTATGATATATGGAAATGTTTAATAAAGGTGCTGATACTATGTAGTGAACGTTCTGTGAACTTTTGGGGCCTTTTTGTTGTGCAAGTGAAAAATGTTGTGGAGGAAACACGACTGTTTGTAGTATTTGTAAGTTTTCGTCGTGATCCATCAAGGCTTGCCCTATTTCTACTCCCGGTTATGTTTCGGTTATTAACAAGCAGCTGATTCCAAGGAGTCAGCATGCAAAAGGAGAGACAGTTAACATATGGTTTGCAGAAGTTGGACAGATTCAGGGGACAGGTCAGGAAAAGAGGCAGGAGCAGAAATTGAGGTCAATCTTTGCATCCATCATGACAGCTGAGGTCAAATAAAGCACTGTTTACCCACCTCTTATTTTAACACTACAGCTTCTGATATCACACCAAATGGTTGAAGCTGTATTTTAATCCTTTTGTTTTTAATAACATTACAAGCATGTGTGTAGCCGCTGCACAGATCTGAGCCTGAACCAGATTATCCACGGGCTACATTACAGAAAACAGTCTTGTTGGGCCAATATTGACAAAAGCTTTGCTATACATGGACTGAATTATAAATATAATTGTACTTATACTGTTAAATTATAAATCAATAGTGCAAGTATCCAGCATGCATTGAATGAACAGCTCTGTATGCAACAGGTGAGCCACTGTAAGAGTCTCACCATTTGTCTCAGGGCCTGGAGTCCTTCTATCAATGATCATTTACCTACATGGCCGCATTTTGTTGTAATTTGAGAGATGTTGCAAATTTATCTTGGCTTGTGATTATCTTGTGACTTTCTGGCCCCTGGGACCTCAGTGACACTCCTGCAGCATGGTTGAAGAACTGGGAGGAGTTCTTCCATCTCTTAACTTTTGTTGAACATTGAGAATAAGCAGACTTCAAAAGAGCAAGGATGGTTTCCATTTGAAGTGCGGTAACCTAATAACTGAATTATTCCACATTCAAAAAAATACATTGACAAAGCAAACTAATATTTGTGGCAAGTGCTTGTATGACTAAACTTTCAGTTATTTTAGCACCAAATTTATCGGCCTACTATGTGCACTCATAACAGATAGATAGGAACAAAACAATTAAGCTGAACAAAATAATAGACAAGACTAATATGCACATTTGTATGAGAAAAAAATAGGAGTATAAATAAATATGCAAGATAAACTGGCAAGGAGCATTGCAGTGCTGGAAAGGTTCAAGGCACATTCCAGACCACAGAGCTCTGTATATGCTTTATTGTTCATTTGTATTGTCATATCTAAATGACTGTGTATAGGTATGAGCTAACACTTACACACTTACACAAGCACCCTATATCCATCATGCATACTGTGAAAAAAGGGCCATAAGGATAACTAATAATGAAGGATTTTTCAAACACACTAACAGTCTGTTTTTTAAAGTCAAATGCCTTGAAGTTTGTGGATCTAGTAGAGTTTAACACGGTACAAATAATGTATAAAGCAAGAGATAATTCCCTAACAAAATATGCTCTTCGGCTGGGCGGCTGATTATCATTCAAGAGGAAAGTTTAAAGACACTTGTGTTCCTATGAAGAGTATGCGTATTTCAATCTGTGGGGTGAGTTGTGGAATGGTTTGGATGTGGAGTTCAAGCAAAGTGCAAACATTATTCAGCTCAAGAGGATGTACAATATTTTCCAGAGGTATAGGAATGAGGAGGGGCTGTGGTGATGATAAATGTTAGTGTATTGACACAGTAGGCCTATGATAGCTGCATTGTTTTACATGTTTGAAAGAACATAATAGGTCAATCAATCAATCCAAACTACGGTACCCCCGATGGCAGTGCCCCTCCAGCAGAAAAATGCACCATGCCACACCACAAAAACTGCTCAGGAATGGCCTGAGCAAAATGACAAAAAGCTCAAGGTATCGACCTGGCCTCAAAATCTCCCACAACCTAGTCTGATCGAGCATCTTGGGAAGTGCTGGTACCCCACCTCACAACTGACAGACCTCAAATGATCTGAAGCCAGCACCCCAGTGCCAGACACCACAGGACACCTTCCAGAGGTCATGGGTCAAGTCCGATCCAGGGAGGCCCCACTATGGATTATGGCATTCGATCTGATTGCGGGAGATTCGGAGGCCAGATCCATACCTTGAGCTTTTTGTCATCTTCCTCAGGCCATTCCTGAGCAGTTTTTGTTGTGTGGCATGGCGCATTTTTCTGCTGAGGGCCACTGCCATCAGGGAGTACCGTTACCCTGAGGCGGGGTTACTTAGCCCACTGTGGTGTTTGGGTGGGTGGAGGGCGTCAAGTGGCATCCACCAAGTTACTCGCTTCACCCACCACTGGTTTTAAAGGGATAGTGCACCCAAAAATGAAAATGCAGCCATTATCTACTCACCCATATGCCGAGGGAGGCTCAGGTGAAGTTTTAGAGTCCTCACATCACTTGCAGAGATCCAAGGGGAGAGGAGGTAGCAACACAACTCCACCTAATGGAGGCTGACGGCGCCCCAGATTCAAACGTCCACAAAATATCTCCATACTGCTTGTCCGTAGTGATCCAAGTGTCCTGAAGCCCCGACATAAGTTGTTTGGGAAAACATCATTTGAACTCTGTTTTTAGCCTCACTGTAGCCTGCAGCTCTAACTGCCCCCACAGAGTCGGGCGTACTATAAGCGGAGCGGACTCCGTGAGGAATGTCCGCAGTCATTCGGGCTTCCATTAGTCGAGCGCACTTCCGTATTGTAGTTTCCTGTAAAAATGTCCGTGAAAAATCCCCACGATGTGAAAAATACATGCCGAGCAGTCTTTTGTGTGACACTGGTGCACGGAGCAGAGTCCGCGTGGTTGTAAAATCTGAGCTTTGCACGCACGGGGCTCGCGGACGTCCGCTCCACATACGTTCTACCCAAGTATGTTTGGGCCTTAACTGCCTCTCTGTGCACTGCACTCACGTGTGTGCGCTTGCGCGAGACCGTGAGACATGGGCACCTCCTTCATGTGTGTTCACGTGCTTTCGCTGGTCTCGCGCAAGCGCACACATGACTACAATGAGGCTAAAAACAGAGTTCAAATGATGTTTTTCCAAACAACTTTTTATGTCGGGGCTTCAGGACACTTGGATCACTATGGACGAGCAGTATGGAGATATTTTGTGGTTTCAATTATGTGTTTTTGGACGTTTGAATCTGGGGCGCCGTCAGCCTCCATTAGGTGGAGTTGTGTTGCTACCTCCTCTCCCCTTGGATCTCTGCAAGGGATGTGAGGACTCTAAAACTTCACCTGAGCCTCCCTCGGCATATGGGTGAGTAGATAATGGCTGAATTTTCATTTTTGGGTGCACTATCCCTTTAATGCTATGGCTGATGGGTCTATCTATCTATCTATCCAATAAACAAGTGACAGTGACAGTATGAATATAAAGTTACAATCTATAACGTGAGCAGTGGATGTGATGGTGTTCCAGGGTTATTGAAGTTGACTGACAGTGATTATTAGCTCTTCATCAGGGTGACAGTCAGTGGGAACAAGCTGTCCTTGTGTCCGCAGCGCCCACCAGAGGAATGAGGTCTGAAGTCGTCGTGACTTGAGTGATTACACTAGTTAAAACTGCGCAAGTTAAAGACATGTTCATACTTGATGTACAGCTTTGTTGAGTGAATGCAGACACGTGATTGGCTCTGCACATTTCAAAATGTGAATCCCGCGGCCGGCTGTTGTGTCGCGATAGGTTTCCTTTCTTCGTCTGGAGCAGTCGACCACTTCCGGTTTCATGACGACGACGGCGTTGATACAAAAAGAGAGAAGGAAAACAGGAAAATACCTTTCTTGGCGAGAACAGTGGAAACTTAACATAAATAGCCAGATATACGTTAACGGGTCGCTTGTGTGGCGGCGTAACTAACGATTGAGCTCAAGTCAGTGAGGTCGGGTAACGCACGAGCAGCGGAAGATCACAAATATTTGGAGTTTATTGTTCTTCGCCTGCTCCCTCCAGCTAAGCTATTTCTGTGTTGCCCTACGCTACCTAGCCGAGCTAGCTAACGTTAGCTAACACTGGATGCCAGCACTGTGTATGTGTGTGTGTGTCTTTTTAGTTCTCAATTAGGAAGCGGCTGGAAAGGAAATACCGTCGTTAATCCGTTCAGTTTGCAGCTGGACTCTGCTAACCTCTTCTAGCTCGGTGACATTAGTTGGGCGAGAATGGCAACATCGGCTCTTTACGCCTGTACGAAGTGTAACCAGCGGTACCCCTTCGAGGAGCTGTCGCAGGGCCAGCAGCTGTGCAAGGTAAATGAGTGTGTGTGTGTGTGTGTGTGTGTGTGTGTGTGTGTGTGTGTGTGTGTGATCGAGGATGCCTGCAAACAAGACACACTAACAGTCCCCATCGTACAGAATGATGCTGTTTACGAGTGCTACTGTCGACATGGTGTGATGGTGTTACGACAAGTTAGGCAGGCTCAGATTATGTAACAGCATTTGTGTGCGCTAATACAGTGACTAATCTTGTTTAGGTCATTCCCTACCACTGTCCTGTGTATTAAAGAGTAATAACACATTCATGCTGCATCTTTACCCGCTCACCAGTAGCTCAGTCGTGCTTTTAAGAATAGCCGTGTGTGTATGCACATGCTAACTTGTTGCTCTTGTAGAGCCTTTCTCTACTTCTCTGACTGCACTGCTTTTCAAAACAGGGAGCAAAGATAACATGATGGTCTTATCACTTTAAAAACATCCTTCCAGCACCAGAGAGGTTTCCCCTGAATATTCACAGATCTTTCCTTTGCACAGTATGCCTAAAGCACCAAATCAACATATAGATTTCTCTTATTTTAAGTATTAAAGAATACCATCTGGAGTTATCCAACAGTGGCTCTGGTTAACTTTGCTGACTTTTCCGACACTGCCCAGCTGCAGGATGGTGCCTTGACTGTTAAAACGCAGTTACAATACAAAGTAGTCCTCACTTCTTGTATACACCCAAAAGTCAAGTGTCGGTATTTCCACTGATGATGAAGCCAAGAGGTGTTGCGCAACAAACATCAAGTTCTGTTGCCATACACAAGGAGTCATGAGGCCGTCTTGTTTCTGATGTGGCCATTGTGATTTCTCACGCTCACGAGAATATGTCTTTGTTTTGTTCCCACAGGAGTGTCGCATCGCACATCCGATAGTGAAGTGCACATACTGCAGATCTGAGTTCCAGCAGGAGAGGTGAGATATGTGCTCGTCGTGAAGAATTTCACAGTCGATTAATGTTGTTGATAGTGAACGTCTTTGTCTTAATGCCTTTTGTTTTGGACGTCTTCACAGTAAAACCAATACAATCTGCAAGAAGTGTGCTCAGAATGTCAAACAGTTTGGAACAGTGAGTAACAAGTCTCTCCTGTTTTTCCTGAAGCACTTTGAACTCCAGTTATGTTTATTGAGTTCATGTTGGTGGACTTTTTATCATCCATCATATGTAAATGCACATTCAACATGTTCTTATGTCGTTGTTTTGCAGCCCAAGCCCTGCCAGTACTGTAACATCATCGCAGCTTTTATCGGGACAAAGTGCCAGCGCTGTACTAACTCAGAGAAGAAGTATGGACCCCCACAGACCTGTGAGCAGTGCAAACAGCAATGTGCTTTTGACCGTAAGGAGGAGGGCAGGAGAAAGGTATGAACACCACACACGTACAGTCGCATTTGACTGTGAATGTGTAACAGCACACCTTATGAGCTACTGTCTCCTACTTGTGCTACAGGTGGACGGGAAACTGCTGTGCTGGCTCTGTACTCTGTCCTACCGGCGTGTCCTGCAGAAGACCAAGGAGCAGAGGAAGGGCTTCGGCTCCTCCAACTCCTCATCCCTGAACGAGAAAGACCACCACTCCAGACCTCACCATCATCACCATCACCACCACCAACACAGACACAGCAGCTCCCATCACAAGTATAACCTCTCTTGTGTCACTGTTTTAACTGATCATATGGTATATCAACGATTAAAATTGGCGATTTGTTCCTCCTACGCCAATATTAACGCAATTTTAAATAACTCAATATCAGGACTTAGATGTTATAAAAAATAATCTTTAGAATCTGCGCCCTGCTGTGCATCTAGAGATGTTTCTGGTGAAGCAGCACGTCTGCCTGCTGAGCCTGGTAAATCAGCAGGAGTTGTTTGAATGGAGGAGACATTGCTATTAAATAAATGTAATGTTTAAATATTTAAAATGTTCACACTCTTTTACAAATGTTTATTCACATAACTTGAACTATTTTGCCTGCAGAAAACCAAAAGGTTCCTTTATTTCAGAGCTTCATCAGACACTGAGCCGAACTCGATGATATATTTAATCCAAGTTAAATTCTAACGTTAATTATAATTTAAAAAATGCAAGACAGAGAATGATGAAAAAACGACTCAATGACATGAGGTCAGTTCACAGCCATCGGTAAACGCAGCCTACAGCTTCACACACCTCGCAGCAATAAGGCAGTCCTCCAGAACAGTTCACCAAACATTCTTATACGCCTCCTTAGAGTGGGTGTGTGTGTGTGCGTGCGTGTGAATTGTTTTGGAACATTCTGCTCTTATTATCTTGCCCCATTGAAGGTTGTTTAATCTAAGTACAAATCTGTGTCTGATCCGACCTTAACTGGGCCTTTTTTTGCCACAACAAGAATAAATTATTTAATGAAAACAAATACATTTACTACTACTACACTAATAAGAATGTTATTATTAAGGTACTAAAAGTATTTTCACCCATAAACAGTTCATACATTTAGACAACAAGTGCCATTATTACTTACAACTAGAAATCCAAAACATATTTAAAATGGACAAATGCACATTTAAATCGATCGTAACATTTAAACCCCTCCTGCTCCCTCCTCCTAGTGGCAATAACATCGCCCATCAGCAATTTTTAACACAGAATAGTGAAAGGATTTTCATATTTTTTGTGCTACTCTGTGGCAGAGTCCCCTGCAGGTCCAGTTTTTCAAATCCGCACTCAAAAAGCTCAGCACTGGAACTGACCCTGTACTGGTAATTATCTCCAAGTCAAATTTGGACCCACCCCAACCCCTTGATATAAGTCCCACGATCCGACCCGTAATAAAACATTTCTCATGTTATGATGTCATGCAAAGACACAAAGACAACTGATTTTTCGGTTATCCTCTGTCCATATATTCAGAGTAATGATGTTTTGTCAGACGTCCTCACATTTTGTCAGTCTGTTGTGGGATACAGTTGTCAGGTCAGACAGAAGTTTCTGAGCATCCACACGGCCAACTCAGGCACCTATTACTATTTTCTGTCTTACTTGCTGCCCGCCTGCGTGTAGTTCATTTTATACCCCTAGCTATGAATTTATATAAATATATTTTCATCGTTGCAAAACTTTTCTGCAGGTTACTGAGTTAAATGAAGCAATGTAAAGTAGAACACTGGATCTAGCCGACTGACCGCTGTGTTCTCTTTCACAGACTGAGTGGGAGTTTGAGTCCTGAGCAAGAGCAGGGACTGTGGAAGCAGAGGTAAAACTTTCCCTCTCATTTGAACTGCATCATATATTATCATAAAACAATATATTGATTGAGTTTTTAGGCCCACATTGTACATCGCTATTTTGATTTTTATTGCAGCCATAAATCTTCTTCAATCCAGAAGGAGACTCCAAAGAAAAAACCAAAACTGGAGATGAAGCCATCCAACGGGGACAGGTATGATAAGTGTTGAACACAGTTAGAAAAGCATTAAGCTTTACTTAAATCTTTGGTGATATTAAAATGGTCGCTACTTTTGAAATAATTTTGGCTGTTCTTTTTCTGCAACATGTTAGTTCATGGTATACTTTTGGTGTGTATTCTCCAAAAAAGTTTGATCTGAAAATTTAGCGTAAAGTAGTGTTAAGTGTAGAAGTGAGTGGCAGTGTACGGACTCTGCTCTCTGCCTGTATCTTCTTATTTCCTTCATATTATTCTGTGTCTGGGATGTTCGTGGCTGTAGTGAGCAGGTATGATGAGGACTTTATAAAAGGTTAGAAAGCAGGTGCCAGACAGTAAGCAACACGCACCCAAGAGGAAGCAAAAAAAAAGGGGGATATATCGCAGGGGAAAAAACGCAAATATAGCGAGGTGAAATGCAGAGGGGACAAAGCTCGTCCCTAAATGAGAGTGAATCTGGGGTTGGCTTTCACTCCTGCTGACAATTCCTGCGTAGTATACCTTTAACTACTCGTATCTTTACTAGCCTCATGCTCTGTCCTTTCTCCCAGCAGTAGTTCCATCACCCAGTCGATGGATTCTGGAGGAACAGACAACTTCATTCTCATCAGCCAGCTGAAAGAGGAAGTGATGTCACTGAAGAGACTCCTGCAGCAAAGGGATCAAACCATTCTCGAGAAGGACCGAAAGGTGGGCTATCAGGCTGATTGACCTCTGGCACTAATGTGTCAAAGTGGCATCACTGTTGGTCGCTTGTGTTGATTAGATGTACTGATTATGATTTCCCCTGCAGCTCACAGAGCTCAAAGCAGACTTCCAGTACCAGGAATCCAACATGAGAGTGAAGATGAATCAAATGGAGAAATCGCACAAAGAGTCTATGGAGCAACAACAGGTAGGAAACTACAAATGCACATGTAACAAACCACAAATTGTTATCTTCAACACCACTCACGGCCTCTAGTTAAAATTTGCTGTGGAATAGTTTGTGATTAGGTTCTTGTTTTTATTTCTTTATGTTGTCCTGTTTCTACCACAGTAAAACATTCTCCAGCTAACTAGTGGTGTTGCAAAAGGTGTCAGCAGCTAAAAGAACTTTCACATTGTATTCACTGTATCAGTTTGTAAAGACATGTTGCTGTGTTCTTTAATATATTAATCCTGTAAATATACTTGTTTATATACTTATTCTCTGTATCTTAAGAGCTCATATGGGTTTGAAGAGATTTACAGAGTCCAGATGTTCTGATGTGCAGGTTCCAAGGAGGTGTGGTCACATAATCATCTTTTAAAGCATGTGTTTAATTTTAGTGCAACCCATCACTGACATTCACTCACATCAGGTCAAATACCAGCTCCTTTTATCTCCACCTAAAAGCAGTGGAAACAACCTCAGTCAAAACAAGTCCTATCTAAATATCCATTCCTATGAGGATTGTTTCACGTATTTGTACTTAAAACCATATTGTCTTATTGTGTGAATATTCAAACAGCACTAATGGAATTTAAAAAACTCTCATGCACTAGAGAGGACAATGCAAAGGAGTACACACCCCATTCTCTGTAATTTGCCAACTCATCTATAATCAGTCTTATTTTTAGAAACAATTAACATCACAATTTTCATTTGTTCAGCACACGTTGTTCTGCACACCGGTTCCATCTCAATACTGCATACAGCATTTAGGTTTGTAGGGATACATGAAGTTACATAGGGGGCATGTTGGAGAAACACTGCATGATGATCCGTAACTGTAACTGTTGTATGTGATTTATTCAGAAATGACCACGCGAGTAGCTACAACTATTGTGAAAATATTGCTTAACATGTCAATCAGTATCTGGACCCATATCATGCTTGTGTGCCCTATAATGTGCCTGGGATGATTCACATGTTGCATAAGTTTGCGGTCTGTTGTTCTGGCTTCAACGTGTCAGTTAGGCCATTTCCTGTCAAACACTGGTGTTATTTTTTTCTCAATATGATTTCTGTTTTGTTTTTGTTTGTTTGTTTTTTTGAGTGTGACTCGTTCCCAAAGGTGTTTTTATCAGTACAGTCTAAACCTTTGAAGAAAGCCCATGTTGGGCAAAACCTGGATGAATAATGAGTGTGTAGGTGACTAAGTAAATGCTTAAAACCACAGTGTCCTAAAGCCAGCTAGCGTGTTTGCTGCCATTCAAATCACAACCAAGATTTCAGGTATATTGCAATGCAAATGTGCATTTTGATTTCATAAATGCCCACACTAAGGTGTTAAAAAGTTCAGAACTACGCATCTAATTCCTAACATCGTTTATCATTTGTTTCCACAGAGCAAGAACAGGGAGCTGATGAAACAAGTGGCTGCCCTCTCTAAAGGAAAAAAGTTTGACCGGACAGGAAGTTCACTGCTGTTGCCCTAACAATAGGCCGGCAAACGGGTAACAACAAAGAGCGGCTTCATTGTTGTAACACTGTGAAAGTCTCTCTCCTGTGTTTCCTCATTGCCATCAACATCGATTACTTCTTGATTGGTAAAGACAGAGACCATGTTGTACATGGCAATCAATTGTTGAATCAAAGAAACCTTTCTCTAAATGTCAGCATATTTTAGATATTTTATGGCGACTTTTTCCACTGGTTCATAGGATGCGACTTTGAATGGGGTAGAGGACGGAGCCCTCGTTTTTAACACTGCCGGGCCAAAACAGAAAGCATGGTGTGCATATGTGGATAGCATTCTGTCAACTCAGTGTATCCACTTAATTTTATGGATGTCATGCAATTTATTTATTCAACTGTATTACTTGGCTTTTTTATTTCTTCACAACATACTCAGAGAATATTCCACATTTTGGGATTTTCTTCAATAGCAATTAGTTATATTTTTCTAAATTGATGCGATTGTGGAAGACAAGCTCTCCTTAGCGGAGAGACCCTGCGCAACTTTACAATGTATGCAAACATGGGAAGGGTGACCACTGAGCTGCTGCTCAACAGTAGAGAACCCTCTCAATAACAATTCATAAACAACCAATGAAGACTTTGAAAGACTGTCTTACAGAGAGACACCTCTTGGCTGCCCTCTTTCTCACTGTGTGACAGCTGTAGTGATTTGCTGTTTCTCTTTAGTGGAACGATTGTAATACTGCATGATTTTACTGCCAGACACCGGTTGGCATTGTGGTCAGACTTCTTTTTTCCCTCCCTTTTAATTAGTTTTTTAAGAATCACTTGTAAATGTATTACTGGGGTCAGCCATTGTATTTAAACTATTGCTTGTATCTGTTTTAGTGAGTACAGTATGTGTATGGTAAGGCCAGTTGAAATTAACATGTCTGTAGAAGATGCTTTTTAAAGGAACACACCTATCACCTTGCATTATTGGGCTGATTTCATACTGTGGCGTCCAGAATCACTTTTGTACTTTTTTCCAAACCAAGTGTTTTAAAACTATTAAAACTGGCTAAACTGTTACTGTGTGTTTGTTTTCATTGACCATATATGTGTGTTTAAGTTTGAGATGTTTGGGACATGTCTTCTGATGACTGTTGGGTGTATAAGTGATGGATGGGAGGAGGAGGAGTACAGAGCATTGGTGGACTGTTTATGGAGCAGGCTGGATGAAATCATCTACTTCTGAACATGGCAAAGAACAAGGAGATGGTGAGTGACTTCAGAAGGAAGAGGACGGCATCACAACCACTGTGTATTCTGCGAGAGGGTGTTGACGTGGTGGAGCACTGCACGTACCTGGGCACACAGACAGCAGACTGCATTGGGAGACCAATAATGAGGCTGTATATATGAAGGAGATAAGCAGACTCTTTCCTGAGGAAGCTGACACCCTTTAATGCACACAGCAAGGTGCTGGAAACCTTCTGT
Organism: Epinephelus fuscoguttatus; assembly: GCF_011397635.1. Classification (NCBI taxonomy): domain Eukaryota; kingdom Metazoa; phylum Chordata; class Actinopteri; order Perciformes; family Serranidae; genus Epinephelus; species Epinephelus fuscoguttatus. The sequence continues at coordinate 41,290,089 of NC_064763.1, read as the reverse complement.
TGTGGCCAGCACACTGTACTTCACTGTAGTCAGCTGGGGGAGCAGACTTAATAAACTAATTCAGACGACTGGCTCTGTGATTGGCTGCAAACCAGATACATGTGAAGCTGTGGTGAAGAGGTGGACACTGAACAAACTTAACTATGATGGATAATCCTGACCAGCCTCCCTAACACCTACTGGACAGACAGTGGAGCTCTTTTTCTGACAGACTGGTTCCGCTTCACTGTCACAAGAGCCGATAGAGGAAATCTTTCCTGCCCAAAGCAATAACAACTCTGCACTTCTATCTAACGGCAGCTGTCATCTTTATAGGTTTCTGTCCCGACTGAACTTCACTCTGTTTGCTCTTTGATAAATTTTGCACATGGTGAATTGGCACATTTCATTCTCCCACTCTACCTCACTGCATTCCTAAAGTAAAACGTCAACAAATTTACACATTGTGTAATGTATGGATCACCAGTATTTTATCTTATGCATACATTTTATGTTTTAATATTTGTATTTTAGTAGTGTATTATGGCATATTCTATATATTGAGTACCGTAAAACTTCAATTAAACGCCTACTCCCTTTTACTAGCCCCATGTGGCTACACATTTTGACATTCTGCAGACTCTGGTGCCCTCAACATTCTGTTACTACTTGACATCAGCGCAGCCTTTGACACAGTGAACCATTCCATCCTCCTACAAAGGCTGCGCCAACAGGGTGTTGAGGGCACTGCACTCGACTGGCTCACCTCCTACCTCACCGACAGGCAACAGTTCGTCTCCCTCTCTGGCCACTCATCCACCCTCTCCCCAGTTACGCAGGGGGTCCCTCAGGGCTCAGTCCCCGGCCCCCTCCTCTTCATCTGCTACCTCTTCCCCCTTGGTCACATCATCCGCAAACTCAACCTGGACTTCCACTGTTAGGCTGACGGCACCCAGATCTACATCACCACCAAACCCACCCAAAACCCTCCCCTCATCCACATCGAAACCTGCATCTCTACAATACAAACATGGCTGACTCACAACTTCCTCAAACTCAACAGTGACAAAACAGAGCTCCTCCTCATAGGCACCAAATCCACTCTCAACAAAACTGGACCCATCTCACTCACTATCGACACCCCGACCATCACCCCCTCCCCCCTGACACGCAATCTTGGCGTTATCCTGGACCCCACCCTCTCCTTCGATCACCATGTCAGCTCCATCGTCAAGACCTCCTACTTCCACCTCCACCACATCGCCAAAATCGGACACTGCCTCTCCCCCCCTGCTGCTGAATCCCTCATCCACGCCTTCATCTCCTCCCGCCTCGACTATTGCAACTCCCTCCTCACTGGCATCACCTCCCATTCCCTCCATAGACTCTAAATGGTTCAAAACTCTGCTGCCTGCCTCCTTACCCACACCCAGTCTTGTGAACACATCACTCCCGTTCTCCACTCCCTCCATTGGCTACCCATCAAACAACGCATCAACTTTAAAATCCTCCTTCTCACTTTCAAAGCTCTTCACCCCATTCCCCCCCATTTTGTTCACTATGTTGTCTTCTGCTTGTTCCCCCGTCTGTCACTACCCCTTTTGTGTTACTATGTAAGCTTCTTTGGGTCATTGAAAAGCGCTATACAAATTAAATGTATTATTATTATTATTATTATTATTATAAACACCTGTCTCATTAGACGCCTGGTCGGGTTGCCAGTTGGTTCTTTTTTATTTTTTTTGTAGAAGTTCTTCAGATGTATGAACCAGGTTGTTGGCTACCTCAAATTTTGTGTCCATTCCTCGATTACCCTGTAATTTATTCATACTTCTTTGGTCCAGTAGGGTCCTCGGATCAAAAGACTCAAAAGGGTTTTTCATAAAAGTTAATCCAAGTTCCTGGTATTGTTTTAACAGGATAAAGTGGTGTTGTGTCTGTGCTGGGCGTTGTACCTACATCTATCTACCTACATTTATTTATTATCTGAACCCTAATTTTTAAACAAGAAATGTGCAAGCAGGTTGGAACGGGTGGAGAAAAGTGTCAGGTGTGATGTGTGATAGAAGAGTAGTAGAAAGGACAGGAGGCAGAGCTGGAGGTAGCAGAGATGAAGATGTTGAGCTTCTTTTTGTGATGAGGATGGATAGGATCAGGAATGAGTACATCAGAGGGACAGCTCATGCTAGATGTTTTGGAGATAAAGTCAGAGAAGCACTGAGATGGTTTGGACATGCTCAGAGGAGGGATAGTGAATATATCGGTAAAAGGATGCTGAGGTGGGAACTGCCAGGCAAGAGGCTGAGAGGAAGACCAAAGAGGAGATATATGGATGTAGTGAAAGAAGACATGAAGTCAGTTGGTGTGAGAGAAGAGGATGTGGAGGATAGGTTTAGATGGACGCAGATGATTCGCTGTGGCGACCCCTAAAGGGAACAGCCGAAAGAAGAAGAAGAAGAAAATAAAGATTCATACTGGTTTAAATAAACAATTTGATTGTATTTCCTGATCTTTGCTGAGCAACACTTCTGTGTGAAAGAATTAAAGACCTCTCCCAAATACAGGCCTGTTGATCTCAGTGATGTAAGCAAATAATAGCCCCCACTATTAAATAAAGTTTTACAGTATGCTGAGGTTCATTTTTTTCTATTGACATTATATTTCCCTCTTCCAGTGTGATTTGTGTATTACTGTGTTTTACTGTCCCTGTGCAATACTGACATAACCTGCTGTTGATAATGTAAGAATCTCTCAATTTGGGATCAGTGAAGTATACCATCCACCCATCCACCCACCCACCCATCCACCCATCCACAGTCTGGCTGGACATCAGAGCCCTCACAGTGTCTCCTATGGGAGATGGAAGGATGAGAGAAATGTGTCCCTGGTGTTGGCATTCAGTTTGATGCATCTGGTTACACTGATATGCTGAGCTCAACACCACCTCTGCTGCAAATACTGTGTGTCATCTGGCTGCTGACATGATGCATCAAGTGAGAACTGCTCATAAAATTCCTGCTGACATCTTGTTTCTAAAGTGTTGAAATGTTTGACAGAGTTCAGACACATCTTGATGACTGCTCACTGTACTCCAAATGACCTGAAAGTGTCAACTTGAAATATCAACTCCCCAATGTGTTGAAACCGCACAGAAGGTCAAGTGAAGTACTTTTGTATCCTGGGACTTTTTAAATATTCAATCAGTCGAGCACGAAATTAAGCAAAATTAGAGATGTTACCGGTGTTTATTCAAATACATAAAATACTTTATAAGTTTAACTTAGCATAGAGAGTGACTCCACTAGTGTAGCTTGACCACTGCAATCCCAGGCCTTATTGATCATGTCATGACCTCTCTAAAAGTCCCTGCCTATAGTTTTTCCTGCTTGTTTTTACTGCAATATTGTGTCCAGGACGCAGACAACTGCTGCTATATAACATTTATTTTGAAGGGTACTTGTTTGGCAACATCTAGAGAGACAATCAAAAAGTGGCAAAGATGAAAAATGGGAAAGCAACCATACCACATGTATATCTATCACATTCAGTGCAGTACAGTGTAAGTTTATCTTGCAAATACAGCGGCGCTCTGTGATACCTATTTACACTCTGCAAAATAATATTTTCCGGATACTGAAGTATGCTGCTTCTTCTTATTTCTCTAAAATAAACTTTTGTATGCCTCTAAATGGCAAACACGACAGTTTACCACGTTACAAGGCGTACTTGAATGCCTCACTTTCTCCATCCGGGTCACTCGGAGTTTCCGCTGGCTAGTGGCTAACTAGCTTAGCTTACATAGTACACTCCAGTTCCCGGTTCGCAAATAAATACAGACGTTTCTACCGAATATAGCTATGTAAAGGCTGAATTAAATACTTTTTGTGTTTTTTATTTTGTCCCCACAATGATGATTACAGTATATGTAGAAAATACGTTTAAATAGTTTTGAGTTAACGCACTGTAAGTTATTTTGTCTGACGAACATTAACGTTAGCTAACTCGGCTAACATTATTTTGCCTGGCTCTGCAGCTCGGAGCAGATTAGCTCCAATATTTAGCAGATACAACAAGCTGGCTGACCCCAACATAAACGAAATCTGAAGTTCAGCTACGAAAGGTAAGTGCGTCATTTCTAATATTTTGTTATACTCATATGGCCTGCGAGATATAAAGTTGACAAAAGCAACTAATGTTAGCTTAACGTAAACCTACTCCATTGCAGCACAGACAGCACAAGATTGTCCTGTATCACAGCTTAAGCAGGTTATTGCCCCTTGTTTATTGTATTGTGAATAGCATCCTCTCATTAACGTTAAAACACGTGTGTTTGTGTCCGTAAAGAAAAGGTAAACATGTATGTATTGATGCTGTAAACTAAGTTTGCTAAACCCTGATTTAGCAAGGTCAGTTGATACACAGGCAGCTGGAAATAACTCTGACTTGAAGTCTTGATGGAGTTTGGTGTGAATGCATCAGTCAGGATCATTGAAGGACTACAGTGTTGTTTCTCACTAATGCTGCAAGTCATTGTAAATGTGTGTTCAGTATGTCGGACTCAGACAGTGACGAGGACCAAGATCGTCCTTTCTCTATCACTGGCTTCCTCTTTGGAAACATCAATGAAGATGGACAGCTGGAGGATGACAGTGTTCTGGACAATGTGGGTGTTTTTCATTATTAATCTTATTATCATTATGCATAGCTTTTAAACTAAGACAATACAACTCACGGTGGAGATTATATATAGTATAGTGTTTTGTTATTTTGTATTTGTCACTGCTTGTTGCAACTTCCTGTTCTGTTTCTGTGGTTTCTTCTCATCCAGGAGTCCAAAAAGCATTTGGCTGGTTTGGGAAATTTAGGTCTTGGCTCACTCATTACAGAGATCACTGCCAATGATGAGGATGATCAAGAGGACAGCAGGGACTCTGGTAGCGTGGACGCAGAAGGTTAGTGTTTAGTATGCTTTAATTGTTATGCTGTATACTGTGCTGTGGATGTTTGCTGTCATTCTGGTAGTTTGTCATTATGTTTCTGATGCAGTATTTTGCACTTCGCACCACTTAATTTTTGCACTCCAAACATTGTTCATAGCTGTCTAGACTCAGTAGTATCCCTGGCACTATGCAAACATTATACACTATGCATAGCCTACTGGAATTTGTAAGTGTCATCATCAAGCACATTTATCCTATGCGAACATTTCTCTGCACCTGTGTGAGGATGTATTGTGCTGCTGCTGTATAAGCTACTGGATGCCTTAATTTCCTTAGGGAAATGAATAAAGTATCTATCTATCTATCTATCTATCTATCTAGTTTAACTGCTGAAAAGAACTGTACTGCATTAATTTCCCCAGACATGTAATTTTCAATATTTCACATTGTCCAGGTTGGGTGAAAAGCACAGAAGATGCAGTTGATTATTCGGACATCAGTGAGGTTGCTGAGGATGAGACAAAGAAGTACCGTCAGGCCATGGGGTCTTTGCAGCCCAGCAGGAAAACAGGTGATCCACTAACAGCTGCTCAGAGTCATATTTGTGTCTGATTGTTGTTAGACTTCATTACAAATTACATCCAACTTTACTACATCTAACACACCTAGCTTTTTTCTTTTTGTCGATACTTTATTTTCTCAAGATGCATTAACCTGATCTCATCTTTATAAATAAAAATATTTTTCCATACCTTTTTTAAAAAACACAAGAAGTTATTTATTTTACAAATATTACAACATTTTTCGCAGCCAAAGTAAAACCTTGTTACTGTTTTTGATTTTTCCATCATATGGTTTTTTTAACACCATTTTCATACGTCTCTACCAAGGATTTCAAAATTTTGTTGGACTGTTCATTTTTATATTAATTTTAATGTAAACATTTATCAACATTTTCAAATTTCTTAATCTTAGATGATGAGGATGACTATGATGCTGACTGCGAGGATATTGATTCTAAACTTATGCCTCCTCCGCCACCACCGAGTTTACCCACCGCTGCTAAGAAAGAGGAACCCTCCTCTCAGAGCACAAATGGTAAGCTTATGTTAATTAGTATGGATGCTGTATTCAGTTTTAGTCTCTGAAGAACACATACTACGCTTGAGCATATAGTAAATGCAATAGCAATTCAGGTTAGGTCTAAGTATTTTAGGTCACACATATCTGATAATGAAGTTTGATTGTGTCTGCTGCTGCTGTGATCTGTCACTGTCTCTCCTCACAGCTGGGGAAGAGGGTGATGGCATCATCCTGCCCTCCATCATTGCACCATCATCTACGGCTGATAAGGTTGACTTCAGCAGCTCCTCAGACTCAGAGTCAGAAACTGACCGTCCTTGCCAGGGCTTGGGGTCTGGAGGCCCCCCAGATAGGCTCACCCTCCCTCTTGCTGGCATCATGCAGAAAGATGCTGCCAAAGCCCTGCCAGGTGTCACAGAGCTTTTCCCCGAGTTCAGGCCTGGAAGGGTAAAGCATCTAGGCAGGCACTGTCCTGAGCTGAGATTTGTCATTACACTTGCTAAAGGTTTATTTTATCATACCAAGTAGTGCACTGACACCTGCTGTCTCTCTGATGTACTACCAGGTGCTCAGGTTCTTACGGCTGTTTGGTCCGGGAAAGAACATGCCATCAGTTTGGAGGAGTGCCCGCAGGAAGAAGAAGCGGAAGCACAGAGACCCTCAGCCTGGGACACCTCCTCCGGAAGGAGAGCCCACAGAGCAGAGCCTGGAGAAGAAATCTGGATGGCTTTACGAGTACGCGGCCCCTCCACCCCCAGAGCAATGTTTGTCTGATGATGAGGTAAGTATTCCAGTGTTACAGGCTACTGTAGGCTCTAATGTCAGTGGGTAGTAATAAGTCATTGTATCCAGCTCTTTACACACTTTTCTGTGCCGCCCAGATAACCATGATGGCTCCAGTAGAATCTAAGTTCTCACAGACTTGCGGCGATGGGGACAAGGAGGCAGAGTCTCGACCGAAAGTAGCAGAATGGAGATATGGTCCAGCACAGCTCTGGTACGACATGCTAGGAGTCTCTGAGGATGGAAGCAACTTCACCTATGGCTTCAAGCTAAAAGACGAGCACACCAGTGAGCCTCAGCAGCAGGACACGCCTAAAGAAATAACAGAGACTGCACATGAGGTATGCAGACACGGACATTTGTAGCTGTAACACGAGAATTATACAGATTGTTTGACTGATATGTGTATCATAATATTTTTAGTTTCAGAGGCTGGATGGCGACGACGATGATAATGAGGATGGAGATAAGGACAGATCTGCCCTCGAGAATGAAGTCTTCCTGATGGTCACTCAACTGAAATGGGAGGATGATATTATCTGGAATGGAGAGGACGTAAAACACAAGGGCACAAAGACTCAGCGAGCCAGTTTGGCAGGATGGCTGCCATCTAGCATGACCCGCAATGCAAATGCTTACAACGCACAGCAGGGTGAGACACTAGGAAAAAATACATGAGTAACTTTGCAGTATATGCATATATGTTTTTGATCAAAATGACATTCTGTCTTACAAAACCTGAAAGACACTGTAGTGATTAAACATTGTGATAAATATTTAATGTGTGTGAAATAAATATAATAATCTATGTAATGTTACAGGTCTGACAAGAAGCAATTCCCAGTTGGTGCCACCTACACCTCCGCCTATGCCCAAAGCTTCTTCAATCTCTGGCTCTAAGCGGGAAAAAAACAGCCATGATAATCAAGGTGAGTTTATTTTTGGGTCACAATACACATGATAGATCCCCCTAACCCTTTTATCTCCAGATAGCCTCTGATTCTCTTTATTAGGGTCCGGGCAGCTAAGCTGCCACGACACTATTGTTATCCTAGGTATTCTTCTTCTTTCCTCTTTCTTCTTCCGAGGAAATCATACTTCCCATGGGTGAAAACTCACCAAACTTTGCACAAAGGTCCAGTCTCATGCCAGATATCCTCAGCTGTAAACTCAAGCCAATAGTCCTGATGGTGGCGCTACAGCAAGCGTCTAAAGTTCAAAACCTTGAAAATTCATAACAAATCAACCATACATGCTACAACTTCACAACTTTCATCAAACTGTAGCCCCAATACTGAAGAAACTTTTGTACATTTAAACCTGTTAAAAATTATGAAGTTCATCACTCTGTTTATTTCAAAAACTGTAAAACTTCTTAAACCTATCTCCTCCCACAATTTTTGCTCAATTGACACCAAACTTGCTACAGAGCATCTTCAGACTGTCCTACACAAACTATGTTTCTCAGATTTTTGATTTATCAAAAATTGAGCCTACAGTGCATCAAAATGTTTGACTGTAAACGGTACTGTAAACATATACATGCAAATTCTTGCTAAATAAATCTTCAATGTTCATGAAAAAATGACAAAATTCTAGAGTCATGGTAGATGATGTGTGCAAATTTCAGAATTTTATCTCAAAAACTGAATTTTTGACAGCATTTTGAATTTTGCTCTAATGTGAACAATTGGAGTCAATGTAAAAATGGCAATTTTAAACATCAGTTTTTCACTTATGGAGCAAATCAATCATTGTTACAAACAAATTACCAACATCTCCATGCTGTCTAGATGCAATATGTGTATTTTCAGATTTTTGTCTTAATAACTGAATTTTTTACAGTGGTTTGAAATCTGCTTTTCCATGCATGGACGGCTGCTAAACCTGCACGTCTGGCTTAGTCAGTTTGTGAAGCTACACATGAATTGTCACTGACTAATTAGCTCAGTGAGATAGAAATTGATTCTTAGTCTCAGAGGTTGTGAGTTCAAGCCTCAGCTGATGCAAAAGGCAGATTGTGTTGCTAAATTCCTAAATGTCTTCCAATTCTTCTGCTTGTTGCTCAGAATTGCCTAAAAATGCCCGGACCCGACCCATTGCTGCACAGCAGCTATAATTTGTTTTTGTTCCTCCGCAGCCTCTCACGAAGAAGACTCTCCCTGGTTCTCGATTTTCCCCATTGACAACGAGGAGTTGGTGTATGGACGCTGGGAAGATAACATTATCTGGGATGACCAGGAGATGGATCACTTGCTCATGCCACCTGTTCTTACACTGGATCCCAATGATGAGAATATCATCCTAGGTATATTCACAGTTTCCGTCTTGTTCAGCTACATATTCACCTCTGTTTTAAAGCTGAATAATCAACACAAAAATTGTTCTTTGCATATATGTTTAATTAATTTGTGTGACTTCCTGTGCAATTTGTATAAACTAAACAGAGCATCTAATGTTAGTTTGTAAGTTCACTAAAACACAGTGTTGTCATCACTGAGGCAGATAGTCTGCATATTTTGACAAACTGTTTCTCTCATAGAAATTCCCAATGAAAAGGAGGAGATGACTTCCCACTCCCCATCAAAAGAGAACAAGAAGGAAACGGCAATCAAGAAGAGCCGCATCCTGCTGGGGAAGACTGGTGTGATAAAAGATGAGCCACAGCAGGTATGCTGCCTCATCAGGGGAAACAGAAGAACATGTTTGATGGTGTGAAATGTCAGATTACAAGGTCTGCTTCTTCAGTGGAGATGTGGGTCATTTGAAACAGAAAATGGTAAATTATGGATTTTAATAAGGAAGAACAAGGCTACTGATGAAGGAGTAGATAATGTTAAATGGAATTGACAGAATACTACTGAATCTGAGACTGCAAAAATCTTGTAAAGTGCCATTATGTGTGAACGGTAACTGTAAAATGTTTGACTGAGAATAGGATCTAACTTAAATGGATGGAGTTTCTGTCTGTCCCTCCGTCCTTTGATTTTCTCCACAATCATTTATCTGATCAGCTTCACACTTTGGAGTGTACTGTTAACGACCCAAAGAAGTGCAGTGTCAAGTGCGAGGTCTGTGTGACATTTTTATTAGTAATTTTTATTAGTGAAAGGAGGCACCTCTTAACCAACAGCATGCTGGGTACAGCTCGCTGTCTGCCACTCGCACAGTCACTACAGTATATTCAAGAACAGATGAGAGACCGGAAATGTTAACACCTTTTTCGTTGCTCTACTTTTTCTGTGGTAACAAAAAAGTAATTTTGAACAAGCTGCAGGGGAGACATAGTAGACTCAAAAGCAGTCCTTCTCCTCCTATTTGTTCTAAGCCAGTCCTCTGTCTCTGTCTGTCTGCTTGGGTGTGTATTTGTGTGTTCATATGTGTGTCTCTGCTTATCGAGCAGAGATACTATCCTGTTAGTAAAATAATATGGAAAAGAAAATAGACTAGATGCTGAAACTACTGCTGCAGATAAGCACTGCATCAAAAGTTTTGGCTTGCTGGGAAGCCGACAGAGGGGCTACAGAGCAGCCTAACTGGTGCCCCAGCTTCAGGGCACTTCCACCTCCTGTCTGAAGTTGAACCCAGGCTTCAGGCACTTAGTAGCACTTCCGCCTCTTGTCTAAACCTGGTATTCTCACCCAGATGTGCTGTCAGGGACCAAAGCTCAGCAGAATCACTGTAAAAGTAGTCTTAAAAGTACTGAGTTTGGCACCCAGCTCTAATTAGCAATGTAACTTTCAGAATAAGCACTTCTGTGTCCAGAAATAGCCCTGCTTTGACTTCTTTGATGGGATAAAATGTTTGTATGAGCTGTTGTATCCAAATGACGCTTGTGCTCTAGCATTTCTATGAGACACACATATGTTGTTGGTGCCAGGTGCATTGCTCAGGACAGAAGGAACCACAGTTTTGAGTGTGAAGTTATTTTGATATGTGTTTTTCAAGAAAGCTGAAGACAGTGACACCATGGGCCTGTGTGTCAGCCTGTTCCGAATGGGCTGTTTTTGAACAGGCATGGCAATAGTTCTGGCAATTCAATTCAAATGACATTACTTTCAGTGGCAAATGTGATTTCTTTCATCTCAGAACATGTCCCAGCCTGAAGTGAAGGACCCCTGGAACCTCTCCAATGATGAGTTCTATTATCCTAAACAGCAGGGGCTGAGGGGAACGTTCGGTGGCAACATTATTCAGGTAAGTAGTGGCCCAGAAAAATGAAGATAGAGCCTACAGGACATAGTCAACATGGAAATGCTTTGAACTGTAGTTTGTACTGTAAAAATGTTGCGGTTGAACTCTGTCAGATCACATAGACACAGAGTCATAACCTGTGAAATAAGCTGACAACAGCTGAAGTCTAGATGTCTTATAGTGTAATGGAGTTAATTTTGTGTCTTAAACAGCACTCCATCCCTGCACTGGAGCTGAGGCAGCCTTTCTTCCCCACTCACATGGGGCCCATGAAGCTGCGCCAGTTTCATCGACCGACTCTGAAGAAGTACTCATTTGGAGCTTTGGCTCAACCAGGTCCCCATCCTGCCCAGCCTCTGCTCAAACACATCAAGAAGAAGGCCAAGGTGGAGCCCTGCTCAAAACAAGCACTCATTCTCTATGAACAAATAACTTAGCAGTGTCTTATCATTTTTGTACAAACATTAATGATGTACTGGGTGTATGTGTTGTTATTATTTTCTGTATAGATGCGAGAGCAGGAGCGTCAGGCGTCAGGTGGAGGAGACATGTTCTTCATGCGAACTCCGCAGGACTTGACAGGCAAAGATGGAGATCTGATCCTGGCAGAGTACAGCGAAGAATACCCCCCTCTCATCATGCAAGTTGGCTTGGCCACCAAGATCAAAAACTACTACAAAAGGGTGAGTTTAGTCTTTAGTTTAGTTTAGTTTGTTTTGTATTTCATTCTGGTATTCTTAATGCAGACTCCATATTTCTACTTTGTTGGATCGAGTTGTTAAAAGACACTATTGCATTGTTTTTGCATTCTTCAGAAACCTGGAAAAGATCCTGGAGCACCTGACTGTAAATATGGAGAGACCGTGTACTGCCACACGTCCCCGTTCCTGGGTTCTCTTCATCCTGGACAGCTGCTCCAGGTCAGCATCGTCACAACCAAAGACTCAGTATTCAGATTAGGTGGATACTTGAAGCATGATTGGTCTGGCAAACCGTGAGATGGTATGTCTTTTTCTTTCAGGCATTTGAAAACAACCTTTTCCGTGCTCCAATCTACCTGCACAAGATGCCAGAGACCGATTTCTTGGTTCTGCGAACGCGCCATGGCCTCTACATTAGAGAGATTGTGGACATTTTTGTAGTTGGTCAGCAGTGCCCCTTGTTTGAGGTTCCAGGGCCCAACTCCAAACGAGCCAATACTCACATCAGAGACTTCCTACAGGTATGTTTAATTGCCTGAACTCTCTCAGAAACTCGAGCTGCTGTAGTTGCAAATGCTCACTTGTCATATCCGAATTCTGCAGGTGTTCATTTACCGCTTGTTCTGGAAGAGCAAGGACCGGCCCCGCAGAATCCGCATGGAAGATATTAAGAAAGCTTTTCCCTCACACTCAGAGAGCAGCATCAGGAAACGGCTAAAACTGTGTGCTGACTTCAAACGTACAGGTAGACCACGCTCATTCATTAATCCTGTTCACCCACCATTCAGTGATGATTATCCTTGGCTGGACTAACCTAACCCAGATGTGTCAGGGCAATGTTGAGGTCATAAAGAGATACTGTGCGTGAGCTCAGCAGTGTGTGTGCTTTAAATTGACAGACAGAAATCTAAAAAGGGAAAGAGCTTTTTACACCTACTATGGATTTTACTCTGAAGGTAAGATGTAGTCTAAGGACAGGGTACAAATCCTGAGTGTTTACATCATCACATATGGTTTTCCACAATACCTTTTCTAACATATATGTACCTATAATGAAAGCTCTGACAAGGACATGTTATTTTGCTCAAAAAATGTGTTCAAGAGCACAATTGCAGATATAAGAAAATGTCTGACAGTGTCTTGTCTTCATGCCAGGGATGGATTCTAACTGGTGGGTGCTGAAGCCTGACTTCAGACTGCCTACAGAGGAGGAGATCAGGGCCATGGTGTCTCCAGAGCAGTGCTGTGCTTACTATAGCATGCTGGTGGCAGAGCAGAGGCTCAAGGTAACAGTATCTGCCCTGAATTACTTCAGACGGTAACACGAGTGAGTGTTGTGGTGCAGCTTGACTTAATTAAGTTATTTTACGCCCTAAGGATGCTGGGTATGGCGAAAAATCCTTCTTTGCTCCAGAGGAGGAGAATGAAGAGGACTTTCAAATGAAGATTGATGATGAGGTATTGATCCTCCTCAAGTGCGTCCTCATAATGAAGTGTCCCAGCCTTGAGATAACACAAAACTTTACCCTGATCCTGTCTCACTCATCCTAGGTGCGGACAGCTCCTTGGAACACAACAAGAGCCTTCATTTCTGCCATGAAGGGGAAATGCCTGTTGGAAGTTACAGGTGTGGCTGATCCCACTGGCTGCGGAGAGGGTTTCTCTTACGTCAAAGTGCCCAACAAGCCCACTCAACAGAAGGTCTGACTGTCTAATGCAAAATCCGCCAACCCTTGTTCTTCACTGTGTAAATATAGACGCTGAAAACTTTGATCCTGTGCATTTTTTCAGGATGACAAAGAGCCGCAGCCTGCTAAGAAGACTGTGACGGGGACAGACGCTGACCTGAGGAGACTCTCACTAAAGAATGCCAAGCAACTGCTGCGCAAGTTTGGTGTTCCAGAGGAAGAGGTAAGACAATGGTGATGCGCAAGCACGTGAAAATGATGTGGGACAGTGTGGTGGTTAAAGAGACTGTCCCCCATCTCTACAACAATCATTGTGTTTATCACATCAACAGATAACTGAAAATAGTCTATTTTCCCATCTTTTATTCACTGTAACTGGAACATGTGCAAAAACTCTGTTTGCAGGTCAGGGTTGAATCATTTTTGCAGATTTGTTAATGGTGAAAAATGCATGGGAGGCATGTGGCTTTACTTTTAGGGTGAGGTTGTTTCACCTTATCTTTCAGGCTTGTTTAAGTGATCATGTGTTTGTATGTGTGGTAGATCAAGAAGCTCTCACGTTGGGAGGTGATTGACGTGGTGAGAACCATGTCCACAGAACAGGCACGCTCAGGCGAGGGACCCATGAGCAAGTTTGCCAGAGGCTCTCGTTTCTCTGTTGCTGAGCACCAGGAGCGCTACAAGGAGGAGTGCCAGAGGATCTTTGACCTGCAGAACAAGTGAGACACTTATTTAGGATGGTGTGTGTTCTTCAGGATTTTGTCTGAGCAAACATTGAGTCCATTTCTTTGTCGCACCCCCGCCACAGAGTGTTAGAGTCGACAGAGGTGCTCTCCACAGACACAGACAGCAGCTCTGCAGAGGACAGTGACTTTGAGGAGATGGGGAAGAACATTGAGAACATGCTCCAGAACAAGAAGACCAGCTCCCAGCTTTCCCGCGAGAGGGAGGAGCAGGAGAGGAAGGAGCTGCAGAGGATGCTGATGGGCGAGGAGAGCGATCGCGACCACAAGGGACGCAAGGAGAGGCGCAAAGGCTTGTGTGAGTTTGAAAGTCAGAGAGCTCTTTATGGTGCACTGGGGACATACTGCATTAGCTGCTGTTTGTGTCTCAAACTGTAAACTTTGCTTTCCTTCACTCTATAGCTAGCTCCCTATCCACCAGCTCCCATAAAGACGATGACACGTCCTCTGTCACCAGCCTAAACTCCTCAGCCACAGGACGGCGACTCAAAATCTATCGCACCTTCAGGGATGAGGACGGCAAGGAGTATGTCCGCTGCGAGACGGTGCGCAAGGCTTCCGTCATTGACGCCTACACCAGGATCAGAACCACCAAGGATGATGAATTCATGTGAGTCTCTCAAACTGTGAGCTTTCATGTCTTAAAGAGGGCATTTGATCATCAGTCTGTTTAATAACTATGGAACCATGTGAGGCTAAGATTATTCACATCGGTATAGCTTGATGTCATGATGATATTAAAGTTCAAAACATTGTTTTGAAAAGTCTGCTCTTAATTGAGCAGTGTGTAATTCATGAAAAAGAAGCAGTGATAATGTTATCATCCTAGCTTTGCAACTTTTAATCAATTTTATAATTGGAATGCATATTAGTTTTGATGTAGCTGCACACAACGTACTGTACATTCAAAAACATTTGTATAACCAACTGCATTATCTCTTGGCAAAACTCAATAAGCACACAGTAAGCTGGCACGCAACCACACGCTTCAAAGAAGGAATTTGTGTAGCATATGAAACACCCTGTGCCACACTGCCTATGTGACATGTCGTGTCCTTGCCTCATGTATTTGGCTGTCAGAGTTTATATTGTAGAAACGCCACTTAATTAGTTCCATGCCATCTTTATAACTGGACCAGTGAATGTAAAACAGCCAGTAATGTGCACCTTTGTGGTTGCAGACGAAAGTTTGCCCTCTTCGATGAGCAGCACAGAGAGGAGATGAGGAAGGAGCGCCGGCGTATTCAAGAGCAGCTGAGGAGGCTGAAGAGAAACCAAGAGAAAGACAAGATCAAGGGACCTCCAGAGAAGAAGGCCAAGAAGGTCAAAGAGAGACCAGACCTCAAGGTAAAAGTAAGCTTGCCGATTCAGTACTATATTCCTCTCTTTTACCTTACTCCTCTTCAGCTTTTAAGTACCCTGCTAGCTACAGTGGCTTTCCATTGGTGTAGATATTATGAACATTTGTAGCGTCGTTCTTTCAATATTATCACATAGCACAAGTAGATTATTTGTCGTGTTCCTTAATGTTTGCCTCTTTTCCCTAGTTAAAGTGCGGCGCATGTGGAGCCATCGGACACATGAGGACCAACAAGTTCTGCCCGCTGTACTATCAGACCAACGCCCCGCCTTCTAACCCAGTTGCCATGACAGAGGAGCAAGAGGAGGAGCTGGAAAAGACTGTCATCCACAATGACAACGAGGAACTGATAAAGGTGGAGGGCACCAAGATTGTGCTGGGCAAACAGCTCATTGAGAGGTAATGGATTGTCCTCATTCCTCCTCTTTAACCATTGGAAAGAATTCTGATCTGTACTCACACTGATGTTTTGCATATGTTGCAAAATTCTCCCCGTATAGACAACATAAACATTCTGAATGGGTCCCTTTATAGTTGTGTTCGAATATTTTGCAGTTTGTTTGTTACACAGCCGGCTCAGGGTGGTAATACTGTGCCACTATGCCCCTTGTTGTGCTGTGTATAAGGTACAGTGGCAGAATGGGGGGACAGAGTGACCTCACCTTTAATTCACCACTGGAGATAGTAACAGTGCCAAAACAATGTCTTTATAAACAGGGCAGGACCACGGGCAGGATGGGCCATTTGCCATTGTCATTATTTATAAAGCACCGCCAACACTTATGTTTTGTGTCACACAGTTGGCCGAGACTTGTTGTTACATGTCACACCCGTTATACCTCTTTGATTCCGTGATGCCAGGAAGTAAAGAAGGGAATTTGTAGCGGCCCTTTAGCATGATCTCCTTGTAAAAAGGACAAATGTGAATGACATCAGCTGACAGGAAGTAAACATGGACACAAGCTGTTGCCTAGCAATGCAGTTCCAGTAAAACAATCAATAAATTAGTGTATTATTTACTCAATTTGGGTCCATGACCAGTAAATCACTCTGATACCTGCAGCGTCAAACTTTTTTTTTCTCCTACAGTGCTGATGAGGTCCGCAGAAAGTCTTTAGTGCTGTGCACTGTGACTACCTCAATGTAAGCAATGTTTTACAACTTGTTCTGGAATATTTTGAACTGAGAGTCTCTTTAGTTGATTTTTTGACCTGTTTTTGTTGCGTAATATTGACAGAAACCCCACAAGGCCATTCACCGCAGACGTACTGACCCCATGGTGACCTTGTCTTCTGTGCTAGAGAGCATCATCAATGACATGCGGGATCACCCCAATGTAAGATCTGCAGGCACACAATCATCCACCTCAACAACATTTTATTGTCCAGTCACCTCCTTTACTGCTCTTCTTTCTGTCTCATCTTCACTAATTCTGTCTCCTCTGTGTAGACATATCCATTCCACACCCCAGTCAATGCCAAGGTTGTGAAGGACTACTATAAGATCATCACACGGCCTATGGATCTGCAGACGCTGAGGGAGAATGTTCGTAAACGAATGTACCCATCAAGAGAGGAGTTCCGTGAAGCAGTGGAAGTCATCGTCAAAAACAGTGCAACTTACAATGGTAAAGCTATAAGAACATGCTCTTCTCATTTCTGCTGTATGTTACGGCACGGCTCGACTCAACCTGCTTGGAGCAGTTTCCACCGGCAAAAGTTGTAGATAGTACCTGGTACTGTTTTTATGTGCCGTGTCGGTCGAGGTTTCGAGCGAGCTGAGCCGATACAAGAAGGTAAACACTGCAGATCACTGATTGGTGAGCGAGAATCTGCGATACCACAACGCAGGACACCTGCACAAACCTGCCATTTTTAAACAACCAAGCTACTGTCAATAGCGACCGCGATTTTTGTAGTCACTTGACCCAGATTTTAAAAAATTGCAGCTCACAAAACCACAGTGTGGTCAATTGATGAAGGGCAGATGTTCCACAGTTTGGTTGCTAATGAAAGGATGGATGGTACAACATGAAGTGTGTTGCAGTGAAGATGATATCACATCAGTTTCATATGGCAGTGCTGTGGCAATGAACTGAGAATCCCACCTACATTGAGGGTGATGTCTGCAAGGGAAATTAAGTTGAGAAAAGCATCTGGTACCACAAGTAAATAAGGTTTTTGGCACCCTCTCCTGAAAACAGATTTAGATCTTACTCTGAATTCACTAAGACTTCACATCAAAGTTTTAAGATGGCTCTCTCTCTTTGTTCCTCCAGGGGCAAAACATCCAATAACACAGGTAGCACAGTCCATGCTGGACCTGTGCGATACTAAACTTAAAGAGGTGAGTGTTTATGTATATATGTATGTATGTATATGTTTTGTCTTATTTCACATCTTCCTGCCTTTTTGTTTATTTTCACATTAACCATGAAACCTGTGTGTGTGTCTGTGTGTGTGTGCGTGTGTGCGCAGAAGGAGGACAGGCTGGTGAGGCTGGAGAAAGCCATCAACCCCTTGCTGGATGATGATGATCAGGTGGCCTTCTCCTTCATCCTGGACAACATTGTAACCCAGAAGATGATGGTGGTTCCTGACGTGAGTCCCCTCTTCCGACCATTTTCTGTTACCTCAGTCACTGTGAGAGCACTGATCAGTTCACATGCAGAATAAGTTCATGATCTCCTTCCTTAACTCCTCCCTTCACTGTAGTCATGGCCGTTTCACCATCCTGTCAACAAAAAGTTTGTGCCTGATTATTATAAAGTGATCGTAAACCCAATGGATCTGGAGAGCATCCGCAAGGTGAGAGTCATTCAAGGTGTCAAGCTTGAAACATCTAAACTTATTTAATATTTTTAATATCAGCAATATAAATACGTTCATCTGCGTATCTGTATTTCATCTTTCAACAGAACATCTCCAAACACAAATACCAGAACCGAGATGCGTTCCTTTCAGACGTCAGTCTCATCCATGCCAACAGTATCAAATACAATGGTAAATGTGTTGACATCACTGATATTATGACCTCTGAGCGTGTTTCTCTTAAAACTGTGTGACTAAGGGCAGAGTTATATGGTTTAGCAAAGGTGTTAAAAGCACTGTTACTCACTGTGTCTTTCACAGGCCCAGACAGTCCTTACACCAAGACAGCCCTGGACATTGTCAATGTGTGCAAGCAAACCTTGGCAGAGGTACGTTGAGTCTTGACGTATAGTTATCTCTTTTTTAATGGCAGGAAGAAGGGTCATGTTCACAAGTATTTATGCAGAAAGTTACATATGGTTGGGTTTTACTGTTTAATCAGAATCGCTGCAGTACACTGCAGGGAACAGTGACTGCGTTAATATGCACAGAGTATTGAGGTTTGTGCCCTATTCTGAAAAAGACAATATTCCTACTAAGCTGTTTACATGGCTGAAAAAAATTAATATTCCCATTTACATGCAGCCGTGCAAACTCGGATTAATGCGTCAGTTGTGCCATTCTGCGTCTTTACTTAAGAATAGGAATTTGTTTTCAAAGTTATCTCTCTGTGGTGGACTTGTTCGACCGTGGGGACACAGCATCCCTCTTTTATTCCTGCAGCCATCGTCTTGAAAAGATCTACGCTGCAATGTTTGCATATGTCCAACAACCTGTTGATATCAAAGTCTTTGGTAATGTCTAAAAGTAGGTGTGTTTCTCAGTCCGACCATAATTGTGGGGCTTTTCTTTTGGGCGTGCATCTTTACCACAGCCTTACAAATTGTTGGCAGGTTAGTTTGTGTACATCTCCATGACAATGCACAGAGCTGACTGTAAACAGACAAGAGGCCGTGTGTCACAAACTGTAGTTAAAAAACCTCATACAAACATATATATATACAAACCCGAATACTATTGGCATTTCCATCGTCTTAATTGGAACGTGCTACATCGGAAAAAGGCCTAATTTGGAATATATCATTGACATGACCTCTATCAAATTCAGAATGCTGTCATATTTGTAATAATAGCAGAATATGAGTGTGCATGTTAACGTAGTCAGTGTAAAAGAATTAAATAAATGTACAGTCATAATAAGGCTTCTCCATCTAATGAATAGTTATCCCCTCTTTTGTTCACACACCCTCTTATTGTAGAAATAATTTAATTTGATTCAGACTATTTCAACATATATTTTTATGAGCAGGAAAAACAATCATTGTGGTAATAATAACCTGTTTTGCCTTTAGTACGATGAGCACTTGACCCAGTTGGAGAAGGACATCTCTACTGCCAAAGAGGCGGCTCTAGATGCAGCAGACTTGGAGTGTTTGGACCCAATGACACCAGGACCATACACGCCGCAGGTAGGAGAGCAGCCAGGGCTCAGTTTTTATTTACTAGCACTGTAAATGTTGGGTCCCTGGGTATCTTGCTACATTGACAATAGATTTAGGCCTCCAGCTGTAGCATGCCACTTCAGGCAGTCCTAACTTTTCTATGTGCAGTAGTCTCCTTATCATACTTTGTAGTTCTCCTGACCCTTTTATTTCTTCACTCGTTCTTAGCACTAACTCTCCTTTCCAGACTTTCATGTTTCATCTCTACAATCTAGTTTCCTCACTGTAGTGTCTCCTTTTTCCCCACGCTGTTTTTCTCCTTCACTCCTGCCGTCTCCTGTCTCTCCCTTTGTGTGTGTGTGTGTGGGGGTGTGTGTGTGTGTGTGTGTCGCTCTCTGTGGTGTTGGCAAGCCTGCTGATCTGTTTGACAGCGGGGCTTCAGGGAGTCTACCCAGAGAGACCAGCAGCCTTTTCTCTGAAGGACCTCTAGTGGTTGCTCCAGAGAAGAGAGGGGGGCAGGTATGGAGAGAGATAGAAATAAGGCTCGTAACCACATGCCACCTCTCCTCAAACTTTCCTCAGAGCACCCAGCTTCACTACAGGCTTTTGTTGTACTTACTTGTGTTAGTTTGTCACACTAGAAAATTACAACGTTACAGCATGTAATGAGTGTAGTTTATTTGCCTCTTGGCTCTGCCTTTCAGCAAGAGTGTACTCAGACTTTTATCATCCTTCCCCTCAGGGTCGCCACAGCAGAAGACCCGGGGAGGAAGAGTCAGATGTGGACATTGAAGGCTTTGAGGAGGAAGATGATGGCAAACCTAAGACTCCTGCTCCTGTAAGAAAGACAGATTTATTGAAAGGTTACGTAGCTGGTATGACGTCAGCACATAGACGTATGAAAATGTACAAACAAATGTATGCAAGTGGCTATATGAAAATCACTCAAAGTTCAGGCTACATCATTGTTGTGGCCTAAAATTCGGTACACACACATCATTGTCCACAATTGTAGTTGGATCTATTTCTTTCCCCACCATCAGTTTTTATTTTTGTCAGACAGAAATTGCACAAAACTCCACTATTTAATTCTAAAAAGTGTTTTTAATTATTTACTGTTAATGAATTGTGCTTTTATTGATACTTACTTCTTAGTTATTATCTATGACACACCTGTCTGTCTTGTCTTTTTAGGCAGAGGATGCAGATGGAGATCTCGAGGACGAAGATGATGAAGAGGACATGCTGCTGCCGCCTCGCAGACGGCTGCACGACCAGGAGGATGAGGAGGAGGAGGACGACGACAGACTTTCAAACCGCCCAGCCCAAGCCAGTGTGCTGTACCAGGACCTGCTCATGTCTGATGGAGAAGATGATGCGAGCGAAGAGGAAGGCGACAACCCTTTCTCCTGTATGTCCATCTGCAGTGGCTGCGGAGAGTGGTCACAGATATACTAATGAATAGAACAAAAATAAGCATGTCTGTAGGATAAAAGATGAAAGCAGTGTTGTGTTGCAAATATTCACTTAACATTATAAAATGCATATTTAATGCTGTCAGTGTGAGAAGACAGGAGACTCAGCAGTGATCAAACAATAATCAGTCCTCTCTGAATATTATCTGCAGCCTTGTGTGTTTTGTGTGACATCCCGATTCGTTGTGTGTGTGTCCCCTCCAGCCATACAGCTGTCAGAGAGTGGTAGCGACTCTGACAGAGAAGTGGATGTGCGTCCCGCCCCTCCACGGAGAGCTCAAGACACAGCTCGCATGGGCATGGAGCAAGACGAGAGCATGATGTCATATGAAGGGGACGGGCCTGATGAGCCACACATGGAAGACAGCAATGTCAGGTACAACTGGCCCAGGAGCCAATAACACTCTGCAACAGTGCTCAAGAAGGCAGTAACTTAAATCTCTGAAATGTGAACAGTTTACAAGCAACTTGTTGAAGTGAATATAGATATTTGTTCTTCAGGGAAAGTAAGCCTTTAGATTTCTTTTTATCTACTGAAAACACGCTTGCACTGATGTACACATCAAATTGGAATTGGTAACATTTCAGTCCTGGTGCTGTCAGAAAATGCAGTTTAATACTATATCATACATTCCTTAAGTAGCTACTTTGACAAACACATTGCATTTCCTGTGACGGACTCACAATAAACCCCCTTTTTGCACTAGTTAAATGAATTTATTGTGACACAGCAGCAAGAGTTCTGTTTTTATTAGCAGTAATTTGATGCAGCCATAATAAGGCTTTAAAGGGATAGTGCACCCAAAAATGTAAATTCAGCCATTATCTACTCACCCATATGCCGAGGGAGGCTCAGGTGAAGTTTTAGAGTCCTCACATCACTTGCAGAGATCCAAGGGGAGAGGAGGTAGCAACACAACTCCACCTAAAATATCTCCCCGACATAACTGTCTCACCGCACACACATGAGCTTGGTGTCCACAGAGAGGCAGTCAGAGCTACAGGCTACAGTGAGGCTAAAAACAGAGTTCAAATGACATTTTTCCAAACAACTTTTTATGGCGGGGCTTCAGGACACTTGGATCACTACGGACGAGCAGTATGGAGATATTTTGTGGTTTCAATGATGTGTTTTTGGACGTTTGAATCTGGGGCGCCGTCAGCCTCCATTAGGTGGAGTTGTGAACTGCAAACGGTGAAGCTGAAGTTAATGAGATCTAATGACAAACAGTAAGGCTGGATTGCAGTCATTGTTTCTTATGAACCTCACATGTGGTAAATAAGGTGATTTGAGTCCAGCATGAGGATGGCGGACTTTGCCACTAACAATAAAACTACTGTATAAAGAAGTAATTACTGAATGTAAATATATTCAACAGCTACTGCTTAAAAATGCCAGTCATAAATGGTTCCAAAAGTTTGTGTTCTCAAAGATCTCAAGGAGAGGGACGATGCAGTTCAACAGAATTCCAACACAGAGCATGAAACTCGTGCTGCACATCTCTACTTGTCCTCAGTTGGTCTTTTACATGTACAGTGTAATTACCCCTCCTTCCTTCCTTCCTTCCTTCCTTCCTTCCAGCTATGGCAGCTACGAGGAGACAGAGAGCAGGAGTCAGATGCAGGCCTCCAGCATGGGAAACGGAGAAGACTATGGCATCAGTGAAGAGGAGGAGGAAGATGAAGAAGATGAAGCACGGAGAAGAGGCCCAGCTGTGCTCTCCCAGGTCCAGCTCAGTGAAGACGAGGAAAGCGAAGAATTCAGATCTATAGGAGGAGACAGCGACATGGACTCTGACAACTAGTGACATTTTCTTGTGGTTTTTAGTATTAAGACGACACTGTGCATAATTACAGTTTTAAAATTGAGAAAATGTTTGTACATACTTTATTTTGTAAATGATCTTTAATGTTTATAGCTTCCTGCTCTGCTGTTGTACCTACACTACAGGGACACACAACACACTGTAAATTTGAGTTTGCCTTTTATATGTTGAATAAATGTCATGAATCATGTGTGTATCTTGACATGGACGTGTGTACAGTTGTTTTGCACTGTTTTAACTCATTCATATTAGTTCTCACGAATAGTTGAGCAACTTTGTCTGCCCCACTTCCTGATTGAAAAAAGAGAATAAACATACTGAAGTTAACATGCAGCTCTTTCTTTAAAAAAAAAAAAAATCATACATCACTAACAGACACTGAGCTACAGTATGATGTCATGAAACATGTTCCTCTTCCTCTGTTGAAATTTACACCAGACATTGATTACAGGAACAAAGTCTGTGTTTAGTGTTCTGATGGAGCTTTAACACCTCAGTCACCTAAACCTCAGTGAGCATAGTTAATGCAAGTGGTGTAACCAGTCTGTACAAATTTTCTCTTGTCTTGAGTGATTCAGGTAGAAGTGGATCAGGTTAGTGCAGTTTGTTTTTCATGCTGATATATTTAACTTTCATTAAACCAACATATTTAAGATGTGACTGGGAGAAGAAGAAACTACTGTAATAAACAAACTAGTCAAATGAAAACACATGTAAATATATTTAAATCCACAGTGCTCAAAAGCTAATTTACCATCCTTTGATTCTGGTTTAATTTAATTTTCAGTAAAACTGAGTGAACGTGTTGTATAGTGAAACCAACGGAGGTCATTTTGACCCCAGTATAAAATAACTGAAATAAACCCACAGTCATTCAAACTCCTTTGTCTTTCAGCACACGGAGACCTTGGTCTCAGTGTGACCCACTGTCAAAATAAAGGCTGAATAAATGTAATCAAACTATGAACATTACACGCTACAGGCAATTAAAGCACATGATCATGCTCATGCTATGCCCAGGGCAAACTGGCATGTGACAGGTACATTCTGTCTGCGTTTCAGGAGCAACACCTTTTTCCAGCCGAGCGTTGATGTCCACAGCTGCAGGTGGAGTTTTTGTTGAACTGCTTCCTTGAATTTGATAGTCTTAAAACCTTTTATTATGAAATGATGTAATGTATTTCTGACTTTGAGCATCATCTTACCTCAGAGGAGCAGTATTCAGTGTTGTCGAAAGAGGAGACGAGGAAATCTGCATCTGTCCTCTTCAAAATGACTGACTTGACCTGATACTGCAAATTAAGACCCAGGACCCATTGTGGTCCCCTGTGCCCCAGTGCATTGGCACTTTTTATAAACACTAATAAAAACAGAGATAGAGAACAATAATCTGAAGTCGTTCGGAGCAAACTGATTGATGAAGTCCTGAAAAATCTGAATGGCAGAATAAAGCACCTCTGAGATATGACAAGATGCAGGAAGAGGACAACCACTGAAAGACAAGAAACTGGGTTGGATATTAGGATTTTATTCAACGGTTAGTGGTTGAAAATGATGGCAGACATTCTGACATGTCTCATAGGAGAAGCACATGTGTACAGTAATAATGTAAATTACACCATTACTTACACCTGTGCTTGTCATTTAGGTGAGCTTACTCCACAGACCTAGCATTGAGCTTGAACCAGTGATTTCTTTGACTTGATTTCTAAATAATCAGTTTGAAATTTACAGACAGTTCATCATTTACAATGATTAAAACACAAAAGCTTAAACAATTCATTTGCTATCAAAATAGTTGCCAGTTCATTTTCTCACTAGGACACAGAAATGGAACCATCAATACATAGCAATACTTAGAACATGTGGATTTGTCTTCTTAATAAAGACATAAAAGTAGCAGAGGACTTTTATTTTGACAAAATTAAAGACATTTACAGCATGAACTGATGAAGAAAATATTCAAATTGACCAGTATGCAGGAAATTAAGTGTTTGACGCTCAAACTTTTCTGGCGTAAGACCCCTAAACCTCCTGTTTGATGTGTCCCCCCAGAATTGAAGAAAAACCTACACCCCTGCTTCGATACGTATTTCATCCCTTTCATATATAGCAAACAGTTCTCTAAGTGTAAGACAAACAGACAGATATTTATTTTCTATAGCATTTTCCTCAGTTATAAATAGTGGTATGTTTTATGCAGAACATTTTGTCTAGAGTTCAATCAGACCACCACAGCTGCCGTAACTTGATAAATTCATAATTAAAACTACATATAAAATAATCAAAAACATTACTGACAGTAGAGAGTACTCTAACACCAAACTGGACGGCCACAAATATATAAATGCATCTGAACTCATTACATTTTAGTATTTTTTTGTTAAAGAATGTTTTTGTCACATGTATCATCTGAACTGGTATATCTCACTCTGATTGCTACACATTGATAAACATCTGTACGGTCACTTTATTCTTTTAAATCATTTCATTTGTGCTGCATGTAGAGCATTTAATGGCTCTCATTCAGCAGCAAAGAGCAAACAGGAGATCAAAGAGAGATGAACAAAACAGACTTTTGATGGATTTGCTGTGACTCAAAGCTACAGCAGTGTAAACATGTCAGGTGACATGCTGGAACACAGTTAAAGAAATTAGCCTTCCCTGAGAGAAGTCATAACGTCTACTAGAGCTGCGTTACATAGAAACGTGTAAAAGCTTAAATAATCACCTCAGGGTGTGAGAAACAGCTGAACAATCAAAGTAGTGAATGACAATACGTTTCAGGAAGAAACTGCACCAACACCACACCTCAGTCTATTTCCTGGTAACACACACATTTCATATTGTGCACAGGTCACCTCTTTAGTTGTTCTTACTTGATTGTAAGCTGCACACTTCCTGTTGCAACACTTCTGCAGAAAACAGCCTACTCATTCAGTTCATTCAGCTGCACTTCACTTCCACATTCAAACCAGCACTGAACTGTACGTCACGAACTTTATGATCCACGCTGATAAACTTTGAATTCTATCCAAGCACAATATGTTGCATGTAAAGAATTAGTTACAACACTGATTACTGACTACAGCACAGAGCATTATTTTTTGCTTTCATTTTTTCAACACCATCTCAGATGGGTGGATATATCTGCACAGCAGGCAGAGATCCCCCTGACATTCTTTTGACTTCAATATTTAAAACACATTATTTACAGTGGGTTATCTTTCAAAGAACACAACACTGCCTGGCTTCACCTCACATGTAATAAAAAATCCAGCCCTCCAGGACGCTTCTGTCAGGTGTTGCTCCCAGTATTGCCAGCTACTTCTTGTGTTTCAGACGAAGATGATTTAGATCCCATCTGATGGAAACTTCAGGCAGACACAGTACAGCAGTAGAACATTAATTCCTACTGTTATGATTATGCAAGCAGCCCATACAAGCACATTAATACATGATAAGAGATAGTAATGTTCTAATGTTTTGATTCTAGGTTGACATAATATTTCTATCTTTGTGTGGATGACACATTTCTGCCCCAAGCCACTGTGGTCGACCTTTCAGGTGAGGCAAAAACACGTCCATGAAGAGACAAGTATCCCTTCGCAGGGTGAGGGATCCTGCAGGGGCTGAGAGACTGAGACCTCAGCAGTCTCTTCACAGCCGCCGTCCGGTCTGAGGAGTTTCTCACTGAGTGCAACGAGCTGTTGGAGTTCGTGTGTGCTGCGGAGAGTGACGGAGACCAGCAACTTGACCTAGATGATGCACCTGAGAAAACAATTAGGACCAATTTAGACTGATTAGACATATAAGGTAAAAAAAAGTTTTAACTTGAATTGCAGTGTGAGGAAATAGATGCAAACCTGATGGTGGGTAAGCAGGGATTTGTTCAGCAGACTGGTAGTTGTTATCGTCGTCGATGTCTAAACTTCTGCTGTTCCTCACAGCCTGGAGGGAGCGGAGGCTGGTCCGCAGAGGTGACCTGGTCCTGCCTGGTGATGCTGCCGCAAAACACATCAGGGTCATCATATCTGGGGCCACCCATAGAACTGGCTGGGCCCCTGAAAATGTCCCGTGAATAGTTAGAGCGACACTATCACCCTCTTTCTCACAGGTAGTGGTGAGCCTGGTGACCTTCGGTGACGCTAGGGGAGCGGAAGGATTTTGTGTTGAGCGAGGAGCGGCTATTTTTTTTAAAAGGTGGAGCGGAGCCTTATCTCTCACTCCAATTTCGCTCCGGTCAGTCATGCCCCACCCAGAATGCATCTTTGCACCTGTGCACACCCACACTATTTTCTTTCAAAACTATGGAGTTTACTGTGTACTTCAGAAAAGAAACTGAGAAGAGAAGCGGCGGTACCTTGGAGAACGGTCCCTAACTGCGGGGAGGGGCAAGAGGGCTTCCCCGGAGGTCGGCCGCTTAACCTGGTCCGTTTCCTCCACACTTTGACTTATTTCCACCCTGCCGACAGCGGTACCGTGGAGAATGGTCCCTAACTGCGACAAGAGGGGAGAGGGCTTCCCCGGAGAATCTACCAAGCTCATGTTTTATTTGTGAATAGAAGATTACAGGTTAGGGTGGTACGACGCAGTTTTTTTGAGCAGAGTGGTGAGCGAGTGGAGCGGGATAACATTTATGATGGAGTGGAGAGGAGCGGAGCGAAGAATGCGAAGAACCAAGCGGAGCAGACAAGCGGCGCAAAGTGACAGGTCTGCGAGCGAAGAGCGGAAATTTTCATCCGCTCCACTCACATGCTCTGATATCGGTTTAAAGACGTCTCCAGCTCTCTCTTTATCTTCTCCTTTATTTTCTTGCATCCTGGTTTATACGCAGGTCCAGCCATCTGTAGTTTTTTCATACCATTTTCAAGAAAGGGCGATAGTTCAAGGTCACTGTGACCTTGCATCCATCTCATTCTTGTGAACGTGATATCTCAAGAACACTTTGAGGGAATTTCTTCTTCATATTTGGCATAAAAGTTCACTTGGACTCAACAATGAACTGATTAGAGTTTGGTGGTCATAGATCAAAGGTCAGGGTCACTGTGACCTTGCATCCATCTCATCCTTGTGAATACGATATCTCAAGAACACCTTCAGGGAATTTCTTCAAATTTGGCACAAACATTCAGTTAGACTTTAAGATGGACTGATTGGAATTTGGTGGTCAAAGGTCAAGGTCACTGTGATCTTGCGTCTGTCTCAAGTCCTTGAGGGAATTTTCTAAAATTTGGCACAAACGTCCACTTGGACCCAAGAATGGACTCAAGTGGAATTTGGTGGTTGAAGGTCAAAGGTCAAGGTCACCATAACCTCACAAAACATGTTTTTGGCTGTAACTTAAAAATGAATATGCTATTCGTATGTAATTCATATGCTGACATTTTATATCCAAAAGGTCAGAGGTAAACTTCACTGAAAAATCATAATGTTCTGCCAAAAAATACACTTTGATTCAGTATTTCTTTTTCTACTAAAGTTCGCTCTTCTTCACACAACCATACAATAATATAATACATCATAGCCCCTGTTTTAATCTAATGAGGCCTTCGATAATACAGGAGTAGCATATTAATGAAAATAGAATAGAAAATGTCTGTAGCTATCAGACCAGCAATACAGATAAAGAAGAAAACCTGTGTGTGCTCTGTGTACCTTGATTCTGAGCCCGTTTCAGCAGCTTGAGCTGGGCGACCTGCTGGTGCAGTCTAGCCAGAGTTGGACTTTGGCAGCCCTGCCTTGCTACTGATGATGGTGAGCGGTGAGGGGAAGAGCTCAGTGATGACAGACCGGACTGCCAACAGGAGGAAGACGAAGGCGTAGTTTTATTTCCTGGAGTGAAGTCATTGATATTTTCACCAGTGGTGTTAAAATAAGACGGAAACATCAAAAGTGACTCGGGGCTTCTCCCAGCAGGTGTGGAAACATAGTCCTGTCTCAAACCTGCAAAATATGGACCAAGGTTATTGCAATTCAACCGTCAGCGAGTATGTAGTGTACTCTAGATCATCACAGACACTCCTCTGTACTCACTGGCTTCCTGTATGCGAGCCATGATGTGGACATCTGTCATGTCCTGCAGTTTGTAGCTTGGGGTTATGGAGTCATGGGGGAGGCTCAGCTCATCACCTGTGCAGATTAATGAATACAAAACACATGCTACTAAAATATGTGATATTAAAGAAACTTTTCTGGACATATATAAAGATTGTCTGTGAGCAGACATTAATTTGCACTTAAAAACTGGATTCCTACATGAAGTAAGGTGGATCCAAAAACTCTCTTTATTGTATTACCTGAACCATCGGAGACATTATTGTGTGTGGTGCTGACAGATGTTTTGTTCATAGAGGAGCTCACACTACGATGGAAAACTGCAGGACGTCTGTAGAAGTGACTGCTTGATCCTGACAATACAGAGAGAGGGCATTAGTTAAACCCCTGAACAAACTGATCACCCTTAGAAGAATCTTTTCTGATCAAACATATTTGCAGGACAGTGAGTAAATCTGTGCTGCTACTTGCTCACTTTGATCCAGCCTGTTCATCAGTGAACGACACGCCGCCTCCATCTCAGGACTGGGGTTATCCAGGACGTGTCGACACCATCTCAGAGCAGACTCACTTCTCTCTACGAACGCCTGCTTCTTTGGAGACTCATACAACCTGTGAGGAACACTTCAGTCACTAGGTGCTCATCCCACTCCTGGTCCATGTAAAGGGAAACTTTACCAGTCAGACTGAGAAGTTAGCTCTCCTGATGAGCATCCACCTCATGAGCTACCAGCACCTTAAAGAACAGGTCATCCCTGTGGTGTTATTCATCAGTCTAGATTGTTCTGGTGTGAGTTGCTGATGTTGGGATAAACTGTCCCTTAATGTGTCTTTTAAAGTGTTTGGTGACTTGGCCGATGGATAAAACCTGGGTTTGTGTTTTTTTTAAATTTCATGTTGTCCCACCCTTACTAAAGTTAGACCAGAATAACTTAAATACTTTTCCTCATCTCAAGTCCCAATCTCAGAGAATATTACTGAAGGTCTGGTGGCACCTACCAGCTCTCTTCATCCTGCACATCATCCTCAACATCAAGGAGCTCTACTGAATCCAAAGCGGACTCTTCTTCCTGTGACCCATCGCTGTCCCAGTTGTCTTTTGGACAGTTAAAGTTGTACAATATCCCATCCGTGGCACGGCGAGGTAAGGGGGAATTACACGCTGACTTCAAATGATCTAGTCGTATTCTAGCGTCCATGGCAAATGACCGATTGTTACAGCTCTTGACTCTTGCTTGCTCGTCGTCCCCCCAGATGCTGCAGTACGGATCTGAATTTCCCTCCAGCCTCACAGAGCTGCTTTCCAGCTTACTACAGAGAAGATGATGGTTTGCATTTTCATCAAACTCCACCGGCCGATTGCAAAAGTACCGGCTCCAGTCGCCCTGCAGTTGGTTTTGGAGTTCCATTTTCTCAGTAAAATCTTCAGACCTTATTGCTTCTTCGAGCTATTGTCCAGTTACGTTTCATTCCACCTCAACCCTCCATAATGAGGATGTCAGCTGAGTCAGGATCGGACAAAAGTCTCCAGTTTAAACAATGTGATTTTTAAAAGTTCCAATTCTTGCTCTGCACAGACAGGAACTGTGCTTTACTGTAACATCTACTGACCCAGATTGGTTGAGTGGGGCTGTTAAGTACAGACACCCAACAGATTGGATGGATTTAAAGGAGCATCATGAGCTTATGTGGATTAAAGAGTCCATGAGTTGCCACTGAGAAAGAAAAAGAGCCACTCAACATCACACCATCAAGATTGATATGAACAACAATACCAATAGGCTACTCGTAGTAGTAGCTAATAATATTTGTCTGCTTTTGTTGTTGAGTTATCATGTCACATTGCTGTTTAGCTCTCATGGACATTTTAACTCTTTACATTCAGCGCATCATGAAGGAATGAGTGCAGCTGGTTTCTTTGGTTCTCATATTCGGTGCTTATTACTAAATGCTTGTGGTTGGCTGTTTTCAAATGCACTTGACTCACTCATCACACCCGAGGAAGTCGTACTGAGAAGTGAGGTTAGATTTGGCTTCTCACGCTCTCTCTAACACACACAGACACACACCCACATACAAGCAGATTAACATAAGATTTACAGCCTCTTACAACCACGTGAGTGATACCTCAGTGTCTCCTCCTTTCGCACCCAAACTCCAGGGATCAAGTGCCACATGTACCCATTCTAAACCATTCTTTCAACAAAGTTATATTGAAGCCATGGACACTAAATTAACTGAACATTATGGTCAGCTAGCTTGCATTTACTGTATCAGAGCTTGTTAATATTTTTAAGTGGCTGAGCTTTATGGGTCCATATCTAAAAAAAAAATCTAACAAAAGTCAAGAGGCAAGAAGATGCACTGTAACGCTGGCCTGGTCTTTGTCTGTTTCTTTTAACTATGCTATGATAACATGACTTTTTAGACAGGTGAAACACTTTACAGCAGAAAGATGCCATAAAACAAATAGTCAATTTCCAATTTAAAGGTCCAGTCGGGGGTGGAGTATGAGACAATGGGCCCCCTTACCTCCTTGTGATTGTTAGCCATCTTTATGTGGTTTTGTGTCTCTTTTTGGTTGTTTTGCATCTTTTTTTAGACTTTTTGTGTCTCCATGTTTTCATTTTGAGCCTCCTCCTGATGGGTACGTGTTAATTTGAGTGACATTTTGCAGGTGGGCACCAGGGGGGCTCCTGATGCTTTGGGCACCTGGGCCTGTGGCAGTAGGCCCGATCAGTAACCCATCCATGGGGCAGTGTGTAGGATTTTGTGGCGTCTAGCGGTGGCATTGCAGAACTGAAACTTCTCCTGTGTGCCAAGCATGTAGGAGAACTCCGTTGGCCAACACGCAAAGGTGAATGGCCAGTATTTGGTTTGTCCATTCTGAGCTACTGTAGAAACAAAAAAGCAGACTCCGTGGGAGAGGACCCGCTGCATATGTAGACATAAATGCCTCATACTAATGACAACACAAGGATTCTAATTTTCGGGGTCTCAGGCGGACGTCACATTTTGGGTTTACTTGACCTCATACTGTATTTCATTCTACTTTACTTAGACCTGTTGTCCTTGTTCACCGATGCTTTTTTGTCCCATCTTGTGGCCCTGCTGGAGCGCAGAGACGACGATCAAACTTGACTATCTAGAGAAAGTAAAAGTTGTAACAAGGTTTCCGTCAGTGAACATGTGGAAGGATCATTACACTAATCCATGTCAAAACAAGACGGTAGCCAATTCTGCCAAGTCATGCTGCATTCCAGGCAAGTTTCTGAGCCCGTAAGTCACCACTTCAAGTCACGAATCACGACTTCATAGCGTTCCAGGCAAGTCACGCCAAACTCTCAAAGCAACATGGCGGACTGTGCGGGGTTTATGTTTTTTTATCATCACTTCTGTCACCAAAGGTGCCACTTCCTTGCTCATTTGAGCGAAACGGAGGAAGAGAAACGGCGCATAAGGTCACAGATGCTTTTATACTTTTTATTTTACGTTATCTGTGTGTTTGGAAATGTATTTTGTATTGATTTATTCTTACACTGGAAACTAGCTGTTAGAGCGGCTGCCAATAATGCGTCAACATTAGGGTTATTTTATGTCTATTTCTCACCGTGTATCACCTGCATCAACACCGCATCCATGAGGCTGCCATTGTTGTTTAGAGGAGTAAGGTCATTGGTTTAGAGGGCTGTGTGACGTCAGAAAGCGTAACTGGGAGTACATCAATCTGGTATGAGCTCACAGGTGGTAAGTTACGGGTATGACTGCCGTTCCAGTGCACTATCACGGGTAGAAGGTTGTAAAAACACGAGTTAGGGAGCGATCACACCGAGATGAAACGCTAGAAACGCGACGCCAGTAAAAACCATTGTTTTCCTATGATATGGCGCATCTGACTGGCATTCAAGCGTCTTTTTAGACTGGTGTTTTTGTCAACGCTTCTTTTTCGACGTGTGTAGACGCTGAAAAGTTAAAATATTTTCAACTTTTTGAGCGTCAGATGCCAGTAGCTAGCGTGCATTGAATAAGCGCTTCCAGCATTTCACGAGTCTCTGAAGCGTCTCTAGCGTCTCATTTCTGTGTGATCGCCCCCTACAGGTTGCCTGGAACGCGCCATCAGTCTGCAGCCGACCCCGACACAAAAGTGGACAAGGTCCAAAACCTGATCACATTTTGTGGTTGAAACTTGTTTATCTATGATTAATAGTGTTTGTAGTTTGATATGGCAACAAATTTGACCAATTTTAGTAACAAGCTATGACACTGTTAATAGAGTGTGCCTGGGCTGACGTCAAAACCCGGAAGTTTAGCATCGCGCTGGTTCCCGGAAGAGAAAGTGAATGTGATTTTTGCATTGCGTTTTGGGTTATGTCAGAAAATAAGCTCTGTGGCTAACACAAGTTTATGATACTTACAGGTTTTGTTCAGTGAGATAATCTTCACATATGAACACCTTTCATACCGCATTTGAAGCTTAAATGCGATCGCCAGAAGTAAAAAGCTAACGTTAGGCTTTAACGGACTACATGACTACTCCACGGTCGCATGACTCTTGACGTCAGCGCCACTAAGCTAAAAACATTGTATAATGGGGAAATCGGACTGTTTAAGCTAAATAAGAAGCTGTAATGGCGGACTGCCAGCACTCTCGCCTGTTCGGGGGTGATGACGTTTAATGTCCCCGACAGGGTTTGTAGTCGTATTGAGCAACTTGTTAGCAACCGCCTTTTTTACAACACGTAAAAGCTTCAAAATTTACAAGTAGGGTATTTACTGACGTGTTTTATGTCGTAGAACAAAACCTGAAACTCGCTTAAGCTTTTGTTAACCACAGACCTTACTTGAGGCATTTTACCAAAATCCCATTCAAAAAACGTATTGACTTTTAGACGAGAGAACCGGAAGTGCTAAAAGCGCTAACGGAGTTCCGGGTTTACTGGCACACTCTATTAGGGAGTACTCATTTGAGGACAGTGGGACTTTATTGTCATTGACAATGTTTAGTTTTTTATACTTAGCAGGTCCTACTGATCCCAAATAGCAAATAGGAGAAATTAAAAATGCATACCAAACAAAAGTTCAGGTCTCAAGAAGATAAACTAATAAAAAAAGTTGTGATTTCTGCCGACAGAGTCCCTGAAATCCGACACACTGGACCTTTAAGGCCACAATACAAAAAGTATCAATGAAAGCTAGTCTGGGGCAGTTAGTGGCCGCTTTGGTAAGGAACCGGAACCAAGGCGAGTGAGACAGGATCCGGAATTAGATGGATGCGCCTTTCCGTCAAAATAAAAGCACCAAGCGAATAAAAATGCGGTGAAACTTTAATTTAAAGAATATAATTGAAAAGAAAAGTCCCAAGCCATTAAGTTAATCGATTTTCTTACACCCATCATCACCCCAAATCGATGGTGCGCCAGAATTTAAAGTTTTACTTTGGTGAACACTTTTAGTTTGGTGAATTTGATGAATTCAGCATCCGCTCTCAAAATTCAGAGTGAATAAAAACCGTGACGTAAAAGAAATAGTGTTTACTTACACTTTATTAATTAGTTATTTCAAATGTCCAGAGTGAACTGTCATACCCCAGTGTAATTATATAATGTCAGTGCTGTTGTTTCTGTTGGTGGCGTGGACAAAACATTTCACTTGACATTCACTTCACAATAAAATGATTTGGCCGCATTCTCTTGGCTGAGCTTTTTAATAGATCAGGTTATAGTCCACCGCAGGTAGCTCTCCATGACTCACTGTCCCCTCCCAAAACACATTGTTATCAACCCTGCCCTGGCCTCAAACAAAACAAAGCAGGTGAGGAGGAGGAGGAGGAGGTGTCTGATGATGCGCCCTTCACCTCACCGCCCACCGGCTTGTTTCCTCGTCGTCATCGCTGATGTCTCCCTGCCGTGTCACACAGGGCTATCAACACCGACCGGCTGTACCTCTTCAACTGCCACTAAAAAGACAGCAACATGGCGTACCTCCAGGACGACATTCCCGTGTAAAATGTGGATTAACGAGCGACAGACAACACAGTGAAGCAGCACCTGTGCGCCGCAGCGGGGGAAATGCAGGACGACAGCGGCAAAGCAGCACTCGGGAGCCCCGCTGTAGCAAGTGCACCCACAGCGCAGGTAGGAGCGGAGCTTTGTTGTTCAGGCTCTTCGCCGCCAGGTCCTCACTCACATAGCACCATGTTAGAGTTTAAGACTCGCGTTAGACTCTGAAAGCAGTGTGGGACGACTTCATGTCACCTTACGGGACTCCCTGGTGTCGTGGCAGGACAGATAACATTGCTCCAGATGAAGCAGTCCAACCTGTCCGTCCACATCGCGCTCACCTCCCGGGCTTCAGCCCAGCAGTCACTCTGTGGACAGACGAGATAAAGCCTGAGCTCCAACACATGTGTTTGTCCACACTTTTCACAGCGTTTTTCCACCTCACCTGTTCAGCTGTGTAACACTATCAAGGCGTTGGCATTAAACTGAGTTGTCCCCTGAGTTGCAGCTTTGGACTGTTAAAATAATGCTGACCAGACTTCAAGAGCAGTATTTGCTTTTTTACACAACACCCAGAGCTCTCATATTCACATTCAGCCCGAGTTATGTAATGTACAGTGGTCCCTTTTTCAGCAGTTATAAAGTCCTCTGTAAATCGAATCACTTACTCGACTAGAGCAGCAACGATCAGCTGATTAATCGATTGGTTGATACACAGCAAAGCAGTGTCAACACTTAAAGGCTTGTAATATAATTTATTAATTGTTGCTAGAGATGCACTGATACCACTTCTTCCTTCCCGATACTGATTCCGATCCCTGAACCTTAGGTATCTGCCGATACCGAGTACCGATCCGATACCAGCGCGTAGAATAAAAGTGGATGGGATATGAACTGTTGTATGTCTCAACTCCTAAAACGCTATGTAAAATATTAAGAAATAAATACATAATAGTAGAATCAATGCCATACAACTTTTTTATTATTATTATTATTATTATTCTCCAGTGTTGACACAGATCAAGACGCAGGTTAAAGTGCAGCCACACAATTTGGCAAAAAAGACATTTCAAAGGCTACAGTAGAATGCTTTTTAAATTCCGCTCCGTTTCCGTTTCGTTTGCCTGTAGCGTGCGTATGCGTAATGACGTGAGGCATTACGTGGTATCGGATTGGTCATAGGCTGTACTCGCCGATACCCGATACCACATTTTAGGCAGTATCAGAGGCATTTTTGATACTGGTATCGGTACAGCTCTAGTTGTTGCAGTACCTTTTCAAGCATACATACCAAAAAATACTTAGCTCCACCATCTCAGTTGTGTTAAATAAGTAAATAAATATTATATGTTTTGGATGCTCTATGTTTTACATTCTCTGGTGGTGCTGCCATCTGGGTCTGGACATCTGCCCAAAGTTTTTTTTTTATCTCAGTTAAGCTCTTTTCCGATTTAAACACAGTTATATATAAATTTTAATGATTAAATTGATTAATCAAAAAAAGAGAAAATATTGAAAATAGTTATTATACTTTGATATTAAAATAAGTATAAATTAGTATAAATCTTGTATTGTTAATGTACACATGACCTCTTGCCTGCTGATTATGATTAATATTGTTTTTTTGCTCTCTAAGCACAGCCTTTGATGCTGTACATTGAATCCTATGCAGTCACCTTGGTTTACCTGAAGAACTGCAATTTGTTTAGCACATTCCCCTGTCATCCTGTCACCTCACTGCATTGTGCAGTACCTTAAGTCCCAGGGTCATACTTTGATGTCTCAATTATGGAAAAGTATAGGGCCGCAGGCATAAGGTAAAAAAATAACAGGAGATTTTTTTTTTTAATTTAATAATTCATAAATAAAGTTGAAAATGCTGAGAACAAATTTTTACATTTTTTTTTTTTTGCACTTTGAGAATAAAGTCGAAATGTCAAGAATAAGTCAAATGTTAAGGATAAAGCTGAATTGTCAGTTCTGGTTCATCAAATCATGTCTTCTGATACATCATACCCACTCTGTATGGCACAAAGGTGTAACCATGGATACCCTTGCATTTTTCCATTACCAGCTTTCAGCTTTCAGTTTGCAAGAATGCAGCCACCTCTTTCAGGTTTGTGTGGTTTCTCCCTCTGAACAGATACAGTTTTCGGCACAGTCTTCTCAACGTCCTGATACTCATTACTACACTGGGTTTATGGTCTAAAAGAGAAATAATGTCCTCGTTATGAAAAGTGTTTCAGATGCACAGTTTCACAAATTCATCTAAACAAGTCATTTTGTAGAGGCAGCCATGAGAGCTGACACTAGTACTTTATTCTCAAAAGTTTGAATTTAATATTAAAATGTTAAGTTCACTCTCAACATTTCAGCTTTATTCTTGGAATGCATATTTTGTCTTATGCCTGCCACTACTACTGATAGTTCAACTTTATTCTAAAAAGTTTACTTTCTTCTTAACATTTTAACTTTATTCTTGTAGTGCAAACAAACAAACCTTCCTCCTTTCATTTATTTCCCCTTATACCTGGCCCTAATACTCTTCCGCATTTTATGTCTCTGTGTGTCATATATTAACATATGTAAAACTTGGAGAAACAAGAAATCTCAGAAAGACATTACATTTTGGACGACTCACAACTTGGGCATCATTTTATTGGGTTTATGGTTATTGTATTTGTGTTTCATTGGAATAACTGATGAATTAATATTCATCTTTAAACACGTAGCAATGACAGCAACAGCACACAAAGCAGAAGCCCTGCTGTTATCAAAGTGTGACTTCCTCCCTGCGACCTGACGTGAGAAAACAGTTCCCTTCTTGTTTAGAGGTGGGTGGCCTGCAGGAAGGAAGAGGAAGAAATAGTCCAGTTGGTGGTTGGAACACGTCATGATAGACAGACACTGTAAACTTTACACAAAGCCTGTCAGTCACTTGACAAATTGAATAACCCACTAATCATTTTGCACAATTCTATACAATCCACAGATAAACAATTTGACTACCAGATTTTCACTGATATCTGTAGCACTGTATATCTCCTCTCTGACTCTTTGAAATGTTATTTTATTTCCTCTAGAATTCAGTACACTTGAACGGGCATGCTGTTACTCAGAATGGCCACAACTCAACACCTACGCCTGCACCACAACCACACTTGGACTCCCAAGCCTCGAGTCGTGCACCCTCTCCAACTCCGGTAATCCAGAGGGAGCAGTGGGGAGGGAAGTATGAGTTCCTGCTCTCCTGTATCGGATACTGTGTGGGACTGGGGAACGTGTGGCGGTTCCCGTACCTTTGTTATCGCAATGGAGGAGGTGAGCACTCTACAAGCATTTTCACTGCCCTCTGAAGTCTGGAATACTTTAAATGCCTGGGTGTACCATATGTCTGTAATAATTTGTTGCGCCTATCTGGGCAAGAGGCCCTCTTTGCCCTGCCCTGGGGTGTGCACTGTCCTAATCACGCTGGCTTATTCTCCACACAAAGTCCAGAGCTCTCCATGGCAGCCTTTGGTACAGGGAGCCATGACACAAGACATTTACTAATCCTATGAGTTTTCCTTGATTGCACACCAGACACTATGTCTAACCCAGCTTAATACAGTATGCATATCCATCTGGAATCAGACATGTTGGAGCTTGACTGACAGTAAAGTAGAATAACATCAGTCTGTGAAGCTGCCACCTAGACAGAGATCGTATGAGTGAAACCTGCCTATACAGGCCATCTTTATGCAGCTGCGCAAAGTAATTGCAGTGGATGTCTCCCCCAGCACCACCCTTCCTCAAACAGCCATATTTTTATTCTTCGCAGGTGTGTTTCTCATCCCGTACTTCATTATGCTCTTTGTTACGGGCGTTCCACTCTTCCTCATGGAGCTAAGCTTAGGCCAGTACGGAGCAGCTGGCCCCATCACAGTGTGGAAATGCTGCCCTCTGCTCAAAGGTATGTATCGTGCTGCTTATCTCGGCGTTTACACACTTACACACACTGTAATCCAGTGACACAAACTTCAAACCCTTTAGAGATGGTTATGTCAGGGTGGGGACCTAATGTGATTAGTTAGTTTTAAATTGTATAGAAATATTGGATCACAATTCTCCAGGAATCTTGAGCATCCAGTTTGAACCATGTGTAATGATTATGCAGGACCTCACATGACATCACAATGCCTGTGTCACCAGTCAGTCCAGACTAACATTATAGTCAAGGAAATAACTGGCTGGCTGTCATCAGTTTGTCACCCCACTGACATACGTCATGTGGCTAACCTTAGAAATTTCTAAGAGCTCTGCAGCTCATTTTCTAAATATAAACATCTCATGAGGAAACATGCAGGAACTCACAAAAATAGAGCCGGAAAAGCAGGTTTATCATAAGAGTAGTTTTGATGTTAAACTTGAAATGCCAGCAGCAGGTTGGCATGCTGAATTATGAGGGATGGAGTTGCTCTAAGTATTGTAAAAGGAAATAATAGTTTCTGGTATACATGCACAGCATTAAGTGTAAGTGTCTGGCATGCTGCATTTAAAGGTACAGTTGCCCCCAAAATCAAAAATACACATTTTTTCTTTTACCTGCAGTGCTGTTTATCAATCTAGATTGTTTTGGTAGGAGTTGCTGAGTGCTGACGACATTGTCCATGGAGATTTCTGCCTTCTCTCGAATATAATTGAACTAGATGTCACTCAGCTTGTGGTGCTCAAAGTGCCAAAAAATGCAGAGTACAGTGCAGACGTCTCTATGGCTGATATCTCCAACACTCAGCAGCTCACACCAAAACAATCTAGACTGATAAGTAGTGCTACATTGGAGAGGAAAAATAAGTCTTTCGATTTTGGGGTGACCTGTTCCTTTAAGGGGTGATACACTGAGATGTTCATTGAATGTGTATTTTTTTGTTTGAGCATGTCCAACTACCACTTAATACAACAGGGGTTCATAACTTCCTGTTTATTGAAATGACACAACCAATATCTCATATGGTATCCTTACACATGTATATCCTGTTTTTCTGAGATACTAAAGGCTGTGTCTCTTCATGTAGGTATTGGCATCGGGATGATCTGTGTGTCCACACTGGTGTGTCTCTACTATAACGTCATCATAGCATGGACATTTTACTACCTGGGCAGCTCGTTCCAGAGCCCTCTGCCCTGGTCCTGTGATGCTATAGCCAACACAGCTCTCTGTGGAAACGGCACCACTGGCAACAGCTCCACCGGTAGAGGCCTCAGCCCCACAGAAATATTCTGGAAGTAAGTTTGTCTTTTTTTAATTGTAAAATTAAACAAAATCAAGCCTAAAGTGTTTTATTACTGTGGACTGCTTTAGACTGATAAATGTCTACCGTACAACAGGGGCGTTAGTAGGCATACAGCTGTGCAGGGGCACAGGCCCCCAGTCAGAAGCCGACCCCCCCCTCCACACACACACAACACATATAGATTTACAATACTGCCTTACTAAATATAAATGCCACTCAAACTTACAGACGACTTACAAAAGCACTATGGTGAGACGTATGACATACAGAAAGTTAGCCTGTACTAGATGTTTGACAACATTTATTTATATTTGCATGAACCTCAACAGGTTTAACAGAGCTCTATCTGTAAGCAAATATAAACACTTTTGATTTCAGCCATTGAACCTTTCAATTCCTCCTTCTGTAGCACACCAAACATAATCAAGTAAGCCTTCTACAAGAGGGAATATCACCAAAAACAGATTTACACAGTCTTACAATCTTACAAATCAACAGGCACAAAATAAAGAACATACACACAAATAACAATATTTCAGTCCAGCTACTGAACTTTTCAATCTTACTGTAGCACAATAAATGTAATCGAGAAGACACACACACTACAAGAGGGAATATTACCAAAAAAGTCAAAATCTTAAATTTAAAGTACCTGATATGGTCTGAAAAGGTATTCCCATGATTGGGTAGATTTTTAAATGAGCCCGCCCACAGGCTTGAAAATGGCATTTCCGAACGCTATCTAAAGTGAACCTAAACTAGCCATAGTTTCATTTGGGGTCGTGATTTGCGAGACTCATGTTTTTGCCGTTGACACAACAGACAAAAAGTTTGAACCACTAGACTTTTAACCAGATG
This sequence comes from Epinephelus fuscoguttatus, assembly GCF_011397635.1. Taxonomy (NCBI): domain Eukaryota; kingdom Metazoa; phylum Chordata; class Actinopteri; order Perciformes; family Serranidae; genus Epinephelus; species Epinephelus fuscoguttatus. Next base: position 41,248,818 of record NC_064763.1, on the reverse strand, counting down.
ATCTTACCTCCCTCCACCTCATTCTCATCTCTCCTTGCTGCTTCCCTGTCCCTGCCTCCTCTGTTCTGCAGAAAGAATTTCCTTATGTCCATGATGACGGTAACTCATCAATGTGTAGTGGTATTATATACTACGCTTCGGCTTTATTTGACAACACGTGTGGGCTACTGTCCACTGATAAATTTGCACCGCAGGCCGCAGCAGATTGCGTTCCACCTCCAATTTCGCGCGGATGCGTGCTAGGCTTCATGCACGTTCCATTCACTGAATATGTACGGACGCACCCAATGCCTGCAAGTGCAACTCCGGCCCTAGTACGTGGTTGAAGTAGGAAGAAATTGTGCCCATGCTATTCTTCCTTGACACATCAGTCATGGCGTAGCCCTACGGATACTCAGTAATGAAAAAAAATAGGCTTATTTATGAAATTTGATTAGGAATTTTTACAGGTTTACCAAGGCGCATGCCCCGGTGAAAAGTGTCTGGCGACGCGCCTGCTGTACAACTCCATCTCCAGGACTTGTAACTGGCTCTGGCAGTATGCTGCGCACTAACATTGTTCAAATGTTTTTCTTCAACAAACACAAGCATTCTTTACGATGAATGGACTCTTCAAACTAGTTAATCTGTCACCTTCTCAGCTAATGTGAGTCAGGACTTTGCGGCTACACCAAACACAATTCCTTATGCTGTATAACACCTGCATAATACATAAGACTTCCCATTTGCCAATTAAAACATTATGATGTTATATAACAACAGGTGTAAAGCCTTATGACTGTGGTACTTTACAAGTTAAGCATCACAGTTACTCCTCAGCTCTCTGAATACGTTTTGCACGAAAGGTTCTGCTGTATTTCAAACATGGAGGAGAAGGTTGTTCTTCAGCCACAATGCCTCAGTGACAGCTTACTGCCTGCTCCACGTAAAAATACATCTTTATTGATATACAGCAAACAAACTAAAAGGGTTCAGACTGAGGCACTGTATAATATCTAGTTTGGTAAACCCATCCCCAGAGCCTACTCTCAAAAAGCATGGCAGGCACTCAGAGGCAGTGAGAGGCCATTTTTCTCGTGAACTCTGCCCCTTCACCTTGGGCCCTGTTTCCACCTGGTGTTACAATGCATCATGGGTGATCAGATCGCAAGTGGACAGCTCAAAGTACCGGTGTGAATGCACCCAACACATCCTCAGTGCTTCTTGACATCTGACTGCTCAGACCACATTCAGAGGTGGTCTGGGCTGCATGTGGCCACATTCTTTCAGCAGCGTGTATGCTAATGTGTCCTGGGCCACATTGAAGGACTGCCTACTAGGTTGATGTCTTTGCTTATCGGATTTTCCGCTGCAAATTAACTGTATGTTGCTGCCCTGGGCTAGTGGCCAGTTCAACGCCTGCCCCATTAGCATGAGCGAACACAGCAACTGTTGTTAAACGCCTCAGTAACCTCACACCCACACCGAGATGGCTGCACTCTATCATCAAACCATTATTTTCTGCCAGTTTCCGCTGGGGATCAATAAAGTATGCCTGATTTCTAAATAACAGTTCGGTGAATCTTCCCATCCTCACTGACACATGCGTGCTCTGCTGTATTAATTTTTTATTACTCCGCTGGTGAGGAATAGAATTCATTTAATTGAGTTGAGAAGTGTAGCAGCACAAAGAGAGCAGAAACCACAGCCTTTTTGCCTATAAACTGAAATACAAGCACAGTACTTCATACTCAGCTGTATGAGTGCTGTTTTTTCTTTCGACAGATGCCTTCCTGGTCATTAATAAACCCAGCCCAGCGACCATACCTTGTGTATTGTGCGTCAGTTAATGTGTAATAAGTCTAGTCATAGGTGTGGTAAGAGGTGTGCTGTTTTATATGCTTGTGTTTCTCTTGTGTCGTGCAGTGAGCGTGTGCTGGGTGTAGTATACAGTGAGGGCCTCCACGACCCAGGCCCTGTCCGGTGGCCCTTGGCTCTGTGCCTCCTGGCTGCCTGGATCATCATCTTCCTTTGTATGCTCAAGGGCATCCGCAGCTCTGGCAAGGTGAATGTCAACACAATGTTGTTATTGTCAGCTCCCACAAAACACACACACACACACACACACACACACACACAATCCTGCCCTTTACTGACATATCATGTCTAATGTGTCTGTGCTGTCTGTGCTTTCAGGTGGTTTATGTAACGGCTACCTTCCCGTATTTTGTGCTGATTGTTTTAATCATAAGAGGTGCCACACTGGAAGGCTCTCTTCAGGGCATTGCTTTCTACCTCACACCAGACTGGAGCCGATTATCTAATGCTCAGGTATTTCAGATGGCGCACTGAGGAGTCTGTGAACACTATAATGACTTGTTGCTGCTTTATATTTTCATTGTTTAAGGCGTATTTCTGTCTGATAAATTGCAGGTGTGGAATGACGCAGCCTCACAGATCTTCTACTCCTTAGGTATTGGAGTTGGAGGGCTGCTCTCTATGGCCTCTTACAATAAGTTTGACAACAATGTCATCAGGTGAGTTTGTGCTGAGCTGTGATGTTTGCTTTGTTGTTGCGGCCATGATGTTTGTTCAGTCCTCTTAACCGTGGTTCTGTTTATTTCAGGGACACTTTGATTATCACCACAGGAAACTGCAGCACCAGCTTCTTTGCTGGATTTGCTATATTCTCAATCCTGGGTCACATGGCGTGGAAGAAGGGGGTGCCTGTCGGAGAGGTGGCAGATACAGGTAGTTACTGTGCTCATTTTTTCAGTGTAACTTAGGCTCTGTTTCTTTGTGTAAAGCAGCTTCTATTACAGAGCAGTGAGGTAGCCATTTTGTATCCCCTCCACTCAAAACTTTGACCTTCTTATACTGACTTGTATCTGTGCAAAGTCTGTCACTTGAGACGTGTTTCTACATTCCTCTACGGGAGGAGGCAATGTCTGTCCACTTTCCTAAAAGCTTCAGGATTCAAATGTACCCAGGCAAGCTACATTAGGTACGTCACCAATTCGAAAGCCAGTCGCTGTCTAATAAACATGTGTCAGCTGGAAAAAAGACATTGATACAGCACCGGCAAAGAAACTGGAAAAGGTTTTGACAGCAAACTTGATAGAGTGTGCAGTTTTTGGATGTAAACCAGACCCTGAAGCTTCCTTCCACTATATACCAAAAATCCCACTGTAGCACATGTTACTGTACATTTGTGTACAACCACTAATGCTAGGTCACCCACTGCCAGTTAGCCTGTAAGCTAACAAGCTAACAAACTTCTGCTCTATACAAACATTACCTTGTTGAACTTGATGTGTTCTTTTTTGCCCTAGGTCCTGGGTTAGCCTTCGTTGCTTACCCAGAGGCCCTTGCTCTACTGCCAGGCTCTGTGTTCTGGTCCATTATGTTCTTCCTCATGCTCTTTATGCTGGGGATCGATACACTGGTAAGGCCACACACCACGCATAGATATGACCAATTATAAAGATGTGTGAGTCCACCTCGTTGTGATTGATACCTTCCACTCTGCTGCTTCACAGTTTGGAAACATGGAGGGCATCGTCACGGCCGTGCTGGATGAGTTTCCACATCTCAGAGCGAACTCACTGCAAAAGTCCTTGTTCTTGGGCATTCTGTGTTTTTGCTTCTACCTGATGGGTCTCCTGTTGGTGACTAATGTGAGTGTGTTGAACTGTAGTTGGTGATAAATGTGGCTGCAAATGCATCTTTTCTGTGGTCAGACTCACATTCCTCCATGCTGTGTGTGTGTGTCCTCATAGGGAGGGATTTACTGGTTCACTCTCATTGACTCCTTCAGCACTAGCTTTGGCCTCATCATCATCACCCTCTTCATGTGCATTGGCATCTCCTTCTTCTACGGTAGCCCATCACAAACCGCTAACCCTCACACCAAACTCTTCATAACACCCCATCATTCCTTCATAGAAGTTTGAGTCATTCAGGACCTGTGATGTTTAGCAAGTTGTAAAAGACGAGAAGCTTCCTGTGTTGTGAATGCTTCAGTTTCTATATATTATATTCAGCAGCAAGCAAAGAGACATTAGTATTTGAATGTTGACAGCAACGAAATGCTAAATATTGAAATTTAAACACCACTGAATTCATTTTCATACTTTGAAAACCATTTATCTACATCAGGGTGTCCGCGGGGTCTTAAAAAGTATTAAAAGTTGATAAATCAAATGTCAGAATATTAAGGTCCTTAAAAAGTATTAAAAAGTCTTAATCGCAATTTTATGAAGTATTAAATTTTCTTGGCATTCAAGCTTTGACAAAAAGTATCCATGAATGTATAATTTATTTTCGTCCTCGTGACTATTACAAACAAAGATGTGTAGGTAGACACACTCGGACTGCCACTCGGGGCCGTGCGCGTACCTGTGCGACATCACACGACGGCGCACGTCCAGGCGGCAAACAGAGGAGCAAAAGACAATAAAGAATCCTTCTCATCTTATGAGTTCTGTTGTATGTTTGTGCTCCGTAGATTTAATTGCAACCTACAACTGTTTAGTAAGTTAAAGATGCGTTGCTGCTAACAACAGCTTGAAGTGGCGATGAGTGCTTACGGTTTTTTTGGAAGGTCTTAAAAAAGGTATTGAAGTTAACCTCAGGATTCCTGCATATACCCTGTACATGCATTTGATTTGAATTCACCTCAGTTTCTTGATTTGCAGTTTCAAAAGCTGAATTAGATTTTTTTTTTTTTTTAAACAAATTCAGACCCAAAACTTCACATTTCAGAGTTTCATAAAAGTAGATTCAGAATGCTCAAACTGAAATGGTCAAGTTCCAATCCAAAAATTCAGGTTGAACATTTTCAAATAGCAGCACTCAGGCTACCCAGGACAGGACATGCATGTTATTTACAGCCAGCTGCACAAAACCAGCGCAAACTGGACAGCTTACCAGAGCCCGTTGCTCCTCCTGCTGGTCAGTTTTGCTCAATTTGCTGTACTGTGTGCAGTATTCTTTTTTCAGTTTTACACCATTTTGGTAACAAGATAAACACATTATCCTCTGCTCTGTTGTCCCTGTGATTTCTGGGTTGTTCCAGGGTTCCTAACATTCATGTCTTTACTCTATCAGGAGTCAACCAGTTTTGTCAGGACATCATTGATATGATCCGCCACTGCCCTCCCTGGTGCACCAAAGTGCTGCTTTACTTCAAAGCATGCTGGGTTTTCTGCACTCCGTTTCTTCTGCTGGTGAGTGAACACATCAGTATTAATAGCAGTATATGTTGTTAGTAGACGCAGTATAACATCAGCATTGGTTATCTGTAATTAGTATGACACATGCCTTTCAGAATCTATCTATTAAACTTCCGTAAACACAGCTGGCTTTTTGTGTTGTCTGATATCTTTTCTAAAAACCTGGCTGCACTGAGGTTGACAGGTTTTATATAACTGCTGTGCTAAATCTCATATGATATCCTCACAGTATTGTTGGTTTGCATCAGTTACACTATCCATGTGACATCACTCCCACTATTATCTCTGCTGCACTTGTCACCTGAAGCAAAATTCCCATTTACAGTAAAGCTACTTGATATAGAAATGTTGCATATGGAGTCAAAGGGTAATCTGATGAGGGGTGAGACACTGTGCTGTCCCAGTAAGTTGTTAAAATGTTATCATAAACTGAGGGAGAACAAAGTATAACTCAGTTACTAACTTCTACAAATGTGTCACCTACCAAACTAAAATGACATTGACACTTTGAAATGTAGCCAACTGTGCTAAAATCTTCACAACAGCAGTTGTGAATAATTCAAGAGGAGAACCTGACATTCAATCTGAGCCCCCCTCCAGCTTGTAGCATCTCTCTGCTGGCCTCCTCATTCACTCTTCTTCTGTTGCCATTGTTGCTTCTTTGTGTGGATGACACATTCCTCTGCTCACTCCAGTTCATCCTGACCTACATCTTCATCGAGATGTACAGAACTTCACTCCGCTACGGCTCCTATGTGTATCCACTGTGGGGGAAAGCACTGGGCGTGTGCATGGGTGCTACCTGCTGTCTACAGATCCTCATCTGGGCCATCGTGGCCATCAGCAGGGAAACCGGAACACTGAAAGACGTCAGTATCACCACTATGTCATTCTGTCACTGTGAGGTCCGGTTACACCTCACCGTACAGTTCAGACTGTCACTGCTGTGCCTGTCAAAATAAAAAACACTGGTGGATGAAATGGCCTCTCACTGTCTCTTGCTTTTCTTTTGCAGCGTTTCCAAAAAACGATTCGACCTCTGAATTCCTGGAGGGTAAACAACTTGAACAGCACCGGGAGAGTCGAGGAGCGTGTGGAGCCCGAGAGGGTGGAGGCTCCGTTCACCGTCACGCTCACAGACATGGACTTCACAGCAATGACATGGGAGATGGGAAGCCAGGCGTGACAGCGTGGAGAGCAGGGATGAACACTTAGTGATAAACAACCTGTGTTGTCAAGAGACAGAGGAATTTATTATTATTTGTTATGTACGTTCTTCGCCCCAGCTAGGCTCTGGTGGCTGTGTCTGAACAGACTGTGTGTCCTGCAGGGCAGAGTGGATTATTGCTTTATTTATATCATTACGGATATTTGAATTGTACTTTTTAATTTTTTTTTTACACTGTGTAGAATGTAAGGTTAACAGCTGTAAAGTTTATATCGTCTTCATCCAGGATAACATAATGGGACCCTACCAGGACATCTGGATGTTGATGATGAAGCAGGACATCTGCCGATCTTATTTATTATCATAATAGCATAGTAGAATTAATTTTCCTGGACAGCAGTCAACACCAGCTTAAGATCCGAATTTCATTCATCATGTACAACAAAAGAGGGACAAAAAAAGTGCAGTGACTCTTGACTGTTACCTTCAACGTGCACAGATGGACCTGGAGCGGTGACCACAAATCATCGGCCTGCAGTAATAAATGAGTCAGGAATACTTTTAATCCATTTTACTTTTTAAAACAAACAACTGCTAGAATCACTGCTAGAGTAAATAATTCAATTTAAAAAAATGAACTTTCCAAAGGAACTATTGAGCACTGTCTATGTGTCCATATGTCTGATCATTTGCATTTCAGTTTGAGGGAAAAGGCAGTTTCTATACTAGTATTGTAGACAGGCTTTTAAGTGGGACTAACTATCTTTTGTTATCTTTAGAGAAAAAAATGATAGGCGTCAGTGGGTATCTACACACACACACGTAGGTTTTTAGTTTATTATGTTCACTGGAACTTGGCTTTGGCAGTTCTTCATTGTTGATTTCCCCTCTGCTTTTTATGACAGAAAGCCCTCCTTAAAGGTCCAGTGTGTAGGATTTAGGAGGATACATTGGCTGAAATGGAATTTAATATAATTTGTATGTTTTCTTTAGTGTATAATCACATCAAAAATAATTACATTTTCATTACCTTAGAATGAGATGTTAATATCAACATAGGGAGTGGGTCCTCGCCTAGAGTCAGCCTTGTTGCACTGCTATGTTTCTACAGTGGCCCAGAACAGACAAACCAAACACTGGCTCTACGTGGGGCCATTTTGGGTTTTTGCGTCAGCCATTGTGGTAAGAAGCCCCTTAGCAACGAGCAGCGCCTGAAAAACACTGATTTTTCAGCGTTAAATTGCTTTATTTGGTGTTTTTACCAGTTTTAATCACCTGGTCTGTTTGTTTTGGAAAGGAAGAGACCTCTGTGGATAATCTGGCTCCCGGTTAAAACCTGAATAATCAACACATAAGGAATTCTAACAGACAGTTCACTCTTGGCACATGAAAGAAGTTTCACTTCGTTGCAATCTCAAGGCAACTGAATCGAACGCAACTGGACTTGGTTTTGTCTTAGAAGACGTTTCACCTCTTATCCAAGAGGCTTCATCAGTTCATGCTTGTCTGACTAGACTGGAACTAGTCTGACAAACTGGTGTGGAAGCACCCAGGTATTTAACCGCTGAGGAGGTCTTCACAAGGCCCATGATGTCATTGGTTCGTTAGTGCTCCAATGGTGTGTCAACGAGCCTCTTGGATAAGAGGTGAAACGTCTGCTAAGACAAAACTAAGTCCAGTTGCTTTCGATTCAGTTGAGATAACTATGACCTGGATAAATGAGAATATCCACAGGCACTTGGTTGCAATCTGCATCTGCCTCACTGCTAGATGCCACTAAATGCTACACACTCTTCCTTTAAGTCATTGTATATCATGATTAAATGTCTTATCTGGAGAGGCACTCTTAGGTTGAATGTATCCTCCCCTTTAGGACATGATTATTGTCTTTCTTACATTTCTAACAACTTTCTGAGGAGGCGAATGTTACGCTGATCTGAGGGCCTGCTTAGACAATCACTTGTTTAAATGTTGTTTATTGGCAGATTGGCCATAATTTGGAAATGTTATTGGACAGTTACTTTACAAATACTTTTACTAGACCCTTTGCTAGATAAGCCCAATGATATCAAACTTAGGACATGAAGGAAATAATTATATGAGGAATTAAAAAAGACCTCAGCTCACTCAGACACATCAGTCAGATCAATGTGTTTATCTCTGTAAGTGTCTGACTGTAATGGACTGTCCCAGATAAATAACATTTGTAAACCGCTGATGTTTTGATTTTGTCTTGAATGTCTAAAGATTTAATTCCCCACCGTTTCCACAGGCTGTTTACTCTCGAACTGTTTTCAAAGGCATGTGTGCTCTCCTTAGTGTCCTCTTCCAAATAAGTAGATGATAACAGATAAGAGGAACCTGCCAGTCTCCAGTGTCTGCATTTTTAAAAGTCTTTCAGTCACATGAGGCTTTTAATTTGTGTGCGCTTATAATAAGGGTCATTGTTTGGTCTCCCAAACCATCTTACAAGCAGGATCACTTCCTTTAAACCCTTAATTAGGAACAAAGGCAGAAAAAACCCCACCTTTGTTTGTTTTAGGATTGTATGTCATGTCATGAAACTCTTTGCCTTTGTAAATCCCAGTGCCATTTTTTTCTTCTTTTTTTGCCTTTTGCTACACACAGTGATTGAATATTTATATTGTCTTCATATCTTTCATTCCTTTTGTTTAAAGATGTCTGATGAAAATTATTTAAAATGATGGCAGGGTGGGGTGGCACGGTGGTGTAGTGGTTAGCACTGTCGCCTCACAGCAAGAGGGTTCCTGGTTCGATCCAGGGTGTGGGCGCCCTTCTGTGCGGAGTTTGCATGTTCTCCCTGTGTCAGCGTGGGTTTCCTCCAGGTGCTCCAGCTTCCTCCCACAGTCCAAAGACATGCAGGTTAATTGGTGACTCTAAATTGTCCGTAGGTGTGAATGTGAGTGTGAATGGTTGTCTGTCTCTATGTGTCAGCCCTGTGATAGTCTGGCGACCTGTCCAGGGTGAACCCTGCCTCTCACCCAGTGTCAGCTGGGATAGGCTCCAGCCCCCCCGCGACCCTCAAGAGGATAAGAGGTTAGAAAATGGATGGATGATGGCAGGGTGTCTGCAGGTTCTTAAAATTTCTTAAACTCAATTTTATAAAAAAAAAAAAACCCCATAAAAGTCATTAATTAGTTTTAAATTTGAATTTACGAGTTCTTCATTGCCATGAACATTTGATCTGATTTCATGTATCCATCTTTTCATTTCTTCATGTCAAAATGAGTTAAGATCCTCTGCTTGAAAGTCCACATTTATGATTTTAAAGTAATCTTATAACCTGCCACTGAACCTGTCTTTTTACTTTCATGTACCTGTTGGCAAAATGCAGATAACCTAACTCACTTTAATAGCCATATTTCTACCTTTCTACCCTGTACGGGACCAAACATACACTGACCTTTGGGCCTATATGTAGTTCCATAGCGTAGTGGAATCAAGTCTGCTTTACACGCAGAAGGTCGTGGGTTTGAGCCCCAGTGGAACCATTGCTTTACATCTGTCAGGTGCTTGTAAGTTATAGTAAGTTACAGTATGACACCACTTGTATCTGGGGGCGGATAGTCCATAGGGACTTGAGTTGGGAACCGGAGGATTGCCTGTTCAAGTCCCTGGCCGGACCAAATATGGAACGTGGACTAGTAGCTGGAGAGGTGCCTGGGCACTGCTGAGGCACCCTTGAGCAAGACCAAGGTGCGGTTGGTCACTCTGACAGGCCCTGTTTGTGCATGTATGTGTCTTTCGGACCTGTGTGTTAATGACAAAAGAGTGAAAAAACTGAATTTCCCCTCAGGGGATTAATAAAGTATATTAAATTAAAAATATATATTTGAATAAGAGAAAGAGGATTTCTCCAAAAAGTCTTATGATTAAAAACTTCTTGAAAAGGTCTTAAAAAGCATTAACATTCAGTGTCTGATACCTGTAAACTCCTTGGATGCGATAAGTGTATAAAGCCAAGATCAGTTTTATTTAACTGACTTTAAGAGTTTACTATGGAAAATTTTGACACACTAATTAGTGATCACATGGTGGCCTGCTGGTGAGTGTGTTCAGTGAAGTCAGACACGTACAGACAGGAAAAGAAACGGCATTTAAAATGGGATTTACTGGGGGCAACAAAGAGGATGTTTTCCAAGAACCAAAGTGTGCTCAAGTCTTGCAGTTGTTTGAAATCACAATATGTGAGTATTACCACAAGAGGGCGATGGTTGCACAAAGATCAGGGGAGACACATTTAATCCATGATCTCTTAGTAAACTTCACATTAGCTGTCTCTGTTACATGAATGAAAAACACTGAACAATGATTATTGATTAAAGCCTGTGACAGTGTTTAAATGGATGCTCCAGTGGGGAGTCAAGAAAGTAAAGAAATCAGTGCGTAAAAATAGATCATTTTAAACCACGTCAAAAGAAATGAAAACAAAAATACTCACGGTAATAGAATAGCATAAACATGTGCACATTTCATCATCGTAATAACGATATAATTACACTATAGCAGAAAGGACGAGTCGCCTGCTTTCTCTCTACAGTACGGACACTGAGTAAACCTAGCCCTTTGTGACTGCTGTGGATGGCGGGATAAATACAACTGAGCGGATGTTGCGTAGACATTTTCCCGCGTTTTCGTCTCATGCGTTTGGGTTAGTTTGTTTGCGGTGTGTCACGTGGTCCTGGTGAAAGCACACCGCGCCCAGTATACCATCACAGACAGCACGAGATAAATATAAAGCTTTACCCCGTTATTTAGTGCTATGGTATACAGTGCTGGGTTTAAACAGAGATTAACGACACTAGAAACTCAGTGAGCCTGTTAGTGCACACGGGGTTGTGCTGACTGTCTCTGGAGGGCGGCTAAACCTTGAGACACCGGCGGCACCGGCACTCCGCCGCGCACTCCGGTGCCACAAAACGAACGCCTACCTCACCACGGTTTCAGGAAGTCGGTCAGGTTGTGTTGTATTGTTGCCACGGAACTCGTGCAGTGGGCTTTAAATATTTTTAACCTAATTTGTTGCCTTCAGAGCACAGTTGTAGTTTTAATCGTAATATTTGCCTGTTAGCTAGCCGCACACCAAGATGCCACCTAAAAAGCGAAACTCTGCGACGACACAGAGCAAAGACGTGAAGAGTGCTGAGAGTGTCTCTGCAGACAAGAAGGAGAGTCCAGAGTTATCTCTTAAAAAGTAAGAGAAGTTATTTTTGCCTCATTTAGGTCTCGGCTGAAGCAAATAAAACCAGCAGTCAGAAAATTAGTTAATACTATGTAAAGATAGTTTACAGTGTAACTTAGGCTAATGTTAAGCTAGTTTTTGCCGGTGTGTTTAAGCTAGCTAGCTTAACTGTTATGTTATTAGCTAGCTTCTTTAAACGAAGGCAGGCCTGTATTTGGAGCTAATACCAGAGTTTAACGCCTCTCATCCCTACACACAGACTGTAACTGTTGAGATATAACCCTGTTACTACACACACCTCGGAGTCTGACACTGTTAAAGTGTCAACAACCATATAACATCCACTGTACCTCAGTGTACCTGTAAACAGTATACACGTTATACATAGTTATTAGCATGCAATATGGTCACTGTCATTGTGAATATAAGTACACTGTATATACTGCCAGATCAGACTCCCTCATGCATACAAAGTAATCTGTTACAGTAGTAACTACATATTAATTCCAGCTTTTATTGTGTTGTTTGTTATATACATTGATACTTCTTGATATATTTATATCTGTATATAGTAGTCACATGTTTGTTTACCATGTTCAGCTTCGCAGTCCTTGTTTTTAGCATTATGTCTATTTCTGTGCAAGTGCATTGAGAGATACATAAACTGGGGTCAAATCTGTATGTCTACACACATTTGGTCAGTAAAGCTGCTTTTGATTTTGATTCTGATTTTGACAGACTTTGGCTAACAGTCAACCACTGCACTTGGTGGTTGTCGTCATCTGTCTGTGCAGTATATTTTGATGTCCTGGAACTGTTTGTGTTCTCCATGATGATGATGTATGGTCTCCGCCCTTCCAGACACAGAGACAAGGATGCTGAGTTTGTGACCCTGTGTAAGAGCCTTCAAGTGACAGACCTGGTGTGTGACCGTGCCTGGACGTTGTGGAAGACTGTTCAAGAGTCCATGGATGAAATCGCTGTATGTATTTATGTGACGGCACATTTGTAATGTTGTGATTCTGTTGGTTGCCCCGTTGAAGCAAATGAAAAGGCACGGGTGGAAACTTTGTTATTTGGTTGAAAACTACCCAAGAGTAGAATAAAAGCATCCCTTTGGAAACAACTCACGTACTGGGTATAGTGTTCTGTCAGAAAAATTGCATCATGACTGTAACCATCAAAATGAACATGCCTTCACGATCAAACCCTCTTTGTGTTTGTGATGTTTTTCAAAAAGCTTTCTCAGATTTGATTGACAAGGGAAAATATTAAATGAAATACAAATGCATTGTCCATGTTATTTGTGGCATAAAAACTGTAGACTACTGTATAATTTTTACCTCGCAGACAGTGGCTAAATACTGCATCAGAAATAGACTTTTTTCAGAACTACTCAAAAAGTTCAAGTAGATGAAAAAGCTACTCAATTACATTTCTTTCAAATATTTAACTTTCCAACCCTGGTAAAACATGAGCAGATGAGGACATAATAAGCACTCACATGTCTCATATAAACTGTCACAAGTCTTGCGTTATTATCTTTGCGATTTATTAGTGTTGCCACTGTTACAGCTCACATACCACATGTTTATAGTACTCTGGTGATGCGTATGTGTGATGCTCTTGGCGTGTGTGGTTGGACAATGCTTGTCTTTAGCACACAGTCCAAATGTTGGTTTTCTTTCTAACATTCTGTCAATGGAAATTCAAACAGTCTATAACAAAGAAGGACAGAAAGGTTTTGATGAAATATAAATATAACATGCTGCAGGATGATATGCTTTTTACAGATCTGTCTGATTTATGTTTCAGACCTCCTGCATATATTAACATTCCCCACAAGGATATTAGTGATTAAAATAATATTGCATGTTAAATGAATAAGTTATAAACATTGTGTTTTCTCATTTCAGGACAGTCAGAAAAGGGTGTGGGGGGCTTGTCTGTTTGTGTCAGCGACAGACATCGATGTCCCCTGTTTCACCTTAACTCAGCTTCAGAATGCAGTCAGTCTGAAGTAAGTACTCATGACTCATGATACATGTTTTTCACACACATTAATGCATGTAATATTATTTATTTTAATACACATTCTGGAAAAGGATAACACACGGCTGCTCTTCCCACCGTGGTCCAAATTCCAGTTGAGTTTGAAACATTTTTCCCAGATTCACAGTAAATCTTGGTTTGGTTTTACAGTTTTATCCTTAATGTCATGTGCAGTTTTATACTTTTTTAATCTCTCACACAAATTAATCTGTTTGTTTGTAGTGTGAAGCAGTTTGTGGCACTGGTGAGGAAGTTGGATGTGAACCTGGATACCGTAAGCACCAAGGTGAATTCAGCACTGGCACGACTGGAGAAGAAGTATGATGTGACGCTGGCGCTCTACCAGCGGTTTGAGAAGTAAGTGAACACATAATCACAGTACAGGAGCTTGATTCATGTCGAACTGTTGTGGGCAAAATTGTAATTCATTAATAACAATTTTTTTTTTTTGTTTCAGAACGTGCAAGAAAATCTTTGCTTTGGTTTCTGATGACCGGTAAGTTGGATACATCTCTGCCACATGAGTGAAATTCGCTTGTCATGTTACTTTTCAGTATCTTATGGACTTGTGTTTGATGATTGAGCGCTTGCCAAAAAGATGTAATACAGATGCATAATTAATGACTTAATGTCTCTTTTCCAAGGGAGAGGGAGGCCATGCGTAGCTGCTGGACAATGTTTCTTTTGGCCAAAGGTAGGTTAATTAATAATAACAAAAACAAGTAGGATCAAGCTGTTAACACACTTGATGGAATAGTTTTCATGTTGCTTCATCTTCTTTCCTTCCTCTTTTGTGCTGAGCTGTAAAGCTCAAATGAATTGGAAAATGTTCCTCCTCATGGTTACAGTTCTGTTGTTTCTAGTCTGCAGTGGCAGTGTTCTGATGATGCGTCTCATGTGTTGCATCTCTACTGTTTGCAGGAAGGGCCTTGCAGATGGAGGATGACCTGGTCATATCATTCCAGTTGCTGCTTTGTACGCTGGAGTTATTCATCAAGCGCTGCCCTCCTGACCTTCTGCAGCCTCTTTACAGTAAGCTTCAGCGCCACTTATTTTAACCTCTGTCTTTATTTCATAATCTTTTCTGACTTCTCGTCGTACAACCAGGCCTTAAAGTGTGAGAACTCTATGTGAAAGACTTGCTGCTGTAGACCTAATGTGATTTCAAGTTGTTTAATTCTCAACTTTGAATATTTTGTGTCAAAGGATTTGTTGTTTATGGCTCCCGGATGTCTTCTAAGCCCCCTAATGTTTTTCTCTCAGAATCAGCTATCAGCAAAGTTCAGAGTCCTCCGACACGAACATCTCGCCGCAACCAGAGCAAAGCCAAATCCCGGCCTCCAGAGCCAGAGATGGATTTGCAGCTTCTCACAACTTTGTGCAAAGAGAATGAATGCAATGCAGAGGAGGTCTGAGCCCCCCCCCCCCATTTCATAGTTCTCACAGTCATCATACAAACACATCTCTGTGCTCTCTGCTTTGCGTGTATTTGGCCTCATTTGCCTCTTTATGCCAAATGTATTTGCAGGTGAAGAATGTATACCAGACCAGTTTCTCGGCTTTCCTGGACTCACTGGATCTTTCAAGAACTCCAGATTTTCCTCAGGTAGGGAGGTGACGCCTGCTCTACTGTTTGCTTTCACCGTCTGCTCTTCACTTACTGTTTCCAGTAGTTATCTCCTCCCTGCATACCATGTTGCCATTCATTTGATTGTCTGACAGCTGTTGGTTGTTCTCTTTGCTGCTCATACATATTTGGTTTTACATATATGGTGTCAGGAAAATGTGTACTCAAGCAGGGGGTCCTTTGTGGTGTGTCAGGGTAGTATATAGCAGAGGCAGGTATGAAAACAAAGGAGGCAGGATGCTACTGTTTGCTGACACCGGCACACTCCTCTGAAGAAGGATACTAGACATATTTATTTTACTGCTAGGTTACCCCAGTAATGGACAGGTGGTGCGCATTATTTAGTGTCTTGTGCAAATAATCTTCTCACGTTATTGGTCTGAGCTATGAGGGGCCTGGGTAAATTGGCACAGGCACAGATGTGTTTTGGAGAGGCGTATCTATGTGAGACTGAGATCTCTTCAGAGAGAGACAGACTCTGGCACGGTTGCAATCATACAATCTTTAAACAAGTCTTGACAACAAGAGTACGAAGGCTAGAGTAACGTCATGTGTGGCCAACTCTGTTTGAAGCCCATTTGTTTTTGTTTCTGTTTTTATTCCCCCAGGTGATTTTGCATTTGTGTGATGGCATAGTTGTACAAGTCCTCAGGCTGTTTAAAGAACTACCACCAGCAGGGATTTCTTGTGTCTCTATCATTGTCAGATCTCTATGATTGCAGATCTGACTTTGAGATTAAGATTTAACTTCTAAAATATGCATTTAGTCGATGATATGTGATGCATTGTTAGAGCTCACAATAGCAGCAGCAGTATAAGGAGTAGCTCGCCGTCACAACAATGAAATTGTTCTTATACAGGAGGCCAAGGTTGGGATAGTTTACTACTCCTCAAACATAATGCTGTTAACACAAACAGCTCATGTACAATGCAGAAATAATTAAAAGCTATGAAAGGCACCAAACTGTGCTTTAACATGTGAGTACAATTAAGCATTTATCGCTTTTACATTTAGGTAAAATTCAAAAGAACTCTTAAATCTCTGTGTGTTATACACTGCACATCCTGTAACAGCCTTGTACAGCAGTATAAAAGAAGGCACTTCCTAATGCGCTGAGTAATGTAAACTTTTGTCACCACAGGCAGATGACCTCAACCAACAGTATGAAGAGCACTACCTCAAGAGCAGAGACTTTGATGGGCGTCTATTTTTTGACGGACACGAGACTGTTCTTGTACCTAAAGTCGAAATGTAATTCCTTCTTTTCTCCACTATTCAGTGTTTTCATGATGGTCTGGGTAATCTGTTGAAGGAATTTATAGAAAAGTTTTAATAATCTTCTCCTGTTATCAGATCCCAGGTGGAGAGAACACCAAAAAAGAACCAGCATGATGAGGATACCGTACTCATCCCTCCCCAGACTCCAGTCAGGTAAGCAGGTAGCAGTCACTCATCAGTTTGTCGTGTTAATCATTGTTTACGATCGTTATAGAGGAGAAGGAGGACTAAGTTCCCACGGTCACTTTCAACGGCACTTTTTTTCAAAAACATTTTTACAGTTTCAGACTTTCTCACCTGAGAGTCTGTGTACACTGTTTGATTTGATTTGATTTGATTTGATTTGATTTGATTTATTTCTGGAAGACGATAAGACCGTAATCCTAAGGATAACATGCTAAAGTAAAATACTTATTTCCAGCATTGTCCTTGGTGTTTACACACAAGAAACAAATAAACAAGAAGCAGACAATCTCAGACTAAAAATGCATACAGTAAGTAAGAGACAAAATAAATAAGAAAAGAAAACAGCTGTAAAAACTATCTAGTTCATCAATAAATATCCACCTTGTTCCATAAAATCTGCTTGACCTGTCTTTTAAAAATCCCTCGTGATGAGAGGCATTTTGTAGCAGTTGGCAAACTATTCCATGCCATGATACCAGTGTAAAGGAAAGAATTTTTAACTGCATTATTAGCTCTAGGAACTATGCAGGAGCGGATGCTGGCCCTAGTGTTATGACTATGCTGCGTGTGGACCATGGATACATTAGAGCATAAATATTTGGGGGCATGACCATTAACAATGTTAAACATATGGTTCAGCTTAAGTTGTTCTACTCTTAGATGTACAGGTAGTAAACCAGCTCTTGTAAACTCCTCCCTACCAATATGAGTACGGGGGGTGTTTTGAACAGGTACCGAATAACATTGTTTTGCAGCACGTGGAATTTGTTTTTAAGTTTCACAGTCAACCCAGAAAACCATGCAGAGCAAGCAAAATCCACATGACATTGAACCAGAGTTAATACCAATAATTTCTCTACAGAAAAATCAAAAAGCTTTGTCTTGCGATATAAAAACTTCAACTTACAGGCACATTTGGCTAAAGTTTTGGCTGCAAAGGATTCACCTATAAGTGATTGATCCAGTGTTAGACCCAAATATGTGACACTTGATTTAGACACAATTTCAGACCCATTACACGTTACCTTTAAAATATTTGATTTTGCCAACTTCCTTTTTGTACCAAACAAGATTGATTCAGTCTTGCCCAGATGCATAGAGAGCTTAGTCTACAAGCCACTGGTTGACAGACTCAAGCTCTATGCCAAGAGTATTTTCAGTGTCTTTAACATTACACCCTGGGACAAGTAAAGCAGAATCATCGGCATATAATAGCATCTTGCACCGTACCGCAGCTGACATGTCATTTATGTATATTAAAAATAACAGGGGCCCCAGGATCGAACCTTGGGGCACCCCGCATGTTATACTCTGCGGATCAGAGAGGGTCCCCTCAACACCACATACTTGTGTCCTATCCGCTAGGTAAGAAGTGAACCATTTGAGTGCTGAGTTTCTAAAACCCATGCACTGTATTTTTCAGAATGTTGGCTGTTCAGCTGTCAGCTGGTGCATTTGGAAGTGAAGTAAATGTTCATATCAAGTGTTTGTGTTGAAAATCTGACCTTTTTCTGCTTTTTTATGTATGAAAAGTGCCCAAAAATTCAAAGGAAAATCTATAAGATGTGACTTACTTAGTTCTTAAACAGTTGTCACACTAACCAAGCTTATTGTCACAGTTGGTGTTAAAATGTAAAGATAAACCAAGTGTTATCATATCTTTTTTGGTTAGTCAAACAAAAAATTAAACCATGCTATCTATAAAAATGATTTAAAAAAATGTTTATTGTAGTGTTGCACGGTGTACCGGTACTAAAATAGCACCATGGTACTAGAGTATTCCAAACGGTACTATACTGCATTTGGAAAATACTGGTACTTTGAAACTGATTCAATTCATTAATTTAGTTAATTTATTTTACTCAATTATGCACACAAACGCCTTCCTTGTTCCTATTGGAGCACAGATTCACAAGTGGTGTGTATGACAACACCTGTATCAACATTCGCAGCTGGCGCATGTGAAAAAAGACAAGAGAAAGTCTGCCTCGCAAAGGGAGACAACACGAGACAACACCAACTTGGTGGAACATTTGAGTTACCAAATCGTGACGTCCGTACCGAGGTATTTACCGAACCATGAATTTTTTGGTACCGTTACACCCCTACTATTTATTGTTCTAAAGGTTTGTATCCGAAAGGACTTTTCCTTAGGAAAAGTACCGAAGAGTATCAAAAAGTATCGAAATTCATATTGGTATTGGTACCGAAACAAAGATTTTGGTATCGTGACAACACTAGTTTGTAGTTGTTCTGGGATTTTTTTGCACTGTATGTAGATTATCGGCCACATTTTATCGCGTGAATTGTTCTGAGTTTATGTCCGTCCTTCAACGCTGTCTGATTTTTGTCTCATCAGAGCTGCCATGACGTCCATTCAGCAGCTGAGGGGTGATCTCACCTCCAGTGGGGATCAGCCATCTACTAACCTAGCTACCTATTTCAAAGTGGGTCTCTAGAAGTGTTGCCACTAGTTAAAATGAAACGGCATCTTACCGACTTAATTAAATGTATTTCCTGTTTTCCCCTTTCCTTTGATCAGAATTGCACCGTGGACCCGACGCAGGATGTGCTGAAGCGTTTGGAGACACTGGGACAGGCTTTCAGCCAAAGGTTTGGACAGGCGGTCGGTCCACGCTGTGTAGTACTTGGTTGGCAGGTATGAACTGAGACTGAAGGAGACAATATGCAACAATGGCAGCACTCGCTGTGCTGAAATTACTTAATGTCTAACATGTATATTTCTTTTGTCTTCCAGAGATTTAAACTCGGGGTCAGACTGTATTACAAAGTCATGGAGGCAATGCTGAAATCGGTACATAACTTGTTTGAATTTGTTTATTTTTCACATGTTTTATTTAATGATATTGTATTTTTATTATTTATTTAGAAGCTCAAGTGAATTTAAATGTAGCAGATACCAGGTTTACCCACAGATATGAATCTCAGAAAACCACAATTGATAAATGACTGCGTATTCTAAATATTATTAAACATATTTTACGTAGGTTTTTGTCACTTCAGTGGAGAACAAACAAAATCTGTCAATAGGAAGTGACTTAAATGAACTGTAGACTGAAGATATGTATATTGTTTTTTGTTCTGTTCTGTAGGAGGAGAAACGTCTCTCTGTACAAAATTTCAGGTATGTGTTTTTCAGTTTTAATCAGATGACAATTATGAAACTATTCAGTAGTGGTGTGTATTCACTTGTGCATGCACGCTGTTTGTTGATTTAATTGTAAGTGAAGCAGTAATCAGTAGTGAAGCATAATTTGCCTTGAACTAAGTCACATGATTTCCATTCCAGTAAACTTCTCAATGACTCCACATTCCACACATCACTGCTCGCCTGTGCTTTGGAGGTGGTGATGGCAACATATGGAGGTGTGTCTCGTAATTTTCCCATGCAGTCACATTCTTAAATCACAGTGTTGTATCTCAGTTATTAATGATACAGGTAAATGTTTACACTTCCCGTAGACGTGCGACAAGCTGTAATAATGTTGTTTGCTCCTCATGATTAGAGAGCAGTTTTAAGACTGGAGGATACAACCATGTTGGTGGCGGTGCTGGCGACCCGGTGGAAACAGATGTGTGTTTCCCCTGGATACTGGATGTGGTCAACCTCGCCGCCTTTGACTTCTACAAGGTCATCGAGAGCTTCATAAAAGCCGAGCCCACTCTGAGCAAAGATATCGTCAAACATCTGGAGACCTGCGAGAACCTCATCATGGAGAGGATTGCCTGGAGGACGGTCAGTTTTATCTCTCATCACTATTCGAGTATGCTTGTAATAATGTCACAGCATTTTATTGAGAGTTATGCATACACAACATAAGGACGCACAGACACTCTAAATACACACATCTTATATACAGTTGCCTTTATTGTCCCAAGAAAAGAAAAGGAATTCAGCAGTTTGTTTAAATGTATTAATTATTACTAGTTTAAGAATAGCATATCTCATATAACACATATGACTACTCCATAATGTTTGATCAGCATGTTTGTGAAATGAGGCAGGTTGTTCACAAATTCAGTTCACTACATATGAAAAATTTGAATGCATTTCAGTATTATACAAACACAATATAGTTGGACCGTCAAAACATACTGAACAAAATAACTGAGCTGACAATGTGCTTCTCAGCATGGCACTGAACCCCAGACTGCTGCAGAGGTGCTGCACTCTGTGCTGATCACCTGCTGTGATTTCAAACCTGTCCAACATTGCAATTCCTGCCAAAAATACAGTTTACATATGAAATAAATGCAGAGCTAGCTTCAGTTTAACCTCTAAAGAAATGCACATGAATAGAAAGGGTCCTGGTCAACTGTATGAATCTGTCTAGCAAAGAAGTCATCTCAAGATAAAAAGGAGAAATACCATTTCAGTTGTGTTAAATGATCTGTGTCACTGGCTGCCACTGCCTCCACCACCAGGCGCCTCCCTGTGCATCAGGCTGCTGGAGAAATAGTAGATGAGTGGGTTGAGGCAGCAATTGGAGCTCGCTAATGATAGCACCACAGGGTGCACAGCCTTGGTCACCTTGGCCAGGCCACAGTGGGGCAGCAGCCCCACATGTGTGAGGGTGTATCCCAGGAGGTTGATGTGATATGGGACAAAGCACAGCAGAAAGATTCCTAGCACCCAGTAAATAACTGTGAGAGTGTGCTGACGGCTGCGGCGCTGGCTGCGGGAGCGGTGTCTTGGCTGGCGAAGCACACTGAGCACTCTGCAGTAGCTGCAGAGAAGTAGCATAGTGGGCAGCAGAAACGACCCTATGACTAAGCCCAGAGCTACCAGGATGATGGTGCGGTGGCGTTGTGAGGATGGGTCCAGCAGACAGGGCTGGTGTTGGCGAGCGGCTGCAGAGCGCAGCAGAGGCAGGCTCACACTGAGCCCCAGCACCAGGCACCAGATCCCCCCACTCACCAGCTGTGCTGCTCGCAGCCTGCGGAGTGTTGAGGCCAGCGGGTGCACTACAGCAAAGTAGCGGTCCACAGCAATGCAGACCAGGAAGAAGATGCCCCCATACAGGCTGATGTATTTGAGGGTGAAGGTGAGGTGGCAGTATGCCGCTCCAGGAGTCCAACTGGACGGGTCTCCTGTCTTGAAGGACAGAGCTCTGGCCTTCTGGTGGTAGTAGTAAATTCTCAGGGGCAGAGAGATTACAAAAAACAAATCGGCAGCTGACAGGCTGACCATGTAAATGGCTGTGCTGTTCATGGTGCAGGGAGATAAACACAGTCTGCGCAGAGCCAGGCTGTTGGTGGTCAACCCCAGCAGGAAGATGACACCATAGGACACCTGATAGAAGGTGAAGCGGTAGCTGGTGTCCACAGTGCAGTTAGACAGAGTTGAGAACTGCTTGCCTGGCACATCAGTCATGTTCCACAGCTCCATGTCCCAAAATAATTTGCTGCTCCAACACTTTAAATCACTGTGTCGCTCTCATCTGGAAGAAATTAAGTTGGTTGAAGTGAACATAAGGTGGGAGGAAGGAACATGTTCACTTGCCTTTCCTGGAGTGAAACCTATGGCAAGAAAAACTGTAATAAACTCAAATGTCTGCTGTTTTATGGATGGTAAATTTGCTGAGGTGAGATGAATAGACTGCGATGGCTATCATAGCTGAATTTATATTCGGTATGCAAGACGACAGTCAATCTGACAATAAAATTTTAACTGCAACTTCCTGCTCTCATAAAACATGCAAACATTTGATTTCATTACATGCAGAGTGGGAAGAAAGAAGAAGCAACTCACGATATAATGCTGTTCCTCTGCAGTACATTCATATTCACTGGAGCTCATGAACTTTTGTTGAGATTGTCAGAGGTGTTGATGTTGTTGGTAGTCATTTTAAGCCTATAGTTTGTAGTGTATAACAAGTATCCAGTTACGCAACTTTCAGTCATGATGTGGAGGGTCTGATTATAGGCACTCTTTATCCTCTGTTTGGTTTATGTCATGATTTTGGAGACTTTTCTCTCGACTTTTTTCCTCAGGCTTTCTTTTTTTGTGACCAGTTCACCAGGAATTTAGGCTGTTAAACAACTCCAGTGATCATTTAGTTAACAAAATGATATTATACTTTATTCAAAAAAAAAAAAGATAATTTAGAATAAAAGCACACTGATCATCACTACACTTGAATTTTTCTCTATGACATGACATGATTTTTTTGCTCCTCATATATAATCCTAAATTGCTTCTGTTGTTTGCTTTTGAGATCTGATCACGACTCCAGCGAAGACATTCAGTTATCACAAATACTGAGTGTCTGGTGAGCGTCTACTTATTAAATTGATCTTAATGCGATGTCATCTTTAAGAATTACAAGACAGGGTTGTCAAAAGTATCGATACTCTGAAAAGTATCGATACTCAAACGCTGTATCCGGATACAATACTGATTTACAAAAGAATTGTTACTAACAGTGCACGCCACCTCAGCGCCTGTCGGGTGTGCGCGATGGGTCCGACGGACACGCGCTGTGCAGGCAGCGTGTGGCAGGCACAGAGCCCTCGCTGCAACCCGGCTTGCTGTTGCAGTAATACGGCCAGCGCGGCTGCAGGACGATCAGAGCAGCCAGTTTTGGTCATAAATGATAAAGGAAATAGCGCTCTTTGGAAATATTTAGTGAAGTGAACACAGCATGCTGCAGACAGCAGGTACAGCAGCTGAGCAGCTGGTGTCGCCAGCATCAAACTAAAATATAACTTCTAACGTTAATGTGGGAGCTAAGCAGAAAACTTTATCAGTCATGCCCGTCTGTAACATTAATACACAATGTTAGTTTAACAGGACAACACAATTATGCGTCTCTGAAAAGTTATGTTAACTGTAAAGTCACAGATTGAAGCTGAAAAAACGTTTGGTTTCTCCCGTAACCCCTGGTTCTCTGATCACATAGTGAGGTAGAAACAGGAGCATCCTGAGCCTAAACTACCAACTCTATTTGATCAGCAACGAAAATATGGCGCCAATTCACCAGAAGCACAGAAAATAAACAAGGCTGTAGATAAATACATTTGTATGGACAGATCTTGTTTCTGGTTGTTATTTATTTTGGGGGGATTTTTTGTTGTTATCACTGATGTTACTGTTCTGATCTTTATTTAAAAAATGACATGCCTCTTAATTTTTTGCTCCTTTGTATCGAGTATTGAATATTTTCCTGGGTATTGATATCGAGTTTGAAATTTTAGTATCGTGACAACCCTACAAGACATGTAGCTGTTTTATGTCTTTTGATCTAGCCACATTACATTTTTGCCTTAATTTGGTTTCTTAGCTGTGAGAAGTGCTCAAATATTGCACACAAAAATATGATTCCTTATCTTTGTCATCAGATAATCTTAAATTTCCACCAAACTTGGATAAATTGACACAGTCAGTTGCTTAATTTTACAAAAAATGACATGTCTTAATCCATTTATATACCATGCATGTAGAAGGAAAGCACAGTTAGTACAAATGAGAAGAAAAATGCAGCAGAAATCTTCAGCACTCACCAGTGTCAGGAGGATCTCATAGATGCAGTGACAGTGTGATAAAGTTATTCTTCCAGACAGCTGGTGTTCAGCAGCAGGATAACTTGTTAGGATGCTGTGACCGTGCACACGCTCTTGATTGAAGCTGTTCACGCCTACACTCACACACAGGTCAGGGTCTCTCCCTCTCTCCCTCTCTCCTCTCCTCCGCACACTTCTTCTGGCTTGTTATTACTGCCTAATTCATAGCTCATTACATGAAAATATTGAATGAGCTTTAAAACTACTGATCCTTAGGTCGTCTTGAGGATAGATTCTTTATCGGGTTTTAATCAGCTAGTTTGCTCATTGGCCTGGAGTTTGTGATCAGCCTCACAATAAACACACACACACACACACACACACACACACACACACACACACACAGGTTGTTTCATTACCATCATGGTGGAAGTCATGTTTATGGCAGCTTGTTAAAAACCTACACGAGTGATTGGAGTTAATCATTAACTGATTTGTCAGACAGTTAGATAAAGAAATAGCAATAATTCACTGAAAGAAGGTGCTGTAACCGTTCAGCAGGTAAGTAAGGTCATCTTGTGTGTCAACCTCGGGACCGGTGCCCTAAGGGAACAACAAGTTAGTGTAGATCACAGTCCATGGCTGTTAAAGCCCAAGAGACAAACAATTTGATGCGTCATAATTCGTCAGAAATGAAGTCAAAACCTTCAGGACAAGTCTTTTGACTCTGATAAAAATGTATGTTAGTCTTTGCACCTGAGAGAAGCAGTAATTCATCTTTTATTCACATCAGATTTTCACTAATCAATTTGATGGATGGATGGAAATTCGGACATAAGTAAAGTGGGGTTTCACTTGTCAAGTCTCTGTTTGAACAGTCGTAATTTGGGGAATATTGGGCTGTTATGGCACTTAGTTAGCTACACACCACTTGGCCCTTGTGAGACAAATTTGAATTAGACAGAAATACACACATGAACATATGAAAGGCACATGTTGAAAGAGAAATAACTGGTCAAGATTTATTCTCCTGCGCTCATTAAAATAAATCTTACCTTCGTGTTCTGATTTTCATTACAAATGAAATAAATAAATCCTCTTTGCATACACTAAATTATATCAATATCCGGCTGTGTGATCATCATGTTAGCTTTGAGTCTCAATTACTTTGCTGCTATTAATCCAGTGCAAATATTTTATTTGTGTTGGGTGGAGAAAGTCCAGCTGCATCTTGATTGTAAGCCTATTTGTAATACGTTGTTGTGTAAGGAGCCCAAACAAAGCAACATAAGACTTAAGACACTGCTAACTGTTTCATTTGTCTCAAGGATGCCAGTTTTAAGTTAACACTCCGGATTATTCACCAAATCTATCTCATGATTGCAACAACCATCACTGTGCTCTATTTTGCAAACGTACTTCTCCCTCAAGAGGCATGTTGTCGCTCGCCTGCTTAGGTTTCACAATCCAGCGCAGTGGTGGTGATGAGTCTACCCCTGTCAGCGCAGACCCTCAGGCTAAGCCTCTCAACAGGAATGCAGTAGCGCTCAGTCTTGCAGCGCTCAGCTTTTACAAGAATGAACAAATATTCATGCTGCACCATTTTCCATTTATACTGTGGGGTGTGTTTTCCCCTTCTCTATCAGTTGATAAAAAGCAGACATGAAGTCAGTTTGGCTTCCATTGTTTTAAATTATTCTCATCAAACTTCAGTAACTTCAAAATTAAGTCTGAAAGTCATTTTTAACGCTTCAAAATTTTCTAGAGAAACAACCTCTTAGATAAGACTGTAGACACTGTAAGTGCAGTGTTAGCTGATGCAGTGCAACTGTCAAATATTGACCACACCTGTAATCTACATTTTAAAACATATTGACTCATTCGTGACACCAGCCAATAGTAGCTGTAAATGTGTTGTTGGTACTTGCATGACTAATCAGTCTAGACAAATGATTTGGCACCCAAAAAGAGTTGCATATGAAAAACTGATACCCTGCTGATGTCAAATATTTCACAACATGCCCCACTCTATCAACAAGTAGGTAATTTCATACTCAAAAAACATTTCATAAGCACAACTCTTTTATTCACTTTTCGTGTAAGGGCTTAAAAGCTGTTACAGAACATGCTGCTCTATAAAGTGCTTACAAGGTGCAGTGAGGCCACAACTACGTATAAATTGCACAGTACGCCACATAAAAAAAAAGAGCTGTAATACTGGTTCAGCATTGCCAAAGCAGAATTTGCTAAAGGAGAATCTGCTCTGAGGAATAAGACTACAATTACAATGTCTTATGTGCAAAAGCTGATACTTATTTGCAGCACTGTACGCATGCCTATGGCTTCTACACCTGTCATTTCCACAAATACACATTATAAACTCAAAAGCATAGAGTTTTCTAACTTGCGTGTTGTGAATAGGCAGCCCAATAAAACGTCTTTATGCTGCAGCACAGTTGAATATTTTCAAATGTTTTCTCTTTGACTTGTTCCGCTCTTTTATTGACTGAAGAGGGTTCAGTGTCTTAACTCCCAGTCTGAAGTCTCTGTGGAGTCCAGTAGACGAGAGAGTGACTTCTTAGTAAACACTGTGTTGATGACATGAAGATCGTCAAAGTCACTCTGGTTCCACCTACGTCCTCAGATTCAAATCGATTTTCACCAGCAGACATTAATTTATTATTCATGTCCCACAACAGAGTTTTCATTAGACTGTGGACTCGTTGTCAAACGTGGATCTCATAGACCTCAGTGTCAGGTTTTTGAGTGTTGTATTTGGACTGCTTTGTGTGCTGTCCGTCTGTAGTCTGTCAAATAGCCTGGCACCGTTGTGCCGTGCCATGGACTTGCGTTTGATGGAGCTCTGAATGGTCTCTGAAGTGAAGTAGTAAATGACCGGATCAAAACAGCAGTTGGTCACTGCTATGCACAGAGCAATGGGATAGATGGTTCTGACCACATGTTCTGCGTCGCATCCCTTTAGGATTTTGGAGCGGACCATGGCGTAGAACATGAGATTAACATTGTAGGGAATAAAGCAGAAACAGAAGATGAGCAGATGCACGAAGATCATCCTCAAGATTTTTGTCTTGTTGAGGTTCCCTCCACGGGTGATGGTTTGGGGTTTCCTCAGTGTCCGTAGCACCATGATCGAGCAGAAGACATTGAGCAACAGTGGGATGATGAAGCCCACAGTCTCAATAAACACCACCACCTTGGACAGCTCAGCCCTCCACTGTTTTCTTGAGTAGTTTTCAAAGCAGTAGCTTGAGGAAGAGTTCTGGTTTTTGGGTGAAGTGGTGTCCAAGAGGAACCCAGTGGGTATACTTCCAGAAAGAACCATCACCCACACTGTACAGCAGGCCAATTTGGCATTCCTCTTAGTACGAATTGTTTGGGACCGGAACGGATGCACAATGGCCAGGAAACGGTCAATACTGATGCAGGTGAGGAAGAGGATGCTGCCATACATGTTGGTGTAGAACAGGGCCACAGAGATCTTGCAGAGCACATCTCCGAATACCCAGTCACGTTTAATGAAGTAAACGATCCGAAAAGGCAAGCTCAGGACAAAGAGAGAGTCTGAAACCACAAGGTTTATCATGTACGTTGTGGTCTCGTTCCGCACCTTCAGTGTACAGCCAAAAATGTATACAGCCACCAGGTTGAATAAAAATCCAACGACAAACACCAGGCTGAAAACAGTGCTATACAGAGGATACTTGAAGTCGTCATTCTTGTTGCATGTCGTGGAGTTGTTAGTGCTGCTTAGTGCACTGACGGTATAATCTTGTGTGGTAATATTATACATTTTCAAACCACCTCCTCAATTGTGCACTTGTGTTATTCATAAAAATCCAAGTCCAGCTTGTTGATCCAACCATGTGCAGCAGGCAGGGACAATCTACATTTCCTCTGGATAGGAAGACCACTCCTGAAATACTGAAGACTGCTCAGTTTGTGTGGTTTTGTAATGAAATACTGCAAAGTGTACAGCAACTCCACAAAATACCTGCATTAGTATCCAAAGTCCTTTTTCTCTGTAAGCTGTCCTGCGCATCCAGTGATCCTTATTTAAGATGTTTTCAGTCCTTTAACTGTTGAAATGTTTATCCCTTTGAGAGAGGAGTCATGTGCCTCTTCTCAACTCCGTGAGCAGTCGAGTGGTTCTTCCGTTCTCGTTTCCTGTCTACTCCTGCACTAGCCCTGAGGGGGGGGCTCCGGCGGTTTTATCTCTGC
Source organism: Epinephelus fuscoguttatus (assembly GCF_011397635.1). Taxonomy (NCBI): domain Eukaryota; kingdom Metazoa; phylum Chordata; class Actinopteri; order Perciformes; family Serranidae; genus Epinephelus; species Epinephelus fuscoguttatus. Next base: position 41,220,327 of record NC_064763.1, on the reverse strand, counting down.
CCCTGCCTGACCGTAAATGAGAAACCTCGTAGCAGGCTGCCAGTCAGGCTCCAGCACAAAGAACTCACTGGACTGTTGTAACAGAGAGGGAGGAGCCTCCACTGGGGCCAAAGTCCTCCCATCACTGCTCTGTTTTTGAGTTTGAATAATGAGAGAATGAATAATGAGCCATTAGGGTTGGTTTCTTGTTGACTGCTATAGGTGTGTTCAGATCAACCTCCCATTGACTTTAGACATCAGTTTATAGTTGACAGTGAACAGAACTTTAACTAAACCCTATAAAACATTGCAGTTGGCATCTGTTATATGTCACTGAGTGCTGTTAAGGCAGTCGAATATTGAGTGTACATTTGAAATGTGTCTGTGGTGTCAGCCGGGTGTGGCACGTGTGACAGGAAGAATGTACTGACAGCAAGTCTGTACCTGCAGTCAATGTGTAAAGCGCTGAGTAGTAAACCACACCTACTTCCCTGTATGATCTCATCGCTGATTTTTGGTCTTGGTGTGTACATGCTGATATTCAAGTGCACCACTGCTCTGCGTGTCTTTTAGCCTTGAGTTAAATGTTGTTTGACAAGTGTAAAGGATAATCGTGTGTGTGTGTGTAGGTGTGGATTTTGCTGTGTTGGTATTAAGATGGTATGTTTATTGCATGACTGTCACGAAAATCAGATGAGATACTGTATAAGGAGTGTCCCTCGGTCGATATAAAATGAGGAACAGATGTATCATTAGATCACAGTTATAATTTGACAGGTGGGGTTTTGCAATGGAAATTAGGTGTGTAGTTAGATTGTTTTCCTGATCACACTGATACTTTGTCAATGCTGCACTTGTTGCTCTGGGGAAAACATAACTAATGGGCTTTTTTTCATTTGTGATTATATTCTCTTTTGAGCACCTTTTTCCAAATTCACCAAGATAATCTGCAGTGCCAGACAAAAGCACAGTAGCTTCCCTTACGACATAACATCCCTTCTGACTCTTGGTCCCTCTGTGGTTTCTGTGTGTCAGTAAGACTGCAGATGTTACACTGAACAGACAGGAGTAACTCCAGTGATAGTTTTTTGATTATTTATTAGATAAAATGCAATCCAGAGTAGCAAAAGGCTTCACTTGCAGTCTCAGAGGTACTTTCAGTTCTGCTTTAGTGATTCGTATTTGCAAGGCTCTGAGGTATTGGTTGATGCTGCATTTAGACTGCTTTGTTTTAGCCATGACAGGTAGAAACACTACTCTCATATCAACTTCCAGAAGGATTTCTCTTTTTGTCTAGGTTTCATTTCTTGAACTGAATTCCAGGAACAATGTGTAGTAACTCAACAGGATTCATACACTGCACTGGCTGTTGGTTTAAGTGTAAATAATGTGCGTGTCTCCACAGGGCTCGCCGCTCTTTGAGCTGCTGAAGCAGGAGCACGAGGGCGAGGCAGCAGAGCAGGTGGAGACCCCAGCCAATTTCAGCCAACCGCTGCAGCACAACCACACCGCAGCTGACCTGTGAGTCCGACATCCTACACTCTATTTGTCTGTCTGTCAGTTGCTGGTATGCAGCAGCTAATACCCTTCAAGCTGTTGTGAAACCACTGTGAGTCAAAAGTAAAAAAGCTTGTCGCTTTGATGACGTCATAGTTGAGCATCATGGTATTAAAAAAAAAGATGTCAGTGAAATTCCATGACTTACACACACTCTGAGCCATCCTCTCTGTAGCTTTGAACCTGTTCTTCCACCTCATTTTAACCCCTCTTAAATATTTGAGATGTGTGAAGCACATTTAATGGAAATTGCTGTTTATTGCTAGATTATTTTAATGTTGATGGTGTAACTGACGAGGCCCAATGGGTTTCTCCACTGTCCTTACAGATACCTGTCCCCCATGCGTCCGGGCCTTCGTATCTTGCCTCCTGAGTCCCCAGCCACGCCCAGCTCTCAAGCTTCCTCGCAGCCTCTGACCCAGCCTGCCGGCCAGACCCCACGACTCCCAAAGTCCAACTCTCTCAGCCTCTTCTATAAAAAATGTAAAGCATTGTTCAAGTGCTCACATGTGTGATCAATGCAGTAATTTTACAGTTTTTTACAAACAGAAGTTCAGTCCCCTGTTTTTGTTGAACCTCCAAGAAGCTGTTAAAAATGACTCATGTTTGTTCAGTTTGTTCGATTCAGTGCACAAATCTTTCAGGTTTTTCTCCATGTCCAACTGTCTCTGTGGTTTCCTCTCTCCGTAGTGTACCGCCTGGCCTACACGAGGCTGAAGATACTCTGCTCCTACCTGCTGTCCTCCCACCCTGAACTGGAGCCCATCATATGGACCCTGTTCCAGCACACTCTGCAGCACGAGCACGAGCTGATGCGAGACCGTCACCTCGACCAGGTAACCGGCCTGCCTTTCATTTGCTAATTATTTTTTCTCTTACTGGTATTTTTTTTTTGTCTTTACTCACTTCGTCTCACTTCCTGCATCCCTTTTATCATGTTTTTTATTATCTCAAACTGCTTCTCATTGGTCTTTCAGTTGATGATGTCAGCCATGTATGCCATATGTAAAGTGAAGAGTGTTGATCTGCGCTTCAAGACCATCGTCACAGCGTACAAGAACATGGCCAACACCAACCAGGAGGTGAGGCCTTGTCATTCCAGTACCTCTATCACCCTTCAGACTGTTTTCAGACTCAACTAAGGAATAATAGGTTTTGCTTTTGTTGAATAATTTTGAACTTTTGATCTCTTTGTGTCACACTGTATATCACAGACCTTTAAGCACGTGTTGATCTCTGAGGGCCACTATGACTCCATCATCGTCTTCTACAACCAAGTGTTCATGCAGAAGCTGAAAACCAACATCCTGCAGTACGCGTCTACCAGGGTGAGACTCCTCCCAGTGTTATATGGAGTATCGGATAAACGTGCACGGTTACGATACCCTCTCATTGTTGCTGTTTTGTTTTTGTAGCCACCCACCCTCTCTCCAATCCCACAAATACCACGCAGCCCCTACAAGTTCCCCAACTCACCTCTGCGGGTGCCTGGCAGCAACAACGTGTACATCTCCCCTATGAAAAGCCCACGCATGTCCCCGGGCATCATGACTCCTCGCTCCAGGTGGGTTCTACATCTTCAAGGCAGATCAGATCGCAGATAATTTTCGGACAGCTAAAGCCAATTTAACACTACACGACTGCCAAAGTCAGGAGGTTGCTGTACTATTCACACAAAGGTTGCAATAACATGAGATTTTCACAGTGAGATAACCTTCTCAGTAAGTGTTGCGGTTTCTTGGTGTTACGGTATTACAGAATGGTTTTTAGTATATCTTCCAGTGATCCTCACAGGAATGAAAACAAATGTTGTTTTTGGTTGAACCAACGTGTTAGTACCATCATTGAAACTTGAGACCTTTTTAATGACGATATGTGTAAAAAAGCTCCCTTTTAAAATGAACTAAAATAAAGGTGAGATTCTCTGTCCAGGTGCTTTTTTTCAATACCGTAAAGAAGCAAGTGTACAGTACATGGTATATCAACTGTCATTCCACGGTGTAACTTGCAACTGGTAAACAGCTGCAACCCTATTCACACAGGTTCACAGGGGGGTGCTTACAAGAACAAGTCAAAAAGTGACAAAGCATCATTATGAGTAAATTATAGGCGAGTCACTCACAGAAAAGACTGTGTGTAATTTGTCAACATCCACCTTCTCTTCCCCTCTGTCACCTTGGCTCTCTCCCTATGAAACACACACACACAGCATGGGCAGCGCTGCCATGCCCTTGTTTCTGTCCTCCACCTGTGTCTTGTGCTCTCACTGGCTGTAGCTAGCCGACAAAGACCCCAGCAGGTCCAGCTAAATATCTGGAGATTTGCGAGTGTGGAGCCAACACCAGTTTGCCTCTGACCTGGGCCTTTTGTCTGGCAGTTCCAAAAAAATCAGGACTAAAGTAGTGTAGTGTGAACTAGACATTTATTGATTGTTGAAAAAAAAAAGAAGAAAATGCTATTGACGTGAAGTAGCCTGATTGTTTCTGAAACAATGAAAAAACTTAAACTTGCACATGATTTTTCTAATTTGTGTCTTTTTGCCTTTACAGAATGCTGGTATCAATCGGTGAATCTTTTGGGGTACGAGCCTCTTGTGTTTGCTTTGCTGCATATTACAGGATAATTTGCAATGGCAATAATCTATTTTCCTCACTCACTCTGTTGTTTTTGTTTTGTTTTCATCTGCAGCTGTCCAATCGGTTCCAGAAGATCAACCAGATGGTCAACAGCAGCGATCGCTCCTTTAAGAGGACTCTGGATCTGGGCTCCACTCCAAAGCCTCTGAAGAGGTTACGCTTCGATGTGGACGGGCAAGATGAGGCCGACGGCAGGTTGGTCACAAATGTTGTTTTATTTGCCCTGATTTATTAACCATACATCCAGGGCTGAAAATGAACTTTGTGGCTAAGCCGGCCAAGAGGACTGGTAGATGAAAAAATTCACAGACCAAGCATATTTTTTACCAGCCAAAATAAGGAATTGCCTTTTTTCTGTCACATATACATTTGTTTCAGTACTTTTCATTGAGATAATACAGTGTTCGGTTGAATACAAGCCTAAAGGAGAGGCCAGAATGAAATTAAAAGCAAAATTAGTTTAGTATTATCAAGTTTTGAGCTCAAAATTCCATTTGCACTTTGTACTTCAAACATAACAGTCATTTACAGTAACATAGCAGGCTATGTGACACTTGCTGCGTTCATGGTCACGGATGTTCTCCAGCTTCATCGTTTTGTTACCGATGACAAACGAGTTGTTACGTTTTTTTTTTTTTTTTTTTAGAATATTGCCGACATACATTACAGCTCATTACTGCACCCTCAGCATCGTAGCGTAGCCAGCCTCTTGAAATGCTGTTATCGCTGAACCTCCATTTCTCACAAAACATTCTTTTTTTCTGTAACGTTACAGCTTCAGCTTCGTCCTCATCTGTGTTTTTTCGTTTTGTCGGTAGTTTACTTACATCTGGTGAATGTCGCCACATGACGCCCGCTGTGATAGCTTGCTTACTAACAGCAGATCATGGATCTAGGCACGCGATATGCCTACGTGCCCACGTGTCCTCCGAGTAGGCCTACAGGTTCCTTGATGCAGCAGGGAGCAATTTAAGTGCGACACACAACAAACAGAGCGCCCGTATAGTTATTATATTTATAATTTATTACATGACTATTTTGGTACAAACATTTACCCGCCGATGTGGCGGATAGCCTTCCGAGCTTTAGCCGCCAAATGGAAAATCTACCCACATTTGGCGCTTGCCAGGTGTTAATTTTCAGCTGTGCATACATCAAAGTCAAGAACACTACATTTGTCATGGTATACAAACACATATCTCAATTACATCTATTTAAATTTACAGCAAATCTGGAGGAGATTCTACACTGATACAGAAGCTTGCAGAGATGAGTAAGTGAAAACTGCTTTTTTCCCATTTTTGCCTTTTGATATTCCCAATTCTTCTTCTTCATGTATTCTTACTGTCAATCATAAAGCTTGATGATGTATGTTCCTCTGACATATTGATGATTTGTGTCATGCAGGCTCCACCCGGAGTCGTATGCAGGAGCAGAAGATGAAGGAGGACGCAGAATCAAGGAAGGAGTAACTCTAAAACCTACTGACTTACCTGCACTGTTTATCACAACGTGAACACTACTTCCTTGTTCACACACAAAGCGAGACATTAGTTTCTCTGTACAGTACAGTAGTATTGGATTTTAGTTTGTATTTAACTGTCTCTGAGGAGTAATATGTAAATATGGAGGACTTTCTCCTCTGTTTTTTGTTGATGCTTTAACTGACTGTTTTAACGGAGTAATGATTGACATCACTGAATTTAATTTGAATTTTGACATTTTGGAAATTTAGTATGTTTGGTTTTAGGAGTGGTGTTAATTTGTGGGTGTCAGAGAAATCATTGTTTCCACTCATAGATGTTCTCAATTTTCAAGAGCGCTGTCGCCATTTCTGGTTTTCTTGTTCAATAATTGGTTGAGTCTTACCACCATCAGGACCTTCATATGCTGACCTTTTTCTTTTTGAGAGAGTCTCTCCAAATTCTGACATTTCATATGTTTAAATCATGATGCGTCATTTCAGGTGTTAAATCACGATCACTCTCCTCGAAAAGGATCAAATGTCAGTTTCAGATGGAAATCATTATGTCTTCACTTTTGAAGTGATATTTACTCGGGAACTTCCTTTGAACGTCTTGGAAAGGTTCAGTTTGTGCCATCAAGTGAAACAAAATAAAATATCAATTAAAATTATACAGTATATAATTTGCGCTCAGCCCAAATTAAGGTAGTTTCATAATCTCTTTTTGTATAGTTTTATAGTAACTTTTGTTTTACTTTTGGGTGGTAAAAATAAACACCATGCATTGAATGGAAATTCCTCCTAATGTGTTTTACTAGAGGACTGTTTGTCATGTCACATTTTACACATAAGTTGGTTAATTTTTGTAATTGGGAGCATTAATATTAATATGTGGACTTCACTCCAGTATACCAAGGTAAAATATCACTTAAGATGTCAGTTATCAGAGTTTTTAAATTAAGATGTGTTTATATTGTACTTTATTGAAGTAGTTCCTTTAAAATGTAGTAAATATTTCTTTTGAAAATAAGATTTTGTTCTTGCATTTGTTTGTAAAGATGTCACCACATTGAGCTATTGTCTCCTCCGCAATGCCAGTATGTAGTGATGAACCAGCTGTTAGACTGAAGAGCATCATGATGTCCAGTTATCCTGTTTTTTGCTTTTAGAGAGAACTGATCTGTTTTTTTAATTTCTTCTTCTGCTCTCAGGATTTGTTTTAGTTTGTGTTTTCTCCTGACACAATTTATGGAGAGTTGTTCTTATGAAGAAAATACCATGTGAGTGTTGCTTACGAAAACAAAACACGATAAAACTTAGTAGTTCTTTCTCACGTGCCACATTTGTCATTTCTTCTACAGAGGTCAAACTGTCGTCCAGGGCACTGTATCCCAAAAGCATCTCAAAGCAAGACGATCGTTAAATCCACCTTAGGAACCTTATCGTATGAATATTAAATGCTCTTAACCTTCAAGATTGGATGAGATAAATGACAGTTTGTTACCGCCTCCTCATTGTGTTTAAAACCAGAACAATTCAGCTGTTTTATCACTCACTATTTCTGCAGTGACCAATTAGAGCCAGCACATTCACAGAACACAGATTGTTTTATCAACTCTTACATCTTGCAAGAATTGTAGTCACAACAATGAGCGTAAAGTCCACAGTAGTCCTTTTCCTCCCTCTGCTGTGCAAAGTTATGCTCACAAGTAGCCAGTCAGGCTTCACTTCCACGCAAGATTACAGATGACTAAAATGAGTGAGAAACACGTCACTGTAATTGTAACTGAATGAACTCCTGAGGAACACGATCATCTTTGGCTGTGGTTCACATTTGTTCAATGATCGCTCCATAGAAAATGTATTTGGCTGTTCATTCAATGTGACATATTCCTTAGCTGCGTCTGAAATCACTTACAATACAACTGACGCACATTTTTATTCTAACTGCTGCTGCTGATGGCACAGCGGTGGATAGAAAACGTGTGGCGTGGATAGGGATTTGGCCCAAACTCAGCATTCAGGAGGAAGCATTCAGATTCTGTACATAAGTAAAAGTAATCCACTACTGCACAAAAAAAACTGCTGCATCATAAGTTAAAGTCTTGCAATAAAAATGAGAATAATCAGGAGAGTTTACTTATAAGGTAACACCATCTAAATTATGAGTGCCATTATGTAATTTTCATCAAATCTGTGAACATGAGCTACTCTCTCTTAAAGCCAGAAACCAAAGAAGTGTCTTATGATGTCAGTAAGTATAAAGTCTGGAGCTGCTGCATATTCAGTGAGCCAGAGACTGATTATATGGACCCACAAAATGTTTTTTTTAATACTCAAATGAGCTTTTTTCTATTGTGTTCTCAGTCCTGAAACAGAAATGAGCCCATATACTCGGAGCGTTCCCCTGGGTGCGATCTGTGTCATCTGTAAAATCTTTCCCACCCTGTCTTTGGAGCAGCTCCTGAATTTATACTTGATGACATCACAAATCTGAGTTTTAAGCCTCAGGTTTTTGGATTTGGGAGAGCATTGTTTAACCGTCTTAGACCATTGAAGTTAACATGTATACATTTTGAAAATGGTTTCTCTTTGTTGTATTAAAAGTAAACGTACTCAATGCAGAAACCTGGCCCCTGTGACTGATGTGTAGTTATATAATTATCAGTCTCAAGGGCCATCTGACTGATTCTGCACTGACAAAGAGCTAATAAACATCAGACAAGTTTCTTTAAACCACACAGAAATGAAGATATCCAAGCCAAGGGAAAAGGAAGAGATTGAAATGTTCACAACAAGGTGAAAGAACACTGTACAGACTTTTGAAGACAAAAATAAAACCGTATAATTTTAGTAAGTGGACTTCCTTAAAGAGAACTGCATGAAAAGAGAGTAGTGAAAAATAATCAGTGTATCTTTTACTTGCAGCTCCTTGTTTTTCCCTCTGCTGTGAACTCCCTCCAGCTCCTCTGGGGGGAAACGATGACAGCTGCTGCCTGTTCAGTAACTGCTACCTTAATTATACCATGGCACTGTTTCCAATGCGGAGACTAGAGTTAATTCCTGTTTGAACACAGAGACAGTTTGGTTTGGGCCCAGCCAAGCATGAATAACTTTGAACTGGCTACGTTTTAATTGGCCTTGCCCCATGGGGGATGAAGTGTGTTATTGAGTTTGTGGGTGCTGATTCCATGCAGTCAGCCGGTAGCACATGATCGCAGGACACCAAAGTGCTCAGTGCTCTTATTGGAGCTGCTTGTGCAAGCTACTGATATCTCTCACCTTCATCTTTGAAGCTTAAAGTAGCTGCCAAAAAAATATATTCCATGTCTCCAGAGAACGTGGTTGTGTTTTCACTTTAGGATCGCTGCTCAAAATTGTGCCGTTTTTCATCAAGAATGGAAAACCTCACGGTAAGCAAGAGTTTTATGTAGAGGTGGTTAGTAGAATTTGTCACTCAGCAGATCTGAGTTTTTAAAAATGGTTGTCATGAGGCTATATCTGAACCTACTGTTCTCCAGGCATCCTCTAAACAGCTTTATTTTTATCACATTTTTTTTTATCATATTTTTATTAATGAGTTGTTTTCTTTGATGTCCTAAAATGTGTCTTCAGTCATGCACTTATTTGTAGAATTGGCTGCTTTTAATTTTGTGTACATCCTTTCATTTGATCACACATCCTTTTGTCATTTTGTCCAGGCTTTAATTTCTTCCTCTGAAATCAAATTGGAAGTAACCCCTCTCCCCTTATATCTGACAGTACTTTCACAAAAATCTGTAAATGGCAAGGGTGTAGGTTTCGTTTCAACATTGGAGGGGGGCACATAGCAGTCGGGGGGTTGAGGGTCCTATGCCATAACATTTTGAGCATCAAGCACTTAATTTTCAGCAATCTGGTGAATTTTCATGCACCTGTTTGTGTCTTTTCTGCATCAGTTTAGGGTGTTAATGTTTTTAATTTTGTGAAAGTAAAGGTCCTCTGCTACTTTTATGTTTTTATTAAGGGAGACAAATGCACATGTTCTAAATACTGATGGTGGCGTGTCCCTTGCGTCCCCCCCTGAAATGTACACCCATCGTAAATGGGCATCCAATACTGCTGTTAACTGTCCCGTCCTGTCCCTCAGCCGGAGCAATGGCGCGAGATCATGAACAGGAAGATGCGCTTCCCTCCAGAGCTCATCAGTGCCATTCAGGAGGGGAAAATAGAGCTGCTGTGTGGACTGTTGAAGACCGGTGATGGCATCATCCGCCAGCTGGATGAGTCTGAGGATCGTCAGTGGAGAGAGGCCCTCAACTTGTCCATCCGCCTGGGCAATGAGAGTTGTATGGACGCCCTCTTGCAGGGGGTCAAGTTTGACTTCCGGCAGATTCACGAGGCGCTGCTAGTCGCTGTAGACACCAACCAGCCCAGAGTGGTGAAGCGGCTGCTGGACCGCCTGGACCAAGAGAAGGGCAACAAGATGGACGTACGCTCCTTCTCTCAGGCCATCTTTGACCACTCTATTGACAACTCCCAGTTTGCCCCTGGTGTGACTCCTCTGACCTTAGCCTGCCAGAAAGACCTGTATGATATAGTCACCATGCTCACTCAAAAAGGTCACGTCATCCCATGGCCGCATAAGATATCCTGTGCTTGCCTGGAATGTCGTAACGGCCGGCAGTATGACCTACTGAAGTTCTCCTTGTCCCGTATCAACACCTACCGTGGCATCGCCAGCCGTGCCTACCTGTCCATCACCTCTGATGACGCCATGCTCCAAGCTTTCGGTCTCAGCAGAGAGCTCCGCAAGCTCTCACAAAAAGAGCCAGAGTTCAAGGTCTGTTGAGATTCCTAGACATCCCCACTTCTGGTTCATGTTGGCTGTTTGTGTTGATATTTAAGTCTGCTGCGGCACCTCTCTTCCTGCAGCCTCAGTACCTGAGCCTGGAGGAGCTTTGTCAGGAGTTTGCCGTTGAGTTGCTGGGCATGTGTCGCAACCAGAGCGAAGTGACCACCATCTTGAACAGCTGTGGAGACGAGAGCCAGGATGCCTTAGACGAGCAGGCCTTTGAGGAGGGAATCCCCAACCTGTCACGTCTGCGGCTCGCTGTCAACTACAACCAGAAGCAGGTAGGCGGATGCAGAACCTACTGTCAGTCAGAGATCAGTAACAGAAGACATATACGTGATCTGTTTGCTTGTTTTGTTTGTTTTTGTGCAGTTTGTGGCCCACCCAATCTGCCAGCAGGTGCTGTCATCTATCTGGTGTGGGAACCTGGCAGGCTGGAGAGGCAGCAGGACGGCGTGGAAGTTGTTTGTCTCTGTGGGGATCTTTCTCACCATGCCCCTCCTCTGCCTCGTCTACTGGATCGCACCCAAGTCAAAGGTCACATCACACCACACAAAAACTGTCACGAGTCATTTTATTAAGAGAGTAGGATAAGCACAGGTTTGTCTTGGCCCTGACAGGTCATCATCTTTTATTTGTCTTCACCAGCCAGGAAAGTTGCTAAAGATTCCTGTGATCAAGTTTCTCCTCCACTCAGCCTCATATCTGTGGTTTCTCATCACATTACTCGGAGAATCAATAACGATGGAGATATATCGAGACAGATTTGCTTCACGACAGCAGGACATCCTGCACAGCTCCTTCCACATGGTGTGGGTGGTTGGTGGGTTCTCTCTCTCTTTTCTAACCCCCCTCTATAATGTACAAATAGAAAACTCAAGGTTTATTCTTGGCTGTCTTATGTAGGATTCTTCTGGTATGAGTGTAAGGAAGTGTGGATCGAGGGGCTGCGGAGTTACTTCCTGGACTGGTGGAACTGCTTGGACATGATGGTGCTCAGCATGTACCTCGCGTCCTTCGCATTGCGCGTGCTTATCATGCTCAAAGGTCACTTCCTCTGCCGTGATCATAACGGCACAGAGGAGTGTATCTACTTCACTCAGACTGGTGAGAAAATATCAAATCGTTCATCCAAAATAGTTGTCGACGGTCTTCAAAGTTCTTAATGCTGAAGTGGCCTGTTTGGTTTTTGGAAACTGTCTTGCAGTGCGTGACGACTGGCATCAGGAGGACCCCCAGCTGATTGCGGAGGTGCTGTTTGCAGTGACCAGCATGCTGAGCTTCACACGGCTGGCGTACATCCTGCCAGCCCATGAGTCTCTGGGAACTTTGCAGATCTCCATTGGGAAGATGATTGATGATATGATGAGGTAAAAGCACATTTTTATCTTGCTTGCCTATTGATCATTGCCTGGAAGAGAATTCAGATCCAATGACAGAGCTAATGAGACTTTCTTTTTTAGATTTATGTTTATATTGATGATCATTGGAACGGCCTTCCTCTGTGGCATCAACAATGTCTATGTTCCTTACGTCATCTCTCCACATCTTGGCAAGTAAGAATATGGCGTCTGCTGAAAACAAGACTATGCACTATACATAGATCGCAACATTAAAACCACTGACAAATGAAGTGATTTGATTTGGGTCCTGGCATTCATGTAGATGTCATTTGACACGCAGCACCCACTGTTGCAGACAGTACTCCCTCAAGGCAACGGTACTCCCTGATGGCAGTGGCACCTTGAGCAGGACAATGTGCCATGCCACACTGCAAAAACTGCACAAGAACGGCCCAAGGAACACAAGAAAGAGCTCAAGTCATCCAGCCAACTGCCAGATTTCCCAAATCCCAATCTAATCAAGTATCTGTGGGACGTGCTGCTATCCCAGAGCCAAATCTGATACACAGTTGGATCCACTGAGGGTGTCCTGTGGTATCTGGCACCAGGGCATTGGCGATGGATCCTTTGAGTCCTGTGGCATCAACACGTCTAATGGATGCTTGATTGGATTGGGATCGAAGCCTTGCACTCTTTATCATGTTGCTCAGGCCATTCCTGAGCAGATTTTGCAATATGGCATGGTGCATTGTTGGAGCGTTGTTGCCATGAAGGGGTGTAATTGTTTTACAACAGTGTTTGGGTGGATGGTGCATATGAATGCCAGAACCCAAGGTTTTCCAGCAGAACATCAGATTGTAATGAGATGATCAGTGTTATTCATATTATCTTTCTGCAGTTTAAATGCTGTGGCTGATCGGTATACAACACCATTATAAGCAGAAAAAATAAGGTATGAAAACAGTGTCATTGTGCTTTGCTGCAGGTTTAATGAGACCTTCCACTTCTTATTCTGGACCATGTTTGGTGTGGCCAACCAGGACTACGTGGACATGCCGCAGTTTGTGTTGGCAGAGTTTGTCGGAAGGATTCTATACGGCATCTTCACACTGGTCATTGTCATCGTCCTGCTCAACATGCTTATTGCTATGATCACCAACTCCTTTCAGAAAATTGAGGTGAAGTGATATTTTTGTGTCACAGCTACAATAAAAGCAGAGACCTGACTTGTACTGACATCTCAATGTTTTTTATTTCAGGATGACGCAGATGTCGAGTGGAAATTTGCCAGGTCAAAGCTGTACCTCAGTTACTTCAGAGAAGGCCTTACCATGCCAGTGCCCTTCAACATCATCCCCTCACCCAAAGCTTTCTTTTACATCTTGAGGTAAGGTTTACGACTCCAAAACACATTTCACCTGCATAATTACTTCATTGTGTATCTTTATTTCTGAAATTTGAATTCTGTTCCAGGGGTATCTTTAGACGAATCTGCTGCTGCTGCACGTGTAATTCTGAGACAAAATATCCCCCTATTGCCTCTATGGTAAGTGTGTCTTTAATGCTTACATGCAGTGTGACTGTAGTAAAAAAAATATCTTCTGCATATTCTTTGTTGTGCACTAAAATGTGATGATGAATGTGTGTTTTAAGACTAACGGTAAGGAATCTGAAGACAGCCAGTTACCTTACCGGCAGCAGGTGATCAGAGCTCTGGTGCAACGCTACATTGAGTCAGCTCGCAGGGAGTTTGAGGAGACCAAGAGGAAAGGTAGGTCAGACAGTAACTCATTGACAAGACCTGTTGGGTCACAAACCTGTCCCCCCCCCCCCAGTTATCAGATAAAAAGTCTAACTTTTATGTTATGCTTTTGAGTGGTCTGTACATAGCTGCATGTGCTGTGTAAAGATATTGTGGAGAAATGGCATCCTGAGCAGAGAGTGAAGTCACACTCCTTCTGTGTGTGTTCTAACTGTAGATGTATAATAATAACTAGGTACCAGACCCCAAGATGGCACCTATTCAAGCCAATGAAACTGCTTGCCTGGTGCATACACCAAAAAAGTTTCTAGCAAAAATTCTCAATAGAAAGAGTCATAGTTGACCTTGTTTGGTGGTGTCCTGTCAACAATTTATCAGATGTCTCTTTTATAACAGTGGTCAGAATGCTTTTAGAGACACAGAGATTTTTTTGCTGCAGTACCGCTGGTGACCACTGGCAAAAACTGGAATCAGCAGGTGTATGTTATTGCATGTGAGTCCCTGTGTGTGTATCCCACTGGCTAGCTAATCACAGCTGCTCTGCACTGTGTTCATACGGCAGTTAGCACCAATGCTGTCACACTGCTGTGGAAGTGTAGCACTGACCCTCCAATTCGCTGGCTTCTGGAGCCAGCCTCAAGTGGCCATTAGAGGAACAGCAGTTTTTTGCGCTTCAGCACTGACTATATTTTTCAGCCCTGGAGGTTGCTGTTTGTTAAAGGATAACTTCGGTATTTTTCAACCTGGGCTCTATTTCCCCATGTGTATGTGTGCGTATGATTCATAGGTACAACTCGTTCTAAAACTGGTTCAGTATTGAGGGAGGCGGATGCAGCCGGGAGCCGCGAAATGAGCTAAAACGGTAACGGGGGCAAATGCGTCCCGTATAAGTTTGCGCATTAAAAGTGCTTTTTTTTCGCCACTGACCGGTTCAGATTGCCAGTGCTATCTCTGTAAATAGCATACTAAGTGTTTCGAACATTGTTTATATAACATTACCTCCACTGTGTCTGTAGCTCTCTTTACTCATGGGACAGCCGTTTCCTTGAGGAAGAGGTGTTTCGGGATTGGATGTCTTCTCTTCTTCGGCTGGCAGTAGTCATCTTGGGAGAAGTGAGCACTGCAGACCCGATGGCCTGCAAGGCGCAGTGTCTGAACAGGAGTGTTAGCATCCATTTGTAGCACAACTAGCCACAACTTCAGCATCTCGCTGTCCGACAAAGGCAGCCTATGAAAGCTGTACGGGGTGTTGCGCCACATCCTGTTCTTGCAATTCGGATAAGCACAAACATGAACCATTGTTTTCAATCGATGCAGTAAAACTCTCAGCTGTACTCCTCTGTTTTCTTCCGGCAACAAGCAAAGCTCTCGCGAGATGACGTCACAGCCCAGAGCAAGTGAAGGGTCAGGGAAACACTTAGTATGCTATTTACAGAGATAGCACTGGCGATCTGAACCGGTCAGTGGCGAGAAAAAAAAGCACTTTTAATGCACAAACTTATACTGGACGCATTTGCCCCCGTTACCGTTTTAGCTCATTTCGCGGCTCCCGGCTGCATCCGCCTCCCTCAATACTGAACCAATTTTAAAACGAGTTGTACCTATGAATCATACGCACACATACACATGGGGAAATAGGGCCCAGGTTGAAAAATACCTAAGTTATCCTTTAAAGAAACATAAAAATAGAGCTTGTTTATTGAAAAAAGTGTGAGGAGCCCTGAATGTCCACAAATTCTGCAGCAGAAACAGCTGGCTGCACATTTGACCTGTGCAGGGCTGCTGTGATCGGAGTATGACACTAGACAGGTTGAGTGAGACGGCTGAACTTGCAATTAATTTATTATACGTATTTATTTATTTTCTGAAACAGCATAGCCTCTTCAAGGTCATGGGTGGGCTAGAGCCTATACCAGCTAACACTGGACATGACATTATATATACTGTTATATTATTACTGTCTGTTTATTAGCTGGCCCCTGGCCTCCTGTCATTTTGCAAAGGTGCCCCCCGACAAAACATGTTGGGTATCCCTGATGTACACTATGTACAGCCCTGTTTAATTATTAATTAAATGAGTCATGCTTTAGTAGCAGTGGTTGAGTTGACTGTGAAGGCGGTGACCAAAGAACTGTCTGACAAATGAAAGTATTAAATAAAAAGCAGACGTCTTCTGTAATTATTGCAATTAAGCCAAAGAGTCACACTTTATAAAATAACAGTTTCTGCTGTCAAAATGCATTTGATTCAAACGCCCAGCCTGTAATATTAAGCATCATGTAAGTGCCTGCATGCTGTATTGTGACTGAAGTATTCTCTCCCCTCAGATATCGGTAATCGGATCACTGAGCTGACCAAAACAGTCAGCAGGATGCGCAGTGATATGAAGGTGGTCCAGCAGCTTCTGATGGATGATGGGCACACTGGAAGCGAGGCACTGACCAAGGATGGCTCCTCCTTTCTGGGGAAATACATCATTGGTGCCAAGAACAATTTCAGAGGTTTTAACAGCAAGCAAGATGACATAAATCCATCACTTAAAGTGACAGTGCACCACAGAGAGGATGGGGTGGATAAAGAAAAGGTTTACTCAGATACAGAACAGGAGTCAGACACACAACAGAATCAGATCGGGGAATGTGCAGCAGAGGAGTCAAAGCAGGTAACAGACTGTGATGTGGTGAAAATGGAGGAAGGCAGAGCTAAAATGGAGCTCGGAGACAAAAAGGAGACTGAGCCAAAAGAGCAGGTGGAAGCAGACAAAAATGAAAATACTGATAATGAAGTGAGAGAGGAAGTGGTGGCAGTGACAAGTTTTACTCCTGTAGAAGAAAAAATAAAAGCTGAAGGCACACAGGATGAGGCAGAAAAAAGAAGGGAAGGAGAGATTCTCACAGACGCAAAGGAGGGTGAAAAACACAAAGAAACAACCCCCGAGCAAGCTCAAAGCATCAAAGTCAACAGTGAAAAGACAGACACAAAGACAGTGGCAAACAGGATGAAAGATGTAGAGCTGCAAGAAAAAAAAGTGGAGGCAAAATGGATGAAGGGCAAAAAGTTTGAGCGTGATGCAGCAGAGAAGTCCATTGTCAGGGAGAGCAACGTGAAACCTGGAGCCAATAAAATGATTCCCTCACCAACAGGCAGCAGCAGCTCACAGGACACAGGCTTTGGTTCACAAGAAGGGGAGGGATCAATTGATGGGACATTAGTGAGACCATAACCATAGCGATGTCCCATGTAAAGGGCCACACAGAATTTTTCAGGGATTGGCTCTTTGATAAATCTAATTAAATATCTGATAAGAGGGAACATTTTGGGAAATAAAGTCTTGCACATAACCGCCTGTAAAAGAGCAAATTGTCATTTTTATACTTTGGTTGTTGTACTGATTAAACAAACACAACATTATGTGCTAACTGATTATTTTGTAGCTGCTGGTATGTGGATTTTGTTACGATTGGATAGATGTTTCCCCTGTTTGCAGTTGTGCTAAGCTAATCAGCTTCTAGCCTCAGTTAATAATCTGAGGAAAAATATTTTCTTATATTGAAATAAAATCCTTCAGCTATACAAAGGCATAGGTTTCATTTCAGCAGTGGGGGTGGGGGTCCTCCACCAGAAAATTTCAAGCATCAAACAATTAACTTCCTGCATTCTGGTGCACTTTTATGCACCAATTTATGGTGTAAATGTCTTTAATTTTGTAAAAATAAGTGTTGTCAAAACGAAAGTTCTTTGCTACTTTCATGACTTTATCAGGGGGAAATGCACATGTTCTAAATATCGAGGGGGATGTGTCACATGTCCCCCTGAAATTTACGCTTATGCAGCCACAGATCTGTTACAATGTCGATTTTCTCATTTTTAAAATGAATATTCTCATAATTACTTGCTGAGAAAGAGATGACCTTGTTGCCTTTTCTCTCATCACATGTTAAAGCTGCCAATGGATTTAACTCAAATAGTTAATGTGCCTTTAAATTCAGCATACAGAACATACACCACCTGTATAAGCATCAGTGGCAGTAAAATAGGGTTTCAGCGCCTTACAATTAGAAAATACCTTGATTAGAGTATTGCTGCTCAGTGCCGGGTGTCTTTCTCCTGACTGCTGTTTTTGAGACGCCACTGTTCAACAGCAAAGAGCCTCTGTTTGTCATTCTGATTTCTCTTCATGCTTTAATATCAGAAGAAAGTAGCCTTGTCTTCAGTTGAAATTTTGCACTGTAGTTACTCTGTAACACTAATAAAACATTCGAATCATGTTTATTTCTGTCTCTGTATTTCATGAACATAGCATAAGGGAAAATTAACTGTGCTGACTGAGGTTAGAGTTAATGTTTAATTTAATTCGATGGCAGACCAACACCCTGCTACAGTGTGGCAATGCAGGTCTCAGCTTGCTTTACACATACTGCTCCCATGAGGTCGCATGCATGAACACACCACTTCATTAATTCATTACCTGCAGCATCACCTGTCCCAAGACACAGCCCGACCAGACTCTTCTTACAGAAAAACACCTTGCAATTACAATACTGCATGACTGATGCCATCACCAGTTTCATGTAGGTGTTGAGTGTGTTCTGTCCTGCAACACCACAGATAATGAAAACATACTTTAATCTGACACAAAAGCCTCTGTCCCTTTTTACTAGGAAATTAGGTTTGCGTCTTACATGCACAGGCATGTCGTATCACCAACCAATCATTGTCACACTCCATCCCGTGTGACAGGAAAGCAGATCTCTCCTACCTCTCATTTCCTAATAAACAAGACACATTAATTACAGCATGCTCACTCTAATTCAGCTCATTTTTGCTGTAGAAAATGTGGAAGACTCTTCATCTTTGTAAATGTAAAACAAAATTACTGCAGGTCTAATACATGCATAACAGAAGCACCACAAATACTTGACATTAGTGTAATAATGAGACTTAAATTAAGACCACTGTATGACATGTTTAATTTCCACACATCTGACAGACAAACATGAAGTTCATTAATGTGACCCACATATTATAAAACTGTATTGATTAAAAAAATAACTAAGGGTAGTTTTAATTCATTGCACCCTGTTCATTCTATACAAACATGCATACAACATAACTTGAAAATCCAGATAATATTAAATAAAAACAGCAAAGATTTGTGACCTGTTCACAGCGGCATATGTAAAACCCTCATTACATCATCATATACAAATAAAAAGCACCAAGTGTTTCCAAAAACACGTTTTAAACAGGGGAAGTTGATGGATAAGAGGAAGTGTGTTTATCTGTGTGAACCACACTTCAGTTAAGAGCCGCACATCAGGCACTCATCCTTGTTTGCTAAGGAACACACCATGGCAGCAGTGTTCCGCTGTTTGGTCTCCTCCTCATTGCTCTTGGCTGACTTGGCTTCCTTTATTTTCTCCTTGTTGAGGGTGAACTGAATGGGGTTGGCTGCAGGCTTCGTTCGCAGGTAGTACATGCCTGTTTTCAGGCCCTGCAGGGAAAAGAAGACAGGCATTTAGATGTTTCTTGGCGCTGTGATGCAGCATACGGTATGTCAAGCCTGTATTCTTTTTTTTTTTTTTTTTTAAAGATATTTTTATGGGCATTTTTTGCCTTTAATTGACAGGACAGCAAAGTGTGAAAGAGGGAGGGAGAGAGGGAGAGACATGCAGCAAAGGGCCACAGGCTGGAGTCGAACCCGGGCCGCTGCGGCAACAGCCTTGTAAATGGGGCGCCTGCTCTACCACTAAGCCACTGACACCCCAAGCCTGTATTCTTTTATTCCTGACTCACCAGCTTCCAACCGTAGAAGTGCATGCTGGTCAGTTTTCCGTAGTTTGGCTCAGCAATATGGATGTTTAGGGACTGGCTCTGGTCAATGTAGGCACCACGATCTGCTGCCATCTTGATGACAGTCTTCTGAGAGATTTCCCACACAGTTTTATACAGCTGCTTCAGATCATCAGGGATCTCTTTAATATCCTGCGGGCAAGTCAGATGGGTTGGTGATCACCAAACAGGAAGTCATTTGAAATCACAGCAACATTTAAAGCAGTGATACTAAAGATCTTAGTTAAGATTTTAAGTGTGACACTTTACCTGGATGGATCCATTCTGAGCAATCAGCTGGTTCTTCATTTCGTCACTCCACAGTCCTCTTTCTGTGAGGTCCTTCAGCAGGTGAGGGTTCACAATCTATTGGAGAGGCAGAAAAGTCACTAAGCAGCTTTTCCTTCTAAGGTTCCTGCTGCTTAAGGCGGGTTTGATTTCAGACTTTTCAATGTCATTTGGAATTAAATTTAAGACTAATTTTATCATTTCCAAAAGTAAAGGGAAAAAAAAACACAAGACAAACCATGAACTGACATCAATTACTTAGGGTTAAGGACACATTTACCCATGTAACATAACACACGTCTTGTTTTGTCCCTTAGTGGAGATCAGGATAGAGGAGAACTGGGAAATACCTGCCGTATGTTGGCAGGTTTTCTTGGCAATTGTGTGTATCTCTCTCTGCATGTGGGATTTCACTGCCATTGTGCAGAGTTTGAAAAACATTTTGCATTGCCTTGAACCAGTTTCAGTCATGCCCCAAAATCTTGGTTGAATAGCCAGTTTTTATTGAGTTTGTACTACAATGACAGCTAGTTAGCAGATAGTTGATCCTCTGCTCTGAGCATAGCGACTGGAAGCAAAAAATGAGTGTTGCTGGTTCCATCTCCTGATCAGCATGACACTAATGCAAAAGGAATTCTATAAATTATTTTTGGTATTTTACAATGTAACGTCAGAAACCAAGATTCATACAATCCTACTCCCTAATGTCTTTGCATTTTTAAGTATTTTGAAAGAGTGATTAAGACATTTTAATACCAAGTAAGGCCTTATTTTGATATTAATCAATACAATGCCTTCTGAGACTTTTTAAGGACCCACAGGAACCCTGTCCTTCACAACTGTGGAGACACAAAGCAGCAAATGCATTAAGTGCTGACCTGAAATTCTCCAGAGAGCACCCTGCGGGTGTAGATGTTGCTGGTGTAAGCCTCAATGGACTCGTTGTTGCCCAGGATCTGGGCGGTGGAAGCTGTGGGCATGGGGGCCATGAGCAGACTGTTCCTCACACCATGCCTGAGGACACACAGGGACAGGGAAGGAGCTGAATCAGGGATGAGCTTCGATCTCTACGTACAATAGATATAAGATGAGATACACCAACAAGGAAGTCATTTCAGGAACACTTACTTGGCAATTTTCGCCTTCAGTGCTTTCCAGTCGTGGAGATCTGTTGGAGTTTTATTCCACATGTCATGCTGAAGAATCTGGAAAATAAAATTAGTTAGGATCTGAGCCCAGAGAGCTAAACCATGTCCAAGGATGGATTTTAACAAAAACTACTCACTCCCTTGCTGACAGGAGAGCCTGCGTAGGTTTCATAAGGGCCGAGCTCTGCCGCCAGCTCACAGCTGGCCTCCAGGGCAGCGTAGTAGATGGTCTCAAAGATCTGAATGTTGAGCAACTGGGCCTCTGCGCTTTCAAATGGATAACGCATAAGGATGAAGGCATCCGCAAGACCCTGCACACCGATTCCAATCGGTCTGTGACGCTTGTTAGACCGTTCAGCCTGTAAAGCAGGACAGAGGAGCCATTTGTTAACACAGAGCACATAAGACCCGACTGCATGACTGATAAAGAAGCAACACCAGATAAGAAAGCGCACCTCGATCACTGGGTAGTAGTTGATGTCAATAATCTTGTTCAGGTTCTTGACAATGACTTTGGTGACAGATGCAAGCTTTTTAAAGTCATAGGTCCTTTCTGGGGTGACGTACATGTTGAGGGCGATAGACGCCAGGTTACACACTGCAACCTGAGAAACAAACCAAACAAGCATTAACAAAATAATGTAATGACCAATTTGAATATTACAGAATCAATATCTCCTGCCCCTCACCTCGTCTTTGCTCGTGTACTCTACGATCTCCGTGCACAGATTGCTGGATTTGATGGTGCCCAGATTCTGCTGGTTGCTCTTCCTGTTGCAGGCGTCCTTGTAGAGCATGTATGGTGTGCCGGTTTCTGTCTGTGACTCAATGATGGCGTACCACACCTGCTGAGCCTTCACCACACGCTTAGCTCTGCCCTCCTTCTCATAACTGAAGACAGACCAGATACATGGGACAGGTTAGCACTGAGAAATGAACTGTTTGTTCAAAACAGTTTGTGGAGCTGGTCTTACCGAGTGTAGAGCTCCTCAAACTCCTCTCCCCAGCACTCCTCTAAGCCAGGACATTCACTGGGACACAGTAGAGACCAGTCCTACAAGAGCAGGAGAGAGACAGTAAGACTAAAAGAACATAGTAGATTAAAGATCATGTGGCTTAATATTAACTGATGTAAATGTGAGTCAGGGAGGAGACTCTCGCAGATGTTCACCTGATTGCTTTCCACTCGTTTCATAAATAAGTCTGGGATCCACATGGCGAAGAACAGGTCTCTGGCCCTCTGCTCCTCTTTCCCTGTGTTCTTCTTCAACTCTAAGAAGTCAAACACATCAAAATGCCACGGCTCCAGGTACACAGCGAACGCCCCGGGTCTCTGAACAAGCAAACACAGAGAGCAAGGTGAATTAAATTTACTACCAGCGATGTCTCTAGTCTACAGCAACAATGTCGAGCTCCATTATCAGCATGCGCTGCAAATCTTCACCTTGTTACCACCCTGGTCAACATAACGTGCCGTGTTGTTGTAGACTCGAAGCATAGGAACCAGCCCATTGGAAGTGCCATTAGTCTGAAAAACAAGAACCACTGTAAGCAATGCAAAAAGGACAAAATATAAGCCCCTCTATATCTGCTTGATTTGAATCCCTGCTGTGTGCGTTAACTCACCCCAGCAATGTAGCTGCCTGTTGCTCTGATGCAGCTCACTGCCAATCCAATACCTCCAGCTGATTTAGAGATGAGGGCACACTGCTTCAGTGTGTCATAAATACCTTCAATGCTGTCATCCTTCATGGCCAGCAAGAAACAACTGCAAGAACACAAACAAATTGGATTATTGTGGGGAAAAAAAAAAAAAATCAAGTTAAAGAAGAAAGCGTCAGAGCTAACTTTGCTCAGAGGCTTTACCTAGACAGCTGTGGCTTGTTGGTGCCAGCATTGAACAGAGTAGGTGAAGCATGGGTGAACCACTTCTCTGACAGCAAGTTGTAGGTCTCAATGGCTGCATCAATGTCTTCTTTGTGAATCCCAACAGCCACTCTCATTAGCATGTGCTGGGGCCTCTCGGCAACTACAGAAAATGGACAGTCATTAGTAATTTTAAGAATTAAAATTAGTAGTCTCTGTGCCCATAAACACACTAAGCTTTAAGAAAAACCTATTCTCACCTTTGCCGTTAATCTTCAACAAATACGACCGCTCAAGAGTCTATCAGAGAAAAAGGGACAAATTAGATTCACAATCCAGGTATCTGCTTGAGATGTTGAAAGTGAGATGGAATGAAAAATTACCTTAAAGCCAAAGAAGTTGTAAGAGAAGTCTCTGTCATAAATGATGGCTGAGTTGAGGCGCTGCAAAGGAAAGATGATATTATGTTAAAAGGCTGCTACGCATAATTATAGTGATTTCAGATTTGAAAACATGGACAAAACACATCATCAAATGTGACTTACACCCTTGTTTTCAAGTACAATGTCGAGTGTCTCTTTGGCGATCATGGGAGAGTGTTGTTTGTTCAAGGGGTTCACGTAGTTGTACAGGTCTTCCATCACATCTATGAAAGCAAAGAGGAAAGAAAGTGTAATATCAGGTAATTCAAACACTTTAACAACGTACAGTCAATGTGCTATCTCACACAGCAAATGCCGTATGTTAAATGAGTGTAGGTATTGTTTAATGAGACTGATCACAAGAAAGATGCATTAACATCTGAATGGCTCACTACCCTGTCTAAACAATTTCCTAAGGGGAACCCCATATCACAATCTGCAGCATCATTTTTTACCAAAAGATGGTGAAATCAATGTATACTGCAATATTGCTGTTATTTATTTCAATGCAAAGTCATATTTCTGAGCACATTAATTGCGTACACAAATGGTATGGTAACTTAAAACTTGTACACACCACTGAAGACTTTCTTGGTCTCTTTGTGCAGGTTAGACACCGCAATTCGTGCAGCCAGGAGCGCATAGTCAGGATGTTTGGTGGTGAGGGTGGCGGCGGTCTCTGCTGCCAGAGTGTCCAGCTCCACAGTGGTGACTCCGCTGTACAGACCCTGGATCACCTTCATCGTGATCTGAGCCTGCAGGAACAAGAGGTGAAGGGGTTACATGCTGTAGAATATCACCGGAGTGGAGTCAACAACCGTGTCACTCATTTACATCGCTTGATGTTTCGCTTTTTAGTGTTAATAAGTAAGTTTTAGTGGTTTGAACTCACAGGGTCCACAAAGTCAGAGTTGAGTCCGTAGCAAAGCTTCTGGATGCGAGATGTGATTTTGTCGAAAGTAACGGCCTCCTGGCGTCCATCTGAAAAAACAAACAATATTATTAGTTCTGAAACTTATTTGGTCATTTCTGAGGTAAATTCTTAGTTCATGAATATAATTGCTAGGGCCCGACTGATATGGATTTTTTGGGGCTGATGCCGATTCCAATGTTATGGAATAAAAAAATGTGATAACCGATATATTGGCAGATTAATTTTTTACATTTTTCAATTTAAAACCCCCCGAAATACCTGCTTTTGATGGCTTAAATATAGTTCAAACACTCGTTACAAAGATATAAATTGAAGGAAGAACATTTTACTATTTTCAAATACTTTTATTATCAGAAATTGTGTGGAACAAGCAGCATATGAACAATTTGAGCACAAAATAAATCAAAAATATGATGTGCAAAAAGGCAGTAAACCTCTGGGAAATAAAATAATCATGCAAAGTCTGTATGAGTTAAGACATTCACATGTATGTTCACAGTACCAGTTCTTCTTATTATTGCCAATTTAACAGAGGTAGGTAATAGTGCAAAAGTAACAAGGACATCATTTCTAAGTAAAACACCATATTCCCTGCATTTTATTTGTGATGAAAATATAAGTGTTAACATCGATTATTCTCTAATGGCTATAATCGGTCGATTAAATCGGCTGGCCGATAAATTGGTCGGGCCCTAATAATTGCAGTCAAGAAATATCAGTGCTATGGCTGTGAACTGGATTCCCTCTACCAGGGGGTGTCATAGTGAGGGGGAAACAGGGACTCATTACCCAGGGCCCCAATAGGAGGGAGCAGTAATTAGTGCCATGACTAAATTAAAACTGCCTGAATAAACTGGTTAAAAATACTGAATGCATATAAAAGTAGTGGAAGCTCTCTGAGGCCCCTCTCACCCCTTAAAGACACAATCTACTCTGCCCATGCACTAGGTTAAGTCAAGGCTCCAAAAAGGAACAGAAAGGAAAATACCCAAACTGACTTAGTAAAATAAATAAATAAATAAAATCAAAAGGTGCCTGAGAGAGCATGGATCATGAGAGAAAGAGCAGGGGGCCCCACAGGGACTGCTCATGCATAGGGCCCAGGATGTGGTGCTGCACACCCCTGCCCTCTACTGATCAATGAACTGAATGGAGCCCGCGCTGAACACCTGTCTGACCAGTTAGTGTTTACAACAAAGTCTTGTTACTTGGCGCCAATACCACAGATGCTGAACATGACTAATAACCCTGTCACTACACAGCTCCTATGTAAAGGGAAGTTTGCCAACGCCTTAATGTCGCAAAACACCGGCGGAAACAAATTAAACATTAAAGTCAAAACTTGTCAACGAGTACAGTGAACGCATTTAAATGTTATCTTCAACATTATTCAAAATAAAGAGGCAGCAAACCTGCAAAGAGAAAAAGAAACTGTCACCGGCTGAGCTTCCATAGCTATCTCTTTGTTTAGTGTCTCGATGACACCACACAAAGAAACACACACTCGAGCATGAATGAAACGTTGCTCCAGGCTGCAGTGTTGCATCTCTTTACAGTTTCAACATGTATCACCGCTTGGATACAATTTTAAACACTTAATGAGTTTTTCCTGACCTTCACATCCTCCTTCACACTAAAACACTGCATTACTCAAACACTATCTGACAGCATTAAAGTGAAGTGAGCCACTATACCTCTCTTAATGACGTGCATGTTTGCAGCAGAGCAGCTGGTTTCCTCACACAGCGGGTTGGTGATGTTTTCTCCTCGGCTTTGACACGATGAGCTGCCTGTGCTGCGGCTGCTGCTGCTGCAGAGTTGTTACAGCAGGTTATTACTCTGTGTGAGAACAATCAGCCGACACAGTTGAATCTCAAACTGGGCGCCAACAACCCGCGAGCCAGTTACACTGAAATGCGTCAGCGGGACAGCCAATCAGAGCAGACTCCATCAGACTTTTAAACCAATAACAATCCGTCGTCAGTCATTTTTACAACTTCCGGTCCCGTTTCTGGGTAAATGTGGCGGGATATTTCCTACACAACGGGTTTTATAACATGTAATTATCCTGTCTTATTTAAGGATTGCTTCATATGTGCTGTTTGTTGCAATGTGGAAATTTCCAGCTCCCACATATGAATGTGACTGGAGTTATAACCAAGTTGTGACTCGCACAGTTAGATGCATTTCCTTCCTTACATGATAACTACACTAATACATGTTTAGATTATATCAGTACTCTTCAACATCAGCATAATGGCAATACTATGTATATATTCATGAATGAATTAAAGCAGTATAACTGGAGCGACATCCATTACAATTGTATCCACAGTGGCTCATCAGACAAACAGGTTGCACCATTCCTGAAACATAAAAATCAGCTTTTATTGATCTCACAGAAGATTCAGAGTCCAGCAGGCTCCGCTGAACGGGTTGAGGAGCTTTTTAATTTCTCAGTCTGTGAAACTACTAAATCAGAATTTGGGTTTTACGTAGGCCTCAGTGTACCTGAGATATTTGTAATGGGGCCTTTGGTTTTGCTGTTTAATTTTGTGTTTTGTGTTTTTGTATTTAGGCCTATGCGGCAAAACACATTTCAGAAAATGCTCTGATTTGACAGTGAAATCAAAAAGAAAATGAATACAGTAAATATGCACTTTACTTTAACCATTTTCACTACTTCATATCTGCTGCTGTTGGTCTTTTGCACTACATGTACATCAAGTCGTCATTGATTGTACATAGGTTTGGATTATCTTTAGAGTGTCTTGTCTATTAGGTTATACTGCTTGGTTTATTTGACTTGTATTATATTGTTTTTTATTGTATCATTATTATTATTATTATTATTATTATTATTCCAATTCAGCCTTGTTTTAGCTTTTAAATTGTACGGTATTTCGATTCTTCCATATGTCCTGCACATGTAGTGAATTGACATTAAACTTTTGAACTTAGAACTTTTTGATAATGAGTTGTGCATTGGTTCTAGTGATATTCATATTCAGCATCTAATTTTTATTGAATGGTCCTTTTTTATCCTCACAAGCATATCATGTTTGGTAAATTAATCTCTGCAAATGGCTCTGCCTAAATATAAAAAATCATAATATCATGGAAACATCAGTAGATTATCCAAAACTAAGTTGCAGTTTGCGAGCTATGACTTCGCTTCAGACTCTTTGACGAACAAAGAATCAAACGAAGGAAGTCGCAGCTTTACTGTTTGACCTACATTTTATCTGAGTTTTATTTTGAAGGGGAGAAAAACAACAACACCGGATGTGACCCTCTTAGGTTTGCTGCTAATGCTAATGGACCCGGAAAGGTAAAGCAGCACTCCGAAGATGGCCGGGGTGTTTGAGGTGGAGGTTGATGGTGTAGAGCACGACCATGGGCTGGAGCATCACGATGAACCGCACCAGGTGAGGGTGGTGGGCCACGGTGAGGTGTTATGACAGATTAAAAAGATGGGGGTTAAATTATAAAGTGGTTCCAGCTGCCTACTCGGAGCTCTGTGCTAGCTAGCAGCTAATCACGGGTGTAGCCTAAGCGGCTAGCTGCTGTTAAGCGATGTTACCAACCACAGGTATGGAGTGTGAATAAAAATGCATCGTCCATTGTTCCTAAGTGATTGCGCTTGGTTTGATGAAACAGCAGCGTAAGGGTGAAACGCCATGAGAGCATTTTGATAGCTATGCTAAGCCAGTTAGCTAACGTTCAAAACATATAGGTGCTTTCATTTGGTCAAAGTAACCCAGATGCTGGTTGTTTTTTAAATAAAGCTTTTTAGTTTCTTTGTCACACCTGTATGTTCACTGTTAAGTTAAAAAGATTAACTCTACAAATAAAGCTGATGTGGCTGCTCGGGTCAAAGGTCACGAACGCCTTTGCTGTACCAAGAGGTGTGTCTGTTGAGCTAAGGGAAGCAACCAAACCACTTCCTGTGTTATTTCAATCCTCTAGTCAAACCAAAGCTAAATGTCAAAGTGACACACAGTGTGCAGCAGCCACCACAGAGTGAACTAAAAGCTATTACAGCTGGCCATGTGTAGGTGTAGTTACCAAATGTGCAGCGGAGGCAGAATTGCTGCGTGACTGGCATCACAATAGGCTGACAAAAACACACAAGACCCTCGTGTTTGGTTCACTGATGATTTAAGTATGTGTGTTGTTTGAATTGAAATCTGTGCCTGAGGGACTTTATGTGCCCTTGTGACCTGTTTTACCTGTCTCATGTGTAATGAGATGAGAGAGCATGCAGGTACTCAAAAATGTATTAATCTGCAGTCCACATACATGTCAGCAGCATGGATTTGTATCTAATCCTGACGCTGTTTTCAAACATCAGTAAATGTGCAAAAGGGCAAATGATAACTCAGTCAGGATAATGAGGTGTACTTAGCAGGATGACGATGATGAGTAAGACATGGGTGTTAGCCCTTAGCTCGATACTTGATAGTGCCACCACTGCCAGCCTTCATTCATCTGCCTTATTTGGCAGATAGGAAGTAGGCTCAAGCGGTATCAATTTTGTCACACCTTCCTGACCGTTCACTGGGGTAAACGGTATACGACAGTATTTGTATTTAAGAGGGAAAAAATTAACTCAGCCACTGATTATAGATGTCACTGTTATGTATGTCACTGTCTAGCCCACAATAATGTGTTTCTAATATGCAGTTAACCCACTAAGACAGGTGTTGCTGGGTTTAAAATACTCATGGCTGATAAATTACTGAATAGCTTGGAAATAAGCGGCCTTCCTGCTGGAGGACCTGATGACACTTGTTGCCAGGGTGGATTCTGAAACAACAGTGGGCTGAATGGAGACACTGTGTCGAATAAAATTGCGTGGCTAATAAACTGCTTTTGTTGTTGGAAGAAGTCATTTCAGTATAAAGTTATTTGTAGAAATACTACTGAATGGGAGCAGAGACATTTTTTCATTTTTACTAGTCTTGTAACATAATCCCCACAACTCACAGTTGCCATCTTTCTTAGCTCAGCTGCCTGATCCAAGAGCAGAGACTGACCGAATACTGAATGAATACATTGTCACAATAAAGCATCTCTATCAGTTTAATAGAAAGAGAAGCATCTGCATTTTGAACGTGACTTAAAATCATACCATTGGAATTTATGAATATCTTGATATGCTGTCATACTTTTATACTGCCCAAGCCTAACAGGAAGCTCTAATAATAAGAGAACATCTCATCAGTTCTTGCTGCCAGCTGTTAACTTCAGTCATGGTTAAGTAGCTAAACAAGCCCAACAACTTGGGTGGAACTGTAGCTGCTTAACACACTTTGCACATTTTAATAACTTTACTCTTGTTCGGGGTCCATTAGCATACATTTCTGTTTTGTTACCCTATCAACCAGCTTTGACACACCTGCATTCTCTTCATCTTACTGCACAACCTAAACACAATGCCTTAATTCAAATTATTATTTTAGCAACTCTGTAATTGGTATGCAATGTATGATGTGGGGTTTAAATTCAGCTGTGTGAGGTGATGCTTTTATCAGTTATGGCTTTTTTTAAATGTTATTTCTTTATATCTACAAATTATTACATAATATGGGTCAGAATGGCAAATGTTTATTAGTCCTTTGTTCAAATGATGTTTACACAGTGCACTCTGCTAAGGCACACTATCGTAGCATTCCCTAATTATAGTTTTGAAGTGTGTTCTCTTTCCTCAAAATGGCTAAAATGTGATGTTATCATCAGTTTGTTCAGCTGCTTATTTGAAACAGTGTCAGAAATAATAGTTATTGTTTTGTCTTCTCTTTTCTTTAGTTTGATGTGTCCAAGCTCTCACCAGAGGAGAAGTGGAGGTTAGTATCTTTGCCACATCTTTAATGGATAGTGTATTTATTTCTGTAGCTTATATGATATGATTATTTTCAATCTGAATACATTTATGTACTATCATGGATGTATCGCCAGTTTAAAATAAAGTTTTTGCACTTAAGGGTGCAGAGTTACACTTACAAGCATTTTTATTCATTAATTCACAAGGTTTTCAGTAAAGAATATAACTTTACACATCCTAACCGAGATCTTTTATCAGACTTTTTTTGGACAGGGAGTTCCTTACACTTAGAACTGGCTAATGAAAAACAAATCAGATAATAATGTCAGCTGTTAGGTTGGCCAGTCTCGACATACAGTAACATTTCATGATTTCTGGATATTGAAGTTCATGCTTCTAACACTTCACCAACGTCAACATGTAGAGCTGCACAGTGCAAATTTAAGGGCACACCTCATTGTTATGAAATAACATATTTCGTGACTCCTAGCTGCGTAAGATTAGTTGAGTATGTTCTTCCTTTTTTCCACAGAGTGGAGCATGCAAGAATGCATGCCAAACACAAAGGTCATGAGGCCATGCACGCAGAGATGGTGCTGATCCTCATAGTCACCCTTGTCGTCGCCCAGCTAGTCCTTGTGCAGTGGAAACAGAGACATCCAAAGTCATACAATGTAAGACATAAAAGACATGAGCAACATGTTTGAAGCTCTGTATGTAACACTTGGAATTACCATCATGTGAAAACATATAATTAAAATAATGTGTGTTATTCGGATACAGATATATTTGATCCCTGAGCTAGGGGTGTGTGTCTGTATTTGTGATGGACAAGAATGGTATTAGAGAACACTACTTTTATTTTCTGTCCACGTGGCAGCACATGACTACATCAGTATTTGTTTCCTCAAATAATAATAAATATGGTACTTTCTTTCTTACCCAATACTGTCCAAATATGACCTGTTGTTGGTAGTGTTCATGCATCTTCTAACACGTATGCTCTGCTGTCTTGTAGCTGGTGACTCTGTTCCAGATGTGGGTAGTTCCTCTCTACTTTACTACCAAACTGCACTGGTGGAGGTTCCTGATCACGTGGTTTATCTTCTCGGTCATCACAGCGTACATCTCCTACCGTGCCACTCGCAAGCCACTGGCCTGCACCACACCCAGGTATTATCATCATTTACATGTCATCAGATTCTATAAATGAAGAAATCTGCCCTTCCAGTATAGCAGGTTGAACTGCCCATGACGTATCCTGACATACTCTAACATATGCCTTCTCTTTGGCAACCATAGGTTGGTGTATAAGTGGTTCCTCCTTCTCTACAAGATCAGCTATGCCACAGGAATAGTTGGCTATAGTGTCGTCATGTTTACACTTTTTGGTATAAATCTAATATTCAGGTATGTATTGCCAGTTCCACGTCATTTCAGCAATGCCAAATTAACCATATCTAAAATTTAAAAAGGATTTTGGCTTAAACTGTTGAAAATAAAATCCTTCAAACTGCAGGCTGCTGCTGACAGGAGTAGTCATCTTTTCAAGCTTGCCGTTTTAGGATGTATGAAGCTCTGTTTCTTCCTGGTCTCTGTCTCACATGTAGCACTTTACTGCCACTAGATGATGTTGTTTTGGCTTTTTAAATACCCTCTTTTGATCATCACTGCTCCTGCAACATCCACAGTCTGAGTCCCTAAATGCTTGACACTTAAGCTTTTTCTTAATTTGATGCCTTTTATAATCCAACTCTGTGGTTGGATGTCTGTCTTCTTTGTTCTCCCTCAAACTTTATTTATTAGGTTTTCAGGTAACATCAGTATACCAAGTTTCAAATATGGATTTTAGTGATTACAAAACTGAGGATCAAAGAAAGAAAAGAAACAGAACACCTGAAGGAGAAAGTAAAAACAAACAGAATTGGTCACTAATGACGACTAAGAAATTATGTGGCAACTGTGAAAGTAAACATATACATACACTTGCACATATGAGGAGTATTCAGCAATAAAACACAAAGTGAATGATTTCAATAGATTAGGTAGGTACACTGAAAATAGGTTGTCAGAGTTTGTCAGTCCGGGATGGTAGTTAAGGTCAGTTTGTCAGCAAATGCAAAAAATGGTCCCCATGTCTTCATAAAACAAGCGGACAATCCACTCAGAGTACACGTCATGTTTTTCCACACTAACGAGGTAGAGGATGTCTGTTATCCAAGAGTGATGGGAAGGTGGAGCGGGGGATTTCCACTTGACAAGAATCAAGCGTCCAGCCAAGAGAGTCACAAAAGCTATAAAGTTCTTCATATAATTTTATGTTGCAGGCATAAATGTGACAAAGGCAGTGATTGCAGATGGTTCGAGGGTTGCTTGTCTTTTTAAGCACTGAAGCACCACTAAAATACAGCACCTACTGGTATTATAGAATGCATCAGGAAAAAGAGCAAATAACACTCTTGTGACTCAAGAGTCACAAGAGTGACTGCTTCTTCATGGTGCTTACATAATCTGTAGCTGACAACAGGTGTATGTAGTTAAAGATAAACTCTGGTTGAATGAGAAGTAAACATCATGTGATAGGTTTATGCACACATTTCCACTGCGAGGGCATTAGCAGTGACATACTAACACACGTAGTTATCACAGAAACTTCCCTTTACGCAAGAAAACAACTAATGTCTCCTCACGCTGTTCCTAATGGTCAGAGAAATGAGAGTATTTATATTTTCTACCTCAGACACAGTCACCAGAAGGAAGTGAAAGTTGCTCCTTTTAGCTGAATTTAAAACAAGCCTGTGGTAGTTCATGGTCTGTTACTCATGAGAGCGTCTGAATGAACAAAGAGCTGTTTTTACAGGTTATTGTGCAGCAATTTAATGATTGTGCAGTCATTCATTTCTTCACAAAGAACCTTAACAAGATCTGTTATAGTTACATTAGTTTAGCAAGGCTGCGCCATAATGCACTCTCTAATTAGTTAAAACTTTCCAGACATCACTCACTACATGTAAATGAGGTCATATGATTCTACAGTATATTGACAGTTATCAGACTAAATTAACTGAAGATGCTACATGTGTGTAATTATTCAGTTTTAAAATTAAAACAGGAACTTCTTTTATTTATAATCATCTTAGTTGATGTTGCCGTGTGCTGTGAGATTATCAGCTCCTTAAAGAACCCATGTCTGCTGACCACCCCCAAAATAGACTAACAGGAAGGTACCTTAAATGTTTCCTACTATCCTTCGTGAATGAAACAATTTTCCACTTCCCACCTAGAAGTGCCACCTCACAGTAATACTTCCTTGCATTTGAGAAAGAACGTTTGGTCATTTCTTGGAACAGCTAGTTGTCAGAACATCATCAAAAGTTTTTTATCCAATATAGGAAACGGCATTTTGATTTGCGTATGTGTGAATATGTGTGTGTGTGTGTGTGTGTGTGTGTGTGTAAATGAGCATGACATCAGCATACTACAATTTAAGCACATTAGTGTTGTCTTCCAAAACATGTAAATTTAGCTGTACATTGAAAATACAGACATATAAAACAGGCGTATCTGTTTTTATGGAATAAATAAATGTTAATGTTGAACACCAGCTGAGCGGTGACTCCCATACAGTGCCTTCTGTGTCCAGGATAAAGCCGGAGGATGCAATGGACTTTGGCGTTTCACTATTATTCTACGGTCTGTACTACGGGGTCCTGGGAAGGGACTTTGCAGAGATGTGTGCAGACTTCATGGCTTCAACCGTTGGTGTAAGTGGCCAGATTGTAGACACTGAATGTTTCTGTGAAGGTAGCGACTGTAAGCTAAAATATCATTTTAACGCTTTTATGTTTTTTAGTATTACAGCGCGTCTGGCATGCCAACCAAGCACCTCTCCGACAATATCTGTGCTGTGTGCGGCCAGCCCATCCTCGTAGATGTCAGTGAGGAGGGGATCATCGAGAACACGTACAGACTATCATGCAACCATGTGTATCCTTTTTTTGTGAGATATATTTTCACGCTGCTGTCTTTATCTGAGTGAAAGAGAAGTTGAGTTGCTCAATAGAGTTTTTCATGCCTATAAAAGGTGTCGTCATGGGTTTGTGTTGGAACTGTATTGTGCACACAGTTGGTGGCATAAAGGGGAATTAGAGTTAATTTGACCTTTATGCCAGATTGATGTTATGACAGTCTGTTTATCTGAAATTGTATTACTTCCCCCATAGATATCATCAGCTCCTTGTCCACTGTAAACAAACTGTAAACATGCAACCGTTTACAGATTAGTATAGAGAAGTGCATGCTGTGAGTTATAATTATAGAGGTCCAGTGTGTGGCTTTTAGGGACACATATTGGCAGGAATGGTATATGATGTTTTAACCTTTTTCATTAGTGTTTAATATCCTGAAAATAAGAATCATTGTGTTTTTGTTACTTCAGAATGAGCAGTTTACATCTACATATAGAGCGGGATCTCTTCAACAGAGTCCACCGTGTTGTTCTACAGAAGCTCAAAGTGGACAAAACAAAAATTCTGACTTTCAATAGGGCCATTTGCATTTTCCTGTTTTTGCTAGGGCTACACAATAAATCAAAATATTATCAAAATCGCAATGTGGCCAAGTGAAATATCTAAATCACAGGAGCTGCAATTTCTCGATACAGATAAAATTTGTCACAACATACCATTATAAATGAAGCATTGTGGTGTTCCAGAGATGCCCTGGCCTACAAATCATATTTCAGACGTAAGGGAACATGTTTGTTTGGTATAGACCCAGCCAAAATCACATCATCATTTTAAGATTTTTTTCAGTGCCAATAAATTGAAAAAATTACAATTACCAATGAAATC
Organism: Epinephelus fuscoguttatus; assembly: GCF_011397635.1. NCBI lineage: Eukaryota > Metazoa > Chordata > Actinopteri > Perciformes > Serranidae > Epinephelus > Epinephelus fuscoguttatus. The sequence continues at coordinate 41,185,581 of NC_064763.1, read as the reverse complement.
GCAGCTCAACAACAGTATCAATAAAACAATATCTATAACTTTTTTTGCTTTGCATACTGTGCATCCCTAGTTTTTGCATCAGCCATGGTAGTTCTCCTACACACTTTGCACACAGAGAAGTTTCAGTTCTGCAACCTCACTGCTAAATGCCACCAAATCCTACACACTGGACCTTCAGAGTAATAAAGGAAGTCATTTTATGTCCTTATAAGGTACTAACATGATTGTTTCTAAAACTGTTATTTTTTGTATGTATTAATGTTGATTAACCAGTTTGATGCACTATGGCTGAAAATGCCAAACAAAAAAGCCAAATGCCTTAACTCCACGTCCAGATTCCATGAGTTCTGCATAAGAGGATGGTGTATCGTCGGGAAGAAGCAGATGTGCCCGTACTGCAAGGAGAAGGTGGATCTAAAGAGGATGTTCAGTAACCCGTATCCTTTTCATTCTGCGCACATGTGAGCTTGACCTGGTGTTTTTTTTGTGCTGCATTATTTCCCGGTTTGTTTTTGAATATCTTAATTTTACCTTAGTTAATTGTTCTAATTTTACCATAGTGTGCCCTCAGAGATGGTATAGAAGGGAAGTGAAAACAAGGTTTAGACCTAAAATGGGCATTTTCACAGATGACATCCAGCCAATGTTCAGGAACCCCAATCATGCCAAGTCAGAGGAGGAAAATGCCCTTCTTGTAACAGAGGGGGAAGTTTGACAGTAAAGTTTAGGTGAATTTTGCAGGTGGCTCATAGCAGGTTTTTTGGAACGACATTTGAAACATTTATAGGTTGTATAACAAGTTCCTGTTCCTTTCTGTGGCCAAGAGTTTTCACTTCAGACATCTGTGTCAACTGTGCAACTGTCTAAAACAAATAATGCCCTTTACACGAACTGAAAGTTATTTCTACCTCCTTCTGGTCATGTGCCAACAGTCGTATGTGTTGAGGCTTTATATTAGAATCACTTGTTCCCCTTTTTCTTTATCATGTTGGATTGCTGCTGAAAGTTTTTTTCCTTAACCACTTCTTTAGCTGGGAGAGGCCACACGTCATGTATGGACAACTTTTAGACTGGCTTCGGTACTTGGTGGCCTGGCAGCCTGTCATTATTGGATTTGTGCAAGGCATCAACTACGTCCTGGGTCTGGAGTGACCTGCGACTCTCAGAAAATGGACATACACGCCATACGGGGAAGATATGCACTGGCTCAAAAGACTGAGGGCCTAACATTGAACTAAAACACCAATAAAAAGTGTCTATACTTTTTGTATATATTTATAGGCACATATTACCTGTATTTTACAGTTTATTTGAATTTTATTGGTAATCTGAATTTGGATGTCTGTGTCAGTTTCCCAGGATTTGCTTCACACAGCATTACACCTTGATAATTGGTTTGTGCATCTTTTGGCCTAGTAAAGCGGTTCTAAAAATCACTAGAGAGGTGCTTTTTACTAATTTATGTCTTAAGTGTTTGTTAATTCTTTAGTTAAAGGACTGTGCTGGAGTTTTTCATCCTCATGTCTGATGGCTATCACACGAGTAATAAAGGTTGAATGGAAATCAAAATTAGTAATTGCTCCCTGTGCCTCCAAAATACACACACACACACACACACACACACACACACACACACACACACACAGAGTCTCCACAGACTTCCTCTGGCGTCAGTTTGCCGCTGCGTCATTTAAGGAATCACCCATATAGCTGTTTGACGCTGCCAGTCGTGTCATGTGACAGGAGGCTTCGTCATAGTGTGAAAAAGTGTTAAGCGCACTAAAACAGAGGATTCCTCTTACAGTAGCTGTTAAGATGGAACTGGGTATTGCAGGATTTTAAAATGTCCTTGCTGTCATCATGGATACTCATCCATACCAACGGGGCAAAAACAGTCATGTTTACTTTGAACTTTACCCCTTGTATGATATCTTTCATCACAAAGTCTGTATGATTTAAAGAGGAGGAATGTCACTGTCTACCAAACGAGGTCTCTAAATGCATTTAGCCATACTGATAGGTTTGTTTCGGCTGTGCCAGATGTTATCTTTGAAACTACTTTTTACCTACGAAATAGTCGCCATGAAACTATTGACAGTGTTCTGAGGATTATTGTGAGTTTTTAAAGTCACACATTGCTGGATTCTATGCACTACTATTAAAATTTAACTCCACTGTATTGAATTGGCAAAAGAAATCTCAGAGGTGCATATCACAAAGCTTGGCCAAATGAAACCCAATCTATTGGTATGGCTAATAAGAGAGAAAAGGTTTTGGTCATATTTAGTGCTGTTGGGACAAGTTTGCATCAAGGGCTTTCTGCCAGAAAGGGTTTTCTTGGTCAGGGTTAAGGGAAACAAATGTGGTTTGGGGTTAAAATGAACTGATCTCTGGCAGAAAGCCTTCTAAGTAAACTTCTCCTCTGTGCATATTTGGTTAACTGTTCTGAAATTGGAGTGGCCCAGGAAGCACAAACCAAAGCTACGATTTGAGTTAGTAACTTGAATAAAACCGTTAATTCAAACTGAATTTGATCAGAAGAGGAGAGAGTGATGATTCAGTCAATGTGAGTGCTGATGTCTTATTTTATGTGATCTGTTCAATCCAAGGACCCTTTATATGTGTATTTTCTAGTCATACGTTGCTGGAAGATGGTTGGTTTTTGGAGGTACTGGTCACAGTAAATGGCTCATAATGTCAGCTGTCTTTTACTTGGATCTCTCTCTCTCCAAACCCACACAGTGAAGGGACCGTGTACAACAAGGCTAACATGATCATTCTGTTTTTTTGTCAATGTTTTGATCAAGATCAGTTAATAAATGTCACATGGTTTAGATTGTGTGCGGATGTATTTATTCACGCATCCTTGAGGTTTATTTTGCCAACATTTAAAACATTGACCACTGGGTGACATATACTGGGACGATTGGTATCACAAGATAGAGAGTGGTAAATTAGTCAGCAGTTTTGGTTTATGTAACCAGTGTGTGTGTTGACTAGTTAGCGAGGAAATCCCCACGTACGGCATGTCCAAGTCTGAAGTGGGCGTAGGGAAGTGAATTACGGTTGTGTATATATAGTAATCCCAAACAGGCAGTCAACAGCAAAGAGGTCTCACTGGAGGAATCAAAATGAGCCTGTTGTCCGTGATCAAAGGTAGTAATACTTTGTGAGACCAGCATCTGTCAGTTTCTTACTGTATTATGGCATTGGTTGTGACTGTTGTATCTCTGCAGCTTTCGGATCTCTGTGTCTGCTGGTTGTGGATGGATTTCCAGGTACGGTATAATTTGTGGGCAACACAAATGCAATTTTATTTTTGTGCTAACCTAAAATTCTCCTTTAGTTTCTGAAGGTGAATCTCCAAAGATCATTGGGCCAGAACACGTCAAAATAAGAGCTCAGCCAGGTAACACTTCTGCACATAAATGACCAACAAGTGTTTTTACAGCTTACAGAATCTGTTACTGGGTATTTTTATAATGAAGCTATTTGGAAGGGTTCCTGTATATGTGTTGGAGCTATGTCATATTGTGTATGATGGGTCTGGATGTGTCCTGGCTTACAGGTGATCAGCTGTTTCTTCACTGTGAAGCAACTGCAAACTGTGAAGATGTGGCACTCATCTATTGGCTCGTCAACGACTCCTTCCCTGAAGACACCCCCAGCAATAGCAGAATAGTAGAATTAGATGAGTGAGTATTATGAGTTTTCACTTTAATGGAAATAACCTTGACAGAGCAAGAAAAAAAAGACAAAATGAAGGATTCTGAAACAAGCCCGTGACTAATGCAGTACTTTGTTTCAGATCATCTCTAGACGATGGTGCGATCCTACAGAGGAGTTTGCTGTTGAAGAAAGTCACGCCAGAGGACCTCAAATCCACCTTCACCTGTGTCGTGACAAACGCTACTGGAATGACTCGGAAGAATGTAACGTTAACAGCAGCAGTTACCAACGACTGTCATGGAGGAAAAAAGAGAAAACATGGCAGGTTAACGCTCTGAGACATGTTTGACTTGCAAGCAACGTTCACAAGAGCCAACTGTATCTGTGAATGTGCTATTCTGTGCCATACTGTTGGTTTGAGAAAACTCTGCACAAGAAAAGTACAAAACTTGGGGTGCATTTGGTTCCACAATAGTGGATCTCTTTCCTATGATGGGTTCCAATCAGTGAGACAAGCTGTGTTAAAATGTAAGAAGCCACTCCTTTTGATCCTTTGGGAGGGAAAACTAGAGTGAGAGCAAACATTAACTGGAGTGCATTACTGTCCTCTCCTGGTAAAGATTTCATGCATTTTGAGAACCACCATGTTTATCCAAGAAACACAACGTCCAGAGGCAACACTTGTGGAACTGCATGCACCCTAAATTACTGCCATTGAGATGACTCTACTACACAAAGCTAATATTTACTGACTGCAGAATATATATAGAATATTGTAACAGTTAATTGCTGAGCTATTTGCTATGATTGTGCATCATTTCAGTGTCTGTGTTCGTTGGCAATAAATACACATGGTTTGCTAAGAGAGTTTTCCTCTATTCATTTTAATCCAAACCACATTTTTTTCTTAACCTTACCCAGAAATTGCTTTCTGGTAAATTTCTCTCAACAGCCAATAAGGCATCTTGAAAGTGTATATTCTTGGAGCATATGAAAATATACTCATAATGAGACAAAGTCAAATCAGTCAATTCATCCACAAACTCCTCTGGGGTTTGAGGTTTATTATTAGTGTTGCCACCTTTTTCCAATGGGTATCACTGTCAGTAGTATCATAACCTGTATAACATACACTGAGATCAACACTTCCATGTGTGACTGGTGGGTGATTAGTGGGATTTAAGTGCAAATGCTTACAGTACAGAAACTGTAAGCACTGCAGCTCTTAAATGTGATTACTGATTTACAAACCAAAACATTAAAGGATAACTTTGGTATTTTTCAACCTGGGCCCTATTTCCCCATGTGTATGTGTGCGTATGATTCATAGGTACAACTCGTTCTAAAATTGGTTCAGTATTGAGGGAGGCGGATGCAGCCGGCAGCCACGAAACGAACTAAAACGGTAACGGGGGCAAATGCATCCCGTATATATATTTGCGCATTAAAAGTGCTTTTTTTTCGCCACTGACCGGTTCAGATCGCCAGTGCTATCTCTGTAAAGAGCATATTATAGCGACCCTGGGGCAGTGTGCTATGAGTGGAGTCAGCTGTCAGTCAGTGTTGGAGCAGAGATGGGGAGGGCTGCCCCGCTGGGTACTGTAAGTGAGTATGTGTGTATGAAGTGTGTATGTTACGCTAGAAGAGTCAGAGTTTGGGATGGAGTCGTTTATGTGCTACCTCCTGGAGTGTTACCGGAGTTTATGGAGTGCTCAAATAAACGGGCCTTTTTCCCCGAACGCAAGAACAGGATGTCGCACAACACTCCGTACAGCTTTCATAGGCTGCCTTTGTCGGACGGCGAGATGCTGAAGTTGTGGCTAGTTGTGCTACAAATGGATGCTAACACTCCTGTCCAGACACTGCGCCTTGCAGACCATCGGGTCTGCAGTGCTCACTTCTCCCAAGATGACTACTGCCAGCCGAAGAAGAGAAGACATCCAATCCCGAAACACCTCTTCCTCAAGAAAACGGCTGTCCCACGAGTAGAGAGAGCTACAGACACAGTGGAGCAAAGCTCGTGACATCACACAGCCCACAGGAGGTGAAGGGTCAGGGAAACGCTTAGTATGCTATTTAGAGAGATAGCACTGGCGATCTGAACCGGTCACTGGCAAAAAAAAGCACTTTTAATGCACAAACTTATACGGGACGCATTTGCCCCCGTTACCGTTTTAGCTCGTTCAGCTCCCGGCTGCATCCACCTCCCTCAATACTGAACCAATTTTAGAACGAGTTGTACCTATGAATCATACGCACACATACACATGGGGAAATAGGGCCCAGGTTGAAAAATACCGAGGTTGTCCTTTAAAGCTGAAGTTGGTACATTTCATGCAAAAATCACTTTTATCGTATTTGCTGAAACTGTCTGTATATTCACACAGCACTAAATGAGACATCATCTATGAAAACAAATCATATTTGTAATGGTCTGCTGCCTGGGAATGAAAACAACCAATTAGAGCTGAGGAGTCTTTAACACAGATGTCAATCACTGCTTGTGACCTGCCGTCAAACTAGGCAGCGCTCACAAATGTAAGTCAAGATTGTGTCACTGCATTGCCTATTTCTCAAATGTTTACAGAATTATATTTTAGCGTACTGTTAAGCTTAAAATAAGAAAGTTGCTGCAGCCAGTGGGTGGTGCTTGGTACATGGAGCTTGGGATGACTGTTTCTAACATGGCAGCTGGTTTACACAATGTCTTACTCCCGAGGCAATGCAGTAATCAGCGCTGTCTAGTTTGACTGCACAAGCAGTCACTGACAGCTGCGTTAGGACTCATCAGCTCTGATTGGTTATTTTAGGTGCGCCGTGGTAGTTTCTATCAAATGCTACTAAAAGCAGCACAAAGACAAGGTGGGACATGATTTTTTTTTCAGACTGTCTGCCTGATTTACTTCTTTCAGAGTATAGTGACAGTTCAAGCAAAGTTACTGTCATAAAAGTTACCAACTGTAGCTTAAATGCAAGCAGCCAACAAGCAATAATTTGTGATCAGCAACACTTAAAAGTACAAAATAATTCAGTTCTAACATATTTTCAGTTCTGCCATAAAATTTTGGTTTAGAGCAAACATCATAATGCTTATGATATTGTGTTAAAAACACAGTGTAAAGAAATATTAGACATTTTAAGAAGCATGTCATGACATATCAAGCATGAGCTAGCACCACAGGAAATAATTAATAATGTCCATCAAAAACATTTGATTGTATGAAAACGGAAAAAAAATAAACTCCCAAAATAAGGCCACGTAATATCTTTCAGCTTCTTTAAATCTATATAAACACACATCAGCTCACACCAAACCTGAAGGGATTCTGTTTTCACATCACTGGTACATCAGTATACTGCTGAACTGAACAGAAGTTATTATGTTTTTAACTGTTCTAAAGCTCCATTAGTGCACATGTTGATTGATCGGGAGAGAAACCTGTTCCTCCACATCTGGAACAGTTTTCCTCCCATCAGAATTCAGCGGAAGCCTTGACAATTATTTTGCATCAAAATGATTAAGCGCAGTGATCACTGTTTAAAAGAGTCGGATCAACTGATGCTGCCTCTGAGGCTCACACTCCCAGCTCGTCCAGGCAGCACTGCAAGTTGCTATTTCTGCCAGGATACTCATTTTCTCTAATCCTCTTCCGGATGAGAGCAGCGGCATCTTCAATGAATGTTGGCCACTTTACAGAAGATGTGCAGAATGGCTGGAGAAGCTCCAGGTTGGTCTTAACAGCCATGCCAAACAGGAAACGCAGGAAGATGTCCAGTTTGCCGTCCTCATACGGCAAGCTTCTGTCCACAGCGCTCTTGTACAGCTCCATCACTTTGTGTGCCTTGAATATTCCCCTGACCTTGTCTTTCAGTTGGTGCTCAAAAATGTTCTTCCCCTGATTTGTGAAGGTGAGAAACACGTAAAGGGCAGCCAGGTACTCCTGCATGGTGGGGTGGATAAAGCTGATGACTTTATCCTGATAGAAAACCATTGTCTTTGTGATGTATTGCATGCACAGACCGCTCTTGATCACTGTCTCCGTGTCATCCACTCCATGCTCTTGCCACTTAGGCTTCTTGAGCTTGAACTGGCCTTGTTCCAGCATGCTGAAGGCCAACTTTCCAAGTTTCATGAGGAAGTCTCTCTCTTTATCTGGGCTACAATATCGAGCTCTAAATGTGTGTTGCTGACGTGTGAGTACAAGCATCAACTTTGTGTACATGTAGGTGATGCTCCTTGGCACTTCTGCCCCTGTTCCCTGTTCTTTAAATATGTGCTGGTGCTCATCAGCCACCAGTGAGCAAAACAAGGGCAGGTAGCACATGATGCGGAGGGTTTTGGAGGAGTTGATATACGCAATAACTCGAGCTGCTTGATTTGGGTCCTTAAATCTCTTCCTGAAGTACTCCTCCCTTTCAGAGTCAAGGAAACCACGCACTTCTATCTGATCACGAAGCGTATCCCAAGGGATGCAGCGCTTTACTGGCGGCCGGGAGAAGAACACAAATAGGGCGCGGTAGAGCATCCTATTTCTGAGGAGGTTGACCACGAGGATGTTCAGGGTGGTGGCCTCTGTGTGGTCCCCGACAAGCGTAGTGTTTTGAAAGTCAAGCGGGCCATCGTACTCATCGAGACCGTCAAAGATAAACATTAGCTTGCAGTCGTCGCTTCTATAATCCTGTTCCGTCAGTTTTTTTGTTTCTGGGTAGAGTGTTTGAATTATATCCACGAGGGACACCTCAGAATCCTCAAACTTTTTGAGTTCTCTGAACGGCAAAGGAAACAAGAAGGACACATGTTGGTGGGAACGCTCTTCAACCCAATCAAGGATTAACTTTCTGATTGCCATAGACTTCCCTGACCCCGCCGCTCCTGTGACCAGCAATAACTTTAAGCTTGATTGCTCGAGCCTTTCAGCACTCAAGATATCCCCAGTAGAAAGCAGCTTCCCTTCCTTGTGGTTGGTGTCCAGCTTTTCTATGGTCAGGACCTCATGTTCACGATTTGGGCCATTATTGAATGTTGAGGTTATGTGGAGATTAGTAAAGACATCATCAAGAGGCCTTTTCTCTCCCTGCATGGCCCAGTCCTCATGCACTTTGCCATACATCCTCTTCAGAGTCTCCTTTAGCTCGTGACGTACTTCATCTGAAAAAAAAAGGAAAATGCAAACGTAAATGATTCTCTCATTTCTTTCAAAACTTGGTGGCCTTTATTGAAAGTGCACTTTGACCAACATCTCCTTTGCCTTGTGAATACATATTATCCCTATCTTTTGTTGAGAATACATAAACAACCCTTTACAGAAAATCATGTTTTTACAGGGTTAATACAGACATAAAATGAAATTCAAGGACTTCACATTTCTTTTTCAAGCACTATTTTTTTCCATTTTCAAAGACTTCACTCAAAGCTAGAAATTAATTTTTAAACATAATGTTTTATTGAACATAAACAAATGATGTGATCAATGTGTGATGGGTTACTTAAAACTCTTTTCATGCATAACTGTATAAAATCCGTAAAACAAGTGAATGGAATGAATTAAGAGAGCTGTGCTGCTTATACTACTATAATGAACCACTTCCTCATGCTACAAGAAGTTTCAATTCAGATAAGGTATCAAGGGGGAGAGCGTCAGCGTAACCATAGAAACTCACTACAATTGAACTCCCACTTCTGCAGCATGTAGCATCCTCCTGCCTGCCCCACACCTACTGCCTGCCCCACACCTCCTGCCTGCCCCACACCTACTGCCTGCCCCACACCTCCTGCCTGCACAAGGCTCAATAGAAGAGGGAGAAACCCTGCTGCACTTGCCTGTTATCAGACAGATCTGTCGACTCATTACAAAAGGAGTATAAATTATGAAGAAAGGAAAAGTCTTCATTAAAATAGAAACATCTGAAAGTGGCACGTAGGAAAAGCTGAATTTCTAATTCTGAGCAATTTTGTTATAATGACGTTAGTCTGAGTGGGCGGAAGTTCGCTGCATAGATCAGCCTCTCATTGTGTGGAACGAGCCACCCGCTGAAGTCCCGCCCTACCACCTCCGGTTGCAGTTTTCAACACGTCCTTTACTAACTTTTGTGGTGTCTGATCTTGCGGGGATGTAGCCATTTTTCTGCCATGGTTCACGTCCTGTAGGCGATATTTTTGTGGGCATGTTACACCAAAACCTGTTTCCCCCCGGCAATATTTTTGCAAGCACACCGTTGCTGTGGCACCGCCCAGAACGATTGTGATTGGTTGAAAGAAATAAAAAAAGGCGGGGCGTTTTTTTCTCCAATCTTAAAGTGAGAGTCGGCCCAGCCAGACCTTTCTTTTCTTGAGAAAGGTCTGGTGAGCGAGACTATAATGACATGAACAAAATTTCAGTCAAACTATATATGATGCAGTTTATTTATTCACTTTTTAAGGACTTTTTAAGCCTTTTGTTAAAAAGGAGCTACTTTAAGGGTTATTTAAGCACCCTGTTTAGACCATGTAACATGTCCCTATGTTTTTTTTTTATATGCTACAACATACAGTACAGGCCAAAAGTTTGGACACACCTTCTCATTCAATGCGTTTTCTTTATTTTCATGACTATTTACATTGTAGATTCTCACTGAAGGCATCAAAACTATGAATGAACACATGTGGAGTTATGTACTTAACAAAAAGGTGAAATAACTGAAAACATGTTTTATATTCTAGTTTCTTCAAAATAGCCACCCTTTGCTCTGATTACTGCTTTGCACACTCTTGGCATTCTCTCCATGAGCTTCAAGAGGTAGTCACCTGAAATGGTTTCCACTTCACAGGTGTGCCTTATCAGGGTTAATTAGTGGAATTTCTTGCTTTATCAATGGGGTTGGGACCATCAGTTGTGTTGTGCAGAAGTCAGGTTAATACACAGCCGACAGCCCTATTGGACAACTGTTAAAATTCATATTATGGCAAGAACCAATCAGCTAACTAAAGAAAAACCAGTGGCCATCATTACTTTAAGAAATGAAGGTCAGTCAGTCTGGAAAATTGCAAAAACTTTAAATGTGTCCCCAAGTGGAGTCGCAAAAACCATCAAGCGCTACAACGAAACTGGCACACATGAGGACCGACCTAGGAAAGGAAGACCAAGAGTCACCTTCTGAGGATAAGTTCATCCGAGTCACCAGCCTCAGAAATCGCAAGTTAACAGCAGCTCAGATCGGAGACCAGATGAATGCCACACAGAGTTCTAGCAGCAGACCCATCTCTAGAACAACTGTTAAGAGGAGACTGCGAATCAGGCCTTCATGGTCAAATAGCTGCTAGGAAACCACTGCTAAGGAGAGGCAACAAGCAGAAGAGATTTGTTTGGGCCAAGAAACACAAGGAATGGACATTAGACCAGTGGAAATCTGTGCTTTGGTCTGATGAGTCCAAATTTGAGATCTTTGGTTCCAACCGCCGTGTCTTTGTGAGGCGCAGAAAAGGTGAACGGATGGATTCCACATGCCTGGTTCCCACTGTGAAGCATGGAGGAGGAGGTGTGATGGTGTGGGGGTGTTTTGCTGGTGACACTGTTGGGGATTTATTCAAAATTGAAGGCACACTGAACCAGCATGGCTACCACAGCATCCTGCAGCGACATGCCATCCCATCCGGTTTGCGTTTACTTGGACGATCATTTATTTTTCAACAGGACAATGACCCCAAACACACCTCCAGGCTGTGTAAGGGCTATTTGACCAAGAAGGAGAGTGATGGAGTGCTGCGGCAGATGACCTGGCCTCCACAGTCACCGGACCTGAACCCAATCCAGATGGTTTGGGGTGAGCTGGACCGCAGAGTGAAGGCAAAGGGGCCAACAAGTGCTAAACACCTCTGGGAACTCCTTCAAGACTGTTGGAAAACCATTTCAGGTGACTACCTCTTGAAGCTCATGGAGAGAATGCCAAGAGTGTGCAAAGCAGTAATCAGAGCAAAGGGTGGCTATTTTGAAGAAACTAGAATATAAAACATGTTTTCAGTTATTTCACCTTTTTTTGTTAAGTACATAACTCCACATGTGTTCATTCATAGTTTTGATGCCTTCAGTGAGAATCTACAATGTAAATAGTCATGAAAATAAAGAAAACGCATTGAATGAGAAGGTGTGTCCAAACTTTTGGCCTGTACTGTATATCGTGAGCAAAATAAGCAGTCAAGCCCTGGCTGAGCATTTCTGGTTGGAACTGCAGTGTACCGATGAAAGTCTCAAAACCATGGATTGTGACTTCCAATATCTGTTATGTCGCACACCACAAAAGTCATCTTGCCAACTGAGGGGTATCGGAGGAGAAGGAGGTGCACCTCTGCATTGGTATTTAGTAATTTAAGTTTAATTTTCACAATTGGGAAAAAGGTTTACACGCGCCTGTTAGATCATGTAGACAACAAAGGCTCATGTTAACTAGTGCCGATTACAAGCAGAAGTTTGTGTGTTTAATGAGGAGAGTCGAAGGTGAGCAGGTACACTCAAACTGTCGGGAAACAGCTGAGGGGCAGGACTCATTTGCATATCTGCGCATACAAAATGGGCCAAAGGTATAGAGTTATATCTAAGCTATTTAAGGTGTGAAGGGATGTTTTTCATCATTTTTTTAAATCAATGCCCACAAAAGAACTTTAAAGAAACACACATGCCACAAACGTGGTCTCCTATTACTTAAATTCATCAAGAATTTTCTCAATTTTTGGATTCTTCGTTCACCATAGGCCTATGAGAACTCTGACACAAGTTGAGTAATTAATATAGCGATGGTCATTTGGGGTCAATGTTTTTTTAACAGTGATAACAAGTTAATAAATATGAAAGCATACTCACTTCTGATGCACAAAGTCTGGAGAAAATCAATGACATTATTTCGCTCCATTTCCTCAAGAAGGGTTCTGGTGATCTGCAAAGACACCTCCAGGTCATAACACTCAAGTAACCGGTCCACAAGGTCCACCATGTCCATGCCTTGGGGAGGAGTGTTGAATGACTGTGGGTAACGCTTCCACAGCATCATCTTGAATCTCTTGAAGTCTGCTTCAGTCAGCTTCCCAAGGGTTGCACAAATAGCCTGATTCCAGAGAAAGGATAAAATTCAGTGTTCTCATTTTCAACAAGAGAATATTTTCTACACCATTTCTTTAAAAGAGATGAAGACAAAAGGGAAACACAGACTAACCTTAAAAGTGAAAGCCACTGTCAGTGAGGGATGCCTGATCGCATTTGGGTCTTGGATTAACTCAGGTGTGTCAGAAGGCTCTGAGACTGCATCATCGTTGCTTTTAACCCTGGTGAGGCCACAGTGGAGAGATTTAAGCATATATTAGTGTCAGTTTAGTATGTAATCACACACACTAACATGCAAGTGCCATGACTTGGGTTTATATCTTACCTGGGGATTCTTTTTTCACAGTCGTCACTGTCAAAGGAGTAGCAGCTTGAGTATGAATCTGCTCTGTCCAGCTGGACCCTAAAACATGATGACAAGAGGGTCTGATTCAGTGTAACCACAACATGTCATTAGTTTTCCAATGACAGTAACAACAAGATATGGTATATTGAAAGGTACATGCTACGAGCACAGCTGCTTCATGGGTTTACTGGGATGAATACATCAATTTATAGACTGATATAAGCTTTGCTGAATACTCTGTCTTGTTTGTACCTCGTAGAGGATCCATCGTCGACATCCATGGTGCTTAAGTTCTCCTCACTTGTCATTGAATTGTAGCTCAGAGCTGGAGCAGAGGCCTGGTCCACATAATGCCTGAAAAAGTGACAGTTTTTTAATTGCTTACTTGCCACATAACAAGTAATCACATGCTTCCATAGTGCAAGCCAGATACGCAGCCAATTTTACCCTTAGTGCTCTTTCTCAAGCAGCACCAAGGCTGTCAGTGTACATGGTATTTGAACTGGGGACTACAAAGACTTAGGACAAGCATGGACTTATTTTAATATTTTTTTCCTTTTCGTGGCTTTGTATTGATTCTGCAGACACTTAACATGTATCTTTTGTGAGGTATGTGGTGACAAGAACACTCAGGCTTTAGTAATGACACATCTTATCTTTCTGTGAAAACTGGTGAGGTAACTGTTAACATACAGCAACAGATACAGATACAGACAAAGACAGGTACACAACGCCCCCTCAAACCTGGTACACAGACTGTTGTTATAAGATATTTAGATAACTCAATAAACCTATTTCTTAATTTTTTGTGCATGCTTCATGTTTTTCAAAACCACATCAAAGGGAAAACGACAACCATCAAACACAGGTGGAGAAGCAGGATTTAACATGATACATTCATCTTATTAAATCCAGGTATATTACACCCCATTACCCATATTTTTAACTCATGGTGAATGGTAATGCAACATAAAAGTGGACCAGATGTACATATATATATATATAGTGTGTCTTCCTCATGAGGCCCTGGAGTTTGAGGGTTCTGCAGATCCCCTCTATCTCAGTCTCATTGATCCCCCGATTCTTCATGATCTGTTAATTGTGCCGGGTCTAAAAGATTGCTTTCACTTGCCTCTGCGGCAGCTGCTCCTCTCATCCATTGACCTGATCTGATCAACTCTGACCGGATCAACTGATTAATTATCCACCCTGCAACTCAAACTCAACAAACTGCTGCTGGGGAAAAAAAAGACCTCATGAGGCGCTGCATTCACAGTGCCGCAAATCATCAGAATTTAGACAGTCGTCAGGTACCGCCTAGTCTCGCCACCAGACAAGCAGAGATCGCCGCCTTCTGATAGTCTGGGGACACTCCTTTCTAAAGTGTGTTTAACACACCAGCGAAAACGGCCGGCAACAAAGCAACGCTTCTTGCATTTTTTAAAAGGACACGCCCTCCCGGAAATGTGCGCTGCCCCTTTTCTCGTCCGCAAGGAAACAAACACACCGAAAGCTTGAAAATGGATGCCGAGATATTTAACTCCGTTTTATCAAACGTGTGCTCAGTCCACAAGATTGTGGAAATGAAGGACTTACAGCGACTTGAGCCATTTTGTACTGCTACACGTGTTTCTAGTCGGACTATGTTTACGAGCACAAGAGTTCAGCGAGCCACAAAGCACCGCCCTGCGGATTTACTACTGGTTCTGCAATTTGGTTTACATTGTTTTTTTAAACTCTGAAATTGTATCCGCCCATCTAAACACAAAATCATGGAGAAAGTCATCAGTCTTTAGTTAAGCAAAGCGTCTAAAGACTGACTTGTGAGTCTAGGTACCGCCACACGAGGATTCTAATTCTGTGGGAAACACTGCACATCTGTACATTTTGACTGTTTTCTTACTTTATGACAAATTAAACTTTAAACTTGCATTTAAACGTCAGGGAAAATCAGTCATTAGAAACATCCCAAGAAAGTAATATTGACTTTGTACTCTACCACCTTTAGAAAGCAAATGAAAGGACAGGGCTAGTTGTTGTTTTTCAACTTCAGATATATTGTCAGTCTTCTCCATAAAAATACTACCCAGAGTAATTACCCTACAGTGAGAGAGAGGACCCCTGGGGCTTGTAAATGAAAAATGTCAGTACCAGTGGCTGGTATCCATTGGACTCGGTCCCAGGTCCAGAGAAGGTCTTCTCTCTGGGATGTCGTAGAGCTCGTCATCTTCACCTTCATCAGGCACACTCTGTGCTCTACCAGATACTGCATCCCCAATGGAAGAGCTGCCTGATGGCGTGGCTATCGCCTCCAATTCACTGTCATCCATCATGTCATAGAAAGGGTCAGCCCAACACTAACATGATGAGCTCATTCAGTGAGAAATTTCTTTCCCCAGGGAGGGTCTCAGGACAGTAACTTGTCTGTACCTGCAGAAAAACAAACATGGGTAAAATATAACATGTCAGTTAATAAATTCTTTATCAGGGTGTAAAAGAAACTTTACACCAAACCAGATTTTCAGGTTTCTTCTGTTGGAGCTTATTCACCCTGTGACTGCACTACATTATGATACTGCACATTTACAAATGCTTATTGCACAGATGTAATGGTAGACACAGAACAGAAAATTTAACTAATTTAAAAAAGCACAACAGAATTATCATTTAACCTTTCACAGATCTACAGTAGTGTAAAAGTCTTACTCTAGGATGCAGACGTTTGTGTCTGTTTGTTACTGTTATAAACTTGCTGAATGATAATTTTATAATGTGACAGTGCTGTTTTCATCTAACGTGCTGTTGTATGAGATTCTGAGACCATTCTGAGGAAAAGAAGTCTGTGTTTAGCATTCTGCACACTTAAACTGTGTGTTGCTGCTCTGTTGTGAAAACTGAGCCAAATCAATTGTAAAATTGACAACACATGAACTGTAAGACACAACCACCCGTGTTTCAAAAGGAACACACACGCATGTGGGAAAGGGAAAAACTCCTCATATTTAATTTGGGACCCCTCTGAGGGCCCCAGCACCCAGTTTGGAAACCACAATAATCTAAGTTTAGGTCTGAAGTTTTTTCCCTCCAGATTACACAGCTGATCTTTTTTCCTTCCTCATATTAACCTGCTTCTGGCCCACTCTGGAGATTCACCATCATATCCGTCATGTATTAAATAGTCAAAAACTGAGGCTGCATATCTCTCAGCCTGACTGACGGACACACCAAGGGAAACAAAGGTAACAACTTTTGTTTGCAACTGTGACATGTCCTCGTTTTGACATTTATTGGTATTTCAGCTCCACTCTTCCGCTGTTGTGCCGTGAAAAGCATGCACGTGAGCACGGTGCCCAGAGAGGCAGTTAGAGCTACAGGCTACAATGAGGCTAAAAACAGAGTTCAAATGAGATTTTTCCAAACAACTTTTTATGTCGGGGCTTCAGGACACTTGGATCACTACGGATGAGCAGTATGGAGATATTTTGTGGTTTCAATTATGTGTTTTTGGACATTTGAATCTGGGGCGCCGTCAGCCTCCATTAGGTGGAGTTGTGTTGCTACCTCCTCTCCCCTTGGATCTCCGCAAGGGATGTGAGGACTCTAAAACTTCACCTGAGCCTCCCTCGGCATATGGGTGAGTAGATAATGGCTGAATTTTCATTTTTGGGTGCACTATCCCTTTAAACTGTGTGTGTGTGTGTGTGTGTGTGTGTGTGTGTGTGTGTGTGTGCTTCATAACTTGTGACTAGGGCCCCTCATAATAGTGTGCACAGGGGCCCATTGTAACTACCTTTTTTTTTTTTTCTTAAGCCATCTTTTTTTGCAAAAAGTGGTTTACAGTTCAGATGTGACTTACAGAATGGAAATATGTAACAGTGAACGAACATATAAAATACAAATAAGGACAAATGAAGCTTTGCCAGGGGAGGCTTATAAGTTATTGAATTAGGTTTTTTACTGTTGAATTTACATTTATGAATGTGGAATTAACAACAGAATTAATACATTTATAATGAAATACATATTTTCTTTGCTTTGACTTCTATAAAAGCAAAATACCACATTCTCCCACAGTAAGGCAAAGTCTTTATAAATATGGTCAATGACAAATCTGCTGAAGTTTTGCCAAAATGTTCTGGTGTGTAAGCAATACCAAAAGAGGTGCAAAACAGCTTCTGGGTGGTCTTTACAAAAAGAACAGTTTGTATTGATGTGTCTCTTTTAAATTTAACCATGTAATGATTAGCAGGGTAATATCTGTGAATTATTCTGAACGACACTTCTTTCACCTTGTTCACTATCAGGTATCTGTGAGGAATCATCCAGACTTTTTTCCAGTCAATGTTGTTTACAAATCGGTTCCAGTAAAACACGACATTTGGAATGGATACAATTTCTTTCTGAAACAAAGCACGAATATTCTTATTATTTCGAGGAAGTTTAGAAAAACAGATTTTTCCAACAGGTGATTGAGCCACAGCGGGGAGGGAGACAGGAGTGGGTGGAGGTCTGCCAGTATTTCTAAAAAGGGTTATTGAGCTTGATGGAATGGCGTCAAATACAATAGCAAATTCTCGTGGCGTAACTGGAATATTACATGTTGATAGAAACTCTCTTTAAGAGAGAAGTCGCCCCTCTCCGCTGAATCCCATTGTAACTACCTTACGCCACTGAACCCAGTGACTGTGACGTTATAAAATAAACCAGATCTTATCTCAAACCCTGGACACCGCATTATCCAGAGGTAAACACTATCCGACGAGGAAACAGACTTCGATATAACAACTACCAAATAACATAAGCGAGGTTTAATGATTGTGATTTACGTTTAACCGAGGCAGCGTGTTTATAACTTTGAATTCAGGAATTAGATTACGATGAAAGACCGCAGACTGTGTGTGACACACTGGCGCACCATGAAGGCTCAAACTGTGAACAAGGCACGTGAGTTTTACCCAAAATTATAACATTACTTTCATAATGGTCCGTAATGTAAACATAAACGCCCTAGTAAATACATAAATACATTAATGCTACCTTCTAAAATGCACCACAAATAAAAGC
Organism: Epinephelus fuscoguttatus; assembly: GCF_011397635.1. Classification (NCBI taxonomy): domain Eukaryota; kingdom Metazoa; phylum Chordata; class Actinopteri; order Perciformes; family Serranidae; genus Epinephelus; species Epinephelus fuscoguttatus. Next base: position 41,167,431 of record NC_064763.1, on the reverse strand, counting down.
TAACTTACCTTCAGTTGGATACAGGAAGTCAAAGTTTCTTCTTCTGTGTCGTCCTATCACGTGAGTGGCAAAACACTACAAGACAGACGCTGCCACCTGCAGGCCGGAAGTGTGAACAACATGCAGTCTGCTCAAACATGAGGCAGCTTTTCTAGGGGAGGAATGAGCAGTGGTGGAAGAAGTACTAAATTAAAGTATAAACTAGTCCATAGCCATTGGTAGCTGTGTCCCCTTCTACCTATGCCAGTCCTCAATGCCTATGTGCAGTTTCACATAGATTGACCACGTCAGTGAGTAGAAAAACGTGGGACAGACAGAATGACTGACTGACAGAATGACACACTGACAGTTTCCGTGATTATGTACAGCATACCATACCATGACTTAGTCATACCAAACATTAGAAACAACACCAACATTGGTCCACAGGGGGAGCCACAGCGATCGGTCGCATTTTAGCCATTTTGAAGCATTTTTCTGTTGTTATAGCGCCACCCAGTTGCCAATTAGAGTTAAATTTCTCCAGTCACCTTGAGGCATCCTGTTCTACATATCTACCAAGTTTAGTAAAAATCCATATGGCGGTTAGGCCTAGATAAGAAATGAGCTCTCTAGCGCCCCCATTTTGTTTGATGGGGTCAATAATGGAGGGGTCCCCTCAGATTATGTGTGGTCATATGCCTACAAAGTTGCGTGGTGATGGGTGAAACCCTTGAGATGTTCTACACCTTTATGTGATGAGCCACGCCCTCCGCAATATTCATTGCCTTATAGAAGCTCAGTTTTAGTAAGTTTTCCAACTTTTGCCAAGAGGGAACTTTAGATATTGGTCCCTAGATTATGTTCACCCAGTTTCATGCAGATCGCTCAAACTTCCTAGGAAGAGATCCATTTGAAGTGTTTTTCAAAAAATTCAAAATGGCGGAAAATCTATATAAGCAGAAGTTATGGGTTCTTGAGGCAAATGTGTTCCTCATGAGGAGAGGCATCTCTGTGCAAAGTTTCATGTCTCTACGACATAGGGGGCATGAGATATGCCCATTCAAAGTTTGACATTTCAATGGGTTGCTATAGCGCCCCCCTTTGGCCAATTGATGTAATATTGCTTCATTGGCATCCTCCCATGACCCTCTACCACTGTGCCAAATTTCACATGGATTGACCAAGTCAGTGAGGAGAAAAACCTGGAACAGACACACAGAGTTTTTGTCATTATATAGTGAGATACCGCGATGTAAAGTATTGTCAACTACAAGTAAAAGTCCTGCAGAGTACCTCACAGACTAAATAAAACATCAATGTAAAAATGTACCCATGCAGAAAGGACCCTTTCATAATGTTATATTATGATGTATCATACACGATTGTTTTATACTTAGTGGTGCCATAATGTTTAAGCAGCATTTAATGTGACTGGTTTAGAGGTTTAGAGATACTTTAAATACTGCTGTAGTGGGGAAAAGGGACATTATTTCCTTCTGATATTGGTGGAGTTTAATTATTAAGTATGGAAGTACGAATGTAAAGCACTTCAGTAACTGAACTTACTGTTGAAAATGACCAACCTTGTTGAGTTTAAAAGTGCTGATGCTGATTTTACTCTGTGAAATATGTCTGAACCAATTTAGCTGACCTGAAAAAGTGCACTCAAGATTATTGTTCTAAATGGTTAATTAGTGTGCCTGTCACTGCCTGAGGGCCGCAATGAGCAAAGTTTCAGAGTATTTTACTTTGCAGCAAACAAAGCCTGTATGCAGAATAGAGTAAGCAGTCATCATCTACTTATCGCATAAAACATCACCACAACAAAATGTGTAGAAAACCAGCAGTAGACCCTTTCCATATATAGCCAAGACATTTTGACATGTCACAGTAGGGACTGCACAGGTATAACTAGTAGGACTGATAATGATGGCTGATTCCATTTGATTTTTTGTGTTTCAGTATCATGGTCTTGTTCATGCTAGCTCACAGTCACACTAGACCACACACCCCAGCACAGAGCCATCATTAATGTTATTAGTAGCACCTGTGCTTTTCCTGCTGTAGCAGTGTCACTGCAACTGTAAACATACAATTACAGTAGCACTTCCTAGCCAGTCGATTTACTGTGCTTTCTACTAATATTTATTACTACTATTATTATGGATAATAATAATAATATTATTATAATAATGATGATAAACATGATTTACAATGATTTACTTTTTGAATGATTTTTAACTTGAAGCAAGACAAATACTCAGAACATTATGTGTGAAAACAAGGGGTGCACAGCTGGGCCAAATCAGGTCTGACTGTGACAAAAGAACTCGAACAGCTTCCCTTTATAAGGCTTTAGCACTGTGCTCCAATAATACAGTATTATTTGACTCACAATGAACAATTTAAAGCTCTAGTGTGTAGGATTTAGTGGCATCTAGTGGTGAGGTTGTTGATTACAATCAGTTGAAACTTCTCCCATGTACCAAGCGTGTGGGAGAACTACGGTGGCCAACATGAAAACACCAAAGGCCCTATCTAGAACCAGTGTTTGGTTTGTTCATTCTGGGCTACTATACTACAACATAGCGCATACTATTAGATTTCACTAGGGACATAGGGGATGAGGGCATCGCATTTGACCCCCCAATAAAATCATTAAAGCAGCAGAGGATTTTTATTTTGACAACAATAAAGATATTTACACTGTAAACTGGTGCAGAAAAATGATCAGAATGCAGGAAATCAAGTGTTTGATGCACAACATTTTCTGGTGGAGGACCCCAAACCTCCAGTTTCACATGTGCCCCCCAATGTTGAGACAAAGCCTTGCCCTCTACACAGCAGACTCTTTGAAAGAGGACCGTCTCTGTATGTAGATATAAACAGCTCATTATAAGTAACTAAAACACAACAATTGTTATTTTCAGTCCAAGCATTCTTCTTACCACCCTCTGCATTACCCATAATGCAACTTGACTGCTGTAAGTTTGGTTCATGTTTCGGGTGTGTTGTGAATTTAACCTGGAGTCACTAGAGTCACACAGTGATGAAGACCAGGCTACAGAGGTCTGGTAAGTTTCCTTCATTCTAGCTTCACACTCGCAGATTATTAGGGTCCGGGCAGCTAAACTGCCAGGACACTACTGTAATCCCAGGTATTCTTCTTCTTCTTCTTCTTCTTCTGAGGAAATCATACTTCCCATGGGTGAAAACTCACCAAACTTTGCACAAAGGTCCAGTCTCATGTCAGATATCCTCAGCTGTAAACTCAAGCCAATAGTCCTGATGGTGGCGCTACAGCAAGCGTCTAAAGTTCAACACTTTGAAACTTCATAACAAATCAACCATACGTGCTACAACTTCACAACTTTCATCAAACTGTAGCCCCAATCCTGAAGAAACTTTTGTACATTTAAACCTGTTAAAAATTATGAAGTTCATCACTCTGTTTTTTTCAAAAACTGTAAAACTTCTTAAACCTATCTCCTCCCACAATTTTTGCTCAGTTGACACCAAACTTGCTACAGAGCATCTTCAGACTGTCCTACACAAACTATGTTTCTCAGATTTTTGATTGATCAAAAATTGAGCCTACAGTGCATCAAAATGTTTGACTGTAAACAGTACTGTAAACATATACATGCAAATTCTTACCAAATAAATCTTCAATGTTCATGAAAAAATGACAAAACTCTAGAGTCATGGTAGATGATGTGTGGCAAATTTCAGAGTTTTATCTCAAAAACTGAATTTTTGACAGCATTTTGAATTTTGCTCTAATGTGAACAATTGGAGTCAATGTAAAAATGGCAATTTTAAACATCAGTTTTTCACTTATGGAGCAAATCAATCATTGTTACAAACAAATTACCAACATCTCCATGCTGTCTAGATGCAATATGTGTATTTTCAGATTTTTGTCTTAATAACTGAATTTTTTACAGTGGTTTGAAATCTGCTTTTCCATGCATGGACGGCTGCTAAACCTGCACGTCTGGCTTAGTCAGTTTGTGAAGCTACACATGAATTGTCACTGACTAATTAGCTCAGTGAGATAGAAACTGATTCTTAGTCTCAGAGGTTGTGAGTTCAAGCCTCAGCTGATGCAAAAGGCACTTTGTGTTGCTAAATTCCTAAATGTCTTCCAGTTCTTCTGCTTGTTGCTCAGAATTGCCTAAAAATGCCCGAACCCGACCCATCGCTGCGCAGCAGCTATAATTTATGTTAAAACTGATGCTGACTCAAGTGACATCACTTGAACCCCAACAAACGGCTTTATACAACTTTTTTTGTTACAGTGCAATGTTTTCTTTGAACTTGGGGTGCTTCTCTGTGTGGCAAATATTTTGTCAGAATCTTTCCAACATGAGCTACAGAGGAGAGGGTATTTTAAGTGTGGTTTGGCATTATTTTTTTTAGGTAATTCATTGCATATTCTTGCATCCCTCATCAAGACAAATCTTTTCATATTAATGTACGTCAATGCTGTTATACAAGACGGACGCTGTGTGTAACTGCACACTAAGTGTTTGTGTGCACACCAAGTGTACAGCTGAAATGTCCTTCCGGCTGGTATCTACTGCAAAAATGACTCATAAAGGTAAAAAAAACAAAAACATTACAGCTGGTGTTTATTAGCACCATATATTTCCTTATATTTCACACTTGTATATGTCTTTTTAATTCCCATTTACAGGTGAAATCCAGTGACATTATCAGGCTTCACACAGGGTGGCTTTCCACCCCTGTATTTATTTATGTTTATTGATTATCTAGAATGTCAGTGCTGGCACTGTTGGGGTGTCTGTTACATTGGTCCCATCCACCTGCTTGTTTCATATCAGTTCGTAATTGGTTATTGGTTACTTTATGCTGTTTTGTTGCTCTCTGGGAGTTTAAAAGTTGAATGCATGCCTATTGATTTCATGTAAAATGTTATGCCTCCCTCCATCATTTATGCTGTAGAATAATCACGAGTTATTCTATTGACTGTAAAGTTGTTGGACCTATTTATCTCATCTTAAGGATAACCAATATGTGGAGACAAAACGTGTGCATGTATTGATCATTGTATTTATTTGGTGTGAGTTTGGGTTTAAATGTCATATTTGCTGTATAATGGGTGTCCATGCAGTGAATGTAGGCTCAGACCCTGAGGCTGTTTACCAATACATGAAAAAAGCGAGGCGCATGTCAGCTTCCTTCTCTCGTTAGTGACCGCTACACTGCGCTTTGTGTGATGGAGGCGTGAGCAGCGACAAAGACGGCAGGAGAAAACAGTGGAGTGTATGAGGGGTGATTAGTGTCCGAGGGCTTGGAGGAGAGGGACAGAAATCATTGTCTGAATAGCCACTGGCACTGTGGTGTATATAGGGTTGGGCTGGTGTAAAAATGTTTAAACCCGTTTGATACTAAGCCAAACACTGACTGGACCAGTCTACGGAGCATTACCTCTAGGTGTCACACTTGACTCAGCAGTCACTCCTGAGTGGGACACATTGACCCTGTGTCCAAACAGCTGGCAAGTGTCCAACTATTGCACCGCATGGCATAACACTGGAGCTCCCTGTCCACATTGAATCCATTAAATATGCACCTCTGTTACATCATGTAAACAAACCAAGTACCTATCAGCTGAGCACTCAAGAGCAGACTGGAGACATAACCAACTCCTTCCAGCTATGTGCTGTCACCTTATTTTGGTTTTTGTAGTGAAATAAGGAGGTGTTGTAAGGATGATCCCTCATTTCAACTTCATAAATCAGCCGTTCCTCTTCCACTGTGGTGCTTTTAAAGCAAGTGACAGGAATAAATAGAAATAGGCCATTGGACAAAAGTCCTGCTCTGAACTGGGCACTGTGTCACCTGCAGCCAGTTAGGACCCCTCTTCTGTTGGCTTGAAATCTGAAATGTTGCTATATTGGCACAGCTTACATTTTCTTGAGAGACTAACCACCATCTTCTCTCTTCACCCAAAAAAACACATGAACTCTATCGTAAACAAGCACAACGTGTGCCACTCTGTTATTGCTTGCTATTGCTTGTAATAATGCAATACTAGGTGGATTCAGCACAGCCTGCTGATGTAGGCTACTATTTAATTTGAATGTGAAAAGAATGTGTCAAAATGACAAATTGTTGTTTCAGCAGGTTTGCATAAAATCAAACCGGTTTAAGCTCCTACACCAGACCGGACTGGCAAAACCACAATTGACCCAACAAAAGTTATATACAGTATGGAGCATGAACAGGCTCTCCTTTTTACAAGTATCTGCCATTAGCGCTGAGAGTAGCCCCTTTTACACTGCCAGATTTTCGGTGAATGTTGGGCCGTTTTGCCGGCAAGCTGCGAGCGTTTAGACACACAGAGCCGGATTGGCGAGTTGATCTGAGGTGCCCAATTTTCCGCCTCGTAGGGTAGACATATTGGCGGAAGCTTTTCGGTTTAAAAAGACCGAGGCGGCCTTCCGCCGCGGGAGGAGCTGTTGATGACAGTTGATGATGCCGCACGTGCGACCCACTGGCGGTGGATAAACAGGAAACAGCTGACAGCAGGAATTAGCGAGCAGCTAGTAGCAAGAGGGAAACACAAACCTGACAGACACTGTAAAGATGAGCAACTGGGGAGACAAGGAATTGTGCGCTCTCCTTGTCCTCGCAAACGAAGAGCCCATTAACCGTCAGATGACGGGGACGGTGAAGAACGGGTCGACTTACGAGAGAATCGCCGAAGGACTGACCAGCTGCGGCTTCCCTCCCACGTCACTGTTTACTTGCTCACGCCCCCCATTGCCCCGAAAAAGGCACATTCTGTATAAACAAAAGTAGGTAGGCGGCATTTTGCTGCACTCCCTGATTTTGCTTTTATATTGCCAATGCTGAAAAAGACTGATTGGGCTTTCCTGCAAATTTGCACTGTTTTGCATTCCTGTTTAAAAAGGGCTACTGTGTGCAGAAACAAGGCTGAACTTGTACAATTGCTTGTGCCATTATTAAAACCAAATGGGGAAGCTACTATTGAAAACATTAATCAACTCCTACACAGTCCTGGGCCTAATCAGTGCCTGCAATGCTTCCAGCTTTGTCAGCTGACAGTGTTCACTTGTGGGAAGCCAGCAAGGGATCTAATCCTCTTTATGGCATTAGCAACTCCTACTGCTTGGTTTGGGCTTCTTTATGGAGGGGAATAGTAACGGGCCCATGAACACAGTTGCCTAAAAGACACGTACTGTCACGGACAACTTGGATTTTATAAGACTATCATAATACCATCAGTTTTGCACAAGAACACTGCTGTTATGCTCTAAATCAGCCATTTTGAAGCTGTAAAACATGAGCTGTTTTTGTGTTTAGTGATGAAAACGTCACGGTGGCTTTTTGCATAATTTTATATGCAAATTTCCTATGCAGATGGGATGACGGTTTCATACATGATTATCACTAGCCTGGGAACTACAAGCTCATGTTTCGTTTGTTCTGATACGTCTGGTCCCCCTCCGTTCATACAGATTTCTAGCTGACCTGGCCTGGGTCAGGCTGATCACAAAATGTTTGTGATCAGATGATGCAGAGCCTTTGTGCTTAATGCAAAGTACGTGATGCTGTCATTTTTGATTTATGCACATTCATGCTGGGAACACTGCAGCGAGCATTAACGTAAAGAGGAGCACCACTGAGGCATTTTCAAAAACAACCAAGATGGCTGCAGCTGGTGTGGAACTTTCTGCTGATGAACTATTGTTAAATTCTGATGACAAAAACGGCAACACTCATTCACAGACATATTGATGCTACACCATCACAGCTCATCTCTGCATGCTGTAGTCTGTTTACTTTTGTCTGCTGCTCAGCCCTACATCACATTGCTCTGATTGGTTGTAGGTCTATCCAACTGCGTCCAGAGGCGTTTTGGTCTGCAGAATGATGATAACACCCCTTGAAGATCAAATGTAAACTGAAGGATTCAGGATTCACTTGCATTATCAATTTGGTTTGGTAATGTTTCGCCAGACTATCAAAGAAACAAAATAACTGAGCGTGATATTGACCTGAGTCTCAGCAGCAAATCTCAAACTGGCATAGTAGCCTACTGGAAATGTGGAGATGTGATTGTAACAATGATAGACATGAGTTCTCTTAACCTGACATAAATCAGCTGCTCTGCTGCAACTACATTTTAGACTGGACCAATTAAGAGCCATGAGTGCATGCACACCATGATGGCCATGGACGGTCTGTCATACAACGGACCCTGGTACTTTTTATATTTCCATTACTGGACTGGTGACTATGTATTTGATGAGACATGAGATTGTTTGCATCGCATCAACAGTGGTGAAGATTTTTATATTATATAGTATACCAATTAACACCATTGTATATTATCACCACTACTTCATGGTAAGTGGTTAGATGGCCAGCAAAACTAATGCTGACACATTGTCACACCCCTGGGTGTCTCTGAACAGTCATGGTTAGGTTTAGGCAACATAACAACTTGGTCAGTTTTAGAAAAAAGATCATGTTTTGGGTTAAAATAACTGCTTGTTCCATAACGTAACTTGATGTAAATGCATCATGTGAGTGACATCAGTGACTATACATGAATTGTATAACATTGACAACAATACAACAACACTGGATTTCAGTTTTACATGGAACGTAGATATATAATTGTAGTAACGTTAAAACAACATCAACCTTTGGTTTCACACAGAGCTGTGGTCTCCTGGATTAAAGTCTGGTTTTGTTTGACCGATCCACCTCCCCATCCTCCTACCCTACACCAACTTTCTCACTCATGGGTTTACATTGCAGGCAGTTTAAAACCAGGTGAGTCTGGTAAATATGCTAAAGAATGCCTCTGGAATCAATATCACGCACCAAGGGGTGTGACACCGTGGTGGTATTTGAAGCTCTGGATGAAACTACTGAATGATCCAAAAATCTCAATTGAATGTGTTTTTTTTTTTTTTTTTTTAAGATATTTTTGGGGGCATTTTTTAGCCTTTATTTGATAGGACAGACAAGTGTTAAAGGGGGGAGAGAAAGGGAGTGACATGCAGCAAAGGGCCACAGGCTGAAGTCGAACCCGGGCCGCTGCAGCAACAGCCTTGTATATGGGGCCCCTGCTCTACCACTAAGCCACCGACGCCCCAATTGAAATAGTATATAAAAACAAAACAGTTGGCACTGTTCTTTGTATGTGCTTACCCATCTTCTGCTTGTTCTTGCCTCAGCTGCAAAGCCTCTGTCCTACTGCACAAAACCCCACTAACACCTGCTAACATCTGGCTTTTTAATGTAATGGGAAGGGTGTAAACGGCATTCACACCAGGGTCAAATTACTCTGCAGTAGTCATGGGTATTTATTGGCTCCAGCTCTAATTGGCATTGATGGAAACACATCTTGGGTAAACACGCTACTTTTGGCTCCTTAACTGGCCAGACGCAATGATGTGCCACCACAAAATACCATCTGTCTCTATCCAAGCAGTGCTCAAATGTCGATCCAAATTAGTCTGCACCGAGTCTGAATAAGTAAGAGAGCCTCCATGGTGCTTTCTGTTGTTTACTAACCTGACACTGAACGTGACACAACAACAACAACAAAAAAAAAAAACAAAACCAAAAAAAACCCCACTCACACACAGAAATGCATGCTTGTCTGCTGCAGCCCTGTACACAGCTCTGGTCTATTGACAATGGGAAAGGAGTCTCCTATTTTTAGTGGGTTTACCTGTGTTGAAAAACCTGCATGCACATACTAATTTTGGTGCAAAATGGGCACATGTGCTGCCACTCAGCCAAGCTTTGTTCAGCTCTTATTCTTACCAAAATCCAGCAATCTGGATGTCATTCATTCCCATTAAGACACAACTCCTGCTCAGACTCCTCCTGCCTCTTTGCGGCACTAATCACCCCTCATACACACATACTTCGCACGGTGAGGGCTATGACTCCATGTCTGTGTATGAGGGAGGATGCTCAGAGCGAACCCAACCTTTCCAGACACCAGTATGAAGTGACAGTCTGTGCGTTGTTCTCCTCTGCTCTGGATGGTACTGGGATATATTTTGGAAGGGGGGGTCGGGCAGCAGCGACCCACCAGCACCACCGCCACTGAGCCTGACATGAATGACAAGTAAAAGAGCTCTTTCAAGCGAGCAAACAGCACAGGAATGTGCATAAGTCTGCTGGGCTGCACTCAGCCTTGTCAAAGCGACATTTTGGACCTTTTGGACCTACCTCGTTTTGTTTGTAAACAGCCAAACCCAGCTGAGAAGAATCTAGAGAGCCCTTTTGTTTTCTGTTTTTAATTTCCAATTTAATTCTTCATTTTTAAAAAAGACATTTTTGAGTGGGCAGTGTTTTTGTTGGGGGTGTTTTTCTTTTGTCAAGCGTGAACAAGACAAACTTCTACCATGGCACTGGTTATGGAGCCTGTGAGCAAGTGGAGCTCCAGTCAAGTGGTTGACTGGATGAAAGGTAAGGCTTCAGGCACGATGATAGCCACATAGAAATTAATATCACCAGGCTGCAATATTTAGAATCAATGTAGTGTTGCGCTGCGAGATGCCAAAAGAGAACAAAACACCTGCTGAGCCTCGGGGTTTTCGCCTCACAGGCATGCGGCTGCGAAAGGCTTTTAATTACAGCCTTAAATCATTTGATCGATTTTTCCAGGCGGTGACTATGTGCAGACCACTTGTCCGTTCAGACTAACATGTTCTCCAGAGCCTAACACATTCAAATAGCACGGAGCGGTTTTAAACCTCTATTGTGTCCTGCGGTGGTTATTGTTAAGGCGGGCAGCCTCGCAGGAGGCTGGGAAACATAGCGGAGATCCAGTAATTACACACAAATTACAACCTTTCTCATCACATCTGAGGTCAGAATCTGCTTTTCAAGTTAACCACATAGGTTTTTTATGTGCGATGAAGTATCACAGCTCTATAATACAAGAGCTTGTACAGCCATCTGTGCCAAATGTTGATCCACAGATGTTCTAAGTCATTAAGAAGTCACAGCTGACAAGTAGCTTAACTAGTTTTAAAACCTTATAGTGCACAGAACCCCAAGGTGATGCTTATCCATTAAGAGTATATTAGCTCTGGCCTGAAGTTATACAGGCATAGGAGCGTTTTGGTATACATTTCTTCAAATCTGGGAAACATCCAGCAGGCAAATTAGGTTCAAATACACATGCACAGATAGGATCCAGTTTGGTACTGAAGCACTCTTAAGGCCAACTGAGCATCCAAGAGCAGAAGTGATGTTTTGACTAAACTAAACTGTAAATAATGGAGGCCTGGGCATTCACTTTAATATATAGTTGTTAAAATGAATTTATCATTGCTAAGATTTCATAGCTGTGTTGGATGAGAGATCCCTCAGAGGAAAATTGTCTGCTCAAGACCTATAAATGGCCCACACAAGTAAGACACTGTCAGGGCACAGATAACTCATTAGTGCTTTTTGTCTGTTTGCATTACAAAGTAACTGCCACTGGCGGTCTGTTGCTGTCAAATATGTAAAGAAAAGAGGAGATGTTAAACTCAGAGGGAGGATGTTGTCTAAGTCTGCTGTGTATTTATCTGTTAGCACAGTAATTGTTTCAGTAATGTGTGTTGTTTTGCAGAGCCACGTGCTCACGTGTCAGGCCACAGCCCTTCAGAGATGCTCCAGATGAAACATACACATACATCTTTACTGCCTCGACACACACACACACACACACACACACACACACAGTCTTAGTCATAATTCTAAGCCTGTGGGCCGTTTTCTGCTGGCTCAGACATATTATGATTGCAAGGATCAGACCTCTCTTAGTATGTGTTGTGTGTTACAAATACCTGAATCTGATGCTGCTTTTTAAACAGGGCGTTTTTGTGAGCATGCTGGCTCCGTAAAGACTGTGTATAGCTCTATGGTGGATTTACAGACAAAGGAGACCCAGGCGTGATAGGATGTGGATAAAGGCAAAGACAGAACGGCCACAACAGTTCAAATGAGATCTAAGATGATCTGTAAATAAGCTGGCACAAGTGAGAATTCTAGGGAGCGAGAAGCGGAGATTGGATATGAGAGAGGGCTCTTCAGTGTCCCACATCTGACAAGTGGAGCAGAGAGGATTCTGTGCCCAGAGCCCAGTAATGGTAATTTAAAGTGAGGGACAGAGTGGCACTGAGAGACACTGAGGGAGAGGAAACGGAGAGGGGGTTTCATTCTTGTCTCACATCCATTCTCAGCTCCTGAGGACTGGCAGTGTTTTCGTCGTTAGCATTCACAGGTTCCATTATTAGCATACAGCTCCGTGATGTCACCGGAGGCCAAACAGGGGCACCCTGTGACCTTCCCACAATCCCACTCTCCACCCCCCAGTTAGTGTTTTGTGTGAGCAAGACGCCCAATTCCCAGCTGTGACAAAGACGCTTTAAAGAAGAGGTTCTCGTCACAAAAGGGAAAAGAATTTCAGCTTTGACTGAGAATTTGTTCTTAAACAAGCGCGTGGTAGCTGTGCAAACACACATGATACATACATTTCAGTATTGTTTTTATGAATTGTGTGTGTTTTGAGGCACAGGCTTAGTATAATCTCTTTACTGTTCCAGGCAGTGTGCATTAACATAATTCATGTTTTGTGAAGTACCAGCTTTATATTTGTTCCCTTTCAGTCTGTCTTGCCCACAGTGAGTCACTGACAGTGATCAATGACAAGTCAGATTAACAGAAATCCATTTTAACAACGCTAACAGCCTTAAAATGTGTCTCTCACCTCACATTACCAGTGGATTATCTAGAATGAAGATCAGGATGTGTCAGTGCTGCGCTTTTAATTTCTCCTCGGCGTGCCTCATAATCTGGCCCCTACATGACATGGGCAGGAAATCTGATGCAGCAGAGATTACTTAGTGCAATTGGCGAAGTGGCTACTCCATCTACAGAGGCTCTCTACTGCATGATGCCATGGTCAGAAGAGGACAAATATGATACAAGACATTTCAGTTTTAAATGTTAAACACTGTTAAACAGCATGTTCATTTTACCTTTTGTGTCTTAACTCTCAAAATCCAAATATAGTAATAACCTTTATATCCATCAGAATAGTGCTGCATGGTGCTTTACAGTAAAAAAAAAAAAGATGTAAATTCTCATGGGCGTTTTTGAATCATTGCTCATGAAATCAGCAGACAGCTTCGTCGGCTAGATGTCTCATCCTGCCATCACTTTATGGAAAGCATCATGTCCTCTCTTCACGTATTTCTTTATTTGGTCCTGCGGTCAGGGAGAACCCCTGCCAAAACCCTGCTTCATGGTTTCTATGGCAACATGGGGAATACTTCATTGACATAATGAGTCTCAATTAACTTGGTAAAGAGGCTGATTAGTTAAGCCTTTAAATTTTATGCAAAACCATGAAACTCCCTATGTTTCCTCTCCACCGTTTAGCTGCCAGCTAAACCAGATCTGAATGCTTGATCAGGTTTAGGCACGGCACTGAGTCACATGTATATGATTGGTCCGCAGCGATGAGAAGACGAGATGAGCAAAGAGTTGTCAGTGTGTGTGTGTGTGTGTCCCTCTCACTGAGAAGATGGAAACAGACCGAGTGTGTAGAGAAAGCCCTACAAAGGCTACTCTCTCTGTCTCCAAAAGGATAGCCAGTTAGCATTCAGAGTGCTCTCTGGTGACATTCAGCTATGATATACATGTATATGCACAAATGAGCTAAAGCTGAAATGATTATACAATTTTTTTCACAATTTACAGAAAATGACTCAGCAACTATTTTAATAATCCATTAATTGTTTTATCATCTTTCAAGCAAAAATGCCTCTCAAATATCAACATGTGCTGTTCTTCTTTGTCTTCTATGATAGTAAAATAAATATCTTTGGATTTTTTGACTCTCAGTTGGATTAAATATGCAATATTAAGACATAACTTAGGCTCTATGACATTATGACAGGTGTATTCACTTCTTTCTGATAAGTTATAGACCAAATGATTGAGAAAATAATCAGCACTTGGCAGGAATTGTAATAGGGAGGAACACATTCCCCCCTATTACAATTCCAGTATATTGTTGAAAAATTAAAAAGAAAAAGAATGCACCAAAATAATGGACAGCAAATGTAATCATAACCATAAATACATTGCTATTGTTATTACTACCAGTTCAAGAATCACAGTGTTTTGCAGTACTGCTTGTGGTTAGTCTGAGTGGTGTTGCTATCCCAGCAGAAGCATTAAAACTGTCTCTCTATTTCATTACTTTCAAATGTATTCAAAAGTAGGAAACTAGAATGTATTATGAGTATTACATACGCTTGTAAAGTGTTAGTACATCATAAGAAGTCATAAAAAATGTCACTGAAAATGTCATATTAACATAAGTCATAAAAAAGTCGTAGCTTGTGCACTCTTCCTGTGCAGCCCTCAATCATATGCTGCTCCTGAAAATGGCACTTAGTCATCAAAACTTTCAGCACCCCTCATCTAAGATTTTTGTTTCAAAATGCTCAACAGTGGTCAGTTTAGCTTTTAATTTTCTAAAAAATTCTCCCCTGCAGGACCCTGTGGAGGATTGGGTCACAGACCAGGAGAGAGCAGGCAATTACTAGAGATGTTTCACGAACCCTTATTTAGTGTATGCGCTGTTATCATCAGGCAGAAGGTATAGGGTGCCATCGCTCCGAACTACCTGTGCTGGCAGAACATTTGTGCAGTGTTGAACAAACTTTGAACAAAAATAACTGTCTGTGAGAACGCTGCACCTAATGATATGTAGAACTTGACATTAGGTGGTGAACAAGTCTATAGTAATGTGGAGGTGCCCTGTTGTTGATGTTTGGTCTTTTGGTGCTGTTGTTGTTGTCGGTGTTATTATAGTTGTCTGTTTATCTATCTGCCATTTGCTGTATAGTGCACAATGAGGATTACTATATATCTGTTTATCTGTCTAGAAGGTGTAGATTGATGACTCCACCCTCGTTAATAGCTGATTATGGCCCTGAATCAGCACATTAATCCATAATGGAAAAACAAACCAAAAAAACCCAATAGCAGCTCTTAAATTAAAAAAACTGTAGATACAATTCTATAGTCACGACACCGTCATGCAGATGCATCAGTTTTCAAATCAAAATGTATTTACAAAGTGAAATGAGTTTGCTGGTAGGAAGCAATATCATAAACACCTATGGAAAATGCAGTCCAATACAATGCATCTGAAATAAATACCACCTGTGTACAGACTACATGCAGTCCCTGCTGAAACTGCATGTAGTCTGTTTGTGTCAGAGAAGTGATTAAAGAAATTCTTGAAGTTTGTGATTGTGATTAGATGGAATTCTTTTATGTTCACCCCCTGTGTATACCGTATTGATGCACGCGTTAGCGCTGTTTTAAACCTGATAAGGTGAAAACCGCTGAAGGAGACAGGAGATGCAGAATCTGTGTGTTTTAGTCTGCTGCACTTCATCGACTGCCTCACTGAACGACTTCACACCTGCTGCAGCAGTGAAAGATGTAACACAAGCTGAGCACAGACACGCAGCCCCTTTTTAGTTGAAAGCTTTTTCTAGTTTAAAGCTGAAACTGCACCTTCAGGACTGTTGAGGAGGAGGAATCTGTCAGATTTCTTGCTTGACACGGACGGTTTCACACTTAAGACACAACAAAATACAACCTGCGCTCACACTTTACAGATTTACAGCACATATCCTGGCAAGAAAAGCGATATCAAGCTCTATCAGAGCACATAATGCAAATAGAGGTTTCATAAGGAATCTTAGATACCACCAGCAAACTAAACCTTTATGTTGTCGAGCTGTGCTGAAAGTTTTTCCTGTCTTCCTGTGTGAATCCCTCAGGCCTGGATGACTGCCTGCAGCAGTACATCAAGACCTTCGAGAGGGAGAAAGTAGGGGGGGACCAGCTGCTGCGTATCACCCACCAGGAGCTGGAGGATTTGGGAGTGTCCAGAATCGGCCACCAGGAGCTCATACTGGAGGCTGTGGACTTACTTTGTGCTTTGGTGAGTCCAAGCTTCCCACGCTGTCTTCCCACTACTCTGTACTGTCACCTCAAAGAGTCCCAGACCACTGCTGTTGGATGAAATTTCTTTAGCACATTTGGTGCCTCCTCAGCTTCTCAAATACTTGGAAAATCCCTGGATTAACCCCAAAAAATGTGGTGTTGTCAAGCTAGAAAATAAGGTTGTTTTTTAGTACCGAAAAACTGATATTTCGAATATGTAAGATTTCAACTGATAGTGATGATGTTTGTTGTGTTCTTGCATAAAGTTATCATCCAGGAAATCTGTCAATCACTTAACAAAGTCAGTCGTTTCAGGAATAAGTGAATACTGATTGGGAAAATGCTCCGGGCCTCAATTTTTCAAACATCGCAGCAAATCTAGCAGGGATAATAATCTGATAAAAATATCCTCTACAGGCAAACCTTACAGCTGTCATTAGTGCTGACACGGATTACAGCCTCCTCTTGAAGTGATTTCTGCTCTTAGCCTCAGAAACACAAGTTTTGTGTGTGTCAGCTTGATGGACTGCTGCTCTGATGGTCGAGCTGATGTGCTGCTGAAGTAGCGAAAGCCTAATATTTATACAGCTTGTAACACTCAGTCCACGTGTCACTGCAGGGACCTCAGGTGTTACCTTGTGATTCAGGTCAGCAGGACCACAATGACATAAGAGAAACCGGTGACAGTGTGACTTCCTGTTCAGGAGAGTCTTTTTAGGGGGCATACAGGGGCCACATCCATCTCCATATTTAGAACATGCATTTGCCCCCCTACCTCCAAATAAAAACACAAAGTTAAAGACGTTTACACTCTAAATTGATGCAGAAAAGGCACAAATTGTTGCATAAATTCCCCAGAATTCAGGGGATCTTTCTGGTCAAGGACCCCACCACCTTTCATATGTGTGTGTGTCTCCTCCTCATGTTGAAACAGAACCTATACCCTTGGGTCAAAATCACATGATATAGTCAAAGAATATTATCTTTTCTTCACAGAGGGGAGCTTTTACCAAACATTGTCACTTTTTCAGGTCACTTGTCTCTGAATGACTTAATTTTTAAATGCATTAACTCTGAAATCTGAAGTATTCTCAAGTTTTTTTTACCCTTAAATTTGCAGTATCAGGAAAGAAGAGCTTCTTTTTCTTTCATTGTTTTTCCAGTTATTTCTTGCTTTGTTATATTCCTTTGCTTGTTTAAAGTTTGGGATGTTTATTAATTGATTTAACCACCTGTTAGCTCACAAAAAAATCATTTTTGATCTAATGAGTGCCGCAACTAACATTGTCATTATGTTATTTTCATTTTTTTATTTAGTACATAAAATGTCAGGAAATAGGGAAAAGTGGCAATTTCACAGAGGTTAATGTGACTTCAAATCATATAGGCCTGTCATGATAACTCCTTTTGTTGGACGATATATTGTCATAGAAATAATTTAGATAACGATATTATTGTCATTTTAAGACTATTTTATGCCACTGATATATATATATATATAATGATATAATATAATGATTACTTAGGAGAATAATAATGCAAGTATACTCTTTCAGAGAGCGATAAACTTTTAATTCCAATGTCAGCAAAAAAAAAAAAAATTCTGTTCATTCGGCTTAGGTGCTGCAAACAAGTCTTATAATGGTTGAGAAAACACTGCTGTTTATATTTGGCTAAAATTATGGTGACATTTTCCTATGTAAACAAACACACATGTAAACACAAGGACAATATCATATGATATATGGATATGACCTCAATCATGACAGGCCCACAATGACAGCCTATTAAACAGAACTGCAGCGAAATCCTCAAATTGGAGAAGCTGGAACAAGGCAATATTTGCTAATTCATTTTATTCTTCACAGCGTTTAACAAATGCAATGTCATTAAAGTTCTATGTAAATGGAAATGTAAAGCTCTCTCTGTGTTTGAGGAATGCTTTTTATAATTGGTTGTAGGCATGTCATCCACCCGCTGAATCATTCCTCATGATACTGTAATTTCCTTCTTTTCAGACCCTTATCTTTAATTGCATAGTTGGACAATTACAAAGTATACTTGGATGTCGGTACTGAGCATTAATAACCAATTTGCATCTCAACCAAAAGGAACATCTGAGGTGGTGTTAAAGGTGAAGAGTGAGACAGAGGAAATCAAAAAGGAGAAGATGTTAAAGGATGTATGAGAGGCAGGAATGACGGAGAGAGGGTGGAATAGAGATGAAGATGGGTACGTGTCAGCTCAAGAGAGACATACAGTAGAGAGACTGGATGGAGATTTAGTGGACCGAGGTCACAGATGCAATCTGAATCTAAAGTCCTCTCATCCTGCATCGCTGCATGGGGGGCCTTGCTTCAGCCCCAAAGCTCCTTATGTAACTGGGATTTAGTTTTAAGTCTCTCAGGCACTGCTGTATTGAATATGATTAGTAGCCCTCCTGCCGTGCTCTCCCCTCCCAAGAAACTCTGACGTGACAGACGCCCACTGGCCCCCACGTGCAGTTTGGCGTACGGGTAATGAGCGTTAGGCTATCCCTCGACATGCAACGTGACAGATGGAGGGGAGCGGGGCCGTGTGGACGGGTCAGTGGTTTCGTTCCTCTTTGTGTTTGTCAAAGGGCACGCATCTTCTGTAGTGAGACAAGGTGGGCTCCTCTGACAGTGATCTTTTTTATTCACAGAGCAGATCGGTTTCAGTCTCCACACTGGAGAAATTCTTGGAATGCATCACAGTTAAAACAAACACTGACAAACTGGTCAAACAGAGTGAGTTTACTTTCCTCTCTCCTCCAGAATTACGGGCTGGAGACTGAGAATCTGAAGACTCTTTCTCATAAGCTCAATGCATCTGCTAAGAACCTGCAGAACTTCATCACAGGCAGGAGGCGCAGCGGCCATTACGATGGCCGAGCTACCCGCAAGCTGCCCAATGACTTTCTTACCTCTGTGGTGGACCTGATCGCTGCAGCCAAAAGCCTTCTGGCATGGCTGGACAGGTGAGATTTGCAAAAATCTGTAATACATTTAATCATGTTAAAAGGCCACTGTAAACATTTGGATACATACATAAATACATGTTTATGTGCACACACTGATACATTCACTCACAATGTTTTCCCTGAACTTCAGTTTGACAGTAGCAGTATGGGTTTGACAAATATGGATATTTTGTACTTTATTTTGCATGCCTCGTTTTTAAGTTTTAAGTTTAAATTTTGAAATCTTTAATCTGACTCTTTCCCTTCGACTGCTGTAACACTGGAATTTCTCAGTTGTGGGATCAGTAAAAGTGCATCCTATCTTATCTTATCACAAATCACAATTTGCCTCACAGGGCTTTACAGCATACGACATCCCTCTGTCCTTAGGACCCTCACAGCGGATAAGGAAAAACTCCCCCCAAAAAACTGAGATATAACCAGTGTCACAACATGCAGTACTGATGGGTAGGGTGGTGTGTATGTCAAGAGTATTAGAGTAAGAGAAAATGAAAAAAAGACACAACTTGCAGATTTGCACATACTGTATTTTTTATTGTTGTTTATTATGATTTATCGTTATTGTTAGCAGCTAAGTTGTTTGCTCTCTTGCCTAGTAGCACCGAATGTGTTGGGTCCAGCTTTGTTAAAAGCTTGTCAAGTGCATAAGTACTCATGCTTGCATCTTCAAGCAAAAACATCAGCTCTGGATTGGACTGGATTTGATTTGATGGACTCTTTGACTTTAACATTTTCTTTACATTTTAAAAATAACCTGCAGCAGAATCTATAAAAAACTTTCTTAAAAAGGAGTGAGACCATCTTTATTTTATATTTATCAGGCACTGGTTCATGTTGTGTGTTTCGGGGATTTTGGGTTTGGGTTGTCCATCCGTCCCATTCTTGTGATCAAGATGGCCTTGAGCAAATTTCTTACAATTTGGCACAAATGTCCACTTGGACTCAAGGATGATCTGATTAGATTTTGGCCATCAAGGGCTCTAGCTTCCCGGCGTAGCGCAGGGTGGCGAACACCGCGCAGAGCTAGTTTCGAGCAGCGCAACCTGAGGCGCGCTCAGTTTGGTAGTTTGGCAGACTGAGGTGCGCTGAGATGGGTGTGGTGGCGCAGCAGGGGGAGGTGCCGACAGATCCAGTTTGGCACAGTGACAGTTTCGTGTCAAAAGGCTTCGCTGAAGGTGCGCTAAAAGCTCGCCATCTGAAACCAGGTCTACTGTCAGCGCAGGCGGAGCGCATCCGGTTTAAGCCGAAGTTTGGCTGACCGGCGGACAGTGCACACACGTAACCAAAACCTCACAGGCAGGTTTCCAGAATGTCAGGCACATTAACGATGCAATAAATACCCAAAAACCACTATTCAATGCAACTATCTGCAATCAGCACATAAATGTATCTCTATATCGACTGTCCTGTCACATCTGATGTCAGATCAAAGGGGATTGGCACCGTTTGGCACGTTTGGCACGCGTAATGGAAACCCAACCTGATTTGATTAACACAGCTGCAAACTAATGAGTTCACATCCCTCTCGAGTGCGAGAGAGAAAGAGAGAGCGCGCGCACGAGAGAAACACAACATTGATTTACAATTGTGGTGACCTCCTCCCAGGCTACCTTTGCATCATCAGCCCGTGGAGGTCTGCTCGCAGTTCCATATATTCGGACATTGCGAGCTTGGACCTCCCGGACCAAAACATCAGTGTCCTCCTGGGAGAAGTTTGGCCGTCTGACGCTGCTGCTCTCTTCTGCCATGGCGAATTGAGTAAACTCTCATTACGCCTTCGTGCGGCGCATTTAAGGGCGAGGAGAGGGGCTCATTTGATTGGTGTGATGTGTGTAAAACCCACTCCACGCCTTCTCTCCTCCCTCTTTCCGACTTGCGCAGGTAGGAGGGACGGAGGTGGGATAGAGGAGTAGCTGCGCCAGGCGCACGGTGTGCCAAATTTGCAAAATCTGCCTGGCCACACCCAGTTGGCGAAGCGCAGGTGCGGCCCCCGCCTCGCTCGGTCTGCAAAACTAGAGCCCCAAAGGTCAAAAGTCAAAGTCACTGAGACCTTGCATCGGCCTTTAGGGAATTTCCTAAAATTTGACACAAACATCCACTTGGACTTGAGAATGAACTGATCAGAATTTGGTGGTCAAAGGTCAAAGTCACTTTGAATAAAATGATGAAGTGATGACATTATATATCCAAAAGGTCAAAGGTCAGCTTCACTGTGACATCATAATGTTCTGCAAAAACACTTTTCTGGCCATCACTCAACGTCATATCTCAGGGACAGAGGGGGAGACATTTGATCACATACTGAATTGGTGACACTTATCTTTGGTGTCCACCTTGAGACTGTGCTGACTGTACAGATCTTCTGTGCCACCAGTGGGAAGATGTGTGTGAAGTATCCATGTTTTCACAGACATGGGTGTAAACTGTAAGTGCAACTTGACTGGTTCACGGAGGCATACAACCTTAAAGCGTTAACTCTAGTTTTTAATGTCATGTCCATGACCAATCAGCTGACAAGACAAGATGAGTAAAGGCCTTATATAAGTAGACTTTGACAGGGTGGCCAAAAAGGCACTGAGCAAGTCTATTTATATGTTGCTTTATCCCTTTGCTTCTCTGTGGGATTGTGCCAGTGTGTGTGTTTGCATCTGTCTGTGTGTGTGTTTGATGAATTTGGAAGTTCAAAGCAGACAGCACTCAACAGAAATAACAAAGTGAATTGTTGTTTCTTTTCCCATAGGCAGTCACAAAGGCATCTATTCTAATTAAAATTCAACAGCCAATGTTTCATTTTCAAGTTTTAATGCATCATTGTTGACAAAATTACACCTTGCAGTTTAAATATGACTCTGGAGTACAGACAGAAATGTGGAGAAAATAAAGCAGTGGTTTCTAGGCTGTGTACAGAGGCCTATGTGTTGGTGAGGTACACTTAAAGGGATAGTGCAAGCCAAAAACAAAAATACATATTTACTCTTACCTGTACTGCATCACTGAGTTAGCTAATGTGGAGGACGCCATTAATGTTTACATCTCACGCTGTCACAAGACTCTCGTCCATGAGTAGATGCACGTCTCTTCTGTGCAGCGATATGGTTGGCAGGTTTAGTTTGGTCGAAAGAAAACAGTTCCTACATGAAACATACGAAACATGCATGCATACACGAAACATGCTCACAACAATGTCTATCTTGAGTAACAGAGTCGTGATTTATGGAAAGAGACATTGCTGTTTAGTTTTTCAAATGTATTTTTTAGTGCTTTAAGCTCCACAAGCTGAGTGCCATCTAGTGCCATTATACTGGGGAGAAGGCAGACATCTCTACGACTGATATCCCCAACACTCCACAACTCACACTGAAACAATCTAGACTGATAAACAGCACTACAGGTAAAAGGAACATGTATGTATATTTGATTTTAATGTGATCCGTCCCTTTACCGGTAATAATCTTTACACACCGTCAGCTCACGTTGGCCTTAATGATATAATGAACAAAGATGCTTCTTTGTTTTTACATATACTGTATGTTTATTAACCACTTAATGCTGTTAATTCACATCACTGTTTTCATTAAGACATCGATGCACTGTGCATATCAGGAACATCTAGATCTAAATTTGATTCTACAAAACTCTAAAATGTGGACAGAAGTAAAGCACTCCTAATGCATGTGTATGAGTGCTGACGTAAACCATTGTGTGTTTGGAAATGTTCCCACTTGATTTACCAGTGATTTAGTCTCAAAGCAAGAATGATCTAATGGTTCATTCCAGGTGCTCCTTCTTTTTCAGGTCTCCATTTGCTGCGGTGGCAGATTACTCCGTGACCAGAAACAATGTGATCCAGCTGTGTCTTGAGCTCACTACTATTGTACAACAGGTAAAGGCATTGCGTAATACAGTATTACTATGCAGCTCCAGCCCAGGAAAGATTTTATCCCAATTAAATTTGAAATCAAAATACCTCCAACTACCCAAGAGTAACCTGATTCTCCACATGGGAGTATTATGATGATGCCAAAATGCATTATACCCTGCGTTGGTTGAAAAGTGTCCAGAATGGTTTTATTTATTTAGAAGTTTTGAAAACATCTGCACATAATATATATACAGTATATGTGCATGTGTTTTTTAAAGCTCAAGTTCAGAAAATAATTTGTGCTATGATGATACGGAGAAAAACTGAGGCAGCATCTCACTTAATTCCTTGTATACACAGAACACAGCTCCTCTCTTCAAACATGAGTTAAAATTAAGGTTTAAACAACAGAAGATATATACGAAGCACAACAAAGTACTGTTAAAATGTCTTTAATTTAATACCTTTATATAGCTACTTCAGATCAGCTAATCACTGATAAGAGAAAGAGAACTTCTTTGTGTTTATGCACAAATGTTCTTGTTTTATAAATTACAACTGTCAGCGCTTTTAAGAAATATATATTTTAGCTGGCTATGAAAAAAGCCTTCAGAACGTGTTTTTCATCTGTCAGATATGCTGACATGTAGCACAGCATTGCCTCATTCAGCTACAGCTGAAATACAAGTTCAGATATTTTCAAAACTAAAGAGACTGCAGATCAGATGAAACGTTAGGAACTCATTACAGATTAGATTTTAATATCAGTGTTATTTGTCTTTGGCCTGTACATGATGACGAGCACAGCCAGCCCGTACGACCCTGAAAGATCAGTAAATAATGACAGCACCGATGCTTAATAGGTTTTAGGACGGTCTCTATGGAGGATAATGTTTATATGGAGTTAAGAGAAAAATGTAAGTGGGAAAAATTGAAGGTGGGAGTGAAAGAGGGCGAGAGGGAGAGAGTTGAAGGCCGAGAGAGGAAGACTGGCAGAGTGAAAAAGAGAGAGAGACATGCCTCCGCAATGGTGATTCATTTGTTTTGTGTTTGTGCATGCCTGTGTGGGAGTGCTGGGGGTTATAGGTGCCAAGCTGCTCGGTTTTTGCTTATATCCACCTACAGCCGAAATGCCAATAATAACTCCATTTTGACACATTCTCTTGAGGTAACAGTGCTCTCTGAATGTTCCCCAGGACTGCTCTGTGTACGAAACGGAAAACAAAATCCTTCATGTGGTGAGTTGCAGACGTTATCACACTGGATCGGATGTAAATGAAGCAATAATGTGCACATTTTAAGATTGTACTCATCCCTGATGTGTCCTCCACAGTGTAAAACTCTATCTGAAGTGTGCGACCACATCATCTCCCTGTCCTCGGATCCCATGGTGTCTCAGGCTGCACATTTGGAGGTTGTGCAGCTGGCCAACATAAAATCTACTGAAGGACTGGTAAGACTAACACTCAGTCAGACTTTAAGGTCCAGTTTCTCATTGGTCATCCTACCCATTCTGTCATTAGAGGATCTGGGCTCTGTGTGAATTACAGGCTACTTAATTACGTAGCAATTGCAAGACATAACTACACAATTACCCAGCAGTAGGAAGTATAGTATATGCTATAGCTGAGAATTTAGTAATTAAGATTAAAAGCAATTGTGTTGGTGTAGGTTGTAAGATGTTTATTTATATAAGTACTGGCTTATGACTTGAGAAGCTAATATAATAATGTGTACTTAGTGAGTAATATATATTTTCAGCCATAATACTGGAAAGCCTGATTCTTACTAGGTTGTATCCAAATAAAGAAAATGCTACAAAGGAATGTAATTACTTTCCCATGGTCTGTTAATGGTAGTGTGCACTGCATAAGTGAATACTTTTATTTTGACAAAATTAAAGACATTTACACCATATATTCAGCAGCAAAGGCACAAATCTTTGCATAAATATTCATCAGAATGCAAAAAAATGTTCTTGCAGAGGACCCCAAAGCCCCCATATCATGTGGCCCCCTCAATATTGAAACAAAACTTACACCCTAGGTGCTCTGTTTGTATTAAATATGCTGGTAGTTTCCACATAAGAAATTAAAGCCGCTACAAGGAACTTTTAACTGGATATGCAAACGTCTCTGGTTTCTGCTGATGTCTGTGCGTGACCTACAACAGCAAATGAGACCATTGGTGTGAAGATAAGCTATTTCTATATAGTGTATATCCACACCTTTAGGAAACTGTCTCCGGGTCCGCCCCAGGTTGCTTCCAGGACGAAACGATTTACGGCACTCAGACGGCACACGTCATCTTACCTAGCTGCTTACATTTATAGTGACTCTTATAAATAGTCGCTATTCCTCCTCCTCGACCCGACATCCGCGGGGAGTTAAAATAGCAGCAATCATCGGGTAAAAGTTCTGTGAAAGCACTGGACTCACCAACAGTCAGCCACGTCTCAGTCACACAGAGAAAATCCAATCCTCGGGAAGTCAGGAAGTCCTTCAGGATAAACGTTTTGTTCGCTAGCGATCTAGCATTTACCAGCCCAATCCTGGCAGGAGCCGGCGGGTCCACGGCGTTAGCTGTCCGGGGAGCCACACACAGAGGCCGCAGGTTGCGCACCACGAGGAGAGCAGGGGCCGCGGGGCTGGAACACCTCATCCGGGCCGACGACAGGTACCAGCCAGGCGTCGACAGGGTCCAGCGAGTGTCGAGAAATAAAGAGGCGAGGCACCGCTCCATACACAGTCCAAGAAGCAGTGGAAGTGCTCGCCAAACAGGCCTTCAGCCTTACTAGCCGACCGCTGCGTTTACCGCGGTGGTGGTGGCGCTTACGCCAGAGAGGTGGAGCTGGGGCGCGGCAGAGGTGAGCTGGGATCCCCGATAGGAGCGGAGGCAAAGTTTTCCCGTCTTGTTGTTTCATTCATCCCCAAAACAAACACATGCGCGAGCCAGGTAAGCGTCTTTACGACAATACGCGCTAGAGCTCATGGGAAATGTAGGCTTCATTCCGGCAAAACACTACGGCTTTTGTCCACAGGGTCGCCAACATCAACTCAAAATGAATGTTGAGTTCCTTGTAGGGGCTTTAAGATTGTAGAAAACGTCATAACATAGGTATTGCCTGTTTTGGCAGCATGTATTTAATTTAGCAGCCTAGAAATTAAAATGTTATACACATAACTAATAAAACAACTCTACCAGCATCACACTGCACACACTCTCTGTCATAACAAACGCAACAACATGTATGAAGCATGCAAGCTGAATACCCACCACACATGTGGCGTCTGCACACAGGCAGGCTTTATACTTTCATTACAGTTGAGTACAGTTTAATATTCTTAAGATATCAAGATGTGGAATTGTTTTCTAGGTTTGATGAAGTGAACACAGGAAAAAGCTACCAAAAAAAGTAAAGTACAAAACTACTTGTAACTAATAATGCTGGATGATGGTGAAAGCCACTAATTACAGAAATGACAACAGCATGACTTTTGACAGCATATTGACTTTCGATTCAAATACGGCATGTGCAAATTATCTTGCAGCATGCATCTCACTCACTGCAAAAATAGTTAGTGCAGTTGCTGAGTCACGAATACTAACATTGCTTGAGTTCTTTCTTCCAGTTAGCTGTTTAACTCTTTCTTCTGTAGGTGTTTTGGGCCGCGACCAAGCACATGGGATATTTACATGAGGGGTTGGTTGACCCAAATAGTATTTAAAAACATATTTAACCCATTCTTGAGAGTTGGGACAAAGCCTTATGTATATATTTATTTATTATTTTTTTACTCTTTAATTAGGCTTGGAAACTTTATATTTCTTACAGATCAAAGTCCTGACTATTAAACATTGTAACAGGCCAACCTCCCAGTGATTTAACTTTTTTCTTGATTAGCAGACATGATGGATGTCAGAGGTAAGATCTGATGGAGTTGACAAAAAGTAATTTCTCTGCAATCATAATAAGTGGTCATTTTATTTTTCAACCTCGTGTTTAATGCTGATCAAAATACTCAGTTTTAAACTATAATTCTTATTTAGTTTTTATTAAGACGGGCTACAGTGCAATATTATTTAATGAATTTATCAAAAAATAAAAAAGCTTACCGGTGCTTGAGCAGCATTCCTGCCTTTTTGGAAACCAGGAAGTGAGATAGGAGTCCTCAGGATGTAGCTAACCCCTTCTATGCCTGATTGAATTATGTCTTTGTAATAATCTTACAGAGTTGACAAAAATCTTGGACACATCATTAAAGGGCCAACATTTTCATAAAAATATATTTTAAAACAAAGATAATATATAATAGTATATTTTTATATCAGTGTTATCAGTGTGTATCATTAGTTTTAGATTTTGAAGAATGTTTTAATTGTTTAAAGTTGTGAACTCATGTCTGGGACAGGGGTATTTTCTGGCACAGGGCAAGTTTAGAAGTAAAAACATGAAAGCAGATAAAAATAAATAATTAATAATATTTATTTCATATAAACAAGTCCTTTAAAAAATGTATTTCACACCCAAAACAAAAATAAGTGTGTTGATAAATTATAATTTTAAGGCTTTTTTTTGGTAGGACATGATCCGTCCCAGTTCTCTAGAATGGGTGATATTTTTCATTTGCCTCTTGTAATATCAAGCCAGACAAATAGTGTGGGTTTTATGGCACAGGTTTTGACATATCAGAAATATCCAGATCTTAACCTCAAAAATTGCAGTAAACTGTTATTACTGGGGTTAATACAAAGAGAGCATCAGGCATGTTATTCGGAAAGACAAGTGGCTGTTGAATTTTTAAACTGACACTTTAAACAGGAGTCGTACCATCATCTTACATTTCAGATATTACGAATATTGAAGTAAAGCATAAAAACTGCCTGCTGCTGTACTGTCCAGTGTCTAATGGAGGTCACTGTAGCTGTCCCAAAACTGGGCTTTGCTGAGCTCGTGGGCATGTGAGTCAGCTGATTAAAAGCAACATAAAAAGAACATGTTGTCCAAAATGAACAAAACACAACGTGCTTACATTTGCAGATGATATGCAACAAATGACAGTATGCACTTACTTTGGGGACAAAGTGTAGATACTGTGTTTATTAGCAGAGAAGACATTTACTTCTGCTGCCACTGTATGACCAGTAGCACTTCGTTGGACTCCATCTTCGCGCTGACCTACACTCAGGCACAAGTGCCCTGCTTGGGGCCACAATAAAAGCCCCACCCCCACACAAATGCTAGCAGGGGACATGGAAGTTCTCTCATCCGTTCAGTGAAACCTGAACACAACAGTGGGCCAAGTGGCCTAAAAATAAATCTCTTACACTCATCTTGAAGACTGGCATGCTGCTTCTGTGTATCCACGCAAGTGTGTGTGTTTGCGTGTGAATGTACATGTGTACTCATGTGCATCTGTGTGCGACTGTGTGTCTGGGTGTGTGTGTCTATGTAATGCCCTTTAGACCCCTTTCAGTAAAAACGTAGCTTTTCTGCAACAGACGCACGGTATTTGCAGATGAATAATCCTCCGTGTTTGATTCAGTCTGCTCGAAGAAGCATTTGAGTGATACTCCCTACAGGACATTAATTCAGATTGTGTCGTGCATGTTTGAAAACACACACCAATGTGATATTTAAGGAGCTTCTTGTAGTTATTTTAACATTTGCCCGATGCGGCAAATCTGAGCTCAGTATAAAAAACTCTCATGTCTTTCACTGCTTTGTGAAAAAGTTGAGATAAATCCAAACTCCTACCCATTTTTCACTCCGAGCAGATTAAACAAATGCTATGATTTGCAAATATGCAGTGACCCTGGTCTGTTCTGCAAATGGCTGTGTGGCTGAGTCAAGATGCATTGTGTTAGGGGAGCCGTATGTTAGAGTTTGCTTTAAAATGTAGTCATTTATATTCCTGCTATCTCCCCTCAGGGCATGTATATCAAATCAACATATGATGGTCTGCATGTAATCACCGGGACAACAGAGGGGGTAAGTACAAGCCTCTTTGTGTTCACCTATTTAGATTTCAACCTCCCTGCTCATTCACTTGTAGAATGAGGTGCTGTATCATAGTGAGCTCAGTCATGGAGCTGCAGTTAATGACTGCTCTGACCTCTCTGTCTATCCATCAGTCCCTGGCTGATCGCTGTAAGAAAATCCATGCTGGAGATGAAGTCATTCAGGTCAATCATCAGACAGTGGTAAGACCACCGACTTCTTGAATGTGTTTCTTATATTTGCTGTCTGGATTTGCATATGATTCTTTTATGTGCGTTCTGCATTTGTAGATCCTTTATGCAAATGTCTGTTTAATTCATCCGTGCGTGTTTTGTACATAAAGATGTACCTGTGCTGTGCTGTGTTGTGAATGTGTATGTGGCTCCGTTATTCACATTCATATCTGTGTTGCAGTACTTCCACAGTTAACGCCCCAGCACTGCTGGACCTGTTTTTGTATAAGTGGCTGGCTGTAGTGCCTCTTGTAGGTAGTTTTTGAGGATGTGGATGTTTTACTCTGGCTGGATGGATATGTGTCTTTTGCCGTCACAGGGTCAGTCAGATGGTCAGTTGAAATGTTGAACTTGTGCTCACAAGAGCACTTCAGTCGATCAGGAGGTACTTGCTTTGGGCCCTTAACAAGCTGTGGACAGGAACCACCATTTTCAGTGTGATTACTGTTGGTAGTGTTTGAACTGCGAGACACCTATGATGCGTCCACACAGCTGACTTTATAATTAGACCTTTGTTCAGGACAGTGTGACCATGTATAGACAGTGCTTGACTGACATTACCCTCTTTTATCAACTGTTAAACTGCCTTTTGTTCTCCTTTTTTTTGAGGGTGGTAATTACTAGGGAATTTATGATACACAGTAGAGAGGTGACAGGAAACAGAAAAGAGGGACGGGGAATGGCACACAACACAGGTCCTTGGTTAGGGATGTTGCAATTCATGGTCGTCGCCTTAAATCCCTCGACCACCAGGGAATCCTGATCCTTCTTATCTTGGCAAAGGGGCAGTGGTGGAAGAAGTGCTCAGATCTTTTACTTAAGCAAAAGTAATAAGAAAGAAAAGAAAGAAAGCATTCCTTTATTGGTCCCTCAAAGGGAAATTAAATTTTTTCACTCTGTTATTTTACAGATTACACACACACAGGCCTGTAGCAAAGACATGCACGACCTATACACGTGCATTAATGGAGAGATGTCAGAGCAAGAGGGGGCTGTCCATTGACAGGTGCCCTGAGCAGTTGAAAGATCTGTACCTTGCTTAAGGGCACCTCGGCAGTGCCCAAAAGCATAAACTGGCACCTCTCCAGCTACCAATCCATACCCTCTGTTTGGTGCAAACAGGGACTTGAAACGGCAGCCCTCTGGTTTCCAAACCGAGTCCCCACGGACTGAGCTACTGCCGCCCCAAATACTCAATTGCAAGTAGAAGTTAAGTTATCCTCAAGTTAAGTACGTGTACCTTAAAATTGTACTTAAGAACAGTACATGAGTAAATGTACTTAGTTACATTCCATGACTGTAAAGGTGTTTGGAGACCTCACATCATTGTCAGCTGTGCCCGACTTCAACCTGAGCAGAGCAATAACCAGCAGAAATAATTGGCCTTTCACTGTTTTTTGCCAAGAGACAAAACTGCACAAAGTGTCTGTTGCTGTCGCACATAGCATTGTATGAATCAAGTGGAAATGAAAGCAAAAACTTCCAGTGGTGCACAATTTAAATATAGCAGCCTTTGTCTAAAATAATTGCTACTTGTGTGTGCAACAGCAAGACGTATGGTAATTACACAGCTCAAGTCAGGTTCATTTCAGTCAGTCAACTCACCCACTGAATGCAGCCATTTTTTAAAGAGAATAAGTGCAAACACAGAGTTGATTTAGATGTCAAGACTCTTTCATCTCACTGTGAAGCGGAGTTTAAAGGCTGACAAAAAGTGAGAGCAGGGAGGTGTCAGTGCATGCTCCTCATGGGGAACCAAAAGAATTAGACTGTATCCCAACAGACCTTTTTATGGCAGATAGTTTAACCTGTCATCGCAGACGAAGCACATATGTAATTAATAATGTTAAAGGAGCTGTATACAACATATAGAGTCTCTCTGTAAGCCTGTTTAAACCTGGTTTTAATGTATTTTGGATGATCTGTTTACAAGTGGACAGCGCTAAAGACAAGTCGACCCCCAAGACGAATTGTGATCCGATCACTCAGACCACTCGCCCAGGTGGTCTGTAACGCGTTAGACCACACAATATTGCATCCTGATGTGAAGACTACATCAGCAGTAGTCTCGCTCACCAGACCTTTCTCAAGAAAAGAAAGGTCTGGCTGGGCCGACTCTCACTGTGAGATTGGAGAAAAAAACGCCCCGGCTGCTTGTACTTCTTTCAACCAATCACAATCATTCTGGGCGGTGCCACAGCAACGGTGCACTTGCAAAAATATTGCCGGGGGGAAACAGGTTTTGGTGTAACACGCCCACAAAAATATCACCTACAGGACGCGAACCACGGCAGAAAAATGGCTACATCCCCGCAAGATCAAACACCGCAAAAGTTAGTAAAGGACGTGTTGAAAACGGTTGTAAACTGCTACACAACCGGAGGTGGCAGGACTTAAGCGGGTGGCTCATTCCGCCCAATGAGAGGCTGATCTCTGCAGCAAACTTCCGCCCACTCAGACTACATCAGCAGTGCAAGACATGGTTGCTGTTTTGGCGACAGTGCGCAGTTAGACAAAGTGTCACTTATCATCACTCGTGTTGCCCTGTTTGAAGGAGATGTGCTGAACTCTGCTGACAGCGATACTGGCACAACCACATACATGGCTAGCGAGCATGCTACAGTGCAGCTAGCAAAAGTGTGTGTGTGCAATAACTGTGCATGTAATAAAATGTGAGCACGAGGGGTCTGCTGGAGACGTATGATAGGCACAGGTGTCAACAGCAATGTGTCTCAGCTGTCCATTTGTGTTCGGATCTCGAAACACAAATTAATACCAGGTCTACACAGACTCAAAGATTCAGAGTCTGATTCAGGTTGTCTGCAACCAGTGGCTAGCAGCTAGTGGTACTAAAACCACAAGCAGTGTTGACAACAGCAGCAGCGCTGACAGAACTAACAGTGTTAACCAGGCGAAGGTGGGCGCCATGCTTCCACGATGACGCTGACCTGATATCAGTGGCAACCACCATATGAGAGCAGTGCAGAGCGGTGGTGATTAGTTAGCCAGTGGGATGCTCACATGTCCTAACAGAACAGAGAAGCTCAGATTACAACACACACAGAGGTCATGTGACTTTATTCTTTGCCCAGGACGCCATTGCTCCACTATAGCTTAACATAACCATTAACTGTTTGCCACTTTAATAATGCTCTGAGGGCCGAATTCACAAAGAATGAACTGCAGCCGCTGATAGCACCTTGAATTGCACTTCACTTGCACCCGCAGTTTGCTCCGTCTTAACGTCCTATTCACAAAGGATATTGCGCTAATGATATACCAGCGCAAATACGCCCACAAAGTTTGGCAGCTGAGTGCAGTTTGCCCCTGATTGCAATAAGCCACACATGGCAAAGTATAAATGCTGGCTTTGCGCCAAGAACACCGTGGCAGAACAATGGCAGACTTTGTTTGGCAAAGTACTGAATACTGTATACCCTCATGTAGTGATGTCTGCTGGTGAGTCAGTCTAACAGTGTGGGATGGGTTGAGGCTGTGGATTTGACCCAGTTTGACCACTTTATCACTATTCCCTCTCACTTGTAGCTGTTTTTTCGTTATCTTTTGAATTTAATATGAATTATGGAACCGTTTTTGTTCACGTTTGTTTCCCCTGTTTCGTAAAATAAATTATTGAAAGTTGCTTTTGAAGTGCGTGACAGAAGTGCGTTTTGAGAACGACCGCAGACTGTCACCTGTTCAATGCATCAGTATCTTCAGATGCCATTAAAGTAATAATGATTATAATAATAATGTCAAAATATTATTTACAGACTGATTTAACAGACGATCACTGCTGCCACGATCACTGGAAAGTCTGGGCGAGAGGCTTCCACAGAGGAGCGCCCAGTTTGCACCAGCTTTCTAAAGACGTTATTTACTTCACTCAAACTGCGTGTGGCTATTAGCGCTGGTGTTAGTGAATTAGACGTTGTTTATCAATGAGGCTCATTTACATAGAAAGGGGCAATTTTTCCACCAAATATATGGATATTACCTCATTTAAATACGTGCAAATAACACCGGAGCACCAAGACACGATCTGCTTGGCAGCGCAGTTAGTGGAGCATTTCACCCTCTGCGCGTGCTTTGTGAATTAGACCGTATGTGTTTGCTCCTTTTTTACCGGTTTAGCGGCCGCAAAAGCCACGCAATCCTTTTGTGAATTCAGCCCTGAGTGTCTTATGGAGCACTGGTTCCCAACTCCTCTAGGGGTTGCCAGGCCTTCTTGATTTTAAGGGGTTTAGGAAGACTTTACAGTAAATTCACAGTAGGCCTGTATCTCAGCATTTCATCCTTTCCTCAAAAGAAAACTAAATAAAGCTGTTATTTTAAAGTTTAGATTATTAGTCAAGACATTCATTTAAAAGGTCACAGGATGGGCGTACGATGAAGACATGAACACAGGCCGTAGTCACATAGTCTTCCGTCTCTGCTAAACAGTCCTGTCCTTCATTCGAAAAGAATACAGTTAAAACAACCAAAGAGCTACTAGAGCAATGGCCAAGCATCAGGGTGACGTGAGGAAAGACAACACTTAACTTGTTAGAAATGGAGCCTATTCAGTACAAGTATTTATGATTGTTAAGAAACAACAACAACAGAAAACACATATTTATTTTTTTTAGATCAATTGTACAGTTTATCAGTGTCTGTGCTGTTGTTGTTATGCATTTAGTAAATTATGAAATGTCCATGTAACTTACTCAGGGGTTGTCAGTTTACTCAGTGATTAAAAAAAGGGATCCCTGAAGGAAAAAGGGAACCACTGGTAAAGAGCTCCTTCCATGATAAGTCAGTCGGCCATCCATGCACAGTAGCAGGGTCTTGATTAATGTAAGTAATTACAGCTTTACATTTCATGACGCATTTTGCTTTCCTGGACTGATTGGCAGCGGTGCTTTAAATTTGCAGCTTGATGGACATGTCTTATCATCTAATGTTTATTAATGTTTGTTCATTTCTCATGTACCAGCTGGAAAAAACAGTACAAAGTGAAGATTATGATGCTGTATTTACTGTATATTATTAGTACATGGAACTAGGACAAAGTTTGCAGGTGGATGCAGGGGAGGTGGTGTTGATGGAAAGATGTCTTGTTGTGTTGTTCCGGAAATGAGCAGCAGCTGAGTGAGTTTGACAGCTTAAGTGGGTGATGGCAATATGTAAACTCAGTTGACGTGTGTGCTGATCCAGAACTGCACTGTCAATCATAATACATTTAATTTAGTGTGGCCCAGAGTTGAGAATGAATTCATGGTGGGTGATTGTTCATGAGCATCCCATTAGGGGGGGCATTAGCCACGATGAAACCTTTGGAGATACAAGGCGATGCTGCATTGAACTGGATGTGTCTGTAGTGGCCCAGAATTCCTTGCACCATCTCTTTTTACAACAACTTTAGAAACCAGAGGAGAAAAGGACTAAAAGGGGATTAACAGTCGAACAAATAAAAACAGTCTTCAGGCCTGAGAGATGCTAGAACAAACATCAAGGTTAAAAAAATACCAAATAAAAAACAGAGATGCTTGAAACAGTTAAGGGATTTATAATGACAGCAGCTGGGAGAAGTCCAGCAGTAAGACACAGAACAAAGTTCACTGGATTTTAGCATCCCTTCCCACAAGAAGCAGACATAACAATGGCTGCTGAGGCAAAGGAAAGTAATGAGGGAAAAATCCTCTGAGGCAAAAACTGTGATTAACTCTGAAAGTGTTATAATAACACATGTAGAATAGAATGAAGAAATGGCAAATTATTTGGGGCTATTGAGCACAGCGTTGAAAGGCTATAAAAAAAAAAGACAGCATGTCAGACATAAATAACTCCAGGCAGCAAGAATAGATTGAATTTCTGGTGCAGGTCAATAAATAGGGAAGGCATCAAACACATAAAAAGGACAATAAATTTAACACTGGAGAGTGTTAGCAGAATCCCCCGAAGAAAATGAAACAAAAAGAAGAGACCAGAGACATGACATATCATCAGGAACACCTCACAGCAGAACATTTATTAACCAAGATAAAGCAGTAGATATTTGAAAAAAAAAAAATCACAGGTTTCACTGCTTTAAATAAACACATTTGTTTCGGCTATACACAACCAAACAATCTTTTTTATCATAGAATAAAGCAAGCTTTGGAGTTATGTGTCTGTTTCAGCCTGTCTGTCTCTTTAATGCACTTTCTGTGTGCAGAATTTCTGTGTAGTGGCTGTCAAGGTGAAAAATTACTTGGAAAGGAACAAAGTGATTGCTAGGTCAGTGCCTGAAAAATGCCCGGTTTCTCATGCTGCTTGGAATACGCGAGATGTACTGAACCTCAGTGCAGTCAGCCAAGCAAGAGAGGATATTTCCTTCCCAAACTGGACCTGGCATATTTGGTTCAGCTGCAGACTGTGTTTCTCTGGGCGGGATGTTTTTAGTGCCAAATGTCATCAAAACTGGGTTAAAGACTATTTACAAGGCATGCAGCTGTTCGTAACACACAACATCGGGGCTTACCACATCATGACAGCTCCTGCAGATTGATATCACGGGAGGTGTACAAGATGCCCTTTGGCATCCAACTTTGTATTTAGCATCTTCATCAACACGAACCTCAGAGGCTCTGCTGCAGTTTCCAACCATCAGGATCCACATGAATTATTGAAATAACGACCACAACAGCACAGTAGTGGGATAGGCATAAAAAAGTCACCCAAATCGTGTGAAAGGAAACATCCAAGTATTAAAGTCCCTCTCCAGACACATTCTAAGTAATATGCTAACATTTTATGTAACATGGTTTCTCACATTATAGAAATCTCTGGAATAAATATCTCTGGAAGCAAATCTACTCTTTCTCCCTTACTGAGAAATCTTCTTGCGGAAGTTTCGCCTGTGCCTCCTCCAGTGCTGCTCGCACTTGGTTGACCTGTGAAGTAGGCATCAAGATGGCGAACGTTACTGTTAGAGGAAACATTAGAGAGATTCAGCGGTACATGTTTGAGCCTCAGTCAGACACAGACTCATGGTACATCACCACAGGATCTGTCATTTCCACCCTTCCCATTAATTGTCTACATGAGCTGCCATGCAAGGCATTCCGGTAGGGCTGCATTGCATTTCGAAGAGGCAGAGCTTCTGTTCCTCATTTGCATTTAATGTTGAATCTAGGCTACTTTATGCAAATCAGGGGCATCATGCATGACTCGCCACCTCTGGAAGCTCCCAAAAACTTTTAAACTCACCAGTAGCTATGTTTCCATCCAAAAGTGATTTGAATCATTGTGAAACGTGCATTAAAAGCAATATGAATCCTGTGTGTTTCTATTAAATGTACGGACTTTGGTGAAAACTATGAACTCGTGCAAGTTTTCTGCAGAACCAGAAACAAACAAGTCTCGCATTCTTCTTCTTCTTCTACGTTTTCTGGCGGTTGGCATCCAGCTTGTAAATGCATTACCGCCTTCCCGACCCGGAGTGTGGATATCACCATGGAGAGAGGTGCGCTACGTCAGACTTAATTCGAACATAACTGTTTCCATCCCCGTTTTGCGAATCAACATTTTTTCAAATCAACCAAAATCACGTAGAAAAGAAGCAAGCACTCTCAAAATAAATCCACTCAACAGGTGCACGGCCAAAAGCCACAAGCAGTAGATACATATGCATATGTATATCGATTTTCGGTGTATCTACTGCTATTTAGCTGTGACACATGTGTTTAAGATTGTTGTATTGTTGTTGTGTTTTTCTTTGCCTGTGAGTTGGCACTATATTGTATGGCGGAAGTGTAAATTGTCTTTCCACACACCTGCACTGATTGCTTCTAGCGTATTTAAACGCCACTTCCGTAATCTGAGTTACACACTGAAGAAGACTTTCTGTCGAAACGTCTGTGTTTCTGGTAACGCCACCCAAGTTGGTTTATTAAATTTACCAAAAGGACATTTGTGAGTGCTGGCTTCTTTTCTTTTTTCAAATCAACCAAAACCCGGCTAAAGCAAGCGTATTATAGTTTGTGCGGATCAGAGGATTTTAATTCTAATTTTGGCATTTCCATCATAATTTTCCGATGCGATACTTCTAGATGTGCATCTAAACAGGCTGATGGAAACATGGCTAGTGTCGATCTAAAACGAAAACAGTACAGCATCTGCATGGCTTATACCTGACCTGGATACAATGTTGGAGGCAGGACCCTGTTCATTTCTGTGGACGTTGCTCAGTGGCACGAGGCCAGAAACTATGAAGTAAAATTACCCAGACGTTCGGCACTGCTTCAGCATCATTGGGCCCATAAAGCAAGTGCAAAAGAGACCTCCACCGGCCAAGCTAGCTACCTCTGGTTTAATGCTCCGCTACCTTGAGTGGGGATGAAACAATTTTATCTTGTGGCTCGTCTAGACTTTCCAAATGTTATCTGACTGAATGGATCAAATCCTGATAGTTAAACAAGTCATTTTGAAGGATTGTAACACTCAAAATAAATTTATCAACAGATTTACAGACATCTCTATTATAATGTAAGTAAGTGGGGAAAAAGACTTTTTGGGCCCAATAGCATCACGTGATTGGCTCGGAAGTTGTTTGGCCACTATGAAAATTGGCTTCAAAGCCTGGAGCATTTCCTGGGGGCCTGGACTACTAGCATCCAAAGGCGCCCTTGGACGTGTACCATTAGATGAGGAGTCTGTTGTACACCGAAATAGGCAACTAACAGACATATCAGTGGTTAGTAGAAAGTGTTGTTTTTTTGTTGTTGTTGTTTGTTGGCCTGTTAGCTTGTAGGCTAACTGGCAGTGGCTGACACAGTGTTAGTGATTGTGAAACATACAGTATCATCTGTTACGATTGGGTTTTTGGTAGATAGTGGAAGGAAGCTCAAGGGATCAGGTTTACATCCAAAAAACTGCCCTCTCTACCATGTTTGCTGTCAAAACTTTAACTACGTTAATGCAAACTCTGCTCTCTGTAGTCTGTTCTGTGCTGGAGGTTTCAGATTTCTTTGCTGGTGTTGTGTCACAGTCTGTTCTTCCGTTGATATAGTGATTGACATATTGAGCTTGCTTGGTGAACATTTGGATCTCAGATTTTAGGGAAAAGCACAGATATCACACCCTTCAGTAGAGGAATCTTTGCACAGATTAGAGTCAGTAAGGTCAAGGTTAGACAATTTGATTTTTGATTGGTGAAGAACATTAGGAAAAGCAATCGAACTAGATATTGAATCCCCATACTAGCCACTTACTGTGTTTTCACATTGAAAAATCAGCTTATCATTTCTGTTGTCTGAGTCACGGGGATGCCCGTGTGTTGTGGAAACCCTCATCACGCTGTTGTTGTTTGCTAGGTGGGCTGGCAGCTAAAGAACTTGGTGAACTTGCTGCGTGGGGACCCTGCAGGTGTCACCCTGACGCTGAAGAAACGCCCACAGAGCACGCTTACATCAACCCCTGCTTTGCTCAAGAACATGAGATGGAAACCTTTGGCTCTGCAAGTATGATTACTGCATTCATCCCCCACAGATATGTTTGTGCATGCCTGTTTGTGTGTAGGTATGTCTTTGTGCGTGTGTGTCTCTGTGCTTCTGTCTGTTCAAAATAAGACTTCACAGACTCTGGACACGAGACACCAAAATCCCAGATGAGTACATCAGTGAAAATAAATATAAAGAATATAAAGTTTAGATGGAGTTAAATTACAGTGGCACTTTTACAGTAGGATGCAATTTAAAACAAGATCCCTGAAACACACATTAGCTTTGTAACACTGTAAGTTGTTAAATGGGGTTTGCACTGTATTCTACAACTTGCTACTAATTGGTCGAAAGCTCCAGCATCATCCATTCACAAGTCAACATTTCAGTGGCATCTGTTGTCCTACTTCGGCCAAACCAACCATATTATTAGGATCGTGTGTTTGAGCCAGTAAGGGTGGAAATGAGAGGGATGTGTATTAATGTAGCCCAGCCTTTCTTTGAGTCCTAGGCCAGAGAAAATGTTTTCTCCCCCCTGAGGCCCTGAAGCACAGTCCTGCACAGCCTCCTCCCCCTTCACATCACATCCTCATTCTTCTTCTTCTTTGCTACCTAAATCGAATTTGCTCTCCTTCTGGCATTTTAGAGGACAGAAAAGGGGAAAAAAGAACATAGAAACTAATGTTTTCTGCTCTGAGATGTGACTAAAATTAACAATGTCAAGGTATAGTCTGTTAAGTTATTGAAAAGAACATGGTGCCGTAGAGGCCCTGCAGTAGCTCTGACACACATAATGGTCTTATGATGGAGCACATCTCCCGATAATACATCTCTGATATTAGTCAGCTGTGAGTTACGCAACATATTAGCATAGTTTGAGCAGTGACAAATTAGCATTCTTTTGTTAAAAGATTTTCACTTCGTTCTCATTTAACAGGCTCTCAAGTGTTTTTTGGAAGTCCATGTTTTATCACTGCAAAACAGGCGTCTTGTGATTGGATTACATCTCTCTGACTGTTCATGTTAAACTGATGATTTTGCAGCTTCCTATTATGATATCATAAATGTGACAAGAAGATAATTAAAAAGATATTAGATACATATTTTGTCACTGAGGCATCACAAATAAACAAGGAGCAATCCATCTCCATGTACTGTTTAATAGACTATGTAGGCTATGACCAGATTTTCCTTGACCTGAATGAGAGGGACAACTAGACTGCACACCGACCCGTCTTCTTGTGCGCACTAGTTAGAACTGGAGCATCAGAAACGTACAGTACACTGCTCATTTCACGCTTGAGATGCTCAGCAGCACAGCCTGAACCGAACAAATGGTCCCTGACTGACTAACTGACTGGACTGCTGTGAACTCCAAATTTTCTATGTGTCAATCTCTGTAACTGTTCCTCTCCCTCTCTCTCTCCCTGTCTGCCTGTCTCTCTCTCTTTTGCACACGCTCGCACATACACACACATTCACTCACACACAGCCAATCTTCCCTCAGAGCCCCAGCAGCAGTGTCGCCACGCCTACCAGCACTTTAAGCACTCCATCCAGGAGGAGTAGCTGTGCCCTGCAGGACCTCTACATCCCACCTCCTCCAGCAGAGCCTTACACCCCCAGGTGAAGACACACTTACACATCAAACACACAGTTCACCAGTGGTACCTGCTTTACTAAATAAAGTTATTATGTGGCGTTTTTGACCACTAGCAGTGATTTTAAATGGCAACTTCAGGGGCAGGTCAACATGGCAGTTCCAGCAACTGCAGTTCTTTAAATGGCCACTTGACGCTGGCTCTGGGAGCGAGTCACTCCCCTGAGACCTCCATGTTAAAATGCCCGAATCTACCGCAGAAATAAACATGTTAATTGCTTCAGACTCAATTTCTGTGTGA
This sequence comes from Epinephelus fuscoguttatus, assembly GCF_011397635.1. NCBI lineage: Eukaryota > Metazoa > Chordata > Actinopteri > Perciformes > Serranidae > Epinephelus > Epinephelus fuscoguttatus. Next base: position 41,126,940 of record NC_064763.1, on the reverse strand, counting down.
ACTGCACGTGCCATAATACCTAATATGTTATTTTAAATAGTGTCAATCATCCAGTTGTCGCTTTGCTGAAACCACTTACGTCATGTCCCTTGGGCAAATCATATGGAAGTCCCTCATGTCCCAGTGGCCTAATTATATGGATTTAAAAAGCAGCTTCATAACTGTCAGCCTGTCAGCGCTATTGATTAGCCACGCTCTTGCTACGACAAATCTCTCTTTAGCTGACCCCGACCTTTGCACTTTTACCTCACTTGACGTGGTGACAACACTGTCTGATTGTTGTCACATCAGACAGTGTTGCCAGCTCCTTTCAGATCAAAGTAGTCAGAAATAACTCACACAAAAGGTAGCCAGATGCCGTCATGTGCTTGTTTGCATATTGGTGACGTCACTGCGCATTAATGGAAGCATTAAAACTTTGCTGGATTAGATTCAGTAGAAGAATCCTCAACAAAACATTTGAATGGCATGAGAGCTCTGACACTTCCAATCGCTGATAGCGGAAGAGCTGTGGACTGTGATTACTTATGCATGGGAGTGAAATATTTTTCAAGCAGTTAAGAGGGTCTGAAGAGTCACTACATCTAGCAAGAAGGTCGCCAAGTTGGCTGCACTGTCTTCGGATCGGATGAATTAATTACATTTGTGCTTTTTAAACATCTTTTCTATTTTCTGACAAGAACCTTTTGCAGTAAGAATTTAAAACAAATATTCAGATAGTTATGGTAAAATAGCGAACTATTTACAGACTGGGTTGTTGCAACCCTTCTCAACAGGGGGTGCACAGCACTCTCAGCACCCACCTCTCCACGCCAATGCCGCTGTGTTGCGCTGCCAGTGTGGCTATAGCTTCACTTGCTGTAACCTCCAGGAAAGGTCTGGTAATATTCTTTCAACAAATCCCATGAAAAGACCAAGAAACCCAATAAACTGCTCAGCTATTATAAATACATCCGTGAGTCACACAGCTGCATTGGATGACATCTTCCTTTATGACCCTAAATATGGACACTGTATTTTATTTTGAGTCAGTACACATACACCAAATACACTGTGCCGTGAACACTCACCAGAGCACCAAATGTGTATTAATCTGCAGCAGAAAATAATCCCCAACAAATACACTAATGACTTCTGGATTATTTAGTATATATCTGCAATCTCCTCTAACTGTTAACGAAGGAGCTCGGGGCTGAGGGCCACAGACAGGCTGGAGAGGTGGGAAAGTACAGATGGGCTAACACATTGTTGGTTCTGAGCTTTTTATGGGATTTGTTGACAACTACAAAGATATAGGATATCGCTGGCCTTTTCCTTTAAACTAAAATTGTGGTTGATTTTGGCAGTTTGCATGTGAAGATGTTTTCACCTTACAGTACATTCTGATGGCGGCATTGTTTCTTTTGTCTAATTTTAGTCTGGGTCTTTACTGACAATAAAAATACCTCCTGTTTCCCGTTACCATAGAGATGACAAAGGAAATCTGTCGGGTGACGATCCTCAATCAGATGGCCATGTCGCAGAGGGATCTGAGTCACCAAACTCCTACCTGGACCAGGAGTGTCGGCGGCGATTTCCTCTGGTGGAGGAAGATTCTATACTGTACTGTTACGAGTACGACCAGAATCAAGAGGTGTCATCAGTCCGCAGGGGGAGCACTCCCACCTATGGTAAGGCCTCTGCCTCGTCTGAGGACGTGCTGCTGTAATCGTGAGAGCCAAGAGCTCAAAACCCTGCAAATGTGACGTCTGTATGCTTTTGAGATGTTTTTTAAGACGTCTGCGGTGGTTTGATGTGTGTGTGGGCAGCTGTGTGATATTGACGTTCCGTGCGCCTCCTTGCTGCAGGCAGGCTGAGGCCCATCTCAATGCCGGTGGAATACAACTGGGTGGGAGACAACGAAGACCTGGCCAAGCTGAAGAGGGAGAGCAGGAGAGGTGAGTGGGAGGCAGTGGGAGAGAGAAAAAGAAAGGGAGGAAGAGAAAGGAGGGAGACAGAGAGGGACAGAGGGAGCTGAGGTGAGTGGGTGGATATCTCATAATATCCTCACCCTCTCAGATCTCCCAGCCAAAAAGTAGAAGGATGAGCTGGCCTGTCAAAACTGATAACATGCTGGATATCAGTTCGTGCCTCGATCTCCTCCATGTGTTCACAATCTATCACTGCTCCTTTTTTCCCTTCTTCATCCCTCCCTTTCTCGCTCTCAGCTTTGCCGTTTCTCTGTGTTTGGATATAAAAAGTACACTGTTGCTTTGGCAACTGTAGAAATATATCCTGAGATGTTCACATTTTGTTGGTGACTGTCGAGCTAGGTGGTAAATGGAGTGGGAGGAGACTGAATTGCTTTATTTCAGTCTCAAAGAAAGACTTGAGTGATGTGTTTGTTTCCTCTGGGGATGGTGGTGATATGTTGCTCCTTTGGGCTTTTCAAAAAAACGTGTTGGAGCTATATTTATCTACAAGAGACAGTATTTGGAAGTTTTGAGGGCTTCCTGCCTGACAACAGCCTTCATCTGTAGGTAGTGTTTTGAAGTGTCAGCATTCACTGATCTCAGACAGAGAGATCGTTAAAGGCGACTGACTGGCCTTACAGTCGATTATATAAAGGTTTGATCGGTTTTGTGACATTTCCTGTTGTAGCAACTAATACTTGGTTAAAATCCATAATCTAGATGCAAAATTACTTAAGTTAAAGCAGCAGTGTGTAGCACTTGGTGGCATCTAGTGGTGAGGATTGTAGATTTCAACCAGCTGAAACGTCTCCCATGAGCCAAGCTCCTGAGGATTCTTTTAGTGGTGATTATTCAGGACATCAGCCGGAAATAAAGATGGATGACGCACCTCGACTTAGCCCACTGTACAAAAATGAAGCCAAAATGTCCCAGAAACAACTGCTGCCATCTTGCCCTTATGTGACAACATTTGAAGCCAGAGTCTTTGCAGTAGCGATCTCTACCAGTATTGAGTTCCTGCCCATTCACCTGTCTGACCAATCACGAGCAGCGCCACTGATGGTGAACATACCAACTGGCAAACACATCTGGCAATTATGCCCTCAGTTTCCCTTTTTGTTAACATCAGATTACTAGTTACAATGACGCTTATCAGAAAATGAACACCTGAATATACATCAGCGTGATAAGAACTACCGAAAATGACAGCAACCATCTTTGGGAAAAATTTATTTGACTTGTACTTTGAGTTTTAGTTTGGCCCATGTTGCATCTGCTAACATGGGAGGTGGCGGGCTTTATGACCTGTACTGCAGCCAGCCACCAGGGAGCGAATGAGATGTTTTGGCTTCACTTTTGGGAAGCTGTCATGTCATCCATTTTTATTATACAGTCTATGGTTCAGGAGATTATGATCGGAAGCCAAATTATTCACAACGGTCGGACCAGGTGATTTATACTAGTAAAAACACTGAATAAATCAGTTCCATGTTAAAAATCATTGTTTCTTGTAAGCTGCTCAGCTTGTCGCAGATGGGCCGCTAGCCCTGCACCTGTTAATCTTAGCTCACCTTTTTCCTCTAATAACTGAAGATCCAGACATTCAGGAGGTTTTTACCAGGAGCCGAATTATCCGCAGAGGTCTCCTCCTCTCCGAAACAAACAGACCTGGTGATTTAAACGGGTAAAAACACTGAATAAAGCAGTTTTACATTAAAATTCAGTGTTTTTCCAATGCTGTTCAGCTCCTCGCGGAGGGGCTGCTAACTACGGTGGCCCATGTGAAATCGCGAAAGGCCCTATTGAGACCCAGTGCTAGGTTTGTCTGTTCTAGGCCACTGTATAAACATTGCAGTGCAACATGACAGATTCTGTGGATGAAGACTGCTCCCTATGTTGATATGAATAGCTCAGTCTAAGGTTAAAAAACCCCCGAGGATTTATATTTTCTGGTGATTAAAGAACATATACTTATCATATTATATTCCATGTCTGCCAATATATCCCTCTAAATCATACTCATAGGACCTTTAACTGACAAATGAGGTTACTAAATTGGTGCAGCATACTATGATTCAGATGCATTCGGTGGAACTGTTCAGGGCATTTAGTATGTAAATTATAGATTTTCTGAAGTTAAATTCCGTCAAGTGTGTGTGGCACTGAATTTGCCTCTGTTGTGTCCCTGCAGAGAATTCCCTGATGCGTTTTGCAAGTGAAGATAAAACCCCTGGGGAGGACTTCTTGCTGGGGCGCAGCCTGAGTCAGAACAGGAGGAAGACCGAGCGAGGAGGCAGCCCCACCCATTACACGCTCGTCCCTGCGCTCCAGATGGAAGTCTCCCTGTCCACATCCAGCTCCGACTCTGCCTCCCTCTACCATGTGAGTCCCTTGTGTCAATGAGAATTCTAAATTTTTTGTTATAAGCTGGAGTAGAAGTGTTCAGCAGCACTGGTGTCCTCTGCATGATGTCATTCTTGTTTAATTTGCAGGTGTTTGAACGATCCTCACTGCTGTCAAGGTCAAAGAAGAAGAGTAAAGGTAAGGGCATTTGTTTAAGGAGTTTTACGTGAGCGCTCAAATGTACTCAAACCCAGACAGGAGCAGGTGTTTCTCGAGGAGTGCTTTCTGACCCCCTCATCTGTTCTGCTCCCCTGCCGCCATCTGCAGCTGGAAGTCCCATGTCTTCAATCAGCAAGCGGCGGATTTCCTGCCGAGACTTGGGTCAGGGGGACTGTGAGGGCTGGCTGTGGAAAAAGAAGGATGCTAAAACCTATTTTTCTCAGAAGTGGAAGAAGTACTGGTTCATCCTGAAAGGCACGTGCCTGTACTGGTACATGAACGAGGAGGTGAATATGATGATTTTTTTTTTTAACAAAAGAACAATTCGCAGCATTAAGCCTTCATTCATTATGTGGCACTGTGATTTAACTTTGCTTTTACTGGTCACAGGATGAGAAGGCCGAGGGCTTTGTCAGCCTCCCAGAGTTCAAGATTGATCGTGCCACTGAATGCAGAAGGAAGTAGTAAGTACCAGTTTTCACCTGAACACCAAGGATCAAGCATCTTAGATTTGCATTGCTTTTTCATCTGGCCTCAAAATTGGACAAAACTAGAAACAAATTTCTTGAATACAAAGATGACTGCAGAAACTCATGTTGCATATTCAGATACAGTCCTACAAATGTATTATTGGTACAGAGGTAACCTTGTGTAAATTGGTTCTTGGCAGGCAAACCACTGGCATATATATTGAATAATTTAGGGAACTGACCATGCAAAACGGACAATTTACAGAGGACGTCTGACTCACAAACAATATGCACTAACTCTATCAACCACCAACATTTTAGTATGCTGACAGGAGGACTGCACATGTGCACATTTATGGCTTTGTTATAATTTTCAATACGGTATTAATTTAAATCTCAGATCATGAATAAGAAGATAAAACAGATCAAATATATACTGTGCAGGACTTTCTTAAAATACAATTTATAGACTCATACCCACTGTAAGGTTTTTCCCCAGAGGCTGTCGTCTGCTTGTATTTTGTGATTTTCTTCTTATTTTGGTATGTTTGGGATGTTTCTGGTTGTGTCGCCTACAGCCAGTAACAGCGTGCAGGTAAGGTCTTGACTTGATAGAAAGGTCCCACCCAGCGTCAGGCCATTAGGAGCACACATCCCAGAGGAAGCTACAAAAACCGTGGGCACAGTGCTGAAAAAAAAGTATAAAACGCCAAGTGATCAAAGTTCGTTCCAAACAAGAGTAAATCTGGGGTTGGCTTTTACTCTCACTTTTGCTGGCTTTACTGTTTAGAAACAGTAACTGATCATTTCTGCATATTAAACCTTCGAGCAGCTGCAGTGTTAATAACAGTGGATGCAGAGGACTGAAATTATCATAGTGCAATAATGGTAAAAAATATCTATAACTAGAAAAGTGCATTCAGTGGAGTGCAGATCTCTGCCAGGGGTGTCTGGAGGTTTGTGAATGGGGAACAGGGAGTGCAGGGCTGTATGTCCAGCAGTGTGCAGAACAGAAGTGGATGAAATGAGACCAGACTTTTTTATGGATGCCAGTTTTTTGAGCCACAGTTAAAGTCAAAATGTGGCCTGCACAAAACTAGGAATTTTTTTAGCCTAGCTAATTGCTGGAAATGCCTTTTGCTGTGTAATTATTATTAAATTAATTCACAAAGGCATTCAGTGTACATTAATTCCTGGCAGCAAGCACGCTGGCCTGTCATATTGTCTAAAAACTTGCTCAGTGTATTGCCACCATAAGTGATGAGTTAAATAACAAAGGCATTTCAGCCGCTGGCTGACATTATTGAGTGTCGTAAACAACCACTGATGACTGTTTGAATGAATGAATTCAAACCACATTTGTCTTATCTTGGCATGCAAATCTGGACAGGAACAATTCCTAAACACCAGCAATGTAAAATGTCAACTTCAAAATGAAAATCCCAAAAAAAGAATCCGCCAACACTTGCCTGACCGTCACGTATGTATGTCCCTACTAGCTGGGTTAGAAGAGTGAGGAATCAGCAGTCAATGGCGGTATAAAACAGAGCAGTTGATACAATTATTTTTTTCAAAACTTGTGATTCACCTTAACCCAAAAAGGTTGTTTTGCACACAGTCATGAATGTGCATAAAAAAAAAAGTTAGGCCGATGGGTCCAGTAGTGTGCAAGATTAGCTGCAGACAGACAGATGCACACACCCACATATGAACACAAAAAGTTAGTTGGCTAAAAATGTCAAACAAGAGGTGTGTAGGTCACATTTTATCAGTGATTTTTGGATCTGAGGGCAGTATCCAGAGGGAGGGCTGATCATTTGTTGAGTATGAATGTTGATGCATTTCCTCCCTCATAAAGTAAATCCAAAAGCAGATTTTTTTCGTGCCCGTAGGTGCATGATACAAACAAAACAGGGATCGCTCATAGGAAAACAGCACCACTGAAAGTAAAGAAAAAAACCTTTAAAGCTAGTAGACATGGACGTTTTTAGGAAAAACTAAATATTTAGATCCTTAGATCATGAGAAGTTAAATCTGATGTGGTTAAAGGAAGACAAATCTTGCTTTTAAAGATTCAATTGCAAATCCCACATAGTTCAACACGGTTCAGATAATGGATGTGCTTCTGTATACAGTAATCTGTACTTTGTCACAAATAGCTATTAGCACATTTAATGGGTTTATTGTTCAGTAATGGGTTGAATGCCAGCAAATTCAGATGTTGTGAAAGTCATTATAAGGGTTTTATAATCATGGCTTACCTTCGTATATCTCGCTTAATCATGCCACTCAGCTCCTGGGTGCAGGATTGTGTTTGCACGCACTCTTAATGAAACTGACTCAGACTTACATACAGCTCTGGAAAATAAGCAGAGCAGTTTATCTCATGATGCAAAGTCTTGCTGTTTTTGTGTCATTCTGAATTACTGAGTGTGTCTGTGTGTGTGCATGTGTGACCGTGCGCCTGTTTACCTCGGCAGTCTTGTGTATTCATATGTTAATGTGCGCTATACATCCCCGTTCTTGTGCGTACATATGATTAAATATACCCTCGGTTCTCTTTCAGCGCTTTCAAGGCTTGCCATCCGAAGATAAAGACCTTCTACTTTGCAGCGGAAAATGTAGACGACATGTCCCGGTGAGTTAATGAGGCTGTGATAGTCATGCTGTAAACTCCCCCAGTCCCACATCTGCAACCTCATTTATACCCCTGCTGGCCGGAAATTGAATCCCCCTACCCACCGCACTGCCCACTCTCCTTGAAAAGAGCAGTTTTGTAAGGTGATTGGTCAAACAGGGACACACACACGCACACGAGCACACAGTGTTCTATTGGATGTCAAGCTGCTGTGCGTCATGACCGTTCTTTTCCCCCACAGGTGGCTGAGTCGTCTGAGTATGGCAGTGGCAGGCTACTCCGAGCAGGAGAAAATTCGTCAGGACCAAGGTGAGATTAGTCACAGACTGTTCACGCCGCTGCAAAAGATTGGCCGTCTGTTGCAGGTCGACACTTATATAAAACACCATGATTGACAAATTTAATATAAATATGTAATGATGAACGCATGGATAATTCTTTTGCCTAGTCTTCCCTTGGCGAGGATTTAAATCCATATCACAGGTTCGCAGCATTAATGTTTCATGTATAAGCTCCATCTTATACATGCTGCAAACATGCAAACAGAGAATTGACTAAATAAATCTTATTTCTACATCAGTGGCTGAGGCTCTTTAACACCTCTCCCTGGTTTCGCTTGCACTTCACATCTGATTCAAGCATCTCTACTTTGTGCTGCATATAAATGCTAATTTTAGGGGCTGAAGACGCACTTGTTATTTTCATATTCTGGTGTTCTTTGGCTTCTTACAAATGGACAGGAAGTAAGGAAAGCTCCCCTTGAGCTATTTAGAGGAGCCTATGTAGAAACCCTGCAAAGGAGGGTGGGTGAGATCGGGTTTGTCATTTGTTTTATGAAGAGGGGGCTTCTTCCTTCTCAGACAAGTTGCTAAATTACACCCTTAACACCTCCAGATAACTTAACAGGAAGTTCTCACATCTTAGATTCACCCGTCTCCTTATTCAGCCTCAGCAGTAGCTAGGCCTGGACTTACATCACACCCACGCCTACACTGCAGCGTCAGAACACTCTATCATGGGGACGGCTGATCTCTCTGACCTGACACAGCAGTTCAGAAGCTAATATTGTCATAAATGTTACATGTAGAATATTTTTGTACCAGCTACAAACATTTAACTATAGAGTCCCATAACTCTAGACAAACCTCAGTCTGTCTCAACACAGCTGTAGTCCAGGTGGGAATATTCTGACACAGGTGTGCAGGGCTCCTACGCAGTATGGAAAAGTATGGAAACTTATTCTAGTAGCTTGCAGGTCCAGAGAGGTATGGAAAAAAGAAAAGAGAGTATGGAAAAATATCTGTGTTTCCAGACCATTGCCTCTATTCTGTTTTCTAAAATATAAAATTCATAATTTCTAAAAATAAATTGATCACACAAGCAGAGTGTTTTGCATTGCATTCGGAGCAGGCAGTCGGCACAGCCAAAATGCTAAATACTGTGTGAGAGAGTGCGGGCGAGAGCGAGCTTAATGTCGTCAAAAGCGAGGCAAAAAGTACGGCGTGTGACTGAACGCACACTCCCACGCAGAGCTGCCTCCAAGCCTGTACGTCAGAGCCGGCAACACAGCTCTGCCCTAAGTGCCTTATAAATGAACAAATCCGGACTTTCGTAACCAAATTAGTTTGGAAGAAAACCTGGCGATATCTTTGAATTGCATCACAAATAACAAAGTATTAAGCTCGTTTGCACATTTATGTGTAATGTGGTTATGTAATTATAAGTACAGAGACTATCTGCTCTGCGTAGGGAAACCTGCATGGCTGTGTTCATTGTTGTTTTCAAGGACACAGTGAATAAACAATGCTGCACAGACTGTGAAAATTATATTGTTTAACTTTGTTTCAGGTCTTCTTGAAATTTGAATTCAGAAAAATTTGAAATTTTGAAGTGGAAAATGTGTAGGGTCGCTTGGTTGAGTGTAACTGCTTTGTTTTGACAAATGTTTGTGACCACATTGTCCATAAAGCTGCATTTACAGAGCAGAAGAGTTTTTGATTCTGCTATAAAAATAGAAACATGACCCAGTCTGTTCATTCATGACAGATTACTGGAGTGAGAGTGATCACGAGGACATGGAGATGACCTCGATGTCCAAACAGGACAGTCCACCACCACCTTATGACACCTATCCCAGAGCATCCTCAGTGAGTCTGTCGGCCTGTAATTCAGTAGATAGATATGCTGGAAACTTCTCTTTTTCACTTGCTAATTGTCTAATTGTTTAGGTGAGTCCCTACCTGGAACCGAAGCGTGGCCACCTCTCCTCCTCTGACACCTTCCAGTCCCGCTCCTCTCATGACGACTTCCACTCAGAGCCTCAGGACAGCGGCAGCAGCAACAACGGCGTCTCCCCTGGGCAGAAGACGAGCGGCCACCGGAACTCGTGGCAGGACCAGATGGAGAGCAATGCGAGGATGCACTACCTCCAGACCTTTCCAGTGGAGGAGAACATGCTGTCTGAGGACAGAGACCAACTGGCGATGGAGTACCGCAGACAGTCCACCCTGCCCGCACAGCGCAGCCTGCTGCAAGAACAATACAGGGCCCTGCCTCTGCCCCTCAGGTCCAGCATCGATTCAGACGCGGGAGGGAAACCCCGCAGCTTCACGCTACCCAGGGACAGCGGGCTTCATGCTATTCTGGCTGCTACCGCTGCTGCATCGGATCAGAGGGAGCCCCATCAGTACCAGCTGGACCGGCCCAGAGGCAGTGGTCAGACACACACCATCTCTGTTTCACATCTTTACACATGAACCACAAGCACAGAAAAAAGGAGAATACTGTGCATTTATGTATCACACTGGTACTAAAACTGTCAGTCAACCAATCATTTACTTGATCTATAGAAAATTAACTTACAACAATTTAAGTCGTTTATCAAAACAAGGTTGACAAATTAATTGTAACCAGTGACTGTATATAAACATGGACGATGTGTGTCCACTTCCTCCCGCTGAAAAAAAAAAAGAAACCAAAATATCTTGCATATGGCCGCTGCCATCTTGCACTGGTGACACCATTTGCAGGAGTGATCGTGAAGTAGAGCCACACAAGTTCCCGCCCATATCCCCATATAACCCAACTGCAAACAGCACCACTGATTGTCACACACAGCTGTCAATCATTATGTGAATCCCCGTTTTAGGTAATAAATAACTAATAAAACCAAACTTATCAGTAAATGATCAATTGAACACACACCAGCATGATACGATCTACCTAAAACGATGGAAACCTTCTTGGAAATATGTATTTGACGTGTACTTTAATCTTAGTATGGCTCATGTTCCATCTGTTAACATGGAGGAGATGGGGTTATTCACCTGTACTGCAGTCAGCCAGCAGGGGGCGACAGAGATGGTTTGGTTTTACTTTTGGGGAGCTACACACCTTTGTTTGCAACCCGACTGTACATCACACACGTAATGGTGACTATTCATTTGTGCGTACGTGTAGGCAGGAGGTACTCCTGCGGTTGTCATGGATACTTGGACAGCAATGTTAAGTAGCTCAGCTAATTTGACAAATTATAAATTATGATTGGGTAAAAAAAATGCATCCATGTATGTGTGCTCAGGAGGAAAACACACACACACACAAACAGTACTACAAACTGGCTGATTTTCATCATAGACCAACGACACAGGCCATGCTTCCCACCAATCTGAGTCACTTCTAGCACCCTAACACCAAGCGCTGCGTGAAAACTAGTTAGCAAGTGAGCAGAGAAGTAATGAATAAACTGTTGAAATGTCCAGCTTCTGCCACTCCAAGTGGTACTGGTACAGATTTGACTGAAAATTCAACACAAGGACAATTTCAGGATCACTGTGTCTTTCGTACAAAAATCTGCCTCACAATATCCACTTTTATATAATAAGGATGTTAAATAACATCCAGTGTAAAATCAATCTAAATCAATATTCATGGAACATTAGGTTTGGTGTCGCTGACGGAGAACTTGAGCTAATCTGACAGGGCCGTGGGGCACATCACACAAACAAGGCTGGGAACCACTGCAGTAGACCATGAGAGGGAATCAAGGTGACTCACATTTACCAGTATAACTGAGATCACCCTGTAATCTCCAGTCTCAGGGGCCTCTCCTGCTCATTTTAACACGCAGATCAGTCTTTTCTTCTGCAGTGTTGAGCATGTGTGCTTATTTGTCGCCAGTTATTTTATTAAAGCTGCTAACAGGCTGTCAGAGGCAGCAAATGTCAGAGGTTGAATACTCACTATTATTGCTTTATTGGATTGGATTTGAAGCCAGCCCATTTGCCGTCCCTCGAAGGCCTCCGGGGCAGTTGCCTAAGTGAGATGAAATTTAGTGTCTTACTTGATAGTGATTTATCTTGGCAGCCCACTCTCTCACACACACTCACGCTCACTCTTTCTCTCTTTTTTTCTCTCTCTCGCGTGATCGAGATGTCATTGTGCCTCTCGGCAGTGTGTGAATGGTGAAGCGAGGAGGAATCTTTTCAGCCCATGTTAATGTTGAATTCTGAACAGGATAAAGAAACGCGCCTAAGGGTCCTTTCTTCTTGTCCTCATTTATCTATTGCTCCACCGTTCACTCTCTCCACCGCTGCCTATAAAGACAAGAAAGAAACACAAAACAGGCGGCAAATAAAGCATGATACATTTCAAAGCACAGCCCCAAAGCTTCAGCCCGTACCACCCTGCTTCCAAAACACAAAATAGAATGACGACAAACAGATTCAGAGCACTAGTGCAGTGTTTGTCTCATGCCAACAGAGGGCAGTGGATGTAAACAGGAGAGAAGAGGCGTCCTGGTTGTTTATTAGAATGATGTACAAGCTGTGTTTTTCTTGAAGAGGATGCCATAATGAAGAGGCATACCACAAAATGATGTATTAAAAAAAAGAGCAGAAATGTTCATCCTGTGAGGAAGAAGACCATGTATACATTATTTGAGTTAACAGGAGAGAACACAGTTTACTCACATGAAGTTAGAAAAAAAATATTTATTGACTAAAACAGGAATTTAAAAAAAGACATTTTACACACTTCCTTTGTATGATGTTTACAGCTGGTATCTTTAAAATTGTTATTAACTTAAATTAATCTTTATTTTTTACAAAGCCTGGTGTCTCGATATGTTGGGACTTATTTCCAATAGAAGCAAATTTATTACAGTTAAGTAAAACTAAACTAAAAACTAGGTTTGAAAAAACATTTTAGTGAAGTGGAATAAAAATAAAAACTAGACCTTAAAAAATAATGAAAACTAACTGAAACAATATTGTGTACTCACGAATCAAACTCAAATAAAATAAAATCATTCAGGAAATTTAGTTTTCATTTAGTTGTCAACACAAAAAACACGAGGAGGCACTGGTGCGTATGTTTATTGAGACTGGGGCGTCTGTGTAACTGGGAGTCAATTTCCTTCACAAATTGTTGTGCTTGTTTTGAAATATCAATTCTGGACTTCTTAAATCTTTCCCCTGGCAATTAACCCCCATCTTATAGATAATAACAATGAAAAACTACTAAAACTCAGAAAAATTGAACTAAAAATAGACATTTTTAAACAATGAAAATGAAGTGAAATGAGCAAACCCACGCTGCAAACTAACCGAAACTAAACTGAACTGAAATCAAAGATTGTAAAATTAATATAAATACAAACTAATAAAAGATACAAACTAAAATAGCGCTGACTGTGATTAAACTAAAGGATCAATTAAATTACAAATACATAGTTTCAATCTCTAGTTTCAGTCTTACATCTTTTGCAAGCAGTGCTGTGCAACCACTCATGTTAACTTAGCACATTTACTAAACTAATGTACATAAGAGGATGTTGAAGGTGTTTGTACTTTACTTGAGTTTTACCATATTATTATATTTATTTCGACTCCACTGTTGTACAGTTAAGGGGTAAATACTCTATTTTCCCCACTGCATTTATTTGACAGTAGCACCAAATAAGAATTTACATAGAAAACATTTTGAAGAGCTTGTAAATACTTTGTTATTGATGAAACTACCCAGCTGCATGTAGTATCATTAGAGCTGAAATAATTGGTCAGTAAATTGATTAGTCGCTCAACAGAGAATTTGAACTATTTAAATAAATAAAGCTTCTGAGAATTTGCTGCCTTTGCTTGTGAAATTACACAACTTGAAACTACACAAATGTTAGTCCCACAAAACAAGTAATCTAAAGATGTCACTTTGGTTCGAGGTCATTGTGATGACATTTCTCACTATTTTCTGGAGCTTTACAAACCAAAAGACATATCATACATGTATTGAGACATTAATTGTCAGATTATTCCATAATGAAAATAATCATTAGTTGCAGCCCTTCAGAAAATAATGTAAGATGAGCTCCACCTTAGCTAACATAAGACATTATGCATGAGTAATCACAAGTACATTTGTCTATAGTGATTATACTTTTATATTTAAAATAATCATTTCCTTATTATACTGACATGTCATACTTGAAGTATTTTAACAGTGTAATATTAGTACTTTACGTATCTCACACCACTAAAACAGCCCCGGGGGATGAATGCAGTTTTATTTGTATTACTCACAGCATGAAACAGCTCAACAACAACATTTCTTTCCAGAAAAATGTCCTGGTAACTCAAGATCTGCTGACCTTGGTGTCAACTTGCAATATTTTTGAGTCCCTTAACAAGTCACTTGTTAGCTTCGGCTCTCTGCCATTTCACGCTGGGCAGGTAGCATACACTCTGCTGGTGTGAATGTGTGGGCAGAGAGAGACTGCAGTCACAGTTACAGCTACAGCTACAGCTTCATATGGTGGATGAGATTCCTTTTTTAACAGCAAAATACAAGTTAACAGCCTGCATATACAGATTTTTTTTTCCAAATTATCGCCTTGTTTAGTTTAAAAAGGTGATAATTTAGAACAATTCTTTGTAGACAGGCTGTTAACTTGTATTTTGCTGTAAAAAAAATCCCATCCTTCAGTTCAGTCTAATGTCACATCTCTGTTGATGATTGCTTGTCCTTCTTGCCAGGCCATGGACGAGACTGCAGGATGCAGGCAGACTCTCTGGGAGATTTGTACCGGGCTCTGGAGCAGACCAGTCTGTCCACCTCGGCTGACCACAGATCAGCCAGCCGCCTGGAGTACAAGCGCTCATTTGTCCGCCGGGTCAATGACCCCCTGCTCAATGACAAGCTTCATCGCCTCCGGATCCTCCACAGCTCACTTAAGGTAACATATATTGAGCGTTTGTGTCTCCTCATACATGTGTGCTCTATTGGCTAATTACTAATTAATACCTTTACTTCCTTACAGAATGTCCCTCTTCAAGACACAAACCGGTCACTGGGTTTTTTAGGGTAGACTGTGAGGATCAGTGATTTAACCTCAAACGTATTGCCTCTGCCTGTGCCTCACACAGCTGCCATCCCTTTGCTGGAGATTAAAGGCACCAAAAACCTCCCTTTACCTGCTCGGCTTTACATCATCCTTTCCTTTTACAGCATCTTCAACCTCGCTCACCGTGCAGGAGCACAAAGACTTGGTGTCCCTCTCCACTTTAAAAGATGAGGGCTGTTACGAAAAGCAAAAAAAAAAAAGATGTCTGGCTTGATTAAATAACAGGGTTTATGGCAAATAAGCACTTTGCGTCTGTGTCAAAGACTTGTCGGAGAGCTTTGTAACTCATTGCTTACATGCATGGCTGCCTCCCTTCGCTTCTGTTGAATCGTTTTAAACATTATGCTGGAGTTGTGTACAGCCGCTCAATAAGGTCTGACGGAGGAATTAAAAGCTATTTTGGATGTACACAACATTTTGTTATGCATGATTAAAAGACATGTTTGTACAGGGTGTTAAGCTTATATACAGTATATAAATATATATATATATATATTTAATATTACATGACTACAACAACAGTGACCACACAATGTTTTGGGGTACTTATACAAACTGTAAATCAAGTGCTGTGCCTCAGTGATTGTGAATGTACATTGTACTTTTCCAAGGCAGATGAGAGAAGATATAGAGAGCAAGCTATTCCTCGACACAGGAGCACAAGAATATAACGCTGGGCAATAATGAACTAGTATTGTAATATACAAAGGAATGATCAGAATAGTTGTCTATTTTTGTATGCATGCCGTCTACCTAATTGTTTGTAAAACAGTTTTGTATTTCTGAGTGCGTTTGGTCTGGAGAATACTGGTGTCCACCCCTTCCTCCACCGCATTGTGTTTTTGAGACTTATTTTACAATTTGCCCCTGAAAATTGCAGAAGTTGATTTTTTTAAGTGTTAAAAGAAGAATAACTGTATTTATTAAGTGTTTAATGTACAAGCATGCTTTGTATAACTAAAACACATTACCATGCCATTGGAAATTGACTGACATTGCACAAGTGTGCCACATTGTAGCTACATTACTTTTTTATTGAATAAAGTATGGCATGGGCACACACAAGTAAGAGCCATTGTTACATGTTTTCTCTCATAATCACATTTAGATGACTATTTTTAGACTCTACTCCTACCAGAGATCCCAACAAAGGCTGACTCAGAGGATGCTAATAATATATTATACACACACACACACACACACACACACACACACACACACACACTCAGTGTATATGAATCCTCAGGCATTCTTACTCACACATTACATTTTCGTAGGTTATGGTAAATGATACGATCCACAAAGAATAAACACAGGAAACAGTGTAAGTAAACACAAGCAACAGGAATAAAATCTTTCCACTTCTACTGGTTTAATGTGCAGAAAGGTGTCTTTAAAACAGTGGAGTTGATGTTTGGCCCGCACATGTTACTAACACACATTTTCATCCTCACAGACCAGGATCCATATTAACATCGCTGCATGATGGCCTCCGCCACTAAGACATTTTCAGCTGTCTTCAAGGCTAAAACAGCACAAAATTAACTTTGCATTAGTACGTTTAGATGTTGGGAAGGTTACTGTGATTGCCAGTGTCTCTGTTTAACAGGAATATTTGGGTGGGAAGATTCAGTGTGAGAGGATGAAGGCTACAGTAGCTTTTATGCCAAGTTTTTACACATGACTTTGACAACAAAAATAGTTGGCTTGTACAAAGCAGGATGGGAAATCACATAGAAATAGGGGCGCACCGTCAGGAGAGGCAAACCAGGCAACAGTTTGAGGCCCCACGAAAAAAAAAAAATGGGCAAAAGGGGCCCCTGATGGCCACTCATACTGGCATATTTTGCAACATAACCTCCCTTTCACCTCCAAAAAAGGCACTATACAGTGCACCACTGCTGCCTCTCTAAACCCCTCTAAGTTGAGTCCCTGGTATGATAACTGGATACTGTTAGGACAGGGCCTCAGATCACCTCTGCTTAGAAACAGTTGCATCCATATAAGTATCCTGATAATTGGAAAGGTGTCAGGTGTTCTTTACAGTATCTTTATCTGTCTGTGTAGTCAGTTTATTGTTTTCAGTTAAACCTTGCACAATCTTTCACAAATATGGAGCAAAATATAATATAGCACAGTGAATAAGCCAAGTTTCATAACCACAGTCTCATTTCTCTATAGATGTTATATTAATGAGCTCTCTATACGCATCATGTCTTGTGATACTGCACATAATGGTACATTTTAAGATAGGAGTTCTTTCCTCATATTTATTGACCTCAGTTTAGAATAAGATTCTTGATCCAGTTGTCCCGTATGAACAATGGCAAAAGAAAGAATTATGCCAAATGTGAAGGTTTCAAATAAATAAAGTAGCAAAGGCCCCACAAATAAAATCCATCATTAAAGTTCTGTAATAATATTTATAATGTATTTATAGGCACACGGGATAGGGCACAGAAATATTTGTTTTTTGGTGTCTGTGTGGAAGAAGATTATCATTTCATCTTTGCGTTCAACCTCTGTGAAATTACATGTACAAGCTTTCAGGTAAAAAGGCTACTTTCACTTATTCATTCTCAGTTTATTGTGGCACTGATAGCATTAACAGAAAGAAATGTATATAAATCTTCAAAAGCCAAGGGTATCATACACTTGAACAAAACACTGCACTACAAATACATTATTTAAGATCTAAACCCCTTAAAAGCCATAAAACATTTCCATTACCAAAACAAATGCATTAGTAATTCTTGAATTTCTTTGCATCTAAAAAAATCTCAGCCAACAAACAGTATTCATGTTAGAGTTCGCAGAGCAGACAGTGTGAAAGACAAAGGTGCGTTTTAAAGTCCCAGTGGTATATTTAGTCCACGTAGGCACAGACAGACAGACTGAAGCTCAGCACATTATGTGCACAAGGCCTGAGCTTCAGCCTGGTAATACTCCAAGAAGCCCACATGGCATGACAAGAATTCAACTCTCCAAATGTTTTTCTCTGTGCCTGCTGGTCTTGTTTTGTTTTCAATAGCAAATGTGATTAAACAACATGGAGAGACAGGAGATTCTGTATGTCATGTGTTTCCATCAGTCCTCACAGCACCATGCAGGACACACTTTGAATGCATGGTACCAGCAGCCCTCTTGGCTACATTATTTGTTACTTGCCTGCTTTTTCTGCTGAAAAGCCTAAACAGTCGATCTCTCACAACTTGAATACTCAATCCGTAGATTGCTGGATTAAGAAGGGGTGGGAATATCAGGAAGTACACAGATAAGAACAACTTGCTTTGGTAAGGCAGGTGCTTAATATTGAATCGACTTTGTGCTATTTCTAAAAAGCAGCAAATAGAGTAGTTAGTTACGGCGAGCAGGTGTGGGATACAAGTCCGGAGGGCCTTGAGCTTAGATTTGCTGAATGATAACACACATATCCTCAGGATGTGTGCATATGAATAAAAGATCATGACAAGCTGTGGCAGTGTATACAGAACCACAGATAGTAGACCAACAATGTTAACAACAGATGTATCTGTACAGGCAAGTTTCACAAGTGAGTAATTCATACAGTACACCTTTTCTATGGTTCTCTCACAGAACCGCAGCAAGAGTGAAAATTAAAACAATGATAAATGCCAGCATGGGGTACAACCATGTGAAAACAATCAGTTTAACAACTCTCTGTGACATGACTGTATGATAAAGCAGCGGATAACAAATGGCCACATACCTGTCATAACTCATAGCTGCTAAAATGGTGATTTCTGTCATAGCATATGTGTGAACAGCATAGATCTGTGTCTGACAAAAGGGAAGAGATATTTCATATGAGTGTGACAGCAAGGTGCTGAGTACTGCTGGCAGTAGGGCAGTGCCTCCATACAGTCCATTCACAGCCAAGTTACACAGCAAAAAATACATTGGCTCATGCAGGATTTTTTCACAGTAAACTACTCCGATTAACACTATATTTTCAGCAACAATGGTTATGTAGATAATCAGGAAGGCACAGAAGTACAGTGGCTTCAGGCCCTCCATTCCATAGTAATCAGATAGATGAATAGTTGTCACCTCAGAGACATTTTTCATGACGACACAAACCTATAATGGAGCATCTGAGTCATGCAAAATGTACAGTACAATGTTACACTGACTGAGATAAGTTTCAGCTTTGTGTCATTTAACTGCACTGATCAGCGTTTATATACTCTTAATATCAGCAAACAATATTGATGATGTGTTTGCAATTGTTTTAGCACACTTACATCAAAGTCATAATATATTCTCCAGGTATTGTTCACAGCTTGCGTATGGTCTCACTCTCATTATGAAGCACCTCCTAATTGCTTCCAAGGGGCAACATTGACCACTAATGAGCATGTTTATTCATTCAGCTGTTTCCCTCACTCATTCAAAAACACTGATAAAGAATTCCAAATATAGTTTAAAGGACTTAAAAACTATTTTGAATAAAGTTTCGCAGATTTTCAAACAATGTGTTAATTTAAACTGAACACATCCTGACTTGCAAAATAAACTTTTAAGCTGCTTAACATGAACTAAACTAAATTTAGACAAGATTAACTAAGCCATACTACACCAAACTAAAAAGATAAAACAAAAGATGAACTAAATTAAACTCAAGTATGACAGGACAAGTAGAGGTTGATTTTCAGAATAAGGGTTTTATTTACCCAAAAATGAGGCAAACAATTTGAAAAACATGTAACACAGTTCTGGGCCCAGAAAAGAGGTCATCTTAACAGAACTTAACTCAGGCTATGCTAGCTTAAAATATATTGAATAAAACTCAAAACAAAACTGATCCAACAAACTGAATACGAGGGGGAACATACATATAATGGCTGGTCAGACCGTTTTTCAAACAAAGGGGTAGAAGAAGACCCCGATGAGACAGCATATTCAGAACACGAAAACCTTGCCTAGTATGGGAGAGCTGGGGCCTTCTGTGGAACCAGACCTGGGAGCTTCGGTACAGAGGGTACAGTCAATGTCAAAGTGCATAGGCCAGTTTGAACAGGTGGGTTTTGAGAAGGGAAATTCAAGGATTTTATGTTGTCAGACTGTCAAATGTGTGGAGGTAGGGAGTTCCAGAGCCTGGGGCAGTGCAACTGACAGCCCTGGCACCCATGGTGCGGAGACATGAGGTGGGAATGGTCAGGAGACGAGCGCAGGGAGCGGGAGGGGGTAAACTCCTGGAGGTGGTCAGAGAGATTGTGGATGTGGAGGGCTTTGAAGCTGAGCAGAAGGTTTTTGCAGTCAATCCGGTACTGAACAGGGAGTGGGCTGGGGTTGGAGGTGATCAGCGTAGTGAGGTCTGTGGGGTTGACATTTTTGATGTTTCTGAAGGAGATAAGGTGCGTTTACATGTTGGGAAGGTTACTGTGATTTCCTGGATGACTGCCAGTGTCTCTGTTTAACAGGAATATTTGGGTGGGAAGATTCAGTGTGAGAGGATGAAGGCTACAGCAGCTTTTATGCCAAGTTTTTACACATGACTTTGACAACAAAAAATAGTTGGCGTGCACAAAGCAGGATGGGAAATCACATAGAAATAGGGGCGCACCGTCAGGAGAGGCAAACCAGGCAACAGTTTGAGGCCCCACGAAAAAAAAAAATGGGGAAAAGGGGCCCCTGATGGCCACTCATACTGGCATATTTTGCAACATAACCTCCCTTCCACCTCCAAAAAAGGCACTATACAGTGCACCACTGCTGCCTCTCTAAACCCCTCCAAGTTGAGTCCCTGGTATGATAACTGGATACTGTTAGGACAGGGCCTCAGATCACCTCTGCTTAGAAACAGTTGCATCCATATAAGTATCCTGATAATTGGAAAGGAGTCAGGTGTTCTTTACAGTATTGTTATCTGTCTGTGTAGTCAGTTTATTGTTTTCAGTTAAACCTTGCACAATCTTTCACAAATATGGAGCAAAATATAATATAGCACAGTGAATAAGCCAAGTTTCATAACCACAGTCTCATTTCTCTATAGATGTTATATTAATGAGCTCTCTATACACATCTTGTCTTGTGATACTGCACATAATGGTACATTTTAAGATAGGAGTTCTTTCCTCATATTTATTGACCTCAGTTTAGAATAAGATTCTTGATCCAGTTGTCCCGTATGAACAATGGCAAAAGAAAGAATTATGCCAAATGTGAAGGTTTCAAATAAATAAAGTAGCAAAGGCCCCACAAATAAAATCCATCATTAACGTTCTGTAATAATATTTATAATGTATTTATAGGCACACGGGATAGGGCACAGAAATATTTGTTTTTTTGGTGTCGTGTGGAAGAAGATTATCATTTCATCTTTGCATTCAACCTCTGTGAAATTACATGTACAAGCTTTCAGGTAAAAAGGCTACTTTCACTTATTCATTCTCAGTTTATTGTGGCACTGATAGCATTAACAGAAAGAAATGTATATAAATCTTCAAAAGCCAAGGGTATCATACACTTGAACAAAACACTGCACTACAAATACATTATTTAAGATCTAAACCCCTTAAAAGCCATAAAACATTTCCATTACCAAAACAAATGCATTAGTAATTCTTGAATTTCTTTGCATCTAAAAAAATCTCAGCCAACAAACAGTATTCATGTTAGAGTTCGCAGAGCAGACAGTGTGAAAGACAAAGGTGCGCTTTAAAGTCCCAGTGGTATATTTAGTCCACGTAGGCACAGACAGACAGACTGAAGCTCAGCACATTATGTGCACAAGGCCTGAGCTTCAGCCTGGTAATACTCCAAGAAGCCCACATGGCATGACAAGAATTCAACTCTCCAAATGTTTTTCTCTGTGCCTGCTGGTCTTGTTTTGTTTTCAATAGCAAATGTGATTAAACAACATGGAGAGACAGGAGATTCTGTATGTCATGTGTTTCCATCAGTCCTCACAGCACCATGCAGGACACACTTTGAATGCATGGTACCAGCAGCCCTCTTGGCTACATTATTTGTTACTTGCCTGCTTTTTCTGCTGAAAAGCCTAAACAGTCGATCTCTCACAACTTGAATACTCAATCCGTAGATTGCTGGATTAAGAAGGGGTGGGAATATCAGGAAGTACACAGATAAGAACAACTTGCTTTGGTAAGGCAGGTGCTTAATATTGAATCGACTTTGTGCTATTTCTAAAAAGCAGCCAATAGAGTAGTTAGTTACGGCGAGCAGGTGTGGGGTGCAAGTCCGGAGGGCCTTGAGCTTGGATTTGTTGAATGATAACACACATATCTTCAGGATGTGTGCATATGAATAAAAGATCATGACAAGCTGTGGCAGTGCATACAGAACCACAGATAGTAGACCAACAATGTTAACAACAGATGTATCTGTACAGGCAAGTTTCACAAGTGAGTAATTCATACAGTACACCTTTTCTATGGTTCTCTCACAGAACCGCAGCCGAAGAGTGAAATTGTAAACAATGATAAATGCCAGCATGGGGTACAACCATGTGAAAACAATCAGTTTAACAACTCTCTGTGACATGATTGTGTGATAAAGCAGCGGATAACAAATGGCCACATACCTGTCATAACTCATAGCTGCTAAAATGGTGAATTCAGTGATAGCATATGTGTGAACAGCATAGATCTGTGTCTGACAAAAGGGAAGAGATATTTCATATGAGTGTGACAGCAAGGTGCTGAGTACTGCTGGCAGTAGGGCAGTGCCTCCATACAGTCCATTCACAGCCAAGTTACACAGCAAAAAATACATTGGCTCATGCAGGATTTTTTCACAGTAAACTACTCCAATTAACACTATATTTTCAGCAACAATGGTTATGTAGATAATCAGGAAGGCGCAGAAGTACAGTGGCTTCAGGCCCTCCATTCCATAGTAATCAGATAGATGAATAGTTGTCACCTCAGAGACATTTTTCATGACGACACAAATCTATCTTCGAGCGTCTGAGTATTTCAAAAAATACAGTTACACTATCTGAGATGAGATAAGTTTCAGCTTTGTGTCATTCAACTGCACTGATCAGCTTTTATATACTCTTAATATCAGCCAACAGTACTGTTACAACCCAGCTAGCAGGGGAAAAGGAAGCAACACAAAAACAATCTGACTAATCAAAAATAAAAGGAAAACAAATTCTGACTATCTAATCTAGCTTTTAAAAACAAACAACAACAAAACAGCACCCCTGCACCTAGTGTCTCTATACAGATAATTATCTAAGTGTGGATGGAAATGTTTGGAATCAGTCAAAAGCGTAACAATTTCTAACAACCTGGCCACACTTCAATGGTTCACAAAATCTACAAAAGCTTATGACAAGCTACAAACGCTACAAGTTGGCTGTCTAACACAACACAAAGTTCTCAGACAAAGAGGCCAGCTGCCACCAACAGTCAGCCTCCTGGACTGAACACTGGCAGGGCACTTGTAGATGCTGGGCCTTGATTGGGTGGCTGTGATTGGCCCACTCCACTGGTGCTGCACCAATCAGGGACCCAGATGAGCTGTGGGCTGGGCGGTCAGAAGCAGCAGAGGCGCACCAATCAAGACAGAGGGGGTGGAGCTTCTGAGTCCAGTGGAGGTGCAGGCAGCTTGGCAGAATTGTAATTGTAATTTCAATTTCTTTGTGTATTCTTGTGTTTGCAAATACTTCAGATGTCTTGACCTCTTAACCTCCCACCCAGATACAAAATCCTGCAGGATGCGCCAGGTGTGAAACACACCCTAGGGGGTCGGAGCCAATACCTGCCGGTCCTCAGATATAATGTTTAAGCTTTCCCATGCTCGGGGTCTTTCTTCATTCTGACTGCTCGTGTGCTGATTGACCTTTTCTTTGCAAAGAAAATAAAAACCTTGTCGGCCGGTAGAAGTCTCTATTTCATTATTCACCAGCAACAGAGAATTTCCACAACAGCAGACAGAGGGAAAAGTTAGTCTTACACACACACACACACACACACACACAAGGTAGAAAGAGATGCGGCCATAGCAAATACTGATAATGGCCATGTTTCCCAGTTAAGAGCAATCTTAGGACTTAAGAGCACAGTTAAGATCGTCTTTGGTAAGAAGGGTCGCTAAGATAAGAGTCAATCAATCAATCAATTTTATTTATAAAGCCCGATATCACAAATCACAGTTTGCCTCACAGGGCTTTACAGCATACGACATCCCTGTGTCACAGCGGATATGGAAAAACTCCCCCAAAAAAACCCTTTAAGGGGGGGAAAAAACGGTAGAAACCTCAGAAGAGTGTTTCCCAGATGCCTTCTTAATGTCCTTCTTAGGATTGCTCTTTAAGACGCTCTAAACAGGAGCTGACCACTGCCGCGGTGCTGAAATGTGTGTATGTGTGTTCTAATAATTCTAATGAAAAACTAAGACGATAAATATTTGTTAATGACCTATTTTCACAAAGAAAACAAGACTACATCTAAATAAGAAGTAGTCTTGGTAAGAGAATCATGAGGAAATGTATTACATTTATACAAAAATATGAAAGATGGACGAAAGGACAAATGAACTTAAAGACCTGCATTGTATCCCGACCACATTGTATCCTTGCATTCATCAACGCTGTGTCTCTGCTAATGATCATCTTAACGTGACCAGTTCACGGAAGGACAAAACTGACAGATTTATGGACTATATCACTCTACACTGAGAATAAGACAAAACGCCAGGTATAAACTATGGAAACACACAGGCAGCACGCTGACAGTTGTAAAAGAGTTAATGTGACATATATGTGCAGATGTGTGAAAACACAGCTGCTACCCAAAGCACTAATTCCCTGCTGCGCGCATGTGTAATTACAGGTAACAGGTGTATCCAAGTAGCAATTACATCCGTTTATAAAATGACCTGTGGGTATAGGTGCACACATTAAGACAGAATGGCAGAAGCAGTAACCCTGCGTTCTCAGAGCGCAGTGTTCTGGTGGGATAATATGGCACTATGAGCTCTCTAAGATATGACGGAGCTTGACCATTTAGAGCTTTATAAGTTAACAGTAGGATTTTAAATTCAATTCTGGATTTTACAGGGAGCCAGTGCAGAGAAGCTAAAACAGGAGAAATATGATCTAGTTTCTTAGTTCCTGTTAGTACACGTGCTGCTGCATTCTGAATTAGCTGGAGAGTTTTTCAGGACTTACTAGAGCTACCTGATAATAGAGAGTTACAGTAATCCAGCCTTGAGGTAACAAAAGCGTGGACCAATTTTTCTGCATCTTTTCGGGTCAGGATAGGCCTAATTTTCGCAATATTATGCAGATGAAAAAATGCAGTCCGTGAGGTTTGTTTTAAATGAGAATTAAAAGACAAATCTTGATCAAATATTACTCTGAGGTTTCTTACGGTAGTGCTAGAGGCCAGAGCAATGCCATCTAGAGAAACTATGTCATCAGATAAAGAGTCTCTGAGTTGTTTGGGGCCAAGAACAATAACTTCAGTTTTGTCTGAATTTAACATCAGGAAATTGGTGCTCATCCAAGTTTTTATGTCCTTAAGGCAATTATGAAGTTTAGTTAATTGATTAATTTCTTCTGGCTTCATCGATAAATACAACTGTGTATCATCCGCATAACAATGGAAATTTACAGTGATTTCTAATGATGTTACCTAAAGGAAGCATATATAGAGTAAATAGGATTGGTCCGAGCACAGAACCTTGCGGAACTCCAAAACAAACTTTAGTACGTAAGGATGATTCATTATGAACATGAACAAACTGAAAACGATCAGATAAATAAGATTTAAACCAGCTCAGTGCAGAACCTTTTAGGCCAATTAAGTGTTCCAGTCTCTGTAGCAGAATTTGATGGTCAATTGTGTCAAAGGCCGCACTAAGATCTAATAAAACAAGTACAAGTCCTATGTCTGAAGCAATCAGAAGATCATTTGTAATTTTAACTAGTGCTGTCTCAGTGCTATGATGCACTCTAAATCCTGACTGAAATTCCTCAAATAAATGACTATCATGGAGAAAATCACACAGCTGGTCTCAAGGATCAATCCTAAATGGAGTTGAAATTAGAAAGAGTAAAGAATAAAAGTCTTCCCACCTATATTCAACAATTTTTTAAATTAAGAGAAAAAATATATAATTTAAGAGGGTTGAGTGTCTTTGAAATAAGTAATGTGAGAACTAATGTTAAATATAGATTTGTTTCATTTTTGGGAGTTAAATTATGGAATCGGTTTAGTGATGAGTTGAAACTGTGTAATTGTGTTGAGTTTCAAAAAAACATTGAAAGGTAAAATAATTAAATATTACAGTGTAAAATGATTGAATTGTGAAATGATTAAGAAGAAGAATTTAGAGTAAATTTTGTTGTGTTTTTTTCTTTGTATGACTGATATTCTGGGTTATTTTATGGATTTTACAGGACAGGCAAAAATAAGCCTCGGCTTCAGCCTATTCCTTTTTCGGTTACAGAGTTTGTTAAATTTTGTTGTGAGAAAATGTGTAGTGCAAACATGTATGTAAATGTTTTGTCAGTTGATTGCACACAATTTAAGTATTGTATATTGTAACTGAAATAAACTATTCATTCAGTCATTCAGGGTCTTTGAAAGAAAGGGAAGATTAGATATTGGTCTATAGTTGGCTAACACCTCTGGATCCAGGGTGGGCTTCTTTAGGACAGGTTTAATTACAGCTACCTTAAAAGACTGTGGTACATAGCCTGTTAATAAGGATATATTGATCATGTCAAATAAGTGAGTGTTAACTAAAGGTTAAGATGATCAATTCGGGGGAGGTTAAATTCGATACCAGAAACCTCTGTTACTGAAGGACTTGGTACTGAATTTAACAACGGAGTAATCATTTCCTTAAATTTTGGACAGCACTATCTAATAAACATCTAGTATAGTAACTGTTGCTGAGTGGCGTGTAATCGAGTAAAAAGAAATCAAAAGTAATCAGATAATGATCTGATAGCGAGGGATTCTGTGGAAAGACTGTTAGGTTATCAATTTCAATTCCATATGTCAGAACTAGATCGAGGGTATGGTTAAAACAGTGAGTGGGTTCATGTACACCCTGACTGAAGCCAATGGAGTCTAATAATGAGATCTCTGACTCTCTGAACTCTGAGCCCAAGACGAATTTCCTGTAAAGGACAATAAAGTTTATTTGATTTGATTTGATTTGATTTGAGATAAACGCGGTAGCCAGGGAGTCATTATCAACGTCAACATGAATGTTAAAATCGCTTACAATAATAACTTTATCTGATTTAAGAACTAAACTCGATAGAAACTCTGAGAATTCAGATACAAATTCAGAATACGGGCCAGGAGCACGGTACACTATAACAAATAAAAGTGGCTGCGAGGTTTTCCAGGTCGGATGTAAAAGACTAAGAACAAGGCTTTCAAATGAATTATAATCTAGTTTAGGTTTAGGGCTGATTAACAGACTACAGTTAAAAATGGCTGCAATTCCCAGTCCTCGGCTGCTGCCTCGAGGAATGTGGGTATTATTATGACTGGGAGGAGTGGATTCATTTAGACTAACATACTCATCTTGACACAGCCAGGTTTCAGTGAGACTGAGTAAATCAGTATGATTATCTGATATTAATTTGTTTACTAATGCTGCTTTAGACGATAGAGACCTGATATTTAACAGTCCACATTTATTTCTCCTGTTTTGTCTTTCTGTCACAGAAGAGGTTTTAATTTTTATGAGGTTGTTATGCACAACTCCTCTTTGTTTAATTTTGGATTTAGATAATTTAGGCGGTCGGGGGACAGACACTGTTTGTATAAAACTATGGGTGGGTAATTGCACTCGAAGCTCAGAGAAGCGTGTAGGATTGCGACTCTGAGTCCTGATCTCAACTCTGGGTTGTCAGGGTTTTGAATTACTAATAAACTTTGCCAGGTTTCTAGATATGAGAGCAGCTCCATCCAAAGTGAGATGAATGCCGTCTCTCCTAATAAGACCA
Organism: Epinephelus fuscoguttatus; assembly: GCF_011397635.1. Classification (NCBI taxonomy): domain Eukaryota; kingdom Metazoa; phylum Chordata; class Actinopteri; order Perciformes; family Serranidae; genus Epinephelus; species Epinephelus fuscoguttatus. Next base: position 41,098,955 of record NC_064763.1, on the reverse strand, counting down.
GGTTTTCCCCAGAAAGTTTGCCAGTTATTAACAAAACCCACATCGTTTGCTGGACACCACCTGGACAGCCAGCGATTAAATGATGACATGCGGCTAAACATGTCATCACTGGTCAGATTTGGGAGGGGTCCAGAGAAAACTATGGAGTCCGACATCGTTTTTGCGTATTCACACAACGAGGCAATATTAATTTTAGTGACCTCCGACTGGCGTAACTGGGTGTCATTGCCGCCAACGTGACTAATGATCTTACTAAATCTACGTTTAGCTTTAGCCAGCAGTTTTAAATTTGATTCAGTGTCTCCCACTCTGGCCCCAGGGATTTGACGATGGCCGCCGGAGTTTCATCCTGAGCGGGTGTGTCGCTGAGTGGGGAAAAGCAGTTGTAAACGTGAACAGGCTGGTGGTGAACCGTGGGCTTCGGCCTGGAGCTATGGTTCTCCCGGACAGTTACCCAGCCTCCCGGCTGCACGGGGGTTACCGGGGGACCACTAGCAGAGTCTATGCTATGTGGCTCTGCACCGGCTACAGGGGACTGGCTAACTACCGCAGCTACCGAGTGGTTTTCCATGGTGCGCAGCCGCGCTTCTAATTCACTGAGCCTCTCCTCCAACGCAGCAAATAAGCTACACTTGTTACAATTACCACTGTCGCTAAAGGAGGCAGAGGCATAACTGAACATTTGGCACACTGAGGAAGAAAGAGCAGGGGAAGGAGAAGCCATCGCTAAGCTAATGTAGCTAACAAGGCTAAGACATTAGCAAGAAAGTCGTAAAAAGGAGGAGAGCTATAAGTGCTTAAACAGAACTAGCGTGGGTTAAGACTTGAATTAGATTTCTTTCCAGAAAAATGTCCTGGTAACTCAAGATCCGCTGACCTTGGTGTCAACTTGCAATATTTTTGAGTCCCTTAACAAGTCACTTGTTAGCTTCGGCTCTCTGCCATTTCACGCTGGGCAGGTAGCATACACTCTGCTGATGTGAATGTGTGGGCAGAGAGAGACTGCAGTCACAGTTACAGCTACAGCTACAGCTTCATATGGTGGATGAGATTCCTTTTTTAACAGCAAAATACAAGTTAAAGGGCCAGTGTGTAATATTTGGCATGATTTTTGTCAATCTGAATCTGAATCTGAATCTTCTACCCATTAATATGTTTATATAAGTGTATAATCGCTATAAAATAAAATTTGTTTGGTTTTCGTAGCCTTATAGTTATGCTTATATATGCTTATATATATATATATATATATATATAGAGCAAGGGCCTTGCTTTAGAGAGGTCACCATCTTGTGCCGCCATGTATGTACGGCAGACCGAGTGGACAATCCAGCCAGCCAGAGAACGCGTTTCGCGTGTATAAATAAACCAACGAAGACAGCGGAAGGAAGGAAGAAGGAGGAGGAAACAGCAGAGAGTGTTAGTAGTTCATTGATAGAGAGTAGTGAAAAGTTTTTTAGTTATAAAGTTTGCGAATGGACCACACTTACCACGCAACAGGAGAGAATGAACCCAAACCGTCATCTGCGAGGAAAAGAAGACGTAACTTCACTCCTTGTGATGCACTCTCTGCGGCGCTTTTCCTCCTGATGACATATCTCCCCAACGATGGTAGCAGTAGCACCGAATCCCATTCTGTGCATTCAGCCTCTCTTCTCGCCGGCCAGCATCAAACACATGGAGTTCCTCATATGTGTGTCTGCTCAAACAGGTATGGCTCTGGGTCTGTGTCCGCTACAAGAAACTCTTCAAAATCGCGTTCAAAGTCGTCCATTGCAGCTACTATAGTCCGGAGATATTGCTAGGCTAAATAAACAGCTGAGCTCTGTTTACAGGCTACGCTGTCAGTCAGTGTGCGGGCTGGAGGTTGGCGGAGCAGAGAGGGGAGGGGGTGCCCGCTTGGTATGGTTAACGAGTATGTGTGTATGAAGTGTGTCTGTTACGCTAGAAGAGTCAACGGAGTCTTTTACCCCCTGGAGTGTTACTGGAGTTTTTGGAGTGCTCAAATAAACTGGCCTTTTTCCCGAACGCTCCTCTGGTCTCCTGCTCGTGAGGGATTCATTACAATATCGTAACATAGCTTAGATTTCTAAATAAACATACAACTCGTCGCTAGATAGACCTACTCCTGAAAAACTTGTGTGCAAGGCTTTTTGTCCCTACGAGGCCGCTGTCATTTACCCAACGGGAGTGGTGAGCGAGTGAGCCCTGCAATCTAGAATTTGGCCACTGATGTCACTGTATATAGAGATTTTTTTTCTAAATTATCGCCTTGTTTAGTTTAAAATGGTGATAATTTAGAAAAATTCTCTGTAGACAGGCTGTTAACTTGTAGGTTATTTTACTGTAGAAAAAATCCCATCCTTCAGTTCAGTTTAATGTCACATCTCTGTTGATGATTGCTTGTCCTTCTTGCCAGGCCATGGACAAGACTGCAGGATGCAGGCAGACTCTCTGGGAGATTTGTACCGGGCTCTGGAGCAGACCAGTCTGTCCACCTCGGCTGACCACAGATCAGCCAGCCGCCTGGAGTACAAGCGCTCATTTGTCCGCCGGGTCAATGACCCCCTGCTCAATGACAAGCTTCATCGCCTCCGGATCCTCCACAGCTCACTTAAGGTAACATATATTGAGCGTTTGTGTCTCCTCATACATGTGTGCTCTATTGGCTAATTACTAATTAATACCTTTACTTCCTTACAGAATGTCCCTCTTCAAGACACAAACCGGTCACTGGGTTTTTTAGGGTAGACTGTGAGGATCAGTGATTTAACCTCAAACGTATTGCCTCTGCCTGTGCCTCACACAGCTGCCATCCCTTTGCTGGAGATTAAAGGCACCAAAAACCTCCCTTTACCTGCTCGGCTTTACATCATCCTTTCCTTTTACAGCATCTTCAACCTCGCTCACCGTGCAGGAGCACAAAGACTTGGTGTCCCTCTCCACTTTAAAAGATGAGGGTTGTTACGAAAAGCAAAAAAAAAAAAGATGTCTGGCTTGATTAAATAACAGGGTTTATGGCAAATAAGCACTTTGCGTCTGTGTCAAAGACTTGTCGGAGAGCTTTGTAACTCATTGCTTACATGCATGGCTGCCTCCCTTCGCTTCTGTTGAATTGTTTTAGTGACTAAGCCAAGTTTCATAGCCACAGTCTCATTTCTCTATAGATGTTATATTAATGAGCTCTCTATACGCATCTTGTCTTGTGATACTGCACATAATGGTACATTTTAAGATAGGAGTTCTTTCCTCATATTTATTGACCTCAGTTTAGAATAAGATTCTTGATCCAGTTGTCCCGTATGAACAATGGCAAAAGAAAGAATTATGCCAAATGTGAAGGTTTCAAATAAATAAAGTAGCAAAGGCCCCACAAATAAAATCCATCATTAAAGTTCTGTAATAATATTTATAATGTATTTATAGGCACATGGGATAGGACACAGAAATATTTGTTTTTTGGTGTCGTGTGGAAGAAGATTATCATTTCATCTTTGCATTCAACCTCTGTGAAATTACATGTACAAGCTTTCAGGTAAAAAGGCTACTTTCACTTATTCATTCTCAGTTTATTGTGGCACTGATAGCATTAACAGAAAGAAATGTATATAAATCTTCAAAAGCCAAGGGTATCATACATTTGAACAAAACACTGCACTACAAATACATTATTTAAGATCTAAACCCCTTAAAAGCCATAAAACATTTCCATTACCAAAACAAATGCATTAGTAATTCTTGAATTTCTTTGCATCTAAAAAAATCTCAGCCAACAAACAGTATTCATGTTAGAGTTTGCAGAGCAGACAGTGTGAAAGACAAAGGTGCGCTTTAAAGTCCCAGTGGTATATTTAGTCCACGTAGGCACAGACAGACAGACTGAAGCTCAGCACATTATGTGCACAAGGCCTGAGCTTCAGCCTGGTAATACTCAAGAAGCCCACATGGCATGACAAGAATTCAACTCTCCAAATGTTTTTCTCTGTGCCTGCTGGTCTTGTTTTGTTTTCAATAGCAAATGTGATTAAACAACATGGAGAGACAGGAGATTCTGTATGTCATGTGTTTCCATCAGTCCTCACAGCACCATGCAGGACACACTTTGAATGCATGGTACCAGCAGCCCTCTTGGCTACATTATTTGTTACTTGCCTGCTTTTTCTGCTGAAAAGCCTAAACAGTCGATCTCTCACAACTTGAATACTCAATCCGTAGATTGCTGGATTAAGAAGGGGTGGGAATATCAGGAAGTACACAGATAAGAACAACTTGCTTTGGTAAGGCAGGTGCTTAATATTGAATCGACTTTGTGCTATTTCTAAAAGGCAGCCAATAGAGTAGTTAGCTATAGCGAGCAGGTGTGGGGTGCAAGTCCGGAGGGCCTTGAGCTTAGATTTGCTGAATGATAACACACATATCCTCAGGATGTGTGCATATGAATAAAAGATCATGAAAAGCTGTGGCAGTATATATAGAACCACAGATAGTAGACCAACAATGTTAACAACAGATGTATCTGTACAGGCAAGTTTCACAAGTGAGTAATTCATACAGTACACCTTTTCTATGGTTCTCTCACAGAACCGCAGCCGAAGAGTGAAAATTAAAACAATGATAAATGCCAGCATGGGGTACAACCATGTGAAAACAATAAGTTTAACAACTCTCTGTGACATGACTGTGTGATAAAGCAGCGGATAACAAATGGCCACATACCTGTCATAACTCATAGCTGCTAAAATGGTGAATTCTGTCATAGCATATGTGTGAACAGCATAGATCTGTGTCTGACAAAAGGGAAGAGATATTTCATATGAGTGTGACAGCAAGGTGCTGAGTACTGCTGGCAGTAGGGCAGTGCCTCCATACAGTCCATTCACAGCCAAGTTACACAGCAAAAAATACATTGGCTCATGCAGGATTTTTTCACAGTAAACTACTCCGATTAACACTATATTTTCAGCAACAATGGTTATGTAGATAATCAGGAAGGCACAGAAGTACAGTGGCTTCAGGCCCTCCATTCCATAGTAATCAGATAGATGAATAGTTGTCACCTCAGAGAAATTTTTCATGACGACACAAATCTATAATGGAGCATCTGAGTCATACAAAATGTACAGTACAATGTTACACTGACTGAGATAAGTTTCAGCTTTGTGTCATTTAACCGCACTGATCAGCGTTTATATACTCTTAATATCAGCAAACAATATTGATGATGTGTTTGCAATTGTTTTAGCACACTTACATCAAAGTCATAATATATTCTCCAGGTATTGTTCACAGCTTGCGTATGGTCTCACTCTCATTATGAAGCACCTCCTAATTGCTTCCAAGGGGCAACATTGACCACTAATGAGCATGTTTATTCATTCAGCTGTTTCCCTCACTCATTCAAAAACACACTGATAAAGAATTCCAAATATAGTTTAAAGGACTTAAAAACTATTTTGAATAAAGTTTCGGCAGATGTTCAAACAATGTGTTAATTTAAACTGAACACATCCTGACTTGCAAAATAAACTTTTAAGCTGCTTAACATGAACTAAACTAAATTTAGACAAGATTAACTAAGCCATACTACACCAAACTAAAAAGATAAAACAAAAGATGAACTAAATTAAACTCAAGTATGACAGGACAAGTAGAGGTTGATTTTCAGAATAAGGGTTTTATTTACCCAAAAATGAGGCAAACAATTTGAAAAACATGTAACAGTTCTGGGCCCAGAAAAGAGGTCATCTTAACAGAACTTAACTCAGGCTATGCTAGCTTAAAATATATTGAATAAAACTCAAAACAAAACTGATCCAACAAACTGAATACGAGGGGGAACATACATATAATGGCTGGTCAGACCATTTTTCAAACAAAGGGGTAGAAGAAGACCCCGATGAGACAGCATATTCAGAACACGAAAACCTTGCCTAGTATGGGAGAGCTGGGGCCTTCTGTGGAACCAGACCTGGGAGCTTCGGTACAGAGGGTACAGTCAATGTCAAAGTGCATCAGCCAGTTTGAACAGGTGGGTTTTGAGAAGGGAAATTCAAGGATTTTATGTTGTCAGACTGTCAAATGTGTGGAGGTAGGGAGTTCCAGAGCCTGGGGCAGTGCAACTGACAGCCCTGGCACCCATGGTGCGGAGACATGAGGTGGGAATGGTCAGGAGACGAGCGCAGGGAGCGGGAGGGGGTAAACTCCTGGAGGTGGTCAGAGAGATTGTGGTTGTGGAGGGCTTTGAAGCTGAGCAGAAGGTTTTTGCAGTCAATCCGGTACTCAACAGGGAGTGGGCTGGGGTTGGAGGTGATCAGGGTAGTGAGGTCTGTGGGGTTGACATTTTTGATGTTTCTGAAGGAGACAGTCTGATGCTCATTAACTTTGGATAATGGGGCATGAACCTCAAACAACAACCTTGAACAACTTCATGATCAGAGACGGGGAACTCGTTGGCAGAGAGATTAGAGGGAATGGTACCAGTGCAACAGACTGAGTCAAGTGTATGACCCTTGTTGTGTGTTGGGAGGTTGCAATATTGTGTAATACTGAGACAGTGATGAGTGAAATGAAATCATTGGCTAAAGGGTTGGATAGTTCATCAATATGAATTTTAAAGTCAGCCAGGAGAATGACGGTGGGGGATATGGCACATACAGATGTTAATAGTGAGGAGAATTCAGTGAGAAAGACTGAGGAAGGCTTTGGTGGTCAGTAGATGGCAACAATAATGATGGGTTTGGGACCTGTGAGTTTTACTGCTAAGCATTCGAAAGAGGAGTGACTGGGGACAGTAACAGCAGTGACTTTGATGGTCTCACGATATAGCACAGCGAGTCCACCCCCCTGATTGCAAAAATTCCAAAGAAAGGCAATCTGCAAGATTGTAACAACTGGAGAGGCATCACATTGCTGTCCATACCATCCAAGGTCTTCTGTAGAATCCTTCTAACCAGAATTGACGACGCAATCAACACCAAACTGAGACAGGAACAGGCGGGCTTCAGGAGAGGAAGAGGATGTACTGACCAGATATTCACACTAAGGAACATCATTGAGCAATGCCTGGAGTGGAACAACCCACTGTACATCAACTTCATCGACTTCCGGAAAGCTTTTGACAGCTTACATCTCAACACCCTGTGGAAGATTGTGCAATCCTGTGGAGTTCCTCCAAAGATAATTGCACTGATAAAGATGTTTTACCACCAGTTTGAGTGTAGTGTGATCACAAACGGCAACCTCACTGATTGGTTCCCTGTGGAATCTGGAGTATGCCAAGGGTGCATCATCTCTCCCATCCTCTTCTTGATTGCCATCGACTGGACCATGAGGAAAACAACCTCAGATAAACCATCCAATGGACACTCTTCACCCAGCTGGAAGATCTCGACTATGGTGATGACCTGGCCATTCTCTCCACAAACCACACTCATATGCAAGAGAAGACTGACAGGACTGACAGATATGCCAGACAGATGGGTTTGACTATTAACACCTCTAAAACCCAAGTGATGTGCATTAACTCAACACCCCCTGCACCAATCACTGTGGATGGCAAGGCACTCGACTATGTTGAAGAGTTCACATATCTGGGCAGTCGACTCAGCAAGGACAGTGCATGCAGTAAAGACATCAGCATACGGCTTAGTAAAGCCCGCAACACATTCGCCATGCTCCATACCATCTGGAAGTCAAAGCAGTACAGCTTGAGAACCAAGATCCAACTGTATAACAGTAACGTTAAATCAGTTCTGCTGTACGGCTCAGAATGCTGGCGGGTTGTTGAGAGTGACATGCAGAAGGTCAGTGCATTCCACAACAGATGCCTCCGGAGAATATGCCACATCTTCTGGCCTGACAGGATTTCAAACCATGACCTGTACACAAACACCAACTCTCGCAATGTGGTGCTGGAAATCAAGCAACGCCGACTCCAATGGCTTGGACATGTCCTGAGGATGGACCAGAACTATATTCCCAGAGTAGCCCTGAGATGGACTCCACCTGGGAAGAGAAAGCAAGGCCGGCCGAAAACCACCTGGCGGAGAACTGTGGCCTTGGAGCTGAAAACAGCAAACCTTTCCTTGTGCAGCATGCTGCACAAGACCGGACCAGATGGAAGCAGATTGTCACAGCCTTATGTTCCTGAAGGAACGAAGAGGACTAAGTAAGTAAGTAAGTAAGTAAACTGATGAGCAGGGTGATTATAAGGAAGCTGAAAGACAAGCCTGGCAGGAGCAGAGGAGTAGAGAGTCTGCTGTTAGCCGCCATGGAGTGTTACACAACAGCAGGGTAACCAGACACATGTCACCTGGTTTAGGCGGCAGATTAGCGCCCAGGACTTGGTGCCCAGGGAGAGGAGACAGAGGAGCAGCAGATGGTCACCAGAACAGAGGATCCGGCAGAAGCCAGCACAGCAGAGAGGTTCACACAGGGCAGGCACACTAGACATATGCTGCCGGGTCTGAGTAGCAGGTTATCCAGCAGGCACTGGGTGGGGTGGCCGTTAACGAAACACAGGAATGTCAAGGTGCCATGGAGAGGAAGCAGAGTAGCAGCAGACTGTCCCGATCAAGTGTGCAGTAAGGCACACCAGAACAGAGAGTCCAGCCACAAGTAGCACAGCGGAGACCCGACAGTCCCAGGGCCGCAGGTGAGGCTTTTGCCAGCAGGGTTAGCTTCCAGACTACCAAGTGACAGCAACAATTGCACCAGGCAAACCGAGACAGCCAGATTGTAGAACAGCTGTTTCTGTGTCTCAGAGTGTTATATCAGAATTTAAATACTATCTAACAGATGAAGCAAAGTCTGACTGGACAGACAACATTCAGGGTTCAGTGGCTTAGAGCCAAACAAATTAAACAAAACAGCGGAGGAGGCACGGCAGCAGCTTGTCAGGGGTCCCTTCACTCTGCCATGTCACTTCCCTCCTCCATTTGTGGACATTAAGGAGGTGAATCTATCCTCCTAGGAGAAGATAGATTACCTCCCTGTACTTCCTGGCTCCCAAGAAGACAAGAGACTTCAGACCCATTTTGGATCTCTGTATCCTATGCTAATACATTGCCTGCAAAACATTCCATATGCTAACTATCAAGCAGTTACTGGAACTGATACAGCCGAGCGATTGGTTCACAACAACTGATTTAAAGAATGCGTACTTTCATGTCGAGGTGGCTCCAAAATACAGGAAATGCTTACTTTTCACCCTCCAAAGTATGGCCTACGAGTACAACACACTGCTGTTTGGCTTTTCCCGGGCACCTCGCACCTTCAGCAAATGTGTGGAAATGGCGTTTCGACCTCTGCTCTTCTAACCATGGGGGTCTTCTTTTATCTCAACAACCTAATCATCATTGCCAAGTCCAAGAGAGTGCCTATGTTCCACACAGCCCAGTTCATCTTACACCTAACCACACTGGGGTTCGTAAGCAACTGGAAGAGGAGCAGCCCCCAACCACACCATTGGGTGTAGTATTTTGGATTGTGCTCCATGCACGCAGCCTGCAAGCCACTCTGTCTGAACACAAATGGATGGTCCTGCGACAAGCAGTTATTAAGCTGCAGCTTAGCGCACTGTCATGTAGATACTTGGGTTCATGGCAGCAGCCCACTCAGTGGTACCATTGGGACTACTGCATATGCAGAGCCTAAAGAGGTGGATGCCTGGATGTCAAGAAGCACAAGTGGCACTAAGTAACCATTTCCTACTGAGTATGGGACAACCTAAGATACTGGGGGTCCCCACAACAACTGCACTGTGGTGGCCTACATCAAGAGGCAAGGCAGAATTCAACCCACTACCCTGTTGAGTATGGCGGAGAGTCTGTGGTCATGGGCCTCAGAGCACTTATTGTCTCTGAAGGCTCTGTATTTTCCAGGACTAGAAAACAGGGGTGCCGACCTCATGTTGAGGGGAGATCCCTTACCAGATGAGTGGAGGCTCTACCCTGAGGTGATGAGGGAAATTTGGACTAGGTTTGGGAAAGCTGAAGTAGATCTGTTCACCAGCTGATGCAACACTCACTGCCCGCTATGGTTCTCCTTGGCGGCACGAGGCCATCCCCCCCTTGGGGATGGATGTATTTGCACACGCCCCATGGCCATGAAATCTGCTCTATGCCTCTCTGCCCCTCCGTCTAATCCTTCCCCTGTTGGAGAAAGTGAGTCAGGAGCATTTGTCGGTCATTCTGGTTGCCTCGGGGCACTGCTTGGTGATTTGGTATACAGCAATGACTCAATAGATGGTGGCCCAACCCTGGAACATCCCCAAGTTCTGTGGGGCTCTACCTCATGAGGTGGGTTTGACAGGCGCCTTGCCAACTCTGGGTGAGTCCACCACTGCCTGTTACAAGGCAAAGTGGTTAGGGCTCCAATGCTGGTATGAAGAAAGGAGGCTAGATCCCTTGTCGTGTGCAGTTGGCTCTATTCTTTTCTTTTTGCATTGTTTGATGGATGGTAGGCTGTCATACATGTCAGCCATCTCTTCCTGCCATGAGGATTTTGTCAACACACCGGTCTTTGCCCGCCCTCTCAAGAAGCTGTTATTGCAGCGGGTCAGAAGGCAGAACCTGGTGATGCTGGCCTCCTCCCCTAAATGCGACCTGCCATTGGTCATTGTGGCATTGATGAAGGATCCCTTCAAGCTTCTGGAGCACTCCTGTCTGTAGGCACTTTCATTCAAGACAGCTTTGCTACTTGTGTTGACCACAGCTAAGAGAACATGTGAACTAACTGCCTTGTCAGTGCACCCCAGCTGCTTGGTGTTTCATGGTGACCACAGTAGGGGCTTCTCTCAGACCAAATCCCTCCTTTGTTCCCAAGAACACAAGGAACTCGTCTAGGTCAAGAGTAATACAATTAGATGCTTTTTGTCCTCCACTCCATGATGGGGACAGGGAGGCAAAATTGCATCTGCTCTGCCCAGTTAGGCATATTATGTAGAATGCAAGGCCCCCATCCGATGCACTAAACCACAGTTTGTGTGCTTTGGTGACGATGTGGCCATTAAGGCCCTATCCAAGAAATGCCTTGCAAGATGGCTTTGTGAGTGCATCTTCCAAGCCTCCAGGCATGTGGGCAGGAACCTTTTCACTGTGGTCCGCAAACACTCCACATGTTGTGTGGCAGTGTTAGCGGTCTTTTCAGTAGGGTGAGTGTTGAGGTCATATGTACGGCAGCATCATGGTCTACACCCTGTCTGTTCATACAGTTCTATCTCTTGGACACGTTGGGTTCCATTTTACGGTCTGTGCTAGCTGGAATGACACAGGACTGGTGGAAAGGGTTGGGGGTATATCAGGAGTGTTGCACTTGACTCCCCTCTGGGTGTGTTACACCAACATATTTCCATGCTCCTTGATGACCCAGGAAATGTGGTGAGCAGGGTGTCTATTGCTTGTCTTTTGACCCCTGCAGGGTTAGGCAACAGTTCTACCCAGTTCAGTTGTTTATCACCTGGGTTGGTTGGGGCCCTCCAATTCTCCACTGCAGCGGCCTGGGATATAAAGAAGTGAGCAGGCTATGGCAACTAACCTCAAGCCGGTCAGGACCAGTGGAGCTGGGCTGATGCTATGTAGCCTATGTAGCCACAGGCATTTATTCATCAGGCTTCACCCACTGTACCCATAGAGTCGAATGTGAGATAGAACAAAGGTTACGATATTGTAACCCTAGTTCTTTTAGCACAGGTGGAGCCCTCTACCTAGGGGACCTGTCGCTGCTGCACCGCTCAAAAAGGGTAGGCTTGTCCTGACAGGCGGGGTATGTTTATGCTTGTCTCAGTGTGCAAATGCATGCTTGTGATTAGAGGAGTATTACCTATGGAATCCAGTAGATGGAGTGCTTAATTTGTAAAATTAGAAGTAGGGGAACGCTTTGGGCCTCTGAGAGAGCAGTGTTCCCCCACTCCCACTTTTGGGAACACTGCGGGACCCGAGCCGCCTCACTGCGCAACTCCGAATGGAATGGTTGTGACATCTCGTGTTGTCACGGTACCAAAATTGGGACCCACGGTACGATACCAGTGAAAGTATCATGGTTCTGAGTAGTATCACGATACCACAGCAAAAATGAGGCAGATGTGCCTTTTGTCATTTATAAAAAGATAAATCACTTTTCTATAATACATCAATGATATTTCAATGGAATAAATTACTTACTGACTTATTCATACTTCAAAAACAGCATCAATAAGTGATTAACATAGGGGGGGATCAAAATAAAAAATAAAAATAAAAATAAATAAAATAAAAATCAACCAGCCACCCTCCTCCCCTGACAAGTAAAGAACAGTCCCTTCATAAGTAAAGAACAGTCCCTAAAGTGCGGTGAGGTTTGTGGGCCGTTACCTGCCACAAAGAGAGAAATGTGAACGGCTCGTTTCTCCTCTGACACGTCACATACCTGTGTGCCGCCACGGCTCGGTTGTCCAGGTGCTACTGGGCAGTCATGACGCCAACAAAAGAGGAAATTAGGCTACTGGTGGCGCCGCGGAGCCACCGTAGGCTATTTGATTGCCGTATTCCTGTCTGTGACCCCCGTTCAACCCACAACCAGCAGGATTCGCCTTTCGTTTCTGCTGCTGGTTGAAATCTGTACTCGCACAGTGTGCTGAATGATTTATTTTGCTGGCACAAAACTATTTTTAGCTGCAAATGCGAGTAAAAAGCTCACACGTAGAGCTCTGTGGAAAACAAATCACTGCCGACAAGTAAAAAGAAATAAATAATAACTTTCACTGCTTAAAGATACTCACATGTCTGGTTAAACAAACCACTACAGCAGCATATTGAGTGCCAGGTGGCCAGCACGTGCCATTATTGACCAGCGAGCGCCGTTGGACAGGGCATGGACACTCACCCTCTTGCGATTGGACTTTGAATTTATCCCACAGTAGTGGTACATGAGGCACCGTAGTACTATGGTACTCCACCCTGCAACATTAGTGACATCAGCCAATACTGTATGTAGTTTTTAGATGTGAAAAGTTCTAGACCCATGCAAATTAGTTCCAGAACGCACCAGGGCCTTTTCTGAAAAGATCCTGGTATGCGTTCCAGAATGTTCCGGCTCAAATTAAGCACTGAGTAGAGGGATCCATTTGTGCCAATTGAAATAGGGAACTAGGCTCCTGAGTAAACAATGTTGCCAAAATTAGGTGTTGCTGTCAGATTTCCTGTCTGATTCTCTGTCATTATGTCTCATTTTGCGTTTCTCTCTTCTACTGTTTATCTGAGCTCTGTTAAAGATATTCCTGTCATATTACCATTGCTGGTATTTAATCATCCCTGTAATCCCGAATTACCATCGTTGGTATCTAGGTTTCTTATCACTGTATTCTAAACTATAATCAACTCTGTAACTTTTTTCTTTTTTTCTTTTTTTTTGCTGCTACGAGCACTTTGTTGACTACCAACAACAACACCAGCACTTTATCTACGCACATTCCTGCCTTGCACTTTATATCAGGAGCTGCTACTTGGACTGCCTTTTAGTGTTTTGTAAGTTGTTCCTCCCTGCACTGTAACAACTTGGTTATTTTAAATGTGGAAACTGTATGTCTGTACTGTCTCTGTGCTGTCCTCTGTTCATCTGTATTTTAGGTTTCTTTGTCTTTTTTAGATAAATCTGGTGCAACCATCTCCTCATCTCTTGTAAATGATTAATGCTATTGCACACTGTCCCTTGATAAACTAAATAAACTAAACTAAACTAAACTAAACTTACAATAACATAACCTTCGTCAGGACAGTGCTTCAGTGGGCTTCTTTGCCTCTGCATAGAGAAAGTTGCATGTACATATGAGTATCCTGATTATTAGGAATGTGTTAGGTGTTCTATACAGTGTCTTTATCTTTCTGTGTAAACAGTTTATTGTTTTCATTTATATTCTTATCTATCTTGCACAAACAGACAGAGAGCAAAATAGAATACAGCACATAAAGGGTGCAGTGAATTTCCACAGCGACTTTGTCATTTCTCTTTAGATGTTATACCACATTATTGACCTTTATATAACATCTTGTCTTGTGATACTGCATGTAATGGTACATTTAGGAGTTCTTTCCTTTTATTCACTGACCTCAGTTGGCTTTTAGAGTAAGATTCTTGATCCAGTTGTCCTGTATGAACAATGACTGATGAAAGAATTATGTTGAAAATGCAGATTTGGATGCTACATCTTGGTAACAGAGTTGTAGAGGCTCCACAAATAAATCCATGATTAATGTTGTGTAACATGTTTTATTTATATTGTGTTTATAAGCACACAGGATTGGGCACATAAATATTTGTCTTTTTATTATTTGTGTGGAAGACAATCATTTCAGCTGTAAGCAACCTATTATCATATCCTAATTGACAGTGAAGTCATCTCTTTTCCCTTTAAGTAATTCTACATTTCACACCCAGACCCAGCACAAATTCACTAGTTTGGTTCATATATATATAAAACCTCAACAGATTAATTTCTAAAAATTTTGACTATGAATATTTTCAATAAAACAACTCAAGGGGGCTACAGAATAATGATGATGATGATGGGAAATCTCAAGCAGTGACTATTTATGCTTTATTAATTACAGCAAATTATAAAAACCATAATGCTAGAATTTGCACCTTCTATTAAAATAACATAAAACTTTCAATTCTAAAAAAAGACTATTTTCACTACTTTACTTATTCATTCTTAGCTAACTGTGAGATTCAGAGCACTTAACTGACAAAAACAGTTTATATATAAATCCTCAAAAGCCAAGGATAACATACACTTGAGCAAAACACTGCACTACAACCCTTTAAAAGAAGTAAAGCATCAGGTTTCCAAAACCAACATGAAAACATTATAAGTTTTTGCATTTATTTTCATCTGAAATAATTGGAACAGCCAGGAAAATTAAAACAAACAGTATTCATGTTAGAGTTCGCAGAGCAGACAGTGTGAAAGACAAAGGTGTGCTTTCAAGTCCCAGTGGTATATTTAGTCCACGTAGGCACAGACAGACAGACTGAAGCTCAGCATATTATGTGCACAAGGCCTGAGCTTCAGCCCGCTAATGCCTCAAGAAGCCCACATGGCATGACAAGAATTCAACTCTCCAAATGTTTTTCTCTGTGCCTGCTGGTCTTGTTTTGTTTTCAATAGCAAATGTGATTAAACAACATGGAGAGACAGGAGATTCTGTATGTCATGTGTTTCCATCAGTCCTCACAGCACCATGCAGGACACACTTTGAATGCATGGTACCAGCAGCCCTCTTGGCTACATTATTTGTTACTTGCCTGCTTTTTCTGCTGAAAAGCCTAAACAGTCGATCTCTCACAACTTGAATACTCAATCCGTAGATTGCTGGATTAAGAAGGGGTGGGAATATCAGGAAGTACACAGATAAGAACAACTTGCTTTGGTAAGGCAGGTGCTTAATATTGAATCGACTTTGTGCTATTTCTAAAAAGCAGCCAATAGAGTAGTTAGTTACGGCGAGCAGGTGTGGGGTGCAAGTCCGGAGGGCCTTGAGCTTAGATTTGCTGAATGATAACACACATATCCTCAGGATGTGTGCATATGAATAAAAGATCATGACAAGCTGTGGCAGTGTATACAGAGCCACAGATAGTAGACCAACAATGTTAACAACAGATGTATCTGTACAGGCAAGTTTCACAAGTGAGTAATTCATACAGTACACCTTTTCTATGGTTCTCTCACAGAACCGCAGCCGAAGAGTGAAAATTAAAACAATGATAAATGCCAGCATGGGGTACAACCATGTGAAAACAATCAGTTTAACAACTCTCTGTGACATGACTGTATGATAAAGCAGCGGATAACAAATGGCCACATACCTGTCATAACTCATAGCTGCTAAAATGGTGAATTCAGTGATAGCATATGTGTGAACAGCATAGATCTGCGTCTGACAAAAGGGAAGAGATATTTCATATGAGTGTGACAGCAAGGTGCTGAGTACTGCTGGCAGTAGGGCAGTGCCTCCATACAGTCCATTCACAGCCAAGTTACACAGCAAAAAATACATTGGCTCATGCAGGATTTTTTCACAGTAAACTACTCCGATTAACACTATATTTTCAGCAACAATGGTTATGTAGATAATCAGGAAGGCACAGAAGTACAGTGGCTTCAGGCCCTCCATTCCATAGTAATCAGACAGATGAATAGTTGTCACCTCAGAGACATTTTTCATGACGACACAAATCTATCTTTGAGCATCTGAGCTATCTGAGATGAGATAAGTTTCAGCTTTGTGTCATTCAACTGCACTGATCAGCTTTTATATACTCTTAATATCAGCCAACAGTACTGTTACAACCCAGCTGGCAGGGGAAAGGGAAGCAACACAAAAACAATCTGACTAATCAAAAATAAAAGGAAAACAAATTCTGACTATCTAATCTAGCTTTTAAAAACAAACAACAACAAAACAGCACCCCTGCACCTAGTGTCTCTATACAGATAATTATCTAAGTGTGGATGGAAATGTTTGGAATCAGTCAAAAGCGTAACAATTTCTAACAACCTGGCCACACTTCAATGGTTCACAAAATCTACAAAAGCTTATGACAAGCTACAAACGCTACAAGTTGGCTGTCTAACACAACACAAAGTTCTCAGACAAAGAGGCCAGCTGCCACCAACAGTCAGCCTCCTGGACCTACAGGCTGGCAGGATACTTGTAGATGCTGGGCCTTGATTGGGTGGCTGTGATTGGCCCACTCCACTGGTGCTGCACCAATCAGGGACCCAGATGAG
Organism: Epinephelus fuscoguttatus; assembly: GCF_011397635.1. Taxonomy (NCBI): domain Eukaryota; kingdom Metazoa; phylum Chordata; class Actinopteri; order Perciformes; family Serranidae; genus Epinephelus; species Epinephelus fuscoguttatus. The sequence goes on along the minus strand of NC_064763.1, from coordinate 41,082,184 downwards.
CTGTGGGCTGGGCGGTCAGAAGCAGCAGAGGCACACCAATCAAGACAGAGGGGGTGGAGCTTCTGGTTACACTCCGCCTTTCCAAAAATTGAACTCCATTCTTCGTAATGGCGGGGTTTCCCATTTTTTCTAAAGGCCCCACTATTCCGAATATTGGGGACAACGCCCGCAGTTCATCAACAGGTGCCTCCAATCAGCCGCACACTCAATCACATATCCGCTCCGACCAGCCTCCCGGTGCAACAGCTCCACTCGGCTTATTGTTGTCGTGGATAGGCCTACATCGTTGCTTCTAGCTGGTGATATGCTGTGATGAGGCTTTAAAATTGTAGCCGTGGGTATATGCTCATTAAATCACAGTTATTGACTGATTTCACCTTTCCGTTCTATAAATGCATTTAATATATTTACTCCGACCAGAAGCCAGATTATCACTAGTCTGTCTGACCAGAGGGGGGGGGGACAGCACATATTCCCCCGGGGATACTGATGTGCGAGTGCAGCCGGGAGTGGGGATTCAGCACCATGGACAGCGCGCGTTAAAAGACTTGACAAGCGTCTCCTTTTAAATGTGTTTGCTGCTAGCGAAATTATACATAATAAATGAAGACAGTGACATAGTTGAACGTTCATTTCAAGCTTTTGTAGTACAACGAATTTCAGAATTGTGCGAGTGCGGCCAGAGAGCGGGCAGCAGTTTGATGCAGGAAAACTCGATATGGACTTAAAAATCAGTTTCGGAACGGTGGTGTTTCGTAATGGAGGGCTGTCCCCGAAGCTTGTCCCCCCCGAACCACATTACCCCACCGGTACTGGGGACACAAACATCAGGGACCACAATGGTTTCAAGACAAAAAATGCTGCTGGGGTAGGTGTAAATCATAAAATGTCACAGAACTCACTAATAGTAGTAAAACAGCATTTTTTATTTAGCCTAATTGCTAATAGGCTATTAGCCAATTTGCAACCCAGTAATCCAGTGCAGACCTAATTCACTGATATATTTCAAAATCAATCGAGCTTACTACAATGTGCTACGATGCCAAGTGGCACTCACACCTCTGGTGCAAGCCGTGCAGAAATCTGTTTTTGTGGATAAGTTCGTGTTAGCCATTATCACTGATATTTGTCAGCGAAATTTCAGCACAAGAAGGAGCAGTTATCCAGATAGCTAGCTATTGGCTTGCCATTCAGTCTCATATCCTTCAGTCTGTAACATTATCTGAGTCCAACAGCTATCGTAGCATTATTATGTAGAATTAGCTTTATTGCTACATAGCTAGCTAGCTGCAACAAATGAAACATCTAGCGATGTTACACACAGAACGGCATTTTAAAGATAACATAAGACGGACAACATACCTCTATATCGGACTTTCTTTTCCTCCTCCTCCCGCACCTGAAGGCTTGGACCTTTTCATTATTATGAAATGCAGGTAAAACGTAAATATCTGCCTATCTTGACCAGATTTTGACACAGACCCCACTCTCAGTGCGCACAGCACAGGGGCAGGGGCAGGATGAAAAATTTTGAGGAACAGGGGTGCAAAGTGTATTTCTTTCTTAATTTCTTGCTTGCTTTCTCTCTTTCTATCTTTTTTTCTGTATTTGTTCATTTGTTACCTCCGGAAAAGGATGGGCGCCCACTGGCGAGTTTTTATTAGTATTATTTTTATTTTCATTTTTTCCCAGTGCCCACCAGACAATGTGGCGCCCTAGGCGACCGCCGCCTATATCGCCTATGCCTTAAAGGGAAATTTTGGTTTATTTCAACCTGTCTCCTATCGTCCTAAATTTGTTTCAAGTGACTAGTGACATAAAAATAATAGTTAGCATGTTAGCCGTTAGCCTAGATACAGCCGGGGCACATAGTAGCGTCAGACCTGTTAAAACGTAAGTGAACGGGCAACCTTCAAGTGCAAAGTTAGTCCACTAAACAAGCTTTTTCTCCACAAAGACCGCCTCATATCGTTAGGATAAATGTCAGAGAACATATAGAAAACCACATGTAAACGTGTTGTCTTACCTTACCGGTGTGCTGCCATGTTTGTTTACCATCTAGCTCTGCTTTCCAATGAGCAATACAAGGTTAGAGGCGGGACGTATGGGAGACACCAACGATTGTTAACCCTTTATGTACCATATTGCGCAGACGCCGACAGCCAGTGTTTATATTGGTAAGGACAATACAGAAGGGGCTGAGGGGATGTGTCCCTACCGTCCCTACGCAATCCTATGCCTATGAGTTAATGTGACATATATGTGCAGATGTGTGAAAACACACAGCTGCTACCCAAAGCACTAATTCCCTGCTGCGCGCGTGTGTAATTACAGGTAACAGGTGTATCCAAGTAGCAATTACATCCGTTTACGCAGATATAAAATGACCTGTGGGTATAGGTGCACACATTAAGACAGAATGGCAGAAGCAGGGCGCATGCGGGCCAAGCGGTCACCTGCATTCACCCCAGAGGAGATGACCATCCTGGTGGATGAAGTATGGCAGCAGCAGGACACACTCTTCAGCGGAACAAAAGGGGGGAAAAAATAGTGGCCAAGAACCGCATTTGGCACGCCAAAAATGGCTGCCTCCAGCCCCTGCGGCCTGCGAGACTGGGTGGTGGTGAGAAAGAAGTAGCAGGAGTTTCAGAGCCGACCGAAAAAGAGGACTGCAAGTGCCAGGCGAGAGAGCCAGGGCACAGGTGGTGGCGGATCTTGCGACACTACCCTCGCCCCTGACGAGGAGAGGGTCATGTCAATAATTGGCAAGACTACCTCTGAGGGCATCGAGGGGGGGTAGATGTCCTGGGGGACGAGGGCCTCTCGTCCCACAGTGACTCGGGTGAGGATGAGCCATAATCGGGAGCGGGGCCAGAGCAGCTCAACCAACCTCCCTGCCCCTCAGCATCAGCCTGCCCGACGAAGACGTCCCCTGCACACTCTCAAGCTCAAGGCCTGTCCCCGTGCGCCAACCCGCACCAGCAAGGCCCGGCGTCTGCATGCGGGGTGGCCTCACCCGGCGGTCCTCTATTACCACCTGCACAACCTCCCTTCATTGCAGGTGATGCAGAACCCACGTGACGGGAGGGGTCCCACCGCTTTAGGCTATCTCATGTTTGAATAAACTTGGTTTCCTTTTCAACCATGTGTTGTGTGAATCATGCACATTATAAAGTAAGGATGTCAAATCTACACACAGATGGTCCCAAGGAATTGATATAATTTCAAGATTTATTCCTAAAGACTGCTCATGACATATGTAAAGCAAACACTTCTGCACTTGACTGAACAGACTGCAGATGTTTTACATTATAAAAAATAAACCTCATTGCCTCTGTGCACTGCTCCTATCGGACTCAAACTTTGCTTTTGGGCACTTAATCATGATGTTTTCTTCTAACTAGATCTTGCTTTTGTTGTATTAACACTCAGATGTATGTCGCTTTGGATAAAAGCGTCTGCTAAATGAAACTGTAACATTGTAAAGTGTGTATAATGTGCGCCTCAAGCATGACGCACGTGCCTCTGAGCGCACAGGGTCTTCATAAAACATATAGATTCAAGATTCAATATGCAGGATGAAATTTGTTCTTTTCTGTCACCAATTAATGCTAAACAATATAAATCTGAAGTATAAAATAGATCAAAATATGTTTTAACGTCTCCTTGCTTAGGGTAATATTAATGTGCCTGACGCAGCTGCATGGATCTGTGAGCATTTGGTCACTAAGAAGACTGTTAAGAGTGGGTCAGCTCGATCTTACAACTCCATCTTAGTGAAAGATCTCCTTAGCACTAAGAGCGATCTGGGAAACGCGGCCAATGTGTTTGCAATTGTTTCATCACACTAACATCAAGGTCATAATATATTCTCCAGGTATTGTTCACAGGTTGCGTATGGTCTCACTCTCATTATGACGCACCTCCTAATTGCTTCCAAGGGGCAACACTGACCACTAATGAGCATGTTTATTCATTCAGCTGTTTCCCTCACTCATTCAAAAAAACACTGATAAAGAATTCCAAATATAGTTTGTTATACACAATTATTAAAAAAAATGTTGACAGGTGTTCAAACAATGTGCGAACTGAAAATGACCATGAACAAGAACATTGGGTAAGATGAGTTAAGCTATACTACAGCAAACTGAAAGGCTAAAACATTACATGACCTATACTAAATTATGATAGGATGAGTGTGATGGCCCAAGCTGGCAGGCATCAGGATTCATAGGTGGATTTTCAGAAAAAGGGATTTATATAACCCCCAAAAATGAAGCCAACAACTTACAAAGTATGTAACACAGTTCTGGGCAGAGGTGGGAAACCTCAGCTACATGACTTGACACCAGACTGAAGACGCAAATTGAGACTTGACTTTCTGCAATGCGAGCAAACCTGGCAACCTGAAAGGACGAGACAGACCTGCAGAAGTTGTGCATGGCAGCTAATGTGGTGAGTACAGGCAGAAATAATGAAACTTGGTTTCAAGGATTACGTTATCAGTGAGAAGAGAACGTATGAGTATGAGAGATCTGCAGCTCAGAAATCAGTGATACAACTACCGCAACTTCTCAACTTCCAACGTCTTCAGCACACTACAAAACCCACAAAGACAGGTACAGGAATTTGTCTTTTTAGCAAATTTACCAGCTTACTGAATCAATGGAATTTCATATTAATTGACTTGTGCTTGACATGAGCAATGACGTGACTTGCCCTTCTTGTCTTCTTGCAGTGACTTGGCATGACTTGCTTGATTCTCACCACACTAACTTAGGTAACACTTAGAGGTTAAGACTTGAAACCTACTTGTGACTTGCACATGAGTGACTTACTCCCACCTCTGGCTCTGGATCTGTAAATGAGGTCAGCTAAACAGAACGTAACTCATACTACGCTGACTTAACAAAAACTGAATAAAACTCAACAGACTGAACTAACCCACTGAACTGAACAGAAAGGGGAACACATTTACTGGCTGATCAGGGCAGTTTTTTAAATGAAGTTGTGATACAAAGACAAACAGCTCTGCACATAAAAGAACTGGGCACTAAGTCTATCAGTGCAAATGTTTTGGATTTCTGAAACAAAAGCACCAACAAACCAACATAGCTGAAAGAAATATCCCCCTCATGATATGGGGGACACTTGGTACATTCTGGTACTTTCTAATTGGCCACTTCCTGTATCAAAGAGCTCTGATTTAGGGGATGCATCTTTCGCTCTGGCCTGCAAAGTTGTCCCTCCAGCAGCAGCAACAGTCAGCACTGGTAACTCAAAGAGATATTAGAATGACCAAAGGCAAACTAAAGTGTGACTGTGTAGAAGTTCCATCCAGGAAATCATACTTCCCATGGGTGAAAACTCACCAAACTTTGCACAAAGGTCCAGTCTCATGCCAGATATCCTCAGCTGTAAACTCAAGCCAATAGTCCTGATGGTGGCGCTACAGCAAGCGCCTAAAGTTCAAAACTTTGAAAATTCATAACAAATCAAGCATACGTGCTACAACTTCACAGCTTTCATCAAACTGTAGCCCCAATACTGAAGAAACTTTTCTACATTTAAACCTGTTAAAAATTATGAAGTTCATCACTCTGTTTTTTTCAAAAACTGTAAAACTTCTTAAACCTATCTCCTCCCACAATTTTTGCTCAATTGACACCAAACTTGCTACAGAGCATCTTCAGACTGTCCTACACAAACTATGTTTCTCAGATTTTTGATTTATCAAAAATTGAGCCTACAGTGCATCAAAATGTTTGACTGTAAACGGTACTGTAAACATATACATGCAAATTCTTGCTAAATAAATCTTCAATGTTCATGAAAAAAATGACAAAATTCTAGAGTCATGGTAGATGATGTGTGGCAAATTTCAGAATTTTATCTCAAAAACTGAATTTTTGACAGCATTTTGAATTTTGCTCTAATGTGAACAATTGGAGTCAATGTAAAAATGGCAATTTTAAACATCAGTTTTTCACTTATGGAGCAAATCAATCATTGCTACAAACAAATTACCAACATCTCCATGCTGTCTAGATGCAATATGTGTATTTTCAGATTTTTGTTTCGATAACTGAATTTTTTACAGTGGTTTGAAATCTGCTTTTCCATGCATGGACGGCTGCTAAACCTGCACGTCTGGCTTAGTCAGTTTGTGAAGCTACACATGAATTGTCACTGACTAATTAGCTCAGAGAGACAGAAATTGATCCTTAGTCTCAGAAGTTGTGAGTTCAAGCCTCAGCTGATGCAAAAGGCACATTTTGTTGCTAAATTCCTAAATGTCTTCCAATTCTGCCTAAAAATGCCCGGACCCGAGCCATCGCTGCACGGCTGGGTTTGGCATTACTGCACACTGTCACAATATAAAGGCCTATACAAAGATACTCACAGAGGCTTGGCCAAATTGTTTGCTGTGTGCGTTCTTCTTCCTGTTTAATTATATCACTGGACGAGTTGGTACACTAGTTTGATTAGATTTTGACTTAATCACTGTAATTCAATTTCTAAGTTGCTAATTGTCTGCTGTGTGCTTGTGGTTGGGGGGAAGGAGCACATGTAAGAACTCCACAGTAAAATCTGCAGAAGTGCATCTGTAGCTTTTCTCACATTGTTTTTTAAAGCAGGCAGCACAGATTATTCATAACGACAGCACCGTCATCGTGTGAGAGGAAGAACAAGCAGTTCATGTGGCACCTGTGTGAAGAGTCACAAAGCAGCAACTATGAATTATGAACTATGTCCAGCTTTGCTAAACATTCATTCATTTTTTATTTCTGTGTCGTGCCATATATTTGGCCCATCCCTCATGGGATTACAAGACACCACTTTTTACAAAACGTATATCTTCTGGTCTTGCATACAAAACATGTTGAAAAAGAAAAGGAAACACAGACAATACATAACTTTATATATATAACATAACTATCACGTATCTAAACATTATCTTGATAAAGAGCTTTTTCCTCTCATCCCAGGCTTTCTCCACATACCTGGCTAATTTATATGTTTCATATGTGAACAGCCAACTCAGTCTTTGTGCATTGTCCATATTCATAAAGTCAACGTCCATTCTGATCTTACTAAACAAAGCTTCACACAGTTCACAATACAAAGAACAGTAGAAAACAAAATGAAACTCATTTTCTATATCATTTAGACAACATATTGGACAAATCCGCCTTTCTTCTTCTGAATTAACATACCGTCCAGTTTCCACAGTCAAGGGTAAAATACCAGATCTCAGATGGGCACATAAAAATGCTCTACTTTTTAGACAAATTATATCCAGTATAATTCTCTGTACCATATTCAGTTTTTATCCTCGTAAACATGTTTAGGCCCAGAAATGGATCTTCCTTTAGGCAACATGAGCAGCCACCTACGGCGCCAACCAGAGGGGGAGCGGGGGCATTGAATCTGCGAGGTCTGGCACGAATACAATATATTAACTGACATATTATTTTAGTATTGTCATTTTGTTTGCAATGAACCCTGCGTTGAAGTTTAGCTCACTTAAGCACAGTTGTGTAATTTCAAACTAGGACCCTGCCATGATGCCATTGAAGTACTGTAGTGTGCTGCAGAACATTCAGCGCAGAGGCCTACCCTGACCACACAGCTCCTTCACAGGTTAATAACCCTTCAGTTTTTCATTGACACTGCACAGAAAGTCATCCCAACAAACTAAAACTCTCCATCACAGTCAATCTTTAGTTTTATCTCACTGTCATTTTGCCAGTCTACATGCTCAGGTCTAACTTTACGTTTAAAATCACTCGACGTAACAATAGTGACAACAAATATCTGCTACACTATTTTAGATATTATGTGTCACTATGATTAGTTTTTCTATTGTATTTTGTATATTCATCAAATTACAAGTAATGAATCTGAGTAAATAGTCACTGGGCTTCGTAAATAACTTGATAACGTGTGTTTTCTCTTTTTCCCTCTTCCGTCATCACTCCACTTGGCTCAGAATTATGTTTGGGATTTGGCACAGTTCATTTTATTATTATTTCATCATGTGAATAATGTGAGATAGTCAGGAAATGTACCATGAGCTTCCCCCTAGTGTCATCTGTTGACAGAGACAGCTGCAGCTGCTGCAGAGGTTACTGCAGACTGTTATGTGTTGAGATAAAGACATGCAATAACCCTGGAAAGTTAACAGTGCAAGAGCCTGTGTTAAATATCCTGGAACATAATGCTCGACAGCAGGTGTTTTCAGGCTTTGCAAATTTGTCTTTTGTGATACAACAGTATGATAAAAATCCAATATTATTATTAAAGTATTATGCAATATATGTTTTTTAATCTATATTTTAGATTTAATAATATTCATAAGTATGAATAAAGCATGAATGAAAAGCATTTATGCTGGAAAAGTTTTATAGTTTTGAAGCTTTGCAGTCAGTGACACTGAACCTGACTTATATGATTAAAACAGTAATTTGGCAGATTAAGATCTCGTTCAACAGTGTTGTGACACGTCATCTTAAATAAGCTTTTAATAGTGATTATTGATCTGGCTGCTCTAACAAAAGACATCATGTATTTTCTCTTGAAACACATATTCATCTATTTATTAATGTGTTGGCTTTAATGATGATGAAACAAACCCACAAAACTATATATACTTTTATTTCAGGTACAGGACACAATTACAGTTTGCAGCACAAGAAATTACAAGCAAATGTTATGTGACATTACTCATGAAATTAAAAGGTGAAGTGAAGAATGAATAATTCCAACTTCCTGTGTTAGGTCTGAAAGTCCTCACCTTAATTTCAGCTTTCTTACTCTTATTATCAAATGTTTAAAAAGGTTTCAACAATATAATTTTGAACCTTCTAGAAGTAAACAGTGCAGGAAATACAATGCACAATCATGCCTTATTGATGAATATGACAAAATGTCATAACTTTTTTGTTTTCCATTTCCAAATTTGAACCACAGCTTTGAACGGCAAGTTCTGTCATTTAATTCTGTTTAACATTAGATCCATTGAAATGAATATAAAGACTCAAATGGCAAAAGAAATGGACAGCACATGTTTAGGGAACCCAGATGGTCTTGTGAGAGTAATTGCATCATAAAGAGCATTACTGCTAAGAAATGTTGTGACATACAATTCAGATACAATTCTATATCAAAGTATAGTATTTGAAACACAAATAATTGATCAACCTGTATTTAAGCTGCAGTCATTATTTTTAGTAAATTTGTTGGCAGGATCTTGTACTTAACAAACAGTTTCAGTATATGAACCCTAACTATTTGTGTACCGAGTCCATACATCACTGGGTTGACAATAGGTGGAATGACAACAAAGTATAAAGACAGGAGGATCCGTGCCTCAATAGAAACATGACTCATCTTAAATCTAGTTTGGATAATTTCAAAAAGGGAACCGATAGTGTAGTTCAGCAAAGATAATAAATGTGGGATACATGTTTTCAGAGCGTTGCTTTGGGATGCTCTTGATAATTTCCTACACTCTCTTGAAATCTGTGCATAAGAGAAAACAATCATCGCTAACTGAGGCACAACCAAAAACAGAATTAACACAAGTCCCACAATACTTATGTGCGATGCATTTGAACATGAATTTTTGACCAGTTCCATGTTCACACAGTATAATTTCGGTATGACTTTCCCGCAGAAGCTCAGCTGTAAGGTTAGTGTGTAAAAACATCCAAACACAACGAGTGGGTATATACCTGCTAATGCAACAAGCTTGCCTGTCTTTGAATTAGACATGATGCTGTGGTAACGTAGTGGGTAGCAGATGGCAGCATATCTGTCGTATCCCATAACAGCTAAAATAAAAAACTCAGCACTGGCATATGTGTGAAGGAAATAGATTTGAGCCTTACACCACTTCACAGATATCTCATGAGTCTCAGATATGAGCACAGCCATAACTGCAGGAAGCAGTGCAGTGCTGCCATACATTTCATTGATGGATAACATGCAGATGAACACATTCATAGGTTGATGCAACTCTTTGTTTTGGTGTACGACAGTAATGAGCAGTGAATTCAAAATGATAGTAATGCAATACAGCAGAAGGAATACAGCAAACAGCCCATGTTTGTAGTTTTCCATGGCAGCGAATGCAGTCATTGTGAATGTTAGCACTGTTGTGTTCATGTTACAATTCAGTTCTGAAAAGGAAGACATTTACATGTTTAAACACAGTTGTACCTGCCAAAAGATCATTTAATTATGACATAATATATGATAGGGTCAGGAAAACCATTTGAATATTGTTGATAATTGTACCAAACATCAGCCAGAATTTACATCAAACGTAAGTCTCTAAGAGTCTAAGCTGCAGGCAAACATTTCATGTGATTAGCACAGAGACTCTTGAGTCTACAGTTACCTTCGTGATTGTCCTCTCCATGCAGCGAGTGCAGTGTGTCACTGCAGGTGTCCTTTTAACGTCGCTCAGGGTGGACCAGTGGTGTGTTTTTCATGAATGGCTTTCTTGTTACCACGGTTACCAAACTTTGTTACTTCCTCTGAACTGCTTTACACCATCAAACAAAGCACACAGACACTTTTGCAAAGGCTAAACATGGCACATGTGCAGTTCAGATGGTATATATCATTCAGAAGTCCCTTTACTGCTTCACATTGACTGACGTTCACCTTGCATTATACTTAACATGGAATGGTATCGTATTCATTCTGACATGAGGCTTTAAAAATCCCTCAGTGCATCATGTAGCTTTCTGAACTTTGGATTTAAATGAAACAGTTTGACGATAGCAGCTATTCTGAGTTTTGGTATTATCAAAAAAAAACAAACCCCGTGTACAGTAGTCCACCTAACCTGTGTTTGCGTACATGTGCTAATCAGTCACTACTTGGTGCCTGTAATAGTGTTCTGATTTTACCAGAGGTGAAATACCAATTTCCATGTTTAATTCAAGGCAAAACCAAACAGAAACACATCAACTGAACCTCAATCAGCCAGCTGGAGAGTGGCCCCAAGTTTTCCTTAAGTAGCAGTACCCAAAACTGACCTCAGACCTGGACAATAGTGACTCGAAAACTTTTCAAGTTTTGATACTTTCTACAAAATATGGTGTCAGTTTCTCTGTGATAGTACTACATGTAGATTGTAGCGTCCATGTTGTTTTCACGTTACAAGTCAAAGCTCATAAAGACAACCATCGGAGGAGCATGTAAATGCACCATTGGCCTTGGTGAATGGAGGTCTCAGCAGTACCTTACAATAACATCAAGCGGGCAAGTATGAAAAGTCGGGCTAACCTGGAACATACTGGACACTAAAAAGAGTCGTTAAAAATATTTCTTTGTTCATTTTTGTCCACTTCTACTGGAAAGGAATCCAGAATGGCCAAACTTTAAGTGAGGAGGCTGTGCTTTCTACAAAACATGTCAAAGCACACATAGGACACAATCAGTGCAGCCTCTTTATCCAGTCACTCATGGGAAAGGGTAGCATCAGAGGTTACTAGAGGAAAACTAGTTTTCTAACCTTTATTTAACCAGGTGAAGTCCCACTGAGATTAAAAATCTCTTTTGCGAGGGAGACCTGGCCAGGACAGGCAGCAACAATACACAATAAAAGCAACAATACAGGAAATTAAACATAAAAACAATCTCAAGAATACACATCATTAAGCATTTATGCATCAAAACACTGACAGTGTAAGGATTCAGACTCTATTTCTTTCATTTTAGATTTAAAAGCAGTCAAAGTAATAAGAATATGAAGTTTCAACACATTCTGCAGTGTGTTCCATGACGAAGGAGCAGAATGCTTGAAAGCCCTTTTACTATGATCGGTGCGTGCAAATGGCACATTAATCAGGAAGAGGTCTTGAGAACGCAAAAAGTACTGCCCAACTTTCTGCGCAATAAATATACACAGATAATGTGCGAGCAGACCAAGAATAGCCTTATAAATGAACGTGTGCCAATGGCGCATCCTACGCAGGGCCAGCACAGACCACCCTACCCTGGAGTACAACTCACAGTGGTGAGTGAGGGGTTTGCAGTTCGTAATGAGCCTCAAGGAGGCATGGTAGGCTGCATCAACCGTCTGAAGACATTGTGCAGAGGCATGCATATATAACAGATCACCATAGTCCAGTACAGGTAACAAAGTGGCAGCAACAAGACGGCTTTTCACATTAAAAGAAAAACACATCTTGTTGTGAAAATAAAACCCCAACTTTAACCTCAGCTTCTTCACCAAGCACATCACATGTGACTTAAAAGTGAGGGAGTCATCGATCAAGATGCCCAGGTATTCATACGAATTTACAACCTCTATGATGTTACCATCAAGAGGGACCACTGAAGGAACATTTAGTGGCCCATTTCTGGCATTGTTGAACAGCATGAGTTTCGACTTGTCTGCGTTGAGAACAAGTTTCAAATCAAGTAAGATATGTTGAACCACATTAAAAACATTTTGCAAAGATTCAATGGCCTGTACAAGAGTTGACGCACAAGTTTGAAGGCGTTGCACAGCTGCTATATCCACAAAAGCACCACGGATGGTGATGAAACTGAATTCACCCCTTGATGCCATTTAGGATTCAGATCACAAGGAGCTGCCCCAGAACTGGTAACTGGCTTATCTGTCCAGTCAGCCGAGACAAGGCAGTGGTGTTGTGTTTAAGTGACTGTACGCTACGAATGTGACTGCTCGACTGTCATGCCTGACTGTGTGGCAGAGAAGGACAGTGTGATTTCATGTTTATTTATTATGTGTAACAGCACTTTGCAGTCCTTAACATCTTGTGTTCAAAATCTCTTATTTTTTGTACTTGTTTTACTCTAATTTCTCCTAAATGCTGCGATTTCCCTTTAATTTCAAACATCTCTGTGTGACTAATCACATTAATCAATAAATAATCCATAATAATGCAGAATTTAAATGCTTTAAAATGTACTGTTTTTCACCAGTGATGCAAGCCACAGGTGGATAAACACACTCATTAGAGGTCATTAGTCCACTTGGTGTTTTCATTCCTCTAGACAGCAATTAGAAGTCACGCCATTATTTTGCCACAGGTCAGGTGAGACCTCTTTGGACAGCACCTTGAGAATAGAGTCAGGGGATGAGAGGAAAACGGTAATGACTTCCCTTCGGAGAAAAGCTGATGTAACACTGATGAAACTGTGTCCGAGGTGTCGTGACCTCTGTGCTAATGCAAAGTGCAGCAATAATACGTTCAGGCATTTATTTCAGATGATCGTACGTTCAGCTGAACTTTGGTGATGACGAATTTATTTCATTTACAATTAAACAAGACAGCCATGTTTTCCTAGTTGTTTTATTTGGTTTCTGGTTTGTGACAAGCTTCAGCTTTATTTCTAACAGCATGTATAAGGCTAGGAAAGCTATTTATTTCCTATGAAATGAAACAAATCCTTTGTGATGAGAAATAGGGGCAGTTACAGAGGGCAAAGTTGAAATAAATAAACTATGTCCTAGAAGGGGATGGGAAAGCTTCGCAAGGTAACCAGTCACACGTTGTTAACTATAGACTAGTGTTTTGGATGTGATACACAACTCCATTCAGATGCAGCTCCATCACTTAGCTGGTGACCAGTGACAGACACAACATTAGTGGAAGCAGTGGTAATCTGGATTTGGTTTTATATAAGATTTATCTGCCCACACGTGGCAGTGTAGGAGGTGTCTTTAATTCTTGGTGTGTTTGTTGTGTTCAGTGTGATTCTACCGAATGATACTGTATATTCCAGTGTCTCACCACTGAGGAAGTAACTGCTGCTCAAAATGTGACTTCTATTATAACTTAGTGGGTGGAATCTACTCAAATGCATGAATGTTCTGATGGTAAACTTAAGCCCCTCAAACAAGGCCTCAGCTAATCCCTGGTTTAAGGTCACAGTCCTAAAGTTGGGCAACTCAAGAGGCCAATGTTGCAATGCAAGGTGCTCATAGGTCGTGTTCTCACCCTTTGCACGCACAGCTTGCCAGTACCAGGAGTTATACCACAGAGGCGGTGGCCTTTGTATTATGGGGGCCTAGCAGGGTTGAACATCCAGGGTGCTGGCGATGGCGGCTAGAGGGAGCCTCTGAGTGAGTCATTCAAAAACCCTGATGAGCTGTCACATGTCTTACCTGAACCCCTGAAGCGCTGTCTTTTAAAGAACGGGGGAATTGTAGGCTATTCGCATGGCATGCTCTTTACATGCCACCTATAGCTACAGCTAATGTTTCTTTCTTATTTCGCAGGCCTATCATACTAATAAACTTACCAGGAATCCCCATTTCCAGAGAAATTCTTCTCCAGGCCTCTCTTTTCTTGTTGAGGTCGTGGTATTCCCTGGAAGTAATATCATAAACTATGGGGTAGCTGGAGACGGTTAATATGAGTCTCTCCTCCATCTTACAGTCGGATCTTTAAATTTTTCCATGCCCCTGCGTTCTACTGTAAATCATTGGCTCTACATGGAAAGGTCTGCATCAAACGGGGTCGAAGTTCAACAAAACTGTCGCGACGAAACACCGGTGAAGCCCATAACATGACGCTGAAGTCGAAAAGCACCCCGACGTCAGCGTTAACTCCAGCTTCCATAGGAAAACAATGGCACAGCAGGCATCAAGAGATTTTTAACAATGGTCATGTGCAAGCGCCTTTACTGTCACATGGAAACTCTGTTAGTTTCACCCCTTATTTGTTACACCTTTTGCTTGAGAGCAGCTTGTCTTAGATGTCCCTGTGGACGCCCAGACCCCTGACAACACTGCCTCCTGGGTCACCTATACCTCCACAACAAACCAGTTATAATTTGTGGGACAGATACACAAAAGCTTTATTGAGACAATGAAAACACCACGCAAAATAACTTACAACACAGCATAACATGTGTGATGCAATAGTGAGTAAGCGAATTTCTGTGATTCAAAAGGCTGCTAAAAAACATTAAAACATCCTGTCTGAAACTGAGGTGACTCAGTTTTAAGGAATGTGCCAAGGCCTTGAGCTTTTTCCTAAATGAGCTCGCCAAAATCAGAACAATGACATTAAAATCAATTAATTAAATTTACAATAATTTTTTAAAAAGGTGTGGATTGATCCTGTTTGGAAATGTTTCATATACTGACCCTGGAATTTAAACCCTAATGCTGTTTACAAAATGTTCTCCTTCACACATGTGCCCTCCTCTACAGAAATAGCTGCATTAGTGACAATTTGTGGGAAAATGCCTTCTTCGATGTTTAACAGCTGGCCTCGGTGCTTATGTCCTCAGTCTCAGCAATGAGGGTTAAGCATGCTCATGGGTTTTAAATCAGCTGTAAAACAAGCAGCTTCTTGGGAATGTGTGTCTCTTGTCTCATGACAACACTCGGTCACGAGTTTGGCCGAGTGCTGCAGGTTTCTTAAATGTGATTATGAAAAGCATGTTCTCTCTAGAATTCTTATAATTCTATAATATAAAACACAGTGACCAGTATGCTGCTTCAAATTATCTTCACTCCTCCCCTCTGACCAAAATACAAACAGACCTGGGCCTAAGCCTCATTCTGGAGCAACAGTATCACTCGCAAGAATGTCTTGTTATCGTGTGGTTGTTTTGGCGCTCTTTGTTGTCTTACTGCTTAATGGTAAGTCTTGATAAAATATCTTGCACGTTTTTGTGGCTTTAATCTGTGTATTTGTATGCTTCCAGAGAGTATAGATTATGGATTATAGTCTTTTAACAGCTAAACTATTTAATATTAAAAGGATGGTTTGGATTTTTTTAAGTGGGTGTGGATGGGGTATTCATCCGTGGTCAGTGGATTACATACAGTAGATGACCGTTGGCACGCCCCCAGTTTGGAGAAGCAGCAAGAGCGCCTTCATGGAAGCTAAGCAATGTGCTTATGTGGAGCGCTACCTAAAAAAAGTCCCACCTAATAAATCTTACAACAGTCTAAGTGTACGCTACATAGAGAGTATTTTCACTGCTTTACCTTTCCGTCAGACAGCCTGTTCGAGTGGGGAGGATGTGAACGGCTTCAGTTCCCCATTTTTACTCCTGTTAAGGCCACCAGACTCCATCGACAAAACACTAATTTTGGCTCACTGAGCGCAGGAGCTGCTGCCTCTACCGCTGCCTTGATCGGTTAGTTCATTGTGTGACTTTGGCAAATCTGAACTTAACGCTTTTACCGCCAAAGACACACAACAACACAAACAAAAAATTGATCGAGGCAGTTCAGTGATGTTAAACTACTGTTTTTGTCAATGGAGTCTGGCTTTGAAGAGAGCAATATATCGGCTTCATTTCTCAACTGGAAATCACTGTCTGATGGTAAAGTAAAGCAGTGAAAATATTATAAATATAGTGTACACTTAAACTGAAATTGGAACTTTTTTAGGTGGCTAAAATACATTTTGCTGCTGTCCCCATTGCTTAGCTTCCTTGTCAAACTCCAGCCTGCTTCTCTAAACTGGGGGGTGTTCTAACATCTAATGACATCTACTGTATGTAACACACTGTGGATAAGTACCTCATATAGCTCCACTTCAAAAGATCCAAATGTTCCCTTACAATGATTTCCATCATTGCAGTTGTGGAGAATGAGGCGGCATCCTTCCCTTGGTCGTGCCCCAGTCTGAAGGGAGTGTGTAGAAAGGTTTGCCTCCCAACAGAGCTGTTCTTTGGACCTCTGGGCTGTGGAAAAGGCTTTCTGTAAGTTTTAAGCTCAGATATGTGAATGTATGCTGTATATTTATTTGCTGATAAACTGTAATGCATTGTTTTTGTTTACTCCCAGGTGCTGTGTGTCTCATTTTCTATGAGAGCTGAACGCACAGAGATGAGAATGCATGTCCAGTCCGTCATTGCAGTCCTGAACAATGTCATCCAGCCATGCCAGAAGACCAAGCACCACAGAAGCTGAGACGGATGAAAGACACTGTTGTGGTGGACCATATTTAGCTACTCTGATGTAACTTGAAAGACTTTGGAAAGTTTAATTAACTGCTTGTAGTTTTTAAATGCAGCTGAAATGGCTGAGGTAGAGTAAAAATTACATGAAACGTCCTTCATTGTTTTGTATTTTTTATATTTAACTTTGGATTACTTGTCAGAATAATATATGCTAAACATGCTGTTGAGCAGAAAGGCTGCCACCTGCATGGCAAATCTCATATTCATGTCAAGAGTTGCCCTGACTTAATTAGCTGCATGTTTTTATCTGAGGAGGAACGCAAAGACCCTGCAGTTGAGGATGTAAAATGGACAATAGGCCTCATAGAGCAACATTCTCTTAAATTGCTCTTATATATTTTCTCTCTTAAGAGAAAAAATAAGATAAGTCAACTCCAGATGCACATAAAGTTCTTAACTGCCTACATCTGCTCTTACCCAGGTTTGGCAAATCCACTCCATCATAAGTAACTATTAGCATAGGCAACACCCCCTAAGCACTATATAAGGGCAGATGTGGTGCTGTGTGCAAAGTTTCTGGCACATGCCGAAAAAGTAGGGACGCTACCAGAGTGTATTCCTAGCATTACAGGGAAAATAAATAAATAAATAAATAAAATAACTAACAGAAATGGCAAAACATTTGTGATACTGTAAATGCTCTCAGCAGCAGCGGTACAGGGAATTTTTTGCATGAAAAAAAGGCTAATTTAAACAATGATCAAAATAGTTGCGAATTAATTTTAAATCAATTGACTAACAGTTTCAGCTGCAATTGTATATTTTCAACTGTATATCTTAACTGTATATTTTCATATTATTTGTGTGCAGAACTTGTATAGGTACTAAGTGATTAAATAAATTAAGTGGAGTAAAAGATACAATATTTCCCTCTGAAGTGTAATGGAATAGAGGTAGAAAGTTGCATGAGATTAGAATACTGTTAAAAATAATAAATAAGGTAAAAGTACCTCAAATTTGTACTTGAATACAGCACTTGAGTAAATGTGCTTAATGACATCCCACCACTGGTCAGCAGATGCACAGTAACTGAGATTACAGTAGTTGGGACCAATGGACCAAGAATAGCAGTATTTCTTTGGCCCACAAGTTTAATAATTGAGACGGTTTATTGTTTATTGTAAGTGGATCCCCATTAGTCATCACCATATTGAAGACTATTCTTCCTGGGGTCCACATAGAAACACAAACTAACACCAAAAAAAAAAAAAACATGTGCGCAGTTCAGTCAGAGCAGTTAACAAAAAACCCCTCAGTGTATATCATTCACTTGTTCAGAAAACACAAGGAAAATAAAATACAGTCTTAATTATAGCTGCTGCGCAGCGATGGGTCGGGTCCGGGCCTTTTTAGGCAATTCTGAGCAACAAGCAGAAGAACTGGAAGACATTTAGGAATTTAGCAACACAATGTGCCTTTTGCATCAGCTGAGGCTTGAACTCACAACCTCTGAGACTAAGGATCAATTTCTATTTCACTGAGCTAATTAGTCAGTGACAATTCATGTGTAGCTTCACAAACTGACTAAGCCAGACGTGCAGGTTTAGCAGCCGTCCATGCATGGAAAAGCAGATTTCAAACCACTGTAAAAAATTCAGTTATTAAGACAAAAATCTGAAAATACACATATTGCATCTAGACAGCATGGAGATGTTGGTAATTTGTTTGTAACAATGATTGATTTGCTCCATAAGTGAAAAACTGATGTTTAAATTGTCATTTTTACATTGACTCCAATTGTTCACATTAGAGCAAAATTCAAAATGCTGTCAAAAATTCAGTTTTTGAGATAAAACTCTGAAATTTGCCACACATCATCTACCATGACTCTAGAATTTTGTCTTTTTTTCATGAACATTGAAGATTTATTTAGCAAGAATTTGCATGTATATGTTTACAGTACCGTTTACAGTCAAACATTTTGATGCACTGTAGGCTCAATTTTTGATAAATCAAAAATCTGAGAAACATAGTTTGTGTAGGACAGTCTGAAGATGCTCTGTAGCAAGTTTGGTGTCAACTGAGCAAAAATTGTGGGAGGAGATAGGTTTAAGAAGTTTTACAGTTTTTGAAAAAAACAGAGTGATGAACTTCATAATTTTTAACAGGTTTAAATGTACAAAAGTTTCTTCAGTATTGGGGCTACAGTTTGATGAAAGTTGTGAAGTTGTAGCACGTATGGTTGATTTGTTATGAAGTTTCAAAGTTTTGAACTTTAGACGCTTGCTGTAGCGCCACCATCAGGACTATTGGCTTGAGTTTACAGCTGAGGATATCTGGCATGAGACTGGACCTTTGTGCAAAGTTTGGTGAGTTTTCACCCATGGGAAGTATGATTTCCTCAGAAGAAGAAGAAGAAGAAGAAGAAGAAGAAGAAGAAGAAGAAGAAGACTTAGGTTTACAAAAAACAGGAGGTATACGGTCACTGACTCAATTTGAATGCACAAGCACGACAAGGTTTGATCCAACAAACAGGCAAGAGTCAGAACCAAGAGATCAATCAGAAAGAGCAAACTTAACCGACAGGGGTGAGGCAGGGAATCAGAGTCCAGGTAGTCAGGCGTAGAGTCAGAATCCAGGGAATCAGGCAGAGCGACAATCTTCAGGTGATAAGGTAAGGGCTGGAATGCTAGCAAAAAACTAAGACAATATGGCAAAGGACAAGGGGAAATGGGCTAGTGTATATACTGAGGAGCTGATGAAGGAGTAGAGTGCAGGTGAGGAGATGGGCCTGGAGCGTCAGGTGAAGGGAATGAATGAAGGCCAGACATGGGGGAATGGCAGGATCTGGAATGACAGGAGAAACTACTGAGTGAATACTGAACACAGATCAGGAAGGATTCATGACAATAATCCAGTCATTATAATCACTCTAAAACATAATAAGGTAAATTATATGACATTCATGCATTTGTTTCTGTTCCTAAAATCTAAAACTTATTTTTCCTCGCATTGGACAAAAAATTAGAGACTGTGAAAATGTTTTCTCTTATCTTGGTAAAAGGACTCTCGACCACTCATAAAATGTTCTCTTACCTAAGATATGAGCAAAAATAAGGAACACCAGTGAGTCCTAGGAGTCCTAACAAAATAAGAACAAAATTGTGGATATGAAAGGAAAAAATCAGATAAAATTTGTTTGTATATTGCTTCTTACACAAGGTCCATTGAGTGCACAGAGAACACTACAATACCTGCAAAAGGACCAGTGGTTGGTCCTAGGATTCACCATCAATTCATAATCTTAGATTATATAAGTCTCAAATCAGATGATTTCACTCTGAATTTCACTTTGCAATCTTTTCACTTATTCTCCATTATACAATCTATCAAAAAAAAAAGTGAAAATAACAAAGTGAAGAAGACTCGTGCATTTTGCTCAAGTCTGCCCTCCATCTGACCTCAACTACAACAGCAAAACAAGCACGTGACACATGGACACAGCTTAAGTAGAAACAGCAACGTTAACCACTGCTTGCCATCTTAACTGCCAGCCTGGATGTGTCTGTGTTGTGCATCACATGCTGCTCTCACTGCATTTGCAAAAGAGTCAATAAGAGATTTTGATGAAAGCGGCCCTAACCATCTGTGTGATGACGCATATTGTTAAAGATAGTTCCAGCTGAAGGCTAGAAAAGGATTGCAGACAAGACCCGAAGGGAGAAAGAAAAATAATTGTGAGTTTGAGGAGTTGACATTTAATTTCTATTTGTTTTACATAATTGCATATTTTTTACTTCATTAACCTAAATGCATATTTATAATACACACAACAAACATTGCTGCAGGTTAAGACTTTAATCCTCCTTTTCATTTGTTTGGCATTGTGCACCATATCTTGCTGTTTGCTGGAAAATTAATTACTTGACATAAAGTGCAGGTGTTACTTTTTTCCCATTCTGTCTACATGATCATGTTTTTATCATTTAGTGACATGATTATGTGCTGGTACAGTGGGACCGTGTGGGTCAGGGTCTTTACAACCAGCTTTGGGAGCCAGGGTCTACGGCAGCTGACTCTCAGGTGAGGTAATTATAACTCCCAAAGGCAAACAGCTCCTCACTGGAACGTTTGGGAACAGGAAAAATGTGGGCGATTTGAACAGTCAGTCAAAGGTTTGGACTTTTATCTCTTGAAAAAAAACGTGTAAAAAGGCAGACCTTATTCCCACAAAATCATTTAAGCTGACAGATGAATGGTTTCTGAACATTCATTCATTTTCTATGTGCGAGTGTCTACACTCAGGGTTACTGGAGGGTTTGATGATATACAGTAAATGCTTATAGTGGTGCAGTGGTTAGCACTGTCGCCTCACAGCAAGAGGGTTCCTGGTTCAATCCCTTCTGTGCAGAGTTTGCATGTTCTCCCCGTGTCAGCGTGGGTTTCCTCCAGGTGCTCCAGCTTCCTCCCACAGTCCAAAGACATGCAGGTTAACTGGTGACTCTAAATTGTCCGTAGGTGTGAATGTGAGTGTGAATGGTTGTCTGTCTCTATGGGTCAGCCCTGTGATAGTCTGGTGACCTGTCCAGGGTGAACCCTGCCTCTCACCCAGTGTCAGCTGGGATAGGCTCCAGCCCCAATGATGTCATTAGTGAAGTCGTTAAGCCTCCAAGAACCAAAGTTAAACGTAGGACAGGAATCCGTCACCCTCCTGACCTCCACACTCACATCTGGAGATGTAAAGACCCCACTAACCCATATCTATGATGTTGATAACCACTACTTATGCCCAATAATGAGTAATAATTTGAAATGGGTGTGTGATGCCCAGTCAGACACCACAGAGCCAAGGCTGTGGCATCACCTCATCCATAGGCAATACCTCTGAGCTCATAGCTGGTGGTGAGCCTATAGTGGCAGAACAGTGCTGGAGAGATTCGGAGCTTCAGAGCTCTCTAGTGTCCTTAGTGGGAGCTGTCTCTGTCTGTGAAAACGCCCCTTGAGCCAGGGTTAACTGGGAAAAAAGTGAGGCTTGTTTGGTGGGTCAGTGGAGCTCGGGGAGCATTCCTAGTCTTATTAGGGGAAAAGGGGGACTTAAAATCTTAAGAATATAATTCGGAAGTGAAGACTCTCAGAGGCAGAGCTGGGAGGAAGTGTTGGACAAGGTGGAAACCACATTTTCAACCACAATGAAAATGGTTGGTGAAGTGAAGAGACACACAGACACACACACACGCATACAGGCTACATATAGTTTATTCATTATTTTCCACACTTTAATTTATCCAATTGTTTTGCTGATAATCAACCGATTGAAAGATATTGAATCTGATGTAGTATTAAATGTACAATATTCCCTCTGAGATACGGTAGAGGTCAAAATAATTTCATAATCAACATAATAACACTTGAAAGTTCCCTTGAGTGGGTTTTACCTGTTAGCTTCTGGTTTCATGTGTAAAGGCGCCCTCTGGTGGACATCATTAGGAACTACAAGCAGAGCAGCCGATACAAATACACACATTAAAACATGTTTACAGTTTTTCTCCATTAATTTTACCATTTTAATTTAAATGTGTTATTTAATATACCAACTCACCCCTTTTCTTTTAACCTATTGTATATTTTGAAATTTTTAACCCCTTTATAACAATCTGTTTTTATTTTTTTAATTACTGTTTAATTCAATTCCCCATTGCAAGGAGTAAAAGTCTAGTGAGGGAGCTCTTAATCCCTTTATTCCATTACACCAGTCACTTTGAAAGATATAGTTTTTCTATTTTTATATTTTTTTAAAGGTTATCTAATTAATGTAATACCTGTTTTTCTGTAGCTCACTAAAAACCTTTATCTTAATCTTTTTTCACATTTTGTGTTTTTTAAATCCTTAGTCCCTTCAGTTTATTCATGTCACATAAACACAGTCAAGTTAAAATATATTATAAACACGTGTTATTTTGTTAATTAAGTTAATTTAATTTATGCCTTTATTTTTTAATACTAAATCCCTTTATCTTAATATATATTATTAGATTCTTTTTGTGTATTATAAATTATTTTTAGGATTTCTATCAGGGGCCCAATCTCTTGCACCTGACATACCCACAGGAAATATGCTTGTGTGACCTGTGTATGCTGATCTGCAGATTGGGGCCTGAATGATTGGAATCTGTTCATCTGAATGCAGTGAAACCGGTCTGTCTCTGTCTGCGTCTGTTTCCACGACATGGAACCTGAAGTCTTTGGCATGTGAAATCTTTTTGCATATTTCATGTTATGGCTCTATTATGACTATTATTATTACAGACTTTTTATAGTTACTTTAATCACTTCATGTGGGCTCCATTAGATTTTCATTTGCTATTTCAGACTCATCACAGCCACAGGTGGTCGACCATGAGCCACAGAAAACCAGCCTGTGCCTGGTTCTCTGTGAGAAGAGCATGAACCCTGCAGGGCACTCAGTTCACTGCTGTTTGTCCATGTGGCCGCAGGTGGCGCTGTGGGCTCAGCATGCTGGTGAGTCAACCTGCCGTCACAACACAAAGAAGACACAGGGAGCAAGAAGCAATAACAAACAAACCTAGCAGCAGGAAGCTAACGCAACTCTGGGAAACCGAGCACAAAGGCAAAGTGTGTTCCTCACGGCGCACAAACACATTGTTATCACAGTTTATATGCTTCTATATTCCTATCGCATAATGAATATCGTATGTGTCACGTAACTGGTATCTAACACATCTGCTAACACTAGCCAAACGTCAGCTAACGTTAATCCTCCCCGTCTTTGTCGTTTTCTTGTGGAATTACAGGATTGTCGAGAAAGTAGCTAGACGTCGTAAAGAAAAACAAACTCAATCGTTGTAACACGACGACATGTGAGAAACTCAACTGAGACGCCTGGAATAACTTGACGTTGGATTACAACCGTCACGGTACCGATACTAGCAGGATACTAAGGTATGTAACGTTAGCTAACTACACACAATAACACCAACGTTACCCCAATGACTTCTGATGCTTTTTTTTTTTTTTTTTTACATTTGTTTTCGTTGTTGAGTGAAACACAGCGGATTTAATAACTAAGCCGAATGTTAATGGCGGTCCAACGGGTCTGACTGTTTTAACCTCACTAATTATAGGCTAGCTAATCGTCTGGAAGGAGTGACAGCAGCATCTATTATTGTTGTTTCACAGGACGTGATGAGAAAACATTAGCTAAACACACAACCAACCAACAGGTTTAGGATTGAGACGAATGCAGCACAACAACAGAGGGTTCATTCTCCATTAACTTTCTGTGTGCAGCTAAAATAACTGAAGGTGTTGACTTTGATACACAGACAGTAGCTTTCAGTGGGGGTTTATGGTGGTACAATCAGGAGGCAGCACTTTGGGTTAATTGCTATGTAGTGCCATAAAACAGCCCACATACAGTACAGAAAAGGCCCAAGGACACGTGAACATGTCCATAATTGCATTGCACTTACTTTTACCTTATCCTAATGCAATCTGCCTCCCAAACCTAGTCAAACACAAATAAGTTAGTTACCAGCATTCAACAGAGCAGCCAGTGTTAACCTGAGCCAGGGCTTTCTGTTTATAGCAACATAAGGGCCTCCAAATGTAAATTGTGTTTTGATCATGCTTTGCAATATTCAAAGTCAAGTTTCCAAAGCACTGTCATCATACTTTTTGAGCGTTCATCAATGTGGACAGTCTTTAGGTCTGGTCCAACCCAACCATCGATTCCCCTAAGACCTCTTTATTTTTTTTATTTTTTTATTATTTTTTTTTACTTTATTTTTTTCAGGATTTTAAGTACAGTGGAAAAAAGCAACAACAAAAAATAGAGAACAGAACATGAGGTCTTGGCAAATATAAGCACATCAGAAACAGGTACAGGTTATTATAGAGAAATTTCACAGTTTAGTCCCACAACAAATAAAATAATAAAAAATTAAAAGAAAAAATCCCTAATCAGTGTTGTTTTCCTGCAGGTAACAATCCCATTTTCTCCAATAGTTTCCCCCCTTATCTTTCTGTAGAAAGATAAAGTCATCTTTTCCATGGAGCGTATAGAACTGACTACATTTATAAAAACATCCATAGAGGGAGGAGTTGTCTGAAGCCAACATTTGGTGACAGCCTTTTTATATGCGACAAGGAAAATCTTCAAGAGATAAGTATCTCCCTTAGATAGGCCTTTGGGAGTAACACCTAGATACAAAACTGCAAAAGACTCAACACTGTTAAGACCCAGGACCTTGGATAGTAATCGTCCTGTCTTTTCCCAAAAAGGTCTGATCCGTGGACACAACCAAAATACATGGGCATGGTCCGCTTGCGTTGATCCGCACTCCCTCCAACAGGGGAGCTGTGTCCCAGTCCACTTGGATTTCTGCTTTGGTGTTATAAAAAAGCGTATCAAACTCTTCAATCCAAAATCTCTCCATGTCAATGAATTAGTAGTTGAGCATTGAGTTTCCCACGCATGTGTCCACTCCTCCACAGTTATTTCCATCCCTAGCTCCTTTTCCCAGCGCTGTCGCACATAGTCTGTAGAATTTTTGTTCATAGAAGTAATAACTTTATAAAATTTGCCTGTAACCCCTCTAATATTTTCATACTTATATGCATCAATAAAAATCTGAATACCCTAAGACCTCTTGACAAGGCAGGAGAGTATTGCTGAACTACTGAACTGAGTTGTAGTTTATTAAGAGTATAAATTACCAACAGTTATTTTGCCTGGATTTGTAAACAGAATTCCCAGTGCAGTTGTAGCATTAAAACCCGACAATAATGTGGGAACTTAATTTAATTAAATTTCTGTGCTTGTCAATCCACATCAAGGCAGTTGGCAGTTGAAATGTGAATTTCACATATCCTTCTTATTACACACAACACACACATGCAATCATGTAGAGGGATAGCGCAGGGTCAGCCAAAATACGGCACCCCTGGAGCAGTTTGGGACTGGGGAGCTAAAGATTTAAAGGGGTAATATTAATGTATTGTTAACAACACAAATGACATTCACAAAGAATCCTGCCAGGAAAGAAAACTGAATATAACAAACTAATAATGAGGTAATTCTCTAAATACTTCATTTTAAGAGTAAGCCATAAGATGTTAGCGCCAAGAAAAACAAATAGATTGACTTTTCAACAAGACAGTACAGGCACTTAATTGATATTTTAGAACAAGTGCCAATAACTACATGAAGGGGATCTCTTGCAGAGATTATTGATAAAAAATTCTCAGAACACAGTGCTGACTGCGGTTAAAGGTCAATACAATGCACTTTGTGTTTTATGCAAAATACGCCCATTTATTTGTAAAATCATGGTCTTGAGAGGACATTCGTATTCTCACAGTGTAACAGAATCACAGTCGCGTACTTGGCTTAGTTTGCTCTGCCACTCCATGACAATACATGTTAATGCATGCTGGAGAGCCAGTTTGCACTTCCTTGTTTGCATAACCATGTGCATATTTACAAGGTTTTACCACCTGAATTGTGTGTTTGCATTAGTATGTTAATGAAAGGCTGTAATCAAGCTGCTAGATGAGCTTCAATCTGAGTTATTTGCTGCTGGTTGTGACTGATTACTCTCGATTATGATGCGTTACTGTCGTATCTTTTTCCCAGTTTAGTTCAACTGTAAGCGACCAAGGATGTCTCACCTTGGTGTGTGGTGCACGGGAGCTCGATTGAGTGTCCTTGTAGTGGTTCTTTGCAGCGTTCTGGTTCCCTCCCCCACACATGCCTATATCTATGCTGTAAGTACTCTGTTAGATTTAGCCACAAATATGATTCCTCAAATTCTCCTGTTCTTATGTATATGTTGTTTTTGCAGCACTATAGCAATATGACCTCGATGTTGTTTGAGGACCTGCCTGCCTTGTTTGGTGCCCCTCTTCCTAAAGATGGACTAATGGTGAGAACAGAGTATTGGAGAAAGGGTGGATGCAGAAAAACATAGGTCACAGTCCTTTATAATGACGTTTTTGTTTTTTGGTTTTTTTGTCTTTGTCCGAAAGGGAGTTTTGGCGGTGTCCCGTCCGCTTAATGGCTGTACACCAATAGCCCCTCCTCTTCCACTGCCCTCATCTTATGATGCCAACACCACCAAATTCATCGTCCTCATCAGACGCTACGACTGCAATTTTGATATAAAGGCCAGTAATGTTTAAGCGACAGTGAAAACGTTGTAGTGTCTGTGAAGCAAACTGGTCTAATGTGAGAAACTGATTTTCAGGTCTTGCACGCACAGCAAGCTGGATACAGTGCTGCAATCATTCACAACATGTACTCAGACACTCTGCTCAATATGAACTACAGCAACGGTAATTCTCTTTTATTGAATGTCCAGAATTTCAAACTTTACATATTCACACTATCTTACTAAAATGGCTAAAAATGTCTTTATGTTACAGAAACGATTGCAGAAGAAATTGAGATCCCTTCTGTATTCACCAGCTACTATGCTTCCCAAATTCTCAAGAATTTCATAATTCCAGAACAAGGGTAAGTACACCCATTATTAAACAGGAATCTATACCAAACCAAACTGTAACAGTGAGCATTACATGTGCACAGACCCAATACATACTGATCTTTTCAGTGCTAGTGCTTACGGTAATGTTGGTATCTGCAGGGCCTACGTGATCCTAAAGCCGGAGTTTGCTTTTCCACTCTCATATTACCTTATCCCCTTCACTGGAGTAGTTGGCATGATCATTCTTGTGATGGGTGTCGTCTTGGTAAGTATGCATATAATGTGATGCCTCCCTGGGTGTTTATTCAGTATGTAGCACAGTCTTTTGGGTTACAGTTTTCAAGTCTACTATTGTTCGAATGAAAGAGAAATAGTGCAATCATACAATGTATTTCCTCTGTCATCCTGGTTCCAAAGATAGACTGTTTGGACCATGGATAGCAAAGACGAGTAGTTGGTGAATAGTGACCTAAAACTCGAGGCAGCTAATTTCCCTCTTGAGATCCTTTTTTTTTTTTTTGTAAAGATATTTTTTGGGCATTTTTAAGCCTTTAATTGATAGGACAGACAAGTGTGAAAGGGGGAGAGAGAGAGGGAGTGACATGCAGCAAAGGGCCACAGGCTGGATTCGAACCTGGGCCGCTGCGGCAACAGCCTTGTAAATGGGGCGCCTGCTCTACCACCAAGCCACCAACGCCCCGAGATGCTATATTTATTCAGTAGACACATCTTTTTAGTAAGCATAAGGCCCTGGAAAACTATTTTACAAATCAGCTGCGTACTTTTCGTGAGCTGTGGGGTCCTACATGAACACAAAAAAAGAAACCCATCCATGAATGTTGAGTGTCAGTGTTGCTCTCCCGCCAACAGTAACATTGTCTTTTCGTATTGTTCAGATCATACGATGTGTACAGTACAGGAAAAGGCTGAGGAAAAATCGCTTGTCCAAGGAACAACTGAAGCGGATTCCAACCCACAGGTTCACCAAAGGTAACAAGATTTCAACATTGTCAGTGTTATTGGTTGTTTTTAGAAAAATATTAAGAATCAACTGCAGTGATCAAATTTTCCTTGGATGTGAATATGAAATCTATTAAGTTTCATCTGTGGAGCTTTTTAATTGTAGAACAAATTCTTATAATAAAATGTTACTCAAGAAGTGAAATAATGTTTAATTTAAATTTGATTTAAATTGATAAATTTTCTCCTCTTCTTCAGGGGACGACTATGATGTGTGTGCAATATGTCTGGATGAGTATGAAGAAGGAGACAAGCTGCGAGTTTTACCTTGTTCTCATGGTAAATATTTTTTAAGGTCTTATTATGTTGTTTTGAAGTTTTTATGTTACTGTGCAAAATATTTCTACTGATTCACAGAAATGTGCACAACTACCACACTTGCAGCAACAAACTTTTGTACCAATTGCACACAATGTATGTAAATATACCCTTTTATCCAAGTCAACATTTGTACCCCTACCTATGTATCTTCAAAAGTACAGTATTGTACTGCCAATGATCAGCATGAAGGAACATCATCCATTTTCCTCCGCACTTGAAATTGCCAGTACCTTCTGCACTGCAGCCCTTATCGACTTAAAGTATGATATATGGACATGACCTCAATCATTTGCTGACCTCGATATTGCCCGTGGTATTTACGTGTGTTCATTTACATAAGAATGTCACCAACATTTTAGCCAACATGATGCCAGAATAAACAGCAGAGTTTTCTCGACCATTGCTTGGGTGCAGCAATTTAGTCTGGGTTTTTTTTTTGTCTCCATCCCTGCCTACCTGAGCATGTTCAAAGAAAAATAAAACAACACTTCAAAGACGACACAGTGTAGCTTACTTGTAGCCTGCAGCTGCACTTTAGGGGTGAAAGAGGCACAGTCCTGATATTTGTTAGCTTGCCAACCCCTGGCAACGAACCAGGAAGTTTGCCGTTAGTAGTTTTACCCTCCAATAACTTCATCCTTCACTCCATAAATCCACCAGCAAACCGCCTAGCTTTCATGCTGGCGGGAGTTCT
The DNA here is from genome assembly GCF_011397635.1 of Epinephelus fuscoguttatus. Taxonomy (NCBI): domain Eukaryota; kingdom Metazoa; phylum Chordata; class Actinopteri; order Perciformes; family Serranidae; genus Epinephelus; species Epinephelus fuscoguttatus. The sequence continues at coordinate 41,052,727 of NC_064763.1, read as the reverse complement.
TCTTCTTCCTTTGGCAGACTAGAACACTTTTAGGCATATATGCTGCCCCGTCAGGACTTGAAGAATTAAATCCCCAGTACGTACAGGACTGGAGAAAAATGAGAATCTTTATGTTTTCAGAATTTTAGCATTGACTTGGTACCAGTTCAGTTGTCGTGACATCCCTATTAACAGGTGTTCATTACTTAATGCTAATATGATATTTTTTTATATTTACATATATGCCAACTCCGATGTCTGGTTATTTTTAAGAATTAAAACGTCATTGCTCTTTGATAGGGTGTAATTGTATCATCATGCAAGTTTGTTATAATTATATCAGTGACATAACATAGACTTAAATCACAATTGCTGGGCCAATATATATTGTCCAACAAAAGTAGCACTCATGAGAGGCCTACTTGTTGCTAACTGTCACTCTCTCTGCTTGTCAGCCTACCACTGCAAGTGTGTGGACCCGTGGCTCACACAGACCAAGAAGACCTGCCCTGTGTGCAAACAACGCGTCACTCGCAACAACCAAGAGCACTCAGAGTCTGATTCTGAGGAGGAAACTGGAGGACGTGGAGAAGAAGAGGGAACGGAGGGTGAAGCAGACTCGGAGCGCACTCCCCTGCTGCGACCCTCCAACCCGGGGTCCCCCTCAGGGAGCCCAAGGGCCTACTCAGCTACCACCACCACCACCACTACTGCCCAGTGCCTCGCCTCCCCTCCACACTGCGACTCACCCATCCTGGGTTATGAAGGCTACCACTCCCCCCTGGAGGACACGGACTCAGAAAGCGATGACGCAGGAGAGGACAGGCACCACACTGATGACGACACTGCTCAGCTTATTGGTAGGGACAGAGTGGAGGTCTGATGGCTGGAACATAGCTGTGATGAGATCACTTAGTTTTACCTAAGAGCAGTCTTTGTGTCATCAGTCTTGCCATCAAACTGTATTTTGAAATAGTTCTCAGATTTGTTGAAAGCTAGACATTTATGATAACAGAATCTTTTACCCAGTAACCAGAGGAGGTCTACTTGTTAGTGTCAAAGCACATGCAGCACAAAAATCCAACATCGAGCACCAACCACCTCTTTACACTCCGGTACTCCTTTATTTGTCTGTAGACCTCCTTTTTTAATGCATGTTGTATTTCTTAACTTGACCACGCCATGTGACCTAACCACTAGTGCTGCACAAAAAGAAAGGGCCACTTGAATCTAATGTGCTGTATAAGTAAGAGTGCGACTCAGCTAGATGAAGCCTGTGTTGCTAAACAGTACAGATTCTCTGCTCACACTTAATTGGATCCTCTAGGTTTCCTGTGTAAGGTTTCAGTGAGGTTAGTGCAGTGTGAAGACGCTTTGTCGTCTTAATCATAATCGTTTTATATCTGACGGCCCTTTTTACCAGCCTCACATCGTTTCCTAACAAGGGTTTGCACAGGGAGGGGAAATGTCTTTATTTGATCTTTTAATCCCCTTGGCTCTCCTTTTGCGTTTTAAAAATACATATATTTCAGTTCATTGAATTTTTTAGATTTTTTTCCATATCCACACTAAATTACGCTATTATAAAATATTGCAAAGATGTTATACGTTTCTGCTGTTTTGACATTGTCATTGATAATACTGTGTGGTCAGTTTAAGGAAAATATTTTTAGCTTTATCCAGTTTGTCACGTTGAACAAACTCAGGTTTTTAGCAACAATATTAAAGGTCAGTGGTTATTTTAAATGTTTAACACAGTGAGAACTAACAGGGTTTGGTCTTACGAGTTGTTTTAGCTTTTTTTTTCCTTTGAATTAGTGAAAAATAGATTCATGAATATTTAAAGGTTTACTATTCAGGATTGCCGGTTACTGTCTGTAAATGGGCTCGCCACAGAAAGTGAAAACCAACCCCGGATTCACTCGCGTATGGCGTTTGGCCTCGCTATATTTCTGTTTTGTGGCGCTGTGGCGTGGTTGCCTGCTACTTATGGTCTAGCACCTGGGGCCAGATGCATAAAACTCTGTGTAGATTCACAACTGAAACTGGAAGGCTGAAACTTCCATACACAATTTTTTTTGTCAGCTTTATAAAGCCATGCATACGACTGATTTTGTTTTATAGACCTCGATCATTGCAGTGCCGGGTGCACGTGCACAAGCTTTGTTTCCAAAACCACAGTTTGTCATAAATGGGTGTAGAAAAGACCTGACATTAATTTGCATATGATACTTGTGCCCCTCCTTATCTGCCAATGAGAAGTATAGTAAAGAAAGTGCATTGTCACTGACTGTGTTGCATCAGCGAGGGTGCCAGCATAGCCGTCGTTACACACAGCATCCATACCACTAATTCATCACATTTCTGCACACCATCATCGCAGTAAAATCTCAATCATTATTATTGTTAAACTTCATAAGGATTCATTCTTAGCACTCATTTTGAAACTGACTGACTTTACAAAGTGCTTCACAGGACAACGATAAACATTTATTAACAGGAAGATGAATGTAAATAAAAATAATGAGATTTATCACTGAAGTTATTTTTAATTAGCTTTATAAATGCACCTTTTCATTGATATTTTGCAGAGTGCTGTGTAGCCTTAAAAAATGCAGTCAGTGACATGAGCAAACAACCTCAAAACAGTATTATCCATCTCTCAACTTATAAATAATCTTCTTCTTATCACATCACCTGCAGCTATCTGAGCTAAAACCACGTGTACTGATGGTCTAAAGAATGTGTGAGGTGCACATTCTCACTGTGCATCCTTCCTTTATAAATACATATACAAAGACGCACACATCGTATATGCATCTGGCCCCTGGTCGGATACACGCCCAAAAACGTCCTGAACACAGGAAATAAAAAAAATTCAGGCAGGGGGCAGAATCTGTACCGAAAAATACACAGCCACACACTTCCAGCAGGTCAGGTGATGACTGAGACAGATTACTACTGTATGAGTCTATACATTGTTTTCTAGGACAATCCTGCATAGTTTACCTTCAGTGGATCTTTTTCCATTTTTATACATGACAGAATGATAACATGTTGAAGTGGGGACCCTGGGGGTGTTTTTAGGATAGAAAAGAGCATTGCCTTACATTGGCCTTGATGTACATGTGTATGTTAAATGTTTGGAAATAGAAGGGACAGCATTCACACTCCTTTGTTTTCCTCTTGTCTAGTTGTATATGAATACCGCTGGTTTGAAAGCTTTGATCTCATCCCCTCGTCTGTAAATGTAGTCATGTTAGTTTTTATAGTGACGAACAAGAAATAGACAGCCTGTGTCTCCACGTGTTTATAGTAATGACACAGATAGCCATCTTACACATGCTTGATTTGCACCTAAACATTTTGGACAGGCTCGGCGGCTGTCAAACAAGATATGGATTGTTTCTCGACTTTATATAATGACCTCCACGCTGTTGAGTTATTTGAAGAGCAGCACAAATAGAAACTTAAAAAAGTTGTTTCAGCCAAACTGTTTCACTGCTCCAACTGTTTTTATCTTGATCTAAGATCGTAAATTCATAACTGGAATTTTTGTTTCTAGATTTTTTCTTTTGTTAGTTTTTAATGTATAATAAATAACCTGACAGGGTGTGGATATTTTTAAGCACTGTACAAATCTAACCACACTCTCTATTCGCCTAGATGGGATTATACAAATGTGATCAGTGTTTCCTCTTGTGTTAATTTTCAGTCAAAAAAAAATATGAAATCAGAATTGTAATTCAGGCTTACTGTCATCTGTGATAAAAAATAGTGCTGAAAATGGTCTTTGAACTGTTTAATCATTTAAAATAACATGACTTGATCTTTACCACATTAGATAGGGGACCAAATGTAACCCCCCCAACACCACAACTGTAAATGATAACAGAGGAAACACTGTACACGATGCATATATATGTTATGTGTCTGAGGATTTGTCAGTACGTTGCATTCAGTGTGAAAGAGGCGAATCAGTAGGACTCTGAAATCATAACATTCCATCTTTTTATCCTACTGATGATTGATTAATAGACTCAACACTATCAACGTTTGATCGGGACTTGTTGGCAATAGTCTGTATTGTAAAATAGAACTGCTTTTTTTCCTATTTGCAGTATGCTTCAAATGACTTTGTACTGTACTTTTCTTTTTTTCCCTCTATATGTCTCAATTTTAGAGACTGTCGACTGAAACAAATGGACAAATGTAATCCCCCAAATTTTTATTTTTTCTTCTTCTTTTAGAATGTGCCTAGTTTAATCACACTTAAATAATAAATGTACAGTGTCAAGTATGATTTCCATGTATAAAGCAGGTTTGAGAATCGTTAGGATTTCTGAACACAGTCTGTGGAAAGCTGCATTTATTGTGTGATTTGTGGAAGATTAAATGATATTGAAACGGGACTTTGGAGCCACTTTTTTTGTTGAAATCAGAAAAGAGGAATACAGGAACACTTTCCTTACAGTGGCCTGTTGTCAAATGTGATAATGTGTGTTTATAATAAAGCCATTATAGAGCAAATTGTTACCAAATGGGTATGTCACTAGCATGTGTTCTGCTGTTTTTAATTATTTGTGTAGATATAAAGCTGAGATCAATGTAACTATTATATATGGTGTCATGATTATAGACGGAATACTCTCCACTGAGAAAAATTAAGACATAATGTGTTATACCTCTGCGCTAAGGATAGCTGTGGCTAAAGCCATTTTGTTGTCTGTCCCATTTTCGTGAATGTGATATCTCAGGAATGACTTATGGCAGGCATGTCCCAAGTCTGGCCCGCAGACCAATTTTAAACGGCCCTCAGCTTGACTTTCAGAATATACCATATGTGGCCCTTGGTTGGTTAATCGAGCAAGATCACTTCACATTTTTACCCTTCACCTCGCAATGATAGGACTATCATACGGTTTGTAGACAGGCATCACGTAGTAATAGTTCATTAAAAGATAAAAATGGTTGCATTTGTCTCACTTTTTTTTTTTTAAACTCATTTGATGCGAGAATCAGTTGGCCCCCCAGGTATTTCACAATGTTTTATCTGGCCTCCATTCAAAAAAGTTTGGACACCCCTGCCTTACGGGAATTTTTACAAACTTGTCCCAAATGTCCAGTTGGACTCAAGAATAAACTTAAAAGGTCAAAGTCACTGAAACCTTGCATACTTCTCATTTTTGTTAATGGATATCTCAACAACACCTTGAGGGAATTCTTTTCAAATTTGATGCAGATGTCCACTACAATGAACAGATAAGAATTTGGTGGTCAGAGGTCATTGTGACCTTGCATCTTACTCGTGAACGCAATATCTCAAGAAGTCCTTGAGGGACCTTTGTAATATTTGGCACAAACGTCCACTTGGACTCAAGAATAAACTCATTATGGGGCGTCGGTGGCTTAGTGGATAGAGCAGGCGCCCTATGTACAAGGCTGTTGCTGCAGGGGCCCGGGTTTGACTCCAGCCTCTGGCCCTTTCCTGCATGTCACTCCCCCTCTCTCTCCTCCTTTCACACTTGTCTGTCCTGTCAATTAAAGGCTAAAATGCCAAAAATATCTCAAAAAAAAAAAAGGAATAAACTCATTATAATTTGGTGGTCAAAGTTTAAGGTCACTGTGACCTCACGAAACATGTTTGTGGCCATAACACTAATTATGACAAAATTAAACATAAATGTCTAATGGGATATAATGATGAAGTGTTGACATTTCATATCCGAAATGTCCACTGTGACATCATAATGTTCTGCAAAAACACTTTCCTGGCGAATCACTAAATGTCATATCTCAGGAACAGAAGGGGAGATACTGAACTGGTGACACTATCTATCTATCTATCTATCTATCTATCTATCTATCTATCAGTCAATCAACATTTATTTCTATAGCCCTTTACAAAACCCAAAGGTACCCAAAGTGCTTAACACCAGTGTCAAATAACAATGAACGCGATACATAGTGCAACAGTGCTGCAGGATATTAAAAGCCTTTCAACATAGATAAATTAAGTTAAATTAAATTAAATTAAATTAAATTAAATGAAGCCACTATAAAAAGGTAGGTCTTCAGCTTAGATTTAAAAAGGCCGAGATCAGTAGTGGTGTGAATGTCAGGGGGGAGCTTGTTCCACAATCTTGGCTCAGCAGCAGCAGCAGCAGCGGCAGCGAAAGAACAGTCACCTCACTGTTTGTATCTCGACCTTGGGACTTCTAACAGAAGCTGACCAGACGAGCGCAGGGCCCTGCCACTATCACAGATAGTTAAAATCTCTGACAAGTAGAGAGGAGCCAGGCTGTTAATGGCATTAAAAACAAACAACACAAGTTTAAAATCTCTCCTAAAACGAACTGGAAGCCATTAAAGACATTAATCTTGGGTGTCCACCTTGAATCTGTGCTGACTGTGTTGATCGTCTGAAGATGTGTGTGAAGCTTTCATGTTCTCACAGACATGGATGTAAAATTTAACTGCACCTTCACTGGTACACAGAGGCAAATTAGTCATAAGTTGCAGAAGGTCTCACAATAAGTATTGAAAGCACTTAGCTTTTGTAAAAGTGTGGCTCACCTTAGAACTGGTTCTGGTAATTAATTCCAGGTCTTTCATCCTATTGGCATGTAACTAATTAGCGCAGTGTGGACATCCTGCTGCATTTAGAGTCTTTCAGGTTCTTTTATGCTCATCAATGAACACTCCACTGGAAAGACTCCATAGCATGTGTATCCTATAGTTGATTTATTCAGTTCTTTTAATCCTCCCTAACAAGCCCCATGTCTTTTCTTTGTCATTGTTTCATCTGGTTTTAATCAGGTCACCTGTTGTTTTGAAGAAGGGATCATTCATACTTGAGCTGAATGAACCTTTCAAAAGGCAGGTCTGTGCTTAGCGTAGCCATTCGCTGGATTATGGCATGTGTGAAACTATAGATTGGCTTGTGTGTTTCTTTTTTTGCTTCTCATTTGTTCCATGCAAGCCGAGAAATAAGAATAGATGGATTGTAATAGCTGGGACGTGACATCACATGGATGAATCTGAAGCAATGAAACCTGTAAAAGGGTTATTCTTTGCACAGAACCTCAAGATTGCTTTTAGTGTGCCGTGTTTTAAAGCATCAGGAATATTTTAGCTTCCTCTGGGTACTGGGCAGTGCAGCTCTGAGAAGATGCCTGGATCACTGCCGTCGTACTCATCTGTGCTGAGATTGTCTTTCTTGGTATTCTTGACTGTGTCTTCATTTGTGCTGCTGGATTCCAGAGAAGCTCCTCAACACCATGATGACGTAAGTTACACATGTATAGTTGATTTTGAATTTGCCACTTGACTTTTATTGCTGAAAATGTAATCATGATAATTTATTAAAGGTACCATAACAATTTAATAAGACTGGATCAAAACAAGAGGCTCTAACATCTGTTTATATGATCATAGGGTTTTTTGGATACTTCTTACCAACGACACCATATTCCCAGTCCTTTGGAAGCCACAGATGGACGCAGAGGAGACTTTCCATTTGGATCCCAGGATGGCCGTACATTCTCACAAGTGGAATCTGCATTTATTATGGACAGTGAAGGGCAGATTACTCAAGTGTGGCCACAAGCAATCCTGGATTATATGAGGCACCAGTTAAGGTTCAGAGGAAGGACAAAGAAAAGCACCAAAAAAGGCTGTACTTAGCAGTTTATTGGATAACAGTACTATAATAGTACAAGAGTTTATCTATTAAATTTTGTTCTAATACTAAACCCTTGTACTACGTCTGTGTCCTTTACATTTGTTCCACAATACTACACATCTGCGACGGGTAATTTGGAAGATAGCTTCGTAAAAACGAGGTTCAAATGACCTGAAGAGATTCTTCCCTAAGCTGATTCAAATGTAAGAGGTGGTGGACAAAAGGCTCCAGCAGCCTGGGTTAGACAATCTAAATTGGTATCTTCCAATGTTAAAATACAAAAGTCTCTTTCTGTTAGTATTCCTACACTCCAGCTCAGCAAAGAAGCACCGTCTGTGGAAACACAAAGAGGGATTCTCATACTGAAAAGACAGTTACACCAGAAAACACCAAACAGAATTTAACTCTTTCAATGTAAATATGGGCATGTGATTATTGTTTTGGAAAATGTGAATATATCCTTTAACCTATGTTCATATTATGTATAAGCAGAAATGGAAATGCTAAAATGGAAAAACCCTTTTTAAATATTTCATTCTGGCTTGGTTATCATGTCAAAGTAAAAATAATTATCCCATTTATTATTATGACCACTTATTAAGTAGCTATTTTCTCTTAGAAATGTCTGCTTTCTCGTTTTATATCAGAGAAAAGTGTCCTCCTTGCTTCCATGGTTACTGAAAGCCAAATAATTAAAGGCTGGTGTAGGATCTTTGTCTGAAGTTAGTCCTCATTTATAATAAACAAGATTTACATTAAAATCAGGCTACAATTATCAGTGGCTTCAACATCTTAAATTCCACTGACAAAGGTGAGTAAGATGTTACCAACTTACGCTGTGCAGCACAACATTGTTGACAAAGACATAACTTAAAACCATATACAATAATAGGGGGCATCTGCAGTATTTACATTTAATGAAATGGTGCAGGCATAAAAAATGTATTAGGTTTAAAATTTTTACTCAGTGTAAAAATATTAATTTACTAAGGAGCTGGAAACAGAATATAAACAGGATACATACAGGATGGAGTAATTTAAAGGGCAACAAATGGGAAAAATAAAACATTTCTGACCCGCACTTCAGCGTCATACCAGTTGGTGGCGGTAATGCGCCATTTTGTTTTCGTCCACCGCCGCAAAAACATCACGAAGAAGACAAGGAAGTGGCGAAGGACAGGAAGCACGCAAACATCATTCAAGCAAATAAATACTGAGGTATCAGTACGCTCTTTTACGACATATCGTGTCAGTTGCAGTTAAACTAGTGCGAGAATGGTTATTTTCTTATTTAGGGAATAAATAAACGAACAGTATCGCACTAAATGGACTGGAGCCATATTACCTTTCTCGCTAGCTAACGTAGCCTGTTAGCTAACGTTAGCTAACCCATACTACAACAATAGCTCTCCCCTTTGTTTAGCCTTGAGAAGCCACATCTTCATCCCCACGTGTTAAATTTTTCTCCCTTAAATTCTTTGGTAATATGGATATCCACGCCCTACGCTCAGTCACTGTTGGTGTGCAACTCGACGAACACCTTAATCTGCGTTAGCCGTCGTTTTGGCAGGAGGCCATGTCAGTAACCTTGTGTTAGCATCTTTTAGATATTGTTTATCCCAGTATAACGGCATTTATCCACACCCGTTTGAATTATCAGAACAAGGAGCACGAATAGGCGTTAATTGAAATAATATTAGAATATTATTAGTTGTATTTTTTCTTGTTGCCGTGCTCGCTCGGCCACAAGCAGGCTCCATGTAACAACCAGTAAGATAAATACAGCCATACCTCACTGTAACTTAAATGTGTTTTTTCTTTTTCTTCATAGAGAGATGGGAGACAGTGATGATGAGTACGATCGCAGGAGGAGGGACAAATTCAGACGGGAGAGAAGTGACTATGACCGTTCAAGAGAGAGAGAAGACAGACGCAGAGATGACTGGAATGACAGGTAAGAAAGACAGGTGTGGAGAAGACTGTCTGTCTGTCTGTCAGGATTCAGTTAAACCTAATGCAGACATCATCTCTTTGGTATTTTCACACTGAGTAACTGAGTTTTGATGTTTCTGTCATGTTTTCTCAGAGAGTGGGACAGGGGCAGGGAACGGCGTAGCCGAGGAGAGTACCGGGATTATGACAGAGGTCGTAGGGAGAGATTCACCCCGCCCAGGCATGACATGAGTCCTCAGCAAAAGCGCATGAGAAGAGACTGGTGAGATTACCTGCAACACAAAACCACAATCCTGTGACTGGTATCTGCTGTTGTGTAAATTGTTTTATCTGCTCCTGGCAGGGATGACCATGGTGGAGATCCTTACCGTGGGGGATACGACTTGGGTTATGGTGGTGGAGGAGGGCCCAGCTTTGGCCCACCGCAGCACTGGGGCCATCCTGATCTGCACCTCATGCAGCCTCATCATGGCATCCCCATTCAGGCGAGGTGAGAGATGTAATCCACAGTGATGAGCCTGAGCTTTGAAATTAGATGTTGTTTTACACATCTTTAAGGATTCAGCAGGAACTTTCCAATAATTTGTACAACTATTCAATATGTCTGACCCTCAGTATTAATTTTGTTAACAAAAATGTAATGGCATGGCGATATTGAACACTGAGGAAGAATTAACAAGAATTTCCACAACAAAGTATGTAGTTGCATGTTAAAATATGGGCTGCACAGAAGTCAAAATTAAAAACACACAGAAAAAGATAGAGAGAACTTACATACAGCACACTCACATAATGTTTTTGTTCTCTTGTCACACAACTAATGCATAAAATATAAAAAAGCTACCAGTTTTGCTTGCCCTTTCATAACTATATTCACCTTGTGTCTCTTCCATTAGGCTTGGTAACATCCATGACATGGATTTAGGTCCACCCCCACCCATAATGAAGAGCTTTAAGGAGTTCCTGTTGTCCTTGGATGATTCTGTGGATGAGACCGAGGCGGTCAAGCGCTACAATGAGTACAAGATCGACTTCCGCCGGCAGCAGATGCAGGACTTCTTTTTGGCTCATAAAGATGAAGAGTGGTACGATCTCAGTTGCCTTTACTAATCATGTATTTGAGTAGGTTTTAATGTAGTTGCGAAATAGGTATTTTTTTATTGAACTATACTAAATAGTCATTTAATCTATGATTGTCATCACCAGATTTTTACAGCTCCTTCTTTTTTTTTTGCTTATTTCATTATTATTTTTGATGTAAGTGTTGTTTTTAGACAGTCCAGTAGGTTGGGCCTGGTCCTATGGTGGGTGTATCATGGGACATTAAGGAAGTCATATTTATTATATGAATTATATATTTATTTGCTGTACCAACCCTGACCAGAAAATATTATACCCCCACCTAAGCCTTTTGACATGATTCAGGTGCTTTCCAAACAGCCCAAGGACAGTTCCACCCATGTAGTAGGACCAGGCCCACAGCAGAGTTAATTATGACTTTTGTCATACTTGTAGTTTGTAAAAGAAGAAAATCAACTCACATTCTACCTTAGTGCACAAAATTTTGTTTTGTTTGATACTAAATGTGTTGTAGGAGAAAGAGGGTTCAATAGGTGTTAATAAAACCTACATCTGACAAAATGAAGATGGACATAATGTATGCCCTCAGCAGTGTAACAGCCCTGCCATGCACATTATGTTGTGCAGTAAAAGCTTTAAATTCTATTCTCAATCACATGACTGAAAGATTTAAGTACATTTTTGTTCAGTTACATGTAGCTTTGACCAAAAAAAAATGTCCTCATTGTTTGGGTTGATTTTCTTTTTTTATTTAGCATTCAAACCTTTCCAGTTGTATAATGCTTGTTAATGCTTATTACACTTATTTCACAGGTATCATGCAAAATTGTTCTGTTTTGCCATAACCCATTTTTCTTCCCCTCTCACTACTACGTTGACGACGTTTTTTTGAAGATGAGAAAAAGTGGAGCTCATCAGCAAGAATCGGTTTAGACAGCAAGGGCATGCACTGCGCACAATGCAGTTGCTCTTAGACACACAGTACCAGGGATCTTAGATAGACAGTCAAGTAGTCTTCCGCGCAAAGAGATATTTTTTTTTCTTTTCTGCTTTTTCTACGCTACTTTCTTTTTATATGCGGATCAAATCGAATCCCAAAATTTGTGTGTATACAGACACACCATTGGGGTGAAGTGGAGCGCACTTTCACAGAAGAGACCCCTCTCTGTATTAATTTGTTAATAAACTGGCTGAACAAAAGGTAACTGTAGTCCACTCAATGATCAACATTTCTAATGTGAAATTCTGAATATGTGATTGCTTTATTTTATAATCTCTCTGTTGTGTTTTTTCCTTAATTATTGGTGAGTTTGCAATTATTAGCTGTTATAACCACAAAGTCAAAACATGCACACACTGAATGACATGACACAGGGACTAGGCTGCAGAGATTACAGAGATCACAGTCTTAATGGTGATAGTCTGTGTAGTTAATTTGATTCCACTGGCTGAATTTGGCATTTTTAAGTTTTCCCAACAAGCATCAGGATTAAAAAATACATTGAATATATGATATTCCTCAGTGTATAGTATGACACCACAGTTGCAACATGGATATATAATATGTATTTGTTCTCTAACTTTTACATCCCGTTCATCCCAACCCCCATCATTCCCTCCCTACTTTTTTGTGGACCCTGACTCTGGACGCAGGTTCAGGTCCAAGTATCACCCAGATGAGGCCAGCCGACTAAAGGCAGAGGCCCATGGTGCCCTGCGCAACCGTCTGAATGTCTTTGTGTTCCTGATGGAAAACAACTGGTTTGATAATGTCTCACTGGACATTGAACAGACCCCAGCCATCATCAAGGTTCTGGATGCAGGTGAGTCAGGATGTCTGCAAGTCTTAAAAGTCATTAATAGTCTTAAATATGATATTCTGAGGTCTTAATTGCCACAAACATTTTATTTGATTTCATTGTTCCATCTTTAAATATACATATATATATATTCAAAACCCAACCACTGAACCTAATAGCTATCTTTTTATTTTATACTTGCACTTAGTATAAGTTGGCAAAATGTAGATTAAACTAACTCACTCTAATCACCTTATTCCTACATAAAACCTTCCTGCATGGGGCCACACATATACCACTTACGTTTATGCTTACAATAGTTTAATGAGAAAAGATAAAATGTATCTTAAATTTGGTCAAAAATTATCTTCACAATGTCTAAAAAAGCATTAGTGTCTGATACCTGTAGATGCCTTACCTATAAGTAATGGATAATACCTGAAGAAAAGCATGGCCTGAACCGTTTCCCCTCTTGATTGCTTTCAGCTGTGATAAAGATGGAGGGAGGGACGGATCATGATCTTCGCATCTTGGACCTGCCATCTGAAGAGGAGGAAGAAAGGGAGAAGTCGGCATCTGTTTCAGGGGGCCCTGAACCTCCGAAGAGAGAAGACCTCAAAACTTTGGACGGAGACCGCAAACCGTCAGTAGAGAAAGACAAAAATGATAAGGTATGTTTTGTTCTCTGTCAGTCTTCGCCAAGCAGTAGATTTCACAGTGCTGTGATGATGATGATAATAAACTGTGCCACAGGAGGAGAGTGACTCTGCCAGCACAGAAAGAGCTGCTGCAACAGAAGGGGAGGATGTGAAAGATGAGGCAGAGAAAGAAGCTGCCAAAGAAGGAACGCCTGAACCCAAGAAAGTTAGTATTGCTTCCATTATTGAAAGTATTTCCTAACGAGAGACCAAAATTAACCAAATAGCCTGAATTGTTCTCATCTTCATTCATCAGCCGAGAAGAAAGAGGAAGCGCAGCGGTGACAGCGATGATGAAGGCAGCGCCTCAGAGAGCGACAGCGATTCAGATTCTGACTCAAATTCCAACTGCTCTGACAAACCTGTGAAGAAGGAAGAGGTAGAAGACAAGGATGAGGAAGAGGAAGAGGAGGGTGAAGGTGAGGAATCAAATTCATAGCGCCTAGTATATGGTGTCTACATACCCAGTACTGATAACTCATAGTTGTTCCCACCAATTTGCTCTATCACATTTAATGATAAAGAGGAGAAACCAAAGGAGAATGCTGAAGAGGAGAACACAGAAGAGAAGAAACCCAAAGATGACTCTCCCAGACCGCGTCCTCTGCACAGAACCTGCTCTCTGTTCATGAGGAGCATCGCCCCGACCATTTCCAAGGCTGAGATTATTGCTGTGAGTATAACACAGGTGGCAGTGTGAATGGCCGGCGAGATGTAGAGTCACTGAGGGCACTAAATAATTTGGGATATCCATTTTTTTTTTCTCTCAGCTTTGCCGGCGATACCCTGGCTTTCTGCGTGTTTGCTTGTCTGACCCCCATCCAGAGCGCAGGTTGGTTTAACAAAACATGATTTTAATGTCTTACTTTGAAAATGTTGTTTGTTTGATTTACTTAGTCAAATATTGTGTGAAGCAAGAGACTACACACGATTACACAATAATGGTTAAATCAACCCTCTGCTGTTCAGGTTTTTTAGACGTTGCTGGGTGACTTTTGACCGTAGCGTCAACATCAAAGAGGTTTGCTGGAACCTTCAGAATATTCGTGTAAGTGTGCCAGTCTCAGCTGTTGATTGTTACTACTGTTTCAGTTGATTTTAATATGCAGCATAGTGTGCGGATTGGCGTGGCGGCCTGTGTGATCCCATCGCCAGATGGTCTCTAGTTACTTGTGTAATCTCCTAAATAGCACTTGAGGCCGTTAAAACTCCTGTTTTACTCTCTTAACTTTCACAGCTGCGAGACTGTGAACTGGCTCCAGGGGTAAATAGGGACCTGGCCCGGAGGGTGCGTAATATTAATGGCATCACTCAGCACAAGCAGGTGCTCCGCAACGACATCAAGCTGGCTGCCAAGCTCATTCATGCCTTGGATGATAAAGGAGACCTGTGGAGCAGCAAGTCCCAGGAAGAGACTACAGAGGTACAGCCCCGCAATCAAAAGTCTCAGATGATCTTTCTGTAACGTAGTTATTAATATATGTGTGGTTTGTGATTTCAAAAGTTGCCGGCGCAGAACCCCATCTTGAAGAATATCACAGATTACCTGATAGAGGAGGTGAGTGCTGAGGAGGAGGAGCTCCTGGGCTCCGGGAGTGGGATGGATCCTGAGGAGAACACTAAGGAAGGAAACCCTGCAGAGACGACTGTGGAGAGGGATGACAAACTAGCCAAGGTTTGAATATCGCAGTTTTATTTCATCTGTTTATTCTCTGCCCTCTCTTAAAGCAGATTTTGTTACTTGTATTCTTGTTGGCTACAACTGGCTAAAATAGTGAATCAAGTAAAAATTCTTTGCCATTTCCCTCGTTCCAGGTTTTGGATCGTCTGATCTTGTATCTGCGTATCGTGCATTCAATCGACTACTACAACACCTGTGAATACCCCAGTGAGGATGAGATGCCCAATCGCTGTGGCATGATCCACGTTCGTGGACCCATCCCTCCGAACCGCATCACACATGGAGAAGGTCAGTGTGCTTCTCTTGTTGTTGTTATGTAACATGGATGAATGTAGCAGGAAGAGAGAAAATAAGTACATACAGAAGTGTGTGCTCCTGTTAAGCTTTGTGTGCTGAAGTTGAAAGTTGAATTTTAATTGTTGTATTATTATAATTAGCCGTGTTTGGACTACAGTTTTCTGTCACATTGTTTTGCCCACAGGCTCTCATTCCATTTTGCTGCAGTTTCTAAACAACTTAACACTAAAACATTCTAGATGTTTGTAATGTATGCTACACTTAACAACACACATTATGTATTTTTAATGTAGATTTCAAAGTTGTAGTATTTAACTAAAAATATGTGGAAAAATACATTGGTATATTGACACACTGGGGACACAGTGAGTTTAGGCCCCTACTGAGTGCTTAATCTTTTCATATCTTTTAACCATTCTTATAATCTATTTCACATCTGTCACGTTTTTTCTGCTACAGTGCAACAATGGCAGAAGATGATGGAGGAGAAGCTGAGTCCTTTGTTTAGCTTAAAAGAAATCCTGTCTGAGGAGGAGGCGAGGAAGATGGGCCGCAAGGATCCCGAGGAGGAGGTAGAAAAGTTTGTAAATGCCAACACTCAAGAGCTGGGGAAGGACAAATGGCTCTGCCCACTGAGTGGCAAGAAATTCAAGGTGAGTGTTTGTCAAACAACATGAGGTGTTGTGATTCTTAGGTTGCAAAACCATTAGCTGTTGCACACATTTCTTGCATTGTCATTCACTGTTTTGTTACTTATTTCTTGCTGTTATGCTTAAGAGTGTTCATTTTACATCAATTTCAAGGGCCCAGAGTTTGTGCGGAAGCACATCCTGAACAAACACGGGGACAAAATTGAAGAAGTGAAAAAGGAAGTAGTGTTCTTTAACAATTTTCTGATGGATGCCAAGAGACCGTCGCTTCCAGAGATGAAACTTCCTCCTCTTCCAGGCCCAGGTCACAACATTTCTATCTTAACGACTCAGATATTCATAATTAAAGGTTTTTAGTACTTCAACACAGACTGACTGAATAAGTGAATCAGTTTACTGCAGTGCACCAGGAGTTAAATAATGAATCATGTTTTGTCTACAACAATATGAACTCCTTCTCTCATTGGTTTTGTCCTATAGGTTTGCTGTCCCCCACCATGCCATTTCCTCCTCAAGGTCCTCAGGGTCCAATGGCCTTTGGACAGCCTCGTCCACCACTGATGGGCTATGGTGGTATGTTATCCAACTTCACTGTTTTTAGTTTAGTGGAAATGTGTTTGTCAGTCAGACCTCTACTGTTGAGTTGATTCTGAGTCGTCCTTTTCAGCAGGTGGACCTCCTTACCCTCCCAACCAATATGGAGGAGGCAGAGGCAACTACGACAACTTTCGCGGACAAGGTGGCTACCTGGGAAAGCCACGCAACCTCAGGTGAGACCACTGTACGTGTGATTTTTATTTTGCAATGAGCGTCTACCTTTTCTGCCACTGGCTTATTTTGAACCTCTTTTTTTATGGTCGTTTCTGTTCTTCCTTTTGGGTCTTTGTCTTTCTCCTTGCACCCTCAACCATCTCAGAATGTCACGCGGCGATCCACGCAACATCATCGAATACCGTGACCTGGACGCACCAGATGATATGGACTTCTTTTAGAAGGTTCACTCGCTCCTTTCAGTCTTCACTCTTTAGCAGTGTTGTGCTCTTGTTGCTTTTTGTAGTGATTAGGTTCTTTCTTTTCCTAAATATTTCATTTTGTAAATGTTGTGCAACAAGAACAAATGTCTGCTGTAAACTGGTTCCTCAATAAAGTTGTGATCAAACAATATTAATATGTTTTTATTGATTCATCAAATAACAGGGTCCATAGGCAGTATGGAATGGAATTGGATTTTAGCCATTTGGGGGTCTGGATAAGTATGGGAAAAAGAAAATTAAGTATGGAAATAATTTGCATGTCCAGGCTATTGCTATTATAAGATATAAAATTCTGAATTTGTAAAATTAATTGATCATAAAAGCAGAGTATTTTTAATGATGTTTGGAACAGGCAGCTGGCGCAGCCAAAATGTTTACCACTGTGAGAGAGTGCCAGCCAGAGGGAGTTTGATGTCGTCGAAAGCAAAGCGAGAAGTACAGCCGCAACAGACACACTCCTGCACAGAGCTGTCTGTACACCTGTACATGTACGTCACAGCCTGCAGCACAGCTCTGCCCTAAGTGCCTCATAACTGAACCAAATCTGGATATCCGCAATCAAATTAGTTTGAAAGAAAATACTGCAATATCTTTGAATAGCGTCACAAGTACGAAAAAAATATTGAGATTGTCTGAACATTTAAGGGATACACAGAAATGTCAGAAAAATATACAGACTGCGTATGGATACCTTTATGGCTGCATTTATTGTCGTCTTCATGGACACATGCTGAATAAAACAGGCTGCACAGACACTCTGAAAATTAAATTACATTTTTTTCAAACTCTTTCAGTTCTTATTTAATAAAAGGGACTGAAACATATGGGGGGACAATTATATAATAGTATTTATCAGTATAGTGTAAATTGATTTAAAGGAGCTACAGAACCAAGCTACAATCTCCTGGCAGTAATAATAACATAATAGCAAACATAGCTGAAATGAAGTGTCCATATCAACAGATGGATTTAAATCCACTTATTTACTTCTAGCTATTTGTGCTCAGATGTCAGATATGGTCTAGTCTCACCACCAGACAATCAGAGATCTCCAGCTTCTATAGACTGACTTGTGAGTCTAGATATGGTCTGAAAAATCTACAAAGAAGTCTAGAAATTTGAGTGTGGAAAAGTCTGGAATTTTGAAATGAAAAATGCGCGGATCAGAGCAACCAGATAATACAGCAAGAGCAGCCAGTCAGACAGGACAAGATAGGACAAGGACAAGATACTAATGAACACAACATGTATGACATCTGCATTTAAAATCAAGATGAGCATTGAATACAGGGCTAACGTAGAGGGGCTGTTCATGTTTGGAGTTTATTTTCATTTTCAACAAGATGTATTTTTGTGCATTTGTGCTGATGATTTTTTTCTGTGGCACATGCTCTGAGACTCCCAGCCCTTGTAGAAAAAGGAAGTGAAGCAGATGTAATGAATGGCTGCCCTCTTCTGGGTAAACCATTGAATTACATGTACGTGCTGCTGGCCTTTTCATTTGCAACAGCTGCCAAATAGAAAACTGAAGAACCTTTGCAGTGGTGCAAGAAATATTCAACATTGTTCTTAGCAGAAATAGCAACACCACCATGTACAAATATTCCAGTTACAAATGAAACGTAAGCGCTGTCATTCTGAAGTTGGTCCTGGTCGTACTGTAAATCACAGGTAAGAGCTGCAGCACAGTGTCATTGTTGGATCTCATTTACACAATTCATGAAAATGCACTGGTGAGAATTCTTTTAGCAAGCATGCAAGCACATTTTCACATAAGCAATAACTTATTTCATACATGTTTTCCTCCCATCAGACATTTGCTGTTACTGTGTAATCACACTAGAAATGCACTAATCGTTCAAATATGACAAACGTGAAAACACTTTCCCACATACTGGTCATCACATCTTAGTCATTATGTAAGGCACGCATTAATGTTAAAAAAGAAAGAAACCTGCAGGATCAATCTATTGTTTGAGGTCAGGTTCATCACATCAGAGCTGCACCCTTATTTAGGGTGAACACCATCAAAAAGAGCAAATAAAAACTGCTACACAGTTCATGTGGAAGTGAAATGTCTAAATGATCTCAAGCTTGTGACTTTCAGAGAGTCCACAGCTGACCTTGTGCTCGTGGAATAATTTGGACAGAGCTTCCATGTACAGTCCATGATAGTGGTCGACCTCCTCCTCAGTAGGTGTGACACGCCTTGGCACTGACAGTGGACTTCCCACTGAAAGAAGCAGAGCGTTAAACAGGCTCATTGTAGGAAGTTAGGCCTTTTCTACAGAGTAACGAAACACTCACCAACAGTGGTGATCGGACTCTTATAGGGCAGGAATGCCATGTGTTCACCAACAAATAGACACGGGGCGAAACCCATAATCTTTTTAAACAGGTCCTGTAACCTCCGACCAAGACTGCCTTCTGAGAGAATCACCTGCCGGAAGAGCTCGTTCTCCCCAAATGAGTAAACAGGTACCAGATCAGCCCTGTGGAAGATCATCAGAGTTTACATCAATGTGTCCAGCTGTGGGCTGCTGGCTACACTTAATGATATTCAGTGATGATCGTTCCTGCATGTTTTGAAGAGTGCTCTCACCCAAACTCCAGGGCCATCCTGACAAATCCCTTTCTGTGTCTCACGACCACCGTGTGGCTTCCAGGAGAGGATGCCAGAGACTCAGCAGCACCACCTATCATAATCACCACTGCATTTCCCTTGCCGCTTTTTGAAAGGAGGTGGACAAGGCTTGGTTTGCTGACTGGAGAAAGACCTGATCAGACAAAGTAAGACAGGAACAATCACATGTTTTTCTTCTATTTGCAGTCACAGTTGTACTTCAGGAAGGTTTAAAGGGAAACACCACCCAAATTAGGAATTTTAATATGTTATTTCCATGGCCTTAGAAAGTTCAATCAATATTTGGGAACATGAGCTACTCTATCTCAAAGCCAGAAACCAGTACGTCTCAAACTTCATGCTGCTTCTGCTTCATAGACAATGAATGGGAGACTGGTTTTGTGTATCCAAAGAATATTTGTTTTGATTTTATACCCAATTAAGCTTTATTCTATCGTAGTTTCCTCAGAGATTAAACAGTAAACGTACCCATGTACTCAAAACATTCCCCTGGATGCTCGCAGTGTCATCTATAGCATCTCTCCCAATTCATTGTCAATAGATCAGCTCCAGACTTTATACCCTATCATATCACAAATTTGAGTTTCAGCACTCCAGCTTTTGTCTTTGGGAGACTTTTTCATGTTCATTAATATTTGTGGACTGTCCAAAACCATGGGAATAACATGCAAGAATTTGAAAACAGGCATAGCTCCCCTTTACGTGGTCAATATGATTGATGTCAGTAGTTCAGCACTTTAGTTGAATATTGTTATAAATACCTGCACTCATTGCGTACTCCCTAAAGAGTGGTATCCTGAAAAGCCCCGCGAGCATCGCCAGAGTTGCTCGCACTCCAGGAAACACCTCAGTGAAGCCACAGCTCTCTGTGCTGAAGCAGGTAAAGGCTCCGACACACATGATACCATGCGGATGGCAACCTAAGATGTAGTTTCTGTTTGGATTCAGCTCGGCTGTCTTCACCAGCTGAGCAAGAATATGAAGGATTAACAGAGTCCATCACAGTCAATCTCTGCTGATAGCCAGAAAACCAAACCCACGTTCATTATACAGTTTATTATGTCATCAAATGAAAGATTTCAAAAGGTATTTTTTTAAAAAAAAAAAAAAAAAATCTTAAATTAATTGCAATATATGTAAATCTGCCACAATAAAGACTCACAGCACATAATACCATGGATACATTTTGTTTCAAAATTGTTATGCTGCTGACCAGCCACATCGAATCAGTCGCGTCTATGTGTTCCCACCAAAAGATACAGAGTGAAACTTACTTTGACTGGAAAATAATCTCTCATGTGCTCCCACACCCTCCACTTCCTCACAAATGTTGTTCTCCTGCCCCCTGATGGAGACATTAGAAATCTTAGAATCACTGAGTGTTACCCAGTTTCATGCAATACTCTTTTTGTGGTTAGTATAAAAAAAGAAATACAAAGCAGTGACCAATTCAACAAGACAACAATGTCATGTGGGAGAAAGTTTCAAAGGCAGAGGGCAGAATGGCTGAAGGCTCTAGAACCCATGATAGTCAAGCGGACAGATGGTGATGTGATCAGAGGATCTAAGAGCACAGGAGCGTGTTGATGGGCACTGTTCTCCCACAACACAACGCACAAAGGAATTCGAGAAACAACCCACAGCTGAAAACATCAGCAAACTTAATTGTGCATGGAACACCGCAGTAGCCGAGGGGTTACAGGGCATGCCACATTACAGCAATGTTCTGAGTTTGGTTCCAGCAAAGGGACCATTGTTGCATGTCATAGTTATGTCATCAAACTGTTTTTGGGTTGTTCACAACTTGTTTGCCATCATACATGATCAGTTTTAAAGGGATACTTTGCTGATTTTTAAACAGCTTTGTCTGAGAGTATGTGTAAGTAAACTGTGGTAAGTTTCTCTCCATCTTACCAGCACCCAATTCAGCTCAGACGACACTTTAGCATCGGATTTTTGCTGGCTCTAGGGCTTTTGCTCAAACTACAGATTGTACTCCCGCATTACCGTATCCCCACCACCACAGAAACAAAGAGTATAAAAGTGGATACAGAGGGAGATAGCCAAAACTTATATCAAACTGTGAAACTAGGCGGTGCTGATCGAATATAAACCAAGATTCTGTCATTGTTCTGTCTATTTCTCACCTAAAATGAATCCAGAAACATGCTTTAGTGCACTGTTTGTCTGTAATACGAGAATTAATGAACAAGAAGTGGGCACCATGCTATTTCCTGTATATAAAAATGGAGGCTGAAAAAACTGAGATAAAAAATTAGCCAGTGCTGATAAAATATTAACTAAGATTCTGTTAACTGTGTTGCCTATTTCTCATCTCAAATGTTCTGATAAACATATTTTAGCTTACTGTTTTAACCATAATCAGAGATTGTCTGTAACCAGCTGGCTGCCATATTGTTTCCTGTGTCAAAACGGACAAGCTCACATTGCATCACCCACCAGTGGGGGTGTTTATCGGTTGGGTAAAGCGAATAATACAGCCTGTAAGTGCTAATAGCGTAGGCAACTGGACTTGCTTGCGTTTCTTGAAGACATTTCGCCTCTCATTCAAGAAGCTTCTTCAGTTCTAAATGACTGGTACGAAGTACAAGTCCAGTTGCCTACGCTATTGGCACTATTACCACGATTACCAAGACCTGGATGACTGAGAACAATAACACAGCCCTGTTTCCTCTGTTTTCTCTGGACATGTAGCACCAATTTCAAAAGTATTTGCGTCTCTCTCCTACATTGACAGCCCAATTTTATTAAAAGATCATCTTTCCAGCAGTGAAATACTACTTTAAAGGATAACTTTGGTATTTTTCAACCTGGGCCCTATTTCCCCATGTGTATGTGTGCGTATGATTCATAGGTACAACTCTTTCTAAAATTGGTTCAGTATTGAGGGAGGTGGATGCAGCCGGCAGCCACGAGGTAGATATGGGGGCAAATGAAAACAGAGGAGCCATGCAGAGCGCCGCTCAGAGTGGCGCTGGTTGTCCCGGAGTACAGCTGAGAGTTTTACTGCATCGACTGAAAAGAATGGTTCGTGTCTGTGCTTATCCGAATTGCAAGAACAGGATGTGGCGCAACACCCCGTACAGCTTTCATAGGCTGCCTTTGTCGGACGGCGAGATGCTGAAGTTGTGGCTAGTTGTGCTACAAATGGATGCTAACACTCCTGTCCAGACACTGCGCCTTGCAGGCCATCGGGTCTGCAGTGCTCACTTCTCCCAAGATGACTACTGCCAGCCGAAGAAGAGAAGACATCCAATCCCAAAACACCTCTTCCTCAAGAAAACGGCTGCCCCACGAGTAGAGAGAGCTACAGACACAGTGGAGGTAATGTTATATAAACAATGTTCGATTATTTTCCTTTTCAGCAGTAGAAATTCATAATTATACGATGTAATCAATAGAGGAAGATGCAGTTGTCTGTTTGAACGTGTCTCCAAAGTGTGTGAAATGTAAACAATAAATTATGCTTTGGTATATTTAGATATAGTAATTCTTTTTATGCCCACATTCGCATTTACTAGACATGACTACAGGGATTTTCCAACCTTAGTATGCTATTTACAGAGATAGCACTGGTGATCTGAACTGGTCAGTAGCGAAAAAAACACTTTTAATGCACAAACTTATACTGGACGCATTTGCCCCCGTTACCTTTTTAGCTCATTTCGCGGCTCCCGGCTGCATCCACCTCCCTCAATACTGAACCAGTTTTAGAACAAGTTGTACCTATGAATCATACGCACACATACACATGGGGAAATAGGGCCCAGGTTGAAAAATACCAAAGTTATCCTTTAATGATCTCCTGCTGTGCGTAGCTCCTCAGTTTCTTTGTGGAATGCATCATGGGAAAATAGTCCACCAACAACACACGAAAAAAAAAAAATTATTCTACAGACTCACTAAACTTTATTTTGTCACTCCTCCACTACAGAGCCAGCTTGTAATATGGAACTGAGACACAGCTGATGTGTACAGTTCTTCTATTTGAGTAGATACTTGAATGATGTCATCTCCTTTACCTCTTTCAGGGGTTTGCCAGTCCATCACCAGCCATATGAAGTACAGAGTGGGCAGCGGCCACAGTGAGGTAAACATCAGGTACACCATCAAGATAATGCAGGCCACTCCTGGAGTTGCATCGTGCCACATCGGACAATACCAGAGAGGTGGAATAGATTAGCTCAGATAAAAATGAATGAGTGTTGCAACACTGTTGTAATGTAACAATGGCAAAAATTATCCTTTGACAAGACTTTCAAGTGACATGTTAAACAAACTCAGAAAGGTTTAATGCAGTGGGATCTTACCTAAGAAAAGAAAGGACAGCACCCATTGCAGGGTACTTATTACCTCTAGAAACTCCTTCCACTGAGTTTTTTCTTTAGTCATTCCTGCAACCTGGAGGCCATACCATCAATTTTCAGCAATCACTAACATTTTAAACTGTACTTGCATTCAGTAAAGGTCATGGGTGTATAAATCATACACTTAATGCCTGAAGAAATGACAAACGTTGCTTTATCTGAGATAATAATTACATTTATGATAGCCATCTTTATGATAGAGGTCTGATTGCAACAGTAACAAGGCTCTTAATCTTCCTTCAGGGAAATCATATGCTTAAAAACTTTCAATGCAGACAGCAGCATGATGAAATAACTTACTCATGAATAAGCTGACAGGTGAGCTCACAAATAAAACTTCTCAGCCAAGCTCGACTATCACAAAACATCTTTGCCTAAAAGTCATCAAGATGACATGACACAACTTGTATGATCGCACTGCTAAGTATAAAACATAACACTTACCTTAACAGAGTTCAGAATTAATTTGAATGGATGCGGATTCACCAGTGGAGAAAAAGCACAACACACAGGACGCACTTTGACCAGATCATGTCAGGCTGCTGATAACAACTCCACTCCCCCGATACTTTGACACACAACAAAGCAATTTCAGAGATAAACATGACAAAATTTTATCGTTGGATACTTTGTGTGCTAGATCTGAGTAGTGTCTCCTGCAGGGCATGCAATGATTTCATGACTGGGTTGTTGTTGTGTGTCTCTTCTGCCTTTGGTCACTCTAGTGGCCAAAAACACTGTGTGTCGATGTGTCCTGATGGTATTATTCAGCCTAATAATACAAACATGCAAATGTAAAAAGTAGACCTCTCTATTTATCTCCTCATGAACGGACACAAATTTCTCTTTTATCACAGTTACTGTAACAGAAATATTGCTCTTGCTCACTGAAGCATTTGTATCAGTTCTACGTGCCCTCCCCTTTGTTAAGCTACTGTTAGTGAAACTCAACACTTCCTGCAGGTGTTTCATAATACAAGTCTTTCTCAAAGCAAAGAGATTCTGCACTCTGATACCAACGGAGCTTTCAATGTAAAACAAAGTGAGAAAACAGCAGCACATGCTCACTGACGGGGCTTATAAGGAACTTAAAGAAGCGTTTGTTTAAGTGTCTTTATGCAACATTCAGAGCATTAATGTAGCAGCAAACCACCAGTGAGTCATAAGTGATGACTGGGAGGGAGTCTTGACATTGGTTTCTAGGAAAATCTTGCATAATATGCCTTTAAAGAAAAGGACAACCACCCTCTTTGAATCTCGTAAAACATGCAGATAAATATCACAGGGTTTGTGTGGAACTCAGTGTTAAATGTACTGGTACTAGTACATTTTTGACATCGGCACATCAGATAATAAGTAACATTAAACGGGCACTGTGTAGGAATTTCTCCCATCTAGTGTTGAGATCGTATATTGCATTGAAACGGATAGCGCACTCTAGCGGCTCACTGTTTCAAACGCGTATTGCAACAACGGTAGCTGCTGTGTACCAAAAAGCTATGATAACATTGATGAAACCACATCATCCGATACTTCATGGAGTATTCATTCAGACTGCTACACAGACACACGCAACGCAAGTTGACAAACCCCCTCCTCACCATGCAGGCTGTGTTTACAATGTAGGACTGTTGGGGCAGGTGTAAATCGAAACAAACCAATCACGTGTTGTCTTTTGACAACTGACAAGTGGCTCAACCTCACACACCTCATCCCTCTCCTTGCAACACTGCGTCGCTAACCGCTGTTAGTGGCGCTGGTCGCTAACAGCTGTTAGCCGCTGTTAGCTGTGATTCTCCTTCAGCAGCTCTCTCTACCTGGGAAAGGCTACCCGATGTTGACCCTCATTTTTTGAAATCGACGGTCACGTTGCCTTTTTGCCTTTTTTCAAATGCACCAGCACTTGTGACTAGCCTGCTTGCTGCTGCTTTTCGTCACTCTACCTGCAGGCGGAAACCAACAAGTGAAAACGCGAATGGCGATTCCGTATTTCTCAAGTATGTCCCTGTACGTACCTGTATTTCAAGATGGCGCACGTACATGATGAGACACTGGTCGTAATGTATATGTAAATGGGAACTTCGGAGCTTACGGACATACTTAGATACGCTGATGGAGGTAAATACACATGTGCTAGGACACACTTTTGACTGCAAAATGTGTTTGTCTCAAAGAACAACTGAAATTGTTACAGATGGTGCCTTTAACTGTAAAGGAAGAATCCAGAGTATATCACTGTGCATTTTTTTTTATCATATTGACATAGTTTTCAGCTAACCTTTATGTATACTACAACAACATTATACAATTCCTGAAATTCAGTTATGGCTTTTAGTTTTGGTGTGCACCCCGAGATTTTCAGTGGCCCCATCTGCCCACCCCTATGAAAAATTCTGGGGGCGCCCACAGGTGTTTTTCAATTGCCCCAGCTGATTAGACCTCATTCAGGTTGAAGTTAGGTGAAGCTTTGCTGGGAGTTATGTGATGTCACCAAACTCTGTGAACCAATGACAGTGTTAACAAAACGAACAGCACGGTAAGGGGGATGTCAGTCAAGTGTAGGTGGTGCATGTCCACACAGTCCTGAGCGGGTGTCTAATCTGGCAATTTAAATGACAGCACCTGTGTGTGTGGACAAAATATAATCAAATAAATGATGATATATTATTATGGAAACTGATCCCTTGGTGAAATTCACAAGCCACCAGAGAGTATATATAGTGATATATATATAGTACATCTTTAGCAGTGACATAAAGCAATGCACAAATTAAGTTATTGTAATTATAATTCAGTAATGTCCGTTCATTCACCCTGGACAGGTCACCAGACTATCACAGGGCTGACACATAGAGACAAACAACCATTCACACTCACATTCACACCTACGGACAATTTAGAGTTACCAATTAACCTGCATGTCTTTGGACTGTGGGAGGAAGCCGGAGCACCTGGAGGAAACCCACGCTGACACAGGGAGTATATGCAAACTCTGCACAGAAGGGCGCCCCCACCCGCGATTGAACCAGGAACCCTCTTGCTGTGAGGCGACAGTGCTAACCACTGCACCACTGTGCCGCCCTAATTCAATAATATAATAAGGACTATTCTGAAATGGCCCATTCTGCAGAATAAGTAACCTACTTCTACTTTTGGTACTTAAAATATATTTTGATGCAAGTGCTTTTGTACTTTTACCAAAGTAAAATCTTGAACCTGTAAGAGCATTTCTACACTGTGGTGTTGCTGCTTTTACTTCAGTAAAATATCTGCGTACTTCTTCCACCATTGCAAAGATATTCAGTTATCAGCTGTAAATGGCTTTGACCATTGTCTGAAGACAGTTGAATCAATCACTGAAATATTTAAGTGTGGATTTTCTTTCTCACTGGCTAGTTGAGATGACCCCTCACAGACATACTTTGACCCCTGCACATTGCTGCACAGCTTTAATTATGGCAGTGACAGTCCAAAGATTCGACTGATAGCTGATAGCCTACATGATTAGAGGGACCGCTCCTAATCTTTTATTCGGTTGTTAAAGGAGTCAAGAGTTTGTGGCATCTAGCGCTGAGGTTCACGGATTGCAACCAGCTGAAACTTCTCCTAGTTAGAGTTCCTTCATTGTTCATTGTTCAGGAGGTTTTTACCTTGAGCTGAATTATCCACAGAGGTCTCCTCCTCTCCCATTAAATGAGGCAGTTTCATGTTACAAATCAGCGTGTCTACGATGCCGTTCGGCTAGCCCAGCACCTTCCTATGTGTGCTCATCTTTTTTCTCTGATAACTAACTGTGTGCTCACCTTACCGCCCAGGTGATTTAAACCAGTAAAAACACTTAATAGAGCAGTTTCACGTAAAAAGGAACTGTGTTTTTTGGCACTGCTTGTTGCAGAATGGCTGCTTAGTACGGACTGTGAAAACACATATGGCCCTATCTAGAGCATGCCTAGTTTGTCCATTCAGGGCTACCATAGATACATGGCAGTGCAACATGGTGGACAAGGACCAACTCCCTATGCAGATATAAACAGCTCATTTGAAGGTAACAAAGACATGATGCTTATTTTCAGGTGACAATACACTAAAGAAAACATACTTATTATTTTGTATTCTATTACCGCCTATATCTCCACCTAAATCTTTCACACTGGACCTTTAAAACTTAAAGTTTTTGTCCTCACCTTTACAGTCTCCCTTAGACTTTAGGGGGCGTGTCAGCCTCACACAGGCCATGTGTTGGCTAGCTGGTCATGTGACACCTTCCCCCCAAAAACACCACATTTATACATGCAATTTCCCTAATCTCAAAAAAGAATAATGATTAAAATAGAATAAAATGCAGGATTAAGAGGGTGTTGTCTTTAACAGATCCTGGGTTTGCACAATGTTCTCATTCAGATCTGATTTTATTTCTCCCTCTGGCTTTAATTGAAATGACTGCTTATCTAAATAGAGTCCAAACAAAATGTCACACCAATATTCCTATGACGGCTTAGCCTACTTTATGTCTGTGGGGTTTATGACGAGCTTATTTTATACTTAATAGTGTTTTATCTCCCATTACATCACTACAACGCTCCTATTCCCATATGACAGTTTTGCTTTGTTTTTGTGTATCATGATAATAAAGTCGAGGTTTATTATTGGAAAAATCGCCCGCTACTTTATCAAGAATCCATCCGGACATTTATTGAGTCTGCAGCTGAATCCTTCTGCTAAATATGTGTCGTGAAGGGAAATTTCATTTCGGTCTGCTGATAACAGGCAGCAGATAACAGCCTGCCGTCGCAGTTGGACTCAAAGACCTCGGATGCTTTTTTTTTCTATAAACAACCACTGGTCTGCTCTCAGGAAGTACTGTATGAATATTAATATGGATGCAAATACACAGTGAGGATGCCCAGCGCTTGAACCAGCACAGCGCGCTGATCATCTGCGCATTTTTGTTTTGACGTTTTTTTTTTTTTGTTCATGCCTGAAACTGAGAGCATGTTTGTGTTGCGGAGGTCGCGCTGGAGGCTTTTCTGACGCGCACAATAAGGATGGCGTTTTACCTGACTGTTTGCAGAGGAACATTTTGTAACGTCGCATTGAATTGCATCATGGTTTTCAATCAGATCTCACACCGGCCAGGCTACACCGAGCCTCGGTAGTACAGTGCGCTGTTTATCATAAAAATGGAAGACCTTTCACGTCAAGAAAAGGCGTCAGTCCGGTGATATGCGTCTGAATAACTGATTTTTCATCTCCACGTCAATTGACACATCTGGGGAAGGATTTTTTTCCTCCCCTCCCGTCTACCAAGACAGCTGTGTCATCAACAACCGGCGTGGTGTTGTTGTTGTCTGATTTTTACGAGCCTGGGCAACTGGATATCGGCATAGTCTGTCTCTGCGCCAGCCATAGGCTACCCAGTTACTAAGGTAGGCATCGCACCTTCGTTCATATTATGTTTTGCTCCATAAATCACCGCATCAGTTGCTTACATCATCTAGCCTATATAGCCAGCTGTCATAGTCCAAATGCACTGTCTGTCTAATTAGCAGCAGAGAATATGATGCTGTATTGCGGAGGAGACGTACGGGCCCCGATGGCATTTTACGCGTAAATATGAGGAAATATAAGGTTGACAGTGAGCCGCTGCGTGTTCACAAGCCAAATTATTCAACCTTGAAGCCTCACAGCCCATGACGGGGAATATAAGGCCTGTATTTTAGCCCCAAACACAAAAGAGACGGGAAGATATGGCAAGAGCCGCCGCGCAGAGCAACCCCACAGCCCGCGTTTAAGTTCAGTCGTGACAAGACCTTATAAATATTTCACCAAAAAACAAGCCTCCATCAGCTGACTGGTGATGCCGGAGCGCGGCGTTATTAATCAAATGCCCACACCACATCAGTGTCAGTGTTAGGAGCCTCGTTCTGCGAGGCCATGATGGGAACATCTGCATGTTTACGGATAATATAGCAGGGTTGTGTGGTGCGTACGTCTGTGTGTGTGTGTGTGTGTGTGTGTGTGTGTGTGTGTGTGTGTGTGTGTGTGTGCGTGTGTGTGAATGGGCGGTAGTTACTCTGATTGTGGATACACTGGTGATGTGTGTGTTTGTGCGCAGCCAGGTGAGGATGTGTTGGCGCGTCTTTGAGGTGCGGGAGAGGCAGGCGTCTGGATGAGGGGAGCCTGGATCATCACATGTGGGTTTTAAAGGAAAAAAGCATCAGATGGTGTCCAATAAACTGCCGCAGGATCCCACCTTAGATCCTGAACGAGAAAGGGGTCGAGGGGTTGTGAATTGAACGTGAAATTAAGGTTAGTCAACAGTGTTTTTTTTTCCGGGCGTGACAGCCACTCAAAACGAGCATCACTCACACTGGGAGGCTGATCTTCACCACCCACCACATGCTTAAAGAAATATCAGTAAACAGTTTTTATTAGGCTGCTGAGATGAAAACGTTATTTATCTACCTGACTGGCTTTAATCTCTCCTCCAATGAATCAAAGGCTTGAAATGTTATCTATATCTATATTGAACTGACATTTTATTTTGAAGTCAGCATGTCACTAAGGAGCCTGCATGCTCCAGAGCAAATATGAGACTTTATTGGGTGCAAATATCACAAAGCTGCAAATCCTACTGCATATCACAGACAGTGCTGCTTAAATGTAAAGATATTATGATGTTTTTTTTTCTTTCGGGATGATGCACCAGCATGTTTGATACTCCTCTATCTGCCTGAACCTGAAATGAAATATAGAATGTAACTCATCACCAGTCAGTATAGCTTGACCTTGGAGCTGAATACAACAGAAAATCCTTCATTTTGACTTTAAGTCTCACACAGGCTACAGATACATATAAATATGTGGCTGTCCCGTATGCTGTTTGGTTAAAGCACGCCTTAGTGCGAATAGAGGGGAGCAGGGGTGGTTTAGAGCAGCTATGACGTTGGGGGTCATTGAGTCCATACTGTGAGCCACACATACTGTGCAGTGTGTCTTGAATGCAGAAAGAAAACCGGAGCTCGCACAACCTGTCGTCCACTGTCTTTGCTCACCGGGTGATCCTAAATTCAGTCCAGGAATGGGATGAAATTGGGATAAAGGCAGCTTAGCTAGTGTGGAAACAAATTGAATATGCTTCATTGAAACCCTTTAGTCCTTGAGGGTTTATCCTGATAAATCAGATTGTAGCTTTTAACATATAAACATGAAAACAAGCACAGAGCAGAGTTAGGGAATCAGGCAGAGCTCATGATGTATTTACGGAAAGAATAATAAGTGACCAGTGTTTTCAATAAAGCAGAAAGGATCCTGACTACATTTGAGCTTCTCTCCATAAACTGGATGATTCAGTTTCTCTGACTGGCAGTGCACATCATGTCTGATTCCAAAAAGGATGAGCAATTCAGTTTGGAAGATTGAATACACAAATATACTGGGCCCAGAGAGGGCGAGGAAAGGCCCACACAGGGTCAGAGAGGAGGACTGATGGGGAGGGAAGACATGGAGCGAGGGACTGATGGATGTGCGACAGACGTGGCAGATGCTGACATTATAAGCCCATTTCTCTAGTCGAGTGGATACCCCTGTCTAGATGAGCACTAATGGATTTTTTTTTTGTTGCTTTGGGTTTCCTGGAGCACCCAAACAGATTGTTTCCCTAGAGTTTGAGCGGCAGCAGGTCAATAGGTTGGTAAAAGTAATATAAATGGCTACTACTGGTCAGTCGTGCAGGTGTTTCAAAATCAATACCGCTGTAGACATGTTTCGCTGGCTTAAGTGCGCATTGTTGTTTGTTTAAGGGGAGAGCAGGTGCTTCTTCCATCTGTGGTTTCACCATCTTGATTCTCTCAGCTCTGTTTGAGGGAGATGGCACCAGAAATGACGGAGGAAGACAGTTTCCACTGCAGCACGTGAGCAATGTGAGTGACTGCAATCGGCTGAAAAATTAAGCTGCGTTTTCTGGCTTTGTGTTTATGCAGTTTTCAGTGATCATCACAATGGAGAAATTTCTGGTGATTTGGTCTGAATAGTCTTCACTTTGGGTACTGTGAGTAGAAGAGATGAGTGTTCAGCTCTGAGGCAGTTAAAATTTGCCCCTAGTGGTTTTGGATTGAATCAGTTTTCTCTCCCATCACTCTGCTTCACTTCCCCTGTACTTTCATGCTGAGTAAATAACACTCTAGTAAAAGTGATTGAATAGCCCAGTGGGGCTGAAAGGATTAGTCAATTAATTGATTTGTTCATTGACAGAAAAAATAATCTGATAATTTTGATAATGGAATAATTGTTTCAGTCATTTTTAAACAACAATAGTAAAACAATGCTGCACATTCTCATGTTGTAGATTCTCAGATGGGAGGATGATTTGCTGCTTCTCTTTGTCATATACGAAAGTAAACTGAGTAACTTTGGTTGTTGGACCTTTGCACGGACAAAACAAGGCATTTAAAGAGATCACTTTGGGTTCTGCATTTCTTGAGATCTGATAGATCAAACAATCCATCAAATAATATATTAATTGTTTGATTCATCAGTAATGAAATTAGTCATTAGCTGCAGCCCTGTGGCCAGTGCACTCTCTTTTAAATAATAATACTACCCAGTCATACAAATGATACGTCTGTTTACATCTGTGTCTGCTCAGAGATGATGGGAAACTGTCAAGATGAGACTTTGAGTAAAGTTTGTATTATTCCTCATCATGTGTGTAGACGCTGGCTAGTATCTTGGAACTGTTTATATTATGGAGGCGTTGGTTGAGTGCCATGATAGTTTTTATTTTGAATCAGCAGGCTTGTTAATCTATAGATAAAGCAAGAGACATCTTTAAGGGGTGTTTTATCTTGTGAAATTTCCTTGTATACAAAGGGAGTTAGCAAAACTGAAGACTGTGTTTCAAAGAGCAGAGAATATTGCATTCAAAAGTGGAGTCATTTTTACTGCACTTGCACAACATACTGTCAGAGACCGGTCAAAACTGAAACAGGAGCAACGTCCTGACTTTTAGTCACTTGTAATGCTGGATCCTACACTTCCCATAATGCACCTTAGTAGCATCTCTTTGTTAAGACACTCCACTCTTGGTAAACTTCATGCCCCCACAGGCTTTATGTTAGGAATGTGTAATGTCCAAGACAATGCTTAGGTAATGCTGATGATATCAGCATGACATCATCAGGGCTACTTTCTTAGACTTCACAAAAGCTTCTTAAAAAGACGACATCATTGAGTTGTTTTCACAGACTGAGAAATGGTGGGAACTGGTGAAATGTCCCTTTAGTCTTAAACTGTTACTAATGTTGGTCACATTGATTTAAACCCCTAAACTACCTTTTGTATTGTATTTATATCAACAAAAATTGTTGAATCAATTCTCATCAACATTAAAGCAATACTTCATCCACAAAATGACTGTTTACTCACTGCGTGTTACTGTAAACTTGTGAAGAAATCTAGGTTTTCCTCACGTGCCTTCACTATGAACAGAGAGTCAAAAACAGGCGAACATTCTTCATGAAGTGAAGTAAACAGGGCCCGTGTTAAACAACAGCAAAACTGTATAAAAAAATCCCTACAGAAACTCTCACACAACTCGTGCAGTTCTGTCAAAACACATGCACTTTTGCCAACACAATATGATTAAATACATGCCAGTACAAAAAGTCTCATGCATGGCCAAGTAGCATGCCTGGGCACATGTGTACATTTGTGTGTTCAGGCACACTCAGGGAGGTGGAAGTGTTTTATATTGTTACATTTTTCACATAATGCATGTGTTTTGGAATTACTTAGCATACGACTGGGTAAATGAGACTTGGACTTTACTGCATGAGTTGTGTGAGAATTTGCAAAAGAGTGTTTTAATAGTTTTACTGTTAAACGTGGTCCCCAGTGATTTTAATTCATGAAGAATCTTGGATTCTACGTTCACCTCAGAGACATGCTTATGAATTCAAGGTAACACACAGTGAGTAATTAAAAAACAAATGGTCATTTTGCAGGTTAGGTATTCCTTTAAACCCATTCTTGTAGATCAAAACAACTTTTTCATGCACCAGAGTCAGTCACAATGTTGCATTATAAATAGGTCTTAAGGTGTAAAGGTGCTCTCTGGTGGCTCCTTGACTAAAGGGCATGCCATTTACCAGCAATGTCCAAGGTACAAGTCCCGTCTTGGACATTGTTAGATGCCATCCTCCTTTGTCTTCTGTCTCCTCTGACTCTTTACTCATGGGCTGTCCAGTAGAGAGAGGGAAAAAAGACAGCATTGAATCCCATTAGACCTTTTCAGTTGTGTCTCCTGCTCTCAACTCCTCCTCTCCAAACTGCACGCTCTCTGTTGGAAATTGTCGTCTTTTCTTGTCTGACAGCTTTCTGTTTGCTTATGTGATGCACTGGATTCAAGAGGAAAAAGATCATGGCAAAATTTTAAATTGACAGACATCCCCTGCACCCACTGACCTCTTGGAGCTTTATTTGGGAGCTCCCTCTGCAGTCATGTTGTTGGCCCGCTGCGTGCTCCACCCTTTTAAAGGTCATACATGCGTGTGTTCGACTGCAGGATGTCTGGGATGTACATATCAAAATTAACCAGTAAAAAATTTAAATAAACACTCCCGTTAAATGCTTTCTCTCTGAATTGTAAGCATCACACAGCATCCAGTCTTCATTGCAGTGTGTAGTCAAGAGTAATGATGTGTGGTAATGATTTCCTTGAGGCAACTCATCTTTGTTCATTTCCCCTCCGTTTTCTTCTCATTAAACCTTTCAAAGCCATTCGCATGGTACCATGCAAAATAAATAAAGTTCGGAGCCAACTGTTACTCCTCTCTCGTTGGCACAGAGGTCCCATTCTCAAGCCATGTTAATCACCACCTATTTATCTGTACCTATGCAGTGTCTTCCACATGGATAAACATGCAAGTATTTGGGACAGAAAGCAAATATGTTTACATATGTTTGTGTGCCATTTATCTTTTTTATTTTATTTTATCAAGACCCCCTTAGCAAAGTCATTTCAGCGTCATTATGTGAGAGCAGTAATTGGCAAGATATGCAGAGCGCATTGTAGCTTGATTTTGAATTATACATGTTTCAGCATGCACAAATGGTCCAAAGTGGTTTAGAGTCTTGTGTTAATGTCCCTGTTCTCATTAATGTGCTGCATTTATGCCAAAGACCTCCAGAAGACCTTGGCTAATGTTCACTAAATCATTAGGAGGCAGTAACATGTTATTTTTCTGGCAGCTGTGTGTTGCAAACAGCGAAATGTATATGATGTTCCACGAGCATTGTTGTCCTAACATATCACCACAGACATGGGTCTGAAACTGATGTGGAGCAGAAATGGTTGTGGGAGCATCTCACAGCGGTAATTCATTGTCTGTGACATTCGTAAAGGTCACCAGCAAAAAAACTCAGGGTTCAGCAAGCGTGTGTGAAATAGGTGAGTGTACACAGTGACTCCAGAAATGCAAATCTGAATCCAGGATGACTTCAGTATGTGTTGTAAATGTCAGAGCAATCTTCATTTGTTCTCAAAAGAATCCCAGCTGATTGGTAAGGTGGCAGCAAGAGGAGCTGCAACTCATTTTTTTTTTGATAAAAAGATGCTAGAGATTTAGAAAGGGTGATACTAAAGTCTTTTATCTATAAAGCATCCCTTCTACAGTCCCATCTACCCAAGTTTTACTCAGCATTTTTTTTTTAAATGTCCAGTGTGTAGGATTTAGGGGGATATATTGGCAGAAATTGAATATAATATAATAAGCATGTTTTCTTTAGTGTATAATCACCTGAACATAAGTATCGTTTATATCTACATAGGGAGCAGGTCCTCGTCCATGGAGTCAGTTCCACCACCATATTTCTACAGAAGCCCAAAATGGACAAACCAAATATTGGCTCTAGAGGAGCTATTCACATTTTCACATCAGTCATCATAGTTAGCAGCCCCTCGAACACGCCGAACAGCATCAGAAAAACAGTGTTTTTTAACATGAAACTGCTTTATTCAGTGTTTTACTGGTTTAAATCACAGGGTCCATTTGTTTTGGCAAGGAGGAGACCTCTGCAGTAATTCTGCTTCCAGTAAAAACCTTCTGAATGTCTAGATCTTAACTGTCTAATCAGAGAAAAGAGGCTAGCACACATTATATAGCAGGTGCTAAGCTAGCAGCCCGTTTACGACAAGCAGAACAGGGTTGACGATACACAAATTTGTGATGTTAAACTGCTTTATTTAGTGTTTTTACATGTTTTAACCACGTGATCTGTTTGTTTAGGAGAGGAAGAGACCACTGAGGATAATTTGGCTCCTGGTAAAAACTTCCTGAACAGTGAACACTGAAGGAATCCTAACAGGGAGTTCACACTTTGCACAGGGGAGAAGTTTCAGGTAGCTGCAATCTGCAGTCCTTACCGCTAGATACCACTATATCCTACACACTGCTCCTTTAATGACATTTTTATTATTAGCCCTGTAATACGTTTAGCAGTGAGTAAATTAAGTTGAAATTCTGACTGATTCGTTTGCAAACGGCCATTTTTCTACACAATTACTGGCCAATCAGCAATGTTGCTTCAGAGCAATGTGCCGAGAACATCAGTGCATCAAATACAATCACACAGTTGCAGCCATTATAGCGAAGGTGAGACTGTACAAGTGTTACGCTCTCATTCCTGGATGGGAGCCACTTGGGCCAAAGCAAATCTCTACCAAAGCTGCTCATAATCATCCTGTTAAAGTCAGCGATATCTGCTATTCTGGGGAGTGCAACATATAAGAAAACACTGCCTGTATCAGACACCCTGCAGTGCGTAATCTGCCATCACCTGCCATTTGCCCCAGTTAGTGCCTTTTCATTTCATCACTGTCAGTGCAGTGAACAGCAGGAACGACAGGAACAGGAATTGCTCAAGTGAGACCCTGAGCTGAAAACCTGCCAATCACACCTGTAAGGCCAACG
The DNA here is from genome assembly GCF_011397635.1 of Epinephelus fuscoguttatus. Classification (NCBI taxonomy): domain Eukaryota; kingdom Metazoa; phylum Chordata; class Actinopteri; order Perciformes; family Serranidae; genus Epinephelus; species Epinephelus fuscoguttatus. The sequence continues at coordinate 41,015,869 of NC_064763.1, read as the reverse complement.
AACCTGTACATTTCTACCACTTCTCTTGCTTTTCAGTTTGCAACACAGACCCTCATAATGCTCTTGGACATGTCTGACTTACTGATTTTAACACTTCAGAGCGACCAGCGATCAGCTTTGTCACTCCAACACATTCTCACTCCGACCTTGTCATATCAGCGCTTGGTCATGGACTTTCCACGTCGACATGTGACGTGCAAGCATTGGTTGTTGATGTTCTGGGACACCGTGTCAACCTCTGCCTTTTACATGCATTGTGTGTTTTCAAAATACACTTCCATTTTCACAGGAAATGTACAGCTCGCATACAGTCTTGCCCCCCTATACAGTAGCCGGCCCACCCACTGGCCTTCTGGGGAAAATAATTGGAGGCTGACATTATTGTCTTTAAGAGGCCATGGTGTGCTCCTGTATTAAGCTAGGGTGAAGATAGTGGTATCTCATAAAACCAGACAACCTGAGGCATCCATTAGTACCAACCATGTTGGCATAGCTGTTCAGGAAGGGGGCTAAATAAGGCTCCAAGTTTCGGATACATTTTGGCAAGGGACAAACTAGCATGGCCATTCTGATACTAGACAACCTAAGGCATCCACTAGTACCAACCACAGGGTGCTAAATAACACTACACGTAAGCTTAATTTAAGCAAGAGAACAACTAAGAAGTCCCCTGAACTCAACTCAAAATATCCGAATGAAAACAGGAAAACAAGTCTCCCCTAAACTTAGAAAGCCTTGTTCCCAGTAAATGTTTTAGTCCTTTAAATTAATTTACCCCTTCAAATTAAAGCTGTATATTTGTCTTTTTAAGGAAAAGGACAATAACCTATTTGAAGAACACGAATCACACATAAAAGCACAACTGTTGTAAAACTCTAAATGTCAGATAATTAGTAATACTAACCGTGAAATAAGAGACCAGTGTATATCAGTATGCAATTCCCTAACTCTACATATTGACATAGTTTGAAGCTACACATCAACTACATAATAAAATTCCCTCCCAGAAAGTCAGTTATGGCTTTTGATTTTGGTGTTTCACCCCAAGATTTTCAGTGCCCCATCTGCCCACCCCTATGAAAAACTTCTGGGAGCACTGCTGTTTATTTTCTCAAACAGTGCATCCAAATATCCTCACACAATCTCTTCCCCTGAGTTCCTTTCATGCTGGTGTACACTGTGGGGTGCAAACAATCGGGCCATAAGAGACATGATTTGTATGTAATGAGATGAATGAGTGGGAGAGCTGCGTGTGGGCATGTGTGTGTGTGCTTATCCTGTGCAACCTACGCTATGACTCGCTTATCAGGGGAATTTTGAGCACAAGGAGTAGGATGATTCAAATGTTGGAAGACCACTTGTGGCCTATACCTGGCTTTGCTAATCACACCAACGCTGCTGCTGCTGCTGCTCCATCTTTCAGTCAGAAGAAAGGCAGCTCAGCAAGTGCACCAGCAGGTTTAGTAGAATATCTAGATGACAGATGTAGTTTGGTTTGATTTATTTACTTGATTTGATTTTTTACATAGGAATTACCTGTGTGTCTATGTCAATTTTTCATTTTTCAGCCTCTCACTAAATTTTGCACTGAAAAAGAAGCTTTCTAAAGCAATTTAAAATGTACTGTACCAGCTCTCTAACGATATGAGTCAAGCCCACTACAAGCTGCTGGGAGGCAAATCGTATGTCTAGTTTACAGTGATGTTCAGCTGATGCCTGTTTTGCTTTGGGCGAGTGGGCTTTGCTTAATTGTTGCTGAATAGTTTATGAGGTTTGTCTTGTTGGGGCAGGGACAGCCTGAAGCGATCAGGGCTATGATGTTTTAAGCTTCTTTTATTTTTTTAATAGGTGAATCAAATCAAAAGTGTGAAATTTGAATCAGTAGTCAGCGAGCAACATGTAGCGAAGTCTGGCTGCTCTGGATCACAGAATAGGTTCAGCTTTGGTTCAAGCGGGTTTGATTTGACTCGGAGAGATCATCTTGTCGTCCACAGTCTGTGTTGAGCACGGTCAGAGCAGACAAGACATTTCTCACTTCCATATAAGAGATAAGAACATCATGTACTGTGGAAAGATTTAGCGTCAAACATGCACCATCACTTAAATCTGACAGTTGTTTTTTTAATGATCAGCATTTTCTAATGAATATCCAAAAAAACAAAAAAGACTTAAAACTAAGGAGCCAGGCAATATTGCTGGGTAATCCACATCTAAAATAAGTCAGATCTTGGTTAGAGAGGGATGCTGGCTCAGTCAAGCGTGTGCAGCTGCAGAGTGGAGCTCTTCCCCTTGTGCACGGGCACGAGCACAGAGGGGTTTTTCAGTTTTCACTCTTTTCCCTGCAGCGCTATACCTCACAGTCTGGGTTTCAGCAGCCAAATACAAAGAGCAAACAAAATAGAGACTTTCTCTTTGTATATGATGTGATCTCTCTCTCTCTCGAATTTTTTTGTAGTGTGATGGACATGAGAGTTTATCCATGTACAGTGCTGAATAACGTCTCAGAAAAACAGATTATTGTGAGGGAACCCTGCAGAAAAATGCGAACATGGTGATTTTGCACTCTTTCGTCACGCCACGTCTAGTGACAGCGCTCATGCTGCACGCATTCTGAGCATCCCAACGCATGGCTGTCCTCTGATTTCATCGTGCCTCTCTCTCCACATGGTGCTTCTTTTTTCTGTCATTTGATGTGGCATTTCTACAACATTTTATAACCTATACGCATGCAACAGAGGAAGTAAACAACATAGACTAAATGAAACATCTCCAGTGTTGTATCAGGGCTTGTGGATCTGTCAGCCACTAAGTGTTCATGTATGCTAAGTGCACTGGGTCACCTTGATTACTGCAGATTCTAGCAGAAGACGATGAAGGCAAGGGCAAGCTGAGGTGGGAAACAGGGATCGTTAGGTCATTCACTGGCCGCCTCTCTTTGACCAGAGAGTTAATGAGTGTTGCATTATTCGAGATTTCTTTATTTACTTAAACCACAGCTCTTCACTTTTTGAAGGTTTCATGATTGTACACTGTACAGATGTTTACTTCCCCGCACACGCTGACAATAATGGATTCATTTGTTGGCAGGAAAGGTGCATAGCTGAGAGAATCTCTGCAAGTTTGTTGTGGCTCAAGGCTGTGTCCTGGTAGCACAGGGCAAGGGGGAACAGGGAAAGCTTTTTTGTAGGGTATTTTTGGTCGCAGTCAATGAAAAATTTAGTGGTCATTCAGGTTGTACAACGCTAAGGAGTGCGAAGTGTCTTGTGCATGTATATTTCATTGAGTGTATTTGGGTATTTGACCCCAAAAAGAATGACGTAACGATTCATACCACGTGACCACACTTATAAAATACTGAGGTTATTTATTTTTTATTTCACATCCAAAACATCAGAAAAGAGGTCAAGAGAAAAACATTCTGCAAAATTCCTCTACGCCTCTCATGTGCCTTCCATCCCTGGCCTGGAGTGATACATCAGCCTCTACATCTTCCTCCTCCTCCTCCTCCTCCTGTCCATTCTCATCAGCCACAGGCATTTCACTGCACAATGCAATATTGTAGAGCATTCAGCACACAACAGGAAGAAAAGAAGAGAAGTTGAGGCAATGCTCTATAGCAGCAAGGAGCTCTACGTAACCCAAGGGTGAATATAGTGACTTCTGGTTTAGTGAGGAAATTATTTGAATAATCTCATTTTCTTTCTCACCACAGACACACTTCAAAATACATATTAATTAGGCTCAATGTGCTCCCAGGTTTTTTTCTCCATATTTTAAATTCACACAACGCCTTTGAGCCTGCTGAGTACATCAGAATATCCAGTGTATGAACATTTTTTAGGAGATTGGAGGAGTGGAACAGAGCAGGCGATAGTGAGGAAAACAAGAAACAAGAAAGAAAGAAGGGCTGCCATTGTAACAAGTACAAACAGAATGCTACTAGTAGCATGTGCCAGGTTGCTTGGATTTTCGAGCAGGTTTTTACCTCACGCGACTGTTTTGTTTTTTAAAATAATGGTTAGGTTGATTTTGTTTTTGTCTTAACTAGTTTTTAAAAGCCCACAAAACAATGGATGTTGCTCGAAAGGATTTCTGTCCTGCAGGTTGACCTGGCAGAGCCCGAGCTTTCCAAAGATTTTGGTTTAAAGGCTGTCAGTCTGCACGTACAGTATGCCTGTCAGAGGACTGCAACATCCTGCAGCCTGACAGAACCCCTTTTAAACCGTTTAGCTTCTTTTTGAGAGGAATAAAGTGCGAATGGTATGTTTTATTAAGTTGAGCTAAGGTCAATGATCATTTATCGCACAACCGACAGGCACTTCTTTGACACCCAGACACACATCAAAGAACTACTGGCCGACTGTTGCATTGCCTTACATCCCTGTGTCTCAGCCAAAAACTTGCACTTGAACACACTGCAAAGACTACAGCCAACAGCCAACTGGCATGTACAGTCTGCATCAACATGAGAGGTAATATCTCTTCATACTTGCAGGCAGTGGTCGTCTGTATTTGTCATTCAAAATGTGAAACTGGAAAACTGACAGGACGGATTCAAGACACTAGTTAGCCAGTTAGCACACAACCAGTGTTGAAAGAACAAATGATTTTTACTGTGTGCTAGCGAACAATAACACAAACAATTACTAACTCAATGGCTAAAGAAACAACAACTCTGAGTTAATCTCATGCCGTCCTGACTTTAGCCATTTTTTTTAACTTTTCACGCCTCTGTTTTTTGTCTTGTGCGCTGACCTTAACTGCCAATCAGAGTGATTTCTCTCACTGAAGGGCTCTGCTGCCAATTCAACATGCTGAATTTGCACAAAAAAAAAAACAAAACAAAAAATGGCTGACAATGGTGCAGGACACACCACAGAAACTTGGGCAACAGACGCTCAACAAAAGCCCAACACTGACGGATGGCCGACTGTCATCTTGGTGTGTTAGGGACCCTTAGTCCCCAAAACAGACATGGATCATAACACCTTACCATCACTGACAATAGGCGAACTCTGCTCTACAATGATGATGATGTTATGACATGTATGAGCATGTCTGTTAAAGGGTATCCTGTCCACATCAGAACTGTTCTGCTAAATGTTAATGGTGGGATACAGCATAAAAGATCTGACTGATTAAATGTTTAGGACAGTATCTCTCATTGCAAGTTGAGCTTCTGCGAACAGCAAGTGTGAGACATCTGGCCATTAATATTTTTGCAAGCATGTTTGTACTTTGTCAGCACAAAGTTAACTTTTGGAATATGAAGTAGTCTTTGTCACTTTGTCAGAGAGGAATAGTTAAACACTTTGTTAGATACGCTCATTCTCTTTCTCGCAGAGAGTTAGATGAGAAAACTGATGTCACTCTAGTGTCTGTAGGATACATGTGAAGCTAGAGTCAGCTCTAGCTCAGCACAAAGACTGGAAACAGGTTTCCTCTGTCTCGTGGTGAGGAAATCCACCCGCTAGCACCCCGAAAGCCCACCAATTAACACTAATTAACCTGTTATATCTTGTTTGATTAATCTGTACAAAAACATAGTCCTGTTGAGGTTGCCGGGCAACCGGCAGAGACTTAAGTTACAGCAACTGGCCAAATAATAGTCCAGCACATGTAGCCCTGCAACACCACATCCTCACCATTGCAGTTTTTGTACAGGTTACACAAAATTGACAGCCTGTCACTCAGAGCGGCCACATCTGTTATTATGCTTTAAAGATACAGCAGGTCATTTTTTTAAGCACCATTTTTGGTCACTATATCCTGACAGCAGTATATGAGATAGATCATTTGACCTCTGTCTTCTTAAAGTGTTCCTAATGGCATTTGCAAGAATCATGAAAACAACTAATCAGCCTCTAACCCAGCTGTCAATCATGTCAGTCACTGCTGAAGTGCGGTCAAACTCTCAAACTAGGTAGTGCTGTTCAAATATGAATCAAGATTCTGTTACCGCATTCCCTGTCTCTCACCTTAGTTGGTTTCAGAAACATATTTTAGTGTACTGTTTAGCTGTAAAATGAAATAGTAGGTCTGGCCAGTTGGCGGTGCTCTGTGTTGGCTCATCTGCTTTCAACATGGCGGCTGGGTCACAAACTTTCTGAAAAATAATTACATTTGAGGAGAGAAATAGGCAATGCAGTAACTTAAACGTGCAATATGTAATTTTCTGCCGCTAGGGGTCTCAAACCAAAACAATAACAGAAGACGGAGTTGGGTGACGTCACGAAGTAGCGTGGGATCATGGGAGTTGTAGTCATATAACAGATACATTTCTTACTTAGCTTTACAGTTAGTGATGGCTTCTCCCTCTCTGCTGCTCTCTCTTGCTCAGTGCGTCTTATGTTTAGCTATTCCTCTGCCTCTTTTATAAATGCAGTTCATTTACCGGCATCAGCTCAGCATTATAGAAACCTATCGTTAGATGTTGTGGTTAGCCAGCCTCCACTCCACATCGCTCCGCAGCGGAGGCCGCTGGCCGGAGCGCTGGTGTCCCGGCGGGCAGCAGTGCTTGCAATACACTGGTGGAAATGATTAGTATTTCGATAACATCAGCCAGATGTTTGCTTACCTGTCTAGTAGAACACACGCGAGGTCGGTGTCGAATTGTAGTCCTAGATTTTCACGAAGCTCTCTCCATCTCAGAAAGGCCGCACCAATATTTATCCTTGATTTAGCTCTCTTCTTATCCCAAATTCTTCTGGGATCGCTTGGTTGACCCATACGTTTCCGTTTTACCGGCTTGTTTACCGGGACAGCTTCGGTGTCAGAAGATGCAGCAACCGTCAATGCATTATCATGATCCATGACGAGTTAGCTTAGCCTAGCAACAGTAACGTTCATTCTCTGACGTCTCATCCGGTCTGCTTCTTCTTCTTCTCCTTCATTTAATGGCTATGGTAACTGGAGTTACGCCGCCATTGACATGCGACCTAATGACACGGTCCGTAACTTTTATTAATATTTCATATTTATCTGGGTTTGAAAAATTGTTGGAAACATTTCTGATAATCAAAGTACACAACTAAACAAAATATACCTTTAATCTTGATTCATATTTGATCAGCGCTGCCTAGTTGGCAGTTTGACTGCAGCTCAGGAGCCGTGACTGACATGATTGACAGCTGCTCTCTGAAAATGGCCTTTGATCGCATCGCCTTCATTTTTCAGCCCCGGATATTGCTGGTTGGCAGGAAAGTTCAGTTCCCAAAATACTAAACTTTACTTTAAAGATGTCATTCAGTCACATAAATTGTTTGCAAACATTAGTTTTCAGTTTCCTTCTATGCATCTTCTAAACTTAATTATTATGCCTTAGTTATTAATGCCATCAGTTGACAGATATCATTAGCGTAACCCTGCTGCCATGACCTAAAATCACCGTCACCACTGAAGATGTGCCTTTAAGAGTTTGAAACAAATGAGTTGTGCATTTGAAAGTGAAAAAGTAGAACCAACCAGATGTTCATTAGAAGGAAGGAAATGAATCCTCTGCAGACCTTGGTTCCTGGCACTGGTCAATATTTATCTTGTGAAAGCTGGTTTTGCTTTGCCAACCGTTAAACGCTGATGAAATGATGCATCTTATCACGTCACATAAGCCTCTGCTCTGGAGGTACGTTTGATAAAGGAAAATGAAGATCAGAAACAATGGGCTGGGAACATTTTACCAGCTGAATCATGTGCTTATTATTTGTCTCATTGTTTTGTGCAGACCATCCAGCACATGTGGAAGTTGGTGTTTGAAAAGAAACACGTGAGCGTGTGTTTAGAGATCAGTGAACACGACCAGTTTCTTAAGAGGAACAAGGTGTGATTTCACAAAGCTCCTGTTTTAGTACTCCAGTCTTAGTGTTTTATTCTCCAAGCTCACATTAATATGTATTTCACTCCAAGGCCCTCTTTACCACTGTGACAGGTGATGAAATGCTACTATACTAACACCTATGCCTGATTTTTAATAACTGGCTTCTCATATCCAGAGTTGCAGCTGGAGGGCTGCAGGAGGGATTCAGCTGACAAAGAAAATATTCCAAATAAACCTTTAGAGCATTTTAAAGCATTCAATGAAAAAGAAAGTCATGTGAAGTTATTCTGAGTGTATATTTTGGATAGAACTCAAATCGCAGCCTTTGTAAGATCTAGAGAGTGTGCAGTGTGTAGCTCAGTATGTCATCAGTGTTAGCAGCAAGGTTGTATGGTTGCTATTGGTAACAGATGCTATCTCCTTTTAAGATATATGAGATATGCTGTTACTGGGGGGACCAGGTACAAATGAAGTGTAATCCTGGGATCATCACGTATGACGAGGCTGACGTCCTCCTTTGTTGCATATTCAGTGGCTAAGGAAGAGATGCATGGCTGACAGTGTTGCTAGGAGACCACACACAGCGACTAGTGTGAGAGGCTTGATTTCACCTCCCTCCCCCATTCTTGTAGTCTGGCTGCCTTTCACTGTTTTTCTGTCCTCTCTTCCTTGCCTCCATTTGCTTATTCCCTCCACTCCCATGTTCCCTTCCTTAATATTCCCTTCCATCAGCCTGTCTCCAGTTTTTCCGTTTTCCGCCTAATCATATTTATCTTCGGCCTGCTTGATCCCTCAGTGACTCTCTGTTTATTGGCTTCCCCCATTTTTCGTCGTGCCCCCTCCCGTCTGTCTCTTTCCCGCTGCCTCCATCTCTCCTCCTCTCTCGCTGCTCATTCTTCTCCTGAACGTTTCACTCCGGCTTCTTCACTGCCTCTCGTCCTCTCTCTGTTTGTTTCTCCGGCTGAACTGCAGCAATGTGTCTGGCTGAAGTGCGGAGACTGTGGTGGACAGTGTGACTGTGGGGTTAACTTATGATGCTGTACAGTGGTGGGCAGAAAAGGCTTAGGGAGAAGCTAAATAAACTCAAGCGTATGTACAGTATCTTGTGTTTTTAAAAATACAGATCCCACTGATAAAATGAGACACGGACACACATAATCCCTCTGATTTCTTTCCTACTTACTCTACTAGCTGTCACATACTGAGTTACAAAGTTTAATTGTGCACATTTAATTCAGCCTCAAAAGGATGCAAACCCAAACATCCAAGGATTGGGTGTGCAAACGAAACAAGATGATGTCTATAACAAACAAGATGTTCTGTACTATCTGCCCTTTTAATCTAATTGCTTCTATTCAGGCAGCTTTGCAAAGGCAAATTTATCTTGTGAATGCTTTTTCTGCAATCAAAAAAGGAGGCAGGTAAGTTTTTGTAGCAACATCTTGTTTCAAATTGATTTTTTTGTAGATGTCTGCAAATCACAAAGGGATAACATACCCCAAAGTGATTAAATATGTATTTTAAATATGTTAGAAATATTGCCCTTATGTCAAGGCCAGGCCAGTGCTGTGCTGTGCTGTGTCCGTCCACTCTGCAGCGTTACTGCCTCACTCACAGTGAGGTGCAGCAACACTACAGGGCCACTTGCTGAGGAGGAGGCTGGAGGGCAGAGGGCTGCAGCACAAAGCGTTCCAGAAGTGCTAAATTCAGTGGCAGTGAGAGATGAAAAGATTTTAGACAGAAGATACAAAGCGAAATCTTAAACAATTTTACACTCAGAACTTTGCTCTTTCTTACACCCAAAATGTTATTTTAATGATCTACTCTCATCACTAACCCACACTCAAATCAGCTGCTTAGCATTTGCAATTACCGCTTCACACCCCCTATGCACGTGTGTGTTTAGCATGTATGGCGGATTTGAGTATGTGTGTGATCTGTTTGCTTATGTGCATGAATGAGTAGTCTGCAGCATTGCATGCAGATCCAGCTAAATGAATCATGGCTCCATCTGCCTCCTGGTTCTAATGAGAGGAATTCAAGCGACTCCTGACCCTACAGATGCTCCTGAAACAACTTGCTAAATGCTCTGAATTTATTCAGGATTTAAAGTGACTCCAGGGATTGATCACAGCCAGCTTATATGAGTGACTACATGTTTGTGTCAAGACAGTAAAAATGATGTTTGCAGCAGAGTTTGATCAGACAAACCTCCCTGTATGTAAGATGAAGGTCTCCTGGTTCTTTTAGCTCGGCTAATTGCACACCAACCCACAGCATGTAATGCAGCAATTGCAGGGCTGCCCGCTCAGCTGCCAGATCCTCGAAACCCAAATCAAAGCTCTAGTTAACAAAAGCCCAACCTACAGTCGCAGCTCCCTAACCTAATTAACATTGAGTCAGCAAGCATGGCAGCAGGAGCGGTCGAGGTTGTGGTGAGGGCTGTGGGGTACAAGAATAGCAGTAGCCACGCTGACACACTGGATGACACACTGGGCCGTGACAAAAGAATCACACACAGCTACACAGCTCAACATGCCGCCTGGACCAGGTGACAGCGCCTGATGCTCCCACTGTGGAGTTTTTTGTCTTTATAGTGAGAGATGGTTGAGATATTGTTCTAACAGTAAGATTGTTGTGCAGTTGGCGGTAATTGTGGTTTAAGTGGTCCTGAATATGTGCAGATAGTAGAGCTGTTACACTGCTGGAAAGTGTAAATGTCATGAATTTCTTTTTCTGCCCTTTTCATGCTGCTTGCATCTTTAGTCAAAGAATGTGAGAGCGAAAGTCAGAGCTCATTAAAGTGGATTCATATGCAGTTTATTCTCACATGTTGTGGATGCACAACAGTGATTTTAAAAAGACAAGAACATCATTTGTTTTACAATGTTTTTACTGTTCTCTGATTTGTGACGCCTGACAATATGAGCCATCAACATTACCAACACTGTGTTGTAAACACAATATATGAAGCTTAGCTTAATGCATGTGATTTAGCTTTGTGCACCAACAATGCCACTCAACTCACAACAAACTGATGCAAGAAGGACCCATGACAAAGCTACACTGGTCACCACTAGAAAAACATCCAAACTCTGTTGCTATTTATGATGGAAAAACACTGGAAACATGCATCAGCTGACAGATGCGCTTTTCTTAGCCAATTGCGTTGCACACTCACATTCTCCAATGTGCAAACACCGTTGGGCCCTCAGATATCTGCCCCACAACAAGCCTGACTTCTCATGGGGTGAGCGTGAGTAGGAAGCTGTGCATGCGCTACATATGACAAACCACATTACTGTCTGGCTAGCAGACAGGCTTAGCTAGGCCATCCCAGGGCCTGCAGCCAGAGACGCTCTGCAGCTGAGTTACCATGCTTACTCAAATATTCATAACTGGATAATGAAAGTATAAATAGTTTTCATGTGATACACTAGAGGTTGGGGTAAACAAAACTGCAACCTCCATCATCATGCATCACTGTGTCTCTGCTTTGAAGGCTGCCAGTTGGAGTAATGGGCAGGATTGTTTGCTCTGACACGGGGAACATGATAAGCTTTGACTCCCCTAAAGTTCTGCCAGTAATTTGGGTTTGATTATTTGGGTTTCATTGAGCGTCGCCACTTCTCAAAGTAATCACTGTCAGTCTTGTCAGCTGCAAGTAGGCTGGGAAGCTGTTAAACATGTTTTTTTTAAATGATTAATGAGCTCAAACATTGCCCTTGTTTCTTCTCGTTTAGGTGAGTTGGAGGAGGCTGCCTGTGACATACGTCCGCTTCTCCCGAGTCTTCTTCTATACCATGAGCTCTGGCTCTGCCCAGGATGTGGCAGTCGAGCATTTCCTGCGTGACATAGAGAGGCGAAGCAAGCGGCTGCACTGCGCTGTGATAGGCTGCGAGGAGGAGCAACCCCGCAGCGACATGAACCTGCTGTATCGTAAGAGCCGTTTGGACTGGAGGCAGAGGGACCAAGAGGGAAGTAAAAAGAGGTGAGAGGATGAGCTCTCAGGAGCTTTGCATATATGGGATTACATTAGGGTTCAGTTCAGTGGGGATATAAACCTCTTAGCCGGCGTGAATGAGTTTAATTTTAAAATCTTAATTCCAAGCACAGTTCATGAAGTCACAGGGGTTTGCCTGAAAAGTCTTGGACAAATTTGCATAGCAGAACTTCATAATGAACTTAATATGTTCTGTGAATGAGATAAACTACTATGATGTCAGCTAAAATGTCAGGGGGCAAAAAAACAGATGAAAAAGAAAATTGAATAGAGCTGTTGCCTAATTTGTCTCAATATATATGTGATTATTTTGTCTTTACACACATTTTAATCAGAGGTTCTAACCTTTAAGCTTTAGAAAAACAACTTGTTTTCACTCAGCTGTGAATCAATGTGGGTCATTCATTTCCATTTATTTATTTATTTATTTATTTTTGAAAAAAACAGTTTTCCTGTGACGCTAGATTAAATAGAAATTAGTTTGGTTGTTGTACTGATGAGGACAGAAAGGGTGTTTTGTACAGTTTTCCAACAGAGTAAATTAGACAACCTTGGCTGTTTTGAGCTTTTATAGAATAAGTACAGAAGCTCAGCTTGCAAACAGTGGTGGAAAGTAAGTAAGGATACCAAAGCCTTCAGTAGGCCACCTCACATAAATATATTCTTGATGTACTTTTCTTTTCAAAGTCATGCCACTTTTCACCTTACTCTCCTCCACTCAAGAGAGGAAATTGTACCTTTTTTCTCTCCTACATTTATCTGACAGCTATTTACTAGTTACATGAGGTGGCTGTGACTCAGAGGTAGAGCAGGTTGTCCCCTAATTACAAGATTGGCGGTCCAATCCCTGGCTCCTCCCCTGGAACTGAACCCCAGAGTGTTAGTTCCTGTGTCCATTTCCACTTGTTACATGCTACAGTGTCTTTTAAAATTAAACTTATGTGATCACAGAAAAGGTTTTATCACTAAAAATCATTCATGTTTAGGCAACAAAACTACTTGCTTAGGTGTAGAATAAAAATCATGGTTTTGGTTAAAATAAGCACATTTGTGATGTGATATATGTGACCTATGTCACGTGATATGTAGACTTACAAGTCAGTCTTTAGACACTTTGCTTAACTAAAGACTGATGTCTTTCTCCCTGATTTTGTGTTTAGATGGGCGGATACAATTTCAGAGTTTAAAAAACTCCCTGCGTTGCAGAACCAATAGTAAATCCGCAGGGCGGTCCTTCAGTGGCTCGCTGAACTCTTGTGCTCGTAAACATAGTCCGACTTCGTTAAAAGTTTTAAACAAAGTCGCTGTAAGTCCTTCATTTCCACAATCTTGTGGACTGAGCACAAGTTTGATAAAACGGAGTTAAATCTCTCGGCATCCATTTTCAGGCTCAGATGAGAAAAGGAGGAGCGCACATTTCCGGGAGGGCGTGTCTTTTTCAAAAATGCAAGAGGCGTTGCTTTGTTGCCAGCTGTTTTCTCTGGTGTGTTAAACACACTTTAGAAAGGAGTGTCCCCAGACTATCAGAAGGCAGAGATCTCTGACTGTCTGGTGGCGAGACTACATGATGTGCATGTCACATGACAAGTATGGCACATGACGTTAACAATGTAACATAGTTTTTAAAAAAACTTAACATCTCACACAGGGAACAAACAGTGGTCTCCTGTGTGAAAGTCCTGTATTTGTTGGACCCATCCACCACCCTTCTGTCCCACCGTATTCTGTCACGCTAAAGCCTCAGACGACAATTTGACGCCCTTGGATTGAAAACAGGTTGTAATATCTAAACCACTGGTGTTCAATCTATTTGTCTTATGACGCCTTACAAAATAATAGGTTTAGTTTGGCCCTCTGTCATGTTTCAGGTGCCTAAGAGTTGTTAGCGGTTACACCAAATGGCCCAAAGAATTTCTCTCTAAACTTCTGACATGGTTTCATTTCAATAATAAATCATTTAAAATAGTTTGATTTGATTTTTATTTGGAATTTTAAAAGCACAGCGACTCACAGGAGTATCATGACATAAAAATCCCAGCAGATGGCACTTAAATGCATCACTAAAAACACTTATTTCATAAGTGGTTCGGTGGAGACAGCAAAACTATACATATAATTGCAAACAAACAAATTATATCATAAACCTGTTCATCTTTCTTGCAACCCCACGGCCATGGTTCAAATTACCCCCTTCAAAGGTGAACCATCAACCCTCCCCACAACTCCTCCGTAACTTGTGTTTTAAAAAGTTTGAGACCCCAAGAAGGTAACTTTATCCTATCCTTCACAAAAAAAAGCAAAGATTAGGTGAAATTTAAGAAAAAGAAAAATAAATTAAATTAAATTAATAAATTTATGTAGAAGAACTTTTAGGTTTTTCCTCATTTAGCGTGTTATGACCTCTCACATTTACCTTGTGACCCTTTGGAGGTGGCCTGACTCACACGTTGGGAATCACTTGACTAAACTGTCACACAACAGTAAAATGCTAATTACGCATTATTGCATCTGTATTAATAATCTAATAATGTCATATATGATAATAAAACACTCATGGGGGCATTTTACTTCTATGTTTTATACTTTAACTATATTTTTTCTAATAATACTGTATAATTAATCAGGACTAACTTTTATTTAAGTGAGATTTTGAACACAGTTGGTACTGGTTTGTATGTCTGTGTGTGAGTGCGTGTGCATTTATAAGTGTGTGTGTTTGTGTGTGTGTGTGTGTGTGTGTGTGTGTGTGTGTGTGTTCGGGGCTCTAATTTCTCCACCATTACAGCACAGTTAGCTGCTGATGCATCAGGTCCAGCTTTTCTCTTTGGATGCCGTCCAGCAGAAGTGAAATGCAATCATAATAAATCACAACACAGACTAAGTGCCGGTCTTGTCAATAATATAATAACAATAAATAATAATTGGCATAACAATAATAATAACAAGCATAATAATTATAATAACAATAATAATATCGTATTAACATTTTTATGTGATTTTGGGGTCAAATGAAATCTAATTTATTGAAACTGCATTTTCCACAGACGTGCTGTAAGACACCACAGCATCACAACAAATTCAATTATGACAGTAATTCAAGCACTCTGCAAAAGTGGAGAAAACAGGTGTCAACAACATCACACTCTGAACCCCTGTTTGGTCGTGACAGTATTGTTTTGAAAAGTGCGTGCTTGTCCGTGAGTGAGTGATTGCGTGTATCTGAGCGTGTGTTTCAGGGACAGAGGAGAGATGTACTGTTCAAATGTGAGTCACCTATAATTCACCACATTTGCAGAGGAGAGGGAGAACATCAAAGACAACAGCTCAGTTTGTTTAGAAGCGTCGTCCAGTGCTTTCTGACTCACTGCAGTAATTGGAGGCCCTCGTGTTGGCAGCAGAGATCAACGTCATGGCAGCATCAAGCCAGTGGAGGTGTAGGGCAGCAAGTGGGACAGCAGGACATGATGAGCGATGAAAGCAGAGCTGAGCTTTGCCAGGGCAGCAGAGGTGAGAAGCAGGACATGACCAGTGATGATTACGAACAGGGCAGGGTCAGGGGATGAAACCACACAGGGAGGAAAAGGATGGAAACCAAACGGACTGGAGGCAGGACCGGCGACGACTGCAGAGCTGGTGGAAGTGAGAGAGGCAGAGGAGGTGGAGGAGGGACAAAGGAAGCAGTATGAAGGGCACTGGTAGACAGTTTGAGATCTCGAGGCCCTCAGGAGAGAAATCACATTTATAAAGCAGAGACGGCTGTGGAGATACTGAATGGTAAATAGGTGAGTTTCAATATGAGTTTTAAAAATAGAGTTTTTTATGGCGCTAATACAGACAGACAGACAGACTATTCCCTGTGGTGACGACTGGTGGAAGAAAACCTCGCTGCCAGCTGAGCTTTTATTAATTCTTGCACAGAATTATGAGACCAGTTTGAATGGACTGGCCTGGGTGTCGCCTGGCACTTCCAGTCTGTATGCAGATATATGGAGGACTAAGAAGTCCCACAAATCCCTTTAAGGCAATTCAGTAATTGATATTCAATGAGATAATTTGACAAAGAGGGATGAATAAAAGTCTAATGAAAAGATGATTAAATATTTGTGAATAACAAAGTGATTTATAATCTAAATCAAATTATGTATAAATAGACTGATTTTTGAGAATCTGTGAATTGCTGACCATACAGTTGATAAAGGCAAATAAATGGTGGAAAACACCAGAAAAATGTAAATGTACATTTCACTTACATCTAAGGAAGTCAGTTTGGGTTAATTCTGCTTTTGATAGCTCAACACCCATTAACCGGTGACAAATCAGTAAATATTTTAGAGGAAAAAAACTGAAAATGACTTGAAATACAAGAGGTCTTTCCTCTTAAGCCAGCACTCCATTGACCCGTTGAGCCTTAGCACCGCATTTCAAAGTACCATCTATTTAGAGGTGAAGACACTGAGCGCGTTTACATGCACACTAATAAACCGATCATTATCTGATTTCTGGAGTTACCTGATTCTTCAAGTGGTCATGTAAACAGCATAATCCGATGTGCTTTATCAGATAAAAGCCATTATCTGATTATGAGAAATCAGATAAGCACACCTAGCTTTTTCCCCAATAGTCAGATTATTCGGTGCATGTATACCCTTTAATCTGGTTTCTTTCGGGTTTTGCTATTTTATACTCCCACTCCACTACATTTTAGAGGGAAATATTGTACTTTCTACTCCACTACATTAAGCCAGCTTTTGTTTCCTTTCAGATAAAGATTTTACATAAAATAATATATTTTTATATTCTCAGTGTTTAAATTGTCACTTTTATTTTATCTTACTTATATGTTATGCACTTTGTGTGACAAGTTTATGTACAATACACTTGTATATTGCACTTTGCAGTACTTTTACTACGAATCTACCCAAAGTATGTAAAATTAGCTCCACATTGATAAACTACACATTAGAATGCTCTCACATGTATTTGTTAATGATAAAAACAAACAGTACTGTAAGAATATAAGCTGTCAGCATGATGAGTGCTTTATTATGCAAATATATGACTAGTGTACTTTTCAAGGTTTTTCAAGGATATGAGTACCTACTGTAACAGGAAGTTTGAGTTTTATATCATCAATCAATCAATCAATTTTATTTATAAAGCCCAATATCACAAATCACAATTTGCCTCACAGGGCTTTACAGCATACGACATCCCTCTGTCCTTATGACCCTCACAGCGGATAAGGAAAAACTCCCCAAAAAAACCCTTTAACGGGGGAAAAAAAAAACGGTAGAAACCTCAGGAAGAGCAACTGAGGAGGGATCCCTCTTCCAGGACGGACAGACGTGCAATAGATGTCGTACAGAACAGATCAGCATAATAAATTAACAGTAATCCGTATGACACAATGAGACAGAGAGAGAGAGAGAGAGAGAGAAAGAGAGAGAGAGAGATGCAGGTAATGACAGTAGCTTACAACAACATTATTGAAAGTAATAATATTATAGTTATAGTTCTGGCTACTGTGGTACAATATGTTGAAAGTATGTATTAATACCTGGCAGTATACATGTGTGACAATAATCATATATGTGTATAATAACAGTAGAAGTATGACTAATGACTAATGATAACAGCAGCAGCAGGAGGCATCTGGCAGGACCACGGCAGCAGCACAACCACACACGTCACGCTGTCCATATAATAGATAATAATAATATAAACGTCTTGCTTTATGTTTAACTCTCTGTTGGCTTTGCTGACGGACAGCCTTCTAGCCATGTTACATATGGAAACAGTGTCCACTGCCCAGCCTGCAGTCTCCACTGGTTAGCCTGCCTTTGCTGCTCTGCTCCGAGCTAACCCATAGCACGCAGCTTCTTCATAATTACCACTGGTAACGCTGTCTCGGTGGCGGCTAGCTGTTGACTAGCTGTGTTGACACTGCCATGGCACTAACAGAACTAACAGTGGCTAACAGTGCAGCTGCTTACTCACTGGATTGACCTGTGGAGAAACTGCAGGGTGGGCACAATGTTTCCATAGCAACACTGCACAGTTGGCATCACTAGCGGTAATCACAGAATGAGCGGTGCTGCTAGCTAGCTCACACCAGACTTGGTTTGTGCACAGTGCAGTAACCTGAGGAGCAGCGAAATAAACCTTTACACTGACATGCGTAACTGGTCAAAAGTATTCTCGGTGGTTATCTGTTTACATCCCTGCACTGCAGACAGAGGACTCGTTATGGCAACGTTTTTGCTACAAATGTTTATTATTGTTTCTGAATGTTGTTTGACCATTTGTTTGCCTCTCTTGGTTCTCCATATGTAGTCCAAAGCCAAGCAGGAAGAAATAACTTGCAGTCTGCTCAGTGTTCATGAGGAGGTCGATGTTGGCTTTACAGGGCTGAAGTGAAGGGATCAAATGTATTTGTAGGGATGGACAGAGTGTCTCTGAGTTATGTATTACTGTTTGTAAGGGGAAAAAATTAAATGCCAGGAGACAATGCAGCTTCAGGTTGTTATTTTTCCTTTATGGATATGTGAATTTATTAATGTCTGACAGGAAACTACTTTCAGAACGTGACTGTTGTTCAAGCAGGGTTCACCTGATGTGCACATGAATATGGGACCATGTTAAATAGATAAAGAAGATTTTTTGTTTGTCGTTTTGAAACAGAGTCAAAGCAGTGATATCTTTACATTTCTGATATATATTTTTCCGGTTGTATCAGTTCATCGAATCGCCACCTATTTATTGAGATAAATAGCGCCAGATTCACATCCTTGTTATGTTCCTTTCATAGACACATCAAACACACAGAAGAGAAGCATTTGTTGCCCAAAGCTCAACATCTTAAGCACATGTTTCAAAGCACTTTCAGGCCTTGAAAAGCATGTTCTGAATGATCTGAGCTCATTCAGGTTTGTTATGAATACAATTTATTGCGGCTGTCATGGCAGCAGAATGTGAATGTATTCCTCATTATGTCAGCGCGACCTCATAAACAGAAAAAAGAACTTGAAAGTCAAAGTCAACGTCTAACCTGACTTGACTTTCAGACAGACAGATTTTCTTGCTGCTGAAGCTTCAATAGGTTTTTATCTGTGTGGATATGCAGTGATAATAAAGATGAATGGAAAACCTGTTCATTGGCTACCTGGAGAGGTGGCTGTGTGCGTCACAGTCTGGCAAACAATACTACTGTAATATTCTTAAAAGAATCAATAGACATGCTTTTGCTTTATAGCTCTGAGTCAAACCACCAGGCAGTTTCACTTTTCATGTAATTTTCTTCCGGTGTCAGAAGAAAAATCAGATTAGTTTAAATCCACGCTAGACAACCCATAACTTAAGGCAATCAATTAAAGTGTCGTGTATTGTGTCAGATATGTCAGTAAGGTCCAACAGAATGGGGACAGCTACACACTCAATGTCAGCTGCTCAACCTTAACCCATCAGAAACTTTAACAAGACACGACTTAACTGCTCTGATTTGCCCTCAAACCAGATTGGATGTTCTCAAAAATAATATTTTTTTAGAGATAATCTCATTCAGCTCTTTAAACGTAACCCACTCTTAAACTTTGCCCCAAAAAGGTAAATTAGAAATAGGACGGTAGCTGCTAGGGGCAGAATTATCTAAACTGGATTTCTTCAGCAGAAGCTTTATCACCACAGTCTTAAAAGCTTTTGGGAATATCTTGCACACTGAGGAGGAGGTGGTGTTCAAGAGTCTGTCTAGAGATAAATCTAGCAAAGGTGATGTTCAGTAGGTGACAGAGGAGCGGCAGCTGACCTCATGCAGTGTGACTGCCATTGGGGTTTTTTTTCTCGAGTGAAGAGTAACATTTGTTAGAAATTATTTGGAGATACCTCAAATTTATGTGGACAGATCAATTCATGATTTGCACTTTGGACAAAGCAAGACAGGATGAGAAGAAGCTTTGAAATATTTCATATTGATTAATCTTTGCTGATTAAACTCTACAGTCATGATTTTAGAAAATCAATCAGATCATACCAGTAATTAAAAAGAACCACTACACTGTCCTGAATCAGCGAGGTTCAACTCTTTCTGTAGTACAGATTTAATTTCATTTAAACAGTGAACCAGAGCAGAAAACATTGTTCTTACTGTAGTCAATGAAGAATTACAGAAATAGTTTAATATTTAAAAAAAAAAAACCACTTATTCATCCTGAATATATGTTATTTAAGGGACCACTTCTCGGATGGGAGCAGCGACTTCTTGAGTTTTGTCATCATCATTAGCCAGCAACATTCCCAGAAAGTTACTGCTCCCTGGTACCTTACTAGTCCAGCAACAACCTCCTCAGTTAGTGAGACTCAGGCCCTGTTTACACCTGGTAGAAACATTTGTCTTAGGTGATCCAGTCACAAGTCGACAGCTGTATATATAGGCAAATCCGTAGTTTCTGTGTTTTCAGTGTTTTCTTAGTTTCAGTTTTGCCTAACGTTGGCAGTAGGACGGTAACCTCACCTCCCAGCTCTCTGTTAACTGCTGGAGGCTGCATCCATAGCTGTCTGTGGATGTTCAGTGCAGACAGTATGTCCAAGCCTTAAAGGGAAATTTCGGTTTATTTCAACCCGTCTCCTATCGTCCTAAATTTGTTTCAAGTGACTAGTGACATAAAAATAATAGTTAGCATGTTAGCCGTTAGCCTAGATACAGCCGGGGTACATAGTAGCGTCAGACCTGTTAAAACGTAAGTGAACGGGCAACCTTCAAGTGCAAAGTTAGTCCACTAAACAAGCTTTTTTCTCCACAAAGACCGCCTCATATCGTTAGGATAAATGTCAGAGAACATGTAGAAAACCACATGTAAACGTGTTGTCTTACCTTACCGGTGTGCTGCCATGTTTGTTTACCATCTAGCTCTGCTTTCCAAAGCGCGGCTGAAATATATCTGGCGAGCTCTAGATAAAGCCCAGCTGGATACTACTCCAGGTGGAGGCGTCTCGTCCTCGGTCACATCCAGACCTTGAAAATAAGGCTGCAACCGGTCCCATTCCTTGCAACAGAGGCATTCCTCTTCTGTGGGCACTGGGGCACAGCATTCACAGGTACACCACCAATCTCCAGAGCTAAAGCCTTGCAGCAGCCATTCCTCCTCTTTCGTCTTCTACCTGTTGCGCCTCTCTCTCTTCCTCCGTTCTTCAATTTCACGAAGCTCTTCGTCAGTGTATTCTGGCTCAAATAAATAAGGGCTGCCATCAAACTCTGCAAAATCAAATTCCTCCTCCACAAAGTCGAAGTCTGGCAAAAAGTCAGCCATTATTCTATAAATCTTTCATAAAATAAATGAATGAACTTTTCAGGCTACTGTCCGGTTCTGCCTTCCAGCTGTTGCTGCTTGTTCTCGCGATATTTCGGCCGCGCTTTGGAAAGCAGAGCTAGATGGTAAACAAACATGGCAGCACACCGGTAAGGTAAGACAACACGTTTACATGTCGTTTTCTATATGTTCTCTGACATTTATCCTAACGATATGAGGCGGTCTTTGTGGAAAAAAAGCTTGTTTAGTGGACTAACTTTGCACTTGAAGGTTGCCCGTTCACTTACGTTTTAACAGGTCTGATGCTACTATGCGCCCCGGCTGTATCTAGGCTAACGGCTAACATGCTAACTATTATTTTTATGTCACTAGTCACTTGAAACAAATTTAGGACGATAGGAGACAGGTTGAAATAAACCGAAATTTCCCTTTAAGCCTGTCTGTTCACACCTGGCATTAGGATGTGTCTCCACATGAGTCCTGAGTGATCACTTATGATTGGATATCACTTCTCCGCTCTATGCAAATAAATATGTGCATCATTTCATTTTGCAAAGACAGAACATGTTGTTGCTTTTATCTGGTGGGAGGTTTGTCATGCTGTACTGCTGCAGGAGTGTGAGTGCAGCACTGGGGACAGTTGGTGAGAGTCCACTTGCACACATTGTGACAGGGCTAACTGTTGGCTAACGGTTATTAACTGATATAATGCCCAAATCAAGCTGTGTCTGTGTCACTGTGTTGGGCCTTTAACAGCTGCTGCTGTGTTAGCTCATTCTAACTGGGCCGATGTTGAACTGATTGTTTAGCCGGCAGGAGACAGTCCCTCAGCACTGTGTCTAACCTGTTTAACGGCAGCAACCAAAGCCTATCTGGTAGGGAGTTGGATAAGCTAAGGACATCAGCTGAGTAGGCGGTCCTTCACTGTGGCCTAGGACACATTACCGTACACACTGCTTAAGGAATGTGACCACTGTGGCAGGCTAACAGTTTCCCCCTGTTTTCAGTAATTATGCTAAGCTAACTGGCAGCTGGCTTTGGTTTCATATTAAGCTGACAAACATGAGAGTTGTCTTTTTATGTGTCATTTATCTGTCAGCAAGAAAGCAAATAAGCGTGTTTCCCAAAATGCCAAACTGCTGCTTTAAGTGGCAGTTACTATAAGTTAGGCGCACAACATAAAGCAGCAGGAAGGAGATGCAAATACAGTGGTGAGAGTCCAGATTGTCTTTGGTCTCAGTTTGAGGAGAGCTTCTCCTGCTCTAAGAAGAAGTAAGAAAAACAAGACGGAAGGAGCTGCCCAGCCTCTGCTCTGGGCTAATTTTGGCCCTGTAGTATCTATGTCGATTGTGAGGAGTCACAAGTACATCTCCACAGGCATTCAAGGGCACAAACATACTTGTGCAGATGCAAACACACTTTGTTGCTACACCACACACATAAAAAGAGACACTCAGGCACACGCACACTGCCTCACACAGTGATTTGCCGAAGAACAAAATAGGAGCCTCTGTGTTCTCCGTGATGAGCCGCCTCAGTTCTGCTTCTGCTGCTTGCAATGTTGACTGCAAATTGTAAGCCCCAATTGTCTTCTCCTGTGCTTCGCTGCCCCACAGGAAATCGCAAATGATCTAAAAGGGAGAGCTGCGTGACCCGTAGTCATGTGTCACCATTATGTACAATAATGAATCACAGAATAATCGTGCATTTGAGCTGTTTAATTACACACTCAGAAACACAATTTCTTGCAGCCTCAAACGTGTAGACACAGATGTGGATATCCAGATGTGCTCCCTGTGGCTGAGCTATGATCAACACAAACCTGGAATAAGAATCAGCCTGATGAAGCTGTGATTTCTTCCCGCATTGCTGCAGTAAATTATATTTAAACTCCTTGTGACGGTATTTCCGCTTTTTTCTGATATTTTGTGGAGATACGATAGCCTCGTTAATGAAAAGTGCATTTTACAGGGGAAAGTATTTCAACCCTGTTCAGTCACAGTTAGCTTAAAGGGACCTGTCTTGTGTTGCTGTGAGGTGAAGCAGCACAGCACCCCTTGAGACACCACACCATTGCAGCACCTATCTCTAAAGCAGAGAGGCAAGCAGAGGGTTATCAGAAGCCATTTTGTAAGCCTTTGATGAACTCAGCGGGACATCAGAGCTCATGGCTTTATGTCAACAGCTTGAACCTCTGACACTGGTGCCTGATCTGTGCTCGACTTAAAACTGTCAGCAACTTAGCACATCTGAGTTTTTTTCCTGGATCACAGTCCATAATTTACAATAATAATTTTACATAATTTGAGGGTCTGGGCCATAGGGGAGACCAGGGTATGTTGGCACGCTTTTTTTCTCTCTTCTCTGGCATAATTTGTGTTGGAATATTCTAACCAACAGCATAAATATGTACAATAAATATGTTTTATTGTACACAAATGTTTTCTAAAGTCTGATTAAAGTCTAGTTGTACATTTGTGCCAACCGGCTCCATCACAGGGAAAAAGAACTAACAAACAGAAACAATTTGAACATTTAATTCAAACAGGAACCATAAAACATGAACATTTAATAGAATATTTTCCCATTTTTAAAACCAAGCAACATTTTTTAAGCAATTTATCAGTAGGTATGTCAAATTACTTTTGCCATCGACCATTCAAAATTATAATAATTAACCAACAATGTAAACATAGTTTTTGAACTTTCAAATTAGTTTTAATCTCTTAAGACACAGGTCTTAAAATTATGTTACCATCACTCATCATAGACTTTCAGATCTTATGTCAAATTGTAGCTGGTTCCTTTATCTATTAACTAGAGGTAATCTCTAGCACATTTTATAATACATTTAGTCCACAGACAAATTTTTTACTTCCGATACTATAAAACCAAAATGTTATCCTGAACAAAATAGTTAGACTTTCAGATATTTTAACACAGTAGATGAGTGCGGGTCAAAAGCAAATGTTTCGATGCTACATTTTTGCCTTCAAAGGAACATAAACTAGCTGTGTGCCAACCAACCCCGGTCTCCCCTATTTGTGATGCCCTTCAAATTTGATACTTCAGTGTGTTTTTGAATAAGTTATTTTGCTTCTTGTAAACTGCAAGCAAGACTATGGAGTTGTATGCATAGACATGATGATAAAAAATAACAATAAGCATCTGGATCCCACAGGGTTAATACAGTAAATGGTATATCATACACTGAACACATAAATAAGTATTTCATAGTTTGCCAAAAGAAGGAATGCAATTCCACCTATTGTTCAGTTTGGCACCACACTGCAATATTTTGTCTGATTTTTCTCTGTGTCATTTTTATTTATTGTTGCAGGAGCTCGTATCATTGATGATTTCAAAGACAAACTATCAAACACAGGAAAATCACAACTGTTCCCATGGAAACAGATTAAAATGCTTTTGGCGATCATGAGAGCAGACTACAGATGTGGGCTGAGGATATAAAGATATGAAGAATAAGGGAATTCCAGCAGTGCAGCGTACACTACGAGTACTTTGTTTTTGACAGGGTATTGATTTCCTAATTGAATGTGTTTGAGGAGGAAGCAGATGTGGAGGAATTTAGATGGAAAGATATGTGAATGCGAAAGATGAAGGAGCCTCCAGGGCTTTCCTTTTTGCTGTGAAAGCCCTGCAGGCATTTCTTTATTGCACAGGCAATGTTTGAAGACCAAAGAGAGAGTGAGGAAAGAAGGAGGTCAATATAAAAGCTAGTACATGAATGTATTTGCACTTAACTATGATTTCCTCATGTTTCAATATTTTTCTTACATCCATATTTTCCCAACCCCATTTCCAAACTGCAGCTCGAACCAAAACGACCCCTCAGCCACTGTTGGCAAAGTCAGAGACTTGGCTTCTTTTCGCCGGCACTTCCGGATGGGTTTTATGACCATGCCGGCCTCCCAGGACCTGTCCCCTCACTCTTGTGCCTCCGCCATGGCGCCGCGCTCACAGTCCTGCCATGCTGTAGGTGCTGGGGATACGAGTCTGGAGAATGGAGATTACTCTGACACCCAATCCCAACATGGTGGCCGCTGCCCGCCAGCCAAACCCAAACGTCACCCCAGCACTCGCCTGAGCTCCTCATCCACTGATGGCAGAGGATCTGTTGATACGCCGCCCCCTACTTCGTCCTCTCACTCACAGTCCAAACACTCAGAGAAGAAAAATGGTAAGAAATGTGTTTTAGGTGAATATTCTGCAGAGAAAATGATCTTTCTTCATGACATGCAGTTTTTTTCTCCTACAGCCATGAAGAAGTCTGACTCTGGAGAGATTGGAGGAAAGAAGGTGCCTCCTTTGAAGCCCAAGAGAAGTCCCAGTACCCAGCTTTCCTTTGACCCTCTTCCTCCACGTGTGCCTGCTTCTGCCACATCCTTGCCTTTCCAGGCAGCAGACTCTCAGATTCAGACAGGAGATGGGGAGGATGAACCAGTCTATATAGAGATGGTGGGCCAAGTGTTTACCAGAGACAGCCAGACAGCCACCCCCCACCCTGTCACCCCTGTGGCTACCACGCCTGACTCTGACTCAGACCAGAGTGAGGCCATCTATGAGGAGATGAAATACCCGCTGCAAGAGGACAGAGAGTCCCAGAAACACCTCCCAGCAAAACATGAGAAACTGAAAACCTCGAAACACTTCCATGTCACCCCTTCATCCTCCAGCAGCTCCTCCTCCCTGCCACGCCCCTCCTCTTCCTCTCCCTCCTATTCCAAACCCAAAGCTACCGTGTCAATCTCCCATTCGTCTCCTCTGCCTTCCTCTGCGTCCTCCACCCCTATCCCCCAGGTCCTCTCCACCAGTCCACACACTCCACGAGCTCCTACTCCCTATCTGCTGCAAGGGAGTAAATCAGAGCCCGAGTCCAACACCAAGATCCCAGCCCCTTTCCCCAATCTCCTACAGCACCGACCCCCACTGCTTGCCTTCCCTCAGCCGGCAGCAGCCTCCAGCGGGGTCGGGGTGCAAAACAAGTCTGCTTCTGCTAAAATGGGAACTCAAACATCCAGCGTGACAACTCAAGCCAGCACCTCCTCCTCAACTTCTTCTAATGTTCCCTCGTCACTGTCAGGCTCAAAGGAATCATCAGGAGGAAGTGCATCCCAGCAGGACAAACACAGCAGAGAGGCCCAGTTAGGCCCTGCACCTGGACTGAGAGCCAGGAGCCACTCCACACCTCTGCCTCCCTCCTCCAAATCCACCTCCCCCTTCTCTCATCACCACCACCACCCTCACCATCGCCCCTCGCACTACCATCACTATCGCAAGCCAGAGAGAGGAGATTCCCCTGCCCCAGGCAAGAGCGGTTCTCAGACTTCAAACCAGGCCACAGTGCAGACCCAAACCTCAAGTACAGGCAAGGAGGGCAAGTCTGTTAGCTTCCTCTTGAAGTCTGATAAAGAGCGGGATAAGGATAGGGACAGGGACAGAGACAGAGACAAGGACAGGGACAGGGACCGAGACAAGGATAGGGAAAGGGACCGAGATAGAGATAGAGAAAGGGATAGGGATAGGGGTAGAGACAAGGAAAAAGACAAGGACAGAGACAGAGACAGAGATAGAGACAGGGACAGAGAAAGAGATAAGGACAGAGACCGAGATAGAGACAGGGACAGGGACAGGGACAGGGAAAGAGACAGGGATAGGGATGGAGGGCCCTACTCCTTACAGGATCACGTTTCCTCCACGTCTCAAAGCAGCACCAGCTCAACCCCTACGCCATTGTCCTCATCCCAGCGTCCTCATTCTCGCCCCCATCTTCGCTCTCACACTCCTCACGGCCTGCCAGCGTACAAGCCTCCCTCTTCGGACAGTCCCCTGCTGTGGACCTACCCTTCTGGTGGCTTCCGGAGACCGCCAGCTTACGAAAGTCTGAGAGGAAGCTCTCAGACGCCGTCTCTGCAACAGCCATCAAGTCTCACAGGTGTGGGTGAGGGGGCATTCAAGAGTAATGGAGGGTCTTCATCCCTCCATTCGAAAGCTGGCTTCATGCCCTGGGACAGCAGTGCCAGCTTAGCTGCAGATGATGGATCTTACTGGCCTATGCAGAGGAAATTGTCCTTCAGCCATGGGAGCAGAGAGACAGAGAGTAAGTCAGAGGTCATTTTGAGTACAGAGTAAAAAAAAGCTTTTGAGGTCATTTTAAGTTAAATACTCTTTGAAATATTCATTCTGTTCCTTTCTGTGTCTCAGAAGACGAAGGGCGTGCGTGGAATGGCAGTGCTGATGCCCTATTAAGGATGGATAAGGACGACCTCTGCATGGGGTCTCGAGGTGGCCACTCAGGCATCCCAGTACACTTCAGTGGTGCCACCAGCAGGGCGCTTGGTCACAGTGAGTCCTTGGCTGGTGTGGATAGCAGCCCAGGTTTCAGAGCCCTGCCCAGAGTTGGTCTGCCTCTTCCCTGCCAGACTTTCCCTGCCTGTCGCAATGGAGGTAAGGAAGTGTTCATAATCTTTTAGCCATAGCCTCTAACCACAACATCCTATTTAGAAAGGAACTAGCAGGGGATTTACATGGGGATTCTTCTTCTGGAGCTCCTAAAATTGGAAGAATCAGAGACTACCTCCTCTCCTCTGCTCTCTCTCTCTGACTGTTGCAAAAAGATAACAACTCCGCCTCCATTGCATCCTCTTGTACTCAAGTTAGCCTTGAAGCTCTGTGTCTCTTTGTCAGTCTCTTTGCATCTGCACTCAAGGCCTTTCCCTAGAAACAGAGACACTGCTTACCTTGAGAATCAGTGCAATTCTTACCTTGAAGCAAAGCCAATAAAAGAAGTGCTCCATAAACAGGCCCACATCCCCGCACACATATATTCAGGAGCTCTGGTCCTATGGGGCCCCAAACTTGGTTGTTTAAAACACTTTATAACTGAATTGAGTTTAGTAAGGTAATATTAGCTAAGTACATGTACAGACAGGGTGCAATTTATTTTGCCAGTAAAGTAATAAAAGTGATATTACAGGATAAAGCAGGCAGAGAGTGCAAACTCAACCAGTGCTGTCTGCAATCAGATGTAGTTTTCATTCAATGACATCACTTCTGTCGCTTTTGTGTTACAGTCTTTTTTTTTCCATGCAAATATTTCAGTAGAAAATTTATCAGGTTCATATTATGATTAAGTCTGAATGAACAATCATTTTTGAATAGCGGAACTGGCAGATTAGGATCACTACCAAAATTAAATTGTGTGACCCTGTTACAATACATTCAATGGAAATCTGTTTACAAGATAATAAAAAGCACCCAGCTGACAGATTAACATTGACAGAGTGACACAGGAACAAATCTGTGTGTAAGCAGACTTGTATTGCTCCATTGTTCATAAGGTTACTTTACAGTTGTCAAGTAACTTAAAATATAATGAGCACACAGCGTACAAAAGCTCAGCCCCAACTCACGAGTGTCGTTAGACATTCACAGCTCCGTGTGTTAAAATGAAAAGTTATGTGCCAGTGTTCTCATTATCAGGCACACAGTGTAATGTTTGTTTCTTTGCAGAAGTGGGGCGGCTGGGCCGCTCCTCCTCTGCTGCTGGAGTGAGACAGGTGGGTGGAGGAGACGTCCAGAGACAGAGCAGCCTACCAGCACGAGAAGCCCTGAATCAGGTTAATATATAACACCCAGCCGTGTAACTTTAGACTCTATTAACTTCATTCATGGTAGATTTGGGAGTGAACATTAATATTGGTCTCATTATTACTTCCCCTTCTGCTAGAGACAGTGCTCCTGCAGATCTATTTATAGCTGGTAGATATGCCCAGTGAGCAGAATAAGGCTTTGGCCTGCCTCAAAAGAATAAGCGCTGCAAAGGTATATGACGCAGGCTGATATGTAATCAGGAAATGAGAGAGAATAGTGGATGATAGAACATGCTGTACTGTGTTTTGGAGTGATGAGCTGCAGTCTTCTAGCAGCACATTTTGCCCAGATTCTGGCTGCATAGCAAGTGCTGACGCAGTTTGAGTGTGCTGCAGAGACGGTCTTCATGCGGCTGGTTGACCCTCCCTCAACCTGTGATAGATGAAGCAGTGCTGCATCCTCGTGGCTGTTCTCAGGAACTGCAGTTTTATTCACTGTGCAAGGGCTGGCTGTCACTGCAGACAGCACTGCAGTGATTATGCATGTAGAAACTGAAATACTGTAATATCATTAAACACCACATAAATTCACTTGACTTTTTCCCAATGTGTTCAGCTGCATGGTCTGGCCCAGCCTCAAGTGCCCTGCAGTCCCAGCAGTCCCAGTGTGTCTCGACAGCAACAGCAGCTTCAGCTTCACCAGCAGCAGCTGCAGTTAAAGCAGCAGCTTCAGCAGCTTCAGCAACAGCACCATCTGCAGTTGCAGTTCCAGCACCTCGCCCAGCTGGCACAGGGACAGCCTCCTGTCAGCGGGGGCACCACCCCGTCCGCAACGCAGAGCCAGAGAGACGGCAAGCTGCTGGAAGTCATCGAGCGTAAACGCTGCCTGTGCAAAGAGATCAAGGCCCACAGGCGCCCTGACAAAAGCCTGTGCAAGCAGGACAGCATGCCCATCCTCCCTAGCTGGAGACGGACACCTGAGCCTCGTAAGACTGGCACGCCACCCTGCCAGAGGCCGCAGGCCGTCGTGTGGGACACGGCTATCTGAGGTGGAAAGACAGGCCAGCAAGTACAGCACTGAAGAGAGACTAACACACAGAGGAGTTGAAGATGGCTGAGGAGGAGAGTAAAATGGGTTCAGTAACTGGAACGCATAAGTACCACAGAGGAACGAAAGAGTTTTGTGTGATAAACTGATCTGAGAACAGTGATGAAGGTTATTGGAGACTTTGAACTCATTTGGGAAAACAAAACAAAAAAAGGCCAATAAAAGAGGTGAAGAAAGGAAGTATTACAATCAGACTAAATTAATCTCTTACCGGGGTGATTTGTACTTGCTCTGTACTATGTCCTTCTCGATGTGTTCTAATTGCCAATGATTTTTTGCCACAAAACGCCAGTATTATTGCCACAAAATGAAGACCCCAACTTAATAATGGGTGGGATGTTTTCTTAGATTGGTGTTGCCAAATTTCCTCCTGACTACTTGAGACATAAAGGAATCATATATTTTCTCCAACACGCATAGAAACTACTCTGTGGATGAGAAAAGGCCAGACTCATTGATAAGTTTTTGAAGTGTTTCTTGAAAATCGTAAATGCATATGAGATGTCTTGGTATCAATAGATTGTCATTGTGGATGCAAATAATCATCACTGAGGAGTAAAAGCTACCTACTGTATCTGTTTGCATATTTGTAATGTAAATCTATTTACTTTCTCAACGTTTCTGCAATTTTATAGCAATATGCTCCCAACGCCGGAGCAACATAATTAAAAACTTGTGTCAACTAGCCTAACATACATATCTAAGACTTGAATAAGTCATATTTACTGTGTCATTCTCTGCATGTCACGATAGACATACAGTATTGTAAAAGAATATGTGTAGAGATGATCATGTCCGACTTTTACATACAGCAGATCTTCACTATGATAACATGTGGTTGTATAAAAAGATGAATATATCGCTTGGGGTACAGTTCGAAAAAGGTGGTGCGACAGATGGCACATACTGTGCAGTCCAGCCAAATATAGATACAGATCAATGGTACAAAAACTTCATCACTCATGCTTATCCACAGATGCACATTAGTGATTGTTCCACCACACAGAAAAACAAGCACTGACACCCATCAACACAGACTGTACAATATGGTGCAACTGATAAGACTGTGAGTATTGATCACCTCAAACAGAATGC
Organism: Epinephelus fuscoguttatus; assembly: GCF_011397635.1. NCBI lineage: Eukaryota > Metazoa > Chordata > Actinopteri > Perciformes > Serranidae > Epinephelus > Epinephelus fuscoguttatus. The sequence goes on along the minus strand of NC_064763.1, from coordinate 40,984,935 downwards.
TGGAACAATCTGCACAAAACATGGTATACGCTCATGAGAAATTAAACCCTAATGTCTTGTAAATAGATATGTACAACTGTATTGAAAATGTAGCAATTATTTCCATTTTCATACTTGTAATCAATACATATTATGTAGCATATACTGTATAAACATAACTTTGTTCACTTGTTTTTTCTAAAAGAATTAAGTACTTTATCTGCTGCAGCCAGTCCATGCATTACTTATAGTTCTACTAATAAACAGTAAGCCCTCTAAAGAAAGGCACAGTCCAACAGTTGTTTATTTAAATTTATGCAAGACTCCCTTTAAGCTGTGTTATTGATTTATTTATACCCTTTTTTCTACATTCATTTTTATTTGTGTACAGATTTCAACGGCTCGTTGTCTTGACATTTTGAATACTTTGCTGCTATCTTGAACTACTGGTGTTGTTCATTCAACTACATGGTGTGACCATGAGAAACATTATTAATATAGTGGTTATTGTTACATATTTGTTTTATTTCTGAAAGCCACGTGAAATGAAGTTTGTACCTTGAAGAGTGAGCCCTTCTGTAATAGTATTAAGGCACTTGAATGTCTCTTGGTTGTTGTCGTTTTTATGCTAGTTAGCACCAAGCTGTACAGTACAGTACACCCAGTGAAAAGAAGACCTATCTAAATGTTTGAGAGTCACTGCTTGGCCTTTTTGTTTTTAGTTCCCACCTGCTCGTGTTTGAGGGTCCAGGTTTTTTCAAGCTTACTGAGTCCATTTTCAAACAAACACAGGTCAGGTTGAGGGAAATGGGCAAGTGCAATGCATGCAGAGATTCCTTACACTGAAAATGTCCCCAATGATACTGACTATTGTGCCCACTTTAAGTCCAGATACCGAGTAAATCACCTAACTATGATTCCTTCTCACAGACTGATATGGAACCCTAGGTATCATTTCCAAAAATAGTTTACAGAAGCTGTTGGTTTTTGTGTGTCTTCTAAAACAGTGGCCATTATATGAGTGCCATACTATATTGATATGGTAAGATACGGTGTACCTTGGAAATCACTGTAGTGCTATATTTGCATTGATATTGTCATTAAAAATAAATTTTATATAATGAACTTTACACAACAAACAGGATTTGTGCATGTTTTCATGCCTCGTGTTGTTTTACAGTGGAGATGGCGGGGAGGTGGACATCGTGTTCCCACTGCACTTCTGCTGCAGATGTTGCAGCGCCTGCAGAGTCCATATGAGGGCGCTACCTCCACTGCTGCTGCTGCTGCTGCTGTGGCTCCATGCATCACACCACAGACACTGTTTCAGTACAGCACAGACTAACACTTGCATACTGACTCAGAGTAATCCATCAGACCTTCACCAACCTTAATAGTTTGAATTATAATCGTTGTTCCTCTAGGATCAGTTATTACTCTGGGGAAAAAATCAGTTGAATAGTGCCAACAATTTATGCTACCTGTAGCTTAAAATGTGCAACCAATGCTAAAATATGCAGTCTCACAGTTTCCCTGATGGGTTTTAGAAAAATCACATTAACATGTTGAAGTTTATTTTCTATATAAGTGTCTACATTATTATCTGAAGTTCCTGTTTCTCTTTTAGTTTTGCTACAAAAAATAATAATAATTCCTATAGCAGGCTTCTGTGATATCTGATCCATGGCACACTAGATGGGAAATATGATGTACTGAATAACGTCCCTGTCTCATTAACACATGAATATGATGCTGATTTCAATATCATACACAACGATCACTGACACTTTCGAGTCCTTTAGGAATATCAGAAGAATATCATGTTGGTTTTTCTTTGGGGGACGTGACGATAAGAGCCTGTGAGCCAATAAAAGGATGCCCTCAGCCACCGCGCCATTCGCTCCAAGGCTTGTCTCTCATGCGTCCGGCGCGCGAGGGAAGAGCGATGCGGTGCATATGATTGGCCAAGCGGGAGGAGGAGGAGGGCGCAGCTGTGCCGGGGATGGAGGCAGGAGAGAGGAGGGGAGGGAGGGGGGAGGATGGAGATAGTGGGGGTGCTTGTAGAGAGAGGCGGAGTGAGTGCTTTACCGCAGTATCACTAGATTTCTGCACCACTCATCAAAACTCTGCGGCATGCAGACAAGAGCTGGGGGGGAGGGCATATAGGCTACTAGGTCTGTGCTGGAGAGTAGGACCGCTACCTCTTACTATAACTATCCATCTTTCTGTTATCAGATAGGCTGGGGTTTTACTTTAGTGTGCATTCATTTGTGCGTCTGAGCGCTTAGACCTGAGTAATTGCCTCTCTTCTTCCACCAGCCGCGGTGGTACAGTAGCATATCTCTCCCTCTCCGTCTCTCTCTGCTGTCTGCCTATTTGTTCCTACCCGGCTCTGACTGCATTACTTTCATTAGAGCTTTGGTTGTCCAAACTTTTATGACAAAATGGCAAAGGATGGAGAAAAAAGCGGGTGGAAGGAATTTATATGGAACCCGAGGACGAGGGAGTTTCTGGGCAGGACGGCGAGCAGCTGGGGTAAGTACTGTCCAGCTACAGCAATGCAGCAAACACTGTCCCTCGGCTCTGTAACAGGTCTCTGTCATAGCCTCTTAAGCCTCTCCAAAAGCTTCAACATGCTGCTGCAAGAAGGGGACTCCTTCAGAGATGAACAGTCTAACTATAATGTCTATTCACCCTGATACAAGTCTGTTATTTCCCTCAGTGCGCAGGTAATGAGATGGCTGTTGCTGTCCACTACAGTCTGGTGCTAGAACCTGAATGCGGCACCGCTCCTGTGGAAGCCGGTGGAAGAAAAAAAATCCTAGTTTCTTTATTTATTTATTAATTTATGGCACTGCTTTCACTGCGCAATGCGCTCGGCACAAGGGTGGAGGCATATGGTCTTATTTCACATTTGAATTAGCCAGATTACTGCAGCACTGCTGAAACAGGTTCCACTCTGTTGCAAAGTGCATATCATCAGCTCCTGTCTGTGTGAGAGCTTTAGCTAGCTTCATCATGAATTCTGCTGCAGAGAGGACTTTTTTTCACAGGCTGATGGGTTGCTGAAGTTAAGTAGGAATAGGGTTGCATGCCTGCAGCTTTTATCTAATGAGGATTCAACGTGATGTCATTCATTTTCAGGCTTTTCCCCCCCAGAGATTTTGAAGATGCAATCCCAGCCTTGCCACATACTGTCCTCCCCTCTGCCATATACCCAGCCTGCCACTGTTTCAAAGATTCATGAAATGATAGGGCACATATGGCTCTGTTCTAATGACATTGGAGCATTTTAATCTGGGTAAAGCCGAGGGCCAAATGCTATTTGTATCACCTCCAGCCCAGCCCCTCCCAGTGAGTGTAAATCAGTGAGGGATTTAATCCTAATCTAATGACTTCATTGGCTGATGGGGAAGGTATCAATTCAGAGGGTAGGATCTAGCAAAGTAAACCACTTTCAGGAACTGAGATTATTTTTTGATCTTTACACTGGGGACATGATCTCACAGAAGTTCAGTATTTGTGGTTGGAATAATGCTGAAAGTGATTTGACTTGCAGTGATAATGTCTCATGAATGGACATTGTTCTGTTACTGCAGAGTTGGGATCATTGACTGTAGCTTCCTTTGCTGGAATCCTCCCGCAGTGTACGACTTAATCCAGCTCAGTGCGTCCCAGGTGCTTTAAGGTCTGGTGGCCTTTTTAAGCTGTGCTTTCTAAGGCTTGTTAATTAGGCTATTTCTGTCGTCAGCCACTACATGTAGGTCTGCTAAACTTGGCATTTCACCTCAGCACTTCCTCATTCTCCTAATGATGCACACACTGTACGTACTGTACCTCAACCCCCACTTGTCTGACTGCGTGGCAGTCCATCCATCCATTTTCTGTATGTCAGCATGCAGTGAGAATAAGGCAAGAAAACACACCAGTCAAGTCTCCAGTCTTTTTAAAAGGCAAATTTGTTGTTTCCACTTATAGTTTTGCAGCATAATGTACGTGCAGAGTGTTAGATCAAAGGCTCCTTTGAGGATGAAACGCAGAACACTTGCTTGTGTATTCTGCTTTGTGTAAAGAGCTGTAATGATATGGAAATAGCCTTGATAAAAGAGAACAGTCCTGCAATTTTGATGTTACATTGCCACCAGATGACACCAGGCAAACATGGTCAAACAACTAACTCTATTAAAAATAGGACTAATTAAGTGTTCTGCTCCTCCCACTTCCAAAAACAACAAAAGGCTCTTACTGTAACATGGGAAAACAGCCTCAAAGGGCCTGATAGGAAACAAAACCCTGATGCCGGTCTTAGTGCAAGATTGCAGACCATATACAAGATAATAAATGGTTTGACATTGAAAGAACCACAGCACATAGCTATTTATTCTTTTTCTGGAGCATTTAATTTTGAGTTCAGAGATCTGTTTGATCACCAATTTACAAAGCAATTGAGCAGCGTGTCCTCCTAATTAATTCTGAAAGAAAAGAGACACCTCCTGTCATTATTATTGAAGAAAGAACAGGATGCTGAACCATCCCACCCCGGCCTTTTGTTCCCTGCTTTCAACTGCCGTCTGCAAACAAAACCGGGGTGAAAGAGAGATGCTTCACTGTCTATCATCAGCATGGACTGAGAGGGCAGACTGTGAACCTAACACCCTCTTTGCCAGGGGGAAAGCCACCCTGCCTGCACGCTTGACCCCCATATGCACGTGTGCACATCCACTCTCCCTTGGGTGGTGTCATATTTGCAGTTAGCACAACATCCCCCCTGGATGACAGAGAAAAACACTTAAACACTTTGTTTTGTCACATCTTATCTCTGATGCCTCTCGCTCTTTCTCGCTGTAGTGCCTCTGGCTTGGTCCGGGGCCTGGAGGACTGACTCTGTATATATTTAATGACTCAGCTTGGGTCTTTTCCATGCGACAGACGGGATGCTCACAGCTATCCTACTCACCCATTCATTCGCTTCACCTCCAGATTCCAATCATTCTGGAACAATTGGGTGAAAAAACGCACACACAAGCTCTAAATCATCAAGACACCCCTCTGTAATAATTGCCCCCCGCGGAGCAGCTTCCCCTTGACATTTTGTTATGGATTCCTGTAAGCCCGGCTGTGTGGGGAGGCAGATGCAGCGCCTGCTGACAGAGTGAGTGAGCTCCACGCTGGGGGCCATCCAGCAGAGGCACAAGGGTCAGGACACTCAGTTGCTACACAACGCGGGTCTCAGGTGTTGATGCTGAAAATGAGGGATGTGTCATAGAAAATGCTATTTATGTTTTCCTGCTCTCTATGTAGACAGGAATGCCTGAGGTGGGAGCAAACAGCTGCTTCAAAAGTATTTGATCGTTTCCAAGTAGGAAGCATCACATAAAGGAGTCTTTTCAGAGACGGTTCATCTAACTTCCACGCACTGAAGGAAATACAGCAGTGACAGAGTGGTACAGTGTTACAGATGATTTTTTTAATTCTAATTTGTAAGAAAGTGCCAAAACAAGTCAGTTAATCGATTAGTTAATCGGTTCCTCAAATGTCACGCAAATTTAATATCCTTTGGTTTTCAGTTGTTCACTGGACGGATTAAGCAACTGGACGATGTCACCTGGGAGACTGTGACGTCACAATTTTTTTTAAGCATCAATCAGAAAGAAAAATGACAAATTCATTAGCTACAGCCCCACTTTCTATCGAATGTAACGTTATCACTATGGTCTTCTTACACTATTAATGAAGTAGGCCTAGTCTATGATGGCCTGTAATCTCCTGACCCTGTGGCCTGGTCTCTGGGGGGTCCTTGTTCTCCCTCCACCTGTGCCCCCCTCTGTCATCATCCCCTCTCCTCTGTGGACAGGGAAACACTGTAATGAAGCCGATCAGAGACCTGCCTGTCAATCTTGGTTTAATGGACCCAAGAATGTGAGGAAAGCAACTGTAAACACACAGTTTATATTGTGATCAATTAGATGATTAACTTCATTTTAGACCATGTTGTGCAATTAATGATATTTTAAGTATCTAAAGGACGGCTGCTCATGTGTGAGTGAGAAAGAGAGAGGCAGATGGAATAAAGCTCCTCTCGTTTAATGAGGATTAACCGGCCTCCTGTGAACATGTTTGGTCAGAAAGTGACCACACAGACACAACACGACAGCAGCATTTAATTGAAATGAACTGATTCCATTATCCACTCAGATGTACCATTATTCATACTTAGAAATGTGCATTATGGTAATTATCAAATGGACTGCACTTACCCAAAGTTTTCTTGGTGTATAAATTGCAAGCCTCATTGCACTGTAATGCACAGCCAGCAGCACAAGACATGTATTGTGAAGTCTGGATACAGCAGTCACTGCAAAAGAATGTAAGAATGTCACTGCACAATAAAACAATGAAGGCTGGCTCTGGACGTAGGTCATGCCTCTTTTTTGTTGCAAAGACAGGAAATGTTACATCATGTGTAGACATGGTGTCATTTTCGACACATTCAGATTATTTTATCAGATGTGATCATAAGCGGAGGGGTGCTGTCTGCAAGGCGTATCTGACATACGGCGTTGAAAGTACAAAAATTTGCTTTTACAGTTTAATACTGTACAAAATGCCCAATAAGCCTGAACATCTTCACAGTTAGCCACTGTAATTTGCATAGCATTATGGGTATAGTGCAGACGGTATATGTCATTTACAGGAACTTACTGTATTTTTTAATTGCAGTAATTTACTTTTAGCACATTGTTTAATTCTTAGTTTAACTGTGTTTTTATTTTATTATTGTGACAATATATTGCCATGTTCTTAGACCATGTATTCTAGTTACTACAAAGGCCATAATGTTTTAAATTGTATCATACTGAACTGAATTCGCTTTGAGTGCAGACTTTGTCTCTAGGCTAAAAATACAAATATAGACTGTAAATCTTAAATGTTGATACATAAGTGAGTGCATCACAATTTAGAATGATATTAGGTGTAAAGTTACATTCATGAATTCATACAATTAGCTAACAGTTTGAGAAAGAACAGCCTTTAATTTAGCAGGGACGGTTAGCCATTTAGCTAACTAGCTAAATAGGCTTGGATGATGCTTTAGAATATGAACACATGATTTGTTCGACACATATATCTCTAATATGTTTTTCAGTAGCAGATCTGTACAGTGTTGAATGAAATAATAAACTTTGCTTGATTTATTCCATTCGTATGATTTTGATTTTCTCAGTAGGCCTACTTATTTCCCCCTGATTAAGATTTAAACTTTCAATGTATAGAGGTGAATAATTTGATCTATTTCTTCTGTGACAGACTGATATTGCACACAGTTGATGCAGCTCTCCTCTGTCTTTGTCTGCAGGTCTTATTCTTCTCTTCTATGTAATTTTCTACATCTTCCTGGCCGGCTTGTTTGCACTCACCATGTATGTCATGCTGCAGACCTTGGACGACCATAAACCCACCTGGCAAGACAGGCTCGCTACACCAGGTGCAGTTACTGATGGTACACACTGCCTGAACACAGGTCACAGTCCGTAGCGTGGTGTTGTGACCCCCCGCTGTCTATCTGTCACTCACAGGCATGGTGATTAGACCCAAAGCAGATGAGACCTATGAGATTGTCTATAAGATCCAGAACACCGAGAGCTGGGACATGTATGCTCAGGCCCTGGACAGGTTCCTGGCACGTAAGTCTGGCTGCCGGCCTCTCGTACAGTGACTCAAAAAGCTTACTGCTGTGGATTATCTACCAATCTAGAATGAATTGTTTTTACCTAATAAGAGATAATTCCTTTACTGTCAGCGGGCAGGAGATTGCCTTGCACCAGGGTTTTAGTTGAGTCATAAGCCCTTACAAACCAAATAAACCCCCTCTCCCCTCCCCCCTCTCCCCCTGCAGCCTACAACGACAGCGTCCAGGCCCAGAAAAATGACGAGTGCGTCCCAGACCGGTACTTCCTGCAGGAGGACAGCGGTGATGTGAAGAACAACCCGAAGCGCTCCTGTCAGTTCAACCGCACCATTCTGGAGGACTGCTCTGGACTTACTGACCGTTACTATGGATACCAGGACGGCAGGCCATGCATCATCATCAAGCTGAATCGGGTATGAAAAAGAAAGAGGGAAGGGAAAGGGATGGTGTTGCTAGGAGACTATGGAGTGACTGAGATAATGAAACTGGTTGGGAATAAGGGAAAGATTATCCCAGTAATAAAAAAAGGAAGTCATTATCAAGATTATAGTCACTGGTTATTGGATTTATCTTTTATTTCTGGTGTGTCTTATAGCAATTTGAAACATGATGTTTCATTCCTTTGTGTTTAAACGAGAGTGAAATGGGAATGGATCTGGAGACGTGCTGTCTTTCTGTCTCTCCAGGTGATTGGGATGCTGCCAGGAAAGGACGGACAGGCTCCGTATGTCACCTGTGGTGCAAAGGTAATCCCTTTTTTGTCTTTCACAATGAAAGGCTTAACATAACAATTTGGATTTCAGCCCATTCATAGCTATTGTGCCTCACTCTCATCTGCAATATGCCACCTATCACTCGTCTCCATTCCCTTTCATGTCTGTGTTTGCATTGTTTCATCCATCATATCTGTATTGCATGCGACTTACACACCTGTGCATGTTCCCCCTCTTTCTTTCTTTCTTCTCATTGTGTTGCATTAACTTGTTCACTCTCAGAAATACAAAGTTGGCAAAGATCAATGGGTAAGAACGGAGCAGGACCTGTGTTTTTAGACTTCAGATAATGTTTAAATGCAGTAGCAGTGTAGATTGTAGATGATGTGTTTTTCAATGAATAGACTGCTGAAGTAGATCGTAGGCACACTGGGAAATTGGATTTAGAGAAAAGAAGAAGATTAACGAGGCTCACCTTCCTTCTCCTTCATGTATGAAGGGATCTTTTTCACCGTAACTGATGAAACTGTTGTTTCACCCCCTCAGAAAGAAGACTCTGACAAAATTGGAGAATTGATGTACTTCCCTCCGAATGGCACTTTCAACCTTATGTACTACCCTTACTATGGCAAGAAAGCTCAGGTAAGATGGAGTCTGAAATGAATTTGTAGTAACAGAATTAGTATTATTAATAACTAAAAGCTTGAGTTGGTACCTTTTAATTTGAATAAAAAAACATTTTTCATGTTTGCCGAAACTGTCTCTGTATTCACACAGCACTGAATGAGACAGATAATCAGTGAAAAAAACAACCATCATGTTCCTCTGTTTGCTCTATTGCCTCGTAGTGCTCCTAATGGCCTTACTGCAAGTGAACAAAGACAACTTACCAGAGCCAAGGAGTCTTTAATGTCCTGTTCATGGATCAGATTCCCTAAGGAGGCTTCACTATAAGAGAGTAACTCAGGAATCTGAGCCAAGTCCTCAACGAGGGCGCGTCTCCAGCCCGTTGTAGACGGGAGGTTCCAGACGTAAAAGTGGATTCATTCATTTCTATGAGAGTTGCTCAGTGGTGCATGAAGCCAAAAGGTTTACCTGCAACTTATAAAATTACCCGGATGATCAGCACTACTTACGCACTGTGCGACCCATACAGCAAGCACACTAGAGACTTATGGTAGCCGAGTGGCTAACTTCCAGTTTAGCCCTCCGCTTATTTAAATGGGGATAAAATGATTTAAGCATGTGGCTCTCCTGGACTTTAGAATTGTTATTGGACCAAATGGATCAAATCCTGATAGTTTTAAGGAGTCATTTCACGGGGGTTGTAACGCTAATAAAATGTGTCCACTAATTTACAGTCATCTCTTTCATCATGTAAGTCAATGGGAAAAAGTCTATTTGGGGCGTAGGGCATCACGTGACAGTGTAATTACATCGTTTCTCCATTTCCATAATTGGCTTCAAAGCTTGGCGCACTTTCCGAGGGGCTGGGTCAAACTGTCAAACGAGGCTTTGCTTTGCCTTGCCTTACTGAAAATGTTCCCAGAAACATATTTCAGTGTACTGTGTAGCTGTGAAATGAGAACGTTGGTCCAGCAGGTGGGCGTCGAGCGGTGCTTGGTGACTGTAGTGGTCATGTCACAGATTTTTTATTTCAACTGTCAACAGTACACTAAAGTATGTTTCTGTAGTTATTTGAGAAGAGAAATTGGCAATGGAGTAACACAGTTTTGACTCGTATTTGATCAGCGCTGTGATCGACATGAGTGCTGCGTTAGAGACTCCTTGGCTGTGACTGGTTGTTTTTGGTGCACGACGGTGGATTCATGCCATTACAATCAGTGAGAAGAAGAGGAGGGACGAGATTTTTTTCCGAGTATAGTGGCAGTTTCAGCAAATATGACACAAAGTTATTTTCATTAAAGTTACCAACTACAGCTTTAATAATGACTTAATTTGATAAACATTGCTGCTTATAACCAAGCAGCCATCTTGTATCTCCAGACAGTTCATTAAAGATGCACCAGACAGAATATATTACTTCCTGCGTTTGAGGACATCCTTGGGTGTGTTTTTGCAGGTGAACTACTCTCAGCCTTTGGTTGCCGTCAAGTTCCTTAACATTACTGCCAATCAAGATGTCAACATCGAGTGCAAGATCAACGCCAACAACATTCCCCAAGGAAGTGAAAGAGACAAGTTTGCCGGAAGAGTGTCTTTCAAGCTGAGGATCAACACTATTAACTAGGTTGACCTTTCTCCTCTCCTGAAAACTACTTTCTTCATTCTCTGCGACATTGCACATACACAGAAACAAATCTCAGTATTCACACCCTTCGTAGGATTTGTTTACAACCCCCACATTGTGGGGACATTGTTTGTCCAGTTGTGTGATGAGATGGGGCAAGAATAAAAGGGTGGCAATCCTGTCATTATTTCTGTCTGTGAGCTATGGGACAAATTCTTTTCTGTAAATTAGTTTGAGGTGACGTCTATTTATACTGCATGACAAATCTAGGGGATGTAAAGGACGTGAACATGTGTTTTCAGAGTTTGCAAGGATCAGCAACATTAACACTTTACTGCTGCTCCCCTCCTGCTGCCTCCTTATAGAGTATCCCTCTATATATGAATATACACAAATTACAATACAAAATGTGTATATCTACAGTATTTATACGGTATCATAACCTTATATCAATACGTCTATTTCGTTGCACCTAAAAGAATAATCCAACAGACTTGTGTATATCTCGACGGATGGATGCAGAGATGAAGCCATTTTGCATGTGTGTATCGTCTTTCGTGTGCTATGATGGCAGGAGGCCCCTGTGTCCCACCTCTCTGCTAAGTGTGAAATAAGGTTATGTTAAACCACTGACCACCAGGAGGGGCCACACTGTAAATCTCACACACACACACAGCAAATGTGTGTGTTTCGATAACAACATACATCTACGAAAAAATGGGAGTTACAGTAGAGGTTGAAACCTTTAAGAGTGTGTGTGTTTGTGCATGTGTGTGTGCGTTTTTGCGTGTGTGTTTCATTCACAGGTCCCATTTCATACTGTAGGTCGGGAAATTGCATGCAATGTGCAATATTCATTAAGTGGCATACATTATGAATGCCTGATACCATTCTCCAGATGAGAAAGCTTCCATTAAATGATAATTATTTTGGATCATTTGATATTCACACTGGTTGTTTGACCTGAGAGCAGCCTAGTTAACACATGTGTGTCATGTTTAGGTTGCTAAGGATGCTCATATCAACACCACTGATCTGAAATGAAGTACAAAAGGAGACATCTGTCATGTTTCAGGCATCTTACGGCATCACTTTAGTTTGACAGAAACCAAAACTCCCAGTCAGCTCCCAACCAACCATCTGAATATCAAATGAGAACAGAAACACTGATCCTCCTGCTGCGCCATCGCGTTGCGCTCCCTGTCACTGTGTCTGTCATTTTATTCCTATAAACCAAGAGCCATTTTCTTGTGTCCCGATTTTTAACCATTTTATTTAGACGGTTTTATTTTTTTTTCTTTTTGCGTGTGTTGCATCTATTTCATTTGTATCAGAAATAGATGCCATTGTCATATTTTGTATTGATTTGCACTGGAAGTGTGCTTTGAATATATTTATGTACAGTTGTGGTGGAGTTTTGGAGGATGTTGAAAGTTTGTGTTTGTTCCCTTTCTTTCATTCATGTCCATTATCATCCTCTAAAATATTCATCCAGGATATCAAAATGAGTAGTTTGCAAAATCGTAACTAGAGTCTTGAATTTGTGAGTTGGTAGTTTTGTTTTATAATTTGTAGGAACAGAACAAAACTGCAGATTTGCTTCTTTGACCAAATAGAAGAAAGGGAATTTTTGTTTTCATTGAATTTGTTGTTTTCCTGTAGTATTCTCCACTGCTGTATGAATCAGTCTGAAGGCAAAGCCATTACGATAACTAGACAACCAGTTTGAACAACCAACCTGTTACAAAATTATAGATTAGGCCTGAGTTTGGTGCTGTTTACTTAACGTGCATTCACTGTGCAGTAAAGGCACACAGAGTTGTGAGAAACACCTGTAAGTATTGGCTGGAGAAATCTGTGGAGTCACACTTGTTAAACTCAGGCATTCTACTTTGGCATGGTGACAAAACTGTACCAATGCGACTGTGATTCTGCCATGTCATTGCAGCAAATGTGGAACACAAGCATCTGTTTGCTCACATTAAGGTCTGGCTCGACTCCACCACTTAATATCTCTCAGAGCCATGTGCTTCTCTCACAAATATCGACCTCATTATCTGATCCAGACTTGACAAAGGAAGACAATTAGATGTAACGTGATTATCTGATCTATATCTGGAGGGTTATTCATAATGAAAGATGTACTCCACCAGTTATCTGACGCTCCTTTTTTCTGCTTTTTATGACCAACCACTGAGAAGTTCACATGCATTTCTCCTCTGGCATTTCTGCAACACTTACTTAATTTCTCTGTAATCTCTTAATCTGGTCAGATAATCCAGAGCAGGCATGCTCAACTTCTTTACCCTACTTTGTCACTCCTCCTCCTCCTCCTCCTCCTCCTTCTTGAATCACTGTCTTCAAAACTGCTAGAACAAAGCTCATTTTTTCCACTGCATTCAATCCTATTTTACCCCAGTCATCCTTAAATTGATCAAACTCTTTTTAAATCACACTCGGCAAATAAAATGTTTTGCTTCATCACCTAATTGGACATTCTTTTTTTTTCTCATGTGCATGTGAAGATAAGTTCTTCAACCAAAGATCTTCATGACAGTTTCAATTTGATTTACTTGTGCTGCACTGACACATCCTCAGCAGAGACAATGTAGGATCCAGGTGGAGGGTTAAGCACCCCGTCTTATTAAAAGGCCTACTCTTATATAATAATAATAATAATAATGATAATAATGCGCACAAAAGGAACGTGTTTCACTACAACATAACAGTGCCTCCTGGTGGACAGACAGTGTTGTTCCCCAGTGTCACAGAATGTCATTTGCTGTTACCTCCATTTATCTGTTTTTTTGCTCATGTGATAATATGGAGATGTCCTCAAAAAGCAATATATTTATTTCTTATGTGGCTGATAATGTAATGATTAAAAAGGCGGTTAAAAAATCTGCCTGTCATCAAGAGTAAGGAGGAAATAGGAAAGAACGTACAGATTTTGCAGTCAGGCAGTTTTGCCAGCGTGCATTATCATGATGGAATAATATAAAAAGTATTGTTTTATTCAGAAAAGAGTATTTTTATTGCTATTTTGTTGTAAAGAGGAGAGAAGCTAGCTTGGATTTTATCGTGCTGTGGGAGCTATCGGGTAGGTTTTCAGCATTTAATTCAACAGATGGCAAAATGTTAACAGCTTGGTTGGAGAAGTTTCTTGTTTTTTTTTAATGTAGAAACATGTTTTGTCATGAATCCTTTCTACTTTCTTAACTCAGTGAAAGTTCTCTGAACGCTGGGGTCCCTTGTATCAGAATGAAGACATTAGAAGTCATTAGCAGTATGTTGGTAGTGAATACATCAGAGAGCGCTTTCAGAGAACTTTCAAGTGCAAAACCTTCAGAAACCTTTTAGAACAAAACTGCAACATGGTCCAACGCAAGCATCAGAGAGCGTCAACTGTTCATGTCTCAAATACAGAATAATGTTAACAAACCTTGTTACTCCCACCCTAACCCCCTCGTCTTAAATCGTACTATTGCCTAAGACTGTGGTGCAAGGATAGGTCAAGAGAGAAATCCATGAAATTCGTTGAGATACTCTCGCCCCAAAAGGATGATAATTCTATTCTGGATCTTTATTTTTTGCTCTTACTGTATGTATATTTTTGCTCATGTTTACTGCAAACCAAGATAGAGAAATAAATAAATGTCATTTAAGGGAACTTGGACTCATTTTTGTCTCTGACACTAAGATTAAGGGCTGCACGATATGCAAAATCCATAATTCAAAAATCATATTTTGACAGATACTGCAATTGTGATATGAGTCACGATTTTAGTAGATTTGGTCATTTTTGCATTTAATTTTTACTTACAAAAATATAGAAAATAATGCTGATGATGTGTTATTTGCCTGACCTGTACCAAATCAGCTGTTCCCTTATGTCTGGAATATGATTCGCAGGCCAGGGCATCTCTGTGTCACCACAGTGCTTCATTTATAATAACAGTTTAACAAAAAATTGCAGCTCCTGCAATTTGGATATTGCACTCTGCATAATTGCAATTTCGATAATATTTCGATTAACTGTGCAGCCCTACAAAGATTCCAGCGGAATGGACATAATGCCAAAGTGGACCCTTTTACTGTGGTTTATTTTCAATCAAAATGAAGTCAAATGTAGTTCCGCCTTTGCACGAGACGGAAAAAGAAGCCAGCCAGTGTCAAAAGTAGCGTCAGGTGGGTGTAATCTAATGTAATCTAATGTAATCTCATTCACCGTAATCCTTACAGCCTTCAGCACCAGTGAACAACCTGTGCTTACACACTGATACATGGGAACAAGTGAAAGGCAAAAACAGAAGAAACAAAAAAGCTTAGGTTATGTGTGAACTATTGAGAATCTCCGCACTCTATTTTTGAAAGAGTCTCAGGAGGAAGTGAATACGTAGTGGAAATACCAACGGCAACATGTCATCCTCCTACACACACCACGGGTCAAAGGTCACAGATTCAAGTCTTGGCTGGATTCGAGCACAACATTTAATTGTTCAAAAATCCTATGTATTAATTGACCTACGCTCAGAAATATGTGAATTCTGTTTTAGTTCAGCTTTTTCCCCTTAAGGAGCTGCTTTAATAAAGTCTGCCGCCAACTGCTTGACAAGATTACAGCTGAAGTGTACTTCCACCCACTGACCTTCAACCAGCTCCTGTCTACTGTTCACTCAGTGGCTTCAGGATCAATCCTTATCTCTCCCTTCTTCACTGTCTCCTCCTCAGAAAGAGAGAGCACAGTCCAGGAAAAGGGAGAGAGCCAGGATTACGTGGCATTAGAGGTATTTGTGGTTTTAAAATAGTCTGATCAAGAGTAACGCCAGTGATACGTACAGTACAGTACGCATGCTATTCTCTCTGTTACACACACATTCTGTATATTATAATCCTGAATAATGCAGAGCTTTGATATTCTTCAGATTGTTTCTAATATATAAAGCATAACATTTTATATTGTCTTACAAACACAGAGATATTATGGGGGAAAAGGCCTTTGTGTTTGGGTTCAAAAACCTGTCCATTCCCACAAAATGTATCCAGGTAAGAGTGTTGCACAGAGCAGATTAAATCCACCATGATGTTGGCAGAATGAAGATTAGTCTGGAGCAGAGCGCAGGAACCTCTGCTGGATGGTGGGTAACATTACACAATGGTTCAGTGGCATTTAAATGTCAAAGTTATCACATTACTGAACCAGACTCTGTCAGAAAAGAGGCAACTGGATTCTCTCTTCTTCTTTTTTAAAGGGATATTTAATCATTCTGAACATGATACAAAAAAATGGAAAACTGAGAAATTAATTTTCCTCACGCACACCACAGTTGCTGTGAAGCACCACGTTGTCTTTTGTTCAGCCCATGTTGATTTGTTTCGTGTAATAGCTCTTTAATCAGGATAGATTGGTCCCAGATTTTAGGGCTACGAGGCATCTAGACCTAGCCAGGTTTGAGGTAGCATACTAAATCACCAAGCATCAACTACATTCAAAACAGCAGTCATTTTCAATAGAATTTGAACGTAAAAAAAACCAAATCACATATGTGCAGAGGTAGGCACAAAAACATGAAGTCTACAATCTGATAGAATCCGTTAGAAAATCACCTCGCCTGTGACGCAGTCTCAAAAACATAACAGGCCTAACAAATGCTGTATTGACTGCATTGGGTTGCTGCATGTTCATGTTATTGCGTCCACCTTTTTATATCATTCACAGTTTGTGTTCAGCCAGCCTGAATACATTACAGGCTACATTAAAAATGCCACTCTAAGGCAGTGGTGCCCCCAGAAATCTTTCAAAGGGGTGGCCAGATGGGGCCACTGAAACCTTAGGGTGGCACCATAGACTGTATAAAATACTGCACGTAGCTTCCATGACATTACCCATTGGTTTGTTGACTCCCGCTGTTGCCATTGTGGTTTTTAAGAACCAGAAATGACTAGGGTAGAGCTGTGGAGGAGCAAGGAATGAATCTGACTCTTAGAAGCAGCCCCGCCCTTAAATATGCATAACTTTAAGTCTTAATAAAATGTAAATAGGTGAATTATATAAATATTCTTGGGCACCCACAGAATGCATTTTCATTTAGATATTTTGAGGTGAGAGTTCAAGGGACCTCTTTGAAAAATGGCTTTGGCAGTCATTCCCAAAATTCATTCATTCAATCATTCAATTCATTTGCCAAAATTTAGCTTAAGTTGGGTGTTACATGGCATTCTTTCCATTATGCCAAAATGGTTGGTACTAATGGATGCCGTAGGTTGTCTAGTTTCACAAGATTTCACTATCCTGAGCATACCACAGCCTCTTAAAGACAGAAATATCAGCCGGGGGGTCAAGGCCCCCCTGGCCCCCTTTGTGGGCACCACTGCCTTAAAGAGAGGAGAAGTCATAATGTCAGAAAATTGGATAAGGAATGTCTGCAGACTGAACTTTCAGTATCAGTTGATTGTTGATGCAGCACTTTGGTTGGGAGGGAAATATGGCACGTGTGAATTTTAGCTGAAAAAGTCCATTCATGTTTCCTTAGGAACTTTACACCATGTTTGTAGCTAAACACGTGATGTCCTGGATACCATGGAGACAGTGCAAATATAGTCAAGTCTGATAGTCTCCTTTTCTATGGCAAGTTCAGCATGCCATTTTCCTCCAGGGCTTTCTGCGTCCTGTCATAAACCTCTCCAATGGCCTGAGCGACTCTGGTCAGCGTAGAGCTCAGCTCCTCCTGGCTCTGCACGCACACCAGCCTGAAGAAGAAACCCCGCTCTGGCATGGCCGTAAAGGCCAGCTCGGCGGCTGTGCGAACGAACCAGGTGTGGTGGTGGGCAAGGGTGCTCTGGTAGGCCTCACGACACAGCTCTGAGGGGCTCCTCAGCCGCCCAGCCGCTGGTGTCTCAGCCAGCTTCTCCAGGAAGAGCTGCAGCCACTGCAGAGCGCGATGCAGACGCAGAAGAGTTCGGCATCCAGAGTCCGTCTGGTGGTGGAAGTCCACCACTCCTCGGTTCCGCTCTATCCAGATCATGGAGCGCACAGAGTGGTAGGCACCAGTGGGCTGTGAGGCCTCCTGATTGTTCTTTGCACCAGCCTCTGTGCTCACACTGTTCACTGAGTGTATATCTGGGCCCAGCTCTGCTTCAGGGTTCCCGTCTGCCAACAGGGCCAGTTGGCGGATTATTGACGTCTTGGTTTTTATCTCTTTAGATATTATTCCCACCACCGGGCCCAGAGCTTCCATAAACCTGGAGGAGTAACACATAACAGGATGAATCATCTTACAGAGTCCAGATTACGCCTTAAACCATAAATGACTTCATTCTTAATGGTGGCTGTAAATGAATCTCTCGCTCCTGCTTTATCGTACCTCACAAGCTCATCCCAGCTGGACAGATACGGCTGCAGCAGCACGTCAGAGGTAGAGGTTGGTGCAGCCAGCAGGTGGGAGAGCAGCAGTGACACCTGGAAGGTCTGGCCAGGGCACCCCTCTCTGACCTGTGGGCCCTCAGCCCCATCGGCCACACTGCTGTTGTACAGCTGGTGGAGCTAACAGTGGGGGATGGGAGGTGTGCAAGTGTGGGGGCGATTGACAGGGGACAAAGAAAGAGAGAAAGCGGAGGTGATTCACCGCATTCAAATTAGCCATCTGCTTCACAGAATCCACCCTATGGAGGAAATGTAATAAGTGAGGAAATGCTGTGTAATTTGTGTGTACTCTTACCGTATTCCCCTGATTATAACCTTTTAAACAAGAATCCCAGTGGTAATCCAAACTTCCCTCTGCAGTGAGACAAGAGAAACAAGAGAAAATCCCACAGTTAGTGTTTGTTTGTAGACTTTCCCACTGAAACAGAGTCTTTTTTCTGTTAATACCACAGCTCTGTTTCAAACACAAAGACACCGGTATGGGTGCGTTTAACACATCAAAATAATTTTGGGTTTTCAAATTAATCATGAAGAAGCATGGGTAATTCTCATACATTAACACTGGACAAAATAGCTTGGGGGGGGGGTCCAGCCATTTAAGGACAGCAGAAGTAAGTCGTGAACACAATGATGCCGCATCGTTGCCTTTCAAGGTAATATAGCTATGCTGTTAGCACGCAATTACCTACATATCCAGCAGTTATGGATTCATATATCTAGCCATCTGGTGAATGTATGTCTAGTATTTATTCTCTTTTAACTGAGTTTTTGGTCACTGCCTCATCCTGAGCGAAACGTTTTGCACTTCAGCTACTAAATGCTCCAATATGTTCGCGGGCTAATCGCTAACTTTGTCTGTCTGCCAGTCTGTGTGGGTTTTTTGCCTGCAATAGCTGAAAACATGTTGTAAGAGTAGTGAGAGTGAACCAGAACAGTAAAGTTGCTTAACAACAAGCCAAAACTCCCTATAAAGCTCTGTAAACTTGAGGAGAGCTGCAGAATCAGGTGATTATTCTCTGTGTTAACATTATAAGAATACTGATTACAGCTGCTTTACATTAGATGATAATGTGCTTTCTTTAAAAATGGCATATTAAAGGAATACGTCACAGCCCATATGATCCTTTACATGTCAGTTACTCACCCCCTGTTGAGCTGAATCCAGGAAAAAAAAAACAATTTTCTTGCATGCCTTCACTGTGAACGAAGAATCCACAAAAAGGTGAACATCCTTAATGAATTGAATTCATAGGGGTCCACATTTAACAACAGCAAAACTGTATCAAAACATCTGTTTATGAACTCTCACACCACTCATGCAGTAGGGCATTAACAGAAAAGTCGATTTGTCGATTTGTCGATGTGTCGACGTCAGTGGCACAAGTCGACACCCCCCGGGAGGAGTCGACAAGTTGTGCGTTTTTTCCCTCTCTCTCTGTGTGTGTGTGCTTGTGCATGGAATGCAATCGCTGCCTCTGATTGGCTTACGCTGATACTTTATCCTTGACTTAACCAATAGTCATAGTCAGTTCATAAAAAGGGCGGTAACGTTACTTGGTGCGTAGAGGGGAAATTAACACAAGACCACAACAAGACAAGCCCGAACATACTCGGGTGGAATGTACGCGGAACGGACTCCGTGGAGGTCTGCGCAGACTCAAAGCGGACGCCCACAAGCCCTGTGCGCGTAAAGCTCAGATTTTACGACTGCACAGACTCCGCTCTGCACACCAGGGACTGCTCAGCGTGCATTTTTCACATCGCGGGGATTTTTCATGGACGTTTTTACAGGAAACTACAACGCGGAAGTGCGCTCGACTATGAAAGCCCGAACGACTGCGGACATTCCTCGCGGAGTCTGCTCCGCTAATAGTACGCCCGAGTATGTTCGGGCCTGAGAGTGACAGACACACATCACATGTGTGGAGATACTTCACTTTCCTCCACGTAAGTCGACCTGAAAAAAATCAAAGTCGTTAAGGCCCTATCATGCAGAATCATCCAAGCATATTGTCTACATGAAAAGTCTTGTTCACCAACGAGTAGTGTTTTAAATATTGTGGTCTTAACAAAATGTGTTTGGGAGGCACTGAGCCAATAACTTGATAAACGAGACTTGGATGACAGCGCATGAGTCGTGTGAGAGTTTGTAAGGGGATGTTTTGATATAGTTTTGCAGTTGTCAGATGGGATCCCCTGTGACCTAACTCATCCAGAATGTTTACTTTTTTTGGTTCACAGTGGGGACACGCGAGATAAACAATGTTTTCTTCCCATGCAATGTAACACAGGGTGACTAACTGACATACAAATGATGACCCGTGGGCTAAAGTATTGCTTAAACAAGCATCATGTGACAGATCACACCGTTAACATGAGAAACTGATTATAGAAGGGCTGAATGTATTTTTTTTTACAGTCTTGATTAGTTCCAGTTGTGTTTTAATTCATCCTGTACATTATATAGCACAAAAACAAGCATTCATGAGGCAGCAAATAGCATTCTTCTGGCAGCAGACTGTGATGCTGAGTTTAAATCCTTTTTGAGCTCATTCCAGCTTGTGACAAAGCAAACTCTGTGATTCTAATCGACCGTCTTAAACACTGACTTCCTCAGCAAACATCATGTGCACAAGTTGCTGGCTTCAATTTTGGACCCTATGGCATTATCTAACATGCCTCCATTGAGCCACGAGATCAGTACACACACAGTTATAGTATTCTATATAGAAAGATAAGTTGCAATTATAAAAATAAATTTAACAGGAAAGCACCTTTACACCTATGTCTTCATATTCGAATCAGGGCCTTAGATATGTGACAAATTTGTCATTTCCCAGCATGCCCTGTTCAATTCAGCTGTAGTATATTCCTGAATCCTGAGTGAGGTTAGTGTACTGAAGTCACACTACTCCTCAGCTGTATTTGGAACCTCGTGTCGTGCCCTCAGAGGCCCCCGCAGGTCTCCAGGCCACACACATATGGGACTCATGTATCCAACAACTTATAACCAAAAGCCTTGAGTACGCTAGAGTGCTCTTTTACATGAGTTAGTCATAGAAACACCCCAAAAGATCAGCCTCCAAACTGACCCTGAAACGCCCTGAGTTTCCTGTCAGATAGCTATCAGTCCAAATTAAACACATTAAGCACGTCCACCTAACAAAAATGTATTTCTACCTGACAGTAACCGACTGTTGTCAGAAAATGTCTGTAGAGATGTTCGCCACTACAAACTAAGTTAAGTTCCCTAACTGAGTTACCATGAGGATGCAGAGCCAGCTGTTCATGCCTGTAACTGAACTTTCCTTTCACGTTTCTCAAGTCTTTGAATTTAATAATTTAATCCAAGATAGAAAAAAAGATCACATGGTCCCAGTTTCACCATTGTTACACTGCTTATCCGATTTCCCTCCATATTAATAAATATTCATAGACTGTTTTGTGGACTTTTGGATCAAGATGAATAGAAACCGTTAAAGTAACTTATTTATACTAATGGATACTTCCTAGTTTAGATACAGTTGACTATTCAAAGATTCCAATCAGATACAAAGAATTTGGCGATGTTTGGCGTTATAACCTTCAGTTGTCATCATGTCCTGAAAATCTTTGCCTACAAAACGACATCAAAGTCCTTATTTAGGCAAAATTTTGTTGGACGTGACTGAAAATGGCCTAATCTAATCTAATCTGTGTCATCTCACATTCCAGTAACATGTAAAATCAAACATAGAAATATCTCTGTGATATTGTTCAAATGATCTTTGAGCATAAACATGGAGCAAAGAGTAAAAAGTGGTTGGACCACCATGCTTGATTCTGTGGCCACGGCACCATGTGACACATTCCTGATCTGGAGCATATGCATTCCAAACAAGGGAGGGATTGTATAGATTATCAGTGCAACACAGAAAACACACACACTCACACACACAGAAATACTCACGGAGCCACAGGGAGCCGAGGAACAGCAGCAGGACTAAGATAGCGACAGCAGCCTTGCTCTTGACACCCATACTGAACTCCAGCTTTGGGTCTGCCAGTCCCTCTCTATTCCTTCTCTTTTGTCCCTTTATTTTAATTCCTCTGTGTCTCACATGAGTCCTTGTCCCCTTGCACTGGCTGTCACCACAATTACTCCCTGCCGGACCTCTGCCCCTGACCCCCCCGTCCTCTCAAATCTCTCATACTCCTCCTCAAAACCTTAAATAAAAAGTTCTGTCAACCATTATACCTCACAGAGCCTCTATCAATGTTTAACTCTGATTTACAGCTGCTGTTTTCCCTCGTCACCCTGTCACAACTCAGCCTGCTGTTGCCTCCGCCTGTCTCTTTCTTTTTTGCTTTCTTTAAATCACGTCTTTCCTCTATCCTGTCTTTGTTTCAGACTGATTTTGAAGCTGCCTGTCTCCTGTTGTGTTGCTAAATCTGAGGGTCCAGAGATCAGCCGAGCATGCAGCCACTGGCTGATAATGCAGAGCCAACGCAGCTTGTCCGCCAGTAACCCTCTTCCTTCAGATTCATCTTCTATATATGTGCTATATTCCTGGTCAGTTCGAGTAAACACTTGCTCCCTCTCCTCTCCTCCCACTACTACCTTCCCTCCTCCCTCTCCCTCGCTCCCTGTTTCCCTCTCTCTCTTTCTCCAACTCATTCACAGACACCATTAGGAGCACCACCACAACCACAACCAATTACAGCAGTGCTGTCACACATTTCTCAACACATGTTGGTTTAAATGAGAGTATAACACGAAACATATGAACATCTCAGGACATTCTGTCAGTGTAAACAACTGTGTTTTTCCCCCACTCTTAATATTTGCCTTTATTGCAACCTAAAGTAAATCTCTGTATTGATTAATTCAAAAGGGGAGCGTGTTTCCCACTGTCTGCTTTTGGTGGCCGAACAGAGAGAAATGTGATACCAAATCCATGTTTGTCAATGAATAACAAAGTCTAACCAAGTGTTTTCCAACTGAGAGGGCAAAATAAACAAAGATACCTTTCAGTCTTATCAAATACTTGATATGACACAGACATCTGCAGTTCTACAAAACGCTGTTGGAGCAAACAAAGTGACTCTATTTAGGACCAAAAAATATATTTAAAAAAAAAACAAATTTCCTTTAATTTACATGAAACTGATTATTGAAGTCTAAAGTCTGAGACATATCAGTAAAAATGGAGGAATGATGTAGCGTATGAAGGCTGTTCTCATGATTATCGCCTCTGATAGTGATTATCATGGGAGACCCACTGATTGGTCGCTATCACTGGGTTTGCTGTCCCTGCGGAGGGGGGAGGTGAACAGACATTGAACTCCACACTCAAGCCAAACCACATGTGTGCTCATGAAGAGGGACTTAACAATGGTATTTTGCAGCGGAGGAGCGGGAAAAAAAAGTGAAAGCAGGGGCATTAATTACTTGGCTGGGAGGGGCCGGTCATGGGGCTTTTACTCTGTGCAACCAATGAATGATCCCATCTGAAATAGGCAGCAACTGACAAGGGAAGACTGTGAATCCCCTGTGAAAGCATGTGACCCTTTCAGAAGACTTGAACTGTTTGACTCCACATGGCTGGTAATCTCAGATTAAATGTTCTGGTGAAATAATATTCATTGTAAAACAGATACAGCTCCTCAAAATGTATGTTTGGCTGTGATAAAAAGCAGTCAGCTGTCTATTCTTGACAGGATG
The DNA here is from genome assembly GCF_011397635.1 of Epinephelus fuscoguttatus. Classification (NCBI taxonomy): domain Eukaryota; kingdom Metazoa; phylum Chordata; class Actinopteri; order Perciformes; family Serranidae; genus Epinephelus; species Epinephelus fuscoguttatus. The sequence continues at coordinate 40,961,175 of NC_064763.1, read as the reverse complement.
CACAAGTGTGCAGTACGAGTAGAGCAGAGCACATGGTATGACTTCACACTGTGTGAGTATGTTTATGTATGGGGGCTCGGCAGAGCAGGAAAAAGGTATTTGTCACTGTCAGACTGGATTTTCCACCAGCTTGTGCACTTTAGTTAGAGTAACACATCTGGAGAGTCAAACACTTAGCCTCATTTGAACCAGTTTGTTAAAACTGTCCTTTGGCTTCAGCAAAAGTTTAAACTATTTGTTTTTTTTAAAGGTTGTGTGTAGGATTTAGGGAGATGTATTAGCAGGAATAGAATATAATATGTTTTGTGTGTGTGTGTGTGTGTGTGTGTGTGTGTGTGTAATCACCTGAAAAAAGAATTGTTTTAACCTCAAAATGAACCGTCTATATCCACATATGAAGTGTGTCCTTGTCTATGGAAATCTCCATGTTGCACAGCCATGCTTCTACAGTAGCCCAGAATGGACAAACCAAACACTAATTCTAAATAGGGCCACTTGCGTTTTTGTATTTTCACATCAGCTAATGTAGTTAGCAGCCCCTCTGAGATGAGTGTTAAAAAAAACAAAATTTTAAATGTGAAACTGCCTTATTCAGTGTTTCTTACCAGTTTAAATGAGCTGCTCCAGACCTCTGCTGATAACTGGGCTCCCAGTAAAAATCTACTAAATGTCCGGATCTCGGAAAAACGTTGGAGAAACACTGATTTGTAACACGAAACTGCTTTTATTCAGTGTTTCTACCTGTTTTAATCGCCATTTCTTTTGTAAAGGAGGAGACCTCTGCCAGTAATTTGGCGAAGGGTAAAAACCTCATGAACTAAGAACACTGAAGAAATTACAACCATAAGAAGTTTCAGCTGGTTGCAATCTACAATCCTCACCACTAGATGCCACTAAATCCCCCTAAATCTTATATTCCTTGAGGTGGAGCTGACATCAACAGGGGTCTCATTTATAAACGTTGCGTACGCACAAAAATGAGGTCTGAAAGAGGCATACGCCACCTGCCATGCAGAAGTTATGATCTATAAAAACAGACTTGATGGGAGAAACTTTGACCCATGGTTACGAACCTTTTGGAGGCAGGAAATTGACGACACAGATGGTGAGGTGGAAGCCTGATTGAAGTAGTAGAAATTGTCGAATATTTTTTGGCAATTTCATCTTCAGTCAACACAGCAGAAGTTCTCCAGGCTTCCAGCGGGGGCGCTAAGTGGAACAGCTTGATTTTGGATCCAAGAGAGAGCTAGTGCTATCTGCGTAGGCTGGAGTCTATCCCAGCTGACACTGGGCGAGAGGCGGGGTTCACCCTGGACAGGTCGCCAGACTATCACAGGGCTGACACACAGAGACAGACAACCATTCACACTCACATTCACACCTACGGACAATTTAGAGTCACCAATTAACCTGCATGTCTTTGGACTGTGGGAGGAAGCTGCAGGACTCAGAGAAAACCCACGCTGACATGGGGAGAACATGCAAACTCCACACAGAAGAGTTTCCCAACCCAGGATTTGAATCCCACAGCCCAGATTTGAACCAGGAACCAATGCTACCCACTGCACCATCATGCCACCCAACCCTGAAGTTTCAAACTCCTCTTTGCAGCTGTATCCCATGACAGAGGCTGACATTGTGACAGTGAATGATACATTTACTAATAAGAGTCTAACTGTTATTGTAACTCTATCTGTGGGTGCACAGCAGGCACTGCCAATTTGAAAAATGTTGTCATTGCATATTCAAATACAGCTCTTGGTCCAGCCGCATTAACTCTACAATGGTTTTAACCCCCTGCCTCACAGGATGTGGCTATATTTATAGCACTTATTATGAAAACAGTTACACACACCTGTCTGACATTTTGCACCAAAGGGCCTCCATGTCAGTCATGTTAAAGAAGTGCCAAATATAAGCGGTTGGAGTTGATTCTTGGCTTCAGCTGTACAAAAGAAGCTGGGAGAGCAAACGATGGACTGCTCGTTGTGGAGAAACACCAACAGAAAACATAATGCTGAAGGTCCCTTTATTTTAGAATGTCCTTAAAATACCTTTGCCTGTCTGATCTTTTAATTTACCCATGCTTGGATGAATCTGAAATGTATTTTGCTACAGCACTGCAGCTCTGCTCTGTGAACAGACTGTCTTTGAGGTCGGACAGATCCAGCCCCTCCTCTGTCTCTGAGCTCTGAAGTGAGTGCGAGACACATAATCTGCCTTCTGGAGGCTCTAGTTACCTTAAAGTAGCTCATCTCTGTTTCCCTAACTGTATATTTAGAAGTACATCACATACTGTGAAACTCACATGGCACATTCCACAAATCAGTCTGTTGCCCTTGTTGCTGCAGAATGACACTACTTATATTACTGTACTAATAATAAGAACAAATTTAGTTCCTGGATTTGAGTGAAATGTCCTGATTGGAAGGCGTGTAATTTTTTTTTTTGGAGTTACCTTTGTAGCACCATCCACTTCTGCTGGAAATCCAAAAAGTTATCCAACTGATCTCGATCAAAGTTTCTGTCTCCATGGAGTTTTATGAGTTTCATGAGCACTGTCTGCCTCCAGCCCTCTAACCCCACCACAATGTGGGCTGCAGACACAGTTGCTACTGAAGTCCTGCTGTTGAAGTGGCAAGGCTCTGCTGTATGTATTAATACCCCGGACACATAGCAGGGGGAGAGCCGGCCTGCACACCTTGCTGCACCCACATGTGTATGTATTTGTGTTGTTTTCTCATGCTCTGTCCGACACACACACACACACACACACACACACACACACACACAGCCACATATTTTAATTTTTCTAATTAACAAATGCAGGACAAATATGCCAAGGAAGTGAAAATGCGCCATTGGTGATTTTCCCATCAAAAGTAACATTCATAATGCGACCATACATTACAAACAGCAAAGCAAAAATGATTCACAATTTACAGGAATATTACAGAGATATTGAAAATGTATCATAATGGAGATTAACTGCATGAGGTCTCACGCTTGCCTACATTCTGTCGAAGAAAAACCTAAGTGTACAACTGCCATCACCACCGATTGTTGTTGTCTAATGATCGTGATGATTATTATCGTGGGTGACCGCAGTGTGACTTGAAGTCCTGGTTTACTGATTCCCAGCTGCTGTGTAATCTGAGCCATGGATAGCAACAGCCGGGGTGGGCGACAGTCAGGGGGTTTGGTGAGGGGATTTAGGGCTCTTCCTCTCTGTCTTTACTCTCACTCTCTCTCTCAAACTTAATATTTAAATATAGTGCAGCGCAGTGCAGTGGAGAGGTCCTGGGACATGATGGCAGCTCGCAGGTTTTGGATATATTTTGGAGTTGTAACTATTCTCGGGACTTTAATGGTTCAGGGTAAGTGGCACAGTGGCAAACTTTTGGCACATCCTCATCGACTGGCTGGCTGCCCTTTTATCTATCAGAATTAATTCTCCGCCTGTCATGTGCAGGCAGAGGAGCGACAACCAGCTCTATAACTCTCACTACATTGACTGGCAATAACAGAGAAGACTTTTCATACTTTTGACCTCCTTAAAACGTGTTTACACATCCTGCTGTAAATATCAAATTTTAAAGATGATAATTTTGGAAGCAGACAAAATATTTTACTCCTGTTGATAGTTTATCTGCAAGCACACATAAAGTATATCTACAACATACAGCATTTTGAATACTACTGTAAAGCTGACACAAGCTGACCACGCACTTTATAGGCTTGCATGACTTGTATGAAATTTGGAAAACAAGGCAAACCATATACAAAGCATGCTGGGGTTTTTGAAGTCTCTCTGCTCGTTTAAGTGCACTTGTCGTTCGTATGTTCTACTTATTATTGATACTGATGTCCACATGGATCCTCTGTTCCATAACCCATCCCATGATTAAATATGACTTTGAGTAAATGCAGTTTATCAGATAGCACCAAAAAAAGTATAGCATCAAGTGTGAAGCTGCTCTGGTTGGTGCAGATGGAGTTCTGAAACAGGAGGGTAACAGCAGGCCAGAAAGGCTACAGCTGCAGTGGAGGCAGAAGTGAGAGTGACATACTGTATTAATTTACTACTGTTTACAACTTTGCAGCATAATCTGTTCATGAGGACCACGCTCGAGACCCGCTAACACCAACACTATTTTTCATTGCTGTTGCAGGCCTGTACTGTAGCTACTGCACCTCCTGTTATCATTAATGCTAATTATCTAGCCAGCAGCAGTAGACGCCAGCCTGTTAGCGATCCTGAGGTGGGTGTTGGGGCCAGGTTTTGTCATCATTTAAAGCTACAGTTTGTAACCAAAAAAAACACCTGACCTTTTTTTCATATTTGTTAAGACTGTTAATATATTGACACAGCACAATCTTAATTAATATTTCATCAGTGCTGTCTAGTTTGACAGTTTGACCGCAGTGATTGACATGATTGGCAGCTGCGTTAAGCCCCTTTCCCACTGCACAAAAAAACCCTAACACCTAACATCTGGCTTTTAATGGGGAATTTTACAATCAGTATACACACCCGAATGAACGCACCAGTTTTAACCCCTTTACTGGTGAGATGCAATGCCTCAAAATACAGCCCATCTCCATCCAAGCAGCTCTCAAACATAAATCCACATCAGCCTGCACCGAGTAGAAAGAGACTGAATAAGCAGAGATATATAAATGAAAGTAATCACCATAAGGTTTTCACTGGACTCCATGCTCCTTTCTGCGGTTTAGTAGCCTGTTTTCCAGCCTGTCCATGACGTCAAACATGACAAACAAAAAAAAGACACACACAGATGAGAAAGGAGTCTGTTGTTTAGTTTTAGTGGGTTTTCCTGTTTTTAAAATAACCTAACCTCTAATACCACTTTTTAGTAGAAAAGTGACTGACGCTACAGCATCATAAACTTTTTTAGCTGTTCCAAAAAATTAGGGATGTTTCGTTGCCTTTTCATCTTTACTAGCTAACAGTCAGCTGTAGACTGCAGGAAAATAATTTATCTCACAGTGCCGTTCAAAGGCCACCAGCAGCTACTGGCAACTGTTCAGGTTGTTCAGTTCAGTGTTTTCAAAGTTACTCAGTGAATGAGTTGATGTCATGAATCAATCAAAACACTTTAAATGTCAAGATGACAACTCCATGACATATGCTTTGATGACTGTTGATTGTCATAGAAATGTACTTATCAAACTGACATTAATACTGTCTGATGGAAAACGTGAGATGAAGCTGAGTTGAGGCTGCAGTCAACCATTTGACCTCTGTACACTAAGAGCAGCTGCAAGTACAAACTTGGTATTAATTCATAAATAGGAGTGCGCATTGGACAAAAGCACATGGTCAGCTAGGGTGAGCTCGGCTTGCTTTTATCCCAGACAAACAGTGATGTTGTAATGCTTACCTGTGTGGTCATGTTGCGCTGACACATTATGCTGCCTGCCTTTTGGTCACCTTAAACGGTCAGCTCAAGCATATCACAAAAAAGCATGGTCTCACTGTTAGCTGTTCTGACTTTGGTAATTTTATTCGCCAAAGTTTTGAGGTATCCAACTCATACGATCATTTCGATCAGGTCCACTTCCCCTCAGTGGTCACCTGCAGGCTCTGCTTCTCATTTCCCATCATTCCTCTCCCGTCCCTCTCTGAGCAGCTGTGGGTAGTGACCAGGTCAAAGCATACAGTCGATACCAAACATGAACCGGACTTAAGTATCCACATGATAATATAACTGATCCACGTGAGTTGGCTGACTGACACGGCACCTTTTAAAAGTCAGTGTGTTTCTCTCACTGTCAGTCTACAGTGACACTTGACAGTTTACTGTACTTAAGAGTATTTAAAAATATGCAACCTCTGTAATGCTTCAGAAATCTGTCTTTGCAACTGCCCATCATTAAACAAAGTGGCAGAGTTTCCTTTAAGTGACATTTATTTATTATTTTTTGACATTCAAAAAGGGGGTAGGGTATGATGAGTGTGTGGAGTAAGAAAAAATGAAAAAGGCAAAAGCCATCCACACTGCAGTACAAAAGCAAAGGAAGAGAAGAGAACGACATTTGCAAACTTGCACATACTGTATTCTTTTATTGTTTGTTGTTTTATTATTGTTTGTTAGTTAAAGGGATAGTGCACCCAAAAATGAAAATTCAGCCATTATCTACTCACCCATACGCCGAGGGAGGCTCAGTTGAAGTTTTAGAGTTCTCACATCACTTGCAGAGATCCAAGGGGAGAGGAGGTAGCAACACAACTCCACCTAATGGAGGCTGACGGCGCCCCAGATTCAAACGTCCAAAAACACATAACTGAAACCACAAAATATCTCCATACTGCTCATCCGTAGTGATCAAAGTGTCCTGAAGCCCCGACATAAAAAGTTGTTTGGAAAAACGTCATTTGAACTCTGTTTTTAGCCTCACTGTAGCCTGTAGCTCTGACTGCCTCTCTGTGCACCGCGCTCACGTGTGTCCAGTATGGAGATATTTTGTGGTTTCAATTATGTGTTTTTGGACGTTTGAATCTGGGGCGCCGTCAGCCTCCATTAGGTGGAGTTGTGTTGCTACCTCCTCTCCCCTTGGATCTCTGCAAGTGATGTGAGGACTCTAAAACTTCACCTGAGCCTCCCTCGGCATATGGGTGAGTAGATAATGGCTGAATTTTCATGTTTGGGTGCACTATCCCTTTAAGTTGTTTATTTGTGTCATGGCTTTTGTTCTTATTTGTAAGAAAAACATTCATTCATTCATTCATTTATCGCCTATCCCAGCTGACATAAATAATAAATAAAATAATGTATAAATAAATCTCCTATGCAGTGCCGTTGTTAGGACTGGAAGCCCGTGGAAGGTTTTATGAATAGCCCCAGAGCTCATTCTTCTTCTTCTTCTTCTTCTTCTTATTATTATTATTATAAGAATATTTGTTAATAATAATAATAATAATAATAATAATAGTAATAATAATTTCGTTCATGTATTCAAACCCTCTAAAATAAGATATTGTTAAACAAAAATGCAAGTTTTGGGTCCTCTGAGTCATGTCTTGTCACATCTCGCCACTTGGTCAGTCGACTTTCACATCTACAGATCACACACTAGGTTTCCTAAGTGTGTCTGGTGTTGATATTCTGCAACACCGTGTCAATTTATGCCTGTTACATGAATGTGTCTTTTCAAAATACACTTCCTTTGTTACAGGAAATGTCCAATTTCTGCTCGTTACAATGTCAGTAAAACACCTCGTATTTACGCTTATTTCCTTGTGCAACGAAAGTACGTGGTTAGGTTTAGAAAAAAGACATCATGGTTTGGCCGAACATTCGTACAGGAAGCGAACACTGGCCTTGTAGGTGAAAGTCCGGTGTGAATGATTATACATTTTTAGTTGATTACACTCCGTATCATCATCTAAGTTTTCAAGGTAACTAAAACAAACAAATAAATATAGAGGAGTAAAAAGTGTTTTTTCCTTCTGAGATGCAACAAATATAAAGTAGCATAAAATGGATATACTCAAGTACCTCAAAATTCTCAAAATTTTAATGTTAGCGGTTACAAATTATTCTCTCTATTTAATACTAATTACTAACAACTACTAATATTTTTAACATCACAATGCATAATTAACAAACAAACAAACAAGCAAACAGGTTTAAGGGTAAATAAGATGCTAAAGTGCATAAAAAAGAATCAAAATGGAGCTGATTCATAAAAATAAATAAATCCCAGGAAAGAATCCTCCCAAGACCCCATGGAAATGTCCCCAGCGCTGATTAAACAGTCTGTTATTTTAAAATATGTTATTTTTGTAAATGGATAAAAAAAAAATTGAAATATCGCAATTCCACGAAGCTGATACAGTAAGCAGGTTGTAATTAGGTCAATATATTAACTTTAACATACCTCAGATAAATAGGGATATTAAAACATTACACTGATTTTCCAGTTCAATTTTTTTAGGACAGGTTGTCAGCTTGCTGTCGTCTTTACTCTCTAAGTGTTATTTACACACCCTAGTAAGGAGCACTGCCTTTGTTTTCCTCTATGATGTAACTGGAGGAAGACTATGAATCTGGTCACAAACTCAAAGCTTTATTGGCCTAAAGGGATGCTCCAGTCTTTGTAGCACAGATTTTGATGAAACACATGGGATGGCACATTTCTCATCAATGTGTCAAGTGTAGTATTTAAGAATATTTAATAATTAACAACTGACAAACCCTTGGGAGGTGAGACATCTCACCACTGTCATTACACTACCTACTACACAGATCGTCCCATGAGATGAATACGATTACATCTCAAAACTATGTGACGTATTTCTGCCTGGTTGGATCAGGCAGACCCAGGAATGAATCGATCACGGGGAACAAGATCATTACCACTTTGTAGCATGTGTTACTGTCACCATTTTTGGTTAATAATGGTATTGATGATTATTGTAGATGACCTGAGTGTGACTTAAAGTCCTAGTTTAGATTTTCCCAGCTGCTGTGTAATCTGAGCTGCAGATAGTGACAGCTGGGAGGGAAGAGGCAATGTGTCGGAAATAACCTCTGCCTTACTCTCGTAGTCTCTCTTCAAGTTTATATTGAAATAAATTGTAGCGGAGGAGTATTGTTTGAATTACCATTGCCAAATAAGTGCAGCTTTAAGCCTGGTTGCTAGTTTCTAGATTCTTCATGCACCTGCTCATCTCTCTGGCCTGAGGCTGGTGTTTGTCTCAACACCTGTGCGCCCACACAGCAAAACATTACATTTTAACAATAAAATGTTCAGAAATGCATTTCGATTCCACATTTGGTCAAACATGTATGCACATGTAGATGACATCAACACAAAATATATCTCAATACTGAAAACACATTATTGTCTTGAGAAATATGAACTTCATGTAAATTAAAAAAAGTTCAAATTTGTTCTGGATAATATGGATAATGGATGGAAGTTATGGTGTGCAGCTGGTAAGTCGCTCTTACAACTTGTTGGTCACATGATACAGCAGGGGAGACCAGGGTGGTTGTAATAATGGGTTGGTGGTAAAAGCACCATTTCCACTAAGAAGGGGCAGCCTGAGAGCCATGAGAAAAATTCCATGCATGACCACTTCCTTCCTGACCATATATGTGAAATTTCATACTGTAGAAAAAGGTGTGCAGATTTTATGGCTAAAACACTGACACTATCTCAGGTGTGAAAGTAATTTGTTGAAACAAGTCTATGATTTGGTTAGTAGGCTATTTTGGTGAATGATGGCAGACAGGTGTGAGGATGTTTGTAACACCTTTTGAATAAGTGTTACAAGTAACCCCTAATGGTGCAACCATATATAGATACAGGCTACAGTAGATATACATGGTGCACATGTTTTAAAAGAAAGTTCTTGTAGGGGTTAAAAAATATCAGTACCGCTGTAAAGGCCAAATTAAACCCAGTGGCCTTCAACATTTTTCAGGCTAAGGATCCCTGAGCTGAAATAGAGACAGAGCACGGACCCCACATCACATAAATTATAAACTAAGCACAAAAAGTAAGGAAATTTGTGTTTGGTAGATTATTTCTTTGTTGTAACAATGCTTCTTGGCAGTGAATCTTATACGGTTGGAAAGCCTGTTTATTTCCCTTTTAAATGGTGCCAGATTTGTAAGGAACATGCATTTGTGGGATGAGCAGCAGAGCTGAGTATGATGGTTGCACCCATGAAAGATTTACCAAATCTTCTCTTGCCAATGCCAAACAGCTTTATTTTGCTGTTGACTCTTGTTTGGTGTTGTTTGGTGGATTGGATCATTGAAGTCTGAAGAAACAAGATATATTGGCAATTGTGTGGAAGAACTATACACAGCCATAACAGCCTGGCACCTCCTCCTCATGCTGGTCACCAACCTGGTCACACATTGCTGTGGGATGGCATCCCATTCTTCAACCAGCGTTTGTGGCAAGTCAGCCAACATGGTTGTGTTGGTCACTCTGGCACGAAATGCACGCCCAAGCTGATCCCACAAGTGTACGATGGGGTTGAGGTCAGGACTGCTGACAGGCCATTCCATCCTCTCCACTCCCAAATTCTGGAGGTAGTCTCTGATTAGTCTCGCTCACCAGACCTTTCTCAAGAAAAGCAAGGTCTGGCTGCGCCGACTCTCACTTTAAGATTGGAGAAAAAACAACCCGGCTTTTTTTATTTCTTTCAACGAATCACAATTGTTCTTGGCGGTGCCACAGCAACGGTGCACTTGAAAACTGCTACACAACTGGAGGTGGTAGGGCGGGACTTCAGCGGACGGCTCGTTGCGCCCAATGAGAGGCTGATCTATGCAGCGAACTTCCGCCCACTCAGACTAGTCTCTGGTAAACCCCGCTCTGATCTGGACTCATCGCTGAACATAACGTTCCTACACATGTTCAGGTTCCAGTTCACGTGTTGCCGACACCAGCGCAAACGGGCCTGACGGTGAAGGGCAGTCATGGCAGACCTATGTTGGCTGCGTGCAGACTGTTCCAGATTGAGCCGTCGGCCATATCATCCTGCAAACCTTGACTGCAAATCTGTAGAAGACTACCTATGGTTCCTAAGTGCTGACAGGATGAGGAAACGGTCTTTTTGGGGTGCCGTCTTCTTGGGACGCCCACTTCGAGCCCTGTCTCTGACATCTCCTTGTTATATGGAACTTGGCCTTCAATTTGCAGATGGTACTAGGGCTCACTTCAAATAATGCTGCAACTTGGTTTTGCAGAACACCAGCTTGAAGTTGTCCTATCGCACAAGCCCTGTCCACATCAGTCAAACGTGGCATGCCGATTCTTGGAGCAGACACAGGTGCTGGCACCTGATTGTCAGCACCTGGGGGTACCAAAAGCTCGAAACAAGAGTCAGTAGCAACAGCCAAAAAAAACTGTTTGGCATTGGCAGAGCAGATTTGGCAAATCTTTCATGGGTGCAACCATCATACTCAGCTCTGCTGCTCATCCCACAAATGCATGTTCCTTACAAATGTGGCACCATTTAAAAGGGAAATAAATAAGCTTTCCAACAGTATAATATGTACTGCCAAGAAGCATTGTTACAACCAAGAAATAAGCTACCAAACACGCATTTCCTTACTTTTTGTGCTTAGTTTTATAAAATTGAGTTGCATATTAAACTGGGCCTTCAGTAACATGTAGGATGGCCTGACGTGCCATGTATTAACATACCCCTATATGGTGCATACAATATTAAGCTATTAAAATAATAACTATTGGCAGATTTATGTGTTCATACGTCATGTTTGAAATAATAATACAACTAATTTGCCAATATGTTTCAGTAATATCTAACTGTTAGCTCGCTAACAATCCTCACTGGTCTCCCCTTGACATGCTTTAAAGTACAGACAAAAAGAGCTTATTTTGTATCTGCAGCATGTTTTTATACTTATTGTCCATAGCATTTCAAACTATAGAAGTAGTAGTTCAAGCTACACTAACCTCAACAATGAAATTAACTTAAATACTAAACAAAAGTGGTAACACTATGATAAACTGTAACAAACTAACGAGGATGGCATGTTTCAATACGTAGGGTTCTTTAAAGTGAGACTTTTGCTGAACACAATGGCCTTGGTAACAATTACAACATAATGGCAAACACTAAAACATTGTGTAACAGCAGTACAAGACAAGACAAGTTGTAAATAAGTCAGTAAACTGGCTGATTAATTTGCACAGCAATATCTATCTAAAGTTAGCACACATTAGCCACTTAAAGCTACTGGTCATACCAAGTAAGGCAGCAAAAGCTGAGTGTGATGAATTGTGCAACAGCACATTTTATTGCTTACGAGATAATGGTAAATGGTAAAACAGTGTAACAGTAGCACAAGCAAGAGAAAAAGTCAAGAAACTGGCTGAATAATGTTGGCAACACAGCAATATCCAACCAAAGTTTGCCAACAATAGCAAACATTAGCTCCTGCTGGTCACTGGACCGAGGGAAGCTTTTGAAGCAAAAGAACAAAATGGAAGTATTTGTTTTTTCTTCTTTCAGTGGTTACATAGTACTTTTTTGCCTTTTAAAAGTTAATTTAACTTTTGGTCACTTGTCGTTTCAGGCCTCATGGTGACACCCTCCTGGGGGACATATTTATCCATTTTCCCATTTTTCAATTGATGGACATAGAAATATTATTATAACATAAGCTCATAAACCTTATCTAACCTTATCTCTTTCTATTTTTTCATGCAGTGCAGTGTAATGAGGAGTCCCAGCTGATCAGTGACTTGTTCAAAAGTTACAACAAGAATATTCGCCCGGTGGTTAAACCTGAAGACAAGTTGGACATTCAGATCAAGCTGACCCTCACTAACCTTATCTCCCTGGTGAGAGCTTACTCTTCCTACTTGTTACAGCAAAGCTTGGCTGTGACACCTCCAAACAGCAAATATTCACAATTCTAAGAAATAAGCACGGCCACTAGTTCATCATAGTGAGCTCAATGATGGCTGTTAGCTGTCGTAACTCAGCCATGCATGATCAACACAGCAGACAGCTCAAATATTCATACTGCTTCTTCACTTATACCACAGAATGAAAAGGAGGAGACTCTGACAACCAATGTGTGGATCGAGATTGTGAGTTTTCCCTCTCCATACTTTTTGTTTTGTTTGTGCAAGCCCTCATTTGTGTCTAGATTTTAATGTTACTGGTGACCTTTCACTCAAATGTCATTTATAGCAATGGACTGATTATCGCCTTGCCTGGGACGAATCTAAATATCATGGCATTGGTATTATTCGTGTCCCATACAGCACTGTTTGGCTTCCTGACATCGTCCTTGAGAACAAGTAAGGCAGTAAAAAAAAAAGTTTGCTTGCAGCGTTTTGTATAAAGTCTGGTGTCAACTGTTTCTGTTCTTTATTCTCAATTTCTGCAGCATTGATGGCAAGTTTGATGTGGCCTACTACGCCAATGTGTTAATCTACAGCAGTGGTGCGATGTACTGGCTACCTCCTGCTATCTATCGCAGCACGTGTGCCATTGAGATCACCTACTTCCCATTTGATTATCAAAACTGCACATTAGCATTCAGGTATAGTTAAACTATATCATTTCAAAAATATACTATATATGATTGCTGATTTATGACTTTGTTCTGTCTTTGTGTGTGCTGCATCTTCTGACAAGCTCCACAGATCTTTAATAATGATAATACATTTTATTTCTGGGCGCCTTTCATGACACTCAAGGTCGCGTTACAGAGTAAAATACAGAGTAAAATACAAAAAAATACAAAGTACAACATAATTAAACATTTAACAACAAACAAACAAATGTCAGTTTAAAAAGCAAAGAAAACAAACATAAACAAAACATCTTTTCAGGCTTACCCACTCAACAAGAGTAGGAAAGCCGGAACAGGTGAGTTTTCAGCCTGGAGTGAAAGTGTGGGAGTGAATCAATATTTCGGAGGTCATGGGGGAGTGAATTCCAGAGTTGGGGAGCAGAGCGGCTGAATGCTCTGCCCCCCATGGTAGTGAGGCGAACGGAGGGGACAGTGAGGTGAATAGATGAAGAGGATCTGAGGGTGCGAGCAGGTATGGTGATAGGAAGGAGGTCAGAGAGGTACAGAGGGGCGAGGCTGTGGATGGCCTTGTAGCTCAGAAGTAGAATCTTATAGTGGATGCGGTAGGTGATGGGGAGCCAAGATGGGTGTGATATGACAGGTGGATGGGTTCCTAGGGATAATACGGGCGACGGAATTCTGAACCATCTGCAGTTGATGGAGGATATTCTGGGGGAGACCAAACAGGAGGGAGTTGCAGTAGTCAACCCAGGAAGTGACAAGACTGTGAACCAGTATGGTAGCGGTGTGAGGTGTGAGGGAGGGGCATAGGCGGTTGATGTTGCGGAGATGAAAGTAGGCTGACCGCGTTATGTTGTTAATGTGGGATGAGAAGGAAAGCGTGCTGTCGAGGATGACACCCAGACTCTTCTGGAAGAATTGTCGATTGATATGGTGAAAGTGTGGGCTTTGGCTAGATTTAGTGCTGATTAGTAACATTTCTGTTTTATCACTGTTTAATTTGAGGAAATTGCATGTGAACCAGGGCTTTATTTCATGAAGGCAGCCAGTAAGGAATGAGGGTGGGAGGGTGGAATCAGGTTTGTAGGAGATGTAGAGCTGGGTGTCATCCGCGTAGCAATGGAAATTAATGTGGTTTTTACGGAAAATGTGACCAAGGGGGATTAAGTAGATGATAAATAGCAGGGGCCCCAGGACAGAGCCCTGGGGCACACCTGTGGAGACTGGGAGAGGGTGCGAGGTAAATGATTTCCGCTGAATGAACTGCGTGCGGCCAGAGAGGTAAGATTTAAACCAGTCAAGGGGTGTATGTGTGATGCCAATAGCATGAAGTCTGTCCAGGAGGATGGTGTGTGAGATGGTGTCGAAGGCCGCACTCAGATCAAGCAGAATGAGGATGGATAATAGACCAGAATCAGCTGCCAGGAGGAGATCATTGGTGATTTTAAGCAATGCAGTTTCAGTAGAGTGGAAAGGGCGGAAACCAGACTGGAATTGTTCATAAAGATTATTGCAAGAGAGATGGGCATGGAGTTGAGAGGCAACAGTTTTTTCAAGAATTTTTGTGAGAAATGGAAGGTTGGAAATAGGGCGGAGATTATTGAGGTTATTGGGATCTGAACCAGGCTTCTTCAGTATAGGAGTAACAGCAGCTGATTTGAGAGGCGAGAGAACAATTCCAGTGCTGAGAGTGGAGTGGATTATGTGTGTGATGACAGGGGCCAAAGAGGAAACAGTGGCTTTGACTAGAACAGTTGGAAGAGGGTCTAACTGGCAGGTTGATGTTTTGGATTTCTTAATTAGACCAGAAATTTCAGCAACAGGTGGTAGAGTGAATGCTGAAAGTGACTGAGAAGGAAGCAAAGATGGAACAGAGGAAGATGAATAGCAGTTGGGAACAAGCTGTTGATGGATATTTGTGATGGGTATTTGATTTTTTAAAATAATGATCATCTTTAGGCAGAAGAAAATCATTACACTTAAAGGAATACTTCACCCACAAAATGTCCATTTGTATATCAGTTAGTCATGTTGTGTTACCTTGAATTGTGAAGAAAACTTTGTCCTCTTGCATGCCTCCATGGAAAACACCAAACTTATTGATTTATTGATTGATTGGGGACCACGTTTAACAACAGCAAAGCTATATCAAAACATCCACTTACAAACTACACAACTTGTGCAGAGTAATCCAAGTCTCATTTATCTAATCTTATGCTCAGTACTTCCTAAACATGCATTTTCGCTAAAACTGTACTATTTAAAACTAAACTGAGAGTGAAACTTATCGATGCTCTCTTCAAAGCAACACTTCAATACAATTTTTTTTTTTTTTTTTTTTACAAAAATGCATGTTCTTTGGAAGTAGGCTACTGAGCATGTGACTGCATGAGTTGTGTGAGTCCTCTGTTTTGCTCTTGTTTAACATGGTCCACAAACAATCAGTTATCAATATGTTAGCCATTTTCCCTGGAGGTATGCAAGATAAACAAAGTTTTCCTCACAAATTCAAGATAACACTGCATGACTAACTGATTTACAAATGGTCATTTTGTAGGTGGCGTGATGGCAAATCAAATCCCATGACACATATTGGTCATTAATAACAAATTTATTATGGGCAACTGTCAGGGTTTGCTGATTTAAAATGTTTGAAGAGGTTAGTCATGTTGCTGCTGTGTGGTACTTTCTTCTCACAAATAATGCATCTTGCTGGATTTTAATTTGCAGGTGAGGTAACACCCTATTACATTTCCTTTTAAACATTCTCTCTTGTTTGATACACGTGTGCGACGGTGCGCAGCTGCAGAGACGTGTATAGTGCCAGACACATTCCGTTTGTAGTGTTTACGACATGTTCCTACAAATCGCACACACCAGTAGTACAAGACAAACCCACCAATGCAACGGCTATCTAAACCCTGATACACTGTAGTGAATAAATGAGACCAAAAGTAACAGCAATCCACTTTATAATTAATAATACATGCAGACGTAATTCACAAGTAATGAGATGTAACCCTTCTGATTACCCTTATCCTAAACGTAACCACCCCTCTTTTAACGTAGACTTATTAGCTAGTGTTAGCTAATTGCTAAGTTAGCATTAATATAAGTAACGAGACGTAACCCTTCCATTACCCTTCACCTGACGTTAACTGCCTCTCTTTTAACGTAATGCTTTATAGCTAACATCAGCTATTTGCTATGTTAGCATTAGTATAAGTAACAAGATGCAACCCTTCCGATTACCCTTATCCTAAACTTAACCACCTTTCTTTTAACATAATATTAGCTAGCATTAGCTAAGTGCTAAGTTAGCATTAGTATAGGTAATGAGACGGAACCTTTCCCGTTAGCCTTATCCTGACCTTAACCGCCTCTCTTTTAATGTAATACTTTATAGGCAATGTTAGCTAACTGCTAAGTTAGCATTAGTATAATTAACAAGATGCAACCCCCCCGATTACCCTTATCCTACACTTAACCGCCTTTCTTTTAACGTAATACTTATTAGCTAGCGTTAGCTAAGCGCTAAGTTAGCATTAGTATAGGTAATGAGACGGAACCCTTCCCGTTACCCTTATCCTGACCTTAACCACCTCCCTTTTGGGGGCATGCCAGAAGAATATACATGGGCGAGAGATGGGCATCCCAGTTGGTCAGCACATACGGGAACTAGATGGGTCCCAACTGGGCCATAGCCTACTGTGAAATGAGCTGTAAATTTAATTGTTTTAGGTAAAATAATATTGTTATATACTGCTGTATTATTGACACTTAAGGTGTCATCAAAATGTTTTGGTATTTAAGCCACTATAATGTGAGGTAAAAAAAAAAAGAAAAAAAGAAAAACCTGAATAAACTCAACCACAGCCGTAGATAGCCTATCTGCTCTTTAAAATAGCCAGTGCATTTTTTTTATAAACAGTGTGTGCGCGTGTGTGTGGCCGGGGTTGTCATGGAAATGAGAGAAAGTAATCTTGCGATAACCGGATAAGTCGCGGCTGCTCCTCTAAGTTCTGATGTAATGCAACCAATGCAAAGATCTGTCTCAGGGTGCCGAGATGGAGCCTAGCCTGGGTTAAATTAGAGGGCTACACGCATGCTCATAGAACTGGAGTTACATCCAACTATTTTCTGTTCTCTTCTGTCCTCACTGCCGTAACCCCCCAAGATCCCAGACGTACAGTGCCAATGAAGTAGATCTCATTTTAGCTATCGGAGACAACGGCGAAACTATTGAGTGGGTAGACATCGACCCCGAGGCTTTCACAGGTGCAGTAAATCCACATTCAATACTCCAATATTCAAAACATACAATTCCACTCCAGCTTATTTTGTTTTCACCCCTCAGAGAATGGTGAGTGGGCCATTGTCCATCGTCCAGCCAGGAAGATGGTCAACACACGCTATTCCCCAGATGACCTAGAGTATCAGGAGATCATGTTCAACCTGATCATCAAAAGGAAGCCCCTCTTCTATATCATCAACGTCATCCTGCCCTGCTCCCTCATCTCCTCACTGGTTGTGCTGGCCTACTTCCTACCTGCACAAGGTCAGTAATGTTGTTGTCCAGTTCCCTACAGGTATTATTACACAGACTATTATTGTTTCAAATGGGGCAGTGTTGCAAGGATGTTATAAAATATCAAGACACATAATGTTTCTAGCTGAAATATCAGACACAATAATACTGAACATAATAAAAAGGACCCATATTCAGAAGTAGCCATTTCATTGGGTTTGTTATACAGTATAAGGATTAAAATGGAGATTCTACAACATAATTTAGAACAAAAATTAAGTATTTTCTGTCAAAAAAAAAAGAAAAAACTCAAACTGCAAATTTGTTTTGACTGTATGTTTCATTATAACTACTGTAAATAAAAACAAGACGTAGTGAATATTCTGTGTAGTATTGCTGCATGTGAAGTGCCTGAGCACAGAGAATGTACTGGATTGCCAAAGCTGGTAAGATTTTTTAATTTTGTGTGTCTCCTAAGTCTCTGTCATCTTCTTTACAGCCGGCGGACAAAAGTTGACTGTTGCCATCTCTGTCTTGCTGGCTCAGACTGTTTTCCTCTTTCTTATTGCCCAGAAGGTCCCTGAGACATCTCTCTCTGTCCCTCTTATCGGCAAGTGAGTCAGTGTGTGTTCTCTGCTGACCTCTGCTGGGTGTTTTTCTTTTCTTTCTTTAATCCATACAGTTTCAGTCTACCTCACAGATCTTCTCTTTGTCCTCCTCAGGTACCTGATCTTTGTGATGTCTGTCACTACTCTCATTGCCACAAATCAAATTGTGGTGCTGAACTTCTCCCTGCGCAGCCCCAGCACTCATACCATGTCCAATACCATCAAACATGTAAGTACATCCTCTGCGGCCGGGTTTCATTTGTCTGTTCAAGAGTTATTTTATGTAAACTAACTACTGTTACCTTCTCTGCCAGGTGTTCCTAGAAATGGTTCCTCGCTTCCTGGGCATGTCCCCACTGGTGGATGATAGTGAGGTGACAACAGAGGTAAATGGAGTGAGGGAACGGCGGCGCAGCTCTTTTGGCCTCATGCAGAGAGCAGAGGAATATGTGCTGAAACAACCTCGCAGTGAAATGATGTTTGACAAACAAAGAGAGAGGCATGGGCTCACAGGATCAATTGGTAAGACATCTTTTGACCCAGCTCCAAAATTCAGTGGTGAAAAGTAACTAAGTAGCCTACATTTACACAAGTACTGTACTTAGGTGCAGTTTTTAGGTACTTGTACTTTACTTGAGTATTTCCATGTTTTGCTATTTTATATGGGGTTCACCCTGGACA
This sequence comes from Epinephelus fuscoguttatus, assembly GCF_011397635.1. Taxonomy (NCBI): domain Eukaryota; kingdom Metazoa; phylum Chordata; class Actinopteri; order Perciformes; family Serranidae; genus Epinephelus; species Epinephelus fuscoguttatus. The sequence goes on along the minus strand of NC_064763.1, from coordinate 40,942,294 downwards.
GGCTACCAGACAATCACAGGGCTAGAAACAGACAACCATTCACACTCACATTCCCACCTTTAGAGTCACCAGTTTACCTAGCCTGCATGTCTTTGGACTGTGGGAGGAAGCCAGAGAACCTGGAGAGATCCCATGCTGACACCAGGAGAACATGCAAACTCTGCACAGAAGGGCCTCAGCTTGCTGGCGGGTTCAGACCCAGAACCCTCTTGCTGTGAGGCAGCAGTGCTTATCACTGCACCACTGTCCCGCCCTATTTTCTATCCCACGTCTTCATATCCCTCATTGTAGCCATTTATTTGTGCATTAAAGGCACAATGTATGTCGTTTATTTCCTGTCCTTTATTTTTGCCTCATCACCATCAAAGATGCCTGTGTCTGCCTCAGGCAATGCTGTTGCATACTAATGTCTGAGTTAACTGTCTCCTCCCCCCTAGTGGATAATATGGATGTCAGCAGCACAGCCAACCTGTATAAGAGTCTGGCCCAAGCTGCACCTGACATCAAGAGATGTGTGGATGCCTGCAACTTCATTGCTGAGAGTACAAGACAGCAAAATAACATTGGATCTGTGAGTGTTACTTCATACTTTATCTGCCAAGCCAACAGTTTGTATTGCATGTTTTAAATGTGTCTATTGATGAAGTGTTTTTTGGCCTATATTTTTTTAAACAATTTTGAGCAACTGTTTTAACTCTTAACTCAGTTGTTTAATCCCTCTTTACTATTTCCAAATACAGGAAATTGAAAGCTGGGTACTGATTGGGAAGATGATCGACAAGGTGTGTTTCTGGGCTGCCATCCTCCTCTTCACCATCGGCACAGTGGGGATCTTTTTACAAGGACACTTCAACCAAGTGCCTGAATTTCCATTTCCGGGGGAGAACAAAAAATATGTCCCAAGTTAAAATTAAAAAAAAAACAGCCCCTTTTGCTGTGATGAATCCTTTCCAAGGGTCACTGTACCTCATGCTGTCTATAAGGCTGAGTTATCTTGCTCATTGAGTCCCAGGCCCAGATTCAGGGCTGAGTTAGCAGGGCTTTAATTACAGGGATTTAACAATAAATCTTTCTGTGTTCATGTTCACAGCTCAAACTTCACTCTTTGTGAACACTTGTTAGGCAGCTGAGGGTTTTCCATTCTAACTTACAACTTAGTTATGAGTTCTTCATCTTAGTGTAAGTTCTTTGGATGTATACGTTAAAACATCACCATCATCATTAAGTGCAATTATTTATTATTTGTTTTGTGGAATAAAAGACAATATCCACAGTTTGTGTTTAAGCAAGTTCAGACTTCAGGTCAGGGGGTGTATTTGAAGGAAAATGCGGATTCACCACTGTGCTGAGAAAGTTATTTCTATTGCAACACATTGTGTCTGTATTGCATGGGGCCACAAGCACTGTGTCAAACTGAATTCATATATACCATTAAAGAAGGTTAATTAAATGGATTAAACAGATTTTATGTACACACAGTGTGATGAAGTTACAAGAATCATCCATGTGGCACACTGCAAAAAGTCTGCATAAGTTTCCCTGCATGTACTATGTCTTATGTGGATCCTGTGCATGTAACTTGAGCCAGCCAACTCTGAACCAAAGCCTTATTCTTACTATGACTTATTCATTAGCACGTCTTGTTAGGAGCTAGATAGCTCAGAGGGACATTGTCTTGATTCATTGTGCCATGTTTTTTAAAATAAATACTTTTTGTGCATTGTGACTTGTTTAATAAATTTATTACAAAGTGTGAGTTGTGTGAAAACATCCATGACACATACAGTTAGGGAAATGGGTTTTAATTTGCACTGAATGTCAAAGTAGTTTTGTATGTTGTCTTTTATACATCTTATTAAGCCTTTCTAAGAGAAAATGATCAGATAGTAGGCAATCACACACTGTGTGTGTGTGTGTGTGTGTGTGTGTGTGTGTGTGTGTGTGTATGTGGTTCCTCTGGGGTGATGAAAGCTAAGTATGCTCAGCTGTAAGTATAAATACAATGTAAAATGCCACAAAAATTCAACCGCTACCTTACAGAAACAATTCACAAAATAAAACTGATCATTTGTAAAGCCATGATGTAATGTACATTCTATCCAGTGTTAATCACTTAAACCTCTAATTTTTCATGTTCATCATGTCTGTTCTCTGTACGCACAGCTGTTTTAAAAGTTGCATCAGTGGATATTTAAGAGGAGTATTCTGAGATGTGCTGTGTACAGTATGTTCATGTGAACTACAAAGGCAACATCCCATTGAATAAGGTTAGATTTGTAATGAGGTTATGTTATTTGTATCATATCATAGACTCAGCTTGCTTGGCCTCAGTGATGCACTGCTGTAAATTATTTTTAAATCCTTGGTCAGACATTTGGTGTAAATGTGGTTTAACACCTCCATGTGGTGTAAAAATGTACTACACCAAAGTAGAGGACACAAGCACCACTGCAGACCATAGTTGTTCTACTTGTGTATTATCTGGGCCTCAAACTGTCACCAGTTTTTACTTAAAGTATGATTTACGTATTATTATTTACCAGTACCAGTACTCCTCAGTCAAAATTTCTCCTAAGGGGGAAACACAACAAAAACATTTACCACATAGAGGAAAAATCTGAGAAACCTCCAGAGGTAAATTAAAAAAAACAAAAAACAACACCATTAGCTGTAGCCTACTAATGAAATCAAAGAGCATCATGCCACTGTCACATTATTGCCGTAACTTCTGTGAACATGTGAAACAACCATTGCACTGAGCTGAAGTTAACCAATGCACGTTAAGGGATGATTGTCTGAAGCCTCTTGTTGGGCCTTATTTGGTCAGCCTGGCTGGGCAGTCCGCTAAAAAGCCATTTTGTGACAGGTTCCTAAATATCTTGTAGTAATTTTAATCGCATCAACCTTATTTATAAAGATGGGGTTGTCTGTTTTGTACGGTCCATGACAACAAGGCTAGTGGCATGCAAATCACTATCCAGATATATGGCAGTTTGCATATCAGCACCACAAATGCAGCTGTAAAGTGAATCACATCCTTGACAGAGCAGCTGTCACTCTGCTTCTCCTGGCTGTATGTGGTGGTGTTTAAAATATTAGCCTAGTATAGTCAGGAATAAGCCTACATGTGTGCCGATGAACCTTACTTGTAAACATTCTGAATAAACTATGGGGTGCTATAGCTCTAAGGGACCGTTTGTTACTTATTAGTGGGGATGAGGTGGTGCATAAAGGGGGAGGCTGTCAAATAATTGTTAAGCACTGGGGAGAGGCGTATGTTTTTTTGGGGGGGCTTAGTGGAGGGGCATATTTAAATGTTTGTATTTTGTATTTATTTTACCACTGATTTTAAACAACACTTAAAAATCACCATAATTACACTGTTTGTCATGGTCAGAAACTGTAAGAACAGAAATTATTGTTGGATTTTCACATTTCTGGCGGTCCTTCGACACATCATGCACAACACATACTCCTGTCAGAAAGAAACCATAACCACATTTGAGCTTAAAATAGTGACATTTCAACAAAATCACTTTTTTCAACTCCAAGATTTTGTCTTCAACTTTCAACTTTTAACTTTCAAACATCAAAGGGTAAGTTAAAAAAAAAATCACTAATGTATGGTGGGGGGAGGGTCAGGTATTTTCTACCAGCCACGCAGGAAAAATATTTGTAGCTTCAGAAGAGGTTAAAAAACAACTAAATCACACTCCAGGCGCCCCCTCCTCTGATGAGTGAAGAGCAGTCCCTAAGTGCATTTTTCGTTAAAATGCTGTGAATATTAAAGTTACCTGAAGCTGATGCGACACGCACTTCCGGTAATCCCACTTTTCTGTCATATTAAAAGCTCGCGAAGGTTGTGTCCTTTTGTTATTTGAGTGTCGTCAGTTAGTTAGCGAGAAGTATATGTATATATAATACTCTGCTTCTAAAAACAAATATCAGATGTGATTTTGGTGTTCAGACAAAATTCAGTGCCAGATTTTTGTTAGCAAGAATTTTATTTTGAAAATGCTAACCGGTACTCTCGTCATATCTTACGTAACTCATGGTCAATAGTCGAATACAAGTAAATACCACGTTAGCTTCAATGCAGCCCCGTCTATCTGCATTCCTGTGTGTGTGTTCCCCCCGATTGCACCCAGTCTGGACTTGTCCTGTCCTCAAGGTCCGTGTTTTGTCACGTAGCAGCTCAGACCTGTCAGAAAGAATAGCTCAGTCCACTTATTCATGCATGTTTGTCTGCTTTCGACAAGTGTGGAAAACAAGCACAGTGTCAGAGTTCCTGACAAACGTGATTTGGTCACAATTTCAGATGAAAAACAGGAGAGCAAATGTGCTAAATAATCCTGACCTGCTTCTTGTGACAAAACTGCCTCATTCCAAGAGATCTCTCTTTTCCTTTTTCCTCCATACCCTGTCCCGCTGGACACCCTATGGGAGGGACTAACTGCATCACCTACGGGGAATACAAATGAACTCTCCTTTGTGAAAACACCAGCGAGGCGATGAAATGTTAGTTTCATCCTGAATGTATACGTTATGTTTGTGTCCCGCATGTGGAGTAGCTGTGTGTGCTGAGCCGCGGCGGTGTTTGAACTGAAAGTAAGTATCTTTTAAGGCCTAAGTTGGACGCATATTTCACTCCTCTGTCAGGGCTGTCGCTGCATTGCCGATATAAGGTTATCCAGATGCGGTTTTCACGCCACAGTGGCACACATAGCCCACTTAGACACTGTCGGTGTGGTGTGTAGCCAGCTGTTGTCTCTTTCTCCAGGTGACATTTGTGGCGTAGTTTCAAAAACTGAGGTGTAGTTTCTTGGTGGAATGCGGCGTTGTAGGAAACCAGGGTATGGGTGGAGACGACAAAACTTAGCTCTCAGCATGTTCAGCCTCCACAGTCAAAGAACAATGTCCGGGCACTTAAAATGACTGCTTTGGTGGTGAACATTAAGAAAGTGGCTCATATAGATTTTGGTGTAAACTGAGGAGGACGTGTTCAGTTGAGCAGAAGCAGCTGCAGGCTACAACCACATCTAAACTCCCTTCAACTCTCCAAAGAGGAGGAAAAAATGAGTCTTTATCTCCTGAAATGTATCTTGTAACACCCTACAAAGCGTGTGACTGCTTGTGTAAGTTAACTGCAATGGGTTAAAAAATGTGGAGAACCGTTCAGTCAGGAAGAATCTCTATTTTTGGCCCCACTTTTGGGGAAATCCGATGTGCATCAGCGCAGGCAAGAGTTGATTCAGCACTGTTGTTTTAGTCATGTAGGAATTTGTGACACATAATCCAGATCCTGTCACTAGGTTGTACGTTTCACAGTCTTGTGCCATAGATTTTGCTCAGTAGCATATGTCTTTAAAGGCCACTGTTTCCTAAAGATCAGATGAATTATGCAAAAAATATGCAAAACACAACTTTCCCAGCAGAGCAGGGAACATAAACATTTGTGTAGGTCAGGCTACTTTATCAGAATGACACCTTTTTAAATCAGTACTGCACAGCTACCTTACTACCCCGATAAGAAGGTGCAGATAGAGAAATTAGCTATGCTTGAGTTGCAGTTTCATGGGTTTGGTCATAATTAAAGATTGTAATGTACGTCAAGCAGAATAATGAATGAATCAGATCATATTAAGAAATGTGCCAGGTCTAGTCATAGTAAAATTAAATATTGCTAAATAAATAGTCGCCTAAGATTGAACCAGTTTTGTAGCTTAGTCTGTTTCACCTGTAAACACCCTCAGCAGTGATGCCAGGGCGTACTGACCACGCCCTCTGTGCACCTCTACATCATCACGCCAAGATGAGAACTTAAGCTGTTAAAGGTTGAAAGTCAAAGGAAGATTTTTCTTTTCCATCCCTGTGTGTAGAATTTTCCATAGACTTTATAAAATAATGGATGTAGCTACTAGGGATGGGAATTGATAGGATTTTATTGATATCAATGCCAGAAATGTCTAATTTCACAGCAATGAAACTCAGTCCAACGGTCAGAAATCTCGGGGTTACGTTCAACAGTAACTTCAAGTTCGACAAACAAATTGACACTGTGGTTAAAGTAAGCTTTTTTCAATTGCGTCTTCTGGCCAAGGTGAAGCCATTCCTAAATCGTGCTGACTTTGAAAAAGCTATTCATGCCTTCATTAGCTCAAGGCTAGATTATTGTAATGCACTTTATGTTGGTACTTCCCAGTCATCCATCAGTCGTTTGCAATTTGTGCAAAATGCAGCAACCCATCTTTTAACGAACACTCCTAGACACGTGCACATCACTCCTGTCCTTTACTCTCTTCATTGGCTTCCTGTCCATTTTAGAATCGATTTTAAGATTTTAACATTCATTTTTAAAGCTCTTAACGGACTTGCTCCACCCTATTTATCCGACCTTCTCACGCCACAAGTCAGAAACAGAACCATAAGGTCGTCAAACCAGGGTCTGTTGGAGGTCCCAAGGTCCAATTACAAACATTGGGATGACAGGGCTTTCTCGGTGGCCGCACACAGACTGTGGAACAAGCTCCCCCCCGACATGCACACCATCACTGACCTAGGTCTTTTTAAATCAAAACTTAAAACCTTTCTTTTTAAGACGGCTGTTAACACTTAAGATTGTTATGACATTGTTATTGTTATTGTTTTTATTGCTGTCCTTTACTGGTGTTCTTTTGCTGTTTTATTTTATTGTAAAGCACTTTGGTCACTCTCTGGGCTGTTTTAAAGGGCTATACAAATAAACTTTATTATTATTATTATTATTATTATTGTTATTATCGATTCTGCTTATCGATCCGATTCTTTATCGATTCCCTTATCGATTCCTCCTGTGAATTAATGATATCACCTCCTGTTGTTTGTAATCCAAGACATCTGCTTTCATAACGTTTTATTATGAACCTTAAAGCCATGGTCTAGTTTAGAAAGACGATGAGAAAGATTTGACCGCTTCTGTCTCTCCGCCATTACATCTTCTTTGTTGTTGAACGTGCTGCTGACTGACGAGCATAGATTCGGCGTCATGAAAAGAATCGATAAGGGAATCGTTAAGCATAAAGGCTAATGATGTCGATGAATTGAACCAGTTGGAACCGGTTCTTAACAGGAACCGGTTCTCGATTCCCATCCCTAGTAGCTACCATGACATCACTTAAGGATTTGTGGATTCCCGTTCTGAAGCCTTGAATTTGGCATTTCGGCCATCACTATCTTGTTTTTGTGGAGCAAAAAGTGACCTTAGTTGAATGAGAGATCGAAGCTTTGGAGGAGTGAGGGGTGGATCTGACTGGTCAAAGTGGCCCGCCCTTAACTGTGCGTCGCTTTAAGCCTTTACAAAATGTAAATGGGTGAGTTACAATTCAATTCCTGCACGGTTTTTCTGAAGGGGGAAGCTTTAGAGACCAAAGCCGTTTTTGTACCAGGCTGTAAACATGTTGATTTATGCTGTAAAGCTAGTTTCAATGGGGATTGACTCACTTTTGGAGCCAGCCCCAAGTGGCCATTAGAGGAACTGCAGTTTTTGGCACTTATGCATTGGCTTTACTTTTCAGCTATGGAGGTTGCCGCTTAGTATTTTAATGTGAATATGGCAATATTATAACTACTCTGATGGTGAACATTTTTGTTTGTAGAAAATGTTTCAAGTACTGTTATCATACTGGAACCTCTAAATGTGATACAACACCTTGAAGAGTGTTGATATTTGATTCCATTTTAGATACCTGTGTGAAAAATTGACTTTAAGAGCATGCAATTAAATTTTTTTTCATTAAAAGATATTGGTTGGTTAGTAGCAGAGAACAGTAGCATGACAGAAGTAAATATTAACGTTGAGAGAGCGAGAAAGTGCAGCTGATATTGCTGTGTCAGTACTGCCAATAAATCAGTATTGAAACTATTTCAAATATTCAGTGTCGATATGTTATTGAATCAGTAGTTTTGACAACACTAATTCAAAGTCCAATTCTACACATAGGGGCCTCAAATCTCTTGTGGCCTCAGTCCTGCTGGCAACATTAAGTGCTAACTGATCCAGTGTTGTGCCTTTTTTGAGAGTTTAAAACCTGTTCAAAATTCAAAAGGTGTGTACAACAAAAACACTGATGCACACACACACACAGATTTATGCTCATATGACCATTTGGTGTGTAAGATGTGGCTTGGCTCTCAGTAAAAGTGTTCCCTTCTGGCCAATTTGGCTCATGTGCTAGAGGACCCCGGGTGGGCGTAGTGTTGTATTTCACAGGTAGGAAGCCTGTGTAAATAGTGTGGACAAAGTTTCACTCCAACAAACAAAAAAACAAGAAAATCTCGTCAAGGCGATACTAGACTTCTCTGCTTAAAAGGGTAAACATAATATATTTTCAGCTCTTTTTTTCAGTTTACCGCACATTAGTGAGCTTAATGGCAAGGATGAGCTAGCTTTTCTGAGCGGAGACAACAAGGCCACTTCCTGTCTTCATAGCACCCAACAAACCAAAGACACTGATTGGCAAAGTATTAACAGATCAGTCTCAACAAAGAGCTGGAAGTGAATTAAAATGAATGACCTGAAAAGATCTAGGATTATAACAACAAGCATGAGAAAAGTGCAGAAATAGCTCTTCAAAAATGACAAAGAAGGAATGGCCTTAATTTGGGCAACATCTTATGCAGCTCGATCTTAATGGGAAATAAGTTATTCAGCAGACAATGGAAACTCAAAGGATTGTTGTTAAGCAGTTGTAATGGCCTGTAATTACTAATATGTAGGATAAACTGAATACAACAAAAGCACTTAACTAAGACATAATATGTGTCTTGAAAGAAATAATTGAGATATCAGTAACTGAGGTAACAATAAATTCTTATTAAGCATCAGTATTTGTTTTATACAGCAGTAACTCAAAACAAACCTGTGGGTGTACAGGTAAATCATTCAAACCTGAAATATGAGCAGTGTGTTTATTAATCAACCATGTCATATAACCTGATTTACAAAACATAAGTGAGATTTCCTGTTAGTGACTTGCTGGGCATATTCCCAGCCTCTGTCTCTCCAGAAGGCGTCCCTTTTAAAGTAAAAATAATGAAAAGAACACGAGACAATAATCTGAATGACTGTTATTGCGTCACATGTCCTTTCGTTCTATTGCCGCTCCTTGAGTCTAAGATGCTGCCAATAGCCTTTGGCTAGTACAGTCCAGGTGACGTTCCCACCCAGTGCTCAGTATTGCCCCTGCCTTTACCTGCTAATTACTACTTACGCTCTTGTGTCATTTCTCCTGCATCCAGAGGGCAGACAGGAAACACTCTGGAAAGGCTTTTATCCCATAACATGTGTTCTTGAATGCACCATAATTTACCATGTGCAAATGTACAGAGAATGACAATAGGTTTAAGCCACTGTGTACATTGGTTGGATGACTTGTTTGTTACAAGATCTACTATATAGTCTGCGTGACACCCCTGGCAAGTACTGTAGAGAAAATGTTTCTATAATAGCGGGCTATTATTTCATGAAGTGCTGGGAAGTGTCACGTATCTTGACCCCAAACTGGACCACTAATATTAGGAAGTTTAAATGATAGGAGTTAGTAGAAGCACAACAAAGCAACTTCAAAGATAATGCTGGAGTAAATCAAAAAGACAGTGCTGTAATGTGTCTTATTCAGCAATAGTTGCAACCTTTTTTATGGAATCAAAACTACTGAAACATAACATTGAAATACGCTCTGTGTTCAGTCAATATTGGAGTCCGATAACAGGATTTCAATGTGGATCTTAGATGTTTTATCCACATCCTCATTCCCAAACCCCCTCTCTTTTTCAGACACAGACACAACCACACACACACACACACACACACACATGCACCCTCCCTCCTCTTCGCCTCGTTACCCAGGAAACATTAAGCCATTCAGAGACATCTACCCACACACCATACAAAAGGGTTCAGACGCACCCTTTCCTTCCACAGCTGTGTCCTCGACTTCTCGAATGTCAGTGACCTGACCAACAGGTAAACACCACGAGATGCCTGCCGTGTACGAAAGCTGTTTTTGGCATTTTAACAGCAGTGCTTCCAACATTACCTGGTCTGTTGTTGAGTGGTGTGATACTTAGTTGTCCTTAAATGGTTCTTCTTGTGTGATCACATCACTGTCTTCAAGGATTAGTTTCACCTTAGCAACCTGCTATCGGGTTATTTTACTAACTCGTCAACTTCTTCATATACTTTATGTTGTTAGTTTTGACAGCTGGTTTAATCAGAGTACTGCTTTTACCACCTTTAGTAGTGTTGTTGTTGTTGCTACTGCTGCTCAGTACAGCTAATGCAACTGATACCGCAGCTACTACTAGTGCTACCAAACTAATGCAACTACTGCTGAGGATACGTCATCTATTGATCTTATAATTAGTTCATACACCACTGCTACAGACTGCATCTACTATTAGTGGCAGCAGCAGTAGTAGAGGAAGTGATACCACAAAAAGCACCAATACTTTTCCTCAATCAAATGATTACTACGGGCATTTGGTTCACAAATACGTACATGAAAGTTGCCGGCCGAGATAGAGCTACACTAGCATACATGAAAGTGCTGTTCACATACATAGGCAGTGTTAAGTTATTGTAAATAGGGTCTTTATTTAGACATTTTGAACCATTTAAAGAGACAATGTAGGCTGAGTCCTTTAAATGAATGATACAAAAATAAACTTTATTCAGTTAATGCACCTAAAACCATAAGCATTTGTGGAGCAATTTTTGGAGTTACAGTGTGTTACAGTTAAATTTTTGAGGTGATGAAATACTGTGAACTTCAAGCTTGTGACTGAAATATCAATGTGCATTGGCCTGTATGATGAGATTGGTTTCAGTTTCACATTTGTTTGATCAGTAGTTAGTTTTCTCATGCGTGCCAGTGTAGTGTAAGCTATGTATGCTCAGTGGTGAGAAGGTGTACAGACTCTTGACTGTAAATATTAAACTCCCTCTTCTTTTGTCTTTGCACCAGGGCAGTTGGCACTTGCGACAACAGTGCAATGGCCGGTCGAAGTGTGTTCGAGCCAGCGGCTCAAAGAGCGACAGCCCATAGCCTCGCCAGAAGGCGCTTTTCGCACGACCTTCAAGGCCTGAGTCCAGACGAGATAGATGGCCTCATGTCCAGCAGTGGTAAGGAAAACCATCCCTTTTATCAATATATGTAAGCACTGAAACTGTAATGGCTGTATCAGAAGACTTTTATTAAAATGTTCTAATCTTCCAAATCGTAGACGGACGTCCTTTCCTCGTGGTGCATCATCTGCCTGAAGTCAAGGAGGAGGGTATACCTTACTTAATGCCTGGTGTCCCTATTACATGTAGAGTGGACAACACAGAGAAATACACTACTCGCTCAAAGGTACGCCTGTTGAGGTTTTTTTTATATGTGGAAAATCATAATCATGTTTTCTTGTGACTGTCGTGGAAGGGATGCTGGTATTTATAGAACGCTTTAGATAAGCTTGAAGTGAAAGCAGACACATTTAACATTATTAGTCACTCTTTTTAACCATGTCAAAACACTTTGTACTATTTGATATCTTTGAGACCAACTTATGACGCCTCATGATCACTTGGAATATCTGATTTCGTTGTTCAAGCCTGGCTGAAAACACCCTGCAGTTAAACTTGACTCACCATAATGACATTATGTCATTTTAATCTGCGAACGTAGTAAAACTGCAGATTCAACTTTACTGCTTATCTCATGAGCTGGCTGTTTATCTTAACAGTCAGATGTGCCTTTATTGTGAGGTTACTGAACTTCTGTCCATGTGTTTGAACCTTGAGTGGGATATTTTGAACCAGGAGGCTGCTGAAATGACATGCTCGTTGAGTGTAATTTTAAGTGTAGATACAGTGTAAGGGTAGAACAGGTGTGTCGTGTTGAGAGTGTTCAAGGAAGTGGGTGTTTCTGGGATGCCTGGTTTTATCGCTGGGGCCCCTGATGGTAGGGAGAAAGTATGAGTTTTAAGGAGCTGACTTTATAACTATGACACATCTTTCTTTCTTGAACTTTCATGCTACATTTCTGCATAGGTGTTTGCATTACAATGCACAAGAACATGTGTAATGGTATATTATTCAGTGTGGGCCCAGTGAAGAACCACACTTTGCATTTTTCACAAAGAAACTGTAAGAATGAACCGTCATGCTTGTGTACATTGTTTCAATAATGTCCCTCCAGGTCCGTGTAGGCACCCTGTACACAGTGCAGCTAACCCACGGCCCCTTCCACTGGTCAGTGAAGAGGAAGTACAAGCACTTCCAGGAGCTGCATCGAGACCTTTACAAGCACAAGATGATGCTTCACTTGCTGCCTATTGGAAGGTCGGTGCACCAATCTATTTGTTGTTATCACGCAAATCGAGCTCTCACTCTGAGGGACTTGCAGTTGAAATCCACGTGATGTGTTGTTTTTATCATCAGATTTCCGGAGCACTGACTATTTTGAATACTCAAATTTCTCTCAAAGATTTGCAAAGGACAGGCAGCAACTGAGAGCAATGTCGGAGGAAATGCCCAGCCTACATGGGACTGAACGTGCCAGGAGGACCTCCAGCAAAATGGTATCAAACAAGCCAATCAGATACATGTATAGTGTATGCAGTGCACACAGTCCCATTAGATACACACACGTGTGCAGTAGTTGTTGGGACAAGATTTTACAATGTATTTTAGTCAAAGAAGAAGACTGATGTTCTCTATTGACCTCATACTGCTACTGCTGTGTTGGTCTCTGCTGAGCCCATAAGATATTCTTTTAAAAGAAAAGATTTAATGTATTGTGTATGTCTTGAACTGCCACCTTTTTGTTTAAAGAGAATCCTTTTTATTATATTATCAATATATTGTAACAAATCAGCTCATTTATACAGTTTCAGGCAGTTTTATTGACAGTTCTGTGTTGAGATAAATTGTGTATAGATAGATAGATAGATAGATAGATAGATAGATAACTGTAGATAACTGTAGTTGTATATTACTTTTATTTACCTGCTTTGCCTTTCTATTGCAGAAATACCTCGAGGAGTACTTGAATGGTCTGCTGGAGAACTCATTCTGTAGGAATGATCACAGCATGGTAATAGCTTTTTTCAAAGACAAGCACACACACACAGACACATACAAAGCGGATGTCATGCAGCATGATGCCATCTTCTCATCTACTTTTTTTCAGCTGGATTTCCTCTCTGTCGGCGCTCTCTCCTTCGTCACTGATCTCGGACCCAAAGGCTTGTAAGTTAACTTCTTCTTCTTGAGAGTGAATGAGACAAAAGAAGAAGAAGGGAACTGACTGATCGTATGATAGAGAATAATTGTGCAACATGTATTGACTTGTCTAGGGAGGGACCCATCTTCAAGAGGTCAGGGGGTCACCGGATTCAGGGCCTGAACTGCATCGGTCATCATCAGTTCTGCTTTCGCTGGTCGCGGCGCTGGCTGGTGGTGAAAGACTCCTTCCTCATGTACATGAATCGAGACAACGGCAGCATCAACTTTGTGCTGCTCTTTGACCCAGAGTTCAAAGTGAAAGTGGGCCGCGCGCACACAGACACCAGATATGGAGTCTGCATTGAGAACTTCACTCGGTAGGTCAGCTGTGTGTTCGCCTCCACACTGTGAACTCCAGCATATTGCGTATATTTATGCCTGGGGTTATGTCGTGTTGGTGATGCATACATGGCCTGTTTGCTTTTGTCCAGGAGTCTGATCATCAAATGCAGCAGCTATAGACAGGCTCATTGGTGGAGTCATGAAATTAACCGGCTGGCAGACACCTGTGACTATCTCAAAGTGCAACGCTTCGATGGGTTTGCTCCGCCACGGGAGAACACACTCACTAAATGGTCAGATTCATATTCTAATTGAGATTTACAACCATCTGTCTTTACATTTAATCCTCAATTGCTAAACGTTTCTGGTTGATGGATACTGTCTGCAGGTATGTGAATGGAAGAGACTACTTCGCAGACCTGGCTGATGCTCTCGAACAAGCAAAAGAGGAAATCTTCATCACAGATTGGTGGTAAGTGTCAGCAAGATCAGGATTTGCTGATGAAGAGAGAGGAGAACTTGCACCATTGAAACGTTTTATCAACATTTGTAAAAATACATGAAGAACATTATGTGTCTTTTCTGTCAGGCTCAGCCCTGAAGTGTTCCTAAAGAGACCAGCCACTGATAACTACTGGCGCCTGGATGAGATCCTCAAACGCAAAGCAGTAGGGATTCTCATCATCCTGTTTTTCTCTTTTATGCAATTTAGATTATTTTAAATTTCACTTTACCTGAGCAGATCATTATTCCTCATGGCGTTGCCTCTCTTTGAACTTTTTCCTGCAGGAACAAGGAGTCAAAGTGTGTGTCCTGCTGTACAAAGAGGTGGAGCTCGCACTTGGTATCAATAGTGAGCACAGCAAGAAGACTCTCATGAATATGCACCCAAACATCAAGGTTTGTCACGTCTACACGTTATTTGTTATATGCAGTTGACAGAGGCCTCACCTCATGTTTTATTTAAACCCCCTTCTGTCCATCAGGTAATGCGACATCCTGATCATGTGTCATCCGTGGTGTTCCTGTGGGCTCACCATGAAAAGATGGTAGCCATTGACCAAACGGTAGCCTTTGTTGGGGGGCTTGACCTGGCATTTGGGAGGTGGGATGACAGCCAGTACCGGCTAACTGATCTGGGTTTGACAGAGACGGACAGCAGTGTAACTGCAGAGGAGCCCAACGGAGCTACAGGAGTAAGAAACTGTCTTGATAAAGCATGAGGATGTTTCTAGTATTTCATCTTCTTTCAGTATGTCACCTCCCCTGCAGACTTAAACAAATATCTCTTTTAACCAGGATAATGGTGTGGCTGATGGTCAAAAACCATCTGAACCAAACAAACAGGCCGAGCACAACCCTGATGATCTGACTTGCAACAGTAAACTGTGGCTTGGCAAAGACTACAGCAACTTTATCCAGAAAGACTGGAACCAACTGGACAAACCCTTTGAAGGTACACTATCTAAACCTCCTTCAGTATCACACACACATGCAAACACGCTGAGAGGCTCTGACAACAGGGAGCTGAAAGGATTGCCTTTTATATATTTTCAGATAACATCGACCGCACTCGAGTTCCCCGCATGCCGTGGCGTGATCTGTCTGCAGCTGTTCATGGCAAAGCTGCCAGAGATGTAGCCCGCCACTTCATCCAGCGTTGGAACTTCACCAAGGTCAGTCTCAAAGGAACACTCTGTCATTTTAAAGATATACTATGCAGGCAATGTGGGTAACTATTTGTCGACAGTATGGCTAGTGAAAGTGACCCCAGATGCACTCTTGTTTTGGAATAAACTTTGTCTGCTTGGCGTTCATATCTCATAGTTTCCTCTTGGATGCGTGCTGCTTACCATCTGGCGAGTAGGTGCTACCTTTTTATAAAGTCTGGGCCTCACTTGGGCGCTGTGCCCAGGAACATCCCGAGCACAGCAAAATAAGATGGGTGGGGTCCGGGCATTTTTAGGCAATTCTGAGCAACAAGCAGAAGAACTGGAAGACGTTTAGGAATTTAGCAACACAATCTGCCTTTTGCATCAGCTGAGGCTTGAACTCACAAGAATCAATTTCTATCTCACTGAGCTAATTAGTCAGTGACAATTCATGTGTAGCTTCACAAACTGACTAAGCCAGACGTGCAGGTTTAGCAGCCGTCCATGCATGGAACAGCAGATTTCAAACCACTGTAAAAAATTCAGTTATTAAGACAAAAATCTGAAAATACACATATTGCATCTAGACAGCATGGAGATGTTGGTAATTTGTTTGTAACAATGATTGATTTGCTCCATAAGTGAAAAACTGATGTTTAACTAGTTGAGCTATGTGCAAAGTGAGAAGCCTCAGATGGTTTCACACTGAAGTATTGACACTGGATTTTTGTGCAAAGTTTGGTTTATTTTCAAGCATGAGAAGGCAGATTTTCTAGCAGGAAGAAGACTTGTAGATGCTGAAAATCGATGAGTCATGCTCAGGCAATTTTAAGCAATAAATAAGCTGGAGCACAAGAAGATGATTACATTACAATGTGGATTCTGCACCAGTTGAGGCTTGAACTCGCAACCTCTAAAACCTAAGATGGTCATCTACCAATCTGAGCTAATTGGCAAGTAGCAACTCAACAGTAGCTTCACAAATTGAGTAAGCCCTTCACTGCTGTGTAGGAAAGCAGCCGTCCGTGCATGGAAAAGCAGATTTGAAACCACTGTAAAAAAAAATTCAGTTATCGAAACAAAAATCTGAAAATACACATATTGCATCTAGACAGCATGGAGATGTTGGTAATTTGTTTGTAACAATGATTGATTTGATAAGTGAAAAACTGATGTTTAAAATTGCCATTTTTACATTGACTCCAATTGTTCACATTAGAGCAAAATTCAAAATGCTGTCAAAAATTCAGTTTTTGAGATAAAACTCTGAAATTTGCCACACATCATCTACCATGACTCTAGAATTTTGTCTTTTTTTCATGAACATTGAAGATTTATTTAGCAAGAATTTGCATGTATATGTTTACAGTACCGTTTACAGTCAAACATTTTGATGCACTGTAGGCTCAATTTTTGATAAATCAAAAATCTGAGAAACATAGTTTGTGTAGGACAGTCTGAAGATGCTCTGTAGCAAGTTTGGTGTCAACTGAGCAAAAACTGTGGGAGGAGATAGGTTTAAGAAGTTTTACAGTTTTTGAAAAAAACAGAGTGATGAACTTCATAATTTTTAACAGGTTTAAATGTACAAAAGTTTCTTCAGTATTGGGGCTACAGTTTGATGAAAGTTGTGAAGTTGTAGCACGTATGGTTGATTTGTTATGAAGTTTCAAAGTTTTGAACTTTAGACGCTTGCTGTAGCGCCACCATCAGGACTATTGGCTTGAGTTTACAGCTGAGGATATCTGACATGAGACTGGACCTTTGTGCAAAGTTTGGTGAGTTTTCACCCATGGGAAGTATGATTTCCTTGGAAGAAGAAAGAAGAAGAAGAATACCTAGGATAACAATAGTGTCCTGGCAGCTTAGCTGCCCAGACCCTAAATACAGGGAGAGGGCAGAGTCTGTGCCACACCTTTGTAGTGGGTCATAAGTGATAAATGAGAGGGATTACTTTTGTATGATTACCTCCACCAAGGAGGTAATGTTTTCGTCAGCGTTGGTCTGTTTGTCTGCAAAATAACTCTAAAAGTTCTGAACAGATTTTGATGAACTTTTCAGGAAATGTTGATAATGGGACAAGGAACAGATGATAAAATTTTTGTGGTGATCGGTTGAAGCGAAGTGGATAAAATAGTAAAATGGCAGGAAATCCGAGCTGCTTGGCGGAGGTCTGCGCTCTCCGATTGCTCTAGTTCTATATATTGTTTTTCTAAAGATATATCATGCAGGATTTTGCTAAAAAACAATGACTCTGCCATTATCGTCCTCTTATTTTCTTCGTTGGAGACGTTTATGGGCGTGTACCCCCACAGCGCTCAGGTGAGGTCTGGACTTCATAAAAAAAAAGCAGGTGAGGTGCCAAACTGTAAGCAGCTGGCATCCAAGAGACACAGCAGAGTATACCTTTAAAGCTGCCTGGGTTTAATTGTCATAGTTTTGAGACTGCAGCATGATCTCTCTGTTTGAACCAGCTTTACAAATGAGTCTACACATACACAAGCGTCAGAGGGCTTTAAAACCTTCTTAAAGGAGTTATTACAAAAGCAGTTATTTGGACGTGTAAACAAGTAAAAATAAAAAGTCAATATTTATTTAAAGCCTCAGCATAGAGCTAAAGACTTGTGCTGCTATTTCCCTATTCAAATTTCTGAACTATATGCTCTGCTACAACTACAACAATATGACTCCAGTCGTAAGTAGTCAAATAAACTTGATCTAACTTTTAAACTTGGCTTCTGTCGGAAACATAACCAACAGGAATTTCATTCATTTGTTCTGTCTTCTCTAGATCTTCAAAAACAAGTACAAGGACGAGTTCTACCCTTACCTTCTTCCCAAGTCTCACTGCACAGCTGACTCACTACCATTCACCATGCCTGGGTCGAAGAAGGCCAAAGTGCAGGTATTTATGTACACACATTCACCAAAGACCAAGGCACTATCTCTGTAACACCTGTGCACAGACTTCTTCATCAGGAAAACAGAAAATGGTATGTGTATATCACAGTTAATGATGGACAGTTTACACACTATGATGCAATTTAAAATCTTGATAAATTATGAAATATGTGCAGTGTGTCTTTGGATTGTTATGTTAGCAACGAGCAGAAAAAAATGTCTTAACAGACTATAAAAAAGGTCACGAAACCTGTGAGATGCATCATTTCGCACAAAAGGGAGTTGGTGACAGAGACCTGAGGAAAATCTATAGTGCTTGTCTTGTCACAGCGTTTTTTTATTCCTCCTCGTTCATGAAATTCACAACACTGGGAGGTGCAGTTATAACCTCCGCCAAAGAGGTTATGTTTTTGGTTGGTTGGTTTGTTTGTCAGCAGGATTATGGAAAAATGACCGGCCCAACTTTCATGAAACCCGGTGGAAGGGTGTAACATGGGCCAAGGAAGAACCCATTCAGTTTTGGAGCTAATCTGAAACACGGGATGGATACACGAATTAACATTCCAAGATAGAGCATCTGGCCTTGGCAGAGGTCTGCGCTCTCCCTTTGAGTTAGGGTAATGTAGCGCTTTTCAGCCTTTACACATACATTGAGTCTCTAGTATAAAGACTGTCCCCACGTGATGTAAGTGTTCCGATAAATCAGACTTTCCTTTTATTCACCGTGGGTGGTGGTTCTGTCCGAGAACAGAGGACAGTTGTAAAACAAGCTCACTGAGGAGAACAGCTTTGCACTAGAGCCAGCCAGGAACCTGCACAGTGTCGTGTCCTGAGAGTCCTGTACAGAAAATCAACCCTGCATTCTTTACACACAAGAGGACAACACAGAAGACTCCCTTAGTGTTTAAGGTATGACTTTATGTACATAGGAAAAAGAGATTTCTGCATCACACAAGCTTTAAAGATGCCCTCAGTCAGGACGACATCAGGGTTGGAAGCCTTGAACTCTCATTTGAAGAAAGGGACAGATGTTAAAAACAAGAGAGCACAGTAAACTCACATATGTTGCATTTATAAAAGAAACCATGCTGCTGGTCATCTCCATATTATTTTGGGAAATTAGTAAAATATAATTCTAGTAACGAAATAAGATCATTGCTGAGATGATTGAAGGCCCTTACTGGCTTTTACTCTGCATTTTACATTGTGCAACACAAAGTCAGAGATAGCAGGAAATCAAATGGATTTCTGTACAGTACAACAAAGAGACAGTGTTCTGGCTTTTGAAAAGCAGCTCAAGTATTCAGAGTGTTTTTTTTTTTTTTACGCAACGGCAGATGGTGGAACAAGAGTAAAGCCTGTGGAGGAAAATCACTTCCAACATGTTTATCCTGTTCAGCAAAGCCAGAGAAAACAAATGCACTGCCAAAGATGGGGACGGGGGACAAGTTGTAGTGGAAGCATCTTATTTGCAATAGGCTTCATGGGAAATGTGGTCCGGATTATGAGACCAGCCAGCATGAGCAGCACAACAGAGCATGACAGAGACGGAGGCCATTATCCTCTTTCTTGAAGACTACAAATAAACACCATGAAGAAACTTTGTAAAGATGCATATTCTCAATCCCCAAACGCTCAGACAGCGAGGTTTGGGTAACAATAGCTTATGCTGTGTGTATTTTCTTTTTCTATTGTGGGCGGTGGCCTGTAACCCTATCCCTTGCTCTCTATTATGCTGTGGCTTTCCTGTCAGGTTTTGCTGATCCTGTGTTCAGGTTTCAGGGACAGTTACTCAATTGTCACATTCAGTGTTAGAGCGGTAGAGCAAAGAGCGTCCCCATAAGTTAAAGAAAAGTTTATGCAAGGAACAAGCTGAGAGCATCACAAACTTAAATGACTATAAACCTGATGGCATTAGTTAAATGTGTCTGTATGTAATACAGCTGAAGCTTTTAAAATTACTTTTTAAAACAAAACAAAGTGTATTTTTATTTATTTTAAAAAAGTAATACGTGAAGGGTTAGTTCAGGGGATGTATTCGCAAACATTCTGAGAATACGCTCAGACTGGAAATTTTATTAAGGAGTCCAAGCTTAGGAGTGAATTAGGAAAGTTTTCAGAGCAACTCTGAGCAAGGAAGAGACAAAACTTTTACCTTAGTGAGGAGGTGTGGTTGACTCTGTTGTTAGTCTTTTAACAGATGTGATTGGTTGTCAGATGCTGCGTTCGTTTTGTACTCAGAGGTCGGAAGTCAGAAGTGGGAATGACGTCACCTCCGAGTTGACAACAGTTTTTGCATTCTAGTTGACAACGGTGGACAAGTCGGAAAAAAACATGGACGCCCGCAAGAAAGCCTTTGTTGCCCTTGCACTTTCGGAGTATAGACAGCTTCAAAACCATCATGCACTCCAACTGATGAAAGCCGCAGATGAGGCTGACTTAATGTAGTCTGAGTGGGCGGAAGTTCGCTGCATAGATCAGCCTCTCATTGGGCGGAACGAGCCACCCGCTGAAGTCCCACCCTACCACCTCCAGAGGTGTTTGATCTTGCGGGGATGTAGCCATTTTTCTGCCATGGTTCGCGTCCTGTAGGCGATATTTTTGTGGACGTGTTACTCCAAAACCATCCAGCAATATTTTTGCAAGCGCACCGTTGCTGTGGCACCGCCCAGAACGACTGTGATTGGTTGAAAGAAATACAAGCAGCCGGGACGTTTTTTTTTCTCCAATCTTAAAGTGAGAGTCGGCCCAGCCAGACCTTTGTTTTCTTGAGAAAGGTCTGGTGAGCGAGACTAGACCTAATGTAAAACAAATAAGATAAAACTGCTATAAACAGTACTTTAGCAGAGCGTTTACTCACTATGTTTGTGACCGGCAGCCATCTTGAATTCGTAAGTCGGGGTTGATGCGGTTGCTCCGAGTTTCCGAGTTGGAAATCCGATCTCAGGGTTCGAGTTTAAACTTCCAACTGGGAACTGGGAATTTCCGACCTCCAAGTACAAAACGAACGCAGCAAGAGACACGTCCTTTTGTGTGCCTGCAAGGTGTGGACACCCAGTGGAAATGAAATGAACTGCTGGCTTTGAAAGTGATGTCATTATTTGTATGATCAGTTTGCCGATGGACGGACCCAAGTCATCACAGCTGCACTGTTGCATTTTTCCAGTTTTCTAAATATCTTAGTATTGTGATCATTTTATTTCTGAGCGTCTTTGAGAATCCTGAAAAGCACTATTAAATCCAATGTATTATTATTATTATTATTATTATTATTGATAATGAGATCGACCACAAATATTATCCCTGCATGATCTAATCGGTGGCATTTCATTTACTCACTGTCATCCAGTGTTCACCCAAAAATGAAAATTCAGCCATTATCTACTCACCCATATGCCGAGGGAGGCTCAGGTGAAGTTTTAGAGTCCTCACATCACTTGCAGAGATCCAAGGGGAGAGGAGGTAGCAACACAACTCCACCTAATGGAGGCTGACGGCGCCCCAGATTCAAACGTCCAAAAACACATAATTGAAACCACAAAATATCTCCATACTGCTCGTCCGTAGTTCACGTGTGCGCTTGCGCGAGACCAGCAAAAGCACGTGGAACACACATGAAGGCGGCGCCCATGTCTCACGGTCTTGCGCAAGCGCACACACGTGAGCGTGGTGCACAGAGAGGCAGTCAGAGCTACAGGCTACAATGAGGCTAAAAACAGAGTTCAGATGAGGTTTTTCCAAACAACTTTTTATGTCAGGGCTTCAGGACACTTGGATCACTACGGACGAGCAGTATGGAGATATTTTTTGGTTTCAATTATGTGTTTTTGGACGTTTGAATCTGTGGCGCCGTCAGCCTCCATTAGGTGGAGTTGTGTTGCTACCTCCTCTCCCCTTGGATCTCTGCAAGTGATGTGAGGACTCTAAAACTTCACCTGAGCCTCCCTCGGCATATGGGTGAGTAGATAATGGCTGAATTTACATTTTTGGGTGCACTATCCCTTTAAAAGTCCTCCTACCTGCACCTAACAGTTTTTCACTATAGGAGCTCTTTTAAGGTCTAAGATGCTTTGTGAATAACTTTTATCTACACAAGGACCTAGTCTTAACTTTAAGGGTAAATTCTAAGAAAACATAACAACTCTAAGAATTTTCTTAAAGTTTTGTTACTAGGAGCAACTCTTAGCACTAGGAAGCTTTGTGAATATGGCCCCAGATTTTTTGAAGTGGGGATCTAAAGGGTACTGATCCATAGACAGTGTATTACACACAAACAGCAGCAGTGTTGACACAAAAGCTCAGCAATGTGTTGCTGTGGACAGGGGCTGCAACAAAACATATTTTAGCTACCCTTAAAAAGTCCCACCTAAAAAACACTGCAACAACATAAGTGTACGCTATACTGAAAGTATTTTAACCGCTTTACCTTTCCATCAGACAGCCCGTTCATGTGGCTTCAGTTCTCCATCTATGCTCACGTCAAAGTCACCAAACTCCATCGACAAAAAACAGTAATTTAATCTTACTGAACATGGGAGCTGCTGGTCTACTGCTGCTTCATCACTTAGTTTGTTTGTGTCACTGTGTAACTTTGGTGAATCTGAACTAACCAGTTTAAATTCCAAAGTCACACTATAGCACAAACTACTGATCAAGGCAGCGTTAGAGCAGCAGCTGCAATGCTAAATCACAGTTTTTCTCAATGGAGTCTGGCTTCACAGAGCGGCTTGAGTTTCCAGTGAACTCACTGTCTGACAGCAAGGTAAAGCAGAGAAAATATTCCAAATCTAGCATACATTGAAACTCATATTGATTTTTTTTAGGTGGCTAAAATACATTTTGCTGCCGCCCTCATCCACAGCAGTATGTCACTGAGTTTTCATGGCGGCACTCCCTCCTGCTTCTTCAAACTGGGGGTGTGCTTACTGACATCCACACTGACTATAGACAAGTACCTCATATAACCCTGCTTCAGAGGATCCAAACTATCCCTTTAAGTTCCTTGTCCTTCTCTGTAATTTCTGCGCTCCACTTGGACGTTTAAGCTAATTTGGTGACACCAACTTCTTATGATGTGTAAGGCAAAGAATACACAGTTAATGTAGGACATGTCTCATGGATTGACGTGTCTTTCTTTCAGGTGTTGCGCTCTGCCGACCGCTGGTCCGCTGGAACCTGTGAGAATTCTATTCTCAACGCCTACGTCCACACCATCGAGAACAGCGAACACTACATCTACATCGAGGTAATGCAGGAATGCTTCAGTCAGTTAAGGACAAATATATACCTGATAGCATGGACAGACAGATCCTGCCGAAATCATAGCAGACATGGCAAAAATATCATCCCTACAGAGGTAACACTTACAAATGTGTTCTAGTATCCTGTCTAAAAATACATCTGTTTATAAATATAGATTGGTCTCCCTTTACTGATGCTGTTTTTAGCACATGATTCTTACTTACACCATTTGACTCCTTAATTTCACATGTCACTGAGAGATACTGTAGCCAATGTGTGTCTAATCATGGGGTCTCATGAGTCTGAATATAATCACATAGCAGTCCCTTCTTTGCCAGCTACCTACCTGTTTTAGCCCTCACCTCATACCGAGCCACCATCTGCCTTCTTTCTGCCCTCAGAACCAGTTCTTCATCAGCTGTACCGACGGAAAGATCATCCATAACAAGATCGGTGATGCAATTGTGAATCGAATCCTGCGTGCACACAGGTCGGGTTTAAGTATAGTAACCAGATTTATGAGGCGCTTCATTCATCTTTGAACCTTGAAGTTACAAAGCAGGTTTTCATGGAGCTCAAATCAGATTTAAACATGTAAAACAAAGCACATAGAAGAGAACATTTCGGCATTTACTTTGCAAATCATAACACAACAGATATATGACTGAAAGGAATAGTCTACTTGTATTGATGTTTAAACAGTGCACTTGTAGACAATGACATTTTTTTTGTCTTACTGCAGAGAGCAGAAGAAGTACAGAGTTTTTGTGGTGGTCCCTTTGCTCCCTGGATTTGAGGGAGACATCAGTTCAGGAGGTGGAAGTGCCATCCAAGCTATTTTGCACTTTACTTACAGGTGAGAGACTCTTCCTCCTGTTATTACTCTGCACTCAGCCCACGAACCAGAACAATCACTGTAGCTCACAAGAACCAGAAGAAAAGACAACCTCTGGACCTTCATCTAGCACAGAGACATGTTTCCAATCATGTAGAGCTGTAGTCGATGTAGATTTTCCTCGGCTCTCTCACTGACTCCTGTTTGTGCTAAAATGATGCAGATGACAGGTTTCATGTCCTCAGGACCTTTTCACAGACTGTTTGTACATTTGTATTCTTTTGTTCAATAGCTGTAGCCTATGAAGTCCTAGCCTGAGTGTCAGACTGAAGCTCCCAGAACCTTCAGTCTGACATGGCTTCCATTGAAGGCGATTTACAAGGGGCGAGGGAATTTGATTTTTCCCTAACCAATCAGTAGAGATCAACGACTCACCCAGAATCTGACATCATTAGTATCCATGCCTCGGGGGTGCCGAAAACAAGCGAGCAATGCCCGTTTAAAATGTCTCCACCGGCGTACAAGTTGACATCAGCGTGGCGCTGATTGGCTAATCGCTAGACCCGCCCCCACCCCCGGCGTTCATTGGTCCGTCCAGCGTTTGGACGAGATAAATTGCAAATTCATTGCAGTATGCCAGACCAGAGATGCAAGCCTACTCAGTTGAGTGGGCGGGGCCTATGGTCTGGAACCAGGCTAATGAAGTCCCAGTAGACCTAAACTATGTTTATGTACTAAATGCAGAAGTTGAGTGTTTGCTCAAATTGAATTGTGAGACTACTTTATTCCTTTGGCTGTCGTGTTTTACAGAGGTCAGAACTAGCTGTTTCTCCAGTTACAGATTTTTTTGATAAAAGTAAATAGCATCATAACAAATATGATGTAATTTATTTTTTAATGCAACGCTTTCAGTAACTTCAGGCAGGGGGTTCAAAATCACCTCTATATATCAGTCGCTACCAAGGCCAAAATTCTTGATGAATTGAAATAAAGGGCAGCTGCATTGAGCAAAACTATACCAAAACATCAGTTTACAAACTCTACTATACTTTTGCAGTATAATCCAAGTCTCATTTATCAAGTCATATGCTCAGTACTTTCCGAACAGACAGATCTTTCTGACGGAAAACTGAACCAAAAGTGAAAGTTATCTATACTCTCTTCAAAGCCAGACTCAATTGTTATTATTACCTTAATTTAAACTTGAGAAAATCATTGAATGATCACAAATAAAAAGATAAAAAACAATCAACAGTTAATAAAACACTAGTCCATACCCATTGAGTGCACAGTTGCCCACGTACAGTTTCACATGGTGTGTGTTTGGGATACAGGTCATAGGAAACTGCAGATTAAATAGTCAACTGAACCCATTAAGAAGAGCAATGTATTCAGACAGAGTTTTTGTGAATTTGATAGTACGATTGCTTTATTGAAAGTACAGTAGTACCATTGCCAATAGTGGGATAGTTAGTGGGCTAAAACTGTACATTAGTAGTTGAGGTAGAAACATTCGTCTTACAGGGGGAGCCACAGCGATCGGTCGCGTTTTAGCCATTTTGAAGCATTTTTCTGTTGTTATAGCGCCACCCAGTTGCCAATTAGAGTTAAATTTCTCCAGTCACCTTGAGGCATCCTGTTCTACATATCCACCAAGTTTAGTAAAAATCCATATGGCGGTTAGGCCTAGATAAGAAATGAGCTCTCTAGCGCCCCCATTTTGTTTGATGGGCTCAATAATGGAGGGGTCCCCTCAGATTATGTGTGGTCATATGCCTACAAAGTTGCGTGGTGATGGGTGAAACCCTTGAGATGTTATACACCTTTATGTGATGAGCCACGCCCTCCGCAATATTCATTGCCTTATAGAAGCTCAGTTTTAGGAAGTTTTCCAACTTTTGCCAAGAGGGAACTTTAGATATTGCTCCCTAGATTATGTTCACCCAGTTTCATGCAGATCGCTCAAACTTCCTAGGAAGAGATCCATTTGAAGTGTTTTTCAAAAAATTCAAAATGGTGGAAAATCTATATAAGCGGAAGTTATGGGTTCTTGAGGCAAATGTGTTCCTCATGAGGAGAGGCATCTCTGTGCAAAGTTTCATGTCTCTACGACATACGGGGCATGAGATATGCCCATTCAAAGTTTGACATTTCAATCGGTTGCTATAGCGCCCCCCTTTGGCTAACTGTTGTAATATTGCTTCATTGGCATCCTCCCATGACCCTCTACCACTGTGCCAAACTTCACATGGATTGACCAAGTCAGTGAGGAGAAAAACGTGGAACACACACACACACACAGAGTTTTCGTCATTATATAGTAAGATACAAGATGCAAGGACCAATCAACCATTAAATATAGTATGAATAGAAATAAGAAAATACAAGATACCAATTAAAAAAGCAAATCAACTATAGCTGGTACAATATGCATGCATCAGTAATAAAATCTGTAAATTAAAACAGGTGACAAAGGGTTACCTAATAATTCATTTTTAAGGCTGTCTGCACAGAGTCTCAGGCTGACGGAGCATGACAACAGAAGGCAGATCTTCCAAGCTTGGTTCAAACTCTAGGGACTTGCAATAAAAGCCAATCATTTGATCTAGTATGATACGGTCCAAGAGACCACTGAAACATAGACAGGACACAAGATGGCTGCTCCCCAATAAGGGCCTTATAGATACATATACTCATCACGTCTGTCAGACAGAGAGGACCACCTGATGTTTTCATACAGGATGCAGTGATAAGTGCTATTGACATGACCAGTAATGAACCTAAGAGCAGAATGATAAACTGCATCCAAGGGCTTATAAGTAGAGGCAGAGACATGTATATAAATGATGTCACCATAATCCATGACAGAGAGAAAAACAGCTTCAACAATCCTTACTGACTGAAAACAGTCTTTTTTTTTAACTGAACACTGAAGCTGCTGGTCTGCCGCTGCGTCGATCAGTTAGTTTGTGTTATTGTGTGACTATAGTGTTTTAAGGGGTTAATTTGGATTCAGCAAAATCACACAGTAAATGAGGAAAAAATTATGTTTTTTGTCAATGGAGTCTGGCTCTGAAAAGAGCACGGTGAAGTTTCACTATTGGTTCAGTTCCCTGTCAGAAAGGGCTGTCGTTTTGGGAAGTACCGAGCATACGACTTGATAAATGAGACTTGGATTACACAAGTTTTTTGCTGTTGTTCTCTTTTACTTCAGTTCACTGAGAATTTTCTCCATTTTTGGATTCTTGCAAGAGGAATCCATGCTCAAAAATAAAAATTTCTTCCCAAAAAGTCAGTGTAACAACGAGTAATTGATATGTAAATGGTGATTTGGGCAGTGAAGTATTCCTTTAAGATCTCACACTTTGTATTCATCCATCAGAAAATTCCAAGCTTGTTGTCAGTGTTATGCCCAGAGGTGAACTCACTGAAGCATGCTGTTTGCCAAGATTATTAATATTTTTATGATGTGTAATGTATCGTTCTCTGTTTTGTTGATTACGTAATTATAATGGATAATTAATGTCATAGAACCATGTGTCGTGGGGAGCACGCCATCCTGACAAGACTTAGTGAAGGTAAGTTGTCTGTCACTTATCTGCTCTCATTTTGACACAAAAACATCCACTTGACGTCACAAAATACCTCCTGTTTCCTCTCTAACATGTTTCTTTCTTTCTCTTCATGTTGCCCTTTAATCTGAAGCGACTGGTACTAGGTATCTGCCCACCAGTCTCCATTTTCATCCTTGACTACTTCTTCTTTTCTTTAATTTTGAAGGTCTATGTGAATTTCCTCTTAAGTCTTTACTGTATTTTTGTATTTACTCTTGTGAATAATGTGATTCTGGTTCTCTCACCCCCCCCAGTTAAGGACCTGTGGACAGAGTACATCACACTCTGCGGCCTGCGAACACATTCCCAGCTCTCCCAGTCGCTTGTCACAGAGCTCATCTATGTTCACAGCAAGACCCTCATTGCTGATGACCGCTGCTATATCATTGGTGAGTCACCACAGCTGATCACAAACTGATCATCATTATGATCTTGAGTCATCATTGAGCTATGGAACTACAGTGTGCTCTAATCAGTGTATTTCAGCTGTAGTTCAATAGCACCTGTCAACGCTGACAAATATAAAAATTAAAAATATGCAAGTGAATAAATATATTGACATTTGTTTATAAAAAGAAATAATAAAGATGATGACATTTATTATTTACAAATCAGAGCTCCTTAAGAAGGGTGTACTAAAACACAGTGATAGCAAGATCAAGTGCACGGTGTCTATGTTATATGCAAATAATGAGGTTCTTGCTTTGAGATCAGGACAGTCATTTAAGTATTCCAGTAGCCTTTAAGTAAAAATCTTAAAGATTTTAATGAATTCAAACTTAATTTTTGATACTAATTATTATTGTCATTACCTTAGAAAGTCATGTAATGTATTTACCTTCTGTAATTACCTCACTATACAGTAGTTTTCATTCTTAGTGGCGGGGTCCGCCACTCCTGTGCTGGGTTCAAATCACCCTCACACACACCAGAGATTCAAAGGAGACGATGCAGCATGTAACCCTGCATTGCTATTTGTAATTTTATCTCAATAATATCCACCTCGCTGTTTACTGCTCGCTCTCCTAATGTTGAATTTGTAGCTGTATTGTTGGTGCTAATGCTAATATAGCGTTTCCTACTCATTCACATTAAAAGCCGCAACACATGGGATGGCCTTTATTGTGAGGCATGAATAGGATATGTATTAGCTATGGCCAGGACTTCAATCTAAGGGATTATATTTTATATGTTATACTAGTTTGAAATGGTTAAACATAAATGAAAATGATTGAATTAGTGTTTTATTTGCTCGATTTTAATTTCTTTTACGGACTATGATTTGTCAGATTTGAGCTTCGCATTCTCAGATTTTACATCATATAGAGAATAAACCTGTAACATTTAAAATCTGAACAATAGATATACAGATTACACTGTACCGAACAGGAGAAACTCAATCTGAAGAAAATTTACGCTGTCAAAGGTTACTTCATTCTGATATAGCTGCTTCATGCGTCCAACACTGGTTTGATGAGTGATGCCTCTGAAAGAAGAGATCGATAATGCTGGTATTTTCCGCTTGTCTTCCAGGATCAGCCAACATCAATGACCGCAGCATGCTGGGCAGTAGAGACAGTGAGATGGCCGTGTTGGTGGAAGATGAAGAGCGGGTCCCATCCATCATGGGAGGGGAGGAGTACCAGGCAGGACCCATCACACTTGCTCTGCGCAAAGAGTGTTTCAGGTCAGAATGAAGTATGAACTCCTGAAATGAGCTTCTTCTATAGAAGTAACACAGTTTTAAAGGGAGTGTATCACCAACCAGTGTGTCTCGGGAACATAAATCAAGACGTGTAAAATGTGTCAAGAAGTGTTGGCCACTGAATGTGAGCTAGCAACAATTGAAAAACCACAGACCACCTGAGATGACAGTTCTTCGCTAGATAAGTAGTAATTCTCCCCATTAAATGCCATTCTAGAGGGATTTAGTGCCATCTAGTGTAAGGATTGCAAATTGCAACCAGCTGAAACTTCTTCCAACCAGAATTCCTTCCTTGTTCTTTAAATTTTCTGCAGGGGTCTCTGTCTCTCCAAAACAAACAGTTCATCAGTGATTAACTTCGGTAAAAAACACTGAATAAAGCAGTTTTACATTAAAAAAAATCAGTGTATTTCCGACACTAGTTGGCAATCACTCTGATAAGTTAAGATCCAGACGTTCAGGAGGTTTTTTACCATAAGCCCCTCCTATCAGGCTCAACTCTCCCGGGTGTATGGAGCCCGGAGGTATGGAAGAAAGCTTCACAGAAGAGGTTCAGGCAAGGCTCACGCTGGTGCACGCTCGGACACGCTCGGGCACGGCACCTGCGCTCTCTCATTGGCTGGGGAAAACTCCGCCCAGAAGCTGTCGGAGCTCACAAAAACATCAAAATACAGTTAAAGTGCAGGAGCTCTGCAAACAGAGTCACCACCACACATGAGTAGAAGCCCATAGGTGATGATTAAGCAGGATTTCATTTGTATATGTCTATATTTTGTTTTGTTTGAAAATCCTCCAGATCCTACCTTTAAAGCGGTAAAAACACTGAATAAAGCAGTTTCACATTACGCTACTCGTTGCAGATGAGCTAATAACTACCGTGGCCAATACAAAGGCACGCATGGCCCTGTCTGGGGCCGGTGTTTGATTTGTCCGTTATGGGCTACTTTGAAACGTGGTGGTGAACATGGCAATCTCAATAAATGAGGGCCTGCTCCCTATGTAGATATAAAAGGCTGATTCTAACATAATGAAACCACGATAATTCTTATTTGTATGTTTATTCTATTGTATTGTATTTCTGCCAGTATATCCCCCTAAATCCTTCACATAGGACCTTTAAGAGCTTTAAAGCATGTTGTACCATTAACAGAACATTTGTGTTGCTTGAATGCTTTGTGCTTGTTGAATGTTTGGCCTTTATTATATATTTCCCTCACCAGTGTTCTTGTTGGAGCTTCTTCAGACCCCAGTATCAATGTTGATGATCCAATCAGTGATGAATTCTTCTTCTTGAGCTGGAATGCAGCTGCTAAACTGAACGCCACCATTTACGACAAGGTATAGATTAAACCAAAGACTGGTTATCATAAATCATGAACTTGTACAGTAGCAATGTGAAGTATCCGTTTTCTCACTTCTACTTTGGTTTCATTGGCTGGTGTGCAACAGGTCTTCAAATGCCTGCCCCATGACAGTGTCCACAACATGCGGGAGCTGAAGGAGTACACCAGCCAGGAGCGCCTCTGCGACACAGACCCTGAGAAGGCCATAGAGGAGCTGAAGGCCGTCCGGGGGCTGCTGGTCTACTTCCCCCTGAAGTTCCTGTGTGAGGAGTACCTGATGCCTTCAATAAGCACTAAAGAAGGCATGGCTCCTATATGGCTGTGGACATAACCGCAGCTCATTGTGGATCAAACCACTACATAACAGCTAAAGGGCTGCCGTAGTTTCTGATGTTCAGCACAGTACACTAAAGTAGTTACAGCACTGGCACAGCAATGGTGAGGAGAATACATCACCCCGGCACAATTTCTTTATGAATCATTGATGTTTTTTGTATTGTCTTTTTGACTGACAAGGAGCTAGTCTGAATATTACCAGTGAAATGCAGATTTTATTATCGATTAACCTTAACTGGCCAGCTGTTCATGATGGCAGTCTCTGAATCTGAAGTGCAGGGCTGGCGGTGGTGTTAAACACACACAAACGGATGTATGAGTCAGGAGAGGATTGCAAGGTTGTATTGGAAATCAAGCATCTCACATGATCTGGGAACATAGTGTACATTTATTGGTGCAAGGTTTTTGGGTGGGTGGGTGGCTCTGTCTCTTTCTCTCTCGCGCGCTCGCTCTCATTCTCTCCCTCTGAGGCTTCACCTCTCACTGCAGTGCCAGCAAATCTGTCAGAACATTTGTGGTTGTTATGGTGACGGATATAAAGAGATGACTGGATTGTAGCTGAAATAAAGACTAGATAGGGCAGGGAAAGGAGAGTACTGATAAGAGGGAGAACTTACTAAATCAGGACAATGTACCGGAAAATACTCTGTAACATGTTGAAAGAGGACTGACAGTTTATGTGGAAGCAAAGTCGTTTTAATATTTTTGGATGAGTGATCAGGTGGGAAAACTGTGAGAGGGAAAGAAAAGGAGGACAAGATAATTAAAGGGTGTTAGGTAGATTTACCACTAATTGTTGCGTTTTTTTAAAGTCACCATGACAACCAAAGTGGATTATTATTTCACCATTTTGTCAGCAGAACAGAACAAAACCTTCCACTATCCACTTCAGCGATTTCCATGGTTTTGTGTCCAGGTGCCATTAAATTCCTCACATATCTAACCTGCATTAATTGACATTCACCAGTCATATATTTAGGCGCATTACTTTTAGCTGTAACACTGTAACCGAGGAGTGACATAATGTGGCATTCATTCACAGTGCAGCTCCTGTGAAGCAACGCCAAGTACTATTTTTAATCTTAAACCACAAAGAGCTTTAGATTTTATTTCATATAAAATCACGTCAGTTATTCTCTGGAAACCAGCTGATTCCCTTTACCGCACCGTGAGAAACTGAGTGACTACTATTGAGCAAGTCTTGCACTGAACAAATATGTAGCATCCCTCTTGAATTATTGCATTGACTGACTTGGAAAAAGCAAGCAGAACATACAGTAGATGGTGCCTTTCTTAAGTAGAAAAACAGGACTTGAGTTTCTTTTATGCAACAAAATGTGATGCATGTTTCCGTAGCTGTAAGACATGTTTGACAGAAAAGGAGTTTGACCAAGGTGAGTGTAAAATAAGGAAGCACTGTAACCTGAGATCGAACACTCGGGGAAAAACAATGTTTACGTGTTGTAAGGTTTCTCACATGACACATGGTCTTGCCAAGTTTTATCAGTGCCTCGACAAAGCACCTGTATCGTGTCCAAGGCTTTTAGAGTTTTTAGAAAAGAGAGGCAGACAATAGGCAGTGGAGACTGAATCATCAGGATGTCGCGCCAGCAACAATCACTTCTGTGTAGACAACTGGCAGTTGATTTTAGCTTTGGATGAAATCTAAAATTGGCAAACTTGTTTATTTCTGATGTGATTTTCAGACATAACTGTAATGCTTAAATATATATAGTTAAACCTATCATTAATTCCCACTGTGCCTATTTTATGTACTGGTTTGCTTTGCTATCATCTTAAGTAAACCAAATCTACTGGCACAAGAGCTAAGCAATGAGCTGATGTGCACAAGGCTGCAGCAAAATGTATTTTAGCCACTTAAAAGGCTGGTTGATCAGCTTAACCTCACATACCAATACCAGCTGATGAAAGCAGCAGTAGCCCAGCAACGCCAGTGTTCTGTGAAGAACAATTACTGTTTTTGTCAGTAGAGTCTGGAGGCTTTGATATAACGACATCAGTTTCCCGTTGGAAAAAGTTCTAAATAATTATTCTAAATAAAATGACACTAAAACTTATACTGATTTTTTTTTTAGGCTGGCCTTTTTTAGGGGGCTGAAAACTAACCGACAAACTGCTCAGCGCCGTTTGATTTTATGTATGTGATGCGGGGCTTTTCTACCTGGAAGTTATTGTTGGCAAACATTGTGATTTGGTCTATATGAAGCTTTTTTAATGGGACTTTATGTTTCATATTTGTTGCCTTTCCATGGTGTTCTCGTTGGACTTTGTGTGAGTAATGGGTTGATGTGCATGATATTACCATAATCCAGTTAATCATCCTGAAAAGTGAAAATATGCTGAATCTATGACTGAGCCAGTGAAACTGTACAGGCTTCTTCATAAGCTTTTCAAGACAAGCCCACAAGTCAACAGCACTACCAAGGTGGTTTCAGTGCAAACGTGTCTGTGAATCTAACAGGTGATAAGTGTCCCACGTGAACGCCACCTTGCCTCTACATGAAGCACCTTTCACAGAGAGGCTAGGAAACCATCTGTGTTTAGACATGGTGCATTGCTGGCTTCAGAACTGTTCACACTTTACTTTGGAAGACATTAAAAAGCCACTATGAGCCCTTGCACACTAGAAGCTGGGTATTTGCTTACCTCTGTTGTACAGCACAAAATGGTTGCCTTGAGGGGTACTCTTCTTTTAAAGATTCAGTAGAAATGTCTGATTTATACTGAGAAGTGACCTTATCCTTTTTCTATCATGAATTTTATTTTTATTGGAATAATAGCCAGCATTAGCAATACATTTTAGAAATATACTACTAATATAAACTTGTCCTTTTAACTCATCCCTATTACCCTTAACAGTCACCATGTGAAAACCTCTGTGGATGCAAATCTGTAGGTCTAGATTATTACCTTAGAGTTGCTGATGTTTAAGTTACTAACACTCAGGGGGAGGGAGAGAAGAAACGATTTAACTCAATCACTCCAGCACAGTTATGAATAACTTTCACCATAAGGTATGTTACTCTTCTTGTTTCCTCAATGAACTTGTTTTTTAATGGAATTTCAAAGTCAGTATCTACTTGTACTGTAAGTTGATTTCAAAAATTGTTTATCAGTCAAAATAATTATACAAATTAAATGGCAGACGTATGTACTGATTTTTTAATGAGTATACAATATACAAGTACTTAAAATAAATCTAGGCAAAAATAAACATTGAAAAATAATTAAATACCTGGGCTAAATATGAAAAAAAAAAAACATTTTTAATGGAATTTCATGCCATGTCATAAAGAATCATAATGTTATTCATTATGTTCCCTAAAATTTAAACAATAGACTACTGTCTAGATGTGGGTATATCAACAATTGCCTTCCACAGCCCGAGTTGCTGATATTATTTATAGGCAGATCGTGATGTTATGCAAGAAAAAAAAATAACTTTAGTGATAATGTACTTAATGGTGAGATTTATATCTTCTGTGACCCACTGCTATTTCTATTCCTGTAAATTTCAATAACATCCTTTGCTATCTGTATATTCTTGGACTAAATAATGTATTTTAATAGATTAATTTGGAGACACTGTAGACATAACATGCTTTTATAGAACATGGGCAGTATTTGACACAGAAATTGAATAAAGTGCATATTCTGTGTAAATGCTGAAACATTCAATAAAGCACCAATTATTGCCATATTGTAGCCTCAGTTTTTTATGACATGACACAGGAAGTGAATCACTCGTTACTGACAAGCATGATGACCTGATGAAGATAAGATAGGCCTGTCTTAATGGAAAAAAATGATTATAGCAGTCATAAAGCTGTTAAGATGGCAGCGTAACAGAGGAAAACACCAGGTGAGATCATATATGATATACTGCAGTGTGTGTTTTAGTTATCCAGGATATTTTTATTCGGGTTTTAACTTATCTATGAGGTTATAAAGCAGGTCAGTGCAGGACAGGTATGTCAGAGGATGACCTCGGCTGTGCTGCTCACAGCAGACAGAGGCAGTTGCGTAGGTTGAGGTCCACTGTAATTTCCTAGGTAATTTGTCCCTGATGGAGCACCGTAGCTATCCAAGAGGAGAAAACACTTGAGGAGTGTTGTGTGCAGCCAATCGTCAGTGCAGCCCCGCAGGACTACAACAAGGCTGGGAGTGGGAGGGAGGACTCGGGAAGCAAAACATGGCGAAATAACAAGTTTGGCTGTTAGCCGCTTTTTGAAACTGCACCGTCTCTGTAGTGTTGGACTACAACTACAAGTTCATAAAATTTGGACTCTGGGGAACGACGGCTACGCTACTTTAAAGAGTCGAGGGCCCCGGTTTACAAGTATTACGGTGGCTGGCGAGAAAATAGTGCCTGTCTGTCTGCCCGGAAGGTTGGCAGTGCTAGGCGCGACTGTCAACACAGAAAATGGATGAAGAAGGAAAGTTTATTCTGGAAAAGACCATTTTAGCCGACTAGCTTAGCAACGTTAGCTAGCCAGTTACCGTTTGATTGATTGCACGCACCTGACTCGGTGTTCGAATGAACGTGCGCTCTGCTCGAGGAAGATTTAAGTCGTGTTAACAAGTTTGACAACTGCAGTCCTGAAGAAGCGTATTTCAAACGAAGCCGTTATTTTTTTGTTTTCCACACCTGTGTTGATATTCTGGGAGGACGTGTATTTCAGGCTAATATTGACAGCCTGACAGTCGGTTCTGGTGCGGTGCGGACGGACCCGGACGCCATCACATCAGACATTGCGTTCTCCTTTTAAAAACAACCACTGCGCTGCTAAGCCGTTAATGTCATTTCCCACTTTAACAGCGTAACAAGGAATGTTTCTGTGGCACAGCGGACATATGTGGTAGTTTTTCTCCGCGACACGCATCATTTTGTTAGCTGAATGTTGCACAGCAGTGAAGACGCGGCGTCTTGTCAAAATGAACGCAGCAAGGTGTTCAACAACAGTGGAGGTGCATCGCATTGAAAACCTGCCAGTTGTTAGATCGGTACCGATGGCCGGCTAACGGTGACGTTAACAGTTTGTTGAGATCTTTTATTTCAAGTTGTGTTCTCACCAGATATTGCAACCGGCATTTCTGTAAAACAACTGCGGATAACATTATAGCTCTCGGCCAGAGTTGACGTGAGCTAGCCAGCTGGGTGCGTCTGTGGCAGCTCTATCTGCGATGTGTTTGCTAATCTAAGTGCTACCGTGTTGTTCCGCAACAGTTTCAGCACCCCGGGCAGCTCGTTTGCTATATTTAATCTACAGATAAGGCCTTTCAATCTCGGCTCAGCAGCCACTTCAAATTTCCCCAAGTACTTCTTGTCAAATAACTGGCTAACTTGGTAGCTAAGGTTCTAAGTTTCGCCAGCTATGTCTGAAAACGCCCCCACACGAAGCCTGGATGACATAGACCTCGCAGCTCTGAGGGTAAGTATTGTTATTGCAAGATCAGTGTGCTGCACTTTATTCATGTGGATTTATGGCAGACGGGCTCATTAGATGTTACGTCATATGAGCTGAAGTGTCAGTTAGCGTCTGACACAAGCACGACCATTCAGCACCCACGCAACAAAGTTAATGTGGAATAAACATCCATTGGCCTTGTATTGCTTTAGGCAACTGTGCTGTTTGAGGAGCACAGATTACCCATCAGAGGTGTTTTCTGATTTCTCCACCCAATGAAGAAGCGGACTTCCAGGCTTTACCACTTTTCGTTATTAGTGTGTTAATTAAATAAACAACAGAGGAATCATGCAGCAGCTGAAACGCTTTACTCTGTAGTTAAGGGCTGGTTTTTCTCTGTACCAATTATAGACGATGCGATGTGCAATGCACAAACACGATCTCCTTTGTTTCAGTTATTGTTGTTTTGGAGGTGTTTTTTTTTCATATGTGGATGATAGTGACCCCAAGTTGAATGGTAAATCCTCTTATCATATCCTTGTCAATTTTGGATCTGGTCTTTGTGGTTTAGTTTTGTCAGGGATGCAACCATAAAGTCCTGGACTTGCTTCCCTTGTATTTTTCAGTGGTCCACCTTGAAGGCCTTAGGCTTAAAAATCTATCTGGCTTGTTTTGACCACCCTCCTCTAACATGACAGACACTTTGAAAGACAAGAAATTAAGTCAAATGGGAAAAAAATAAATCTGATGAATGATCTATTTAACAAGGGGTTGCTGATATCCTCTTTGATGCATCTCTCTATTGAAACAGAAAGTGTTAGAATTGCATAAATGTGTTGCGGCAGTAAATCCCAGTTAGACAGACCATTATTAGCACTACAAATAACTATTTTACACATTCAGTCACTGCTTTTTTTGAAAATACAGATTTCAGCTCCATCCCCCCCACTTACATACACATTTAAAGATAACTTCAGTTTTAACTTTTATAATAGATTGCATTTTTAGTCTCAAAAATGACCAAAGGGTTGCTCACAATGTGCATCTGTGGTCATCAAGACCCTGATGTAACAATTGAGAGTATCAGGTCCTGACACCAGTGAAACTGGTTACTCCATGGGAAAAAGAAATTGCATCACCTTTCAAAACAGAAACTGTTGAGGAATTCACAGACAGACACATACACACAAAAAAATGCTGCTGATTAAAAATTCAAACATATCAGAACATATGAGCTGTTCTAAAAGATTTCTAAGGTAAAAAGTCAATGTAAAGGGTTTCCTTTGCAACTCTGTGGCACTTTGGCGAAGCTTTCACAGGTTTATGGGGCTTAACAGGAGATCAGGGGTAGTTTATCCAAATCCTGGTTTGTTTGGTCCTGTCTTACTGCTTTTTCCAGACTTAAAATGTTTGAATGCTAAATGTTTAAATCTAACTTTTAAAAACCCCTACACATTGGTAGAACGGACCCAACTCTTTATAATAAACCTGTATAAAATGGCAATATGAAAACATTGCCCATATTATCTGAGATTACTACGACATTTCGAATGAACATACAACCACTTGATTGAATTTGGGAATTGTAATATCCGTCTCAATAGAATCTCTAAGTGTTTTGTTGCGTGCATTTTGGCCCAAATTGACTTTGTGAAAAATTGCACTGCAGTTTGTGGCCTGGTATGGTACAGCAAATTGCAGTAATGTGTGAATATTGCGACTGCTTATTGGTAGGGCGCTGGCCACTCAGTAGTTGTTATTGTCGGAAAATGAAGTTACTATTGAGTTTGAACAGTGTAAATGAAATCCATTCACTTCCACTGTATTAGGCAATCTACATGGCCAGCTACCCCCGCAGATAAGTTTTGTGATTTGGGTTAAGTGACCATTTAGAGGTGTCCTGTGGAGTTTACTTGTAAACATACAAAAGTAAGCTTTACATTAAGTATTACTCATCAAAAGGTATTGTGTGTATCCTTGAGCTCCAACAAAATATATAAAAAAACATAGCAGTCGCGCACATGCAAAAACTGTTTAGAGCAGGTGCTGGACAAAAAGAATGGTAGTGAACAACATGAGAAAGTCTGCACATGGTAGCTCGAAATGTCACTTGTGCATGAAGTTCCTTCCACATAAAACATTTGCAAAAGTGATTTTTGGTTGACTAGCTAGCTTCTCTTCTTCCCTGCCTTTGTCGGCGCTTTGCAGCAGATCTTGGGTGTTACTGCCACCTGTTGATTAGCAGATTAGTGTGAAACCATTGGTAGGACTATGTAACACATCACCTTTGTAGATGTGCATGCATTTGCGTCCTTGTGCATGCAGATGAGATAAACAAAACTACGACCCACTCACAAAAAGAGCTCCATAGCGCTACAAGAGGACAAAACTCCACAGGGAACCTTTAAGTGGCTCAATTACAGCATTTGTCTAGAAATTTGCTACAGAGTACAGAAAGACATTACATAACGGTAGTCCACTGAACACAGGCAAAAACAGATCATTTGTGCAGTAACGCTTTGTTCTGATGTCAGTACCACTGGATTAAATCAAACCACCTGCACAGTTGTTTTGATCACAGGTGGGACAATACATTAGACCTTTAGAACTATGAAAATACAAAGTGACAAGGCCATACTCCAAAAGTGTCTGCTGAATTTCACCTGTTAAGTTGTCTTTTTAAACTATTAGAAAATCTGTGCTTATGTTCAGTGTCAAACAGAAACTTTGATCGTGTGATAAGGGTTTCTGGATGCTGATTAACAAGGAATACCAGCCCTCTGGGAATGAAACCCATGAGAAATTTTGTCTTGTGATTTTATTTTATTTTTTTTGGAGTCAAACAGTGCTTGCTATGCTTGGCATAAAAAACCTTACATAAGTGTGAGAAAGAATAATCCTGTAATATGACTATAAAGGATCTGACCAGGATTGGTTTTGCACTTTACAAAGCTTCATTGTAAACCCCAGTTAACATCTAGGATATTAAATAGTTCAGAAATGTCAACTGCCTTTCCTTCCATTTCCATGCCTTCTTTCATATTGTGATTATGAATTCACAATGTCAGGTAAAACAGTTAAAAATAACTGTGAAAATCCTGATGTGTGTGGATATTCTCTAACTGTAGATGGATGTAATGAAGCCCACAAAGGGTTAACTGGCAATGGGCCTATAGTGGTAGCAAAGTGCAACAGTAGCAGTCTTGATGCATTGTTCATCCTTAACTGTGAGGAGGAAATTATGTGAGGTTGCTAAGAAGTTGACAGGCTATTTAATATGTTAAATTTAAGAAAGTAAATTTAAGTATTTAGGAAGCCATTTAAAAACACTTAAAGTTAACTAGAAAATTGTTCATTAATGATATTACTCAGGAAATGCAAATGTTTGAGTTGTGTTTTGTGACTATTGTTGCAGCTGTGTAACCACAGATGAGGCAGGTTTTTTTTTTTTTTTTAATTTTTTTTTTTTTAAAAAAGACTTCCTCTGTCAGCTAAGTTAACGCCACCGCAGGAAATGTGTGGTCAACTTCCTCATGGACCATTACTGGTGTCTTTTAGAGTTTATATCCCATTGAACCGAGGTTGATATTTTGGAAAATTCATTGCATTGTTCCTTGAGGTGTTCCAGTACACTGAGTTTACACATTAATAAGACAGCATGGGATCCAGCTGCCATTTTTATGATTTAAGTAGGTTGACTGCAGATTTCTCCTCCAGTTACCCTGTTGTTTTACTGCTTCCTTGCCTTTTTTTTTTTTTTTTTTTTTTTCCCATTACCACCGACAATTTGACTGTGTGTGCCAGTGGTGCTACTCCTCGAACAAAACTGTACCCTTCCCCGTCTATCACTTCGTTCCTCTCATCCCACTCTCTGCGCTGGACGTAGGTGAAGCTACCGCCTCTGCCTTGCTACCCACTCTATCATTACATTATTCTCTTCCATATACCATCATTCTCTTGCCTCCTACTTGACGTCACAACCCCCCCTTCTTTTGTGTCATAACATGCTTCAAAATATGGCCGGTGTGTTTATGTCAGCTTATGAGCTATGTGCATTAGCATCAAATGTGTGGTCATTTCCCAGTTTTACTGCCAAATCTTTCATAAGTATAGATGCTATTTTTTTCCCATAAATGTTTCTTGTCTCAAAGGAATTCTTTCCCTCCTTGTTGAAGGCAGAAAACCCATCATTGGAAACAGATGAAAGCAGGATAGGTCATGCTGTACATTCTAAACCCAAAGCAGCAGTCTAACCACCCACACATCTTCTTAAAGCCATATTGAAATTGCATGAAAGTGGAACTGCTTGTCATTTCCCTTGTCTCTTGGGGGTTGGGGTTGCATAATTAAGTCAAAGCAACCTACTCATTATTAGTGCCAGTGAAATATGTGTTCAGTGCCTTGAAATTTGAAATGAACAAATCGGGGAAAGGCCAGAAGTCATGTCCCATGTTCAATATATCTTTGTATCTAATCTAGTATCAATATTTAGTGCTCGTCTGTTTCCTCCACGGTAAGTCTTGTGGGTGGGTGGTGAATGTGTGAGTGGGTGGCAAGGAAGATTGAGTTCAGATGATTTGTATGGAAATACGGAATTGTAATATTGGATTTGGTTCACAGTAGAAACCATTGGGGTTGTTTTTATCTATGGTTTCTATTCTACAGAGGCCATTTTGCTTTTGTTTGTGTGTTTATGTGACAGCGTTTTTTGTTGAGTCTATAGATCTGTAGCTGAACTCACTTTAACTGAGGGACACAGCTTCTGTTGCAGCAGAAAATAATGCTAAATGCAACTGTTTGTCATCTTTCCGATATATAAGGATTGTAATTAAAGTTTCTGAGGTCTCTGTTAAGGCGTGAAATTAAAATGACAGAAAATTTGCGTGTAAAATTATGAACACATGGTTTTATTTTTTGTGCTCAACTGTGTTTTGTTTTTAATTCAGCTTTTGTGCCAACATAACTGAAGCCAGATTTCAGCAGTTACTCGAACAGGTGCATTTCAGTAGGATTTTTAGTATTTAAGGGTGACTCTTAACTGAGGAAACATGAGTGTAACAACATGAAATACGACCTCCACATAGGGTCGGCATTGAAGTGCAGATGTGTAGGATTCAAAGAACAAAGCAAGCATCACCCACCTAGAACAAAAATAAATATGGTGTGCTTTGAGTGTGATGCTTTTAATTTTGCTCTCAAATGAGGAGCTTTTTGTATTTGGAAAATGTTAAGCTGATATGGCACCCCAAGGCAGAAAACATGAATGTTCTGGTGTATCTGCTCATGTTGGATGATTTAAGAATCTGCCCGTGTCTCCCACAGGATCCAGCAGGAATCTTTGAGCTGGTTGAGGTAGTCGGCAATGGGACATATGGACAGGTGTACAAGGTGAGACATGATGATTATGATATATCTGAATTATGTAGGACTCTTTTTTGGAGGTTGAAGCATTCAACACAGCAAGTTTTCACTTTGTGTGATGAGTTGCGGGCTGGAGTACAGCTACAAAGACTACTCTAGTGCCGGCTCTTTGTTAAATGTTCTGTGCATTAATTTCTCAGATTACAGCAGATAAAGTTTACTGCTACGTCAGTAAATTTTTAAGCTGTCAGTCTGAAAAGTTTAAAGTGGCTGTGACAGAACGATTAGACTCTGGAGAAGAAAATCTAAAATAAGAACAGCTGAATGTTGTGATGAAGCAATTAGCCACACTTAATGGGCAAAATTCAAAAAGTTTCAGAAACATGGAGTCCCAGGTTCATTTTTAACTGGCCGCTGTTATGATGATCCAACTTGTCAGGGCCGTCACGTGAAGACGGGCCAGCTGGCTGCCATCAAGGTGATGGATGTCACAGAAGAGGAGGAGGAGGAGATCAAAGCAGAAATCAACATGCTGAAAAAATACAGCCACCACCGCAACATAGCCACGTACTACGGTGCCTTCGTCAAGAAGAGTCCACCAGGACATGATGACCAACTTTGGGTCTGCCTACACTTGTACCTGGCCTGATCATTTCATAGCAGTATGCCTCATTAATTGTGCTCACTAAGTATGTGTGTCTGAATGCAGCTGGTGATGGAGTTTTGTGGGGCGGGATCGGTGACCGACCTGGTGAAAAACACAAAGGGCAGCTCTCTAAAGGAGGACTGGATTGCCTACATCTGCAGAGAGATCCTAAGGGTAAGAGATCACCGTCGCACCAGTCAAAACAAGTCTGCAGCAGAGGTCACTCCCCACTGAACAATTTTGACTGCTTTATCTGTGTGCAGGGCCTTTCTCACCTCCACGCCCACAAAGTTATCCACAGAGACATCAAGGGTCAGAACGTGCTGCTAACAGAGAATGCAGAGGTCAAACTTGGTACGCTGAACGCTTAAAAGTTGTGGGCCAAAAGTGCAAAAGCAGGTCTATGCTGTCCTTCGTTGTCTCACACCCTTTCCTCCTCTGATTCCTTTGTCCATATTCAGTTGATTTTGGGGTGAGTGCTCAGTTGGATCGGACTGTTGGGCGTAGGAACACCTTCATAGGCACACCTTATTGGATGGCACCTGAGGTTATTGCCTGTGATGAGAACCCTGACTCCACCTATGACTACAGGGTAAACGCAGCACTGTCTTTGTGTGTGTGAGAGTACTGTACTGTGAGAGCATATGGAAGATAGAGACCAACCTGGTCCCTTGTGTATTTTGCAGAGTGATATCTGGTCCTTGGGGATCACCGCCATTGAGATGGCAGAGGGAGCACCTCGTAAGTGAATCCATTTTTTTTTTTTTTTTTTACATGTTCTTGGTTAAATCATGTCCTCCTATGTCCTCAATAACACATGATATATGTCGTTGTCTCAAAGCCCATTCTGAAAGACCTCATGAATGAGTCTGTCTTGCATATCCGGCCGTGTTGTCTGTGTCTTCAGATGGACAGCTGACTCACTGTAATCAAGGTAGTGTAGTCGTGAGCTGGCAGTTGGCCTGTGGAGGCTGATTGCACAGATCGCTCTGGTCTGCTTTGCGGTGAGATCTGTCTGCCTAGAGAATTGGTGTCAAACCTGACTAAGAAGCAAAGAAAATCTCACTTAAGAGTAGCAGCTAAAATGCTTGTACAATTAATTGCCGTTATGGTAAAGAAATTCCATAATAATCAGCACGAGTAACTAGTATACTGCTACATTTGACCAGGTGGTGGTTGTTATAATGCAACCATTATAACCCTACCTGCAGCAGGAATTAAATCACACTCGTTACTTATTGGTGTACTGATTATTACATTTGGCTGTGAAGT
The DNA here is from genome assembly GCF_011397635.1 of Epinephelus fuscoguttatus. Classification (NCBI taxonomy): domain Eukaryota; kingdom Metazoa; phylum Chordata; class Actinopteri; order Perciformes; family Serranidae; genus Epinephelus; species Epinephelus fuscoguttatus. The sequence continues at coordinate 40,898,371 of NC_064763.1, read as the reverse complement.
AGTAGTAGTAGGAAACACTTGCAATATGAGTCTGCGGTTTTATGAGCTCTGTATTGTTACAAAATGTTTCTTCACTCTGTTGAATAAAATAATATATTAAGTCTCCCCAAGTGGAAACTTGAAGCCTCTCGTGCACATCTCAGGGAAGTAGGACAACAGCAATTAATTTTTTTTTTATGTGGGGGGAAAAAAAAAACTGGATACATTATTATTCCAAGCACAGTATTTATATACATAAACATATCTATCAACACATGTCTGGTGGGGATCTTAAAATATAACATTTTAGTTGAGTCCAGTTTCTTAGTCGAAATAAATTTGTACAACAGATGCTTGATAACTTTTCATGTTCTGAAAGCATTTTTCACACCACTGATGAGGACTGCAGTGCTCCTGCAGACCATGTTGCTGCTACTGGGAATGACATAAGGCTTACAGGCAACAGTCAAGCTGGTGTTGATGTACCATTGTAAATTATACAGTGTGTACTTACTCACCCCATCAGTCTCATAACCAGGGCTGAAAATTAACTTTGTGGCTCACCGACCAAGAGGACTGGTAGATGAAAAAATCCACAGACCAAGCATATTTTTTACCAGCCAAAATAATGAATTGCCTTTTTTCTGTCACATATACATTTGTTTCAGTATTTTTCATTGAGATAATACAGTATTATGTTGAATACAAGCTTAAAGGAGAGGCCTTGAGTGCCGTCACGGCGGGTGTCGAGAGGAGAGGCTCGGACTGAGCGTGGGACACAGTCATGCAGGCTATGTGACACTTGCTGCGTTCATGGTCACGGATGTTCTCCAGCTTCATCGTTTTGTTACCGATGACAAACGAGTTGTTATGTTTTTTTCTTTAGCGTATTGCCAACATACGTCCTCCGAGTAGGCCTACAGGTTCCTTGATGCAGCGGAGAGCAATTTATGTGCGACACACAACAAACAGAGCGCCCGTATAGTTATTATATGTATCATTTATTACATGACTATTTTGGTACAAACATTTACCCGCCAATGTGGTGGATAGCCTTCCAAGATTTGGTCACCAAATGAAAAATCTACCCACATTTGGCTCTTGGCGGGTGTTAATTTTCAGCCCTGCTCATGACTGAAGTATATTTTCCATTATTAATAAAATGATAAATATATCTTGTTTTTAGATTAGCTTTTTTTTAGATGGTACTGCTGAAACCATAATTTAATCAACAGAAATAAATGGAAGACAGTTTATTAGTAAGTTCATTTTTCATTACTTTATGCTTGGTGTACTGTTGCCAAAAAAAATAATCTAATAATAATGATCTTGGATAACTCAAAATGCATATTTGTCATTAAGTGCATTTTTTGATTAGTTGATTAATCAGTGATTAAAGTAATCATTAGTTGCAGCCTTAGTTGTTTCCTCTCTCTTGCTTCTTATATTTTATTGCCATAATGACCGTGTTGATGACCAAATTTCCAAATACATATGTCAGTAGAAAAAAAATATACATATGTAGTTATAAATTATTCACACAACGTCCTACATTTCCTTGAAGTTCCTTTCTGTCTTGCATATGAAATTGAGAAAGGTGTGACAGGTGGACTGTGGCCATCTTATCTACACAATATGTAAGATGGGACAGACAACAGATTTATGTGTTACTGTTTTGTTGAGGTGCATCATTGTGCCAGTTACAGGCACGTATTTATTTGCCTTACAAGCTTATTGTCTTCCTTTTACATTGTTTTTGAACACATGAATTATTAAGCATCTTTTTCACACACTTTTGAGCATTCTGTACACTCGCTGTGTGAGCAGACACCATCCATACCTCTTCTGTCTGTTCACACTTTAAAGAAAACACAGAGCTGTCAGGACAGCAAATAAAAGGGAGTCATTTAAATGCAGAGCTTTAGGACTGTCTGTACAATTGATCAGCTAAAAGCCTAAACAAACAGAACAGCTCACTCCAAGTATTTAATAAAACACTAAATGGCACGGCAGTATTTAACTCGATCATTTCCTCTGACAGGAAGTTGACAAAATTGCCAGCATCCTGTCAGTGGGTGATCCATTCCTTTTTAAAAAATGAAAACAAACAGTGCATGCCCACTGAATAAACACTGATTGTGCTTTAACATTATAACTGTGTATAAGCTTGCATGTTATATGAAGCACACATTATCAGTATACTTGTGATCCTCCTGTTCAAACCCTTAAAGTGCTGAAATCAAAGTTTCTTGTTGCCTTTGGCTGTCTCAGTCACGTTGCATATGTCCAAAAGACAGCCATATAAAAGCCTATTTACTGTGAAACTGTAAAGCTAACCAGTCAGGTTTAGCTACCTACCTACGCTGGGAACACAATGACTCACAGTCCTTGCTCTTACATTCAGTGTAACAATAAGCCTGAGGCACTGGGAAAGATTGGATAACAGCAGCTGTAACCATGTTTGAGGACACAAAGAATATGTGTAATGGTGGCTTGTATTATTTACAAACTACCAGGTGTGGGAGGGTATGATATTCTGTCTAACATTAAATTTATTCTGATGTTCCTTTTTCCTTCGTTTCGCCGTAGCATGGCTAGGAGGATTTAATAACACCTAACTCTCTACATCTTCTTTTATTTTTGTAGCTTTGTGTGACATGCACCCGATGAGAGCCCTCTTCCTGATTCCCAGGAATCCCCCTCCGAAACTTAAATCCAAAAAATGGTGAGTTATTACCTATGCTGCTGTGTTTTACATCAATCAGATTCTGGACACTGAGCAGGCTCCCTTCATATGATGTCAAATGTGCATAGAAGCCTTAAAACTTTGACATCTTCCCAATGCCAAACTGAAAAGTAAAGATGATATGCCAGAGTGGGAAAAATGAGGTCATGCCAGGAAAGCACATTTACATGCACTGCAGTAACGCGGTTGCTCTGTTTACTTGGTGTTTAAGAAAACAGGTTACTGCAGAGCACCAGTAACCAGGTTAAGTGCATATAAACATACTTAACGAGAGCAGCACTGAATGGAAGGAATGTTGCTGCTACAAGAAGTGATGCAAAATTAGAGAAAAATCTGATTTCTCAAAGCAGATGTTATGCTTGAGGTTACTTTGGGTGCATCTGTTCCTTGATCGTTAAAGACTTTTAGGGCAGCAGTTCTTCACTTGGTTTCAAAGTGTGAGAGGTCATTACTTTGTCCCAATATTGAGACAGATATGAGCAAGACAAGAAGCTGAAGTCATTTAAACTAATTTGCCATATTCTCTCTCCTACCCTATTTTTTTGCTCCCATTACTCTTCCTGCTGCTTGTTAATGGACCCACTTAGTAGAGTTTATGGTCCCACTGCATTCAGAATGTTTCTTTCACAATGTTTTAATAACTCCAATCATAAAGTAGATGCCTGTCAGTATTGTGCAACTCAAAATGAACAGTTATGAAGATACAAAAACATACTGTAAATAAGATATGCAAACAGTTGCATGAACTCAGCAGCTGTTGTTTACACTGTTTGTGCTTTATTGACCTCACACAGGTAGTGTTCACTGCATTGTCATTGTAGTGCATTGAATTGTATTTAATGATCATATTATTGTGCTCATATTTCAATTGCAGCTTCAGAGAAATTGTGTTAGAAGAAAGTAACAACTGGTAGTAAAGTAGTTTTACAGAATTGTGTATGTACTGTTACATGGTTCGCTGCAGCTGCCAGCTCCTCTGACAGTCAAATTAGTTTTGTAAAGACATTGCAGAATGAAATGGATCACTGCACAATACAGGTCAGCTGATTATATCGATAGTTTGCAACAGGAACATACATTTGAGTGTTTTGTATATGCTAAAAAAAATTACTTGGAGTGATTTTGTATCTTCAGAACATTCAAAATACTTTGTCTATGATTCATAAAACAAGACTAGCTCAAAACCTGGTTTATGGCTTAACCGTGTATGAAATGCTAGAGGGCTTTTAATTTGAAACAGAAAGTGACAGCATTCACAGTCACAGACTCAGGGACTTTTGTTCTAGTGCCATAGTGCAGGAGCAGCTGTTGCAGTCAAGCCAAAAAAAAAATCATGTAAATACATGTTAAAATGAAAAACAACATTCTTAGACACAGTCACGCAGCATAAGGGACCGGTTTTCTCTGGAGCCATACCCACTGATCATTTAACGCAACCTTCCCTTCGTCAGCTCAGGCCTGTGGTGCACACCCTCATGTGACTGGGGGAGGCGGCCCAGCCATTGGCGGCTATCAGAGCCAAGTACAACCGATAACGTTAATTACCAAAACATGCGATCCACACTGATTAATCGGCCAAACCAATAAATTGGTCGATCTCTAGTGCACAGTGTTGTGATTACAAGAATACATGCTTTAGTTCACACTTGTGTAAGAAACGGAGAGTCCTAAAAATGTCAAACACTCTATTCCACCCCTGAAAATGTTAAGAGGGTCCCGCCTGAATTTCTCTTTAGGGAGATAACAGCCCAGCTGCCAACCGTCCATGTCTCCTCACCCTTCCACTTTCCCTCACTCGTTCATTGTCCTCTAACCTTCCCCTTCCTCCCAGGTCCAAGAAATTCATTGACTTTATAGAGGGCTGTCTTGTGAAGACATATACCAGCCGACCATCCACAGAGCAGCTTCTCAAGCACTCCTTCATCAGGGACCAGCCCACTGAGCGCCAGGTCCGAATTCAGCTCAAAGACCATATTGACCGTACACGCAAGAAAAGGGGAGAGAAGGGTAAGCGCACGAGATACCCAGGGTACATTGTCTCTACATGGTCAGTGATCAACTGAAGTGTACTGTAGGTTACCCCAAGTATTTCACTTCTCTTTATGCTCATTTTTCTTACAGAAGAAACAGAGTATGAGTACAGTGGTAGTGATGAAGAGGATGAAAATCGTGGAGATGACCGAGAGTCAAGGTACCCGCAGTTCATATTCTCTGTGCAAATAGTACCAATCTTTGACTTGTGTTCTCTGTGCGTTCCCCAAAATCCTCTCCCTCATATCTTTAATTTTCATCATCAGTTCAATCCTCAATGTACCCGGTGAGTCTACCCTGAGGCGGGACTTCCAGCGTCTGCAGCAGGAGAACAAAGAGCGCTCGGAGGCTCACAAGAGGCAGCAGGCCCAGCTAGCTGCTCAGCGCAGAGACCCTGAGGAACACAAGAGGCAACTGTTGCATGACCGGCAGAAACGCATTGAAGAGCAGAAGGAACAGCGTCGCCGACTTGAAGAGGTAATGATCAACCAGAGAATTTCTGCTTTGTAAAGGAATAGTTTGACATTATTAGAAATATGCTTATAAGCTTTTTTTTCAAGAGTTTGTTGAGCAAAATGATACGAGTCTCATATTTGCATGCCAAATATTATTCAGGAGACAACTGACCTTCATCAAGGCAGACATTTTAACATGCCACAGTAGGGAAAGCACAGGTCTATTTAAAAACATTAATGATAACTGTATTCCACTTAGGGGAGGCCCCAGTATTGTGCATGCAGGCTTAGTGGAATAGCTTACGTTGCCACCTAATGAAACTGAGCCTTCATTTATGTTACCAGTTTCACCTGTGCTTTTCCTACTATGACAAGTCAAAATGTCTGCCATGAAAATGGTCTATTATCTTAGCTTAGCATAAAGACTGGAAGCAGCGGGAAATGGCGAGCCTCATTCTCCCCAAAGTTAAGAAAAACTTGTGACAGCACCTCTAAAACTCTAACCAATCATTCATTCATTTTTATCTATTTTAGTGTCACAACTTTGGCCCATCACTCATGGGATTATAAGACACCATCTTTTTTAATCATTGCATATACAGATCAAAACATATGGAAAAGTAAAGTTAAGGCACAAACCCCTGTGCCAAGAGAGAAAGGTTACAGCACTCTTCATAACACTTCAACTTGACATTTTTACACTTCTTGTTTGTATGGATTAGTCAAAGGACATACAGTGTGTTAGTTAGTGAGCTTCAGAGATGCTGGTCGGTGTTTATATTTTTGAACTTTGCACCGATGCATCCACCGATATATGCCTTGTTGACTGCCATTAGCCTATCAATAAATATGATGACATTCACAGGGGTTAAAGTTCTGTGGCGTGGCGAAGTTTCTGTCCGGCACGGGCAGAAGTGATCCATTTCAATGATGACATGCTTGCCCAGAGGCGAAATTTCAACGTAACTGCCTGTTTAATTCACATCAAGTGCGAAACAATTTTGCATACAGCCTAAATGATTTAGCTTCTAAAAAATAAATAGCACCAAGGCAAAGAAGAGATGTAGGAGCTATAAGTCAAAAAGTCTGGTAATCACTGAAAGTTTAATCGTTATTTATAAACTCATTATGCTATAGAAGTTTAATCTGAAAAGTAACTACTAAAGCTATAATCTTTTTGTCCGTCTTGATAATAATAAACACGTTCCTTTGCAACACATACTGTACATTCCTATTTCTTCATTTTGTGACCGCAACACCAAGCCCCCCGCTTGGGAAAATATTTCAGATTTCAGGCACACAAATCTTCCGTGCTCCACATTTCAGGTACAAACTTTTTTCTTGCTTTAAACCCTGCATTCACCAATGGCAGTGGCTGATGTTTTCCTTTGTGTCACATCGGTTATGCGCAGGCTAAAAAGCAAGGCTCAAATCTAATGTTGTCCCGTCGTCGAGGACAATAGAAAACGTGTTGAGACAACATAGATCTTCCCCAAGATTATTGCGCAACACTGCACCCAGTGCTGAGATTTGAGGTCTGATACCTGCTAAATAAAATGCTGCATAAACTCAGAGCTGGTGATGAAAAGCAGGAAGGATTAAAAAGTTCTCAAACTGTGAACAGAGCAGTGTTCACACCCAATTTAAAAAAAAGTAGCTATGTTTTAGGGACATGGTTCTAATGTAGGTTGAGTATCAGCAATTTTGCTTTTGAAGTGAAGTACCACCTATGCATAAATCATCTCTCTTCTTCAGAGAATGATGAAATGTCTGTAGTTAAGATGCACCCACATTCATAATGTCAGATACTAACCCCACATTTTCATAACAGACTTCAAGCTGACATCCTCATGGTCCAACTTTTTCTTGTCTGATGTTGGTTTTAATTCATTCTAATGCATTTTAGTACAAACATATCAGATGTTGTTAAGGACAGAAAAATGGTGTCTTTCACGTTATTTCCATCGTTGACCTTGATTTTGTAATTAATTGTAATCCTGCTCGTTTTGCTAGAGGCTCATGATTCTAATACATTATGCAACAGGCAGAACATTGTTAATTCAAAGCAAAACTGTACCAAGCAACGGAAATATCAGGTTCCTTGTCTGTAATGGTTCTGCTATTGTCTTTGTCCTATATCCACCAACGACTTGCCTTTTTATTTGCACTTTATTGTGCATATGGATTACCATTTCTTGCTTTGTTCATGAGTGCACAGCAGTTATGATTTGCCTCCTATTATTGGCCTCCGATTATATGAATTATGAACATAAGTAACAGACTGAAACAACATTTAAGAGTAACAGTGTTTGAATAGCTTAAATTTAATTTGGAAATGAGGCCTTTGCGCAACATGTAAAACACACCAGTACACTTGACCTATCGTTTTTGTCACCAGCTCAAAGCCTCCATGACTACATTATGTGTTGGAAGGACTCGACAAAGGCTCAGGTTATTTTCACAGAACCTTTTCGACATTTTGTTCACAAACATTCATGGTACTATATATCTGTGAACATTGGGGAACAGAGTGAGATCATATAAAGTGAAGAAGAGTCCAGCTCCTTGCAGTGCAAGTATGAATTATTAATTCTGCAAACATTTGCCCCCAGTGAGATGATTTTGTAGCCTAGAGTGAGATGTTGAGTATGAAGTTTGTAAAATGCATGGAAACTGTGAAAATGTAGTTTCACCTTTGTGGAGTATGGAAATTAGTACGTTGCGTAAGTGGCTCAAGAGTCAGACTTTCTCTACACTAAGATCACTAATCTGCCTCTTTAACACATTGCAGCCCTGGAGACTGCATGTGTTAAAGGGATACCTTGCTGATTTTCAACCAGCTTTGTATCACAACAGTGTGGGTAGAATGTGTAAATGAACTGTGGTAAATAGTCCCTCCATTTTACAAGCGCCCAGATCTCCTTGCTCATCTCTCAGCTCAAATCACATCATCTGGTGGATATTTGTTGAATCTAGGCTTGGTGCTCGAACTACAGGTTGTACTTCCTCATTTTCGTTTGCTTGTTATACCACATGCCACAGACACTCTCTGTCTCTCAAACTCAGATCAAACTCCAATCAAACAGTAAAACTAGGCAGAGCTGATTAGATATAAACCAAGAGTCCGTTGCTGTCTTGCCTAATCTTGCCTCTCCCTAAATGTCTTAAGAAACTTATTTTAGTGCACTGTTTAGCTGTAATACAAGAGTTTTATGAAAAGGAAATGGACGCCATACTGTTTCCTGTATTGTGAAAACAGAGACTGAAAAACTGAGATCAAATGGTAAAAGTAAGCAGAAATGAACCTGTCTGTTACTGCGTTGCCTATTTCTCACCTCAAAGGTTTTCAGAAACACATTTTAGTTTACTGTACAACTATAACTGGAGATCGTTACCAGCCAGTCACCATAATGTTCCCTGTGGAAAAACAGAAGAGCTGGACGTTTATTGGTTCAGTGCGGCACAGTGCACTGTGGTAGCTGTAGGTTTTCTACCTCTTGAGCAAAAGCAAATGCCATAGCCCTTTTTCCTGTATTTTCTGGTCATACCGCACTAATGTTAAAAGTATTTGTGTCCTTCTACTGCATAGACAGCCCAGTTTTGTGACTTAAAGCATACAAACAATATGCATGCTATTTTTTTTTTTTTTACAATCTGTGTATATCTTTATGGCTTTAAGGTCAAAAAATATAAACAGGCTAGCTAAGGTAGCTGTATTGAAGCTAAAATAAAACCTAGTGTAATGACAGAAAAGATTTGCACAACATTCACAGTTAAAACGTCCATGCAGAAACACATGATAATTATTCACGTTGGCAATCCCAGATCTAGATCACCAGTGAAGTATAATCAGCCTGTCCTGTATTGTATTAAATTACTATCACCCACAAACTTTCTACTCCAGGCGGGTTTGTAATGCTGTTAACAATGTTTTCAAACCACTGTATGTAAAAATACAAATTCCCACTGACTTTGGTGGTAAATGCTCGCACAGTACAACTACTGGTTTGATACTGTAGGAGTTGGCATAAAGTCTTGATTTACACTTGTAATGTTGCCAATATTTCACATCCAATGGAACGTCCTTTAAAGTTTTATGTGATACAGAGCTGCCAAAGTGTCTGTACTATGCATCTGGAAAGAAGCCTTGAGGAAAGCTCTGCTTTACAGTCTGCAGCCTTTATAAGTAATTTCAAACAAACAGTTTCAAACAAACATAGGAAACTTTGGAGACATGGCACTCTGTGATTTTTGTGTTAGATATGATTTGTTATTGGCTGACATGGGAATTGGAATCAAATTACAGAGTTTGTGTTGATGCTTTGATTTAATTTTTAGGGTCGAGGTAACACTTTAAAGGTCCAGTGTGCAGGATTTAAGGGGATATATTTAAAGAAATGGAACATAATATAATAATGTTTTCTTTTGTGTATAACTATTTGAAAATAAGAAACGTGTTTTCATTACCTTAGAATGAGCCATTTATTTCTACATAGGCAGCAGGTCCTTGTCCACAGCAATCACCATGTTCACTGCGATGTTTCTGCAGCAGCCTAGAACAGATTCTAGATCGGGCCATTCTGTTTTTGCGTTGACCACCGTGGTTACCAGCCCCTCCACGACAAGCAGTGTCGGAAGAACCCTGACATGTGACATGAAACTGCTTTATTCTGGGGTTGTTTTTTTTTTTTTTTCTTGTGTAAATCACTGGGTCTGTTTTTTTTTTTTGTTTTTTGTTTTTTTTTTGAAGAGGATGGGGCTCTGTGGATAATCTAGCTCACTTAAAAAAAAAACTCCTGAATGTCTCAATTTGAAATAAGGTGAGGACACATTAAATTATCAGGGAAATGTAGGCACACGGCATTGAAGAAACAATGATTTGCTACATGAAACTGCTGTATTGTTTTAATCACCTAATCCATTTGTTGTGGAGAAGAAGAGACCTCTGCAGATAATTCGGCACCTGGTTAAAACATTCTGAACAATGAACAGTGAAGGAATCCTAATCGGGAGAAGTTTCAGCTGGTTGAAATCTGCCCTGAGGCCAGTAATTCTCCCTAAATCTTACACACTGCTCCTTTAACACAGACATTACTTAAAGGGAAATTTCGGTTTATTTCAACCTGTCTCCTATCGTCCTAAATTTGTTTCAAGTGACTAGTGACATAAAAATAATAGTTAGCATGTTAGCCGTTAGCCTAGATACAGCCGGGGCGCATAGTAGCGTCAGACCTGTTAAAACGTAAGTGAACAGGCAACCTTCAAGTGCAAAGTTAGTCCACTAAACAAGCTTTTTTTCCACAAAGACCGCCTCATATCGTTAGGATAAATGTCAGAGAACATATAGAAAACCACATGTAAACGTGTTGTCTTACCTTACCGGTGTGCTGCCATGTTTGTTTACCATCTAGCTCTGCTTTCCAAAGCACGGCTGAAATATCGCGAGAACAAGCAGCGATCTCATACCGTGCCTGAAATCTCGCCAGCTCTAGATAAAGCCCAGCTGGATACTACTCCAGGTGGAGGTGTCTCGTCCTCGGTCACATCCAGACCTTGAAAATAAGGCTGCAACCAGTCCCATTCCTTGCAACAGAGGCATTCCTCTTCTGTGGGCACTGGGGCACAGCATTCACAGGTACACCACCAATCTCCAGAGCTATGCAGCCTTGCAGCAGCCATTCCACCTCTCTCGTCCTCTACCCGTTGCGCCTCTCTCTCTCTCTCCTCCGTTCTTCAATTTCACGAAGCTCTTCGCCAGTGTATTCTGGCTCAAATAAATAAGGGCGGCCATCAAACTCTGCAAAATCAAATTCCTCCTCCACAAAGTCGAAGTCTGGCAAAAAGTCAGCCGTTATTCTATAAATCTTTCATAAAATAAATGAATGAACTTTTCAGGCTACTGTCCGGTTCTGCCTTCCAGCTGTTGCTGCTTGTTCTCGCGAGATTTCGGCCGCACTTTGGAAAGCAGAGCTAGATGGTAAACAAACATGGCAGCACACCGGTAAGGTAAGACAATACGTTTACATGTGGTTTTCTATATGTTCTCTGACATTTATCCTAACGATATGAGGCGGTCTTTGTGGAAAAAAAGCTTGTTTAGTGGACTAACTTTGCACTTGAAGGTTGCCCGTTCACTTACGTTTTAACAGGTCTGACGCTACTATGCGCCCCGGCTGTATCTAGGCTAACGGCTAACGGCTAACATGCTAACTATTATTTTTATGTCACTAGTCACTTGAAACAAATTTAGGACGATAGGAGACAGGTTGAAATAAACCGAAATTTCCCTTTAACATTATTTGATTAAAGGTTTTGTATGTTGCTGAGGATTTTGAAAGACATACCTACGTAACTCAGCTCATTGGTGAGTTGACAAAGTGGCAGCAGCTTTGAAATGTTTAATGGGTGATGTGGGATTTGAATGAGGCACACTTTGTCACACTGATATTGCTATTGTTGTCAGAATTATTGTGCAGATTTGCTGAAGTATTTTACTGCAGTGAGATAGAACTCCCCTAATATACCACCACCTCCTCCTCTATCTTTTCTGGCTCCTCTGTTCAACTGTAAAGTGCCAACAGCGATTGAGTGGACAAGATCTTTGTGTGCTTTGTGTCATTTCACCACAAAGAACATACCGTGTTGTTTTAACGTCTCTTTAAAAAGTAGCAGATAAAGACTACTCCCTGCCAAAAGTGAATAACTGTGGTCAGTGTGAGTTTGAATCAAAGCAGCACACTTTGATAATGATTAGGATGCAATAGGTGTGTGTGTATGTGTTTGTGAGAATGACTCACAGCCTCTGTTCTCTGCCCTGCATTCCTACTCCCTTTATTTCCTTTTTCCAGCTCTTTGCACTAAAAACAAGGGAGGGTTTTCTTATAAGCAGGCTCGCCATTATAAATTCCCCTGTGCAAACATAGCCTCTGTGCTCATTCCTCTTTTTCCTGTCACCCTTCTCTCCCAGCAACAGAGGAAAGAGCGAGAGATGGTGAGGCAGCAAGAAAAAGGTCCCCATCGGAGACTCGACGATATGAGACGGGAGGAAGATAGAAGGTTGGCTGAGAGGGAGCAGGTAACCAACCACGGGAGATGTGGGGATGCACTCAGCCAATCAGTGTGAAGTGTGGGCGTGTCCGCCAGCAACACTGTGCAAGTTGCTCTGGTGGTGAAATTCCACGAGTAGGTTGCCATAGCAGCAAGGGTCTAAATTAGTGTATTTATTCAGAGATGAGTTTTCTGTGGGTGAGCTCTCTGCGTCTCTTGTGCTCTGTTTCCAGTCTACCCTCAGTAACACAAGAGTCTGGCATCATAGCATCATCACCTTGTGGTGCCAAATACAGATTTTTATCTTAGTATGGTAGCTTACAACAATCACGATACACTGCTAAGTGTTTTAATAATCCTCAATCTAATGATTTATCACGATCTCTAAGTAGTGCTGAACAGTGGTGTTATGTTTTAATGCTAACTTTTATTTGTCTCTAACAACTTGGTGCATATTTTGCCACTAAAATTCAGTGTTAGAATTGTTGATTTTTATCATTACAACACATGGTGTCTGTTGTTTATTGAGATGACATTACATAACTGTTTTGTGCCTCTATCTTCTACCCCTCCCCCTTTACCTTCATTTCTCTTTTCCCACCCTAATACCTGTCATTTCTGCCCCCTCACCTTCCCTCAGGAGTTTATCAGGCATAAGTTAGAAGAAGAGCAGCGGCAATTAGAAATCCTTCAGCAGCAGTTGCTTCAGGAACAAGCACTGCTTATGGTAACTAGTCCTCAACACTCCTTTTTCATCTCTTGTCCTGACTGTAGAGGTTTCCATGTCCTCTCGATTATAGTACGTCGTCAGTGAAGATTTATTGATCAGTGCTGAAAAATATCGAGTGCAATGTCTGACTTTTGTCAAGTCAGTTTTATTTATATAACCTAATATCACAAATCACAAAATTGCCTCCGGGTTTATAATCTGTGCCGCACACAAAACCTCTCTGTCTTTAGTCCCTCGATTCTGATAAGGAAACACAGTGTTGTAGTGTTTTGTCAAATCAAACACTGCAGTGTCTGCTTGTGTTTGGGATGGATGCTTTTAGGTGAAGGAAAAGGCAGCTGAATACTTCAACGATCAGTTTCCAAAAGCTCTACTTATATTTGTACCGAAATAAACAGTTTCATGTTGTAGACGCAGCACCTTGATGCAAACATGCTTCATGTTGCTGTGTATGGGTGTAGCTTCCACAGTACTGCATGTCTTGAAAAGGCATTCACTGACCTAGATTTGAGGGCAGTTTTGGGCAGATTTCAGTTTATTAGTGTGTGTGTGTGTGTGGATATCTTGCTCACAGTGAATTGTCACACTCCTGACATCTTTGTTTTAGCTAGCTTCTGTGGAGCATAGGAGATGCTGTCATTTGGTTTCAGCTATAGTTTTAGATCTTTGTTCCAGTTTTTTGGAGGGAGAAAGAACCCAGTCCTTACTGCTGTATGCAAGAGGCAGCTGAGATGAGTTTTTCTACGTATTCCTCCAAGGTTACACATAGCCATAATTTCTGTGGGGGAAATCAAGTGTCACTGTGTTTTTGAAGAATTACCTCAATATCAATGTTACGACGATATTTTTAGCTTTGCTTATTGGTGCTTTTAAAACATTTTTAGACAGTGAGGTTTTTGATAAATAATCATCAGTAATGTGGATATAATGACGCACTCCGTCGCCAGCTCATTATGTGCAGCGATAGTTTTGGCGTCTGGTCTATTTTCTCTGCAAGCCACAAGTGAATCTGGCAAGACAACACACTGATTATCTATTATGAACAATATAAGGAATATAAATGATCCAATTCTTATAAGTTATAGCAGTCCATGCTTGCTTGTGTCACATATTTGTCAGTTGTGTCTAAATGCAAACACACACACACATACACAAGCAGGCAAAGAAAAAGCTCTACGTCTGATAAGAACAGAGCAGAGGAGCAGAATGACTTGCTGACCAGTACGGAGAAATGCGCCTCTGGTGTGAACGGCCAGGCAACTGCTAGCATGACAACTGGCGAATCGGGGCACTTACACGTCCAGTATGAATATGGCGTACTCAACACTTAAAATATGATGATTTACAAAATCTAAGACAATATCTAAATACCAGGATATCGATACAACTAAAAAAACATTGCTCAGCTCTTATTCCTGTGTATATGCATATCTTCATCGAGACCAGAGCAAAGGGCCACGGGACAGTGTCCCTGAAGTAGTTTTGAGGGTTCAGTGTCATGCTCAAGGGCAGCACACCTCCAGGAACAGTGTTGGGAGTCGATTTTGGCATAGTGGCCACGGTTGATATTGCAGGATCACGTGATATACAACCCCTCCCATGCAGTCATTACAAAAGTGCCTGTAATTAGTCTGGGGCCGTTTAGTGGCCGTTTTGGTAAGGGACCACAACCAGGGCCAGAGAGACAGGATGTGGAATTCGATGGTGCGCCACAATTTAAAGTTTTACTTTGGTGAATTTAGTGAATTCCGGATCCGCTCTCTAGACCGGAACCAGAATCCAGACAAAATTCAGAGTGAATGGAAACCAGGCTCTTCGCCGTACGTGAAGAGCCTGGTGACGTGAGGCTACCTGTAATTGTGATTTTAATCAACTGTAATAATCCATTATTTTCTTTCCATGCAGCTGGTTCACAGTAATGGCCTTCCCGTAGTGCCTTTCATTTGATGTAATAAGGACAGTAACAAATGTAGCAGAATGTGAATAAAATAAAAGTAAATCAACTCTAAAAAAATCTAATAAAATCAGACAAAAGGCACAAATACAGAGGAACTGCTGGACGGCTTTGATGGGCAGCTGCAGGAAATGTGAAGTCTTGATTAAAAGAAATGACCTTTTCTGGTGCTATTTTACGTTAACCGGCATCACGAGGTTTCATTTTAGTTTCGTTTGTTGTAATTGATATTAAGAAGAGGGTTTTTTTTTTTCCATTCGCCTATATTACCTTTGTTGATTGCTGTGCATAAAAGGACAAGTATTTGTTGATGTTTTTGATTGAAACCCAGATATTGGTGTGATTATTTGCGAGGCTCTAAGGAAAACTGAAAGTGATCCAGCTGATCTGCAACAGTGGTTCCAACAGTAATAATAACAATAAGTTATCTGTTTGCATTTGAAAAATAATAATAATATATCCACGTCACACAGGAGCTACATATCTGTGTCAGGGTGGAAAAAGCAGCCTAGATGTCCTTTTCCACAGCAGCTCAAACAAGGTCCCTCTGAGACATTTACTGTAATCCCTGCATGGCGTCCTCGGTCTAGTCAAAAGTCTCCTCCCACACAGAGAAGCACCTGAGCGAGGCATTCTCTCCAGGTGCCAGACTGGGTTTCACTCTGTGGAGGAACACCACAATCATTTGTCAAAAGGATTTTGGTTTGGCTTTCATTCACTGCCCTGAACATGTGGGCCGTATATGAGCATCATAGGAGGATTGAATTGTAAATCTGCTGCTCTGCTTTGTGGCCCATAGTGATTTGCAGAATAGGAACAAAGGAAAACAAGCATTTAACTTTATTGGAAAGTTAATTTTGGTTCTGTGTACTTAAGATTGTTTCAGGTGTAACTTTGTGTGAGACATTTCCTAATTTGTGACTTTGACGGACTCATGTTTGAAACGCTTTCGTTTTTTTCTTATGAGCATGAAGGCCATCAAAAGGACACAATGAAAAACCAATAAGTCAACTGACTCACTTTTATCACTGTCTGTTTAATATACAGCACAACATGTTTAGCTAAAGACACGATCAATATCCTTCTGACGTGGGTGGGTAATTGACTGCTGTACTAAAAATAGGAGTACACACTTTGAGATGATAAAGTCTGCCCAAAATATTTGTTAACTCAGTAGGTGAAACCAGTGGTGATCAGCTTAATACACAAACCTGTTAACTGATGGTTCGGTCATGACCGGCCTGACCTGTCTCTTGTGTCCATTCTGAGTCCAGCAACGGCTTGACTGCAGTGTGTTTCTTTGCCCAGGAGTATAAGCGCAAGCAGCTGGAGGAACAGCGTCAGTCAGAGCGACTGCAGAGGCAGCTGCAGCAGGAGCATGCCTACCTGGTGTCTCTGCAACAACAGCAGCAAGAAAAGAAGCCCCAGCTCTACCACTACAACAAAAACCTGGAGCCCAACAACAAACCGACTTGGGCCCGTGAGGTAGCAGTGTAACCTACATTTGAAGCAATACACACCACAGTCAAACTACTGTACGCTTCCTGCAAAGTACACCCTTCTTTCTCTGTCATCCCTCATTTCAGGTGGAGGAGCGGAGTAAGCTCAACAGACAGGGCTCACCCAAAATCTGCACCACTGTCTCTGACACTGCCATCCAGTCACGCTCTGACTCAATCAGCCAATCAGGAGTGGTCCAGTCTGCTCAGACCCCACCAATGCAGAGGCCTGTTGAACCCCAAGGGGGGCAAGGAAAGGTGGGTGTTTAAAACTCAGTGGATTAAAACCTCAAAACAACGCAAGATACAACTGCTTTTTCCTTTCTGCCCCTAATTCTTAAGCTGCTTTATCCTTCATTGTCTGTGCTCCTTTATTTACTCCTTTTTTTTCTCCTTTCCCCTCCTTTCCCTCTCCACACATCATCTGGGGTTACTTTGTCCCTACACGTTAAAAAATCTCCAACCTTGCATTCCTCCCCACTTCGGCCTGCTTCTCCGACTGTCCTGTGCACTCTTTCTTCCGCTCGGCTGCTCTTTCCTCCTGGTGTGCTGCTGCTGCTGCTGCTGCTGCTCCTGTCCTCTGCAGTTCCAGATGGCTCACTTGGTTCCACTGAAGCCTTATGCTGCCCCTGTCCCTCGTTCCCAGTCCCTCTGTGACCAGCCCACTAAGACCATGTCCGCATTCCCCACCCAGGATCCCTCCCTTACCCCCACACCCCGTCCCATCCACTCTAGAGAGCTGGTGCGTCAAAACTCAGACCCCACTTCTGAAACCCCGGCACCACAGGTACACCAAATCAGAGATGATCGTGGCCCCTGGATCCGCCTGCCAGATGTGGAACTCCCACCTAAGGTGAGATCTAGTGGCTGGTTTTTGCATGTCATTTTCATAAAGACTCCCATATCTACACACACGTTAGCTGGACTACAGTTAGCAGACTGACATTGAAAGGTCTCGTGCTTACATCTCGGGAAAACTCTTACCCAGTCAAGGATTACGTTTTTGTGAATACCTTTTTAAAGGTTGTAAATTCACTGCATCTTCGGTGCATGGTGGTTCCTGACGATGGTTGGTCTACTTGATGACAGGCCATTCTTTTAGGAAATTACTGCTGTTTATTAACGGTGGTATTAGGGTTTAAAAGAAACTCTTTGGTCATTTTCTGTGCTACTGTTTTTTACAAAAATACTGGTAAATGTAAGACTTTGATGCTGTTCTCAGATTCCCCAGAGGACAGCGTCTATTGCCACAGCTCTCAACACTAACCTGACGTCTGGCATAAGACATCCAGTACGAGCCAGGTACAGAGGACAACCAAATGATTTATCAGATATTTCCTTAAATTAGTGCCTACTAAATGGTGGTAGATGGACTTCAGATAACTGATTTGTATCCTCAATGTATCCCCATGGCAGCAACCCAGATCTGAGCCGCAATGATCGCTGGGAGAGATCGGACAGTATGAGCATCATATCCAATCTGCCCCAGACTGGCTCTCTAGAGAGGCATCGCATCCTCAGTGAGTCCCTGCCTCCCCAGTGCTATTTCTCGGCAGACTGTCTGTGAAGGAAGTCTGATACCAGAATTATAACTCCACACTACGTTGTTATTTGCAGGTTCCTCCAAAATGGATTCACCCATTATCTCCCATGATAGTCGTCATAAGCCAGGGGAGTCTCGCACCTCCTCCCGCCCTGGACGCCCTGCTGTAAGTGGTTCTTTCACACAGACAGTATGTTAGCTGTCTCTCCAGTATCCCCTACTTACAATGCTAGTTGTAACATTACTGTATGGGTGTGCAACACATAGTATTGTACTGTAAAAAAAAAAAAAAAAAAAGCAGCACCAGCTTACTGCACACATGCTCAGTTTAATCTCAAACACACCTGTTCTGTAGAGTGACATATTGTCTCCTAGCTATACTGTAGGTTTCCCCCTCACATTACCTTTCCTTTACTCCGTATGTGCTGCACACTATTGCTGTTTCCCTTCATATTTCTCCTCTTCTCAAATCGCTGTTTGTTGACTCTACCTCAATTGTGCAGAGCTACAAGAGAGCTATAGGGGAGGTTAGTATCACGGTGTCCTTGTGTGTTATGCAATGCTCAGTGTCCATGCATGCATCTGCGCACAGTGGTTGTAGTACATGTTTGTACAAAATGAATTGCATGGATGCTCTACACTGTTTTCATTTATTGGGTAAATTATGTTTTGTCTTTGAATGACATGCAGCTCTTTACGTAAAGGCCTTTTTAATGTGTTTGTGTGTTTTCTGTTATCATGTGGACATCCTGCACTCAACACAGGCCTTGTAACCGTGCCTTAAAATCATCCCAAAATGTCACCAAGTGGCTGAATTCTGAGAGTATTAGGAGTTTTGTGTATGGACTTACATTTGGACTGTTTCTGTGCCCATCCCTCATACGAACCCTCACATTCAGTTGTGTTTGGATTGTATATTATTTGCTACTTTCTCTGATAGCTGAGATTATGTTTAAAACATTTTCAGTGCTTTCTTAAAGTAAATGGTGATGTATGTGTGCAGGATCATGGCCTCTTTGCCAAGGAGCGTGCAGAGGAGCAGCCAAGGCCCCCGGTCAAGGCCAACGATTACTCGTCCTCTTCAGAGAGCAGCGAGAGCAGTGAGGAGAGCGAGAGTGGCGAGGGAGCAGAGGAGGAAGAAAGCCCCACAGATCGGTAACACAAACATCTATGAATCCTGACAATTCAGGAGACACATATTAGTATTTTGCTTCGGGTTTACTTTTAAATAAAGTATTCGGTACTTGCTGTAAAACTGCTGTACTCTCTTTTCACTCTTCATTATCAAGCTCAGGGTCTTAGGTCATCCTTGACTCCTATTCCTCGATTGATTTCAGTCACAGGGACGCAGACACTGATTCAGTCAACACCATGGTGGTTCATGAAGATGAAGGCGAGGGGGGAGAGGGCGAGCAGGCTGGAGGCTATGGGGATCAGACCATGCTGGTGCAGAGGGTGAGTCATCTGCGTATGTAACGATGCTCAAAATGCATTGTGAATTGATGGAAAGTCAGTGCAATACATTAGAGAATATTACAAAGTAGCAGGACCAGGACACTGGGTCTGTTTGGTTGTTTGGTGTTATGTTTTTTTATTTACACACATAATTGACCAAATGAAGAAGATTACGTGGAGCCATTTTCACTGCACTCTTAATGAAGTTTGATAGCAGAAATTAACATGCATAGAACATCAGCGATGACTGTCAAGTTTCACTGAAGAGCACCTTTGTTGATTCAACATTTTGCACCATTGTTCAAAAAGCACTCAGGAATAAATTAGTCAGAGGAGGCAGATATACCGTACAGTACATGTTTGCTATGAATAGGCCATATTATTATGTAGCCACAGCTTCAGTATTCCACATCTGTTGTTGGTAGTTTTCAGAATTTTAAGGCGACATAGTGCCGCTGGGAAGCTCACAGGATCAGCCAAATGTGGACCATGACAACTGTGTGTCATTAATGTTGCAGCTGAATATTGTTTTTTTATTTTGTATATGCCTAAAGCCACCCTGTGTTAAGTTGGCATAAATCTTTGAGCTTTTTGGAGAGACATCAATATGATTCAGTGACAGACAGCATACATCTCACCGGTGGCTGACGATGAGTTGAATGTGGGAAGTGTCAACTTCACTGAAGTGCAATAGTTTTTTGTGTTGATGCATTTGAATAAGCAGCAAGCTTCAAATATTTATGCCAAGCCTCAGTGACAGTACTGAATGCCAGGGTAAGCTATGGAGTTATTAATTTGTCTCGCATTATAAATAAAATGACAAATATACAGTACATATGAAGAGGCATTTCCATTACTTTCACACATACAGTGAATTGGCTGTTTTTAAAGAAAGTTTTCAAAGCAGCTGTGTCACAGTAGAACAGTGGGCAGTCCTGCATGTGTGTCACCCACGTGTGTAGGATTTAGGGAGATATATTGACAGCCATAAGTATATTTTCTTTAGTTTATAATGTCTTGAAAATAAGAATCAACTTGTTTTCGTTACCTGAGAGAGAGCTGTTTATATCTACATAGGGAGCAGGTCCTCATCAACGGAGATCACCATGTTCACCACCATGTTTCTACAGTAGCCCGGAATGGACAAACCAAAAACTGGCTCAAGATAGGGCCATTTGCATTTTGGCATTGCCACCATAGTTAGCAGCCCCTCCACAACGAGAGCTGCTTTATTCAGTGTTTTTACCTGTTTCAGTCACCTGGTCTGTTTGCTCCGGAGACTATGAGACCTCTGCAGATAATTTGGCTCATGGTAAAACACCTCCTTAACATCTGGATCCGAAATAAGGATAGCACGCGTGAAGTTATCAGAGAAAATAGGTGAACACACATTTGCAGGTGCTAGGCAAGTGGGCCGTCTGTGGCATGCCACACAGCGTAGAAGAAACACTGATTTGTGACTTGAAACTGCTTTGTTTAGTGTTTGTACCAGTTTTAACCACCGAGTCCATTTGTTCTGGAGAGGGAGAGACCTCTGTGGATGATTTGGCTCCTGGTAAAAACCTCCTGAACAATGAACACTGAAGGAATTTTAACCAGGAGGAGGTTTAAGGTGGATGAAATCTGCAGTAGCAGTAAACCCCCCTTTATCTTACACACTGGTCTTTTAAGCTGCATCTAAATAACAGTGGCACATCAGTGACTTGTAAGACACAACAACAGGCTGTCTCTCCCTGTGTTAAGAACATGACTTCTTAAAGCATGTTTGGTCACAACTGTCACGTCTTGTGGTTACTGTGATGAGCAAACCATACAGATTGTATCCTGGTAATTGGTGCAGCAGAGTAGCCTAGATCCAGTGCTGTCACTGACGTTATGTAATACATGGAGTTGTGTGGGTGTCTGTTTGTCTCTTACCTGAAAGACCCCAGAGAAGAGGAGCCATAATGGATACACTAACTTGCCAGATGTGGTGCAGCCTTCCCATTCCCCCACTGATTCAGCCACTCACTCCTCCCCTGGGAAGGACTCTGTTTATGATGTAAGTTTTACTGCTGCTAAATATATCAGTCCTAAATTCCTGGTTTATTTTCATGTGTTCCCTATCTGCCTTCATTCTGGCCATGATGTCCACCAAGACATTGAATTTGATCTGTTCAGCTTGTTAGTGGAAAATCATCAAAATTATAGGCTTTGAAAGTGTTGCTTTAATGACACAGAGGCACAGAAAATGTCAGTTTTCCACAGACATGTTTACACTGTTCAACTTATACACACTCTGTACTCCACCAGTATCAGTCCAGAGGTTTGGTTAAAGCATCTGGCAAGTCCTCCTTCACCACCTTTGTGGATCTGGGCATGTACCAGTCACCAGGAGGCACTGGAGATAACATGTCTGTCAGTGGTGAGTCAGAAACTTGTCATGCTTTGCTTGCTTTTTTAAGATAAAGAGAACATTTGTACAATAACAAAATCATCACATTATTCTCTAAAACTGTATCCACTAATTTCCCTCACAGAGAACTTAGGATGAATGGGACATTTGTGTCTAATTCCAAACTTTGTGCCATTTTGCCCTTTTTTGATATCGTCCTTCCTTAATTAAGCCATTTCCATAACGACCTCCCTCTTTAGGCTCCAGGTTTGAGCAGCTGAAGATGGAGGTGAGGAAAGGATCAATGGTGAACGTCAATCCCACCAACACACGCCCCCCCAATGACACACCGGAGATCCGCAAGTACAAGAAGAGGTTCAACTCTGAGATCCTGTGTGCTGCGCTCTGGGGTGAGAACAGTTGCAGTGTAAATGCAGAAAATATTCAGCACCAAGCAACATCAGATCCCTTAAACTAACTAATCACTCAAAATAGGATTATTTTTGGAGTTACCAGGCTCTGGATGGAAACTCAAAACATCAGAGCCAAGTTATTTTAACCCTTCTTATCTCTGGCTCAGTATCTGGGGAAAACGAATATGTCAGCTCCAGCAGGGCTCAGGTTGCAAATATGACAAACTGAAAACATTGTGACATTAATAACTCAACACAAGACAACATGGTGTCTCTGCTTTCACCATCAAAGTCATTTCCATCTCTTCAGCCTCTTCTCACAAGCTGTTTTCCATAAGCATCATACCTTGCCTAGGTGATGACTTGTGGTGTTAAGACATTATCCGAAAGGTGTTTTTTAACGTGCCAAACTGCATGACTCAACTATATCACTTAATTAATTAAAGCTCTTTTTTTGATAGCCAAATACCAAGAGTTACAACACAGGTGTACTGCCAAAATAGCTTGAGCTGCTATAGGAAAGACAATGATTACCGTCATTTTACGCAAAATTAATAAAGCTTTTAATTTGTGCATGTGTGTGTCTCCAGGTGTGAACCTGTTGGTGGGCACAGAGAACGGTTTGAAGCTGCTGGACCGTAGTGGTCAGGGAAAGGTTTACCCTCTCATCAACTCCCGCAGGTTCCAACAGATGGACGTCCTGGAGGGTCTCAACCTGCTCATCACCATATCAGGTCATTACTGCTGCTCAGCTCCAGCCTGCTCTCAATACAGTTGGTTGGCGTCGCATTAAAGATTGTAGTCGCGTGCCAAAAGTACAGACAGCTTCAAACACTAGATGCTTTCAGAGTGATTGTTTTGCTTTGCGTTTTGACTTAAAAGTCACAGGAAGGCTGTTTTTATTTGTGTGCACTGTGTAATGGCTTCCAGGTATTGACAAGAGCTATTGTCACAATGGTTTCGGACAAATACCTTTAAGGAAAAATGAAATAACAATATGTTACAACACACTGTTTTAATAATTTGATGATTATTTACACAGCATCGTTTTGTGAATCAATCTGTAGTAATGTTGATAACAGGTATGAAGATGCAGTCAACATGTTTGAACAGCTAAAACTCAAGCTAAGAAATCTGTGCCAGTAAAAGTAAAGCAGTCTATGAAAGACCATTTAAGTTATGACCCTGACACACCAAGCCTAGAGTCGGCCATCGGTCAATGTCAGACCGTTGGTAAGCGTCTATCGCCCTAGTTTTTGCAGCCTGTCAGCCCTCCAGTTTTCCCTTTTTAATAACGAATACAGACTACCACCACCTGCTTGTGTGAGGAGTTGTTTCATTTCACGCAGGCTCAGAGCATATGCTTTAGTTGGCCGAGGGCTGTAGTCTTTACGGTAGGGGTGTAACGATACATCAATCCACATCGATACATCGATTCATTGATTAACAATCCGATTATATCGATGCAAAATGAAAACATCGATCCATATCGTCATCTTAAAGATACACAGTTATTTTGAAATTCACATAGCACGTCTGTGTCACCATTTCTGGGCAAGCACGCCTCCGCTCAAACAACAAACAGAGCTCAGAAATAAAATGGTCAAATCATATTCTAGTTGTTTTTGTGAGTTGAAAGTAAATGATTGTGTTAGATGGGCATATGATATCGCGTCGTATCGATCGCAGGCTCCTGAATCGAATTGAATCAAAATCGTATCGTGACAAACTTTGTGATATCGACAAACATTGTATCATCATCCAAACAAATCGATATAATATCGTATCGTGATGAAGCTGGTGATTTACACCCCTGCTTTACGGTGTGTTCAGGTGCAACTATCCGGCCAAGACACAGGCGACATGAGGTGATGCAGCATTTGATCTTCATCGCCACTAGTTCTTTGATGTTGGTGTGGTTTGTCTATTACAACACCATGAGAAACAAAATCCCAGACAATATCTATTTTCATATTAAAATAATTATATCTATATTACTCCGAGCTTCTTCCCTCCAAATCTTACGTGCATTTGAATAATTACTGATGTTAATCTCCTTTGTAATTGATTTCAAACTGTGTCTATTAAGGCAAGAAAAACAAGGTGCGTGTCTACTACCTGGCCTGGCTGAGGAACAAGATCCTCCACAATGACCCTGAGGTGGAGAAGAAGCAGGGCTGGACCACTGTGGGAGAGATGGAGGGTTGCGTGCACTACAAAGTGGGTGAGTGACAGACGATGGCTGTTTATCACTACTGTCTATTCCACTCTTGGTAAATTCTCATAGATGCATTTGGCACAGTGAATTATTGATTACAAGTATCTAATGTCAGATGGCCTTGTGGTTGTTCTATCTAGTGAAATATGAGAGGATAAAGTTCCTGGTGATTGCTCTGAAGAACGCGGTGGAAGTGTATGCTTGGGCGCCCAAACCTTATCACAAATTCATGGCCTTCAAGGTAAGTCTCCTCTTTCCTATGAGCTGGATTAGTTATGCGAGATCAGTCAAGCAGAAGTACATTTGAGTTGATTATCTTCTCGCACTCACTTTCTGCTCTCAAACCTGCTCCACTCCTTTTAACCAGTCTTTTGCAGACCTGCCACACAGGCCTGTCCTGGTCGACCTGACAGTGGAGGAGGGTCAGAGGTTGAAGGTCATCTATGGGTCTTGCGCAGGCTTCCACGCAATCGACGTGGACTCCGGAAACAACTATGACATTTATATTCCTGTTCATGTAAGTTGTACAGCTGTCAGGCAGTACTGTGTTCAGAGAAGTGAAATAAGAGTCCTGCATTAGGTTGGGCTAAGTACCTGGCGGGTGAGCCGCAAATAAGGTTAGCTGCAGGTGGAATTTTCCTTAATTTTATTTCCAGGTTTGGTTCTAGGTGAAAAAAGAGCTGGGGGTCAGATCACAGGCGCTGGATGACAAATGTATTGGAATAAAATGAGAATAATAATTTACTCTCTGATGTGAAACCTACAGGAGCTCATCTTTTCTGTTTTCATCTCAAACAGATCCAGAGCCATGTGACACCGCACGCAATTGTGTTCCTGCCCAGCTCAGACGGCATGGAGATGCTGCTGTGCTACGAAGACGAGGGCGTCTACGTCAACACCTATGGACGCATCATCAAGGACGTGGTTCTACAGTGGGGCGAGATGCCCACATCTGTTGGTGCGGGTCAAATCCAGTCAACAGACAAAAGTGGCGTTATCCTCTGTACAGACTGCTTGCTTAGTACTAATGTTACATTTTGCCTTGCAGCTCATATCTGCTCAAATCAGATCATGGGATGGGGAGAAAAGGCCATTGAGATCCGTTCTGTGGAGACCGGCCACCTGGACGGTGTCTTCATGCACAAAAGAGCTCAGAGGCTGAAGTTCCTTTGTGAGAGAAATGACAAGGTAAGACATACAGACACACAAGTGTAGGCCCTGTTCAGACTGTCAGGACAAATCAGTTTTTTGGCATTTCCAGATCGAATTATGAAGTCTGGCAGCAATGAAACAAATAAAATGCGATTTTTGCAAATCTGGTCTTGGAGGTGGTTTGACATGCGATTCCAGTCAAATTTCCGCAGATGCGTCTCAGTCCAGGCACTCTGGCTGCTCAAATCGGATTTTAAAGTGTCTTTGAACACACCAACCAATGACTATGTCAAATCCAGAGTGCTGAGCAGATCCATGCTGCTACCAGCAGAATGCTAAAGAGCACAACATGAAGAACAAAAGTCTGTGGGCAGACACCAAAATAAATTGGAGGACAAAATGATGCATTTGTCATGATTCTGCGTTGGAAAGACTCGTCACAGGCATTGCTATGTAGTTACTGATGACTAAGTTGTTACCACAGCAGCCCATGCAGATAGGTTGATGATGTCAGGACACAAATCCAGTCTGATTACTTGCAAACAACAGTGCAGACAGTCTGTCTTTGAGATCTAATTTGAGAAACAAGTGTGATTTGCCTGCAGTCTGAACGTAGCCAAAGGTCACTAATAGCAACTGAATTCAAAGACATATACATGTCCTCTGTTTCCATTGTGTTCCTCAGGTGTTCTTTGCCTCTGTGCGGTCTGGAGGCAGCAGTCAGGTGTACTTCATGACGTTGAACAGAAACTGCATCATGAACTGGTGAAGGAACAGCTGCTCTGGTCAGTGTGAGGAACCCAGCAGGGTTCAGAGAAGGAAGTGCATCTGAAATTCTCGCAAACGCATGCACACAAATGTGAACACCTCTCTCCCTTTCTCTCCAACGTGCTCTCACTCACACACTCATGCTCCAGAGACACACACACGCACACACTCTCATATAAAAAGAACACACACACACACATACACAAACAATCTTTCAATCCATTCCAGCCTACATGTACACTCCTTAAGATACAGTTTCTACAGAGGCCCCTGATAACATTCTCCCTGGAACCATCATGAAAAATCACTGATGAGCTTCAAATGTTTATACCATCTATTAATTTGTACTGTAAATATTCTTGTCTTGATTTACTTTACTTGGTGGACCCGTGTTCAGTCGTAACTATTTAGTTCCTAATTGTGAAGTATGTTGAAAACATTCCTCGATGGTTCTACAGTACGTTCTGAAGAAGGCATTATTTACCAATACTGTATGTTGAAATGAAGCTGTAAATAGGTAGCACCTTACACTTAGATCTGAATCATTTGCAGGGCTCTTATATAGCCTCCATTCAGTGTGTTGCCACCAGACACATGGACGTCAAATAATAAAATGCTGGAGCGCCCATCTGCAGTGGCTTGTGGACCCCCGATGCTTTGGGGTTCCCACAATTTCAGGGAGGCTTAAAGGAAGGATTTAGTTCAAAAATATTACAAAGGGATGTCAAAGTCAGGATAAAGTAGCTTGTTGAAGTATTTTTAGTTCTCTATAGTAGACAGTAACCTGAAGTCCGGCTTCCACTAACTTTGTCTGGCCTGAATGGCAAATGATGTTGCAACTTGTAATCACAGCAAGTAAGCCTTGAATGCTTCAAAAGCAAAACCGATTTTAGTTTGAAAACGGAAATGATAAAACCAATCAGAAGTCTCATAAATGTGCAGTACTCCGAATCATTAATGTGAAATCTCCTGCTTTGCCTTTTTTCTATGGTTTGGGTGAAGCCATTCATTATTTGACTCATCAGGCTTGTATCTAAACTTTTTGTTTTCCTAGATTTACAAAATACAAAAATTTGTTATTTATATGTAGTGATTCTGTATTGGTATTAGCCTACTGGTATTCTTAATTTTACTGTAATTATATTGCCATTATATTGCAATATATGCTATTTTGTGGAGTCTTTGTTTGAAGAGGGGAGTTTGTGTATTCGGCTGGTAGTGTTTGAGAGTATGGTGAGACCTTTGGAGGAGAGAGGGGACGGGATATTTGTCAGGAAAGGAGGACTTTGGAGAAAGAGGGTGTCACCGAGATTATAGTGATTAAGGGAGATCATTTTCGTGGTCCTTTCACCCTCCTACCACAGTGATCTACTCTACTGTATTATATTTCAGTTCTTAGACTATTTCGTTAGTGTGGATCTTTTTGTGAGAAGTGTTTGTTCAGGGGATTGCAGTAGAACAGCTCTCAGTGTGGGTACAGTTCATTATTTGTCTTAGGTCAGTGGAAAGATTTAATGTAGGGTGACTGCAATACCACAGAGGACTCCATCTCATCAGGCACTTTGGAGAAGACGGCTGGAACACATGAGACTTAATATATTTTATATCTATACATTCTGCCAAAGTTCACAGCATATTCTGCAACGGGGGTATGAATCAAGGCCAAAGGCAAAAGAGCTTAAAGGCGACTACGGGAGTTTGAGAGGAAACTCTGTCTGCAGATCACTAACCAATGTTCCTTTCTATTTGTATTTCTAAAACGTCAGCTGATTTTTCACACAATATTAAGGTCTTTATTAGCTGCTTGAGATTTCCTGTAGATTTTGATAGTTTCTCTCCTCTCCTTTTTTATTAGATTTGCTTTTGTTAGGCAGCTGCATAAGGGAGATAACCGTGTGCTCTCATACACCAGGCAGTACGGTAGTGTGAGGCTGCATTATCAGGAAGTAGCTTAGTGATTTTCTGTCAGCACTGGGTAGGTCGACATGTGAATCAGCCTTTTTGTTCAGTGATTCACACAGTGTTGCAACACCGCTGTGTTTCCACAGCGCTTTGATATCAACAGGTGGACATTTTAAAGTCAAGATGTTTTTTTTTTTCACTCCTCTCTTGAGTCTTATCAGCATGGAGTTTGGAAAATATCTACATTTTTTGTGAAGTTAGTTCATGTGCTTATAAATAGAAGCTGACATGTTAACTGTATTTTTTTTTGTTGTTGTTGTGAAGCTGCAAGTTCAAAAAGCTTTTGATTTCATGACAGGAATCTCGGCTAGTGATCAATGGGATAGTCTGCGGAACGGAAGTCGCTAAGAAGATATATGTCATGCAGGCAAAAAGAAAGCTGTACGAATGCATACAGTATATAGTCAGGGCAGAGTGTTTAATCAAAGATTATATAAATAGATGGTTAATTTTATGGTGAGATTATAAAACAAACTGTAAATGGGCATGGAAAGCACTTTCACTTCAGTAAGCATACATTTACAAATACTGTATATCTCGAGCAGATACTTGGTGTGCATGTAAGCCATTGAAATAGAGTATATAGTACTGTATCAAAGTTGTTTTCCCCTTTTAGCGAATGTGTTTTTATTCTTGATATCTGTTATGTGCCATGACAAACATTTCAAATGTCACAATTACAATCCACCAGGAGCTCTGGCACTCATGCTTTTTATGGTCAAATCATCATTTTTTATCAATCTGCCATGTTTACAGTTAAAGCAGTGCCTTGGAGTTGGGAAGGTGAGAGGTTTAAGGATGGGTTATGAGCGCGCCCCCCTCCACACACACACACACACACACACACACACACACCCACCCCTCTTGTCTCTTACTTGAAATCACATGAAGAAGAGGCACAGCTATATTTGCTCCCTCAATATGATTTTATATCCTGTGCCACTTAAGTGCACTTAAGTCAAATCCTAAATATCCCGCAGAAAGATTTAAAATGCTTCTTTTGGCACTACGTAAATTACCTAAGATGATTAACAGACGATAATCCATTCAGAAAGTTGCAATAACAAACAAGATAACACATGTCCAGTTAATAGAGTGTAAGGGATCTACTCACAGTGGGAGCCAGCATAGTGAAAAGCCATACGTATGAAACGTGTTTGTAGACAAAACTTAGTACTTGTGCACAGGTCAAACTCAACTCTGTGTGATGTCCGCTCAGAAAAATGTAGGTTCTTGCAGCAAAGATGAGATAAGCGCTTATTCTTCAATGATGTTGACTGTGTAATCTTGTAGTGGGGAAAGTAGCTCGATATATTCTGAGAAGCCTATTTTATAAAATATGTAAATTAGTCTATATTAAGAAATCAAAGTGAATGTACATCTATAAGACAGATTTGTATTTATATGAAAATGTGTACTGCTCTATTAATCAAAGCACAATGTATTTTAAGGCAGAGAGATCAACACTATAATGGAGTGTGATAGAGAGATGGAGTTTGTTTTGTTTTTCCTTATTCACTCAGCAGTCGTCAAACTCGTCAGTATGTCATCAGTCTGAGTGGTTGGTTATAGTAAAGCGAATAATCCGCAGACAGACTGTCGATTCCTGCAGCATTTCTGTTGAGCAGTCGAGACATAAAACTACTGTCTGTCTTCTTGTTCTCAGAGGAGTCAACTGTGGCTGTGATTCAGACACTTGTGGTGACTCACAGATAGGTGTTGGATCTGGCCTCTGGTGTAAATTGTCTCTGTGAGGTTGACAGGCTGTTAATATGCTCAGGTGATGACAAGGAACATCACACAGGTGGTGCAGGGGCGTGATGGCCCTTGTCGTGGCTCTTGGCTTTGGTATTGTCACGAAAAAGGCAACATTCAGCAACTGAATAGTGCATCGACCAATCAGTGACCAGTACACAGCACAGACAAAGACGATTAGTCAATTATCATTTCTTGACAACTTACGTTTGATGCATGTCTGTCACCAGGTGTGAACATCCTGAAAGGGAACTCTGATTTTACACATCAAAGTCTGTTTACAGGCGTTGGGGAGAACTGCTGCATATGTAAAAAGAAAGTGTATAAATCTTTTTGGGGCTAATAAATGACCTCAAGTGATGTCACGTGAGGCAGCGTCAGTACGGGCTGAAGACTACAAGTGAAAATGAAAAAAATAGGAGGTTAGAAAGAGATCAGTTTATCAGACCTCCTGAAACCATATCTGAAAATGCGGCCAAACTGTGAGCAGCTGTGTTGCATTGTGGATAATGTAGGCATCAGATTCTCACAGGGAGTAAGGCTGAGTTTCACATGGAATCAGACCGGCGTGAGACTGGAAACCAGATGTCTTTGTAGTGGCCGGGTACTGGACAAGTACTGGACATAACTAGAAAAATTGCAACAAAATCATTTTATATATTTTATTCCACTCTTTATCAACAATACAGCATCACCATGGCAACATATCATCACGCATGTTTTTTGCATGCCCTCCGGACGGTGTTGTCCGTCTGCCTGATTCCATGTTCACGAAGCATCAGAATGCAGGAGTAGGAAAGACATGCATCAATTTTGACACCTCTTTCTTTTTTTTAAATTTAATTATAGCGTTACAGAAGTTCATTGCTAAATTGGTAGACAGTATGTTTCTATTTCTTTCCTCTTTAAAGATATTTTTTCTTTTTAGATATATCTGCTTTATTGATAGTGATAGCAAGAGACAGCATAGGAACAGGCCACTGGGGAGAGGACTCAATAGCACATGCTCTGCCCAGTAAGCTACAGGGGTGTCCGGTACTCTGTGTTTCTAATGCTAAAGTGGAGCCCCAAACGCTAAATATAGAGTGACGGTCAGACATTTCCTCTACCATTTCATCTGCAACATCTCAGGTGTTGCCTGGTAACATCAGTCGGTGCGCTCACTACCAGTGAAATTGAAACAGACTGTGATGTGTAAAATGGGAGTTCTCCTTTAACAAACACACTTATGTTGCATTATGTAAAATTTGAAATACTTCACTGTGTTTGTACCTCGGCTGCAGTGCACAGGCTTCACGAGGCGCATCAAACTACTTTGGTTTCATTTAAATAAAATAACATGTCAAACTAAAAATGAGGCAAAATGCCATAGCGTCATATTTAATCATCTTTATTGTCTGGTGTGTGTTGACAGTTGTTTTGTCTGGATAGCACTGCAAGTAAATCATTTGACTTGATCCAAACAGACACGTTTATTTTAAGAAGACCCAATAAAGAAACGATCTGAACTCTTGTATCTCAACATGCTGTAAAATTATGATGAATATCTTTGAAGTTTTTGGGTGAGGTAACACAGTCTGTTATCACTTTGATTGAGGCAGTCATGTTCAAATATTAATCTTGTTGTCTTATTTTATGCAGCAGAAATTCTTACAATGGGTTGTGGTTTGTAACAAAGACGACGAGTTCTGATTGCTGATTTCCCTGAACGCACCTCACGGTGTATAAGTGCTATTTCATTTTGTGCCAAGAGCCATTAAAAGAACATCACAAGTCATTAGTTTGAGTGTCAGTTTGACCATAAGCATAAACAGATGTGATTGCTGAATTCATGTAACGCGGCTCTGAACAGCCAAAATGCACAAAGTTTGTGATCAGACAGAAAGAGGCGCCACTGAGGTGTAGGCGGCCTCTGAGAGTGTAGAACATCGTCTTGAGAGACAGTTGTTCTCTCAGACGGTGACATTTCTTTTTTATTAAGCAATACAAGCATTTGAACAAATCCAAACCATGGCTGTCCATCTCAGCGTGACCTACAGGAAGTGGTTTTTCAGTGGCCTTTGGCAGACTGAATGTTAGCTGGTTTGTGTGTTGCTTGTTACAGAAGTCGTTCTGTACTTTACTTTTGTTTGTAATTACAAGAAATAACTGCTTCTCTCTGTCAGTTTAACACAATCACCTGTTGGGATGCTTGTTCTTGTTTTGCTTTAATGAAATCCCAGAATCTGCCTTTATGAACTCTTAAGTATGGATAATCTTCTGACGAGGCACTCCTCTCTCATAGCTTTTATTTCTAATCAATAACGTATGAATGGATTAGCAGCTGTAGCTGGGAGCGCGGCAGATCAAACTTGGGGAGCTCTAAAACGACGTGGATCTTTGGACAGAACTACAATATCCTCTATTCTTTTTCAATAACTTTTATTTTTAAGGACGGTAAACATCTTTGCAATGTTTTAGTGTGTGTGCGCGCGTCTGTGTTACTTGTGAGAGGTTAACTCCAGATTGTATTTCATAGACTGATAAACTTTAAACTTTCAAAAAGATTGTGTTGAATGAATTCATGTCTTAATACAGAATTGTTTGAAAAATAAAATACCTTAATCTCATCAGTGTTTCATTTCTTTGCATTTTGAAAAATGTCCATTAAACAATACATCTTAGTTTCTATGAAGCACATTTCTTTGAATAAGGCCCTGCACACCTCCATGAGATCTTCACTCAGGCTGAAGGTGGGCAGAGCTGCATTTTGATTGCATGATGTCACCAGACTTCCGTGTGGTAATAAAAACGATGCTGTCATTTCCCCGGCCCGAACAGCAAAGCCAAAGATAAGAGGAGTGAGAAAGAGATGCCAATCATGCAGCTTGTACACAGAGGCCTTTCCAGGCAGAATAATTCACTTGTGTGGGTTTACTGTGGGTGTGACAGGCTTTTTACAATGTAGTAGTAAACATATAAATCTAATCCTGCTTGACCACATGATGGTGCTAAAATCTGCTTGGACCTGATGTCCCTATCACTGGATTTGTGACATACATACATATATATATGTATATATATCTCACCATTTTACCTTCTTTTAGAGAGGCATATTTTCCACTTTACAAGACATCCAGTTCAATATTCACAGGCATGCCATTCACTAAATTAAATAATCTGCCTATAAGATTATTTTTTTCAGCCTTGTTTTGTGAACCTGAGTTGCAGAGTGAGCTGCTGCAGCACCCCCTGGTGGCTGAAGGTAAAAACACTTCCATACTGCAAAAGTATCCTACTGAATGAAATATTTCAGTTTAACTTTAATCAGCAGATAAGGAGAGCACTAAGTGCACTACCATACCTGACCTATTAGTCTGTTAAACAATGAGTAACAACTGGAAATGATATCATATAACACCGCTTTTTCTACTTGTAGAAACACAAAGCACCACTGATTCATAACATCCGTGATGGTGTTTTATTGATTTATGAAGGTTTCTGATCAACTAAACTTTAAAGATATGTTTTAAAATGTTGTTTCTGTTATACTTTTCTTATTATACTGGGTTGAAATTGGTTTTAGATCCCTGGAGGATAAATTTGTTCCATCTCCACACCAAACTTTTGCTTTTTTGTTTGTTACGTGGGGTCGTTATGTGGCACTGTTTGCCAGGACATAGTTATTATTAACAGTAGTAAAACGATTAAGCCTGTAGCTTTTTTTAAAAAATAAAATAAAATCTATCACTGAGCAAAATTTAACTTGAGGTTTTCAAAGGGATTCTAAGAGCAGCCATCCTTGCAATTCATTCTTAATTCCCTCATCTCATGCCAGTGAGATTAACAACTCGTTAGCATGAGAAAACAAAAGGTTTTACTTCGTTACCTGTAGAAAACAAGCTTTGCTTTCTCAATCACAAGATAATTATTTTGTTAGTTTGAGAAAACGAGTCTTGTTATCTCATAATATCGAGATAATCAAGCCGTTGTCGTGAGAAAACAAGCTTTGTTCTCTTGATAATGAGATCATTACAAAAAGGTTTCTTCCTCTCATTAGGCTACAAAATAATTCAATAATTATACATTAAATAAATAATTTTAACAACATGAAAATAATAATTGTGTAATAATAAACTAGAATTTGTGCTGAAATGTATTTAGGCTATTTAGAAACAGCATATGTCAATGTATGTGTTGCCAGAACAAACATTTTTATGTCATGCACCGGGGTCACTGTCCAAGTGTATACATTAGAAACACTGCTTTACAAAAGAAACCACAAAACCTGGCAGGAGAGGCTATTATTTATTAATATTATGTACAATTATACCATCATAATATCCAGATAATACATTGACAAAGTCAAAGTATGAATACTGGCTCCTGCTTTATTAAGATGTGTCTTATAATGCTTTTATTTTTCCACCCACCTCCTGAATCTCTCTCTTTTTTTTTTGTAACTTTGTCAATATTCTCTATTAATAATCCTTAAAGTGTATCTGAGGCACACAGGGAGAACATGAATAAAATAAGTGTAAAAAAAAAAAAAAAAAGAATAAAACAAAAGCTTAAGAGCAGATGGGATGTATGTGGGGGAGGGGGGGGGTATATCTATAAAAACAGTGATTACATGATGTTTGGAGCCGGATGAAAATAAGAGCTGATATTTTCCTTGGACTCTGTCAATCATCGGCCCATCCTGTCTGTCAGTGTTTTTTTTATTTTTCTCAGTGTTAATGGACTCACATGATTCTCCTTCATGACCGTTCTTCCTTCACATTAGCATCGCTTGAGATACATGTGGTACGGAGACAAAAATAGTACAGAAAAAATTTGTCTGAAGTGCATTTTGGACTTCATTGTAAACAAAGACAGAATTGTCCAATAACATCTTCTCCTCTGTTTAACTGGAGGAGCAGTGTCTCTCAGGAAAAAGAGTGTGTGTGTGTGTGTGTGTGTGTGTGTGTGTGTGTGTGTGTGTGTGTGTGTGTGTGTGTGTTGTGTGACTGAGCGTGTTGGACGTGTTAAAAGGCTTCAGGTAATAGTGGTGTTTGCGTGTTTCATTTGAGCAGCTGAGGACTCAACTGTGTTTTGTCACATTTTAACATTTTACAGATTGTGTGTGTGTGTGTGTGTGTGTGTGTGTGTTGTACTGTTACCTTGCTGCCGTGCACTTAAATTAGCTGTAGGTAGTGTGTGTGTGTGTGTGTTCAGGTCTTGTGATGTCTGCGTACAGTGTGTGTGTGTGTGTGTGTGTAAACTCATACCTAAGTCATATATATTATATACAGTACAATGTTGCAGTTTGTCTGTTGAATCTTACATACAGTGAATACAGGGTGCAAACTGTGTCCCGAGATGGGAGCGGTGTCTGTGTGTTGGACGTGTGCGTGCGTGTGTGTGTGTGTGTGTGTGTGTGTGTGTGTGTGTGTTTGCTGTTTATGTGCATGGCTCAGTTCCAGATCTTAAGGAAGCTGTCCCAGGACCCGGTGCACACCGCCATGCCGTCATCGTTCACACCCAGACAGCTCACACGATTGTCATGGCCGGCCAGGACCCCTGCAGGGGGGACGAGGACAAACAAAGGAAGACTTGTTAGTGTGAAATGTTTTGCTCTCCAGACTGCGCCGAAACTTAAAAAATAAATAAATAAATAAAACACACAGAACACAGCGACCTTGTGTTTATAACTGCTTTAACTTGCAACACAGGGTGGGTCGCTTGACCAAACTTTTTATTTTTATGTTTTTTTACAAAGTAAGACTTGTGACATGTGAACTCACTGGTGAGTCTGGCACATTCTGAAACTAAGAGATGTGCAAAGTATAACTGCTCTTTATCTATACAGAAATCTGAACAGTTCAACTCTTAACAAAGAGGTGAACTAGCCTCTGAACTGCATATTGAAAGTGAGCATCATGGTTTTAGTTTTTCAGTCACTCCTTTTTGCACCCAACACTTTCACTTAGTTTTTCAGTGAAATATTGCAGATGGAGGTCAGATAGAGTCAATTTGACTTTGCAGTGATACAAAATGGTGCCTTTCCTTGTTGAAGGGGGCTGTTGTTGACATTTTTTACATTAAAATGCAAAAAAACCCATCCTGAAGTAGTTTTAGTTGAAGGTCAAATGTATAAACACACCTACAATCGTCCCTCTGTGGCAGAAGGAATAGTAAAAGAAGTTTTTGTGTTGGAGGCGACGACAGCTACAAAAGATGACAACTGAACTGAATATATTCCTCACTTCAGCTTCAGATTGAATCTTTTCTCTCGCCTCTTCCACCCACCTGCTCTGTCTCCCTTCATGGCGTCCCAGATGTTGCAGTTAAAGTCGTCGTAGCCAGCCAGCAGCAAACGGCCAGAGCGTGAGAAAGCCACGGAGGTGATGCCACAGATAATGTTGTCATGGCAGTAGAGGCTGAGCTCCTGGTCTGCACGCAGGTCAAACAGCCTGCAGGTGGCGTCGTCAGAGCCTGTGGCGAAGGCGCTGCCGTTGGGAAAGAACTGAGGAGGAGCACGGGAAGATGGATGAGAAGCAGGAAGTGCGGATACAGCTCTATCAAGACACTCTTAACAAGAGACGACAGGTTTGTGACTCTGCGTGGGAGAAGAGTTCCCTCTTCCCTGCATGCTCTAATACGACCAACACTGCTCTCACTGCTGACTCTGTCAGACTAAATCTGATCAGTCTGAGAGATGATCACCATATTTCACTTCTGAATCTGCCCACCTGTCATCTACCAGATGTAACCTGCATCAGTCCAGACTCCAACTGGAGCCTGTCTCAATTGGAGTCTGGACTGATGCAGGATGTTCAGATATGGTGTTAATTGATAATCTAGTTAATCCTCTAGCGTGCTCTGAGTTTAAATCCCCCCCCCACCCCCCCCAAAGCTGGAGACAAGACAGTGTGTGACGTCACCGAGACAAATCCTGGAGCTGAACAGTTAATAGTGTATTAGACGGCGCACAGGAGGGAGAGACTACCACTTCAGACGAATGTTGGCCTGATACTGTACCTGTGCCAGACAGTTTGGAATATCGAACAGACACATCAGTTAACAGACAGAACAGGGTCGATCTCTGGTACACACAGATTTGTTACTGGGACTGCTAATTTTTAAAGGTGCAGTGTGTAGGATTTAGCGGCATCTACAATATTCACAACCGTTAGTTTCTAATCACCTGAAATTACATTTTCTTTACCTTCAAATGAGCCGTTTCTATCTACATACAGGGCACGTCCTCTTCCATGGAGTCTGCCATGTTGTTTCTACAGTAGCCCAGAATGGACAAACCAAACATCAGCTCTAGGTTGAGCCATTCACATTTTTGCGCCAACCACTGTAGTTCTCCTCCACGCTTGGAGAAGTTTTAGTTCTGCAACCTCACTGCTAGATGCCACTAAATCCTACACACTGGACCTTTAAGACTTCACCAAGCTCCTCTAGAGATTACGGAGAACATATACAACTGTTTTTGCGGACTGAGTAGCACTTCCCACGATCTGAGAACCCATTGGCGATGATTTAGCTTCTAGGGACAACGGCCAATATTTTGAGGGTTCTGGTGACGTCTACAAAGCTATAATACTGTCAGACGACAGCTGATGAGCTCCATGACTGCATTCAGGCCAATGCATTTCGCCTCATTTGCTCTCCATACGCACTGTTTACCTGCATGCAACCAAAGCCTGCTCAAAGGCAATACACCTAGGACTACACACACGAAGCCAGAATGCCTCATGCCTGACGCAGTGCCCCTGTAAACTACGATCCCAGATGAATGAGACAGTACCAATAAAGAGACAAATTTGACAGCTTGTACTTTGGTCACAAGGCCACCTCTGCCCTGACGGCACACTCACACAGATGGCGTTGATGTCCGACTCGTGGCCTATGAAGGTCTGCCGGCACATGCTGTCCCTGATGTCCCACAGTTTGACCGAGGCGTCGCAGGCTCCTGACACAAAGGTGCGGAGGTCGGGCGACAGGGACAGACTCATGACATCACCGGTGTGGCCCGAGAAAACTGTGGTCTGCTGACTTGTCTCGATGTCCCACAGTGCACTGGGGCGGAGAGCGCAGAGTTAGACACAGATCGGCTCTGGAAAACACGTTAGCACTGCACAGTGTCAGCGTTTTGAAGTCTGTGGCTCACCATGTGGTGTCTCCTGAACTCGTGATGATTTGATTGTCATCAATGAAGCGGCAACAGGACAGGTAACCTGAAAGGACAGAGTACAGGTGTTTGTAGTAGTAGTGGCGTTACTAGCGTCTGCTGTAATACAATAAGCACCAAATAGGATTACTGTAAGAGGACACTGAATGTTCAAAACATTAGGGTAAAGGTGGAGAGGTAATGCAAGTGTCATTTCTCCTATTTATATACATTTATATCAATTTAGAAAGTAATTTATGATGGAACTGGATATTGTTCTTTCTGTTGTGTTGACTCTCACAGACACCTGATACTTTGTGAGAAAATAGTCGTCTACAAAGCACTTGCTGCAAATAAAGCTTACAGTTGTGAACGCATCATGCAGACATCTTGATATTTAGGTTGCAGCCCATTTTCCAAATTACACAGAGCAGCACAGTCGCTACAGTGTCACAAACCGGAGTCTCACAGACAGGAGTTGATGTCTCAGCTCATTACGACGGCGCTGCCCTGCGATTAATTAGCCATGTAAATGAAATCTTCATTGTTTAGGGGTTTGGGAACAGAGCTTTCCCACAAGGCACAGGACTGCTGCAACGCTCGTCTGAAACATCTCATTAGTTTGACTTGTAGGAAGAGTCAAAGAGAAGCGGTTGAGAGCGTGATGTTCTCTCACCTGTGTGGCCAGGTAGCTCCCTGCTGACCCTGACGTTGCCCTCGCGAGTCTTCAAGCAGTAGATGGAGCAGATGTTGTCCAGGCCTCCGCAGGCCACGTAGTTCCCAGAGGGGGCGTACGCGCAGGTCATCACCCAGGAGGAGCGCAGAGGGATGGCATGTATCTACAGTTGGAAGGTATTTGGAAGTAACAGACGTGTAACTTGTGGAGTAGAAGAAAAACCCAATGCCACCCCCTTAGTCAGAGTCTTAAAATGGGTTAGTATTAACACTGAACATTGATGCTAATGTCACTGTAAATGTTAGAATAAGTCATGGCAGTGGTTTCAGAGGAAGCTGTTATGAGTCAACCACACTCCTACAGGAGAAAGACTTTACTCCACTTTCACTTCCAGTTCGGACGGAGGCCAAGTGTGACTATTTTTCCAGCTGATGAGAAGAATTACTCAGCTGACCTTACCTTGTTAGTGGTGTAGCTGTCCCAGATGATCAGTTTTCCATCTTGAGAGGCACTAACCAGAAGCCTGCGGAGTCAAACATCCAAACATTTCACACCTTTATCTATAGATGGACGTTAAGTTAGTGTTCATCAACTAATTCTGTCCACTCCAGTTAGAAACAAACATCCCAGTCTTTCACAGTGACTGGTCCACTACTACTAACAGGCAAAATGTTAAAAACTTTGCTTCAACCAAATATTTCAGAATTTTGAGTCTGTAGTTCTGAACCTAAACTGCTTCACACATGTATGAAAGAGACACATTTGAATGTTTTGGCTCTGGGTTTTTGAAAACTCAGAAATGCTCTCAGTTTTGTGAGGCTGTTTTAGGCACAGCAGTGCTTTTAGCTAAATGCTAACATCAGCATGCTACCACAATGACAACGCTAACATGCTGAGGTGAAGTAGGCTTACCATGTTCACCATCTTAGTGTAGCCTGTTAGCATGCTAACACCTGCTAATTAGCACTAGGGAGGGAAAATAGAGCCGGGGAACATAGCTGACCCACCACTTTGGGAAGTTGATTACATATTATATTTGCTTGTTTTTTTCCATATTGAAATGTAATTTATTCAACTTGTAATGGTTAATTTAATGGATGCACAGCACCAATATGCTTTAATCACAATCAAAGTCGACAACATTTGGAACGTTTACAACAGTATAGTCTCACTTTGAGTCTGTGCCCCAGTGCATGGCGTAGATCTTAGCGAGGTGTCCCCGGAGGGTGCGTCTCGTCCTCATCTGAATCCTCCCCACAGGATCCAGACCAGCAGTTATCTAGGTTAGTGAGGAGAGGTTAATTAAAACATTAGTTCTGATCAAATTCAGTGTTTTCTTGTTATTAATACGTGTGTGTAATGGGCAGGTTTCACTCTACGACACTGAAGACAAAGCAGCTCAGAAATAGCCAATATTTCATAAATTTAGATGTAAAAATTAATTTGGAAATGATGACATCAGAGTAATGTATAAGGTGCAGCACAGAAAAATGGTATACCTCCATGTTTATACTGGATTCAAGAAAAAAAAACTGTTAATGAATAATCTATTTTTTCCAAACTCTGTTACAAAATAAGAAGTATAAGATAAGTAAGATAATAAGATTTGATTAAAAAAAGATTTTTGCTTTTTTTTATGTGAACCAAAAAACTCAAAATCGACGGTCACCAAACCAGAACCTCAAAAACATTTATAAATATTTATTATGGCTCTGTATCTTACCACCTGGGACATTCACTGGCACTTACCTGTGTCAGGGTTGAATCTCCACATGCTTTCCTAGCATCCTGACAGACATGGAATCATAAGATTAAAAAACAAGACATTACACAACATGTAAATATATCAGCCTTATCATGATGAAAACTGAACTATAAAAACAGTAG
Organism: Epinephelus fuscoguttatus; assembly: GCF_011397635.1. Classification (NCBI taxonomy): domain Eukaryota; kingdom Metazoa; phylum Chordata; class Actinopteri; order Perciformes; family Serranidae; genus Epinephelus; species Epinephelus fuscoguttatus. The sequence goes on along the minus strand of NC_064763.1, from coordinate 40,857,584 downwards.
ACTCACTCTTATCTGGTTCCTAAGTTGCTCGGCCTCCTGACGAAGCTGCTCCAGCTCACTCATTTTGGATTTGTCTGAGCCGTCACCTGTTGGAAAGTTGAAATATCAGACTCTGATTTATAAAGTGTCATCTCAACGTCCACCATCTCTGCTACTGGCAATATTAACTGCAAAGACCTAACATTAATACTCTTTTGTAATTGGGGATAGCCACCGATAGCTACTAGCGAAAACAAAAGCACCATCGTCTTCCTGTTTGGGTTGCACAATGGTTGACGCACTTCCTTTGTGCTGTAAATTGAGCCTTAGTTTTCCCAAGAGATCGTACCCAGGTGGCAGAGTTACACAGTGACAGTGAGGCTTGTAGGGAACCAATCTAAAAGTCGATTATGTAAGTCATCACATTATGCAGTCATTTACTTCATAATGCTAAGTTTGAGCAAAATCTTGTCTCTTTCCACTTTAATGAAAATGACTTCCACCGCGTATCAGTGAGGCCCATTGGGATTATCAGAATTTTATGCTTTTATAATCCAGTAATCCAGGAATCCGCCCTCATCAAAAATGAATCAGTTAAGTAAAATAATTTACTTAAAATACAGTGCGTCCCTGATTTGGAAAAGAATTAATAAAATAAAACCCACACATTTTAATCTCTAAGGTTTACTGAACCCACATAGTGAGAAAAAACCTTGTAATCTGTTTATGGCTGTGCAACCATGCCTGGTTTAACTGAGGAGAATAATCTGTAATGACTAAGCTGCTATCGAGCAGCCAGGATCGCTACCAGGCAGCAGATACAGAGCGAACACTCCCTTAAAAGCCGAGGAGACTTGTTACACTGCACTTACAGGTGGTGTATCAAGTCAGAACTTGTGCCAATGCTGGACAAAGTCATCTTTTTGTCATCTGAGGCACTGCGGTTCATGTATTACTCAGCTCTGGGCCAACTGGGGTCACACACACTGTACATCACATCATGCTTTCAGCAGGAAGCAGCTTTTCCTGTTCTCTGACAGTTACACATTCAAATAGCTTCCCAAACAGGGAGCTTCTATTTGCATTTGCGGAGAAATTCAAATCCACAGCAAACAAGCACACAATGCACACTGCAAAGGAAGAGCAATTAGCTACAGTAGGTCACTGTTCCCTGGAGGGACCTGCGACCAGATGGATCACACGGCACTAATGGAAGCCAAAAAGGGTGCATTATGGGTCTCAGTCTCCTGGCACAGCTGTTCATTTAGCCAATGAGGAGGAGAGAAACTGAGGGGGGGTGATGCATCAGAGATCAGGCCTGGATGGGTCCAGCCAGATGCTCGGATGCATGTTTTTGTCGCCCTGCGAGCATCTACTGGAGAGTGAGCAGATCTGTGCAGAAGTAATATCAATGGACAGAGAGAAAGACACATATCATACAGGCTCCACCTGCACTGATGCATGGCCTAGTAGCAGATATGAGGCAAATACCTCTTCATAATGATGCAGATGAGGAAGCTGAGCATTAGAATGAAGCATCAAGGGAGTGTACTGGCCTTTGAGAGCAAATTGTCTAACACAATAAGACAGAAATTCAAAGAGCATGATGCCAAAGTGTGACTGGCCCCACCCCTTTGAATGTGATGTGGAAGTACACCAACATGGCATGGCTACATCTGCAGCTGGAGGAGAGTGCAGAGCCTACAACCTACAACCATACTGCATGTTTGGCAGAGGAAATGTTAATGTCATAGAAACTGTGCTCACTCCCAGGCCTGGACTGGGAGCTCCGCACAGGAAAGAAAGAAGCCAGATTCAGATTTTCATTTCACCATCCGCAGCATCTAAAGACTCCTAGTGTACTGAAATAGGAAGGCAGGCCCCATGAATGCAGGCTACATCACATATTGATCAGAGTGAGCAGATGAAGGCCTTGGCCACATCTTGTTTCAGATGCTGAGCTCCCACAATGCGGATGTAGCTAAATTAATTTAGTCGAAATGATGCCACGAATAGGCACATCATCACCCAGCCATCTTACACTCAATACACTGACCTACAGCGGCTGTCACAGCGTTTGATAATGGGTGGCTACCTGTTAATTCTCCCGATGATTTTGCTGCTTTTTATTCTGCCGTGCAAAAAAACCCTGAAAGCAACGTACCCCCCAAGGCAAAAAAAAATCTCGTGGAGGATTGAACTATCTGACTGAAATCCACTTTAAACTGCGTGTGTCACGATGAGGCTGTTTCCAAATCCTTCAGCGAACAGGCAAACGGAGGAGGGCTACACACATTTCCATTTCTCTGCTTTAGTGGAGCCTCCTGAAAAAGATGAAATCTGCTGCTGCTGCTGTGTTGCTGTTTCCTCCTCGATATGTTGTCCCCTTCTTTTCACGCCAGACCAGTTAACAAAAACATCTTTGTCCAATGCGTCGTAAACAAACACAATTCAGCTCGGTCCCCCGGCCCCGCATCAAGCACTGTCCATTAAATACTATTCAGTCCTTTTTTACTCCGATTCTGCTTTTCGTGACGTTATCCTCGTTTCCTTCCTCTCTTTGGTTTCCTCCTCCCTCTGCCGACACTTCATCAGGACAACCGCCTCTGAGCCAGCGATGAATTACTGAGTAAAGATCTGCCTCATATAGGAAATAATGGCATCACAAAAAAGCTTCTGGCTGCAAGAAATCAGCCCATCAGTGGATCGACTGTGCGCATTTTCTGCCTGTATATAATGATCGGCGGCCCTCTCGGTCTGTTATCCTCACGGTTCCTGTTTTTTTTTTCTGAATATCATCATTCAGAAACAGGCAGCCAGATCACGCGGTGGGTGCTTGCAGAAGGATCCTCAAATCCGGGCATGAAGCATGTTTCAACCACACCCATCTCTTAAATACTACTAAATCCCATGACCCCCCTCTGATCAAACCACTCTGCAGGTTTGAGATCCTTGTCTCATAAAAGTTTTATCTGTTCACAGGGAGTGATCTTCTAAGTTGCTCAAGTCAGAGGTCCCTACATATTTTTATTTATGATCATATGTTTTGCAGGGAGCAGCACCATAAAGTACTATGAACATACATGTTAATCCTCTCCACTTCTGAATGGAACATTTACAGTATATATATATCATGCTGTTCCAGAGATTTTTGAGGTCTAATAAAGAGTTGAACTAATGGTTGGATCAGGTGATGGAGATTCAGTAGGGGAGAGCGGGGTCAGTTGGAACACTTCTGTATGTACATGAAGTAACCTTCCATTGCTCACAGACGTCTTGGTTCTCGCGAGAGCACAATTTGAATTTGCTCAGCGAGTCACTCTGGCAATCAGTAATGATGCTCATTACCCATGCCGTTGGAGCCGAGCTGCACCAATCACATCGGTGTATCTGATATCGGCGGGCCAGAGGCGAGCTAAACAGATGACGACAGCGCTGCGACGACGAAGTCCGGAATCAGTCAGTAAACATTGCAAAATGGCTACGGATGAACACCAGTTGTTTGAAACGGCTTTGGCCGCTACAATGAACGAGTTAGACTTGGCTTTTTCTCTAAAAGAGGAACAGAAGATGGCGCTCGAGTCTTTCCTTTGCAAGAAGGACGTTTTTGCTGTTTTGCCAACCAGATATGGCAAGAGTCTAATCTACCAGTTAGCTCTGCTGGTAGCTAAGCTCTGGATACGTCACCCCGTGTATTGTTCTGATTGGTCGTAGTGTTATCCAATTGCGTGCAGTGATATTTTCAAATGCATGCTTGGTGCCGCCCCTCGAGTTGGGCCATTTGCATTACTCATAGCCAGACCCTAAATCTTTCTAGATTTGGGTCTGGATTTCCAGGCTAGTCTTGGACAGTAATGAAAATAATTTGATCCCTGAGCACACACAGGTGTCTTCTAACAGCTTCTTAATTTTCCTAGGGCCCAACCCGAATGTGAGAGGCACGATTTTGTTAAATGTAGAAGTTCAGTATCCCAAATTCCTCCCCAGGACGATTATGGAAGCAGGGAGATAGGGGCAGTAGGGACATCTTGTTCTGGGCTTAGAAAAAAAGTATTGGGAAAAAAATTGAAAAATAGAAAAATTGAAAAATGTTCATTTTTCTTTGAAAAGAAAAAACATTTGTGAAGTCACTGTATTTTCATAAATTGCTTTGTCTTTCTTCAAGTCTTCATCTGAGTGTCACCCAACAGCTCATGGGCTACATGTAGCCTATAGGTTTATGTGGGCTTTTGAGTTTGTTTTATTCTGCAAAATAAAGTCAAGAACAACAACTTAGGAGTTAAAAACAGTTAAACTGTTGAACCATGGGGCGCCCATGGTTGTACAAAGGTGCGTGTGTCCTTATGTAGCGGCTGCAGGTTGGTCTCCTACCTGTGACCCTTTGCTGCATATCATCCCCTCTCTCACTCCCTCTTCACACCAAAGCTGTCCTATTCAATAATAACAAAAAGCCCCCCAAAAACTCTTAAAAACAAAAGTTAAACTGTGCAAAATCAAACTATGTTCATGGGTTGGAATGTAGACCTCTATGAAGTCCATGCATTTTGTACATTGCCTGATTCAGCTCAGCAGTCTAAAACTCTTAGTAGATTTAGCATTCACCTGGTGACCTCACAGCGGGCCTCTTTCAGTAAGTGAAAATGTTGTTTTTGTTGATTTGCATCAAGGTACGAACTATAAACACTACTGTCCCAACTGTCCCAGGGAGAGTAGACACACTTTGGACTACTGTGCTACCAACACAAATCCTGACAGCTAACGCTAATATCAACAGATACAGCTGGAAATCAGCTCTCCATTGGTGTGATTTTTATATGTGTGATCACTAAAAACAGTATGGTAGAAGAAAAATAACAAAAGAGCCAAAAATGTACTTACATGCTGTAGATTTCAAAACTGTAAATAAAATGTTAAGTAGAGTCAGACGGTCTCCACCCTGACATTGAAAGTGAAGAGGGTGTGGCTGAGTATGAGCATGGTGAATGGCATCGGCATAAACCCTTTTCATACAGAGATCATGCTATTGCAAAGTCCATATGAAGTTCATCTTTATGCCTCCTTTGCATTTTTACACAGAACCAAACAACAGCAGCATCATTCCGCTCCAGCTTGTGATTACACACTGCATCGCAAAATCAGAAGAGGTATGACAGCCATGACATGGAAGACAAAAGCGTCGACCTCTAGTGTTACATATAACATCAACAACAACAAGAACAATGGCATTAGCAATCATTTACCGCCCCTATTATATGGCAGCTCATGTGGTCCTCTGCTCGGAGCTAAGGAGCTCCTGGGCCTCATTGTTTTTCCAATTTGCAGACATTCACGGCTGCTGTTCTTCTTCTTTGAGTTAGCCGCTAATTGCTAACAGCAACTTTTTAAATCTCCCACAGGGGGTTGCAGGCATAACATGTTGTCAAAACGTCATACCCACACAGACACCATAATGGTGCTGTTACTACCTCCTGTGGCGGATTAAAGGCGAGACCACTCTGTCCCCACATTCTGAGATTGTATCGTATGTACAGCAAGGTGAGGCATCATGTTGGCATGATGTTCCCGCCTTGAGCAGGCAGAGTAAAAGGGGCTGCAGTTGCCTTTTATTTCTAAAATCCTGGAGAAAATTGTCTGTGCACAACTAAAAACTTTCCTTGATGATTGCAATATTATGGAGGTTTTTCAGTCTGGTTTTAAAACTTTGCATAGCACAGAAACTGCCCTTTTAAAAGTTTTTAATGACATTTTAACGGCAAATGATAGTGGCAACTATGTTGTTCTTGTCCTGCTCGACTTGACCGCTGCCTTTGACACTGTAGACCACAACATTTTGTTAAAACGTCTGCAGCAGCTAGTGGGCATTGGTGGTAGTGCCCTGGACTGGTTCAGGTCCTACTTAGCCGACAGGACTACGTGTGTTGTTCGGTGCATGTGAATCCTCCTCCGCTCCGCTTTTATATGGGGTCCCACAGGGTTCAATTTTAGGACCCCTGCTTTTCCCCCTGTATATGCTTCCCCTAGGGTCTATCCTCAGAAAGCATGGTGTCGCTTTTCATTGCTATGCTGGTGACAGCCAGATATATGTCCCTCTGAGTGAGAGCGATGCCTTTTCCCTCAAACCCCTGCTGTCATGTCTTGAAGATATCAAAGCCTGGATGGCCCTAAACTTTTTAAATTTTAATGAGAAAAAAACAGAGGTGATGGTGTTTGGCCCCAGCGGCTCCTGTGTTTCCTCCCCTGTTGATCTGGGTCCTTTGGCAGTTTATACAAAGTCTACTGTTACTAACTTGGGTTTTAAGATGGAGAGTGATTTTAAATTGGACCGACAAATTAGTGCAGTTGTAAAGTCGAGTTTCTTTCACCTCAGGCAGCTTGTGAAGGTGAAGCCTTTTCTTGCACATCAGCACTTTGAAGCAGTAATCCATGCCTTCATCACATCCCGGCTGGATTACTGCAATGCACTTTATTTTGGAGTTAGCCAGTCCTCCCTTGCACGTCTCCAGTTAGTCCAGAATGCTGCCGTCTGCTAACTGGAGTACGAATGAGAGAGCACATTACACCCATCCTGGCCTCCCTCCACTGGCTGCCTATGCACTTTAGAGTTCATTTTAAGATCCTTTTATTTGTTTTTAAATCTTTAAATGGCCTCTCCCCGCCTTACCTCTCTGAGCTTCTTCACCCCTACGCCCCTGCCCGGTGCCTCAGGTCAGCTGATCAGCTGCTCCTTGAGGTACCGAGGTCCAAGCGAACGCTTAGAGGAGACCGTGCATTCTCCGTTGCTGCTCCAAAAATGTAGAATAATCTACCTCTGCACATCAGACAGGCCTCCTCACTGTCTGTTTTTAAAACCCACCTTAAAACCCACTTTTACTCACTGGCTTTTAACCCAGCATGAGACCTCGCTCTGTTTTTATTTGTTTGTTGTTGTTTTTATTGTTTTTTGTTTTAACTGCTTTTTATTATCTCACTGTTTTGTTGTTTTATGACCTCCTGTGTACAGCACTTTGTTTCAGCTGTGGTTGTTTTAAAGCGCTTTATAAATAAAGTTGAGTTGAGTTGAGTTGAGTTGAGTTTCTAACTTGCTAAAAAGGCGCTATCCCAACTCACCCCCTGTCCCAGCTGACCCCGTTCTCCCCTATGAGGTATATAAAATAACATGGCTTGGGATCTGATTCACAAATTCTCCCAATATTCTATTGAAATCATTCGTCACTGCAATAGTGTTGTCACAACATCTATAGTCAAAAATCGGTTTTGCTCATTTTTACTTCACTTGGACTCACACAAACACACCCATTGTTATTTAGATGACAGTGTTTTTATATGTCTCACAATATTACATTTATCATGTTTTTTTAGTAGAAAATAATTTTGGAACATTTAACAAAGTAAAAGTCATGCTGCGGGGCTATTTTTTTTAATGACTCAAGTAATTACACAATTACTTGTATTATCCGGGTTTTGGTCAGTGACGTTAACACTGACCTTTTAGAACGAAGCAGTGCCTTACTATTAGCAGCAGGTTGCAGATTGTTCAGGCTGATGTCATTAACATGCATGCTGCTGCCCATACCTGCAGCCCCTTGATGCTGTGTGTCATAGTTCTCTACAGGTGACAGTTTTAGAACCCACTGTTGGTGGTGTGACCATCACTGACCACTCAGGGGGAACGACACTGTGTTTATATTGACAAAGCTATCTTTAATAAGTTGCCACTTTATGAATCTTTGGTTTTAAAACTTAATAATATGGGGCACCATACTCGTCCACAAGTTTTGCATTTCCTTGGAAATCACATATGTGAATACAGAACTGGGGAAAAATTGCAAGCACCTATTTATGCTCCACATAGTGGAATAAGCTTCAGGGACCGGTTGCATGGACATCACATTTGGCTTTACTTCATTCTACCTGACTTTGACCTGTCCCTTGTTCGTGGACACTTTTATGCCATCTAGTGTAGTAAGAGCACAATACACTAATCCATGTAAAAACAAGATGGCAGCCATCCCTGCCAAGTCAGTCTGCAGCCGATCCAAACACAACAGAGGATGAGGTTTGAAACCTGATCACATTTGATGTTTAAAACTCGTTTATTTATGATTAATAAAGTTCAAAATTCGATATGGCAACAAATTTGACCAACCTTAGCAACAGTAACAAGCTAAGACATTGTTAATTAGTAAGTACTTATTTGAAGATGTTGGGACTTTATTGTTGGTTATTTGAGGACATTCCGTCTCTATTATGATTGACAGTTTCTATACTTATTGTGTCCTACTGATTCCAAATAGCTAGGAGAAATTAAAAATGCATACCAAACAAACCTTTTGGGTCTCAAAAGGTTAGTTATGACACTTAAGGCTTAATTTATCTTAGCTTAGGGACTTACACAATTGCACAGAATCCCTTAAAAGGTTTCCTTTGATAAGGAAAAAGTAATTTACTGCGCTGGGAGAGATTTTACAGTGGTTCAAGTTTCCACGGAGACAGTTTGTTTGCTTGGATTCAGGCTTGAAACTCCTGTTATCGTCTCACAAAGCAGGCTTACAGTTAGATAGTGGAAAAAATGAAAACTACATTGGTCAGAAGAGGAAAAGATTTTACTTCTGGAGGAATACAATCATAGAAAGCACAAACTACAAAGTGAACTTAATCCCCAAACTAGAAAACAAAAAACGGTTGTAGGAAGAAATTGCAATGAAAATCAGTTTAATCAAATCTAGAGCGTAAAATCCAAAGCGTATCCACTGTGTCCTCCTGGTCGCAGAACACTGTTCTCAGGGTGTTTTTTCCACCATAAACCCGGTCATGTTGCAGTTAAGATAGAGTCAGATGAGGGGTTTTTTTACCTTGCTTTGGTGCTAAGGTCTTTTGTGGCCCACGGATTCCTTAAGTATAAGATCAAGACAGGGAGAAAACCATAAATACTTAAGCAAACATTTAAGGGTGTTTTGTGCAACCAATTTTATTTTGAGGAAGCCCTAACTAGGACTTTAAGTAAAATCTTAAGGTGTGTTGTACAACTGGCCCCAGCACTTCTTAAACTGGACAAATTTCTGAGCCCACAACAGATGAAGCTTCTGTTGAGCGATGCTTTATATCATGAACGCTCCTGTTTCTCTTTCTGTGCCAGATTTTTCCCTGTGAAGTGTACTTGTTTTACTGTTCCTTTTGTTTGTCTTGCAGTCATGTTTTGTATAGGAGTGTTGATTACACACTTCTTAAAATAACTTATCATGATGGAGTGTTTGCAGGGCACTGTTGCAAAAGAGAGCTTTTCTGTCATTTGGTTTCCCCTGATTAAACAAATAAAGGTTGTAAAGATAATAATGATTTAACAGTCCAGCAGGGTTCATGAAAAAAAAGGCATATCATGCACTAGACCCTCTGTGTTTCTCTATGGGTGGCTGTTTGTGGAGAGAACATTACAATTTTGCATGTTTGTGTAGTGTTGTAATAAGACATGGACAAAGTCTTGGAACCCATTGGTGAAGGAGCATGTTAAGAAAGATTGTGGAGATGCTGCATGTCCAACAATTAACCCTTTGAAACCTGAGCAATTGACTTGGTTTCTTAAAAAACATGGGGGAAAGGCAGTGAGAGAGGAAAGAAGAAATGGCCCCAAAAAATTAGCAAGAAATTAGTAAAAAGAGAAAATTAAAAATAGGATAAAAAAGGAAATAAAGTTAAAAACAAACAAGGAAATGACCTGGAAAAAGAGCTTTAAAATTATAATAATTCTGTAACATAATTTTAAATAAATAGTAATGATAATTATAAAGCTTTTCCACAATTTTTTTTTAAAATAAAATAATAATGTGTTTTTTGCAATTTGTAGAACATTTCTTACAAAGTTGCTCATTGCCTTTTCCCCCATGTTTTTGAAGAAATTGCACCAATTTTCTCAGGGTTCAAAGGTTTTAACATTCAGGTTAGTCCTTCCCATAGACTTCCTTTTTTTTATTTCAAAACTTTATTTAACATATAGGAATTTTACAGAATGCAAAACTTCAACATTACACATTTATGTCATATATCAGATATGCCACGGGGGGTAAGAGTTTACAAGAAAATATTAAAATGATCACAAATATTAATGGTTTTGATTACCTTTTGATTAAGGGAAAATTTAATGGAATCAATGCACTGCTTGACCTCACTGTAGAAAGCAACAAAAGAAGGTTTTCTATGTGTAAACTTACATTTGTGAATGTGAAATCTTGCTAAAAGTATTATGAGATTAATGATAAATGTTTCCTTGGGATTCCTGTTAAAGTCAAAGAGTCCAAACAGCACATCCTTCCAGTTTAAATTTCCCATACACTTCCGCATAAGATCCCCTCTGTGTGTATGGGCGTCATCTCTGTCACAACAGTGACCCCTGGTGGTGAAGACTGGTATTACAGTCCAACTTTACATCCGCGCCTCGTGCCCGTACAGTACAGTATGTTTATGTTTTCTTAGTGCACAGGCAACAACAGATAAACAATTTAAAGCACCACCTCATGCACACTTAGTGTCAGCTCATACATCATTGGGGATGACGTCACGTCTGTTCGCAAATAAGGGGCGTGGTTATTTGAGCCTGGCAGTACCTTTGCTCATATTTGAGTTATGTCTGCCCTCCCCTCCCAGCAGTCACATGGGCGGTTTCTGCTCTCCCGTGACACTTTTGAACAAATAATAAGGGGCCGAGGCGTGCCATGGCTGCTGTGTTGTTATTGGGCAGCACATTTTACACAGCATCCAACTCTCGGGACAGCTCAGTGCCGTCCGCCGGCCTGTGCCGTCATATCTCACTGTCCACTGCGCATCTGACCCGGGACACATCTAGCAGACACACACGGCTGAGACAAGCAGAGGAGACAGCCTCAGTGAGCATCTGGAAGAAGCAGGAAGTGTGTGAAACTGTCTCGGGGAGCTTCGGCGAGGTAAGAGTGTGTGTCCTCGGTGTTTCAGGGGGGGTAGTGAACATCACAGGGTGTGTATAGCCGTAAATATCCTGGATGTTGCTGTGTGAATGGAGCACTTTACACCGGGTGTGTTGCTTTGTGACAGCCGGACCCGGCGAGGACACTTCCTGAATGAGAGCCTCAAAATGTCAACAAACATTTACCCAAGATGCAGCTGCAGATGTGGCGTATTGTTCAACCATGATGTTTTACCTTGTTTGCCCCCAAAAAGACGTAAAGTTTTAATGCCGCAGTTGCTCCACCCTCATGCTACGTATATGTGACGGAAACGGTGATTTATTTTGGTAACCGGCTTGTTTCTGAAGTGAGGTCCGCGGACCCTGAGAGGGCCTCTGTACATAGGCTTAAGCGGTCTGCAGAAACATCACATGTCAGCTGAGTGCGTCACTATCAGCATCCTGCAGAAGATGAACATGGGGCTTCATGCCACCTGCAACACAATAAAGGAACCAACAGAGTAAACCTTACCGATATTGATCAGTGCATGTAGGATGCATACAGTTCTCACTGCATATTATACTTCCCTGTTTAAACCGCTGACAAGTCATCCCCCCATGATGGGGCTGTCAGATGGATTTTACTCAACACTTACAAATGTTGTGCAACTAATTAAAAAATAAGTGTTTTAACAGACTTCCATTCAGCCAGTGGTGAAAAGAAATGCCCATAATTACAGTAGCTCAAACAAATCTGTCAATTCTGGATCAATCGTCAGTCTAAAACTCAAATATATTCAGCTAATCTTCAGGCAGGACAAACAAAAGCAGCAAAGCCACATCCTTTCTGCAAGGATCTGTCAGTGTTTGAGATTTTGCTTGAAAAATGGCTGATACTGATCTGTTATCAAAACACATTCATTTTTTAACAGCTAACTGATTATAATACACTCATTATCTCAGCCCTATAATATCATGTTAAAGTCCTACTGTAGGTAGACAAGAGTGAGTAACTGGGTGTGACCCTGATGATAATTAGGACTTAATGTCTCGTCATGTCCCATCATGTTTTGTTGTGTAAGACATCTGTCCTAGAACAGTCATGTGACTCCTGCAGCTGATTTAATATCTTACAGAGAGGAGTATTGTTGAGGCAACAATGGCAATAGCTTCAGTGATGAAAGCCGCCTCCTCGAGAAAGAATGGGAAAGTTACGCTGGCGTCTGAGAGACAGAAAATACCCAAGGTCACCTGTGCACACAGAGGCACGCTCAGGCTGCTCAGCTGAGGTTTGCACTCTTCTTTGAGCTGCGTGTAAAATCAGACAAGTAGCTGTGAATCAGCTGACTGCAAATACCCGCCTGAGGTGTGAAGCAGCAGCTGTCATTAAGAAAAGTGAAACATAAACTTCTTGTAGGCTCTCTCTGGTGGGATTTCCCTGCTTGATCTCTGTATTGTTTATTTAAGGGATGTTAGGAGGGGAAGTGGCTGACTGGGGGAAAAGGAACAGAACAGGTACTACACTGTAGTATCAGGTGACTTTGTGGCACCTGGGTGCTGGCAAACTTGTTTGACTTCAACTGCATGCTGGTGTTGAGCCACTGAATCTGACTTGTGAATGTTGAGGTTTATCTCGTCAAATCCCAATTTCTTATCAGCTGCTCAAAAGCCTCAAAACTTCTTCTTAAAGGAATATGTCGCCCACAAAACGCCCCATTTGTACTTCAGTTAGCCATGTTACCTTGGATTTGTGAAGACAACAGTTTTTCTTGCAGGCCTCCACAGAAAACTGCAAAAATATTCTCTCAGATGACTCGTGCAGTAAAATTCAAGTCTCATTGATCTAGGCCTATGCTCAGTACTTCCTAAACACGTGCATTTTCACTAAAACAATACTATTTATAACTGAACAGAAAATGAAACTCATCTATACTCTCTTCAAAGCCAGACTCAAATACTTAGTTTTTGTAGTGAACGTACATGTGTGTGGGAAGTACTGAGCATACAGCTGGATAAATGACACTTAGATTACATTACATGAGTTGTTTTAGAGTTTGTGAACGGATGTTTGCTATAGTTTTTGTTAAAGACGGTCCCCAATCAATCAATCAATAAATCAATATGTTGGCCTTTTTTCCATGGAGGATTGTGAGAAAAACAGTTTTCTTTGTGAATGGCACGACTAAATGTTTCGTAAATGGTCATTTTGTTTTTTAAAGTAAACACTGTTTGTATGAGACTGGAAGCATTCACGAGGCAGTGCGTGACATGTTACTGTTCAGTGCACATGACGATCTTCATTAATAGGAAGTGCTAGAAAGGGTAGAAACGTCCCTGTGTGTTTTTGTGGCTTGTTACAACACAATGTAAAACAGAGTTAACAAAAGCCGCTATGTACATCATGACATATTACTGACATAATATTCTGCATTACTAATAAATGCTCTCACTTTGTCCCTCAACATGATTTTTTTTTTTAACAAGACCATATATTGCGTGTAAAAACACAGATAAATGTGGACCCTGTGCAGGACATGTTACATCCTTTACCTCGAAGGCTTTCTCGCAATATTTCAGGGGGAAAAGGAGAACTAGTCATGGGACATACTTAAAGATATCTGTTTGCCTGCTGGCCTAATGATGACAAAGCTGAAAGAAAAAAGAGACTGTGATCTTCATAGTCAATCGCATTCCTCTTTACTGTACTAGCACAGTGCTGTATAACCAGGCAATTAACAATATTTTAAAGGTCCAGTGTGTAGGATTTATGAGGATATATCGACAAAAATAGAAAAAAATATTCATTACTATTTTAGTTTAAGTTAAAGCTTAAGTTAGTTTAGTTTATACTCATCTGAAACTGCTGCTGCCAGAGTTAAAAGATGTGCCAAATCAATTCTAGCCATGTTAGAAAACACATCAACATTGGGCATGACAGCCCTCCGAGATGGAGTCTGGGCTTTTCCGAGGTGCGTTCATAAGCTGTTTATTTCATTGCAGATATTTATAATGATTCCCTGAAAGAACAAAGCAGACACGCCTTATTGCAAGATCCAAATCTTTGTCAAAACTTGCCGTGATTTTTCGGTGTGTAAGTTGTTGGCTCAGAGGTTGGTGTTGTTGTTTCCTGTGGTGAAGGAGATGTGGACACGGCACACACAGATAGCGGAAGGAAGGGATAATGCTGGCCTAAATCAGCAACCCAACGGCAGGTTTATAGCCACAGCGTGCATCCAGTTTCCCCAGAATGAGCCGTTTATATCCACAAACGGAGCAGGTCCTCCTCCACGTAGTCCACCATGTTGTTTCTACAGTAGCCCAGCACGGACAAACAAACACTTGCTCAAACAGGGCTACTTGCGTTTTCACAATTTCACTCTTTTACATCGGCCACTACAAGTCTACTACGTGCTTAGCACCCAGGAGAAGTTACAGAGGGTTGCAATCCGCAACCTCACCGCTAAATGCTGCCAAATGCTACACACTAGACCGTTAAAGATGAGCGGTTAATAAGCATGTTAGATTTCCCTTTAGCAGCTGATTAAATTCTTCAGTTACGTTTATTTCCATTTGAAACCTGCCCTCATTTATTTCTTTTTCTCACAGGGTGAGCAGACTAATCCCTCTCACCAGCCATGTCAAACGAACGCACCCCTCTGATCACCTCGGGGGTATGTGGTCTGGCTGTGACTGCAGCAGCATGCGGCACAGAACCAGACGCCACCCCCGAATCCGGCTCCGAGACCCGAAGTAAAGACCCTCGACAACTGAACACTTTTTTCGGGGTGATGGTGCCGACCATCCTCTCCATGTTCAGCATCATACTGTTCCTGAGAACAGGTGAGCGATGTGTGTATGAAGAGATCAGAGAAGCTGTTTGGGGTTGTAGTCAGTGGGTGTTTGTATGAGTCACTTACAGTATAACTGAGTCATTGTGCTGTACAGTAGAGACTAACAGTGACGCGATCTCTCTTGCAGGGTTCGTGGTTGGTCACGCAGGACTGTTACAGGGTCTTCTAATGGTGATTGTAGCCTACACCATTATATCTCTCACAATACTGTCCATCTGTGCCATTTCAACCAACGGTGCTATACAAGGAGGTGGAGCCTACTGTATCCTTACGGACCAAACCGTTAGGTTCCTTGAGTGTTGTTTGATAATGCTTAAAGTTTCACTCATTTCAGCTGAAACATCAACCTTAATAAAGTGTAAACAGACATGATAAGCAGGTCTCTGGGCCCGGAGTTTGGAGGAAGCATTGGTTTGATGTTCTTCCTGGCCAAAGTCTTTGCGTGTGGAGAGTATGTTCTTGGTCTTGTGGAGGCGATACTTGACGTATTCGGTGCGGATCCTGGTAAGTTTTTGCTTATGTTCTGTTCCAAGCTCTGTCATCGTCTTATTTAGCAAAGGACTCAAGTTACATGACTTCAGTTTAAGCCAGACTTAAGACACAAATTTGGTTACTTTAAACTCGACCTGACAAAATCTAAAAAGACTTGCCACTCGACTTGGAGTCGGCAATGAACTGATTAGGTGTTGGTCAAGGTCACTGTGACCTCATCTGTCTCATTCTTTTGAATGTGATATCTCAAGAAGGCCTTGAGGGCCTTCAAGTGTGGCACAAACATCCACTTAGACTCAACAATGAACTGATTTCAGTTTGGTGGTCAAAGGTCAAGGTCACTGTGACCTTGCCTCTGTGTCATTCTCACAAAAGCTCACAATCTCAAGGATACCTTAAAGACATGTCCTCTAATTTGGCACAAACGGCCACTTGGACATTGATTACAGTTTGGTAGTAGAAGGTATAAAAAGGTCAAACATGTTTTTGCCATACCTCAAGAATTCACATGCTAATTGTGACAGCATTTCACACAAATGTCTGAAAGGATAAAAGGATAAAGGGATGACATTATATATATCCAAAAGGTCAAAGTTCACCTTCACCGTGACATCATAATGTTCTGCAAAAGCACTTGATGTATGAAGATGTGTGTGAAGCATCCATGTTTTCACAGACGTGGATGTAAACTCTAAGTGCAACTTGACTGGTTTGTGGATTTGACTTGTTTAGGACTTTAAACTCAAAGTTTAGGACTTGGAAATTGACTTGCGACTTGACTCAGGACTTGCCTTTCTTGACTTGGGACTTGCAAAGCAATGACTTGTTCCCTTCTGTCATTGAGTACACACTTATTCTTGAAAAGTCTCAGTTTTCTGTTTCCTCTTTCTCTCTTATAGAGTCATCTGTGTCCCAGGGGATACGGGTGCTTCCTCAGAGTTACTGGTACACAGTGCTGTACTCCACTGTCGTCCTTCTGCTGTGTCTGCTCGTGTGTCTGGTCGGCGCCCACATCTACTGCCGTACCGCCTTCGCCATCCTGCTGGTGGTCACTGTATCCTTGCTGTCCATCTTTGTCAGTTCTGTGGCGGTCAAGCCTCGTGATTTCGTCATCACCCACAAGGGATCTGGCAACGAGACCCTCCGTTACAATGCCAGCTACACGGGCTTCAATGCCACCACGCTGAGGAACAACCTGGGCCGTGAGTGTTGGGGCAAGATGTTGGTGTTTGTGAGGATATGAAAGTACATCCACAAGAAAAGCTACATGGCGCTTGTAAATTTAGGGGCATCTATTACAGGTCTCACTGTTGTTCCTCTTTTGTGTCCTCGTTGCAGCTGGTTACTCTTTGGACTACAGCACCAACTCTGTCATGTCTTTTGCCACCGTGTTTGCCGTCATGTTCACCAGCTGCACTGGCATCATGGCCGGAGCCAACATGTCAGGTTAAAGCTTATTGTCTTACTTGTATAATCACATAGCAGTGAAGAGTGTCATTGGAATGTGACTCATTGTGTCATTACTACTTTTACTTCTGAATTATGTTCATGCAATCACACAGAGCAATATCAAACAATAGATATGTTTATACACATATTGCAATTAAAGTAAATCTGCATTATACACACACATATGCACATGCTTATGTTTGCTCTCACTCCACATCTCTCTGAAGGGGAGCTGAAGACTCCGAGTATTTCCATCCCTAAAGGCACCATTGTAGCTGTCTGTTACACTTTCACGGTCTACGTCCTCCTCTTTATCTTGATCAGCGCCACCTGCGACAGGTCTGAAATGCTTCATAATAGTGTTGTAATAAGCAAATAAGCAGTTGAGGTCATGACACAAATTATAAGTAATTTGCTTCTGTTTTTAGGACTCTGTTAATTCAGGATTATGGGTTCCTCCAGAGAATAAACATCTGGTCGCCGTTCATCACCATCGGGATATACTGTGGTGCTCTGTCAGCTGCGATGTGCTCTCTGATCGGAGCGTCGCGTATCCTCCATGCTCTTGCTCTGGATCAGCTCTTTGGTAAGGCTTGATGTTTTTGTTCATCACATCAGTGTCTTCCTCAAAAGTTTTCTAAGAGACTTTTGTTTTCCACCACAGGTTTGCCGTTAGCCCCAGCTGCCATCACATCAAGCTCGGGGAATCCGTGGGTGGCAGTGCTGTACACCTGGGGTCTGGCACAGGTGAGCAGAGTTTCTGCAGTGTGCACTCGCATATTTTTAGAAATACAACTGGTGGCCTGAGCTGTGGTTTGTGGTGTGTTTGTGTTTCAGTGTGTAGTGTTCGCAGGCCAGCTTAATGCCATAGCAAGTTTGGTGACTGTTTTCTACTTGCTTGCCTACGCTGCGGTCGACCTGGCCTGTTTGGCTCTTGAGTGGGCGTCAGCACCAAATTTCAGGTAATAAAAGATCAATTACTATTAAAGGAAGAATAAAAAAAATCAGTAGGCATTGCAGTCATATTTTTCAACAATCTGTAATTCAGTCCAACAGTAAAGTAAAATCAGAATTCAGAATAAAGGTAAAATATTACAATTTAAAGACACACCATGCAAGATTTTTCTTAAAAAGAATGAAATGAAATAAATAAAATGTATAGACTCATACAGAATCAATCCCTCTCAGTCATCGCTTCTGACTCCCTTGGAGTATGTGGCAGTGTACTTATCTGCAGGGACCTTGCCCTCTGCCTGTGTTTGCTTTTCTTATTTTGCTGCTGTCGTGACGTTTATGGACTGCAACCTGCTGCAAATGGGAAGTTTTACAAAAAGGTAGCGACCAGGTGCAGACAAAGAAAATCGCAGACACTGTGCCAAAGAAACACAAAATATAGGGAGCTGAAATCACCAAGCAGACAAAGCTCACTCCAAAACAAGAGTGAATCTGGGGTTGGTTTTTATCCACTGACGAGCGCTGAAGGAACGTATGGGGATGAAGAGCTATCTAGAGTTCACCTGCTTTTTGTTGGACACGTAGATGTCGGCCTTTAGCTTAGTTAGCTTGCTAAAGTACTGGCTTTTCAATCACAACAAATGTCACATTGCTAATAGGGTTGTAAATCAGTTTAAGAGTTTACGATATGATGCATCAATTCGGACAACACTATGTTATTTGATATTACAAAGTCCGCCACAGTTTGACTTCAGGTCAGTTCAGGGGCCTGTGATTGATATGAGATGACATTAGTAAATATCCTCGTCTTGTTTTTTTGGCTGCTAGGTGCTAGCACTTTTTGAATGTTTAGGAAGGAGGTGCACTTGGACGGACATGCCATGTGAATGTTATGTGGAAGGCGATTCCTGAATCAAGCTGGTACAACTCGGAAACCCTTTTGCTCTGAGGTGACAGTGCTAACCGGTGCTGCTCTATGCTGCCCCTAAATATCCTAAATATGACAATATGTATTGATGTTTTCACTTTGCATCAATAAAATCTGCCCCCCTATTGCCCCCGAATTATAAGCTGGAGATGCGTCTCACCTCAGATTCTTCAAGTTGAGCAGTATGTTTTGTGTGTTTTGTTTTTTGTATATATTTTTTGTCAGTCAGTGTGCAGTGTACTTCAGATGATGTTTCGATCCCCAGATGTAGCTGTAGAGTGAGCGCTCCTTGCTTTCACTCTGCTCTCCAGAGTGTTACAGATAGTTGCAGACCCAGAGCCAGGGTGAGTCTGAGCGAGATGGAAGCAGCTACCAGGAGGAAGAGAGGCTTTTCATAACATTTTAATCTGCACTCTGCTTAGAAGTGGTGAATTTACAGCTCACAGCAACTTAATACGATGCAGCTTCTGGCTTTTGTTTGATATCTAGTTTCGGAGAAAAATACTGTTGCACATTTATGACCTGTGGTTAGCATGTATTAGCATGGAGGGCTAACTTGCCTTGAGCCTGTTTGACCTGACAAACCCTGTTCAGACTCTCAAACTATTTGAAAAAAAATAGCTGATAATATAATATAATATAATAAGGTTTAAATGTTTGAACATGTTGCATCATAAGGCCATACGTGTGGCCATAGATTATGGCCCATGATGTAGGAACAAAACTAAAACTGCTCAGGGGCACTAGTAAATAAATATAAAGTGGCTTTTTTTTTAGAGAGTACAGGCTCATAAAGTGAGGTTTGAAAGCCAGAAGTTTTAGCCTCAGGCCTCAACATCACAAAGGTTAACAACCCAATCAGCCTCGCTTGGATTTATTACCGTCATATATTTAATGGGACAATAAAATAATATTTATTGTCTCTCTCTGCTTCTGTTTTTCATGTGACCGTCAGCCACAGTTTTTTGTCTCTGTGTTTCACAGACCGACCTTCCAGCTCTTCTCCTGGCACACCTGCCTGCTGGGCATCCTGAGCTGTTTAGTGATGATGTTCGTCATTAACCCCGTGTACTCCTCAGGCAGCATCGTCCTCCTGTTACTGCTGCTGCTTTTCCTCCACTACAGATCGCCCACCAGCAGCTGGGGCTACATCAGCCAGGCTCTCATTTTCCATCAGGTATCTTGACTCATCCAGACACACACACACACACACACACACACACAGACATGTGCCACAGTTTGTCAACAGTGCTGTTTGTCTTTTGGTTTAGGTGCGCAAGTATCTGTTGATGCTTGATGTGAGGAAGGACCACGTGAAGTTCTGGAGGCCGCAGGTGTTGTTAATGGTGGCCAACCCTCGCTCTTCCTGTCAGCTCATCCTGTTTGTCAACCAGCTGAAGAAGGGAGGACTTTATGTGTTGGGCCACGTGCAGCTGGGAGATCTGGGTAATTCTCTGCGGATGGTCTGTGATGGCCATCTGCACCTAACAGTATTAAATTACTCTTATCTTTGGATCATTGTGGAGGTTAGGTAGTCAAGTGAAAGTAACCTTCTCATGTGCCTGGAAGCCTTTCACTTGTGTGTCAAATCAACATGGCATCATGTGATGCTTTTTTTAGTTCATTCAAAAAGCACATGAACAGGCTGAGCAGGAATTATAACAGAAGGTTACATATCAGTAAAGCTGTGTAACAGCTCTGACCGGCCTACCTGAAGTCCACCGGCACCATCATGGAAGACTACCTCGTGGGCTTTCACTTTCCATCTGCTGCTTCTCTTGCATTATTAATAATAGAATAAATTTCCTCTGTATCACTGTTGTATCACACCTGAGAGTTTAAACCGGCTGTCTTTGAATTCAGCCACATGTCTAGCTCTTTGTTTATTTTGCTAAACAGATATATCCTTTCAAACTGTAAGAAAATGTGTTGCGTGTGCAGCACAAGGGTTCAGAGAGCAATGTGCTGACACTTTCTCTCATTCATTCACTCACTCACAGTTTGCTTGTCTGCCCCCTGGTGACCATTAGGATACACTGCAAAGTGTACAAACAAGACATAACTTGCTTGCAGTGTTGTTAACAAGCAACTGAGCTCAAGTACTGAACTTAAGTGAAAATTTGAGCTACCTTTGTTCCATCCAGTATTTTTTTCCTTCTACTTTATACTCCAGCACATTTTACTGGTTAATATTGCACCTTTTACTTCACCACATTTGTTTGACAGCTGGAGTTAGTAGTTAATTTTCAGACTTTGGGCTCTGGGCTGCTTACAAAGAGGTCAAATTATACAATATTTGGTATAAAAATTTGTTAAGAATAGTCAACCACTGGATCCACTCGACAAAACTTAGTATATATAAAGTCTGCCACAACCAGCTACCACAGTTAAATGCTATTTATGCATTGATGCATCACTGTTAACAATCTAATAATGTTATAAATAATAAATCAGGCCCAGGGGACATTTGACTGCAGAACAAGTACTTTTACTTTCAGTACATTTAACTCATAGCACATACGTTCTTCTACTTAGGTAAGATTTTAGATTCAGGACTTTCACTTGTAATGGAATCACATTATTTTGTGATTACTTAAGTTAAAGACCTGAGTACTTCTTTCACCCCTCCTCTGAAATTCTGCTGAGATCTGCATCTATTAAATAAAGCCCTGTATTGTATTACATTATTCAGTTTTATGCAGTGAATTCATTTCTGCCTTTCCTGTGTTTAGACTCCCTGCCATCAGACCCAGTCCAGCAGCAGTACAACTTCTGGTTGAGCCTAGTTGATAAACTCGATGTGAAGGCCTTTGTAGACCTGACGCTGTCTCCCTCTGTCAGACAGGGAACACAGCATCTCCTGCGCATCACAGGCCTAGGTAAGTTCTGATTTCTCTTATCCCTCTACATTCAGTAGATTTTGATGTTACTTTATCTGAACTTCTGTCTCCTTCTACAAGGTGGCATGAAGCCCAACATGCTGGTTTTGGGTTTCTATGACAGCTGCACTCCCGAGGACTTCTTCTTACAAGATTCTGCATTCTGTAATTCTTCTGTGGGACAAGGGAGTGACGGCGAATATAATTTTGGAGTTGACTTGCCTTCATTACAGGCCCATTTCCCCCCAGTGCGACATGTTGAGAGCCCACGCTGGCTATCACCAGAGGAGTACATAGGGATCATTTCTGACGCCATTAAAATGAACAAGAACGTGTGCCTCGCCCGCTATTTCTTCCAGTTAGAGGGAGAGGATAAAGACAGCAAGGTGGATGGGTCTGAGCGGACAATAGATGTGTGGCCTCTCAACCTGCTCCAGCCAGGCAGCCGTGATTATGAGGACGTTTGCAGCCTCTTTCTGCTGCAGATGGCCTGCGTGCTCAACATGTCCAACAAGTGGCGCCATGCAAGAATGAGAATCTTTCTGAATGTGGAGACTGAGTCCAGCGACCAGGGTTGGGTGGTAAATGAAGAGACGTTCAGAGAGCTGCTGAGGAAGCTGAGGATCAGGGCGTCAATAAAGATTGTGCCGTGGGACTCTGTGGTGCAGCACCACACTCAGCCAGACGGGGAGCCCCCTGCAGGGCCGACACAAGCTCTGTCCGAGGACTTCCTGTCCGCTGTGAACAGTATGTTGATGGAGCACAGCTCGCAAGCTGCTGTTCGCTTCCTGTATTTACCTCGACCCACCGCCCAGCGCAGCCTGGCGCAGCAGTACTTGGCTCAGTTGGAAGCAGTGACCAATAATTTAGGGCCAACGCTGCTGATTCACGGTGTCACCCCAGTCACATACACTGACCTGTGAGCATGTGCAGTCGTGAGTTTTGTCCATTGATCCTGTAGGTGCAGCAAAGTCTCATCTGTATAAATATAAACTCTGGTTACATGTACAAAGTTACACCGTGGATGCTAAGGACAGTGTGCAGCACCGCTTATTATATGTTTACCTAATACAGCTTTTGTCTTGTTTTACTCTTGCTTACATAAGGACTACAGTCAGTGTGAGTGCATTTTTAAAATACGCCACTTGAGGACATTCAAATAGGATATTTTCCTATTGACGTATACTTGAACTGTCTTGGTGAATGAGCCAAGAAATGGGGGAATACTAACTAACTTTGTGGGTATGAGTTACTTTGATATATAACCTCTTGTTTGCATTAGCTTTAGGCACGTATGAGACAGAAATTAGGAATGCGTCAAAACACATATTGTTTGGAACAATACGGGTTGTTTGAGACAATAGAAATGTCTAGATACAGTTTCAGGGATAATATGATGAATTTGTGATACCAACTGACCATAGTAAAAACAAATTATGATAATATGTTACAGGGATAGTTCAGTTTTTTTAAGTCGGTATTTATGGGGTACTCGTCTGGTGGCTAAAATACATTTTGTTGCTAACTCCTATCCACTGTAGTGCATCACTTAGCATCCATGTCGGACCCCAGCCTGCTTCTTCAAACTGGGGGCATGCTGCCTGACGTCTCTTGTATGTAATAAACTAACTATGGATAAGTACCCTGTACAGCCTGACTTCAGAAAGTCTGAACTATCCCTTTAATGCATAGTAATTGGTTTTTTTAACTCCTGTTTTTTCTTCTGTCTTTATCCTACGTTGCCACATCTCTGATGGACCAAATGATCCAAAGACTTTATGTCTCTGAGCTGAATTGAACTCTGACTTCTGTTTTCCATGTTCCTCTGTTGCTCTTGAACATGCATCTCTAGTCTTCACAAAGGGAACTGTTTTATACATTTGACCTCAGAATGATGAACAGCATGTGTTGCTGTTGTATGTGCTAACTTGAAACGTATGTTGGAATCGTGTGCTTCATAATGGCGACTGTCAAAAATACACACCAAAAAAAAAGGGTTATACTGATGGTTACTCTGGAGCTCCATTCTTATCCAGTCTTCATTAGGACCGGGACTAACGATTAATTGGACCAAATCAAGATTGAAACCATAGAAAGTTGTCACTTTTTTAACACAATTAATTTACCTTAATGTAAATGTAACTGTTTTCTTGTCATGTGTTTTTTTGTAGTGCCACAACACTCACACGAAACTTTTCACAAAACACAAATGGCAAGATGCTGAAAAAAGTCATTTGCACATAGTGATGGTTATAAAATAACAGTGTCTTGTAATGGGCCAAAAATGGCATGGCACTTACATAAAAATGCATTTATGAATGAATGCACAACTTTTTGGCATCTTCCATCTCGAGTTGTAGTTAATGGACTGACGCTTGTGTACTAATATCTGTTACTGCGGATGTACTAAACTGCTCATAGGAGTAAATATATGCCAAATGTACTATGTATTTGTATCTTTGTAAATGTAATACTGCAAGATATTAACAGAAAAAAATATTTAAAAGATTTCTTTAATGCAACACAAACACACTGTCTGTACATCGATTCAAATAGTATAAATATTAATGAAACAATGGAGACTTAGTTATACTTGGCTCCATAAAGAAAAACCTCATGCAATAATAAAGGGTGAATAAATGTACAAAATATAACAAAATATACATGTATATTGCAGCCTATTTATTACAGTAACCTTGCTATGATATTACACACATTGTCTGGGAAGCGGACCTAGAGTGGAGATATTAAAAAGCCTCTATACAGCAGTAAAAGTCGTAGTTCATGTCTGTAAGAACTTCAGCTTCTGTGCAGATGCAGGAACATGACTACTCCTCCTTTTCACCAAGCCTCTCCTTCTCCCTGCACACTTTTAGATCATGTTTGCTGTCATTATTGAGGTTTCGTAGCTTTCTTATGAAGAATGATGACATACGTAACCAGTTGGGCACGAGCATTGTTATAGCAGCGTTCTGTAGGATGATGGAAGAGAGAAGGAGAGACAGTAAGACATCATAGCAGCCGAATGTTTTTAAGTGATCACAGTCTCTTAGCCATCTGACCTGGAGTGCATGGGACAGGCAGCCGTTGGTGTAGCAGGTGTGACCCACAGTGTTCAAGGCCTCACGGGCGAAACTGGGAGCACTCTTCACAAAGCAGTTGGTTTTTAGGTTTTGTGTCATGTTGGTGGACACCATGAATGGGGCCACACACTGTGGAAAAATTGACATATTGAACTTTACATCATAGGCCAACATATTACTGACGGACTCTCAACAAAAACACCTCTGACACTGAACAATGCTTAATCCAGTGTAGGGTATTTCCTTCAGTGAGCAGCAGGGGGCGAAGGTTCATTTCTTAAACTGCATGCTTTCCCAGCCAATAAAAGCACACTGATGATTGTAGAAACCTTAAATGTATATCTTTTATACAAGGACACTGCCTTTGTATATGCTCTACCCACTAAGCCACAAACTGCCCAAATTTATTTACTTTTTTTGCATTTTTACAATTTCAGATCAGTGACTGGATACAACAGTTTTAAAACTGTGTTATAATTGCACATGGCTTGAAATGTCACTATGCTTACTATGTCAAGTGCTCAGAGTGTGGAAAGCTCTTTACTTGCAGTTTCCTGCTTGAAAGGAATTCCCTGGTAAAAGCTCGTCGAAGAGTTGCGGTTTGGATTTGCCCTTCAGGCAAGTTTGTAATTTGTACTAAAAGGAATATGTTGGCATGTCATAGTAGGAAAAGCTCAGGTGAAACTGATAACATTAACAATGGCTGAGTAGAAATTAATACACTTGTGCTTTTCCTACTATGACAAGTCAAAATGTCTGCCTTTATAAAAAGTGTATGTATTTTAAAGGCTTGGCTGTTTGAAGTAGTAACATATTTCTTGTAAAGAAGATAGCTGACAAACTTTGGTCACTGAAAGTGGTTTTCCAGGACAACATGGCTAACTGCTAGCTTGTTGAAGAAGACGCTTTTTTTTGTTTTTTTTGTGTGTTACTATCCAGAGGTGATGTACTTGGTCAAGAACAGGCTTTCAGGGTCGAAATAATTTTTCTGAGAGGATTATGAAACATGAAAGCAGTCAGACAACACAGTAAAAGTGAGCTTCTTTGAGTTAGCAGCTAACAGTTAGCAAACAGCTAACAGTTAGCCAACAGCTAACAGTTAGCCAAACTGACAGCGCACACAAATGGGAAATTGAGCAGTTTAAAGGCACATTAAAGAGACCAGGTATGTAACCACTCCGATTATCACCTGTGTTTAACTGTGTGTGACTTATCACATTATGTTCAGTTGTAACATTGTGTTAGCTTATGGTTTTAAATCTGTGTTAAAGTGTTTCCCCACCATTTTCTACCTGGTAACACTGACCCAGGCAAAAAAAACCTCGCAATATCAGGCCACTTGAGTCTGTTATTGAGTCTTTCTTCCTGCATAACAAGCCAGTGCAGTTTGATAAATCCAACATCTTTCCAGTCATTTTCAATCAAGAGTCAATTTGTCTTAATTCCAGAGTGCTCTGCATTGTTTTTATTAAATAGATATAATAGATATATGTAGACTTATCTTGTAGTAAGTTTAGTTTTGGTTGAGATCATATCTTTTTGAAGAAAATAAGACTTTTGAGGCTAAATAATAGATGATTGTAGTATTAACTTAGTAATAACTACATGTGAATGACCTAAGGGACTGTTCTTGACTTAAAAGTGGAGTTTTTTTTTAAGCAGAGTTAATTTTTTTAATGGAAAATATGACGAAAACATGTTTGTCAATTACCTGTGTTTTCACGTCAAAGACAAAACATCCACAGGCTGAAAATAGATCTTTCGTGATAAAAAACTATGAGGAAATGTATAATTTGTTTTCACTGATGAGCTGAGATGGGACCAAAATGTTAGTGAAGAGCAATATGACATTCAAAATGAGAGGCGAGGAGCACAGAATGATAAATTATTCTATGAAATGTATGAGAAAAATGTCTTAAACTGGAAGCTGAGAATGGCTGTGCGCCTAATGACGTACAGTATGAGCAGTATGACATCGCAGCACCAGTTGTAGATGCCAAGGTGTTTTGCTTGACTTCAAAACAGTCACACCAGAGCATCAGTGTTTTGATTGTAATTATGTAGTTAATAAGCAGCGAAGGTGTCTGACTGGGGACAGTGAAGTTGTTGAATGGATTTGTATAGTTTGTTAACTGGTGGAAATTTTAAAATCTGACGATAATTTCTGTTTTTACAGTTCCTGGCTGTGATAGGAGGTGTAGTTTTGGTGATTTTAGAAGAAAGCATGTCTTTTAAACCCACCTGCAGGTTTTGATGTTCAGATAGTATTTAGAATAAATACAAAATACAGCAGTTTAAAGTTGTAGTCCCTCCCTTAAGCCAAAATAAAAACATTCACTTCTCCCTGGTGCTCAAAAGATTGTTTAACATGCCTCCACTGTTTTGCACCACCCCCTCATGAATAACAAACAGCCCCTAAGTGTAACATACTTCACCTGAACAGTGATTCCCTTTGACTTGTACTCAGCGTGCAGACACTGGGAGAAATACGTCACAAAGATCTGAAAAAGAAGAAAGGTAAAGTCAAGAAAAACAAGCTGAGCAGTGATTGTTATGAAATTGTGTGCTTATTAGTGAATATGTCAGTGTATAAGTATAAGAATATCTAGGCAAGATGCTACCTTAGAGGAAGAATAAAGGGTCAGTAAAGGCTGTGGACGGACAGCCACTTGAGAGGAGATGTTGATGATCAGCCCTGTCCCTCTGGGAAAGAGATGGAAAACAAAAATTCACAAATTGATCCTATGTTCTCACTACATTTTATTAAATATCACCTTCTAGATTTTTATGACAATACCTTTCAACCATGGCCGGAAGAATCAGTCTGGTCATCTGAGTGAGGAAAATACAAATCACCATTATCTTTTTTTAATCCAGCGATGGGCATTGACAAAAACCAAAGCTGTGTGTAGATACAGTGGAGAAGTGACTGCATAAACATATAGCAATACAGTAACTAATCAAATAGATGTCCTACCTGAGGGACTGACAGCATGTTACAGTTGATGAGCTGAGTGATTTTCTAGTCAGAATAAACACAGAAGGGAAACAACGTAAGTTATAAAGTAGAGACAAACATGACCTCTAATAGCCTGAATTAGTATTTGATTGTCTTTAAAAAAAAAAAAAAGGACACGCAGGGTGCAAAAGTTACCTGTTCAGCATTTGGTGTTTCCAGGAAATAGGCAAAATTATCAGAGTAGATCATTCCTACATTATTAACTGTGTGGGTGACAGAAACACAAACAACCTTGGTTATTAAGCATTTGTCCTGTCAGTCTATAACTACTGAATCTGTTTCTTTCCCTTTGACTATTTGGCCTGACAGAATGAACACAGTTTGCATCACTCATTCTGGTCCAGCAATGCAGCTCTCAGGCAGCTAAATCAAACTTCGACAGGTAAGAAAAAAAATAATGGATGAGGTGGATCAGCCACAAAAGGAATAGTTGAAATTATACTCTTATTCACTTTCTTTAGTTGGCCAGATGAGAAGATTGATATCACTCTCATGTCTGTATGATAATTATGACAGACTGGAGTGGTTTTCCAAAGGTAACAAATCAACCTCCCAGCTCCTCTAATGCTCATGAGGGTATGCAGGTCTATTTCAGAGCCAGCAGCAAATATGTGAGCTTGCCAGGCGCAGGCGGTCAAGTCAAGGTCAACTTTATTGTCATTTCCACATACAGAGTACATGGGAATGAAATTGTGCTTTTTCAGGGGGTGGGGGTGAACCCATAGGATGTGTGTGTGTGTGCAATATTTATGAATTTATAAAGCATCTGAAAAACTGTCTTGTGCTGTAACTGGTTGTGCTATTACCCAGAATCCCAATCTCCAGTCCTTGTAGTTCTTTGGCTATAGCAGGGTAAATACTTGGGCCGTCTGTGAAGTCCACTTTGATGGTGCGAGTCTTTCGTCCATACCTATCCTCTATTGGAGACAAAGAATATTTTGGATTATTAGTAGCAGATGGACATACAAATGTGTTTAGTGTGGCAGGGAAAGAGCAGTCAGACCACAAGTTTGTTTTCATTTCACTCACCTATCTCCTTGGCAGTCATTCGTAGCTTATCATCAGATCTGCTTACCAAAATAACGTCTAGGCCTCTTCTTGCAAGCTAGAAAGAGACATGCAAGACAGACAGGTTTGGTGGCTCTTTCAACCAGCAACACTATGCACAGGTGAGATCTGAAACACAAGATCTAAAACAGCTCAACCAACTGTTGCAAGCTCCTAACTTGACATTTGGATCCAAAAAGAGTAAGACATTGTTGTAGAAAGGAGTTGGAGACTCACCTCGTTGGCATAAGCTTTACCAATGCCAGATGTGGCACCAGTGACAACTGCATAAAGGAAAAAGCACAGAGATGTAAGAGGAATTAAGTTTACAGTCATTTAAGAATTATTAAAACCTTTGTCCATTTGTTTCACACTGTTACAAAGTCATGGCAGAAGATGTGGGTCTGACTACCAAGACAGTACAATCCACTTTACCCTGAGATTGTGAAAAATGAAGGTTGAAAATTGAATATTACACCAGTGTTGCAATGGTATGAGATTTTCACCAGTCAGAATGACCCTTAAAGGAATGACAACAGAAGGTTTATTGTTGGTTGAACTAACATTTTATCATGGACCTGTATTTGTAAAGCGCCTTCGAGTCATCCGACCACTCAAAACACTGTTTATATCACAAGTCACATTCACACACTGGTGGCCGAGGCTACCATACAAGGTGCCACCTGCTACTCAGTGTTTAACACACTCACACGCCGATGGAAGCATCATCGAAAGCAGTTTGGGGTTCAGTATCTTGCTCAAGGATATTTGACATGCAGACTGGAGGAGCTGGGGATCAAACCGCTGAAACCACTTGTAGTTATTACTGGAAGTACGTGTATCAGAAAACAACTTTTGTTGCATTTTTAAAATATCGTAGATAAGCAAATGTACCCAGTATGATAACTGACAACTTTTACATCACGGCATACCTTGAAACCGTTATATCGCTGCAACCCTATATGACACCTCCCACAAGTAGCTACCTCCCTGTCTGTCTGAAGTATGTTGTTCTTATATCAGGCGATAAAACATAACCATTTGAACTTTTGACACAGTTACCACAGTCAAGTCAGCTTAGTTACTCTTAAACCAGCTCTGTAAAAATTCAAACATATTTTCTGGACCCTGAGATCAAAGCAGCTAAATGAAAACAATTAGTTTAATTATTTACACCAGTGCCTATCCAACCATGACAAGTGAAAATGTCTCTGTGAAAAAGGCTTGCTGTGGACTCCACATGTCAGTGGTAGGATTTTAGAGTGAGGCAATAGGGAGAGGAAGTGGTGGAAAGTGTCCTTAAATACCCCCTGTTGCTTTGCCAGAGAAAACGCTCCCTGCCACTGTTATGTGGGCAAGATTCAGGTCACACAGAAACCCAAGACATAAAGCCCTGTTTCTTTTCATCCTCTTGTGTGTATACTGTTTGGACCCCAGATTATTGTTCTTGTCACCAGAAAAGGTGTCATAAGTGAGAAAAAACTGCACAAACTTTTAAGAAAGATGGAAAATTTACTTGAAGTCATTGCGGGTCTGCAGAGGATTGAAATGTTTGCCCACAGAAAGACGGAAATGAGTTGTTTACAGTATGTAATATGACCTACACCATTCACCTGTTTCACAACTGAACTGATTTAGTCAGTGAAAGGTACATTAGTTATAATTTCCTTTATACATGACCAAGAAAGGACAAAAAAAATGAACCTTAAATGAACCTTAAACCTGACTGTCAGCATTTTGTTCAGACATAAAAAAGATTAGTAGAGAACACAGAGTACATTTTCTTTGACCTTACCTGCCCATTGCCCGTATGTCCTTAAATCCACTTGCCAAAGCTCTGACAGAAAAAACTGTCTGAATCCACACCAACATCCCCAGGCTAGTTTGAGCATGTAGAAAATTACAGTAAATCCTCCAAAGATGGCCAGCACCTCAGTGAATGACATTTTGTCGCAGAGCTCTGGACTGAACAGGATTCCCTTGATGGACAGAGGTTTGAAAGGCTGTTAATCCAAATTTAATATTATAGGAAATGAGAACTTTTTTTATGTACTGTACTCCTCCCTGTTCCCACAGTGCTCCACCCCTCATTGTGTGCTGCTGGTAGACACTATGTGCTTGGCAGACAAATACCCTGGAGCCACACGTTGCGTTCCAACTCCCCGCAGACTGAACTGAAGAACTGTTTCAATTTTTTTAAATTGCCATTCAAAGATGCAACATAATTTTCTGTCCACAAGTCTTGTAACAACAGCCACCTCAGCTGCTCCCAGTGTCTGAATATTATCCCCAGCATCCTGAAGATCATCAGGATCATCTAAGAACTTTGTACTTTATGTATTTTGTTTTCAAGCCTTTAGGTCAGCACAGGTACAGTGTTTGAGTACGTTAGTAGATTGGCTAATAATTGTGCTTTTCTGGTTGCAGGCTATTTCACAACTGGGAGAATATTGAGTAATAAATCAACTAAAACTTCCAGTCATAATGTAAATTTGGATGATACAAGAACAAGCGCGATTTCGCAACAATTGCAACGGCACACGCAAGCAACCGCATGTTCATGCATTCACACATACACAATCGCACACACTTGTCATTAGTCCAATGATGCCTCCCTATGATAACCGGTTCATGAGCTATGAAAGACGTGGCAACAATGGTGTGTGTATTTCTTTGTGTGTGAGAGTGCGTGTTTGTGTGTGTGTCTCTACAAAGTTTGGTCATCTTACATGAATCCATTTTGAGCCAATTGGCATGACCACAAACAAACATCCTCACACACACAAAAGAAAATCAGATAAGGGCATAAGTCTGTTAAAAACCTTTGTGTAGAGTTGGAGTTTGAGAGCTTTTTCTCAGGTGTTCTGAACAGTAGTTGTAACATTCACGACCTGCTTGTCTCCTTCAGCGTATCCTACAAACTTAAAGCAGTGTTATTGAAATTAAATGAGCAGATAAGAGCTTTTTACTGGCATGATGAGCTCCTCCAATATTCTTGAATGCAAACAAGACATTTACTGTGAAGGGATACTCCAGCAATTTATTTCACTTCAGTAAAGTTGGGCAACTCAAAAGATCTCAAAAGAGTTTAAAACAAAAAAGAATGTTGCATTTCATGTTTTAGCTCCTACTCTGGGTTGAACCCCCAAATCACTGGATCCTCCTACACTCCCCATCATGCAACCTGACAGTATCTTTTGTTAAACCTGTCATGCCTGATAAATTCCCCCATCTGTCAAACTGTATGCCCTCACTTTGTCACACAGACCTCTTGTTATACTATACTAATCTCCAAGCCCAAGCTGATACAACTCGGATGACATCACCATGACATCAATATTATTTTCTCAGATTTTGGAGAGCTCCTTCAAGAACCATGGAAGACATTGTAAAACTGTTTCCACATCCTGAGAGAGTGCCGTGGGGCCATTATTTTAGCAGAGCTATTTGCAAATGTGTGTGGAAGGTTGTAACTGCATCTCAGTCCGTGTGTGCATTATCAGATTTGTATGTGTGTAAAAGAAAATCTCTAAATGCTACTGAGATCTGCATCGTCAAATCTGTAAATTTACATGGATATTAATCTCTGAAAATTGTGAGTGTTTTGCTCCAAGAGCTGGAAATACAAACAAGTCATCAGTTACAACTCAGACAGGCCTTCCTACATGTGACTTTTGCTACCCGTGACAGAGATCCACAAATGACACTGCTGGGCTGGGTAGTGGTTATGGCCAGAGACATAAAGGAGGCAAAGTCCAGCCCGGGGGCCAATTTATTGTTCAAAATATACTCTATGTGGGCCGCCCAACACACATTATTGGTTCATCACGCAAGATCACTTTGCATTTTTCTGTTCACCTCATGACGATTACACAGTTTGTAGACATGCACCAAGCAGGAACTACAAGGGCGGAACCAATGTGGTCTCATAAACAGAGCAAACAAGCAAACGCACGGCTACCTAACAGCAGACGTGTCCTGCTAGGTAGCAGACATGGCCGCAGCAGTGTGTTTGTAGTTTATCAGGCCTTTCTTATTGCAGTGACAAACAGATGGTGAGATGATGGTGAAGAAAAAGACTCCGCTGATACAGACTTGTTTCTGATCAAGAGAACTTTATTAGCAAGCCAGTATCAGATCAGGCTTCTGCAGTAGCCTGGGAGAGATTCAGCCAGTCATCGAAACTCTCCGCCGTTGTCCACACATACTCCACGTTTTATAGCCTGCCAGACATCCTCATTCATATTCACAGGGCTGTGCAATATGACAATATATATCGTGTGACGAGAGAAAAATGTCTATCGTTTCATATTTTGCTCTATCATTTATATCATTGTGACACAAATTAAACTTTTTACGGCAATATTTTTCGTCATTTGGAGTCTGTCCATCTTTTGCACGGATCACATTGATAAATTACTCTTCTTGGCTTTTTAATTCGCAAAGCTTTTACGGCACTTACAGTCACATAATGAGTTTATATAACTCCGCTGTCTGTCTCTGCTGCGCTGCACAGGGCAGCCCCGCAGCACTGAGAAAGAGCAGACAAGCGAGACGGCGTCAATAAATGACAATTAAAATGTGCTATATCGTGATATGTATTGTTATCGGGATATGAAATGACCTATATCGTGATATGAGATTTTGGTCATATCGCCCAGCCCTACATATTCATAATATCAGCTCATTCCTGATAGCATAATGAGATACATCCTCCTAACCAAAAGTGGTCATTCCTTTCTCCAGTTTCAGAAGGTTCTTTGTCCGTGCAAAACAGACTGATGTATACATTCCTTTAGTTTCTCCACGTAGCTTTCTAGACATAAATTCTACATACATAAACACAACATGACAGTGGCGCCTTACTGCTTCTTGGCAAGCCACCCATGAATCTATACAACATGAGGCACAAACCCCTCAATGTGCCATGCAGTTACCATATATTTATGTATCCTGTGGATGACCCCTTGTATCCTGACAGACTCATGGATTCCTGTTTGCATCTGTAGAGCTGTAGACTCTACAGCACAGCTAGAATGATGGATTCATCCTTACAGTAAAAACAACGGGAGTCTGGGTGGACAGCAGTCTCTAAAAGCATCCAAAAACAATCAGCGTTAATGTACATCTGATGAGCAGACACCTCATGTTTATTATCTGTGTAAAGTCAGCAGTGAGGGCTGCTGCTTTCAGGAGTGGTGGAAAGTTGAGTACTTTTTCACTGATGCATCAGACAGTTGAGGTTGTCTCATTTGTTTGCCTTTTTTTTAATCAACCCACATGATGTGAGAAGCATCTGCCCCCATATTCTGCATTATCTGATCTGGCTCCCATTCATAAAAGTCTGAACACCCCTGACATAGAGAACATAGTCTACATAGATGTCCCATTGATTGCTTCGGCCCATTGATGCGATACATCAGCATCACCACCATATCGGACCGGAAAAGCCTGGCCTGTGAACAAATACCAGCAAACAGGGTAGCTAGGGCTGTTCTGGATAAAAAGCACTATAAAGTTTGCTTTAATATCTATGTTTGATTACAGGTTTGTTTACGCATTCACAGATCATGTATGCCCTTAAAGATTTGTCCTCTTTTTTACAAATCTCAATACATTTACAAATCTGATTACACCTACACGGATTGAGATGCAGTTGCACAACTCTCCACATGCATTTGCAAATAGTTCTGCTACAGTAATGGCCCCATAGAGTACTTTCTATGCAAAGTACACTGAACTTGGTATGTAAAATAGGTGGAGAGTACATTTTTACACACTATTGGGATATAGCATGAGGTCACTAATCAAAATAATATGACGCAGCACTTGCATCTAATCACAGGAGCGCAAAACAAAGCTATGACTCCTCCTGTGACTGCAGCAGAGATAAAAACAATAACGTACAGCCTGTGACATCAGCAGAAACAGTCCTACCCATCCATGTAAAACCAGTGTCTGTACATAGATAAACTTCAAACACTCTTTGATTACATGTCTGAGTGATAATGTTTCTGGTGATAGTCCACGAATTCCAGTCGTACTTACATGTACAGCTCTGTGATCCAAATGATGAGAAATGAAAAACTGCTTATCAGTTAAGAGACAGATGCTTTATTATGTTTCTCTGACAATCATTGTGGGTCGGTGTTGGTGGAAGGTCAAAAAAAGCTGCACTCAAAAACTCAGAACACTCAGTCCTACCACTCAAGTTAAATATTTATTTTGAAGGTGACATTTTAATTTTTAGTTGTTAACCATGATCTGTGCACAGGGTGAATAAAACAAGAGACACAAGACAATCATCACCTTAGTGAACCCTGTCCCACTTACACAATGACTCCATTAGACGGCACAATATGGTGTTTCAAACATTTTTTAAAAGGACTGGCAGAGAGTCCGTATGACTGAGTGACTCACAGGGCAAAGTCTACAACCTAGGTCTACAAAATATGTGTGATTCATCAAGTTACCACAAAGTATTTAATCATTACCGACGTTTTGTTTTTTTTGTTGTTTTTTTTTCATTTTAGGCCCTGGGGCCTAGTAGAAGGTTAATCCAGGTCCCCAATAAGCCGCTGGCCTTTTTTCTGATTCAGATACAACAGGAAAAAACTAAAGTATCTCATGAGTGTCACTTAAGGTCAGAAGTTAGATATTTAGATGTGCCATACCACAGCCAGCTCCACCCACAAGCTTAGTAGATGGATAAGTGAATATTAAAGGCTGTAAAACTGACACAAACATCTTTCAACCATTTTACACAGTATGCTCTTATGGTCTATTTTCTTATTCACAGTGAAAACAAATTGATTCACACACGTTTTTTCCCACACATTTTTTTTTACTTTGAATGTAAATAAGGTGCCAGAGTGCATAAAAAGAATACAAATTGAGGTTTTTTATAAAACAAAAAGTGCCAGAGAAGGATCCCCTGAACACCCCCTTCTTTATATATTAATTTTAATGATTCTAATTATTTATGTTTGTCATTTTGCAGAAGTGGCCCCCAGTCAAAGCAAGGCGAGTATCCCTGGTGTAACGTCAAAGAGATCCACCAGAGGGTGCTGCAGCTCCCTAACAGGCCACAGCTGGACCAGGATTTGACAGAGAGATACCATCATCTAAAATGGGATACCTGAGTAGACTACCTGACCTCAGTTGAGTTAATGTGCACATATAATTCTTCATCGTTGAAATTCTGTTTGACATTTTCCTTTATCCATATTTTAATTCAAAGAAAAAATACAAAACATATAGTAAAAGGATGTGCATACAGTAGACAATAATAAGTGCAACTTAAATAACTTAAATTCACACGAGATACTATAGATCACCCGCTGCAATAAATCAGAAGTTGCAGTTTATTATCTTCTTTGTTCGATCAGTGTCTCTGATAGTAACATACTTCTGTAAAGGGGTGTGGACTTGAGTAACATGACCTGGACTCAAGCCAGACTCCAGTCACAAATTAAATTACTTTTAGACAAAATCCAAAAAAGACTTGCAACGTGACTTGGACACCAATGACTCTCAGCCCAAAAATTAGACAGTGTGTTGTTGAAAAAGTGCGCCACAAATCAATTCATTTCCTGAATCAACTAACATTAACGTTAATCTTTCTATTTCATTTAGACATACAACATGCCACAACATGAAACATCACTTTAAAGTTACAACAGTCTGAGAATAAATGTCTTACAAATTTGGGAAGAGGAAGTTATAGGTCTTTTTTTTATATGAGACAAGTTAAATACAACAAAACACGACAGAAACATGCAGAAGTTAAAAGTGCAGTGTCAGCACTGCTGTTTTGTAGATTTAATTCAGTCACATTTGTTTTAACAAATAAATACAAATTTTAGGAATTTATGATTTTTTAATATTTAACATATTATTACTCTGACTCTTTTGAGGACTTGAATGCAAAGACTTGAGCCTAAACAGTGACTTGGCCCCGATTCACCTCTCCTTCTGTATGATGGCACTGCTGTTATTTCTCTGGTCAGGTTGGGCATTCATTATAATACGATGTATCAAACTGTTCTGGGTAATTACTTGGTTTAGAAATTGTACAGACATCACTGTCAGCTAATATCTATAATGCCCCAGTTTACAGTTTCATCTTTTAAAACATTTCAAAGCTGTTATTTGTCTTTATTTTGCTCTTCATAGATCGTTCTGGGGGAAACCATCCTTCATTCCCTGCATGCATTTCTCTGAACTCTACGGTGGCAGTGTGCAGCCACGGCTCTGCAGCGACCCACTCTAGTTCCAGTGATGGCAGTGTCCAAGAAGAGTGAAAGGTCTCTCGTTACCTAACGCACATTTTAAATAACATTTGATGTCTTTTCAAGGAAACTCCTGCTCTGAACCTGTGATCCTGCAAAGACTGAGTGATGTCACTGTGGGAGACGGCCAAATGAATTCACCTGATCAATTAAGTGAGGTCACAGAGGAGGCAAATGTCTAAGCTTCCCGATCGCTCCTCCCACAGGTTTTTTTTAAGTATTTGACTAATGAACTTCGACGAAAAGCTTCTCTGGAGAAAAAAGAGTCTTCCAAGAGAGATGTACTCATATATCGGCATTTCACATGACAGCTTTGAGAGTCATGTGACAAAGCACATGCCAGTGTCCCACTATGTGTCATAATAAAATGTAGATAAGAGTGGATAGATCATTTGACAGATCTAGATTTAAAACATAGACACGGGAGACTAATTAACTTTTGATGTTTTGCCAACATGACCGTGGTTGTTGTTCTGGTTTGAGCTACATGTTAATCATATTTATGGCTAAAATAAACGTCAGAAGTGCTGGTGTCCTGCTGTTGGCACTGTGCAGTGCTGCTGTCTCTGCAGTAGGCCAAGTTGGTTTTTTGCTCAGCTGGGATGGCTGTGTGTCTGACCTTGCTTTGAAGTGATCTCTGTCACTGCCGTCAGCCATGTCACTAAGAGGCTTGCGGGCAGCAGATCAGTTTAGCACAGCCTCACCTAACTAATCTGATTACTTCAACAAGGCTGCTATCAATGTGCAAAACAGGACAAACAAGAACAAACACATGGTCACACTTTCATACGCAGGGGGACCAGCTTTATACACATAAAGCTCAGCAGAGGTCACTGAAGCTGTGCTGGATGTGTTCGCCTTATCATTTAGGAGAATCTATGTACCTAAATGGGTTTTTGCCCCTTCCCCCCAAAGGCTTACATTCCAGCTGTAGTGAACTGTAATGGTGCCAGGTCAAAAGAGCAACAGCAGGCTTTCAGTAGCTTACCACAAGATATTTTCAGCTCTCAGCTCCTGCTCACACAGATTTCTTATGCCTTTATTAGCATTGCTCCCCGTATGTAAGATACTCCATTTGACCTTTGCACTGTGGCTGTTATCTTGTCCAGAATGTGAAGCCAAACGTCAGGAAGGGAGGGAGGCTACGAAGATGCCAGCAGGAGCATGAAGGACATCCCTCACATTGAGGACACCCTGCCGAGGGAAGTCCCTATTGGTTGATTTTGCTTTTGATAGCCTGACACCCATTAACCGGTATCTAACTGGTGAATTTTTATGACAAAACAAAAAGCAAAATGACACAAAATAGAAGAGGCACGTCTTCGTAATACGATGCTCCATTGAATCAGTGAAGTTTAGCGCCATATTTCGATGGTATTTTGTGATGTAATTGTCTCGGCTTTTATTTTATTTTCTGTTGGCTTTGCTGACAAACAGCTTTGCTGCGTTGAAGGGGAACAGCACCTAAATTAAGAATTCCAATATATTGTTTCCAAGGCTTAGTAAAGTTCAATCAGTATCTGTGAACATGAGCTTCTCTCTCAAAGGCAGAAACCAGAGAAGTAAACTTGGGATTATTTTGGTTTGCACAATTTCTGGCCATGATAAATGGTGTAAGTTTGACAGTTTTTAAAGAAACATGCCTTCCACACTCGCAGTTTTGTAACTGGTCAAAAATATCCTTGGTAGTTAACGGGTTGATGGTTAACTGCTGACATCCCTGACCATGACGTAGGCTAATTGACCAATCTAACAAAATCCTTTTTTTTAAACATTCTCTGGTATTTTACCCATGGTGAGATCCACATTATTGAGAAAAAACAATCCAAGCTTTAATTCCTAAATTATGAGATCCATCACTGGTGTCTGCGGAGAGATTGACCCAAGCACAATTTTCTGTCGTCCGTTAGCATCTTAAGCTACAGCAGTAAGACGAGGTGAGCAGCAGTGCATGAGCAGAGGTCTCAGAGGGATTTGAAATGGAGCAGCAGGGTTATGTGAGGCTACAGCTACAGGTGCCTTAATCACTGCACCAGTTTCAAGCCCAGGTGATTACATGCGATTCTGTAATTTAAGGCAGCCATCGGTGATACGTTTGCAATTATTATATTAGCATTGCAAAGGTTTTCCTTTTTTTTGTTGCTTTTTTTATTTTCTTTGCTTTAAGAGTTAAAGTATGGAGTTCCTCACAGTGCATTGTACATGATGAACAGTGAGAGAACAACAGTAATAAGGGCTGAAAGTGAACATTTCTTTCCTTCAAGGTAAAGTTCATGGATTTTGATGAGTGTCTCTATTCTGGCACAAAAAGTCCCATAAACTTCGACCCTCACAAAAGCAAGTGAACGACAAGTTCCTCTAGGTCATATCCTTTTTTTATGGTTATACCAACAAATAAGACAGCAGGTTTGTGATCTGAAGAACTTATTTTTTCATTTAATAACAATGTGCCTCATCCCCTTGATTTCAGACAAGTGGAGGTAGAAGGTGGGACAATAAATCAGAACCACTAGCCGCCATTTTCAGCACAGTTCTTCCAAGTTGTGATTGTAGCCATTAAATCCATCAATCAAATCAGTGATACGATGCCCAAGGTTTGAGGATATTTTAAAGCCACATCAGAACCTATGTTTACACACTGTGTAAATGACAGAGAGTGAATATACCTCTACTTTCACCTTCTTTCTCTTGTCCTCCAGCCCTCCCCCCACACACACTCTTCCCACACTTCTGTGGATTAAAGGCTAAAGAGGGCTGAGAAGTCAAAGCTCGCCAGTCCTTCCCACTCTTCCCTTTCTTTTACCTGTTACCACTCCACATCTCTCTGCCAATCTATTTTTTACCAATCCAGACGCTGGATCAGGGTTGCGTCTCTTCTCACGCACCGGCCTTTGCTATGTGGTTTGTGGTGGGTCCTAGTCCCAAACAGGGAGAGCAAGAGACAACGCTAACGACTGGAAATGAGGAGATTTTTCATTTTCAGTACTGTCTTTAAGGAACATGGATACAAGAGGAGATAATTAAGTTTATTTTGTATTTTTCACGCTATTTGGATTACATATGATATTTTTTCCCAATAAAAGGACAAAGATAACTGCTCCTGCTGTCTACTTCTGTGTACCTAATCCCCCTGGAGTCTGGATGGTGCCATTCAACGACAGCCACCAACACCGACATGGCTCCTACAGTATGTAGACGAACTGCTCCAGGTCAGAACTGTCTCTCATTTAAACTTTAATTTAATCGTCTTGTGCTATCAAGGGTGATATAGGTGTAGTTTTTAATGTAAATAATTCATCCATCATACAGTGTCGTTGTAGCCTTGTTCAAATCTGTTTGCAGCAGAGCTCGTCCTGTAAAGGTGCGACTGTTGGAGAACCACAGCTCGTCCACTTTCTTAATAAATTTGTTTTAAAAGTTGCTTCATACCTAAGATGTAAACAGCATTTTGAATTTTGGATTAACATAATTTGACCTATTTTTTATTTAAAGCAGCACTTTAGAACAGGGCTAGCATATTAGTCAGTGCGCCTCTTAACCTATTAAGAACTGATAAGCCAGTGTCAGCATTAGCCCCTTTAGAAGGCTTGCTGGTCACTGCTTGCTTGCTGCATTTCAGCTTGAAGGCAAAGAATCAAATGAGGCCATGTGGCGTTTTGTGCTTTTTAAAAGGAACTGAGTTTGGGATCATTTAGAGAAAGTGTCGCCACTGGAATGATGGATGCTAGTTACAGTAAGGTGTGCAAAATGATGTGAGTGTGAGTTAAATGCACAGTAGATGTGCTGCACTTTGCCAGAGTTACAAAGAGTGTAAATTGTGAATCCAGTTAGAGTAATTGAGTCCAGAGGGACTCAGCACACTCACAGTCATCTGATGTCCGTACTGCGACAGAGTGGGGATGAATTGAAAAGTTTGATGCCCACTGTCAGATAATATCTCCTCTGCTGCTTGGTAAACCTTGGGGGTGCAAGTCTTTGGCTCAAGACATGGTTTGTCCACCGAAGAGCACTGACAAGTTCATCTTTACTGTTTGTTTTCACTACTTATGTGTTCATTAAAAAAATATCCCTTCCGTCAAATTCAC
The DNA here is from genome assembly GCF_011397635.1 of Epinephelus fuscoguttatus. Classification (NCBI taxonomy): domain Eukaryota; kingdom Metazoa; phylum Chordata; class Actinopteri; order Perciformes; family Serranidae; genus Epinephelus; species Epinephelus fuscoguttatus. The sequence continues at coordinate 40,816,615 of NC_064763.1, read as the reverse complement.
AAATATGGATATCGGCCTATAAAATCCAGCATCAGTCAGGCTACAAAAGATTGTCAAAAAATTTTGTCCTCCTCTTTTGCTTCACTAGAGGTAATTCTTTCAGTATTTTAAAAGTACACATATATTTTTAATTGCCTCCATTAACCAGAATTATATAGGTGAAAGATTTTTATGTTTGTTTTTTTTTACTTAAGAAACAGGAAGCTGTAAGTTCCCCATTGGTAGGTTGGTCAGGCCTTTGGCTCAATGCTTTTGTCATGGGCAGCCATTTTTAGTTTCTGAGCACAGAGTACAGTATTGGCTGGGTTTCTTTATCAGTTAAAAACAGTACTTAACAGTAGGATTTCAAAACATTATTGCTAGGGTTACAGTCGATCATGACGATGTCCAATCATGGAGTTGTGTGGTGACAGTACGCAAAGCAAATCCTCTGCTTTGCTTAGTTACAGCAGCCTGGTCTTAATCATTTTTAAAGTCAGTCCAGCTCAGAGTACAGAGTAGTTAGCATTTATTAGCATGCAATAAATACAATGTGAATTTACTCTCAGCAATAAAGTCTCTAAATTTAGTTAATGTTTGATAATTAATAATTAATGTAACCTGAAATGGCAGTGTAAGCTCCATCACACTGTCATTTTAATCCTGAGCTCCTGAGCAAGTACAGATTTAGACGCTGGTTTCAAGAATCTTAGGGGTGACTGGAGTTTAAGACAAACTGTCCTGAAATGGAAGGCAAACTCAGAAGACTGACCTTAAGGGGAAAGGAGATACCAAGACCAAATGGAGACATCGAGGCCAGATTTAGCTCCACGTTACCTGGCACTTGATTTTTTAAACTCTGTAGCCCCCGCTGAGCTAATCAGCTTGCCACACACATGGCATTAATTCTTCGAAGAACAGTGCTGGCACTTCAGGCACCATGTCCTCAGTGAGACAGATGGATGCTGATAAGATTCAACATCACATTCTGTTAAACAAAACAGCTCAACAAGATGCATGTTCAGGTCAGGGATCCTGTCCGTAACCTGGTGAGCCCTCAGCTATCCTTGCTTGTATCCTAGAACTTAGGAAGCAAAAACAGATCACACTGAACTATCAAGCTATACATTTACTAATTGCAGTTTGTTTTTCTTCTTATTCTTCGGAGGCAGTGATGGCTTGGGGTCTTCTCACCGCCTGTCCATTTTTGGACTAAAGGCCTGCTGAGTGCCAAGGGAGACGGTCCTATCCACAGAGACAGTCACTGTCACACTACTCATCATAAACTCCCCACTCTCCTTCTGTGTCTAAAGCATCAGAATAGCTGTGTGAGGAAAATGGCAAGTCACAGAGACCCTCGCTTTCTGCACAACCTGTCCTACCACCCGCGATGGCAGCACGACTCAATAAAAGTGAAGAGGAAAGGACACGTGCGGACAGTGGTTGCAAATAGTTGCAGTGGATATAGTCTGTTTAAATCATTAGCAGCTTCATCATCAAAACCACAGTTGCCATCATTCCCTGTGCAACGCTCCAGGAGCTGTGGGAACTGGCTACTTCTGCCCTTACTCATGCTCTCAATTCTGCCCTGTCAGGCCTGGGCGACCACTTTTAAGGTGGCCCTGGTTGGACCCTGGACGTGTGACCTATTATACTCCAAAGCCCTCCCTGATTTGGCAGCCCGCCTGGCCACTGCTCGCATAAACAAGAACCCCTACCTCAACAAAGGCTACTGGTATGACTACACGCTGATCAATGAGGACTGCAAGTCATCCCGTGCCCTAGCTCGCTTTGCTGAGCTGGAAGGTTATGGTGCTGCTTTCCTGGGCCCCGCCAACCCAGGCTACTGTTCCTCAGCTGCTTTGTATGCAAAAGAGTGGGATGCTGGGATCCTTTCCTGGGGCTGCCTCAAACCCAACATGGATAAAGGAGGGATGTATTCCACCTTCCTGCGACCGCTGCCACTGTCCTCCCGTGTACTCTTCACCGTGTTGCAGTACTTTAGTTGGGCCCATGTGGCCATAATCTCAGAGGAGACAGATGTGTGGGAAGCCACAGGACAGGAACTGGCCTCATCACTGAGGGCCCTCGGCCTGCCTGTCAACCCTGTGGTCACTATGGAGTCGGACAAGGACGGACCTAACAGAGCACTGACAAAAGTGCGGGAAGCAGACCGTGTCAGAGGTGAGTTGTAGATGTAAAGATGACTGAAATAAGACCAATTCATGTATTATAACCTCCACACAGTTTTCTTTCACACGAATCATGTAAATAAACCCGTTTTTAATCCCTCCTCTCTCCATAGTGGTCATCATGTGCATGCCCTCTGTCCTGATTGGTGGCGAAGCCCAGTACCGGCTTCTGACAACAGCCTTGGCCATGCGAATGATCGACCGTGGCTATGTATTCATCCCCTACGACGCCCTCCTCTATGCGCTGCCCTACAAAGATGCGCCATACTATATGCTAGGCAATGACACCAAGCTGCGGAAAGCCTATGATGGGGTCCTCACCATCACTATGGACTCTGGAGAACGCAATTTCTATGAGGCCTTCAGAGACGCTCAAGACAGCTATGAAATCCGCAGCAGCACCCCACCAGAGCAGGTGAGTGTCTTAATTGTATATTGTAGTATTAGAAAATGATAATAGTCAACAGGAAAATGAGACACATCTAAAGGACGGGGAAACAAAAGCACTTAGACAAACATTTTAATTAAATCAAAATGACCACATCACTGTCTTCTCTGCTAGGTTTCCCCATTTTTTGGCTCCATCTACAACATGATATACTACATAGCTATGGCTGCTGAGCAGGCCCGTGCCAAAGGAGGCCGCTGGGTAACTGGTCAGATCCTGGGTAACAGCAAGGGCAGCTTTGATTTCGAAGGCTTCAATCAGCACCTGAGGTCTGGCAGGAACGGTGAAGGCATGCTAGCTCGCTATGTAGTGCTGGACTACAGTGGCATGGGCAGCTCTCTCTACTCCACCCATGTTCTGGAAGCTGCTCATATATATGGCGGGATCGGGGGTTTAAAATACCTCGGTCGTTCGATCCATTTCGCAGGCAGCACGCCCTACACCGACTCAGGCTGCTGGTTTAACCCAAACTTTGCCTGTAGTGGAGGTGAGTGCACCAGTAGTGTCATTACAAGAAATTAATACAAGCTGGTGCGTTGCTGAGTGATTCAGTGTATTCAAACTATCTGTCTTTGTGTTTTTCTTCTCTTCCCAAAGGCCTGGATACAGTCACTCTCTTCTTTCTCTTCCTTCTGTTCGTTGCAATCTTTGCATGTGGACTCTACCTTTTTGTCAATTTCAAGTATGTACAGCAGGATATCAAAGAAAGATTTCATATGCTGGGGTCTTGTGTGATCTTTTGAGAACATTTTGGTTGTTTTTTGATCGTCTTCTTTGTTTCATCAAGGAGAACGGGCAGGGTTGGGTTCAGCCTTGGAGGTGGTAACGGTGGATCAACGAAGGTAATCCTGACCCTTGACGACCTGGTCTTCATCAACACTCAAATCAGCAAACGGGTCAGTTCTGTGCTCAGTCTCTGACAATACTGACCTACCTCACCTTTGCAAGTATGTGATGTATGAAAGCTGTTTACCTCTGAAAGACTCCAACTAACCTGTCCTCTTTGAACTGTGTGTGTGTGTGTGTGTGTGTGTGTGTGTGTGTGTGTGTGTGTGTGAGCAGAAGCTCAATGATGAAAGTATCCTGAAAAGCCAGCTGGATATGAAGACACCTCACCACTCGGTATCTGGTCGCAGCTACTTGGCCTCCTCACCAGACAGCTCCAATGTTGCTGTGTTTGAGGTCAGCCTGGCACAATACCTCAATACTCCTGTTATATAGTCCTGTTTGTCATTTTGCTGCTCACGCCTCTGGGTGTTTTTGGTTTCAGAAAGACTGTTGTTTTTTCTATACATTCGCAGGGTGACTGGGTTTGGCTGAAGAAATCCCCCACTGGATCTGTGTCAAGTATCAGCAGCAATGCTGAGTATATCTTTATCAGGGTAAGTGAATCTGTGAGTCATTAAATCGACTGATATTCCAGTGTTGCCAAAAAACACAAAATACAGAATGCATCAAACGGAGTGACGTTCCTCTTGCAGCATGAAGTTACCTGACATCTCCATTGTCTTCTCAATCAGCTCAGAGACATGAGGCACGAGAACGTCAATCTGTTCCTGGGGCTGTTCTACGACTCTGGGATCTTTGGTGTTGTGACCGAGCACTGCTCCCGTGGCAGCTTGGAGGACCTGCTCAGCAATGAGGACGTGCGTCTTGACTGGATGTTCAAGTCTTCCCTTTTAATGGATCTGATTCGGGTAAGAGAGACAGAATGACCAACGTGTTTCATTTCCCATCTTGCCACGTTTCCTCATCGCTCACAAGTTTTCGTCAAACTGTTCTCAGGGAATGAAGTACCTGCACAATCGCGACATCGTCCACGGACGGCTGAAATCCCGTAACTGTGTGGTAGACGGGCGCTTTGTGTTGAAGGTGACAGATTATGGGTTCAATGAAATTTTGATTGCCCAGAGCATTGACTCCGACGGGGAAAAGCCAGAGGGTGAGTTATATGCATTAGTGACTTTTCTCTCACATATCAATACTCACTGTTTATTTATCATCGTGCATTTTCTTTTTATTGAAGACCTACTTTGGACAGCACCTGAGCTGCTGAGAAGCGCCAGTCTGAGAAGGAGGGGAACTTTCGCCGGAGATGTCTACAGTTTCTCCATCGTAGGGCAGGAAGTCATCGCTCGCTCTGCACCTTTCTGCATGCTGGACATGCCTCCCAAGGGTGAGTGATATGGAATTAGTGACCCCAAAGGATGGTCACATGAAAAAAAACGTAAAGTAGTAGGAGGTGATGGGGAAATGTGCAAAAGATTTACTCGTATTTTAAATATTTTTGGCAAATTTGTGAAGGTGCTACGTAAAATGTCCGTCCTGTCCTTTGTGCTCCCACCCTGTGGAGATAACTTATCGTTGCCCTCTGCTCTCGTTATACATAATCGTGCCCACTGAGCTAAAAAGAAAATGACAAGTGTTAGTATTGTTGTTGAAAATGCTGCCCAATCCCAAAAAAGATTTTCTGGGGGCGTTTTGCCTTTAATTGAAAGGACAGTTAAGTGTGAAGAGGGAGAGTAAGAGGGAACGACATGCAGCAAAGGGCTGCAGGCTGGAGTCGAGTCGAGTCGAGTCGACGCCTCTGCTTTGTTTAATCACCAACGACATTAATATTTCTTTGACAAAATTGTTTGTGCAAAAACCACATTGGAGGCAATTGCACTGCATTTACCTTGTCTGTTTTTGTTCATATCTGTGTGTGCCTAACATCTGTGTGTTCTTCACTGTGTTGACAGAGATTATCAGCAAGGTCAAAGAGCCTCCTCCCTTGTGTCGGCCTGTCGTGTCAGTCGATGAGGCCCCGCTGGAGGTGATACAGGTGTTGAAACAGGCCTGGAGCGAAGAGCCAGAGAAGAGGCCGACCTTTGAGGAGGTCTTCAAACAAGTAAATACACTGAAAACACACGTTGATTCACATCTACTCCTCCTTAAATGTTGTTGTTTTAGTGAAAGTAGCAAGTTGGAGATGACATTCCTTTTCCCTCCTTTTCATGTGACAGTTCAAGAACATCACCAAGGGGAAGAAGACCAACATCATCGACTCTATGCTTCGCATGTTGGAACAGTACTCCTCCAACTTGGAGGATCTGATCAGAGAGAGGACGGAGGAGCTGGAGGTGGAGAGACAGAAGACTGACAGGCTGGTGGCTCAGATGTTGCCCAAGTGAGTGTCCAGAAACTGGGATGTCATGCTCTAAGTCATAGCCACTGGAGGCCTGTAGAGCATCAGTCTGAGTATTATGCTTGAATGACGCTCCTTTTACTTCCTTAGTGAGGTCAAAGGTCAGAGACAGCCTCGCTGAAGCTGGCAGGGATTCAGTGCTCATCCAGCAGGATAGCTGCTCATTGACACACTGGTGTGAGGTTATCTGCAGAGATTGAAGTTGATATTTCTCACGAACTTTGGAGACCAAAAATGCAGCTGAATCAAGATAAAACAGAAAACATTGTGAGATTCTGATCATTTGTTGTTGTTGTCTCATTAGCTGGAAAACAAAGTTAAAAAGTCAAATTATTATAAAAAAAATGACACACATTTGTTTATTTTTTATTAACATCTTTCTTTCTTTTGTTTGTCATGTCTCAAAAAATTTTTGCCAAAATATGGCTTTAGTTTTGATGCATTTAACAACTGTGGGAATATTTGGTGCGACAACCAGTGATGTGGATGTGATCAGACAATCAATCCTCATCATTGAAGCCTGCTTTTGGGTTTTTCTTGTAACCATGTTCTATCACTGAAATTAGTCACGGTCTGTTTCCATCAGAGGGTGTTTAAAAACAAGATATCAGTAATGGGTCAATTTGTCACCCGGCGTCCAAAGAATATAAATGTACAGTGTTGCATGATATGTCTCAGTATGTGTAACACGACAGCCTCCTCAGTTTTGTTTCCTTTTATGATTTATAGTGCATCTGATCACCAAAAATGCTTCTGTCTCAGAGCTTTTCATAGTGTTGACATCACTTTAATCATATCTTTCTGAATCAAATTTGATCAGATAGAAATAAATGCATTTTAAATCACTGATCTGCCAAGTAGAGGGAGTTTTCCTTTATCAACCACCTGCCTGTTGAGAGGAGAGAGTCACACCGTGCTGCCATTGTGTTTCTTCAGTTGTGATTTTAGACATGTCCCTGTGCCTGTTTGCAATCAATAATAATCAATAATAATTTGGGAGGAAATCCTGAAATCATCTAATTCATGGGATTAGAAATTGACTGTGGTTGAATGTCTGTAAAAGTTAAAAAGTTGAATCTAAGAAACATGTAAGACAGCAGTCTCAGATTGTCCTCTCATCATCTTCCCCCTTCAGGTCTGTGGCCCAGGCACTGAAGACGGGCAAGCCTGTCAAACCCGAGCATTTCAACGAGGCCACGCTGTACTTCAGTGACATCGTGGGCTTCACCACCATCTCAGCTCTCAGCGAACCCATCGAGGTGGTCGATTTACTCAACGACCTCTACACACTCTTTGATGCTATCATTGGACTGCATGATGTCTACAAGGTGAGCGTTGCAGGCGCACACAGTGATGAGCACCTCGTTTTTGTATTATTTATTAGTTTTCAGTATTTAAAGTAAAGCAACAGACACTCAATCTTTTGTAGGCTTTATAAATCAGCTTTGGTAGTAATACACCAAGGAGATTTTTCAAATATTATAAATAACTTTTTGTTTTATTCTTAATGAAACTTTGTTTTCTGTATTTTCTGTGAAATTTTTTACAAGAATTAGATCTGTGATTTTCTGTATTGTTAATGTTGCTCAAACATTTCCATTTATTCTAGCAAAGCATTTCCCGCCTCATTTTAACATGTTAAATCTGCTGTTTATCAAGAGAACTCTTTATTTTGGTGGTGGCCAGTTCTTTCAAAGTTAGCAGTGTTGAACTAGTGAGAGAAACACTGTGTATGTGCGTGTGTGCCGAACTCCTATTTTTACATAATTTAGGTGGAAACTATCGGAGATGCCTACATGGTAGCCTCGGGAGTCCCCTCTAGGAACGGCAACCGCCATGCAGCTGAGATGGCCAACATGTCTCTTGACATCCTCCACTGCATCGGTACCTTCAAGATGAGGCACATGCCTGAACTGAAGGTCAGGATCCGTATCGGCCTGCACTCTGGTGAGCAATATGTTCGTGCTTTCTGTGCTGTGCTGCTCTAATCATTATAATGTCCAGTAGTAACGTTGCATGTGGAAAGTTCTTTACCATGAGAGATTACCTTAAGAGTCACATACATGTGTAATGAGTAATACGGCATGAAATGAACCCAAACTCCAGAGTGAGTAATAGTCAATGTGTTGCAGTGGAATACAGGAGCCCAAGCTGCTAAGGCAAGGAGGTATTTTTACCTCCTTTATCCTCGTCTGGAACTTATTCCTGGAACAGTGAAACGCTATCCACTTAGAGCGCTGTCATCCAATTAACACACTGCATACTTTGGATTTCTATTCTATTAATTTCTTTATATACACAGAAGTGCTTCGATGTCATAGTTTTGGGAGACAAAAATCATTTTGAAAACTTCTTCAAAGTCACATCCTACAATGTTTCATTTGACACATGATGTAAGAGATTGCTTGTGAAGGAGAAGCGACATTGTCAACCCAACTTGTGTGTGTGTGTGTGTGTGTGTGTGTGTGTGTGTGTGTGTGTGTGTGTGTGTGTGTGTGTGTGTGTGTGTTCTTTCATGCTATGTTTGCAGGCCCAGTGGTAGCGGGAGTAGTGGGTCTCACAATGCCTCGGTACTGTCTGTTTGGAGACACTGTCAACACAGCATCTCGAATGGAGTCCACGGGGTTGCGTGAGTGTCTCATACATCATTGAATAGGCCAGACAGATCTCCTCTTTCTTAGCTTTTAAATATTTTTTTTTTAAATGGACATGATGGATGAGAGAACAGGTGTAGCTAGTGTGCCTGCTGCCTGAGGCTAAACAGGGCTTTAAGTGAGCAGTCCTTACTAATCCTTTAAGACTATCAACAGATTTAGAGGCCAATTTGAAGTTTCAGTTTAAATGTCAACATCAATGATAAGTTTGCTTCAGCTGCCCTCTGCATGCGTATAAATGAAGTATGAAATATGAAATGCTAAGTCCACTTTACTGATGTCCAGAGGATCACACTATCATAAATGAAACTATTAACACTTAAACTGTTTAGAGGAAGTACAGTGAAATACAGTGGTGGAATATAACTAAACACATTTACTCAAGTACTGTATTTAAGTACACATTTGAGATACTCGTACTTTACTGAAGTATTTCCATTTTATGCAGCTCTATACTTCTGCTCCACTTCATCTAACATACAAATCATGTTTTCATACTCTCCCTGTGAAAACACATCACATTTTGTGATTTTAAAAGTGATTTTTGTTCTGATAAATTGAAGGATGAAGTGTTCCTTTATTAATTGAGAAATTTCCCCTCCTTCTTAAGCTAAATAAAATCTTTAAAAACCCTCTTGGATCAGCTGGAAAATGCTTCATCACAAAGCTGAAATCAGGACTGGTTTTCTGACATCACGAAAAGTGGACTTTTTTAGATAAATGGTTCTTACAAGACAGCAATGCTGGAAACTTGTGATGATCTTAAAGGATATGTTCATTGCTGCAGTTTAAACCATCCAACAATGATAATAAAAATCTTTGTTTATAGAGCGCTTTTCAGAAAACAGCATTACAAAGTGCTTCACAGGCATCAAAATAAAACATACAGGTCATAAAATCATCAGGTTTAGAAAGAAATTCAGTGTGTAGAAAATGAGTAAATAGACAGTTCAAAGTAAAGTAGAGCTCAAGAAGAATCAGGAAAGGCTCTCCAGTAAAAGTATGTTTTAAGAGATCCCTGACTCGGCTGACCTGATTTCTTCGGGCAGATTGTTCCAGAGCCTTCAGGCCCTAACGTCAAACGCTCTGTCCCCTTATAGGTAGCATTTAAAGGGCTTAAAATTAGTACAGCCTACATATCTGCAGCAGTAACGTGCAACGTACATATCGATGCAGCAGCAATGTTAATTCAAAAACATCATATATGATAATAAAACACATTTTACTGCACAGGGAATACTTTTAGTACAATGTGCTGATAATACTCACTTTTGTTCAAGTTTTAAATGTAAGACTTAAAACTTAAATGTTTTTAAGTAGAGGATCTGAATGTTTCTTCCACCACTGCTAGAATTAAAATTATGCATTCATGCTTGACTATATTGTGTTTTTGCAATGAGCAGCAAAGCATAAATGTGTAGTCTACTGCCACCAAGTGGCCTAATAACAAAACAACAGTCTGACTTTGTAAATTTCTGAGATGCAATCTGAGGGCATAGGTTCAATTTCAACATTGGTGGGGATATATATTACATGGGGGAAATTTTGGGTGGCAGACACTTCATTTCCTACATTCTGGTGAATGTTTATGCACCGATTTATGGTGGAAATGTCTTTTTACATGTGAAGTAAATCGGAAAGTCAGAGCAATAAGTGATAATTCCAAATATAAATAGGTTATGATATCTAATGTAAATAAAAATCACGTTTATTCTCGTGTAGATCAGTTTTTTTTTTAAAGATATTTTTTGGGGGGCATTTTTTGCCTTTAATGGACAGGACAGTTAAGTGTGAAAGAGGGGGGGGGGAGAGAGAGGGGATGACATGCAGCAAAGGGCCACAGGCTGGACTCGAACCCGGACCGCTGCGGCAACAGCCTTGTACATGGGGCGCCTGCTCTACCACTAAACCACCGACGCCCCGTGTAGATCAGCTTATGTCATTTAATGTTGTCCCTGCTGAGTCGGCACACATGTAGGCATAGTTTACCTTTCAATCCTCCTTTGTGTCTATTGTTTGGAGAAGTAGCATCTTTAGATGTGCATCTATTCACATCAATGACGCATAAATTCATTGTGATCAATTTATAAACCCCTGGACTTTAGCTCATGCGTGTTTCAGCAATATTTCTGTTCATGTTCAAAACTTTACACACATTCAGTACATATCCTACATATCTTTGGTCTCTGAGAGGTCCAGAATAAAGTTATAATATTTTGAGAAAGGAGTTGTGATGATAATAAAGAATTAAGAAAGTAAACTGTTAATTTAACGGGAATAAAGTCCTAATGTTTAAAAAAAAATCGACCCGCTCCTGAAGTCTGCTGTGCATTAAGATGTTGCTCTGCTGATATGGTCGTTTCCCCTTCAGACCATCTGACAGACACTGAATCCCGTGTGACTCTCTCTGGATGAGGCAGATGTGTCCTGCTCGTCATCGAAAGTAGAAAACCAATCTAACTGAAAACACTTCTCATCAAGCACCATATGTGATCGGCCTGTATTGGAAATAAAAGCACTGTCCCTTACTGAATCAATACGGGACACAGTTTGTCCTGTGTTTTCGTGCACAGAACTTATAGAATAAAGATAATTCAAACAAGTTTGCTCAAATATTTGTAGGGAAAATTCTGTACTCTTAAAAAGTTCCAGGGGGATTGGAGATTTTACATGTAGCTACTGACATTAAAGAAGTTGCAGTGTGCAAATATTTTAGATTTCTCTGTGTTTTCTATCATAGCTTACAGAATCCATGTCAACCAAAGCACAGTTGATGTCCTGAACAGCTTGAAGCTGGGATACAAAATTGATGTCCGAGGCATGACAGAGTTAAAGGTAAAATAAATGTAAAACACGTTCATAATATACACAGAAGATATGCAGTGTAGCCACTGCAGCACTGACCTGGTGGTGATAGCTAATGAACGCTGATGATGATTTATTTTTAGGGAAAAGGGATTGAGAACACATACTGGTTGGTAGGAAGAGAGGATTTCAGCAAGGCACTGCCTATTCCTCCAGACCTTCAAGGGTAAGAGAACATTTTGGTTACTCCACATACGTGTGATTTAATCTTTGCACTACTTTTTAACCGTAGCACAGCACGGTATGAATGTGATGTGTCCGAGTCACACTGCATAATAACTGTATTTCCTACTACAGGGGGAGCAATCATGGTATCTCTTTAGAGGAGATTCCTCCTGATAGAAGACAAAAATTCCTGGATCGTCAGAAGAAGATGGGCTAGGCTGATTTTTCTTTCTTTTTTTTTTTTTTTTTTACTGATGTCCCAGAATGGAAAGTGATATTTTCTCGCTCAACGTTTGTCAGAGAATACCCTACACATACAGAGATGTGTAGGGGAAAAGCTGAACATGCAACATCCAACCACCATCATTCGTGCCACGCTCAGTATGAAATCCAGCACCAGCGACAAGGGGATTCACACTTTCTGGAAATCATTTCTATACTAAAATAATCTTTACTGTAGATGAGGCAACTGTCCGTATTGTATTTGTTCAGCAGAAAGCAAAACATGCATACCGAGGTGTAGAGGACAGCAATCGCCTGACAAGAGGGACTGTGGATGTGTGTACAGAAACGATCACAGTATCATGTGTGATACCGCTGTACTTCATGTACTGTATGTATTTGTACTGATCTTTGTGCTTTGTAGAAACATGGGAGAGATTCTGTCATGAGCATCCCAAGGGTGGAAGCTATTACCGCTCGACTATTCATCTCGGGTATAATGGAGCACTCACTTTAGGAGCAGTAGCCTTTTACAACAATTTAGAATTAATACATTAAAACGTTTTCACAGTAATTTAAGCTTGAAAGCAGCGCAGAGGTCAGTCAGGGTTGAGAGCTCAGGTCACGGAGGGCTCTGATTTTGCTTTTGTGGTAGCGTTACTGTGCTTAGTCATTTGATGAATGAAGCCATACAATCCAAAAATGGTCCAAATACGTCAAACAAAGCGTCCAGTTTGTTTGTTTAGTATTAGAGTTATAGAAATGTAAAAAGCACAATATCCTTTTGACTACTGGCTCTGCCAACATTTTATCCCATTACTGCGATAGGCCTGTTTGAGGTGATTTAACTGATATTCCTGTTTTCATTCCAACTTATCACTCCCTTTAAGTATATCTAAAGACAATAATGTGCTTTAAGTTTTATTTCAGATGATTTGTTCCAATGGTAATGACAAAGGTACACACTGGGAATGATCTTGGGGCCAAAACATCTGCAGAGCTGGAAATAATGAATAAATTCCAACATGTAATGACACACAATTTTCAGAAACATGCGACGGGACCCACATGATATTGTTCTTTGAAAGACTGACTTATGATGTGCATCTACAGTACGTTTCTCTCCCTAATAACCTCATGATACTACACACAGTTTGTACTGCTTTTAATGATGTGTGTATTGCTTTTAACATTATGTCGACATTTTCCACCAAATCATAGAAGACGTACACAACATGCAAACAAGACCCAAACTATCGCTCACTCTGGGTTTCACTGTAGCTTTACCTACAGTACATGTAGCCCATTACTGAAACACGCTGGCTGATTGTATTGTACAACTGTGTGTTTAATAGGACAGCAATAGGAAGACCTGATTTCTGTGACATACAGTATATCTGCTCCGCACTGATATGCACAATGTCTGAGTCAATTGACTGAAATTATTATCTCTTATAATGTGCTTCAGCAGATTGAGCCTTTTCATGTGTATCGCAGTCTTCTAGAGGAAGCCATTATTTTCTTTTTGGGCTCTCCAGGACCCCAAACTGTGGCTGTATCTGAAGGTCCTCTGAGAACAAATGTTCACTAAGTCGCTCCCGTACCCAACCCCAGGGGATTTAACAGAACATATGGGGGAAGCATGCATGGGAAAAAAGGGGAAGACAGAATCCTCTGAGTCATTTCTCCATGTATATACTGTAAATTTGTACATAGATAGTTTGTCTTTGTGTCCTGCAGGGTTAGGGGCTTTTTAGTGGAGTGTTTCTTTCTGCTTGGGTTCCCTAAACCTCTGATACAAAAGGAGATATCAACAAAACATAAGGGTTTAATCACAGTGCATTCAAGAAGCAAGTAACCGCATTGTTCGCTCACTCTCTGTCGGGCTGCTAATTGTCTGCTGCAGCACTGATACTGAAGCAACAATAGGCAGGCAATGTCAGGATGTGATTTTTCCTCCAACAGCTGTTTCAGTCTGCGGACATTTCTTCCTTCAGAGCTCCCTGGCTGACCATTTCCAACATGCTGTCACAGTGGCTCAGCATATGGACCAAAAAATGGACATCTGACGACTTGATTATCAGGTGGCTCGTGGTGTGGGTCTTTGACACCAGTGTTTAGCACTGGCTCTTCAGGCACGATTAAACCCTGGACAAAGAGGAAACGCAGAATTCTGAATCAAGACGAAGATCGCAAAAAAGAAAGCTGTCTGAATGTTTCTTTGATGGATGTCTAAAGAACAAAATGAAGTTATTCTGTTGAGTAGGTAGGACCTACTTTTGCTAGATTTTTAATCAATTTGCCAAATAGATTGATCTCATCAAAACTGAATGGACTGTATTGTTCATTCTGAAAGTGTTCTCAATGTGTTTCTGTAAATAAATTATGGTTTTAGTGAAGATTGTGTCATCATATGTGTGCTTCATTGCCAACTCTTGGGTCAAGTCTTGATGTGTTGACATGGATGGATTACTGAACGGGCCTACCAGGCATAGGCCCCTGAGTTTCACCTGCAAAATGTCACTCAATTTAACACACACCAGCCAGGAAGAGACTCAAAAAGACCACAAAGAGACACGAAGGAACTACTAAGACACACAGAATTGCTTTGAAGAGACACAAAATGACTGCAAAAAGGAGGGAAACACCCACAGAGAGGAGCAAAGCTGTCAAAAAGGACACAAAATTACACAAAATAACTATAAATGAGGCCAAACGATCACAAAGACACAAAAAAAATGACTTTAAATAGGCACAAAATGACCTCAAAGAGACAAAGAATGACCACAACACATTAAAAAAAAAGAAATGAAAACCATCACAAAGTCTGTGTGTTTTGCTCCTACGTAGGAGCGGTGGTGGGGCCCTTTGCACGTCTGTGCTCAGGGGCCCATTGTCTCATAATCCGCCCATGTGTTAAGACTGTTTTCCCAAATGGTGCCCTGACAGTACATTAAGTTATAATTCCAAACAAGTACAACAGTAAATCATAAGTTCAATTACGGCCAGTAAATCACGCTTTAAATGTCAGGCATGTTATTTACAGCCTGATTTTTTTGTGAGTTAGTGTGTTTTATCTGTCAAAACTGATTCATATTTTTACAATTATAACAAGCTTTAAGCTTTGAAATAGCAGTGTTGTGAATTGGCTAAGGATTTGGGAAAAAAAGGGGGTGACGTTTAAAGTATCGGCAACACTGAAGCGCCACATACTCATGAAGAAGAGACAGTAACTCAGTGGAAGTCTGACCATTTCACTGTAAATCACCAGGCAAGTTACAGTGATGCTAACAAGCTTTGGACTGCTTTTACTCTGTTTTCTTCTGTAGTGGAATAATCCTATAAAAATGTAAGGATGGCTTTACATAATGTAACATCTGTGCAATACACTGCACACCATAAACACACTGTGTGCTTTTGTCATAAATTTCATTCTGAATATTGCAAATATTAAATGATTCATGATGCTGACTGAGTGTCTGCTGAAGCACAAAACCCATGGAGCACATGTTAAGTTACACCGTGCATCCTACAACAGACAACAGCTTAAATTAATCATGGATCAAATCACAAGTTTAAAAATAAAGAAAAACAGAACCCTTTTGTGAAAGACAACATTTGCGTCTTTAGGTCTTGAGATCTTAAAATAATCCTTAAATGCTATCATGGAATAACACAAGACAATACATTTAAAGGTGATTTTGTGAAAGGATTAAAATGTTATTGTCCAGATCCTACACATCATGTCTGCACTGCTAGCAGGAATATCTAAAAGTGATAACAGTGCCCTGAGGACAATGTCTGCTCAGAAGCAATTCGTATTTCTGCCACTAACAGGGGTTGCTATGAGGACAATTTGATCAGTTTGACAGGTTGCTATGCCAAACCTTTTTTGGCACTTTGGTGGCGTAATCACACCCCTGGGATTTAACCACAGACTGTGCTGTCGACAGTATGAGACACTTTCCTTCTAGACTCATATGTTGTGTGGCTTTTTCTTGCGTAGGGTATAAATGAGTTTATGTTATAGACATGTGCATTATTCAGTAATATTCTTGGTCCTTTAAGTGCCACTGATGCTCCAAACCCTCCAGGTGAGCCTATAAACTACAAGAGGCCAATTAACTCAATGTATATTAGAATATAGCCGACTGCTGTGTAAGTTTTACTCATGTTTTTTTTTTTCACAAATTTAATTGGATTAATGCCACACTGTATGTTATCTTCAGCTCAGACTGGAATTTCTTTCAAGGGATGGTCAAGACAATCAATTTGCAGCTGCCCAAGGGGTTGCTGAAATATCTTTACATTAATTTAAACACCTGGAACTGAGTAGGAATAATCAGCTAAGTGGACACTGATAAACCCAAACACAGCAACACAATTTCCTGTCACTATAACAGGCCTATTAGACTAAATCTCTCTAATAGTGTCTCTGTAGGGAGTTACTTTATCATCATGTGCCCCTTGTGTCTTCTGTACAGGCTTGAGTTCTGCAATATATGCATGCATTTAATGTTTGCATGACATTCAACAGTGCTACATCGAGGCCTATAGCTGCATAAGCCCTGACCTCTCAAACAGTTCTGCAGATGTTTTCCTCCTCCTCAGTCAGTGGGCTAAAATCCCCCCCAAAAAATAAATGCCGAATCAAACAACATAAATTATCCGATCGTCCACGTGATCATGCACGAAGCCTTCCCCGGCTGAACACCGTGTTCCTCCGTGCACCCCATCAGTCCCGAAGCCCCCCTGGCATTTGACTGGCACCGGCTTGGAGGTGCCAGTCTAGCAGAGGCTGAGTAAAGACAGCCAGCGAGAGCCAGGCGGGACCGGAAGTAGGATAGATTGGCTTTCACAATTAAAGCATATTGGGTTGTAGGACCCACTTCCACTGATGTGACAACAACATGAGAAATCACCTAAATACTGCAGTGACCCAGTGTGTGTGTGAATTGTATCAGAGCTCATTTATAGCCAATGTACAGAGTTAAGTGCAGCATATTTATTATCATAACTCTCAGCTGACCAATGGAAAGGTGACATAAAATTGTGTTTTTATCTCAGGACTGCTGACTTTTACTCACTGTCTGAGGTGAGCTACAGAGGAAGCTGCAGGTGAGGGAACAGTATGCCTGCACCTGTGTTGTGCTTGTCCCACACGCATGGGTGGATTATGAGATGATGGGCCCCCTTGCAAAGACACACAGAGGGCTCCACCACGTCTTCTCCAGAGGAGCAAGACACACAGATTTAACAGCTGTTTATCCTCTTTTTGTTGTTGTTTTGCACCTTATCATAGTGGTAATGCATCTCTTTGTGGTTTGGGTTGTTTTACGAGTTACGAGTCTTTTTTTTTGTCTCTTTTTGCAGCTGTTTTGCATCTCTCTGTGGTCACTTTTGTGGTCATTTTTAGCTGTTAGATTTTAAAAACCTACCCTTTGATGTTTGAACGTTAAAAGTTGAAGATAAAATCTTTGTGCATGGTTAATGCAAACAGTTTATATATGGCAAAATTTTAAATGAGACATGTAGAATGAAGTGATTTTGATGAGATATCGCTATTTTAAGCTTAGATTTAGTTGTGTTTTTCTCCTAATGGAAGCATTTGTCCCACATAATGTGTTCAAGGACCATCGGAAATTTGAAAACCCAACAATAATTTCTGTTTTTACAGTTTCTAGCTGTGATAAATGGTGATTTTTAAAGAAAACACTTCTTTCAAACCAGGTTTGGAACGCATGTTTTCCTCTAAAAATTGATGGTAAAATAAATACAATTTTTTAAATTTAATATACTTTATTAATCCCTGAGAGGAAATTCAATTTTTTCACTCTATTGTCAATTACACACAGGTCTGAAAGACACACACGTGCACAAACAGGACCTATACATGCACTAAGTTCAGTGCCTTGCTCAAGGGCACCTCGGCAGTGCCCAGGAGGTGAACTGGCACCGCTCCAGCTACCAGTCCACGCTCCATATTTTGGTCTGGACGGGGACTTGAACAGACGACCCTCTGGTTCCCAACCCAAGTCCCTATGGACTGAGCTACTGCCGCCCTAATACAGCCATTTAAATTTGTATGCCTGTTTACTAAAACAGACACACACACACACACACACACACACACACACACGCAACAACAACAACACAAGTCCCTTCCCAGTGCTTAAAAAATTATTTGACATGCCTCACCCTTTTTGCACCCCTCCCCTCCCCTCTCATAAATAACGAACAGTCCCTAAGTGTTCATTCTAGTGATTCTGGACTCCACTTTGGACCCCTGGGCCTGGGAGGCATGTTCAGTACACCATCCATGCCTACATGCCATTTCGACCTTTGACCCTGACCAGGGTAAGTGATGAAAAAACTGATAAGCAGATGGTTAGTAGGCCTTAATGAATTCGGTGCTGATTTTATTTTGAAAATCTCCACCGGAAGTTCAATTTCTATTCCTCGTATCTTGACGGTGTAGGGTATCGACAGACTGTGGGCAACCTCAGACAGGTGGAGGAGATGTCCTTAAGCAGCTGAACTGCACCGTGGTTGGACCTGATCGGGCAGGACTGGGCTGGGCTGCAGGACGAGCAGCGGCGGACGCTGCTGTGCACGCTCGCTGCGCGGATCCTCCTGCAGCTGCTGGATTCACACTATGATGCCACATCCAAAACATGCTTTGGCTGATTCTCCCATCCTGAGCCTTCGCACACATGCTGGACACTTCAATGTGGACGCGGGGAGGACGAGTGATGTAGTTGCAATGGATTAATGAGGAGTACACATGGGCTTCGGTTTTTTCCCTGAGATTATTGGCGTCTAGTATTCATCACCCTGCCTTGGCCATGGAGAACCAAGCAGCCGAGCCGCAGAACTATGAAGATGTACAGAAAAGCGGCTATCTCCGCAAGCATAAATCAATGCACCGGCGATTCTTCGTGCTGAGAGCGGCCTCGGAGCATGGTCCTGCTCGACTTGAGTATTACGAGAACGAGAAGAAATTCCGCAGTAAATCACCTGTGCCCAAAAAAGTCCTGAACCTGGAGACTTGCTTCAACATCAACAAGCGGGCAGATTCCAAGAACAAGCACATGATAGTCCTTTATACCCGCAGCGAGAGCTTTGCCATCGCTGCAGACAGCGAGGAGGTCCAAAACGAGTGGTACCAAGCGATGCTGGACCTCCAGTGCAACTGTAAGATATGAAAAGTGTGATGTGATTCCTCCTGTCTGTTTCTGCATCAGGCCCTATCCTGCCCTAGGCTGTTTGTTCTCCATACACTATTTGGCTCGGCCATTCCTGATTGTTCACTGCATATCACTGGCTCGGGTGGTGTGAATATTTTTGCTGCGGCTCCAGTTTGGCCATTTAATCAGAATAAATCAGTCCAAGTTATGCAGTTTGGACGGTGTGTTTTCAACCAAGAGGCAGGTGGATCCGACTGAACTGAACGGGGTAGACCAACACGCTATGGGCGGCATGTGCTGTGTTTGTGCTGCACAATCTCAATACGCGTTAATACAGTTGTAACCTGCGGATCATTTTCTGTCAGCAAAATGATGCATTTCAATAGCATCTGCATGTAATATGGAGATAGGGTCGCCTTTGCTGACTGAAATACAGCCCGTTTTTCCACGACGGTGTATTTTTGCATGGCGCAGTGGGCATATAGCAACCATCCAAGGGATGCATCATATAGTAGTAGCCTATCGTGGTGCACTCCGCTGGAGCCTGTGTTTTTGTTTTTCTGCACAGCTCTGACTGCCGCTCGCCTAACCTACATTTGTGTTACACGGTGCTGCTGGTAGGGAGGAGATGGCATCGTCAGTGCGCTCTCACTGGAAAATGTGTTTCTGTTGGTTATCCTCGTGTTTACGTTGCTATCCTTATGCTGGAGCCGAACACCACCACCACCCTCACCCTCCCTGTTATCCTTTGCATTTCAGGCAGTTTGAGACTGATGGGCTTGCCCAGCTTTAATTTTGTCATGCTGTGGAACCCTGAATGGATAGACCCCCATTTTGTTGGGATTATGTCTCAGTGACAGACACAATAAAACACTGTCTTTAATTAATTTAATTTTACTGTATGCTTGTTTGTTATGTGCAGAGGGCTGCACAGAGGGAGCCTGAAACACCTAAACATATCAGGTTGTAATTCTCGGGGTGACCATGTCTAATCAATTATTTTCCTTGAGGAGGAGAGAACACCAGGTGTCATTTGTTCAGTGACAAAAAAAGGCAAAATTATATTGCTGTGATTTGTCATGTGATTGGCAATGAACTGAGCTGGGATGCATTATTTCACAATGGAGCACACAGCATTTCAGTAGATGTATTCTATACCTCCAAAGACTTAATTAATTAATTAATTATGAAGCTGTAGCTTAAAAGTGATTGTGACAAAATTAGCTGCAGCACTGTTGCTTGGCAGATGCAGTAGAGATTCTTGTATGTAGCAATTTAATTATCATAAATATTACTTTTTAGTGTCACCACACTGGTTTGTCATTTTTGCTTTGATCAGTATTTCAACAGGTCATGTTTTATGTAAATTTAGGTTGTTTCAAGATTGTTCATTTATTTATTTTTTATTGTTTCCCTAGGTAAAACTCCTGAAGACTATGGCAGTAGTGGAGAGTGTAGCTCTCCGTCTCCTATTCCAACCTTCAAGGAAGTATGGCAGGTCAAGGTTTGGCCTAAAGGTCTTGGACATGCCAGGAACTTGGTGGGCATCTACCGGCTGTGCCTCACTGACAAGACAGTCAACTTTGTCAAACTCAATTCTGATGTGGCAGCTGTGGTGTTGCAGCTGATGAATGTTCGCAGGTGTGGCCATTCAGAGAATTTTTTCTTCATTGAGGTGGGTCGCTCGGCGATCACCGGCCCCGGAGAGTTCTGGATGCAGGTGGATGACTCTGTGGTGGCTCAGAACATGCACGAGACCCTGCTGGAGGCCATGAAGGCCCTGAGTGAGGAGTTCCGTCAGCGCAGTAAATCTCAGTCTGTGGGGACGTCGTGCGGAGGCGGTACCGCTTCAAACCCCATCAGCGTCCCGAGCCGTCGGCATCATCCAAATCTGCCACCAAGTCAGGTGGGCTTCTCCAGACGAGCCCGTACGGAGACACCTGGAACTGGAGGCAGCAGCACTAGCACTTCACCTACATCGCGCCATGGATTCCCAAGGGCACGGACTGCCAGCATTGGAGCCAGGTCGGAGGAGGGCGGAGCAAGTGCCAAAGGGACATGGGCCAGCTCCAGCCCGAGTCTTAATGGTTCCTGCTCAACTACGCCAACGCTGAGACCCAAGCCCACCAGGGCCCCAACCCCTGCTAAGATTACCCTCAGCCTTGCACGTTACACGCCTAACCCTGCTCCCTCTCCTGCACCGAGTCTATCCTCCAGCTCTGGTCATGGCTCAGAGTGTGGCCTGGTGGGGGCAGCAGTGGGAGGCATGACGATCTGCTCCTACCCTCGTGTTTCTCAGAGAGTCTCTGTTTCAGGTTCACCGAGCGACTACGGCTCCTCAGATGAATATGGCTCCAGTCCTGGGGAGCACTCTCTCCTTGTACCCAGTCTGTCTGGACATCACGTGCATGGAGAGGGCTCCTCCAGCTATATAGTGATGGGACAGCGAGAGGGTCTCCTTGGTTCTCATCATCGCTCAAAAGGCCGACGGATTTTGCGGCGTTCATCTAGTAGGGAATCTGAGGCGGAACGGCGACTACTGAGTAAGAGGGCTTCCCTGCCTTTGGCAGCCCATGAACGGCTGACCCCGCATAGAAAAGATGAAGACGATGAAGATGATGAAGAATATGCCATCATGTCGCAGAGTGCTAACAGAGAGAGAGCTGATTTGCACCATGGCTCAGAGGGCCTGGCAGCTGGGGGCGGGCAGCTTGATGCAGTCGGGAAAAATAGGAAGAGGGCTGACAAAAGCAGGCGAGAAGTGGAAGGTGGAGCAGCTGTGGATAGCGGCTATATGTCAATGTTGCCTGGAGTGACGTCTCCTCCTGTTTCACTCTCTCTCTCAATAGGTATGTCTGACACCAGTGCTAAACCTGGGGCAGATGACGAGTATATGGCCATGACCCCCAACAACAGTGTGTCCCCCCCTCAGCACATCCGCCAGCCCAGCACAGAAGGCTACATGGTCATGTCTCCTAACAGCAGCAGCTCCACAGACCTGCACGGATTGGGCATGTGGGATAGCAGGGCCAGCATGGAGAGCCGGGCTGCCAGTGACTACATGAACATCTCACCTGTCTGCAGCCGCTCTGCCTGCAGCACACCGCCTTCCCACCCAGAACAGCACCAACTGCAACCAAAAATGTTCAATTCCTACTTCTCTCTGCCAAGAGCTTATCAACATACTCTCTACACTCGCTTTGAGGAGGACTTAAACAAAGGGGAAGGAAAAAAGGACAGCAGTGGGCATGATAGTGCAGGAAGGGGAGGGGGAGTGGGATACAGCAAGAGAAACAAAATTGCAGCGGGCTCTGCAGGAGGCTGTCAGCTCTCCATGTCTTCCTCTTCCTTCTCCTCCAGCTCAGCCAGCAGCGAGAGCCTGGAAGACAAGTCCATATCGGCAGGGAGAGGGTTAAGTTTATTAAGAACTGGAGGAGAGTATAAGTTTGCGGGGACATGTGCAAAGGATGGGCGTCATCATCAAAAACGTGGATCAAGTAGTAAGAGCCCGAAACAACAAAGGAGGGGTCGTCCCCTCAGCGTGTCTTCAGACATCACTAAGGCAAACACCCTGCCCAGGGTGAAGGAGAATCTGCAGCCATCAGTTTCTCAAAACGTCGGTGAGTATGTCAGTATTGTGTACAAGGAGGACAATAAGTATGGTGGAGGAAGACGTTTGGGGTCTGAACGTGGACAGCCTGTGATCCACGGAACCCTTCGGCCTGTGAATCAACCATTTCTCTGCCATGATAATCCCGCTAACCTTCCCCGCAGCTTCTCTGCTCCATTGTCCACCTCTGCAGAATACGTCAGCATGGATTTAGGGAAGTCCTCAACGCCCCTGACTCCTGTTAGATCCACATTCAGCACCCCACAGGGCCCACCAGCTGTTGCCCCCAAGGCCCGACATGAACACAGCACGTCCTCTCCTCTGGCAGCAGAGGGCAACACCGGGTACAGAACAAAGGTAAAGTCGGCAGCAATGCCAACAGACGCCTCCACTCCATTTATGGACAGCAAAGGTTCCGATCCCAGCATTTCAGCAAGACCTGCCATCCACTCTGGTCAGCCCTTATCCATTGAGCAGGAGACAGGCTTGGGCTTTTCCCCAGTCAAGTCCTTCCAGTCTCCTGAGCGGAGCAGCAGGTCGGTCCGAGGTGACCCACAGGGACGGCCGAGCCACCGTTCAGAGACATTTAACTCACCTCCCTCCCTGCCACGCCACACATCCTCTTCTACCTCCATCTTCCCGGAGGGCAGCCAGGCGGCGAGCCATCGGCATGGTTTGGATTGCTCACTGTGGGAAAACAGGCAGGCAGCTAGTTTATCTGCCACACCTCCACCACAAGCCTCCACCTCATCTGCTGAACAAGGCCTTAACTATATTGACCTTGACCTGGCCATTAAGGAGAGCCCTCAAGCCGGAGTGGAGCGTACCTCTGCCGCCTACAACATCGGAGGAAGCGCTATGGGCAGCAGCACTGGCTCCAGCCTCAACACTTATGCCAGTATTGATTTCTATAAGTCAGAAGAACTGAGAGCACACCAGAGCAGTAGAAAGGATGGTCAAGGTAAGTGCTGCTTGGAGCAAACCCATCTCATCCTAAAATATCTATTTCACCAAACAGAAGTTGAAGATTTTGTGTTCAGGAAATGTTCAGACATCCTACAACATTCTTAAATATCGCCTTTTATAATATTGTAGTTTGTGTCCTCTTAGATAAGGTTACAGTGCCCTAAGTGACACCTTCATTCTTCTTGTAGACCATCATGTTATCGGTGTCAGTTCTGGCCTACAGCAAACAATGGAGGGGGCACGTTTGATCAGCCCAGCTATTAATGCAATAATTAAATTCATATGGAAAATATTTCAAAACTATAAAAGAATGGTCTCTATTCTGAGATCTAAATTTGAACGGTTATATCAGGAGGAAAACAACCAAATGCGATTCAGGTGTCTTATATTCCTCCTCTTCGTTCGGTACAATAAAGGGTTGATTAACTCTTGAATGTTCGACTCTTTATAACCTTAAAACGAGTTGTTTGCATCTTTATTTTGTATGGAAGGAGCACATTTTGGTAGAGCTGCAGCGATTAGTCAATAGGGAGGAAACTGATCTCTAACAGTTTTTAAGCGTGTAAGTTTTAGGGACATCTGTTGGCAGATATTGTATGCAATAATTGTTGTGTTTTTGTTACCTTTGAATAAGCAGTTTATATCTTTATACAGAGCAGGTCGTCTTTCACGGAGTCCGCCATGTTGTTCTACAGTAGCCTAGAATGAACAAACCAAACACTGGCTCTAGTTAAGGCCATTCATGTTTTCCCATTGGCCACCGTGATTCTCCTACACGCTTGCCACAAGAGAGAAGTTTCAGTTTTGCAACCTCAGTGCTAAATATGATCATATTTTGAATATAAATCAATATACATATTCAATATATTTGTATTGAAGATAAATATAAATCTTCTCCAATGCTTGAAATTATTAGTTGATTAATGGATCAGTCAATGGACAGTAAATCAGTTTGAGTAATCAATCCAAAACTAACTGGTCCCAGATTTTCATTTCCAAATATTTGCTGCTTTTCTGAGTCCTATGTGATAGTGACAGTATGTGTGATGGTGTGCTGAGTATCTCTGGGTTATAGGCTGTTGCTCCGACAAAACAAGCTGCTTGATTTTCTTAACTTTAATAGACATTTTTACTATTTTCTGGCTTTTTAAAGATCAATACAATTAAAAGCAGAATTAATAATATAATAGTCTGATGGATTGAGACTGGAAATGTTTCGTAGTTGCCGCCCTAATTGTCGGTAACTTTCAAAAACAATTGGATGTGAAAAAAATATTTGAAAATAGGTGAAAGGGGAAAAAACCCGACATAATTCCTGGTAATGTTTGTCTAGCTGGATGTAAGCGTTTTATGTGATGTGCATAATCCACAGACAAAACTCATGTCTGGGTCTTAGTCACTCCTTCCCCTTTCATCCCTTCCTGATGTGTACCTTTGCTTCAAGCTGGAGGGCAGCACTGCGTTTCCCGGCCGTGGGTTGCCTGTAGAGTCTCTTATTATCACAAGTGGGTGTTCAGAGAGCAAAGCCAATTGATTTGTCTGCTGGTAATGAGCCATTTCACATAAATGGAGGTAGAGGGGAGAGAACACGGGCCAGGTGTTTATGTTTATGTGTGGGTGTGTTATCGGCTGCAGGGTTTCATATGGCTGCTGTGAGGTTTCCCTCACTGCACACATGACAAATGCTTAATGTAAAGTGCCTGATTGAGGGATGAATGAGAAAGTTCATAAGAGATTCATTGTTTTAACCATGAACAGATTATAAAGACAATGGGCCCCAGGGCACAGACATGTAGAAGGCCCCCTACACGTCTTTTTGTAGTTGTTTTGAGTCTTTTATGGTACTTTTGTGTCTCTTTGTAGTTCTTTTGAATCTTTTTGTGGTTGTTTTGTGTCTTTTTGTGGTTGTTTTGTGTGTATTTGTAGTCATTTTGACTCACTTTGTGGTTTTTTGATGTCTCTTTGAAGTCTTTTTGAGTCTTTTTATGGTTGTTTTTTGTCTGTAGTTATTTTGACTCTCTTTGTGGTCATTTTGTGTCTCCTTGTAGTATTTTTGAATCTTTTTGTGGACATTATGTGTCTCTCTTTGTAGTCTTTTTGCTGCCACTCATTTTGTTTCTCTTTGTAGTCGTTTTGTGTATCATTGTGGTTGTTATGCAACACTTTGTAATACTCTGTAGTTTTTTGCACCCCTTTTTGGCCATTGTGAGTCTCTTTGTAGATGTTGTGTTTCTTTGCGCCTCTTTTGCGTCTCTTTGTGGGTTTTTTTTTTGCTATTTGTGTCTCTTTGTGGTCTTTTTGAGTCATTTTATGATTGTGTTTTGTCTGTAGTCTTTTTGACTCTCTTTGTGGTCATCTTGTGTCTTTTTGAGTCTTTTTGTGGTTGTTTTGTGTGTCTTTGTAGTCATTTTGACTCTCTTTGTAGTTGTTTTTTGTCTCTTTGTAGTCTTTTTGAGTCATTTTATGATTGTGTTTTTGTCTGTAGTCTTTTTGACTCTCCTTGTGGTCATTTTGTGTCTCTTTGTAGTTGTTTTGTGTCTCTTTGTAGTTGTTTTGTGTATCTTTGTGGTTGTTGTGCAACATTTTGTAATGCTTTGTAGTTTTTTGCACCCCTTTTTGCCCATTGTGAGTGTCTTTGTAGCTTCTTTGTGCCTCTTTTGCGTGTCTTTGTGGTCGTTTTGTGTCTCCTTGTAGTCATTTTGTGTCTCTTTGTAGTCATTTGATTGACTTTCTGACAAGGAATTTTAAAAATGGAGGCTGGCCTTTTACATGTCAAGAAATAAAACCTGCAAGAGGCAGTATGTTAACATGTACTGTAACTATACAGGTAAATATAAATACTAATCAGAGGACTAAATGGAACAAACAACGTGTGCAGCTTATTTATTTGGAGCAGCTACGACATTTGCATGATTGATTCATCTAATGCTATTCAGTCTCTACGTGTACATGTATAATCATAATAATTGCCTAATTATTTAAATTGTGGATAGTTTATTTATGCATTTAACATGCATAGCAAGGAAAAGAAGGCCCTGTTAATATTCTGTAAATGACTCTTTCATGTAATTTTTCACACTGCGATTAATGATTGGATGTGCCTCCCCTTCTATAAGCTTCAAACCGTGCATTTTCATTAACTGCAGCCATATTCTAATAATGGAATTCAATATAAGAAGGCTGTACATGTGGAGGATGGCTGCTGTGCTGCAGCATATAAACCCCCAAATAAACAGGCTTCTCAACACTCAAATCATTTTGCTAATATCACATTACTCCACCTGTTTTAATTACATTTTAATTAGACGCCCAAATAAAAATGTTTATTAAAATACCAGATTTAGATTAAGATGTTTATTTGTGCCCTGTGTTTTAATTTCTGTATTGTCACATCTGCATTATGAGCGAAGTGTTCATGTGAACGCGGCTCTGGGCTCTACTGACGCAGTTTATTGTCTGGGCAAGATGCAAACTCTGATTCAGTGATGTAACTTAAATCCTCCAGGCTCTCTGGTGTTTGTGAATAGTTAATTATCTTTATTTGATCCACTTACAGCAATATGAGTAGTTATTAGTGAACAACACCGCAGCCTAGCCATGTTCCAACACTGATGAGCTTCATACAGTCCAAATATGAACCAGACTGCCTGAATCTTTGCGTCCTTTAAAACAGCGTGCAGCTCTAATCAGGCGATTCTTAAACTTGACAGAAATAAGAAAAAAATTATGTATAAATTTCTTAAATTTTTATTTTTGTCACACTTACCTGATACCAAAAGGAGCATACAAGAGTTAAATGATGGAGCAGCCATTATTTATATTACATAAAAAGTGGCCCTTTATGTGTTTTTTTTTCCTTTGTCGCCAGATTGTAGACGTTCAGCCCTGCTTCATTTTGAATTTAATACTGATCTAATATTAACTTCAAGTACAAATGACAGATAAATACCCATTTTAATAAAATTTATCATATTTTATGTCTTTTTCATAAAAAATAACACCTGTCCTTTGGTATTACATTTCCATCACACTGCACAGAGTGTACGCTCAGGGAGGTTTCTTTTTTGGTGAAATTGGTGACCACAGCAATAGTCATGTGACAGGGCAGCACATGGAGGGAACATAAATAAGAAAATCAAGGTCAATTTTTGTGAAATCAAGAATATGTTTATAGCGTGCTGCAGGATGACGTGTTTTTGTAGGCCGACGCGGAAGTGAGAATCGCCCTGGTTCCCTCGTCAAAAAGATTTTTGGAATTTTTCTATTGGGTTTTGGAGTATTGCAAAAAAAAAAAAACGCAAACAAAATCCATGATGCATATTTCTTTTAAATGTTCAAATAATTAGAAACACAACATTTTGTTTTGTTTAGTTTGTGTATATTTAATGTCAATGCTATAACAGACATTAGCGAGCTTAAATATCATTAGATTCTTTTTTTGAAATGTGACAAAATGCCATTTCCACAACCTTCTCTCCATCACTTTGCTTACTGCGATGGAAAGGATATATGGTAATGGAAATGACAAGGCCACATTAGTGAGAAAATTCTATCAATATATTTCTCCAGACTAAATATGGACTGCACTCAAAAACAAAGAAAACAAATGCAGTGAAATGCTGAGATTGCAAACAATCATTTGACTGTGATGGATGGAGTAACTGGTTAGATCAAACCACAGGTAGATTTACAAGCACTTGTGTCTGCGCTTCTCTTGATGTGCAAACTATACTTTAATAAAGTTATTTTATATGGCAACTGTAGACCTCGAGAGAGAGAAAGAATCATTTGATTCCAAGCTGATAATCATAACCCGATGTTTGTTTGCTGCCTCTGACTTTTTTTCTGCTGACATGATCAGAAACCAGAGGACTTGTTTGTTTAGGTGGCTCATTAAAAAGAAGAAACAGTTGAAAATACCTGGAACAGATAAGTCTGATGCAAAGACACATAATATTGACATCTGCAACAGTGTGCGTGAGACTCCAATCAGAAAATCCCTTTTGAAAGATATCACGCGTCATGTGATATTTACCCAAGCAGCCAGCAGGAGCTCAAAAGCAATATGCTTCGGAGAATATATAATCTGGTCTAAACTGCCTCAGCTCCTGTAATTCACTGTGAATCATTATGTAAACCATGATAAAGGATAAAACACAAATGAATGTAACCAGTGGAAAACCCTTTTGTTTCTGAAAATGTGTGGCTTTAATTCCTCCCTGCTTTTGATTCTTTTCTTCCAGATTGTTGATCTCCATCTTGGATGTGAGCGTGACGCCGGTGTGACAGCTCCACAGTCAGTCTGTGAGGGGACGACCTGTTGCCACAACAGAACTGTACACTGGAGTCTGAACACTTAAAAACCTGGAAAACTCATCCCCATCCCGTCGGCTGTTTTATGTCAACCAAATGTGTGCCAAACACACACACACACACACTCTCACACACACACACACACACACACACAAACAGGGTAAAGAAAACAAAGGTTTGTCTTGTTTTGAACGAAAATGATATTTGATCATCATTTAACTTCAGGAAAATGTGACGTGTGATGGTGTGTGTGTTCTCAGGTGGCCACTATGACAAAAAAGTCCATCTGAGCATCTTAATTTAAAACACATTGTGATTGATGTATCAGCCAATCACAGCTCAGACCTTATTATTGGGTCAAACTTAAATCCTCAAAGTTTATGTTTCTACGTATCACCCTTTATCCAAAAGTTAAATGATCGTCATGTGTCATTTCTGACTCAAAATAAGAGGGAAATACAGTTTGGCAGAGGTTTCATACACTCATACACGCTGTCACTGTAAACATATTTAATTTATAATATACAGTTGCCCAACAAAGCGTTTATACTTCCTCACCACTTTTCTTGTGCTACGGTCAGACTTCAAAATGTGCTTAATCTCTGAGGTATAATGAAGTACAGTTCACTGAGTTACACAAATGAAATTTAGATCTCATCGTTATATTTTCTGTCAGTTTTTCACACAAGAATAAAATGGCTGTGTGAAAATCCCACACATCTTATGCAACGTTTATGAAATTCACAGGAGTGTAAAAGTGTATTAAATGGATATGATTCCATTTTCACACTGCAGTCAACATCACATTGTTGCACTCGTGCTCAGAGTTGATCTTTAAGTTGTAGTCGAGCAACGAGAACAATCGCTTTCTTTTTTGTGCTCTCCAAACTGTCAAAGTGTAACTCTGTGTTTTTCCACACAGAGTTGAGCATTATCCCTGAAGCTTTAGCTGTGTACTCACACAGTATACATGTTTATACAGCCCCGGCTTTGATTACGCACAAACCAAACATGTCCTGTCATGTCCTGTGACTGATAATCAAATGGTGCCAGTATGAAAGTCCACTCAGTGCATCTCAGTGCTTTGAATGGAAAGTTAAGTGGTCACTTGTCTGCCCAGTATGCAAACACCCAGTGTGTATTTAAAATCATTTCTTTATTGTGGTGCATCGTGACAAAGAGAAAACTGTAATTACTTTTTATCCCAAAATACAAGTGAGCATATTTACACATACGACACTTAAACCTTCAGTAACTGCAACTAACAAAGAAAAAAATCACTGGACTCACATGTGCTTTATTTGTGCTGCAGCTAAAACGCTGCAGGAAAAGTCGCAACATGACGGCACTTTAAGGGAGTGATGGATGTCACAGAGATCCTGCAGAAAGGCAGGTGCGTAGATAAACAACAATGCATTTATTCGATAATCACAGTACGCAGCATTGCATAAAAATGGCCAAATTAACATAACATTCTTCTGCTGTGCATGTAAACAGCTTAATCAAATTGGCTTCAAACACGCAGTAGAGACAATAATGAGATTGTATGTATGTAAATGTCCTCAGTGAGATGTGTTGAGAGGGCCTGATGACAGACTTGTTAGTGAGGGAAGCTGAATAGTTTTGAAATCAATGGGATGAGGAAAAAATTAAAGGAGGCTCCCCCCGCCAAAAAGAAAAAAAAATGATAATAATAATCACACAACCCTCCCTCTTTTCTGACCCTTTCTACCCCACGTCCCAAGACCAATTGAAGCTAATTCTATATAGTGGCCAAACATGGAATTACAGCGTCTGGGTCCGACACATGATGCCATGGCACCCAAAACCACTTTTTTCCATAGACTTACAGTCAGTACGTTTACATGGACAGTTTAATTCCACTTTCATTCGGAAGGAAAGGCCATTCTGATTAAAAGTGGTCATGTAAACGGTCATTCCGATTGAAAATTAAATCCGATTAAAGGGGGTGGTTTATTCCGTTTGTCATTCCCAATGAAAGAATTTCTCGCACTTGTATACACTCATTCCTCTTTAAGTTCATTCCGGTCTTTCTGCACATGCTTGTTTCCTTGCCCTTCTGGCGCACATAGCAACGGGCTGAGATAGAGCAGTCGGACTCGTTGCACTCACCGGTTTCCATATGCCAAAGCACGGTCTTCTATCTCCCTTCTTCGACCTTCTACCTCCCTTCTCCTCCTCAACAGACGAAGCATTAGCAGAACAAGGTTGTTGTCGTACTGCTGCTTCAAGAATATAAGCAAAACAAGCCTGAAAAAGGCACTAAGACCGGCGTCGTCAAGCATCTTGTTATCCGGAACGAGGACTACGTAAACACGTAACATCCGCCCCGCCCACTATCCAATCAGAAACCTTCCCTGCCCCAAACCTTGCGCAGACCCGAATAAAGGTGATTAAACTGATCTCCTGTGTAAACCCTCATTCAGAATGAATATTTCTCATGTAAAGACTTTAATTCCGAATGATTTCATTCAGATTTATTTCATTCTGAATGAGAAGCCATCATGTAACCGCACCCAGTGTGAAAGAGATGTTTGTTAATCAGTGGACACATTTTCTTGAGTGTCACAACCCCAGCAAAATGACTCGTTGCACTGTTGGGATCCATTTCATCTGATAACATTTTGAAAGTTTAGAAGACACGCACAATTAAATCATTTTTATCCTGATTGAAGTTAGTGGAGGGCTAAACCGGAAGTTAGCCATTAGGCTGCAGTAAGCTAGCCGCTCAGCTTGCACTATGGGCCCCACGGTGCGGCACATCCAAGGAATTTCACATTACGGGAATGGAGTCTTTTTGGCTTCATGTGCTATTGAGTAGCTGTTTCTGAACATGGCCCCGCCTCCAGAGCTGTATCCAGTTCTCTTTATACATCCTTGCTCTACCCCACCTAGCAATTTTCATACAATCCCTAACTACAGCTCACATAGGAAGCCATACGTATTTGTTAGTAAGATTATACGATACAAATGAGACTGGACTACAAATAATAATATTTATGAAAACTGTACAAACAACAGTATAAAATTATTTAGCACTTTTAGTCGATTATTACCAAATAAGACCTCATGTTAATGCGTTTTGAGCCTCTGTAGCACAAAAAAGTGAAAAAAGTCAAAGTGCAAATACTTTTTTTGGCAACTGTGCTTTTCTATGATAACTGTATATTATACTATAGTATATACTACAGTATACAAGTAGAATGACAGAAACTATAGTACATACTGTAGTCTGTTTTCTTCATTTGCATAACAGTTAACACAATTCTAATATAAAGTGACACATTACAATGGTATATAAAATATACAGTATACATATAATGATTAATACTATATAGCCTAGATATCTATATACTCTTTTATAAAGTGCCTCATTTTTGATTGTAGCTGTTTTTACACAGGTAATCTTAAAATGGGTTGTGAAAATGGACATAAAACAGTGTTGTTTCTCTCCTGAGTCTAAATTGTGAATATGCCGAACTTTACAGACGACAGACCGGACACTTATATCACTATCAGTCAGCCATAATCAAATTGCCTTACTGTGTTTTATCAGAAACATGAAAAAAAAAATCTCATTTTATGTGTTTTTTTGCAGTGCCTAACACTTCAGCCACAATGTAAGCACTCCCTCGCTCTTTTGTTTGGCTTCGTCAAGCTGAGGTTTGGCCAAAAAAGAAAAGAAAAGACCATCTCTTTCTCTCGTAGTTTCACACCCTGGGACGCATCCACTTCAGGCCCCCCCTCCCTCTTTTTCTGTTTGTCCGCAAAACTGACGGCCTGTTGCAGATGGGACGTCCTCCATCTGAAGATTATTAGCGGACACTGCTGCTAATAGCTTGCAGAAAAAATAAATTAAGAATCACATCTTGTACATGATAATTCTACACTGTATAGACTGTATTGTCAGATCAGATTTTTAATCTTACCCTGTTTTACACCAAGAAGATGAACACAGTTGACAGTGTCTTGTATATAAAATAAGTTGTCCACTGATAAAGCAGGCTCGTACTCAGTATTTGAAGGAAAATGAAATATGTATATTTTGAACCCCTAAACAGTCATGAAAGGAGTTGATTTTACCTCCACAGAGCAGCCAGTAGTGGCGTGTGACCGCTTATCTGGGCTCAAAACAGTGTTAACATGCTTGTGTGTTGCTCTTATTATTTGGACGTGGATTATCTGGACGTGGATTCAGTTCCCAGAAGGTGTGAATAGTACTACTTCTCTCTCTTTTCCTCTCTACACTCAAACGCAGGACTTGGTCGAATACCATGAGACCATGAGCCGTTCCTCATTTACTTTCTCATTTATTCCATTCATGACATTCTGCTGCTGTCAAACCAATTGCCAAAAAAGAGTCTGACAACAATTCAAATGTCTACCATGAAGATAATTTGCAAAGAGTAGACACGCATAATCAGTGGCAGAGCTGATTCACATGGACAGCCACTGGGCCAAAAAATAAGTCGTTAAAATTTCAATGGAGTCAAACTTTTTTTAAGCAGTGTTTTTCTTAAGGTAGTGTGACTTATAGTTTATGACAGGTTGCGTACTGTATCCAGAGCCGCTGACGGAGAGTTTGGCCATGTTGTGACATTAGTGATACTGTATATTCAATCAGGGTGTGTAGGTATACAAAAAATAGTCTGCTGGGTATGGCGTTGCAGTTTCAAACACTAATTGCAGTGACCAAACTCTTTGGATCCAGGGCTCTGGCTGTGTGTATACAGGGTACAAACGAAGAAGGCTTTCTTGATGTATTTTTGACACTGGTAGCTTTTCCCACATTTAGATTGAGTTTTTATTTCACTTACCAAATTAATTTTGACCCTGTGGCAGATATTAAATGCTTAAAGGGATAGTTCGGATTTTTTTGAAGTGGGGCTGTATGGGGTACTTACCGATAGTCAGTGTATTAAATACAGTAGATGTCATTCGACAAGCCCCCAGTTTGGAGAAGCAGGCTGGAGTCGGACACAGAAGCTAAGCAATGTACTGCTGTGGGTGGGAGTCAGCAACAAAATGTATTTTAACCACCTAAAGGAAGCCCCACCCAAAAAAGCAATATCAGTTTAAGTGTGTAATGCAAGCTCATAATGACGGGAAAGCCGTTAACATCTTCAATTCCCCATCTATGCTCTCGCCAGAGCTACCAGACTCCATTGACAAAAACAGCAATTTAAAAATCGCTGAACACGGGAGCTGCTGGTGTACAGCTGCCTCAGTCAGTTTGTTAGTTTGTCTTATTGTGTGACTGTCATTAATCCAAACCAACCCTTTTAAACACCGAAGTCACACAATAACACAAACAAACAAACTGTGTGAGGCAGCAGTAGACCAGCAGCTCCTGTGTTCAGCAATCTTAAATTGCTGTTTTTCTCAATGGAGTCTGGCTTTGAAGAGAGCGATATCACAGCTTTATTTTCCAGTTGGAAATCGCTCTCTGACAGCAAGGTAAAGCAGTGAAAATATTCTAAATATACACCCACTTATAGTGACATTGATTTTTTTCAGGTTGACCACTTTTTTTTTAGGTTTTTTTTGGGGGGGGCATTTTTTGCCTTTAATGGACAGGGCAGTTAAGTGTGAAAGGGGGAGAGAGAGGGGGGATGACATGCAGCAAAGGGCCACAGGCTGGACTCGTACATGGGGCACCTGCTCTACCACTAAGCCACTGATGCCCCAGGTTGACCTTTTTTTTAGGTGGCTAAAATATATTTTGTCGCGGACCCCTCCACAGCAGTACATTGCTTAGCTTCCATGTCAGACTCAAACCTGCTTCTCCTAACTGGCGGCATGCTGACTAACATCTACTGTATTGTATACTGTCTATGGAAAAGTACCCCGTACAACCCCGCCTAAAAATATCTGAACTATCCCTTTAACTGCACACGCACGCTGATACACATAAAAAACCAAATCTGAGTGTTTTCATCCTGGAGGAGAAAAGGTTTAGATATTTACTCTGACCCAGCCCTCAGCCCACATCTGAGAGGACACTCAAGTGCCTGGCTGTGGTGTCTGGTCTTTAATCACTTATGTTTAAGTTAATCTCAGTGCAAAGACAGAAATTCAAACCAGCTTCAGGAAGTCTTCCACGCATTTCTTAAGTATTCAGTTGGAGATGTGCGCAACAACTGGCCCACATTTCCTTTGCAAATGACGCGTTCCTCGTGCCAA
This sequence comes from Epinephelus fuscoguttatus, assembly GCF_011397635.1. Classification (NCBI taxonomy): domain Eukaryota; kingdom Metazoa; phylum Chordata; class Actinopteri; order Perciformes; family Serranidae; genus Epinephelus; species Epinephelus fuscoguttatus. Next base: position 40,781,623 of record NC_064763.1, on the reverse strand, counting down.
AGTTTTACGGTGATCTCTGAGCACTTGAGACCTGTGACACCACACTAACACAAAGTTTGATTTGGGTTTTTACAAATTTGTCAGGCACTTGTCGGTCACTGTTTTTAATCCTATGAAGTGAAAAATGTATGATTGAGCACAGCCCACTACTGCCAACAGTTTGTGCTCACTGCTGAGAACTTTATTGCCAAACTCTTGGATAACAAATCCATACAACTACATGGACTAGTTCCACTTTTATAACTTGTGTTACTCTTTCGTTGAAGTGATCTTTTATAATCTCTTTGTTATTCCTTCAGTGTAACTCTTCTAATTGGGGATTACCAAGATTCTCTGACTGTACCTCATAATCTCAAGTTCGGGCAGACGTAACAGTTGGTAGTAAAGCCCCTTGGAGAGTCTGAGAAGGGTTCAGAATATTACTGACGTCAAATACAAGGAACGCATGGATTTGGGTAAATATCATTTAATGTATTGTGCATTCAAAACTTCTTAAACAGCGTGAAGCGCTCTGCAGTGTTTCCATTCTCATGACATGCGGCTGTCATACGGAAACGCCTCTCATCTGCCAATCATCAGAATTCTGCCAAGTGTTTGGGTTTAATCAAACGCAGAGACTCGTGTCGTCTCTTGAGAACATCTCGTGATGATGCGTTGAATACGAGGCACATAAGTTGCTCATCAGACTCTAACTGTGGGAAATGATACTGTATGTACAATCAGGAAAGCGATTATAATTACAATGGAAAGAGCATTGTATGTATTTTAAAGCTATTGATACTACTTTGATAATGATGTAAAATGCAAAAAGACTGAACAGGAACTATAGGTATGTAAAGTATACTGTGTATAGAGGAGTTTGCTCCAGGGGAGGGATGGGCATGGGGTTCATTCTGTTCATGGCAAAATTGTTTAAAACAGAATATTGATGATTCTTGTCTGTGATGTAGACAACGTCAATGTTTGTTTTGGTTTTTTTGATAAAAGGCAAAGTGATATGAAAATGGAAAACTGTGTCCTTTTTTTTTTTTTTTTTTTGACCGCATGCCTGTTGAACTCAAAAGTCTACACTGAGGACGTGTTGAAATATGTAGTCAGGTGAGTCTTGACCAGGGATACTTAGCCTGCTTTGCCCAGGGGCCACTTTGGCTAAATGACAGCTTTCAGCCTTTCAGCATTTGCTCTTCTTACTCATCTTTGCCAAGAGGGAACTCCAGTTGCAGCAGCAACACACTGGTCAGGTGTTAGTGTGCAGCAGCTGCTCTTCTAGGATTTGGGGACAGTCAGGGCTTAGACGGGACCTCTGTCGGGGTGTCGTACCTTCAGTCAGTTAACAAGCTCTTTTATGATGCTGTGTTAAACACTCTGGCACCTTATTTACATTCAAGGTAAGAAAAAATTGGGGGGTTTGGGGACCTTCAGGCATCCTTGAAGGAGTTTCAGAGGGTCCCTAGAAATATGGGGAGCAGTTTATTTTCATAGATAAATTAATTTAAAAAGTTAGCACAACTGGAGCAAGAGCCACAAAAGTGACTACTCTGATCATACGTTTAACTTTATCTACAGTTATCTCCTCAACTGTGGACTATAGAATTTAACACCCAGAATTCTTTCAGATGGAGATACCTAAAGCAAAATCTTATCAGATGGAGCTGTGTGACCTAATGTGTATCAATTTAGGGGTCCTTGGCGAGCCACCTGGCACCCAATCACAGGCCACATTTAGCCCGCGCGCTCTAAGTTGACCATCACTGGTCTAGACTGCTGTAAGCCATCGCTGGAGTTTTTAAGGATTAGCCTGTGAACAGAGGGAACATGTATTTAATCCCAGGCTACTTTGTTTAAACAGATGGTATTTTGGCAGCATTTAAGTTCAGAGGTGAAAAACAACAATGTGACTTTGTGGTTATTTGGTTGTTTGACCAGCATATTTTTCCATTAAATCACCAATCTATAAGAAAACACTACACCAGGAGGTAAACTCGCCATCACTCATCAAGTCATTGCAATTAGTCATATTCAAAACATATATACTGAATTAAAATGTGAGGGAATGAGTACTGGTTTTGTAAAGCTCAACACCTCTAGTGACTTTTGCTACAAGCACAGAAACAAAAGACTCAGTTTAATTTCCTTCCAACTTATTTAATACTGATACTGAGCCAGATAAAGAAAATTACATTCAAACATTTTAGGTGTCTTGTGGGAATTAATAGAGCAAATTAAATAAGGTGTGAAAAGCCATAAAAGTCGGCAAAGTGCAACTTCTTAAACCCTCTTACACTGACTCATACTGTACAGTTAACAAGACAAATATATTTCGGTTGCACTGGAGTTTCCATCAGGACTCTGAGAGTTGTTCATGTCAATATTGTGGGAGTTAAACAACCAGCTGAGAAAAAGAGCTTGAATTGATCGGCTGTCTTGACCTTTGTCAGCAACATCGTTCACATTGCACACGTTCAGCTGTTTTGTTTTTTAATTCTGCGTTGGACAATTCTCTCTCTAAATTTAGAGCATCATTAAACTGTCGACATGTTAAAATACAGACAGATAAGACAAAGAATCATTTTCCTATTACGACAAGTCAAAATGTCAAATGCGGTGAAGCTTATCGCCAACACTTTTGAGTAACCTGGCTCATGGTTTTCGACCCCATCTTCGATAACCTCTGATAGTAGGCTGACAGCATCCATATTGGATTATCAGCGAATGCACACGGATAGATAGTTTTTATCTACTGGCTTGGAAAACATGACACACACACAGAAAGTCTGTACCTTACATGTAACATTGCAAAAAGTGCAGGGGGTGTTGTGTCCACCTTTAAAGCACTGAGCTTTTAATAAATGTTTTCCATGAGAACCGTGATTCATTTGAGAAAATACATTTGTAAGGTAAACTATTTAACTTTATGAAAACAATCACTCATTTCTTTTTTGCTAAGAACAAAAAGGCAAAGATAAAAAACAATGAGTGGCACATACTGTGAGCAGAAAATAATTCTTCTAGTTAAAAAAACTATAATACCTGTATTCACATGTGCAGCTGTAACTTGTGTTTTCTATAAGTATTAAACAGGGCTTTGTGACCTTTTGGCCTTTTTGTGAAAGAAAAACTGCATCACATCTGCACAGTGACCTTTAGTCAGCGCGTATGAGTTGGAACAGACTGACCTGAAGGAACTGAATTAACCAAGATTAGGGTTTTGTTTTGAGGTTTATGGGGTGCCGTTTGTAAAGTGGCTCACGCTGAAAATAACATCAACATTTTGCAACATTTAGCTTCAAACAATGTTTAAGAAAGTGTTGTGAATTTTTTAACGTCACCTTTTACCACATTTACAGCAATATTTGTTAACTTAGAAATATATTAAATAGTTAAATCTAAATATTAAATGTGGCACCTAAATGTTAAATGTTAAATCTAAAGATTAAATCTAAATCTAAATGTTAAATGTGGCACCTAAATATTAAATGTTAAATCTAAATATTAAATCTAATCTAAATGTTAAATTTTAACATTTTAAATGTTAAATTTTAACATTTAGATTTAGCATTTAGATTTAGATTTAACATTTAGATTTAGATTTAGCATTTAGATTTAGATTTAACATTTAGATTTAGATTTCATATTTTGATTTAACATTTAGATTTAGATTTAGCACTTAGATTTAGATTTAACATTTAGATTTAGATTTAATGTTTAGATTTAGATTTAATATTTAGATTTAATATTTATATTTATATTTATAGTTAGCATTTAGATTTAGATTTAGATTTAATACTTAGATTTAACATTTAACATTTAGGTGCCACATTTAATATTTAGATTTAACTATTTAATATATTTCTAAGTTAACAAATATTGCTGTAAATGTGGTAAAAGGTGACATTAAAAAATTCACAACAAAAAAATGTGTCATTTTAGTAAGAGAAACTGGGTTAAACTTTTCACCTTTGTGTGAATCTACAACACATGAATGATAGACAATCATGCTAACCCAGATAGCCTGTAGTTATGTATGTACCACAGATTGGATTGATAAAGATTGTTGTAGCAGGCAACATTAAAATTCACAAAAACCAAAAAGCAACAAACCAACATACATTGACTGAGAGGGACGAATGGAGGTTGGAAACAAACCCAACCAGCAGGGGGCATGGTAACACCGTCTGAGGAGTTTATTTTGAAAAGCAAAAAAGAATGTGAGCCGGAAGCTTTTACGTTTACGCTCCATATCAAAGATCGTAAATTAGGATCATCACTCAGTGGCTATATCTCTATATTACTGTATCTGAACATCCTGTAACGTTACATTTAACGAATCACACACTATTATTTTACTAATCAGTATAAAACGGGGATAAAAAAGATATTGACTGCGACGGTTTCCGAATTCTTTCTAATGTTGTACACATTTTTGTAAGTGTGTAGCTTCATGTGAAAACTTATGAATTCGAGATTTTTATTTGTGTTCACTGGCAGTATTGTTATTAATAACACTGGGCACACATTATAAAAGTTAACACTCACAGCAGAGTGACTCAAAGCAGATTCGGTTTTGGTACCTGAAATTCGGATCAGAGTGGGACCTCCTCATCCGGGCATCATGATGAAACAACCTCTAGCTTCTCCTCCTCTCCATTATCACTGATGGACGACCCATTCATACTCTGCGCTGAGTGACCACGGGGCTGCACATATGAAATAACAAGAATAACTCGAGTGTTTGATCTGGTGGCGAGAGTTAGTGGGTAATATGCTGTCACCCGTGGACGATGCTAGTGTCGGACAGCAGCTCACTCGGTCAGCGTTTCTCATATGTTACACACAGACTCTAACGTTAACCTCACCACTTTGATGCCCCGAGTTCAACACGTCGCTCTCCTGTAAGGTTTGTATTTTGACACTATTCACCCACAACCTGTTTATCTGTGTAGCTTTTTACACTCACCGTCACAAAGTTAACAGCACCATGTAGGAAACATTTAACCCTAATCCTGCTGTAACTTTCGCCCGGCTTTTGATGCTAAACGTGTTAGCAACGTGTGTTAGCATTGCCTCTCAAAGGGAAACGTTGCTCGACATTTTACTCTGTTTTTTGTTCTCTAAGCGGCGGTGAACGCCTGCACGTGTCCTCTAACCGGTTTGGTATTTTAAAGATGTTTAAGTTCTGTACGAAGAGTAGCATTTTGTCACCCACTGGTGGTCACCTTGTGTGACGCACCTCGAAAGTAGCAAAGTAGCTACACGATGTTACAGCAGCAGTGGACGGATCGCTGCTCACTGTCACTGAAAGTGGAAACACTGATATTTGAGTTTATAGACGAGAAGACACTTTAAATTATCATAATTGTTCATACATTGCCAACTTAAAGAGCCCCCGGTTTAAGCCCTGAGAGAATTGTGTCATATTTACCACCTCAAATAGCTCAGAGGACACAGTTAAGCCAAGGGCGTAGGTTCATTTTAGGTTAACTTTTTTTGGGAGACTGTGGGGGGATGGGGTGGCCTTCACCAAAAAAATCTGAGCATTAAACACTTAATATTCTCCATTCTGGTGATTTCTGCATCTATTTATGTTGCAAATTTCCTCACATTTGTCAAAAGTAAAGTCCTCCATTAGTTAAAGTTCTAAATATTGAGGGTGACATGTCTCCTGTGTCTCCCCAAAATCTATAGCCAAGCTTAAAGGGATAGTTTGCATCTCTTGAAGTGGTTGCATGAGGTTATTTTCCATAGCTAGTAGGGGTGTAACGATACATCGATCCACATCGATTCATTGATTAACGATCCGATGCAAAATGAAAACATCGATCCATATCGTCATCTTAAAGATACACCTTTATTTTGAAATTCACATAGCACGTCTGTGTCACCATTTCTGGGCAAGCACGCCTCCGCTCAAACAACAAACAGAGCTCAGAAATAAAATGGTCAAATCATATTCTAGTTGTTTTTGTGAGTTGATGTAAATGATTGTGTTAGATGGGCATATGATATCGCGTCATATCGATCGCAGGCTCCTGAATCGAATCAAAATCGTATCGTGACAAACTTTGTGATATCGGCAAACATCGTATCGTCATCTAAAGAAATCGATATAACATTGTATCGTGATGAAGCTGGTGATTTACACCCCTAATAGCTAATAGCTATGTTCCATCAGCCTGTTTAGATGCGCATCTAGAAGTATTACATCGGAAAATTATGATGGAAATGCCAAAATTCGAATTAAAATCCCCTGATTCGCACAAACTAAAATACGGCTCACTTTAGCCGGGTTTTGGTTGATCTGAAAAAATGTGTGTTAAAACAGTTAGTCTGTATTCACCAGAGTCAGTCAATATCACAACTAACTGAACGATGCAGCAGTTAAGTAGCAGCTCCTGTGCTCAGCAAGTTAAAAATTACAGGTTTGGTCAATGCAGTCTGGTAGCTTTGGTGATAGCTGGGGAGCTGAAGCAGTAAACCGCTTACTAGTCAGAAAGGGCTGTCTGCGGCAAGGTAAAGCAGTGATGATAGTCCTACTACAGCATACACTCATACATATATTTTTGTTATGGGACATTTTTAGGTGGCTAAAATATGTTTTGCTGCTGCCCCCCTTCCACCGCAGTATATTGGCTAGCTTTCATGACGATAATCCTGTCGCTTCTCCAAACTGTGGGTGTGCCGACTGACATCTACTCCAGGTTATACACTGCCAATGGCCCATACAATCCGACTTTAAAAAATCTGAGCTATCTTTTTAAGACTGTTTAAGTTTAGAAAAAAGTTGAAATGACCAAATAAATTGCAAGAAAATATGATTTTAATTAAAAAAAACTCCACTGTCAGTTTCAGTAAATGCAAACTTTTCATTTGGTTGGGGTGAAGTCATGCACATGATAGGTATTCTATTACCACTCCTATACTTAGCTTGCTGTAAATAATTACCGTTGCCACAAATGAGGGTGGTTTTATTGTAGTGAACTTTAAAACCCAGCTGCTGTTGTTGCCTGTTATGGGCCTTGAGCCCTGTGGTGAAACACGCACCACTGCCTCAGAGAGTGTTTAAAGAAAGAAATGGCTGATTATGTTCAGTTTGTGTTTCTAGTTAGTATATGCTCAAATAAGATGTCGCAGTGTTTGTGTCAAGCGGAGTTTGGAGGTAAGGTTTCATCCATGTGATCTGTACCAGGTAGCTGAGAGAAAGAGACATCTCTTCTTACAACTGCTTGGACGTCATGGCTCCACACCCGGTGGTCCAGGCCGTCATTGACCTCTCTGCGGGAGCCATAGGTAACTACAGTGCTGTGTCTCACAGTTTGTTTTCACCTGCTTCACCAAACCACTCCCTTGCTCTGTCTGACGTTGCAGGAGATTCTGATGACTCCTGTGTTTTTCCGGCTCGTTTCTCTCTGTTTCCATTGACTCTTTTAATGCTCAGTGGAGTGTACCCTTGTCAAGCCCTGTCCCTCTTCACAGCATGCTGTGCACAAACTTTTGACTTTCCTGTAGTTTATACGCAGCCATTCTCTGTTCTTGTTGGACGACTTCTGTTGTTGACAGTTGTCTCACTGTCTTCCTCTAAGGGGGAGCAGCATGTGTCTTCAGTGGGCAGCCTCTAGACACCGCAAAGGTCAAGATGCAGACCTTTCCTACGATGTACCGGGGTTTCATCCACTGCATAACGTCCACCTACAAACAAGTGGGCATGCGTGGTCTCTACCAGGGCACCACGCCGGCGCTGATGGCCAATATTGCAGAGAACTCCGTGCTCTTCATGAGCTACGGCTTCTGCCAGCAGCTCATCCGCATCACGGCTGGACTGCACAGTGAGGCTGTGCTGAGGTAGGGGGATGTTAACCAGCCTGTCCATCTTGCTAATAAGAAGCCAACTTTATCCTGAGAATACATGTAAGATCTCCTGTTAATCTTTCCCTCTGTGTTAGTGACATGCAGAAAGCCTGTGCTGGCTCTGTAGCATCCATCTTCTCCTCGCTAGTACTCTGTCCGACTGAGCTTGTCAAGTGTCGGCTGCAAGCCATGTACGAAATGGAGGCATCAGGCAAGATTACGAAGAGCCAGAAGTAAGTGGCCATCTTTACTTGTTTCTTTATTTATTTTATTAGTGAAATAAATGGGAACAAAAGTATGTGGTACTTAAAATAGTCACACGTTTTGGATAATAATGTATGTGCCGTTTAGTCTGACAATACTCAGACTTTTTGATTGTATATTGGCTAATATGTAGTTGATTAAGTTTATGAAAGTTGCTGAAAAATTGCCTTCTCTCACAGTTAATTGATAAAGTTAAACTACCATTATGGACATTCAAGGATTTAAATAAAAACAGTACCTTATATGTTCGTTTTCAAACACAAATTAAAGGATAACTTTGGTATTTTTCAACCTGGGCCCTATTTCCCCATGTGTATGTGTGCGTATGATTCATAGGTACAACTCGTTTTAAAATTGGTTCAGTATTGAGGGAGGCGGATGCAGCCGGGAGCCGCGAAACGAGCTAAAACGGTAATGGGGGCAAATGCATCCCGTATATATATTTGTGCATTAAAAGTGCTTTTTTTCACCACTGACCGGTTCAGATCGCCAGTGCTATCTCTGTAAATAGCATAGTATATGTTTCCCTTACCTCTGGGCTGTGACGTCATCTCCCGAGAGCTTTGCTCCACTGTGTCTGTAGCTCTCTCTACTCGTGTGACAGCCGTTTTCTTGAGGAAGAGGTGTTTCGGGATTGGATGTCTTCTCTTCTTCGGCTGGCAGTAGTCATCTTGGGAGAAGTGAGCACTGCAGACCCGATGGTCTGCAAGGCGCAGTGTCTGGACAGGAGTGTTAGCATCCATTTGTAGCACAACTAGCCACAACTTCAGCATCTCGCCGTCCGACAAAGGCAGCCTATGAAAGCTGTACGGGGTGTTGCGCCACATCCTGTTCTTGCAATTCAGATAAGCACAAACACAAACCATTGTTTTCAATCGATGCAGTAAAACTCTCAGCTGTACTCCGGGACAACCAGCGCCACTCTGAGCGGCGCTCTGCATGGCTCCTCTGTTTTCTTCCGGCAACAAGCAAAGCTCTCGCGAGATGACGTCACAGCCCAGAGCAAGTGAAGGGTCAGGGAAACACTTAGTATGCTATTTACAGAGATAGCACTGGCGATCTGAACCGGTCAGTGGCGAAAAAAAGCACTTTTAATGCGCAAACTTATACGGGACGCATTTGCCCCCGTTACCGTTTTAGCTCGTTTCGCGGCTCCCGGCTGCATCCACCTCCCTCAATACTGAACCAATTTTAAAACGAGTTGTACCTATGAACCATACGCACACATACACATGGGGAAATAGGGCCCAGGTTGAAAAATACCAAAGTTATCCTTTAATGACAAATATATTGTTTAAAGGAGAAATATGTAGAATTTAATGACACCCATCTAATAGTGAGGATTGTGGATTGCAAACAGCTAAATCTTCTCCCACTAATCGTGAACTCCTGGTTAGAATTCCTCAGAAGGAGAATAGAATATATCTTTATTGTCCATCAGGGGGTGAACATTTGTTCTCAGCTCTACCAGTCACAAAAGACAACATTGTAAAAAGCAGACAAATGGTCAGTAAAAAAAAGCATACAACGTCATTACAGAACACTTGAACATATTAAATCAGCTCCTTCAGTGGTCATTGTTCAGGAAGTTTTTACAGGGAGCCGCATTATCTGCAGAGGTCTCGTCCTCTCCAAACAATCAGACCAGGTGATTAAAATCAGTAAAAACACTCAGTAAAGCAGTCTCATGTTAAAGATTCATGTTTTTCCAACCATGATTGGCCTATTCTGGAACGGGTAACTACAGCAGCCGACGTGAAAATATAAATGGCCTTCTCTAGCGCATTCCATTCTGGGCTGATGTAGAAACATGGCGGACTCTGTGGACATGGACCCACTAACATGTAGATATAAACAGCTCATTCTAGGGTAATGAAAACACAATGATTCTTATTTTCAGGTGATTGCATACAAAAGAAAACACACTTCTGTTTCATTTCTGCCAATATATTTCCCTACAGTTACCCCCTGGTTAACACTGTTAGCTTTGTCAGCACTGTTGTTTAATACTGTTTATAGAGTTAGCATCATTAGCTGCTAAGGGCTGGCTCAGCCACCTCCATGTTGAGAACCATGTCCTCAGCCATGCTCTGAATTATGCATAGAGTCCCTTAAATGTAGCTGTGCATGAAAAGATTTTATTCTGGACATATTATCTACTATTATGGATTGATAGATCGAGTTCTTCTTTTCATCCCAGCTTCAAGTTGTACCAGTGCAGCAGTTTAGCAAAATAGATAGTATTATGTGTGTGCAACCAAGTCATATGTCCCTCTGCTCTGTCTGAAGCACAGTGTGGTCTGTGGTGAAATCCATCATGAGGAACGAGGGACCGCAGGGCTTCTTCCAGGGCCTCACCACCACCATAGCCAGAGAAGTCCCCGGATACTTCTGCTTCTTCGGCGCCTACGAGCTCTCCCGCACCACCTTTGCAAACTACATGAAGTGTGACAAAGACGACATAGGTACTGGCAAAACGTTCTGCCTGCACCACCTACATTCTAATGTTACGATTATCAGACTTTAACTTTGAAATATGGCTCAGCAGTTATGAATGAAGATTTTTATTTTGTTAAAGGTGTTGCTCCAATCGTGTTCAGCGGTGGTTTCGGGGGGGCATGCCTGTGGCTGGTGGTCTATCCCATGGACTGCGTCAAGTCTCGTATCCAAGTCATGTCTATGCTGGGCAAACAGGCCGGGTTTTTCAAAACCTTCATGGCCATCGCTCGTGCTGAAGGTAGGTATCAGCGGAGTTTGATGTTTGCTTTATCATTTTACCAGAGATGTTTGTGTCAGAGTGTAACCTTTGCTGTTTCTTTCAGGTGTGAGGGCACTCTACTCTGGCCTTACCCCCACCATGGTGCGCACCTTCCCTGCTAACGGAGCGCTGTTCCTGGGTTATGAAGCCAGCCGGAAGCTCATGATGAAGCAGTTTGACAGCTAAAATATGCATAGCAGATGCATACAAAATATGCAAAGTACAAATGAAGGAACGGTGAACAGGAAATGAAGTATGACAGCCATATAACCTCATCAAGACTCCAGTTGAAACGTTGAAGCTCATTATGTGCAGGACCTGGTTTTTGCCACTTCCTGCTTTTGTTTAGATAACCTAAAAACTGCTACACTCCATCTCTTTTAAACGTAAAAAAACACCTCTGACATAGTGTTTCATAGTTTAAATCCTTACATTATTTTATTCATTAGATTTAGATACAGTTTATTTATAACTCTTTAAAAAAGCTATTGCCAACATACATACGTATATGAGAGAAATATACAGTATGTGCAGCACAGTATTGACCAACCTAAACTAACCTCTTCATGAGGAATTGTGAACACTCCAGTTTATTATTTTGTGTCTACCTCAGCAAAGACGTATCTGCACAGAAACAGTCATTTCAAATCATTCTTTACTTGCTCTGTATGAAGGTACAGGGGTAAGAAAAACACTCCATTATCTTTAATGCACAAAATTTTAAAACTTTACTTGAGCTCATTGCATGAAGATTTTATTTAGACTTGTGAAGTGGCATATACTAATTCATTCAAAGGTCCAGTGTGTAGGACGTAGGGTAGGAAGGGTATTAATAATCATGTTTTCATTACTGAACACTTCCTGAAACTAAGAATCGTTGTTTTCGTTGCTTTAGAATGAGCCGTTTGATTTGAAGTTCTTTATTGTCAGTCGACACAATCAGGCATTTGGCGGTAGAAACGTACCTCTTCGTGTTTCCCTCTTTTATATACACATGCATTAAACATGTTCATATCCACACAGATGTTGTTCTACAGTAACCCAGAAAGGACAAACCAAACACAGTTTTTAGATTTGTGGGTTTTTTGTTGGGTTTTTGGCATTGGCCACCATGGTTTTTCCACACGCTTTTGGGAAAAGTTTCAGTTGGTTGCCATCTGCAGCCCTTATCACTAGATGCTGCTAAATCCTACACCAGCAACATTAAGTGGCGGCCTGCGGGTCACATCTGAGGAGGAAAAGAAATGCGTTACAGTATTTAGGATAACAAGTATTTTTTCCTCCTATATTGAAGCAGCTCGTATCAACAATAATTTTAATATTTTGGGCAACTGACAAAAACAAGTAGGCCTAATGATAATAATATTGAGAATACATTTTTGGATGATCCTGATCGATGGAGCAGAGCAGACTGACAGAGCTCCTCACAGCGCCAAAGTGCCTGAATGTACAAAAAGAGTCAGCAAGTGAAAAGAGACTTTCAGTTTTATTCAAACTTTGGATGGAATTATTAATAGAAAGGAGGATGCACTGCTCCGTGTCTGCGCTGTGCACTCATCATTATTGTTATTATTATTATTAACAGGAGCACATTCCCTGTTATGGGGGCCTGGGGCCCCGGGCAAACATACCTGCTTTATTTCACCTTTTCTCTTACGGGAATGTTGGCAGGCTTCATTCTTAAGTAAAACCACTAATAGCACACAGTGAAAGTTAAAGTCCTGACATCAGGACAGGTATTATTAGCACAATGTATTTAAATTTACTTAAAGTTTGTTCCAGATGGAGCTTTTAATTCTTATATAACGCTGAATGGTTTGTTAATAATAATGCATTGTATTTTAATTGTTATAATTTGTGAGTGAAAATGCAGCATAACCAGTAACATTTATCTGTCAGGGACAGTGTTTGCCTCTGAAGTACAAGTATGTAGTTGCTTTATTTTTTGTTTTATTTTTAAAGGGAGCTTTAGGGGCCTTTTGTAAAATATTCCGGGGTAAAATCAAGCTAGAACAGTAACATAATTCAGTATTTTTAATATCTAAACATCATAATGGATCTTTTTCTGTTTGGGCCTTGTAGGTGAGGGCCTTAATAATGAAGTCCACCGCTGATCATTAATATTGTTTTTTAATTTTCCTCATACAGGATCCACCCAGTTGTACAGTTCTTGGTGTATTCTTGTTTTTCATAACACCCTCAGTTTGACTGGTGCGGATGGTGTAGAACAGCAGGTGTCCATGTATGGATGTATGTAATTCGACAGTCCGGCCCCACAGTGTTGGCTTAGAAACATCCCGGCCCTCGGACAAATCTAGTTCATGACCTCTGTCCTACACACTAGACTTTTAAGTTTCTAAAACATGTTGTGATGACTTTTGTTCTTAATTATGGAATCATTGTCAGTTTAATTTAATAACTTTTGATAACAGTTTTACTTTGCAAACAGCTCTGACTGAAGTCGTACAGGTTTCATCAGTCTCAGTAGAAACAAACGCGGCCAGCAGGTGTTCGAAACTTGAGCCGAACCTTTTTGTCATCATACTGACTGTTTATGTATTCTCGTGTTATATTCCACTCCTGCTGCGATTAAGTTTCCACTCATATGGGACCCAGAGTTTGCCTTTTAAATCACTACATTTTGCCTTTTTTTGTTTGTTTGTTGAGGGGGCAAGTTGTGTAACCTTTTATAGTTGTATACAAGTCGATGAGAAGATATCAACTGCCACATCAAATGTGCCATTTGCGCACTGCATTCCATATGCAGGGTTTTTCCAGTAATAAGTTGTTAGCAGTTCAGAAATCTCAGTCATATTCCTTTAATGTAAATTAAAAAATGTAGGTATTTTAAAATGCTAACTGTGAGATGACACTAAAATGTTTGTATAAATATCTATTGCAGTAAAACAACTTGCATTAAAGGTGTCATTGAAGCTTTACTTTGTCCTGTATTTTATTTTACCGGTATTTCAAGCAAAATGTTAATATTACTGTGTCATGCAGAATATAATGTAAACGACATAGAACTGGTTGAGCGGCTTATTTTAAAATCCATTTTATTTCAAATGAACCATTTAATTAGCATGAATTATTTCTAATACTGTACCATGTCTACATCATACATTGCAAACATTTCAGATTTCTGTTTCATTATTATACAGCATTAAGCGTCATGAGAGACACAGAAAGTATAAAAATCTACAATGTTCTAGAGAGTACTCTATGCAGGTGCAGCTGGAACTTTACTCTCAGTCTTCCAGCAGAGGGCGTCAGTCAACAGTCAAGAACTCACAGCGGCTGTAAGTGGAAAAAAAAAAACAGGTAAGGAAAGATGAAGTTAAGATTCTCTAAAATAACACACCTTATCTGAGAAGTGTCTGAGTTAGTATATCCTGACTACGCAAGAAACTACTAAATCTTTTTATGACTGCTCTCACCCCTTTGTTGCAGGTTCCACACAGGCAGCCAACGAGCCCGTTGATCATCTGAATGGCACAGAGAATCAGCTGCAGACTGCTTGTGACCAGCAGAGTAGCAAACAAACCAATGTTGAACTGTACAATGTCCTTTGGCTCCGTGCACATTCCCCACCGTGTGTCGTCAGTCAGGTAACTGTGGTCACTGTGCAAAAGAATTGGTTTGTGAGTAATCGGGACCTTAAAAGGTTAACAAATGCCATTAGAAAGTTACTCCATCATGTCACCTGTCTTTAAAAGGTGTCCGCCAAATCAGAATAACTTTGCAGAGGGGCCCATTCTGCAAACCCAGCACTGCCACAATGAAACTGTACAGGGCACCAGCCACACCCACTGCAGCAAATGCAATTGATAAGAACATCTGCAGGAGGTAAATGATAAGCAGAGGTCAGAGACATTCATACTGAGTTCCTTCCCCATGCTCACCCTCCTCCTCCTCCACATTTTTATCTTGCTGTTGATAAATGAAATACTTATGAGTTTAAGAAGGAACAGGCTCAATGTTTGTGTCGCCCCACATTCCTCACATTTCATCCATCCCTCTGTTTTTCCCAACACTAACAAGATAAACTACAGACTAAACCAAACCTGCTGGGGCATGTTTCTCATCAGCCTGCCTGGTGATATTGTTTATACGCAGATCCACACTTTATTTACCGCACTATTGATACACTGCACCCACTTGCATCATAGGATAATGTCACTGTCAACAACCTTAGAAAAACTCATTAACAGGAAACAGAATTTTTATCAGTAAATATTGACAGTTTAACACATTTCAATAAGCTCTTTGCACGTCTTGAACGTTTCAATATTCTCTTTGGCTCAAGGTGAGAGATAGGATGTTCTTATGGTTTCATAATGTGCATCTTATCTGTCTAAAGATGAACTGGGTGTTGTGCAATGGTTTAGTGATGCACAATGCGGCATAATAAGCTTTTTTATTTAGTAATTCATTAACTCAGTTAAAAGCTTGAGTGACATTTTTTTCAGTCTTCATTTAATGTGTTACTAACTATGAGACTGTTGTGGCTTTACCATCAGTTTTTTTTTTTAATGATTTCTACTGATTTATCAAGTGTTTAACTGTTGCAACTGGATAATTTAGACATGGATAATTTAGCGTGTAAATGTTATTGTTAAGCCAGCCCTTATCTTCCACTGAGCACCGGAAACATTTCATTTGTAATCATGACTGACTCACCCCACAGCGATTCCCACAGCACCCCTGTTTTCCAGTCATGTGGATATAGAGTGCTGGGACCAACACCTGTGTCGGGCAACATGAGTTGACATTCTTCAATATTCAGGTCAATTTAATTAAAAGAATTCCACATTTTCACGTAACCTTGATAACTCAAAGCTTGTAGAATATGTTAAAAGACAGGAAACACTTCAGGGGTCAGTCTTAAGTCAGAAAAGCTCTACCTAACATATCTAACTTACATTTCTCTGAGGCTACACACATTTTTAGAAAGGAATTTACAGCAGTGTGTAGTTCAGAGTCACACCCTTCTGTAACAGGCTAGAGGAAAAACTACTCACCATTAAACCCCCTCCAACAAGTCCCCCCATGTATTTCACCTCCTCGGTAATGTGTCCATCTTTGGCATACTTGATGTCCCCACCAGGAAAGAACAGCACTAT
The DNA here is from genome assembly GCF_011397635.1 of Epinephelus fuscoguttatus. Taxonomy (NCBI): domain Eukaryota; kingdom Metazoa; phylum Chordata; class Actinopteri; order Perciformes; family Serranidae; genus Epinephelus; species Epinephelus fuscoguttatus. The sequence goes on along the minus strand of NC_064763.1, from coordinate 40,765,633 downwards.
GTTACAGATGATGGATATGAGCGCTAACGGGTACAGAGTAACGGCAATGCAACGGGAGCATTTTCCAGTACACATGTTGTCAGAGTCAAAACTAACTGCTACACAGCCTCTTGTTCAGAAAGCTCAAGCTCAAGTGCTTCCTGTTCTCGTCGAGACGTTCTTTCTGAAACTAACCCTCAGAGGGAAATGTATTTGGACTGGTGGCAGAAACTAAACAGTCAGTGATGTTAAGGTGTGGGAGGTGTAGTAACAAGCCGATAGCTTGGACAAACAGAGGCTGGGATAGGCCGTAGACCTTTATATGACTCATTCCATGGTTACTTTGAGAGACAACGCTGGTTTTTATTGAGTTAGGTAATTAGTAGATGCACATATTTTAGTTGAGGATGTGAAAGCATTCAGGTCATCTGAGTCAGAGGAAGTATTGATGGTCACACCACTGTTGCGTACTATAAGTGGTGAAAGACGTACTGAGATCCTTTACTTAAGTAAAAGCAAAAATATCATACCATTGCAAGTACAAGTCCTGAATTCAACATTTTTACTTAAGTAAAAGAGACTAAATGTACTTAAGTATCAAAAGTAAAAGTAGTCATTATGCAGACTGGCTCCTGTCACAGTGTGGTATTATAATAGAATATTATATTACACTAAAGAATCCTGAAAAAGGTGGTACAATGATTAGCTCTGAGACATATTTCTGTTCACAATCAGGCCTTCTAAATGTTTATTGTAGCTAAATCTTAATTTCTTGTTTGTTGCTGTAATATTTTTAAAGCTTCTGGGGTTTCCTGTGAGGGTTGTGAGCGAGCAGAGGTCTACTGCGAGAGACATGCTTCAGCTCCACTATTTGCATGCAGCATTTAGGTGATGTATTGACATTGTGCCTTCAGGATCGCAGCGCGGTTGGACTTTAGACCTGTAGCGGCATGCTTAGCAAAGTAAGAACAATATGTCATTGACATCGCCTGCAAAACACTGATAAATGACCACACTGTGGGCGGTTAAACACAGGCAGGACAGGCGACATTTTACAGTTCCTCTAGTGAGCTGCTGACTGCGGTTGTTTCCACATTTTATCAGTGTATTGAAAGAAAATGTGAAATTATGACGAGAGAGACAGAGAGAAGAGGAGGCCATGTTTTCCAAAACACGCTGTCTCCGAGCAACAGTCATGTGAGGCAGTGCTCCTCCTTAATGATAACGGTTGTAAATGTTGATCAGAGTTTCCCTCCTCACAGGAAGTACTGTTTACATCTGTTATTTAATATAGTACGCAACTGCCATCACTTACAGTGATGCAATGCTTGGAAAAGGTCTCATCTGGGAGTGGATTTCCTTTTATTCACAAGCAAATAAATGAGTAACAGATAAATAGATACTGAGTTCTGCATCGACCTGTGTGGGGATTAAACAAAGACGTAAATGACATTACACTTTTATTAATAAAAGGAGGAACTAGCAGAGTAAATGATTGCTGTTTATGAATATATGACCACGCTTGCTTTTCTCACATACTTCCACAGAGACAAACAGAGGCTGGCGGATCTCTGGGTGCTGCATCATGAGAGAAAGTCTGTTATACGCTGTAGCGTCTGCACTTTCTTAATGCCAGGGCATTCTGTAGCAGTAAGCATCCTACAATTGTCCCCATTGTTAAAGGGTAACTGAGGTATTTTTCAACCTGGACCCTATTTTCCTATGTGTTTTGTGTCTAAGTGACTCATAGGAACAACATTTTTTTAAACTGATCCAATATTGAGTGAGACTGCAGCAGACAGCAGCGGCAAAAAGGGCTGCAATGTCACCATTTGGGGCAATTGAGCATTGTCAATGTTCGTCCATTAAAAGTGTTTTTGCCACTGACAGGCTCAGATTGTTATTATAAGTGTCTGACAACATTTTAGAAAGGATTTCTACAGAGACTGGAACCAGAAACAGCCATGAAATTGATATCACCAAACCAACCAGAGTTTGTTTAAATGAACATTACTTTAATCATTATAAAACACACCTCATGCAAAGGCAAGAGAAGCAAAATAAAACTCACAGAAGCCCTCCTGCTCCATCTGTTCACTGTTCAAACAATCACCAACTTTGGTTCGGTGAAAATAAACCTTTAATTCACTCAGATTTAAAAATATGCTGGCTCTGTACACACTGAAATTACAGTGTATTTAAATGGAGTCTGGTGGGTTTGGTGAATGCGATGTCGGGGCTGTTTCTGGTTAAACAAAAAGTCTTTAGCCCCTTTTACACTGCCAGATTTTCAGTGAATATTGGGCTGTTTTGCCGGCAAGCTATGAGCGTTTAGACACACAGAGCCGGATTGGCGAGTGAATCTGAGGTGCCCAATTTTCCGCACTTGCAGGGTAGACATATTGGTGGAGCCTTTTTGGTTTAAAGAGAACAAGGCGCCCTTCCACAACAGGAGGGGCTGTTGATGACGCTGCACGTGCAACCCACTGGCGGTGGATAAACAGGAAACAGCTGATGGCAGGAATTAGCGAGCAGCTAGTAGCAAGAGGGAAACACAAACCTGACAGACACTGTAAAGATGAGCAACTGGGGAGACAAGGAATTGTGCGCCCTCCTTGTCCTCGCAAACGCAGAGCCCATTAACCGTCAGATGACAGGGACGGTGAAGAACGGGCCGACTTATGAGAGAATCGCCGAAGGACTGACCAGCCGCGGCTTCCCTCCCACGTCACTGTTTACGTCACACGCTGAGCTACACATTTTGTTACTTGCTCACGCCCCCCGTTGCCCCGAAAAAGGCGCATTCTGTATAAATAAAAGTAGGCAGGCGGCATTTTGCTGCACTCCCTGATTTTGTTTTTATACTGCCAATGCTGAAAAAAGACTGACTGGGGTTTCCTGCAAATTTGCACAATTCCTGTTTAAAAAGGGCTTCAGTCACCTCCTCAGTGATGTGTCCATCTCTGGCATACTGACGTCCCATCCAGGAAAGAGCAACACTACGTCACAGATGATAGATACAAGCACCAATTTGTACAGAGTAACAGCAGTACAACGGGAGTGTTTTCCAGTACACATGTTGTCAGAGTGATAACTACTGTACAACCTCTTATTTCTGCTCAAATCCTTCCTGTTTTCAGTGAAGACCCATCAGTAGAGGTGAAGTGGTGTGGGAGGTGTAATTAAAGGGCCAGTGTGTAAAATGGGTTGAAAACAGTGACATCAGTGGTCAAATTCTAGATTGCAGGGCTCACTCGCTCACCCCTCCCGTCGGGTAAATGACGGTGGCCTCGTAGGGACAAAAAGCCTTGCGCAGACATGAGTTTTTCAGGAGTAGGTCTATCTAGCGACGAGGTGAATGTTTATTTAGAAATCTAAACCATGTTACGATATTGTAATGAATCCCTCACGAGCAGGAGACCAGAGGAGCGTTCGGGAAAAAGGCCAGTTTATTTGAGCACTCCAAAAACTCCAGTAACACTCCACTCCGTCCCAAACTCTGACTCTTCTAGCGTAACAGACACACTTCATACACACATACTCGTTTACCATGCTGAGTGGGGACCCCTCTCCCCTCTCTGCTCCACCAATCTGCAGCCCGCACACTGACTGACAGCGTAGCCTGTAAACAGAGCTCAGCTGTTTATTTAGCCTAGCAATATCTCCGGACTATAGGAGCTGCAATGGACGACTTTGAATGCGATTTTGAAGAGTTTCTTGTAGCGGACACAGACCCAGAGCCATACCTGTTTGAGCCGGAGCATACAGATGAGGAACTCCATGTGTTTGATGCTTAACGGGCGAGAAGAGAGGCTGAATGCACAGAATGGGATTCGGTGCTACTGCTACCATCGTTGGGGAGATATATCATCAGGAGGAAAAGCGCCGCAGAGAGTGCATCACAAGGAGTGAAGTTGCGTCTTCTTTTCCTCGCAGATGACGGTTCGGGTTCATTCTCTCCTGTTGCGTGGTAAGTGTGGTCCATTCGCAAACTTTATAACTAAAAAACTTTTCACTACTCTCTATCGATGAACTACTAACACTCTCTGCTGTTTCCTCCTCCTTCTTCCTTCCTTCCGCTGTCTTCGTTGGTTCACTTATACACGCAAAACGCGTTCTCTGGCTGGCTGAATTGTCTGCTCGGTCTGCCGTACATACGTGACGGTGCAAGATGGCGACCTCTCTAAAGCAAGGCCCTCTCTCTCTCTCTCTCTCTATATATATATATATATATATATATATATATATATATATATATATATAAAAGCATAATTATAAGGCTACGAAAACCAAACGAATTTTATTTTATAGCGATTATACACTTATAAACACATATTAATGGGTAGAATATTCAGATTCAGATTCAGACTGACAATAAACCATGTCAAATATTACACACTGGCCCTTTAATAAGACTTACATGTGCTTGGTCACATGTACTTAAAGTCTTGCTTTTGTGTAAATTGCAGCTGTTGAAGTAGTTTTAATCCGGCTTTATTTGAGTAGGAAGAAAAATCTGTAGACTGTAGTCCTGTACCTTATTAACCATGCATTTTCTGTTTGCGTTACAGAGACAGCAGCTTCACCATTTAACAGCAGACACATGTAACTATAGTAAGTATTACATTTTGAACACACTGACTTAAAAGAGCACCGAGGTAAACAGAGAGACATCAAAACTGTTCCAACCATCCCCGGTCTCCCCTACTATTAATCTGTATGCTGTATACTGCAGGCCTATGCCTCATTTAACTCACTGTAAGTGTCTAAATATTTTAACACATCTCTTCTGAATTTAGATATTACTTTTAGAGGTGATCAAGGACTAAAAAAAACTTTTTATTTAACTTGTCTCCACACCTGTCAAGATAAAACCTCATGACAACATGGAAACCTCGACCTCTGTGTGTGTGTGTGTGTGTGTGTGTGTGTGTGTGTGTGTGTGTATTTCTCATTTTCTCCTATAAAGAGTCCCTGTTTGCTTAATCAATGCCAGATAAAAATGTTAGTCATCAACTTAACTTAACGCATGGTGAGAGAACAGTAGAACTACTGAGAAGTTTGAGTGTCAAAATAGTTGGGAAATATCTCCAGATGTAGAGGCTGCGGGTGTTATGTAATGGAAGATGTTAAAAAAACAGAGCGAAATAGTTTTGTTTTTTAATAACAGAACTCAAGAGGCTAGGTTGTCTCCTTCTGTGATGAAACCGTGGACTTCCGGCCCACATGTATCCACGGTGACCCGAGATAACAGCGTCCGGGCTCCGTGTCCTCTCCGGCTGCAAGTATCGGGGCACCTTTGAACCACTCCCCCTGTAACTGAGTTGCACTCCGGCTGCAGCTGACCCACCATGGCCACGTCTCCCGTCAAAGACTTCCTGGTTACCTATTTAATGCCAGAGAAATGTTACGAGAGAATTTTCGTCAGCTTCCAGTTTAACGGTGAGGCCCGTCGTGGTGACGTTTCTGGTGAAGTTAGCGCGTCAGATGTTTTCGGTAAATCCTTCCAGATGTGGAGGAGGAGGGGGCGTTGTGTTGCCTCTCCCACGTATTGCTCAACGTTGTTAACTTTTTTACTTTGTAACCTAGATCTATGATATTATATGTTACATTCGGGTTATTCTTTCTGTTCACAAAATCATGTTTTAAATACGCAAATGTCCTCTCACTGTGTTATCAGCCGGCAGCCCGGAGCATCTGCTCTATCTGCTTGTTTTAATGTGTGTCTCCTCTGTCGCAGCACCTTGCCTAAAGTTTATACTGAACAGAATTGCTGGATTTTGGATCATACTGGACACTTTCCTGGGTAAGACTTCTCCTCTGCATAAACCTGGTGAATCTGATTTAATCACGTGACAAACAGCTGATTGGATCTCAGTACAACACAATGATCAAATTGATCACATTAGGATTCAGATTCCCTTGACAAGCTTCAAGAGCTCTGGTAAACTGCTGTAGCACTCACTGTTGTACCAGTGTAGATAACCATGACATCAGGCCTTGAGATGATGTCACAAAACTGCCAACATACACTGAAGAAGACAGTGCAGTTTTATGGATATTAAAGGTCCCATATTGTGCTTATTTTCAGGTTCATATTTGTATTTTGGTTTTCTACTACAACATGTTTACATGCTTAAATGTTTAAAAAACACTTTATTTTTCCCATACCGTCTGGAATGCTCTGTTTTATCGCCTGTCTCTTTGAGCCCCACTCCTGAAAAAGCCCAGTCTGCTCTGATTGGCCAGTGTTTCCGGGTCTTTTAAGCCTAGTTCACATTACACGATATTCACCCTGATTTTGCATCACGGAGACTACCATAATCTTTTGAGCGTTCATACCTGGTGACGTGCGTTTCTGTCAGCGGGAGTCTCGTCAACTGTGTTACGACCTGTGTGTGCACACCACAAGATTTCTCCACCGAGCCCTCGCCAACAGAGCCCCAGGTAATGCGGTGACGTCACCAAACTACGTTTTTTAACTTGGAGACGACACATCATAAAGGGATGGATATTCTTTATTATCCTGGGTCCAAACACAACTCGCTCCCCGTGATCCTGTGGACGCCGCCATTGTTGTTGTTGCTTGCCGGCTTGTCAGTGTTGCCAGATCTTGGGAGAGAAACAAGCAACCAGGGCTATGGAAACAAGCCCAGAAGAAGCGACTATCATGCGTTTAAATAACTTATTAGTCGGATATGTATAGAGGAAGGTGACGTTTAGAGAGCAAGCCCACATAAGCAACTCCACTTTAGAAACAAGCCCAAAGTCGCAGCTAATAAGCGGACCTGGCAACCCTGCAGCTTGTCCTCCTCACATTTGTTCCGTCCTCCTGCGTGCTGACGTGGGACGTATCCCGCCTCTCATTGGCTGATGCTCTTTGTCAGTCGTGTCACACTTCTCCAGTTTTCTAGCATGCCAGATATCCAGTCCCAGTCACAGACGAGGGGGCGACTTGCTCGTAGACTTGTTCACACATGAGGACTCGTCGTGGCAGACTACCTGCCGACTCAGCTCCGACTCAAGGTGGCTCTCTAGATCCTCTGCGACGTCAAAATCACGGTGAAAATCGTGTAATGTGAACTAGGCTTTACATCTGTTGCATCCGGGGACATGACGCTGTAGCAACACTTCTTATCTTCATAAACTGAATCACAATGTTTTTTACAATAACTTGTGGGCAGAAAACCTGCACGTCGTGTACATTAAAGCAAACTGCTGCCTCAGTTAGCCAGTTTATAGCCACCTAAAAAAAAAAGCCCCACTAAAAATTATATATTAGTTTAAGTATACGCTATATTTAGAATATTTTCTGCCTTATCTTGTTGTTAGACAGAAGCAGAGCAAATATTCAAATAAATCGTACACTTACACAGATTAATAGGTGGCTAAAATACATTTTTCTGCAGTCCTCTCCACAGCAGTACATTGTTAAGTTTCCATGCTTTTAGATTTGGTTTATCAACGATTATAGCAAAGCAACAAGGTAGATAAAATAAGCACAGCAGACATGTCACACAGGTCGGACCAACATGTTTAACTATATGTCTTTGAACGTTACAGTTACACCTGAAAATGACAGCAGAAATCAACAAGTTTGGCAATTTCACATATCTCTACAATTGCCAGTCATCTAACCCAGAAGTGACTGTTGCAGTTAGCACAACGTCACAGGGGTTCAGTCTGTACACAGTTTCACTGGAATTGCATTGCTAGGAAACAGCTTGGGTCCATGCTTACTTCCTGTCAGCTGATGTCATTCACTTACACTGCAAAACAGACCAACAGGAAATACAAAGGGATCCATGTAGAGTGTTTATCAAGTTTTAAACAATCTATACAGTAAAGTTGTGACATCACAACTTCACATAAGTCCTGACGACTTGTTTAAAGACAGTTTTTGAATATGGACTGTGTGCATTTCTCTGTATTTTGATACTCACACAGTTTTTATGTAGCACCTATACCTGCTTTATATAAAAAAGACATGGGAATCTGGCCTTGTATAAAATGGGACCTTTAAGAAGTTTTGTTTCCTCAGTGTTTAACTCTTTATTGTGCAGGCTACATATTGATTGCTAATCTGTTCAAACCACCAAAACACATTACTTGTATTTCTTCAATCCTCCCTGCAGCACAGCTCCCTCAGCTGTTGAAGATCCTATGGAGAGGAAGTGCAGAAGGCCTGAGTCTGACCTCCGCTCTCCTGCAGCTTTATGCCTTTTCATGTCCTGTTGTGTACGCTGTGGCCAACCACTTCCCACCCTTGTACGTATTGAATGACGACAAATAAGTTCCCTAATCATGTTGCAAACCTCCCAGCACTTCTTGATGTGTGATATAGAAAATGACTGCCTTGTTTATACACCAGTCTGAACTCTAGACACCCCAGTGTCCTGAACAGAAGTTGTTGGAAACCAATACCGCTCCTGATAACATGTTCAAGCTTACAACACATTTTTCCCAGGGAATGTGTGACTCATTGGCTGTTTGGTCGAGCCCCTGGGTGTGCACTGGTGACATCAACTCAATCAACGTCTAAAAATGTAACCCACACACCTCAGAGCAAGTTCTGTCAAGTTTAACTGTGGTCATTGATGGGCATACTCTGCACAGAATTATGTCTCTCTGAGTAGAGAGTATTTTTCAGTTTTGCAGCCCAGTATATGTTTCTGTTATCACAGATGTGTGCTATGTTTTCCTGCTCCACAGTGCCTGGGGTGAGAGGCTCATCACGTTGGTCCAGACCGCAGCCATCGTCTTCCTCATCCTGCATTATCGTGGTGAAACCCTCAAAGGTCAGCACACATACCTGCATATTTTCCAAAGTCACATTCCAAGTTATATACATACTTTAGGGATAATCCTGGCGTTATTTTATACTTTTCTTATTGTTAGCGAGACCCAAAGAATCAATGTGTTAATCTAGCTCTAATGATTTTGACATTCATCCTCCTTTCTGTGGCTCTCAGAACCAAGCCCTTTCATTCCTGCTGAGGATGTAAATCATTAAAAACAGTTACAATGCACCAGCGTTTAAGTGAACACTTCACCTGCCAAAAAAATGTCTGGTGCATGTCAGTACTGTAATTATATTTAGAAAGCATTAAAGGTCCAGTGTGCAGGATTTAATGGGATATGTTGGCAGAAATGGAATATGATAAGTATGTGTTCTTTAGTGTGTAAGAATTTTTGTGTTTTCGTTACCTAAAAAGGAGCCATTTATATCTACAGAGGGAGCAGGTCCTTGTCCATGGAGTCCACCATGTTGCACCACAGTGTTTCTACAGTAGCCTAGAACAGACAAACCAACACTGGCTTATGTTCTACTAGAACTCTAGCTGCATGTCTGAATCGGCCACCCCTCCGTGACAAGCCAAACAGCATTGGAAAAACACAGATATCTTCCAAAGCTGCTCCTAAAACTTCTATCTTACTATATAATGACGAAAACTGTCTGTGTGTGTGTGTGTGTCTGTTCCTCGTTTTTCTCCTCACTGACTTGGTCAATCCATGTGAAATTTGGCACAGTGGTAGAGGGTCATGGGAGGATGCCAATGAAGCAATATTACATCAATTGGCCAAAGGGGGGCGCTATAGCAACCGACTGAAATGTCAAACTTTGAATGGGCATATCTCATGCCCCGTATGTGGTAGAGACATGAAGCTTTGCACAGAGATGCCTCTCCTCATGAGGAACACATTTGCCTCAAGAACCCATAACTTCAGCTTATATAGATTTTCCACCATTTTGAATGTTTTGAAAAACACTTCAAATGGATCTCTTCCCAGGAAGTTTGAGCGATCTGCATGAAACTGGGTGAACATAATCTAGGGACCAATATCTAAAGTTCCCTCTTGGCAAAAGTTGGAAAACTTCCTAAAACTGAGCTTCTATAAGGCAATGAATATTGCGGAGGGCGTGGCTCATCACATAAAGGTGTAGAACATCTCAAGGGTTTCACCCATCACCACGCAACTTTGTAGGCATATGACCACACATAATCTGAGGGGACCCCTCCATTATTGAGCCCATCAAACAAAATGGGGGCGCTAGAGAGCTCATTTCTTATCTAGGCCTAACCGCCATATGGATTTTTACTAAACTTGGTAGATATGTAGAACAGGACGCCTCAAGGTGACTGGAGAAATTTAACTCTAATTGGCAACTGGGTGGCGCTATAACAACAGAAAAATGCTTCAAAATGGCTAAAATGCGACCGATCGCTGTGGCTCCCCCTGTAAGCCGAATGTTTCTACCTCAACTACTAATGTACAGTTTTAGCCCACTAACTATCCCACTATTGGCAATGGTACTACTGTACTTTCAATAAAGCAGTCGTACTATCAAATTCACAAACGCTCTGTCTGAATACATTGCTCTTCTTAATGGGTTCAGTTGACTATTTAATCTGCAATTTCCTATGACCTGTATCCCAAACACACACCATGTGAAACTGTGTACGTGGGCAACTGTGCACTCAATGGGTATGGACTAGTTTTCAGTGATTTTACAATTTAGATCACCAGGTTTGTTTGTTTCGGAGGAGGAGACCTCTGTGGATAATTCAGCTCCCAGTAGAAACCACCTGAATGTCTGGATCTTAAGTTATCAGAGAAAAAGTGAGCTCACATTAGCAGGTGCTGGGCTAATGGCTGGTCTGCGACAAGTGGAACAGCATCAGAGAAACACTGATTTGCAACATGAAACTGCTTTTTTCAGTGTTTTTACCAGTTTGAATCACGAGGTCCGTTTGTAATGGAGAGGAAGACACCTCTGTGGGGTAAAAACCTCCTGAGCAATGAATGCTGAAGAAATCCTAACCAGGAGTTCACACCTGGCACATAAGGAGAAATTCAGCTGGTTGCAGTCTGCAATCCTCACTGCAGGGTGCCACTAAATCCTACACACTGCTCCTTTATGTTTTGAAGTAGGTTTTGATATCTAGATAAAGCTACAAAAGGTTTCAACCTGTTTTGTTCAAAATAAACAGATGTACAAAGCACAAATGAAGAAACAGTGTAGTAATTAAATAAGAATTAACATTGCAAATTTATGACATCAGCTTTTGCACACCAGCCTTTTGAGGTCTGAGTATGACTAATCACCTTCTTAACATTCGAGAAGTACTTTGGAAAGACCCAGAATATCCTGTATGGAGCAAATCATATCTGAGTAACCAAAAAACATCACAGATAATTCAGAGGTCTGCAAACAGACCAATTTAAAGCTTGTGTGTGGCTCTGGTATTAAAACCCTCTCACAGAGACCTTACGTTGGAACATCCCTACTGAAACACATTGATGGAGAGCTGTTAACATTTGCAATGTTACATCTTTTTTAAATAGTCAGTTATGAATTTTGTTACATAACTATTAAATTAATGAATGACATCAGCATGAAAATTCTTGGTAACAATTGTTTTCTCATGAGGTGTTTTTCCTTGTGCAGTAAGTCTCTCCCATCCTATATCACACTGTTTTATGTGTATGTGGCAGGAGCGCTGTTCCTCTTGGCTTATGGGGCCGTCATGTTCCTTTTGGGCTCCTACGCAGCTGCAGCAGTTGCCTCAGTGATGCAGGCCTCCAGTCTGGCAGCTTTAATTGCAAGCAAGGTAGAATCTCAGTGGCTAATCTTGTCTTATGCACAGTGCAGATTTATCAGAAGAGAGTGGATTTATTTGCTGGATTTGTTGTTTCCAGGGTCTCCAGGCTGGAACCAACTACAAAAACGGCCACACAGGACAGCTGTCCACTCTGTCTGTGTTACTGTCGTTGGCAGGATCGCTGGGAGTTTTCTTTGTGTCTCTACAGGTACGCAGTTTCATACATATCTTATCAATGTTTCTAAAGTGATGTAGTATATGAGCTGACTTTGTCATCGGGAGGGGTAGGGGATAGTGGATGGTGTGACACCAAGGCGAGACGCCTGCCAAGCTGCAGACCACTGTTCGAGACCAACAAATGACAAAACTGGTTGTGATTTAGCAAGTCATTGCTGTGTTTCTAGCAGCTTTTTAGGCAACAAACATGGGTGTTTTGTAGTGACCCATTGTTGTTTTTCCAGCAGGGATAGTGCCATGTAAAGCGGTTGTTTTATAGTGAGACATTTCTGTGTTTCCAGTGGGGATCGTGCCCCCAAATCAGGGTATGTAAGCCAAAAAAATGACTGTTTCCAACCATAACCAAGTGGTGTTTGTACCCAAATGTAACATGTTAACCACAGCAATGTTGAAACATAACAAATCCTCTACATAATAACATGCAAATATAGTGTTTAAAGAGGCAACAGATAGGTTTTGTTTTTTCAGTTTGGCGCCATCTAGCGTCAGTGGTGTTGCATCGCACTGTTGCAACGACCAAATTGAGTGTGGGGATCAGAGATAATCAATAAAATGTAGGCTGTAAAGCCACCAGTATACCTCTATGTATATGTAGAATGAGAAGGTGTGTGCACACTCTACTAAATAAATGAGTCAAGAGACTGAGCAACGATTATCAGATTTATCTGAAGAAAAAACAAATAGTAATGCAAATAATTATAGCAGAATGCACAGTACCAGTACAAACAGCTCACAGTAAATGATACCAATATGTACAGTATCAGTACAAACAGCTCACAGTAAATGATACCAATATGTACAGTACCAGTACAAACAGCTCACAGTAAATGACACCAATATGTACAGTACCAGTACAAACAGCTCACAGTAAATGATACCAATATGTACAGTACCAGTACAAACAGCTCACAGTAAATGATACCAATATGTACAGTACCAGTACAAACAGCTCACAGTAAATGACACCAATATGTACAGTACCAGTACAAACAGCTCACAGTAAATGATACCAATATGTACAGTACCAGTACAAACAGCTCACAGTAAATGACACCAATATGTACAGTACCAGTACAAACAGCTCACAGTAAATGATACCAATATGTACAGTACCAGTACAAACAGCTCACAGTAAATGATACCAATATGTACAGTATCAGTACAAACAACAGTAGACACAGTGGAATTATACCAATATGCACATGTAAACAGTCCCCATTCTAGAATAAATGCTACCGTATGGAAACCATGCGGCCGGTTGAGCTCAAATTGAATGGGAAACAAAGTCCAGTGTTCACTTAGCTGGGCGTAACTTAGCTGGGCGATGTCCGTGGATAGCTGCCTCCGTGAGAAGAGAACAGAAGGAAGGGAGGGGGGTATCACTGTCCGAGGGCTGCCGTAGAATGGCAACCAGGATGTCAGCCGACCAACACTCGCTACCCGCTCCCTGGTTGCAGCTAGGAATGAACTAGCAGCCAGTACAGTCCAGTCCTCTCTGGTCTAGCTAACATTTAGCCGTGTTACTTACTGATCCATTAGAAAGAAAGCTAGCTGGACATGGGTTTTGAAGCCTCTTTGGTCACGGAGCTCCCTCCATCTCTTGAACGCCTGACTGAGGTTTACTCTTGTTTTTCCTCTTCTTTTATCACTCTCCTTTTTGCTCTTCTTTGCCTCCTCACACAGAGGAGCTCCTTTTCTTTTGCTAGGCCGTTTTTCACTTGTCTCCAAACTTTGTCCGTCTGCCATTGTGCTCGTGACTCAACTATCTCATGCCCAACTCCTCATAAGGACCAGCTCCAGTCCCTGATTGGCTGACCGACCAGTTTCACAATACATGACGTGTTTCCTGCCGTAAAGCAGATTTTTCTGCGAAATTTCGGCACCGTTGGCAGAAGCTCATTACAAAGATTGCAAAGCCTCTAAGTAACCTATGTAAACACTGATAGTCTGATTTTACTGTGGCCACTACCCTGTGCAACCCACATTATTTTCATCATGATATATTTAGGAAACGATGCGCTCTGTTGCCTCTTTAAGTGGTTTGCAGAAATGTACAGTGCCAATATTGTTTTATGTGTTTATTTTACATTATTTAGGGTTCTTAAACTAAACATAAAGTAAAATTATGGTATTCTGGAACTTTTGTGGTTTAGTATTATCTCTTTGATAAATTTAAGTCATATATGTGCACACATACTAGACATAGGTCAAAACATGGCTTAATTTGGCTGAACTATAAGAGCCAAAAGTGCTATTAAATGAAGAGACATTATTTCTGAGCTGAGCTAAATGATAAGGCTCACTAAAAGAGTCATAATCCCCATCACTTACTCTTATCTGTCATTGTTGCCTTTACTAACTGCTTGAAACTTTGTCTTGTAGGAGGCAGGAAGCTCATTTGACACTCTGTCACACACACTGTCAACCGGTCTCAGCTGCGTCCTTCTGGCCCAGGTCCTCTGTTACAGGAGCAGCGCCACCACTAAGAAGAAGAGTGAGTAGGGGTGGAGGACAATGACAAATTAAGACTCATATCAGACGTGAACCCTTCCTGTCATTCAGGAAATGTTTGTGACTCAAGAACTCAAATACAGCACAGAAGTAGCAGTAAATGTTTACAATGTCCTTTTGTATAAAGACGCCCATGTGCGACACTCAGATCTACTTTAAAAGGAGTCATGAGAACTCTCATTGTCATGCTATGTAATCATTTTATACAATAAAAATGTATTTCTGCAGTACGTTTCCTCAGTTATTATTATTAAAGAGTCCATTCTTAGGTGTTGCAAATTTGGGTTCACTAAAATGTTCAGTTGCAGCTCTTAATCAAAAAGGTTCAAACTGACTGGCCATCTATGTCTAGGTTCAGAGTAAGGCAAGTAAGTCTTCACACATTATCACAAGAACTTCATTGTAACGTTTTGAACTTTATAATCTGACTGTTGCTGCCCCCAAGTGGCCAAAGAATCAGTTCTTGCAGGTTTCAAATCTGCTCAATGTACATACTAATACTTTGAGTTTTTGCACTATCCAAGCAAACATCTTAGCAATGTGCTGCGTATCTTTTTTGTTTTCAGGGAAATCTGCTCTACAGGGTTATGAGTTAATGCTGTATTAAATTATGATCCAGCTATTTCTATAATACTGCTCATATTGTATATATTATCGAGAGGATCATGTGTTTCGTATGCTGAGTCTTGAGACTATGGTGTCTTAAATCAAAAGGTATGCATAACCTGACAAACTGTATTAATCCCACAAAATTACACTAAATAAAAAACATAAAAAGGTTCAAAAATTGCTACAAATTGTTCACTGGTTGGGTCACGGTCACACTCAAAGCCCACACTTCATAAGGCTTGAGGAGTCAGTGTACAGCTTGTATAGTAGTATAGATTTACCTTCCTCTGAAAATTACTCAAAACACAGCCATCAACATCTAAACAGCTGGCAACATAAGTGAGTACACCCCACAGTGAACGTGTCCAAATTGTGCCTGAAGTGTCAATATGTTGTGTGCCAGCCATTATTATCTAGCACTGCCTTAACCCTTTTGGGCATGGAATTCACCAGAGCTCACAGGTTGCTTCAGGAATCCTCTCCCACTCCTCCATGATGACGTCATGGAGCAGATGGATGTGAAGACACCCTGTGCTCCTCCACCTTCAGCTTGAGGATGCCCCACAGGTGCACAGGTGAGTTTAGGGCTGGATACATACTTGGCCAGTCCATCACCTTCACCTTCAGCTTCCTCAGCAAGGCAGTTGCCATCTACTAGGTGTGTTTTGGGTCATTATATAATTACTCCCAGAGCTCCTGTTATGTATCAAATATATGAATGGACTTTAATCTGTGTGTTGTTCTTACAGTCTAACTTTTGCTGTCCCCAAGGAATCAATTCTTGCTGAGTCTACAGACTTTCAGCATACTTAACTGCAGAGACGCTTGGGTTATAACACACACACACACACACACACACACACACAGAGGAAGCTTGACGCCAGTGTCTGCTCTGGATGACGTTACTCCACTGTATCTTTACACAGCAAATATTGGTTTTCTGCTCTATTAATGCTGTGAGTGTCACATCTAAGAGACCATCTAGTAAGATCAGATTTGGCCCCAACTTTGGAGTCTAGCCAAAGATTACTTACACCTGTCCCAGATGGTAACAGACGCTGTGGGTCTTGTGCTCAGTGCAATTATACTTACCGCTGTAGTACTTATAGACATCCACATTCTGGTAAATCTATCCCCATTAGAGGGGTCATCACTTGGTCATCACAAAATCTGTGATGTATCTGATTACCTGTCCTTGTGGTAAGGCCTACATAGGCAAAACAAGCAGGGAATTAAAAACCCGCATCGCGGAGCATCGTAGTACCATCAGATGCAAAAATCTTAATTATCCCGTGGCTGCTCATTTTGTGGAAGCGAATCATCCTATTGCTTCATTGAAATACACAGGTACTGAGGAGGTTCCTCCCCAGAAGAGCTGGTCATTTAGAAAATCTCTCATCTAGGAGGGAACATTTCTACATACATTATTTGAACACTCTGGCACCAAATGGTCTGAATGTTGATGACGATTTGAAATGTTTTCTTTAACTTTTTGCTCTAGATAAATAGTGTCAGCTCTAGTGACAGAGACCAGGTGCAGCTTACGTTGCTAACGATGCCTTTTTAGAGGTTGATGTGCAGCTGATCTGTTCTTCTTCTTTTCTGTAAATATTGTGTATTGTGATGTTTGATCTCTGATGTGAATTTTGCAATCAGCTGATTTATTCACTTCTCTGCTGTCAAACATGCAGGTGATTAGTGTCAAATGCAGACCAGGTGTGTACACCAGGTGAGCAGATTGCTCACAGAAGGCTTTATCAGCCACTCCTTTTGGTGTCTCGTGTGTGTTAAGACTTGGCAAAGGCCCTGTGCCAAAATGTTGTCCTAAAGAAAATTCCTTTTTTACTTGGAGCTAAGTGTGCAGTGTTCCCTCCTTTTTCAAGTTTTCTACTCCATCGCCAGCACCTCAACAAGACAATGTGCGGTGTGCGTTACTCTTCTCCTACCAGTGTCACATACTGAACCTTTAAACTGGGGAAGAGTTGCAGTTGTGCAGCACATGTGCAAATCTCGATTCTGCCAGATGACTATTTTAATGATTAGTTTCTCTTCCTTGGTTAAAGGAACACCCCGATGATGTCAGATTTAAGTGTTTGCACTGCTGGCTGGGAACATTTTGTGTCAGCCCCTGAATGGTAATGATTATTGGTTAACTGGAATTTTTGTGGTGGTGGAGAGTTTTTCTTTTAGGCATCATGTGGTTCATTGCATAAGACTGAAAAATATTTGTGACAACATTTTGTAAGAAAAACAATCACTGTTGAGTTTTAAAAACTTTCTTTCTTCACTTTCAGTTACCACTCTGCCACTTTTTCATTTTAAACATTATTTATCAAGGCTCATGGAGCATCTTTCTTACTCACCCAGTACTGGTAATGGTTGTACTGTCAGCTGCTGAGCTGAAAGACAAGTGTTTTGCTTGGCGCTCCAGTAAATAATGTCAAAGACAATGACCTACATATAAGACTGAAAATATACTGGAACATGTTGTTTCCTTAGCACTAGTTTTGTTTGTAAGAACCCTTTCATGAAAGCCTCTGACTGGCCTCCGAGCTTCAAGTAATGACACCTGCTATGAACAAAAGGTTCACTGTTACTCAGCAACACTTCAGATATTTGCAGGAGTTCAGCCAAGACACACTGAAGTGACTGTGGCAGCACATGTTCACCAGTGACACATTAACCTTGTTTGTTTCCTTCTGACTTAACAAAAAGTACAGTGACTGCTCACATGAATTATCAGTTTCTTTACGGATTTTCTTACTTTCATAACTGTTGACCTGTACTGTGGACTGAATTTAATGATTCTTTGTCTCTGAACATCCAGTAATGAATAATTAACAGAGCTGTCACCTTCAGTTAAACATCTGTGCCAGATTAAAAACCTGCTCTCCTAGATTTCCCTCTGGAAGTGGTGTGACAACTTCAGGCTATTATGCTGGCATGTTTGCATCTCCCCACTGCTGACCTTCTGAAAGACACGCTTAATTTTCCAAAGCACAGCTCTGGCTATGACCTCACTGCAGTGGCTACTGTGAGATGCATGTGCCATCCCATAATGGCCCAGGTAGGAGACATGCCTGCTGTCATGTAGAAAAGGCTGTAAGTGATTCTTTGAGAATAGATGATGGAATGCTTTCACATATTTTGTACCTTCTCTATTTAGGTTCTTTCAAGTCACTGTGTACGCTGAACACAATGTGCCCTGTTTAAAGATCTGTAACACATGGTCTGAAGCGCATGACGCAAATGCAATCTGGGTGCAAAGTAAGGCGCAAGGGACAAAGAGATTGTATTTAGTCCCTCAGTTAATCATAGGTGTGTTTTTGGAGTAACATAAATTCAACCAATTAGAGTACTGTCTCCCATTCCCTTTCAAAACAAGGTGCGCCTGCTGCTCTCACTGCTTTTTGGCGGATTTGGCAAATTGGAGAAGCGAGCAGGTTTCTGCTGGGATCAATGCAGCAAGAGCAGTAATGTCACTGCAGCAAATATTGTGGGACATTTAAGCAGCGAAACTAGAAATTGTAATAAATTTGAAAGAGTTACCGGAGCTAAACTTTTAGTGTCTGAGATCATCAGTGAAGTTACGCTGCTCCTCGTGCGTAATAAGAATGAGATAATGTAATTCATATTTTCCTCATTAATGATGTATAAGTTCACCCACCCGCGGCCCATCCATGTGATTGAGGCGCACCGTACTATATAAATAATACGCCCTTTGAATAGCAGGAAAATACTACACTGTTTACACTAGACCAGGTTTTTATTGGTCAATGGCGCAGTTGCTTTCTCCTGTCTCAAAATAGCAGTACGCCAACAATGCACCTGATCACACAATGCGTGCCAGAGAGAACACCTGTGACCCGCTTTGAACCGGGTATAAAGCAGGGCCCAATCTGTCTGTGGTAATGGTGCACATGGTAAAGGCATTAGACATGTGAAGTGTTGCACTTTCGGTTCTCTTATAAGTCAGTCAGTGGGAAAATTCATCAGTTGGTCAAGATTGAATGCAGTGGTCAGAACATTACTCCAGTTGAGGAAATAAACCTCAAATTTGAGGAAATGAACCTCAAGTCAACATACCAAAAAGATGGAAGTGTTGGTTATAGTATGACAGAAGATCAACATTTTTTTTGTCTCATATTCAACTCGCATATGAAAGCAGGTAACGCCACAATGTCTGCCAATAAAAAATCTTTTATTTGCACTTCAAGTCCATGGCACAGAAATATTGGCTGCCCATATCAGGAAGTCTATTCTGTAACACATTCATAAAAAATTCTCAAGCTGCTGCAGGCAACATTCATTAATGTGACTCAGAACAGCTGTCGTGAAGTTTCATGACACACAAGTACTCAGAGACTTAACATTGGAACCATCTGCAAATAAAGTGACCAATTTTCAAATAAAAAGTATCAAAAATACATTTAGCATTTTGCATGTTTTTGACATCATCATCATCATGTCTTTCACAAACCTCCCTTTAATTTCAGAATGTTTACTTCCTCAGGCTCCTTCATCATATAAACTAACTAACCAGTAACATTTCTGTTTGTAGTCACAGCACCATTTACCTTAACAAAAATGGAGTTATCATAATGGCATGGCTATGGAAATGGCAGTATACCATGTTAAGAATCAGGTGTAATTGTTAATGTTTTTCACGCCTGGTTAAAACCTGACTGAGGGGTCCTTCTGGCCAGTAAACGTTCTCACAGTCTGGTTTCTAATCTGGTTTTTCTTTTAAGGAGTCATCAGCCAGTTTGGTACTTTCAGTACTTTTTGGTGTCTGAAACATCAGAAGTTGTGGCTGGCTTGATGTGAACGAAACAAATGGCACAGGATTTGGCACAAAGTTGATTTGACAGGAATCATTTCTGGTTCGACGTGCGTGAACTATCATTTCAAGGATTTTATAAAGGTATTGGAAAGACTATTAAAGTCTGCTTGATCCATCTTACTTATGATACTTGTTCTGAAAGTGTATAAAATATACTGTACAGCTAATACTGCTGCTAAGTACCATGTCCTAGCCCACTGGACTACTCATGATATATCGCACGCATTGTTCACGGTACAAACAAGCGTCATTGCAAGTTGCTTGTCAAGTATAAAAATGGCAGCGGCAGGAGAGAAAAAACTTCACTATCATAATACAAAATAAACTCCAGTAACATTTGTCTCCTGTGTTATCCTACGCAAGTTAAGAGGACGAATCTGTGTTCTTAAAGCTACTGTACATTTATCACAAGTGTCATGACAAGCACTGCTCGCATGTTGAAAGCTGTTCAGTCATTACTGAAATCACTAACTAATAATGTATTATTAAAGTCTCACCAGTCTGCAGAGTGTCCTGCACTTTATGAAGAAAGCATCAAATCTGGCTCACACCTTAGAGAGCAGCGTATTCTAAAGTGTCTTTGCAGAGCTCTGCTGTCTGCATCTGTACAACCAGATTGAACTAAATTTGTGGCTTCAACAAGTGTGTTCAACATGCAGCCAGAACAAAAAGCAATTGTTCCTGTAACCTGAGGTTCAGTTGACCTGAGACATAATAAAAGCAGTATTGTATTAGAAGCTGCAGAAGAGGCTGACAACTGGGATGACAGGTCTGTAACTCAACATCAGTACATGATGTTCCTGAATTTCCCCGTCTGACTGCATTCTCAAGCTACATTGGAAAATTTCCTGTTATAAAAAATGAACCCAGCAGCACACCTTGAATTGTGTGTTCACATCAGTCATCCAGGCTGAGAACGTGTCACTGATTTTCCATACTTATGTCATATCATATAACTACTACTAATACTTTATATAACTGCTGTCTGCTACTAAATTCAACATCATGTCTCACTCAGTAAAACTCCAATAAAAATGTTTAAGGCAGACAAGCGGAGCATCAGCTGGGAAACATCATGACTTTAAATGAAGCTAAAATTACAAGAGAATTATGTTAAATGTTTGCTGAATGTGTTACTGCCTGTTTACGAGTCATCATAAATCATAAATCATCTTTTAAAGGGAGTAAATGTTTACTGCACACTGGCTCAGGCACTGTTAAACTAACAATATGTAAATGGAGCAAGACAAGCTAATCTCTAACACGCTTGGTTAAAAAGGAACACACAGACGCTTTGAGAGGTATGATCACATTATCCAGTCTGAGGTGAGGTGTTTTGGTTCTCAATCGCTCGAGGAAAACAGGTACGTGTACTGTTAGTTAACTGTTACCACTGGAAAACGTTGCCTGTAGCTACACCCATAATTCACCCAAGTTATCATATCAATAACATGGATGACTTTAAAGCTTAAAATGTTCATTTCATGGTGCTATTCAGCTAAACTGTACAGTCTTCAAAGAACCATGACTCATCATTTACTACTACAACTAGGTAAAACACTGAGGAAGCTCATGCTGGCCTGGAGAATGTAAAATTACAATATGTACATGATGTTAATGTGAACTCCTCTGCTCCCAGCCCCAATAACCTGCTGGACATCATATCATCACTTACATCAATGACTTCATACTTTAAGATTTTTTTTTTTAATTTATTTTAAAAAAAAAACAAAACCCTTTATCTTGGATTTAAGTACTTTTCAAAGGCCATGAAAACACACTGATATATGATCAATAAGGGGTTAAAGTTAGTGTCAATAAAAGAACAATCAATACTAATAACGTAATTGTTAGAAAATATATTACTACTCAGACAGGAAGGACGTTTCTCAAAACACACACTGTAAGAATTTATATTACACACAGATGGTAATAATGAACTTAAAGTCAACTAACTTTACTTTTTCAGTTTAAAAAGGTTTATACTTCAATCATAATATATAATATAGACAGAGAAAGATTAGCAGAAACAGGTCAATTAACCACCACCTATATGAAAGACATTTTTTTTGTACCTATGTGATGCAAACATGTAACTTATCTCCTTAAGGTGCTCAGAGAGGTGAATCCTCCTCAGTGTTTCTGGCTCTATTATCGAGGTGCATTCACAGGTAGATGTAAAACTCAGTTTTATTACAGTTCAGGTCGTTCCTTATCTTAATAATAATATGCAGAAAAAAATAAAGAACATGGAGGTAGTCTTATCAAGTGGACACGGAGAGTTATTTTACTGTCACCATGTTAAAATGACATGTTCTCATTTTTGCCATAGAGAAGAAGACCAGATTACCTATGCTGCATTATTTATTAGTCATCAAGGACTTAACGTAAAAAGGTAAGACAGGTTCATATTGTGTTGCCATTTCTCTCCCTGTCATGGGAGTAGTCTCACTTTATGCTCATCACTGCAATAACTCATTTTGTTGGTCATTACTACACCCCACGGGTGTAACACAGTAAACATTCATGAAAACGTTGCCTATAACTCCTGTTTTGACACTTTGACTGGACAAACTTTATGCTTTGTTCCCCTACCTCATCACATACGTGTTAACCTGTGTTAACTACACGGAGCAGCTGCCACAATTTGCACCAATCATTTCACATTGGAGTTCCTCATTTTCTAAAACTGTGAGCCACACTTGATGCTTTCTCCGGAGAGTTCATAGTTGTGTCGAGTGCAGTTTTTAAAAATCTTTTGGAATGACATAACTGAGGTGTTTAAGAGCTATATAAGAGCCATGATGTTTGACATATACTATACGGTATATGAGGTCTATTGTGTAATCTGTTAAGTTCCTATGTGGGTTTTCATATATGCAGTGTTGACATTTTTGCCTTCTTCCTGACACATTTTGACTGCAATGATGAGTTCTCTTATTGGATTGTAAAATGCTACCTTTGCCCCTTCTGTTCCCACCATCCTTTAACCTCATATCAGTATCCTCATTGGATGAGGATTAATTTCACCTGCGCACTCAGAGCTTAATGAGTTACCCATTCCAGATTCCTTGTCCCTGGTGTTATCTGATCTTCTGGTACACTTTGCGTAGTTCATCCCAGAAGAACAGAGACAGAATGGTGTGTGGGCCCAGCCGGAAATAAGAGGCTCCCAAGCCTTTGTAAAGTCCCAACAGGCCCTCCTTCCTCAGCGTCTTTGTAAAGCAGTCGGGGAATCCTTTGTAAAGCTGACCCTAAATGAGACATGAAAGTCACATGAATGTCTCAGCCGGATGTGATGAGTGTTTGAGCTCTAAAAATCAATTGAACAGATACCAGAGATATGACGAAATCTGGCAACTACATTACCCACAATTCTACTCGACTGCCAACAGTTCGTTCAGAGATTCAGGTGTGTTATGCTAGTAGCAGCTAGCCTTACGAACGTAGCAATGAGGAGTGAGATTTAGAGGTCTGTAAGCTTCTGTCTTCAAAGCCCCAGAGATTTTCCTTTTAAACTTGTAGTCTTCAGCGCCAACTGAGGGTGACTCAAGTGACATCACTCGAGGCAACCTGAACCCCTTCTGGAGCCAACAAGCTTTTATGCAACTTTTTGTCACATATTTCAGTCCTGACTGAGTGACACCGCTGGTTACCGGTGGTAACCGCAAGTAGGGCTGAGTGATAAAACGATAAAACAAAACACACAATATAATTACTCATTCTTATTTCATTTATAACGTTCATTTATACAACCATTTCATTGTATATTGTATATATTTCAGATTGTCTACTTTACTATTTTATTATTTATTTTATTCTATTGTCTACTTTAATATTTTATTTTATTTTATTTTAATGTCTACTTTAATATTTTATTTTATTTTATTTTATTTTAATGTCTACTTTAATATTTCATTTTATTTTATTTTAATGTCTACTTTAATATTTTATTTTATTTTATTTTATTTTATTTTAATGTCTACTTTAATATTTTATTTTATTTATTTCATTGTCTATATTGGTATTTTATTTATATCTTCATCTTTATCTCTTGTTTCCATTCATGCTGTATTTCTATTTCTACTTTGCACGGAGCATTGGAACAAAAACAATTTCCCCCCGGGGATTAATAAAGTATTCTGAATATGAATCTGAATCTGAATGGATAACGATAATTATCACGATTATAATTTTCCTACAGATGTTTGATAAATGTTCAAAATAACAAACCACGCAAACACCAGATGAGAAGGGCGCAAATGCAGCTTAAACACTGGTTGCCAGCTGCAGTTAAACAGCAGAAGAAGACGAGACCAGCCACCAAGGCTTACTGTCACCAAGGGAATTTGGACAGTGATGTAATAACGTTACAACATCACTCACCTGTTGAATTAAGGGTGTATTATGACCAAACCAGAGCTGGTGATTGTTGGAACAGCGGGCCAACGATTTGGGTGAGTTTTATTTTGCCTCTGCTGAGTTTGAATGAAGTGTATTTTACAGTGAGTTCACGAGGCAATCAAGCAAACATTCTTAGCTCAGTTAAACAGAGAAACTTGAAAACAGGTGTAAGAATCATACCTTTCTTGACATTTTGTGACTCTACATTGATATCTGTTTGGACATAAAAAGCCAAGAGAACTTGTGGAATGTCGCAAACTCACAGGTTTTTGGGGGAAGGGGTGGGGGAGGGTTAGCACTGCATACAAATACCATCATATCGTAAACCTCGCTGACATTTCAGGAAGGTGTAAAGGTATGAAAAAGTACATACTGCCCAAGTGCTGGTCCTCTGTTTGACAAGTGTTTGTCATGTTCTAACAATAAAGATAAGTTCAAACCACAGTTAAAGGTATGGTTTATTGAACTTTCACTCAGGAGCAAAAAACAGCCTTTTAACTTGAAAGAAATAATGATTTGACTTTGTTCAGATTAATTATCAGAATTGTCTGATAACAAAATTCTTAACGTGATAATATTTCTGGCCTTATCACCCAACCCTAACAGAAGGTACGTTTTAACATCACAGGTTAGAGATTTGTTTGACATTACTGGTGTATCAACCTCTGAGGAAAGCAAACACACCATGAGCGACCACTGTTTCAGAAATCCAACACAATAGGCCCGTTTCCACTGAAGAAGTTCCTGGTACTATTTGGGGGCAGGAACTACTACAGGAACGTCCTCTCACTCGGCCCTCTCAACCGCCGTGTCTCCACTGAGAGAGCGGAGTAGGAGGAAGGTTCCTGTAAAGTTACCGGGCTCTGGATGTGACGTAATCATTGCGCAACCATTTTGACCGGGGCGACGTAGGGACGTAGTTAGCTGTTAGCCGTTAGCGGTGTCTGTATTAACTCAATAACTCAATAAACGGTCCGTGATAAAATATTTTTTCCAGCGGATGTCTTAGTTACAACATGATTGAGCTAACTGGAGTAGTTTCATGTCGTATCCGACAATGGGAGGCTTTTAATAGATGACGTCCTGATGTTAGCTTTGCTAAGTGTCCCTGTCAGCTGATGCTTTCTAGACATCGTGATTTCCCAAAACTGAATAAATACCACACATAGCAACACAAAACTGCGTTGCTAGCTCAATCATGTTGTAACTAAGATACCCGCTGGAAAAAATATTTTTTTTACGGACCGTATATTGAGTTAATGAGTTAATACAGACACCGCCAACGGCTAACAGCTAACGGTTAGCCCAGCTAATCTACGATAACCATAGTAATTACAAAACGTCACATCCCTTCTTGAGTATATCCAATCAGTACCAAGTAATCCCCAAGCCCCAGCCAGGAGTCTTTCGGGGCCGTTCTGAGTACCTACCCCGAGGCAGGGACTTGTTTAGCCCCCGTAAAAGTTCCGTAACTCTGTCCTTCGGGGGTGGCTCCTGCGGTGGAGACACGCACCAACGGCCCCGGCCCCGTAAAATTACCCTGAAGTTCCTGCGGTGGAAACGGGCCTAAGTGCAACTTGTGAATTTGTTTTTAGTGCAGCCAGGAATCTCGGGCAGGAGTGGCGGACCCCGCCAGTTACAATAAACTACCATACAGAGAGACAATTTCAGAATACGAGTACACTGAAAAACTACTGCTGGGAAAAAAAGTCAACTGTACAGAGTATCAAAAAATGGGATTTGATAAGATGAAACTTATAGGAATGAAACTCTCTCCTCACCTTGCCCAAATGATCCACAGGCTGGTTGTAGAGCCGCGTGCTCACGACATCAAAAGGTGTCATAGCCGCCACCACCACCACGCTGCTGATCATGCCGGCACTCAAAGCCACCAACCAGCTGTCCTTTGGGAACACCTTGGGAAGAAGAAAATAATGTGGTGAGGTTATCAGACCATAAGGATGTGTGAGGCGCAGTACGACAGAAGTGAAAAATGACTGAATGTAGCACACTCTCGACACCAGCACAGGGACATTAGATAAGTATGCTCTATCATCATCAGGGTACCACCATGTGCGCTGCCACTCCTAATTTTACCTGATCTCCTGAGGAACAGAAGCTCTAATATTAGAAGTTACACACACACACACTCTCCAGCAGCTACAGTTAAGGCTGTTTTCTATGGGAACGTGATGTTTTACAGCATTAAAGTATCTATAAAACACAACTTCATTACATGTCAAGCTTCATACAGATGGCCAAAAAATACTACACACAACACAGTGTCAGTTAAACACTTTTTCCCTCTTTGGAGGACTTATACTTGCACCCTGACTCACCCACCAACCAACCAATGTATCACAGCTCAAGGAAGTGATACGAGGAAACTATAAACCAGAACATCTGGATTGTTTTCTTAACTGGAAATGAAATGAATACTGCTCAGTGACTGTCATCGCTCTGGCTTTTAGTATGAAAGAGCTTCAGACTGAAGCAGCAACTGACACCCAGTTAACTGGTGCTCCGGTTGTGTAAGCTCCACAGCCAGTGGGGCCAGTAAAAGGTGTCAGATTTCTATTCCAGAGGGGGGCTATGCCTGGAGCTTTGTCCCTGCCTCAATGACTGCTTATGTAATGTGTGCATAGCTACTGACTACAAATTATCTCCTCTCACGCTTGTGACTAATGCTTGTTTTCAAGATCAGTGAATCTGCTATTTTCTCAATTAAGTCAAGACTCTAGATAACAACAGCCAATAGTTCCCATGACAGGTTTCCAGAGCCTGATGTGACGTCTTTGCGCTGCTTGTTCTATCCGTCCAACAGTCCTCAACCCAAAGATGGAATTTACTATCATTTGACTCAAAGAAAAGCAGTAAATCTCAACATTTAGAAGCAGGAACCAGCTAATGATAGCAGCTCTGCGTGAGTTATGCCAGACCCCACAAAGAGATGTTCATTCTTGAACTGTACGGTCACAAGAAGGAGACGCAAACATGCTGATAGAATGAGGAAACAACACCCCCCCCTCGTCAGCCTGTTTCCCCTCACCACCTCTGATGTTTACATGATTTCAATGTTGAGATTTCTCCTCAGCGAGCGGCAAAATATTCTAACCTGTAGGTCAATCACAAGCTCCTTGGAGGAGGAGAAGGTGGAGAGTTGTGCAGCGGACCCCACGCTGACCCTCGGCACAGCAGCACTGGAGCCCCTCCACAGTCCCAGAATGCCATGCTGTCTGTAGATGGCTGACAGAGCGTGCACCATCCCCTGACAGGAAGAGGAAGAACACGTGAGGACAATGTTGATGCCTGTGACTCACACTGAACACCACCTGTTTGGGCTGTCTGGGTACCTCATGTTGATACTGATGCCCAACTGCAATAGAGGAGGTAGCCTGGCTCTGCAGATGAGTCTTCACCTGTCAGTGGAGACAATTTGTGTTTACTTCAGGTGACAGCTCGCCTTGAAACGTCACAGTACACATTACATGAAGTGTGCAGCTACTGACCAAGTACACAGGACTTCCCATCACGGCTCCCACCACTCCAGCCAGGGCCCCTGCTATGGTGGTTTTGGCCGCGCTGACCCTTCCATTAGTGTGGATGTAACCAGAGGACTCAATGATGGCGTACGAGCCGAGCCTGACTCCATTCATACAAAACTGATAGACCAGCCCGGGTACCAGTCCCTTCTGTAAGCCGGCCAGTCCGTCCACTTTCCCGATGGTGTAGAAAGCGTGGAACACGTTGCGGTAGTAAACCTGGTAGGAGCCCCGGCTCTTGAGCTCTCCCTGAAGCTGCATCCGCGTCTTGACCACCTCCAGCGGGTTGGTGAACAGACAGGCTCCGCAGGCCGCCGCTCCGCTCAGCACGAAATCCATGGTGACCGTCCAGACGGAGGGAGGGAGGATGTGTTCAGGCCGGCTGCTGACAGTCCGACCTGTCCTTCATGGCAGAGGAGGTTTCAGCGGCGTTTCCTCCTCCCCCACGAACACACACTCACACACTCACACACTCACCACACACCAGCTGAGTCGCCCACGCGCAGACATTGGAGTAGTTCAAGAGCTCCTCGTAAAGTCGTAATTCCCAATTCCAGTAGTAAACATTACTTTTTTTTAATCTTTATTAAGAAATACAAAAATGCAATGACACCCGCCGGTACATTCAGAGGCAACATTTCAGAATATCATATTACACAAATACATTAAAAAGAGCAAATAAATCCAAAGTCTTAACGGCTTCCATATTAGTGGTGGTTTTTGATAAGTGTATTGACATTTGTGGATATGCCATTTGGCTAACAGTATAATAAGATCAATGATATGAAATTGTTTGTTTTTTTCCGCAGATGGATAGTCAGTGGAGCCAAACAATATATGTTCAAAGCAAAAAGAAAAATGTGGTTCAGTACAAGTAGAAATCAAGTTGCAAATATCTTCCCATAATTTGGTAGAGAAAGGGCAAGAGCAAAATAAATGAAAAACATCTTCAGAGTCTCCTTCACAGAAAGAGCAACTGACACCTATAAAAAACTTTTAGATGGGTAAAATCTGTGAATCATTTTAAAAGATACTTCTTTTACTTTATTATTTCCTCTCTGCACCTTATGTACGTACCCTTTTCAATCTGTGCTTTTTGGACTGTGCCTACTTATTGTCATTTTATCTTGTCTTTTTGTGTTTTTATTTTCACAAAGTTTTATATATTTGCTTTGGTTTTTTTTTTTGCACTGAAATGGCCTGCACCTTACCTTTCGTTGCACTTGTTGCAATGACAATAAAGAAACTCTGAATCTGAATCTGATCTGATTTATCATATATCTATTCCAAATCTTTTTCCAGTCAAGGTTATTAACAAAGTTGTTCCAATAAGCTACCACATATGGAACTGATACGACTTCTTTCTGAAATAATGAACGTATATGAAGATTACTACTGCGTGTTGAAGATAAACAAATTTGACTCATTTCAAGTTTGGTTGGATCAATGGATAATACTGTTGGATTCTGTCCTGCTGTACTTTTAAATAACATAATTACTCTAGCAGGGATTGCACTTATAACAATATTAAATTCACTAATAGGAATTACGATACTATATTTTAACATGAAGTCTTGATGTGTCATTAGTGATCCATTTGAATTAAACAACTGATGAACCAAAAGTATGTTGTGAGTAAACCAATAAGGGTAAAATAAGGATTTGTTTCTATATGTGATGTCTTTAGTCAGCATTACTTGTCTGTGAGTCAGTCAGTTTCTTTATGTAGCCTATAAATTTATTTTAATTTCTAATTCTGTCATTTTACTGTAACTTTACTGTAACTTTGCGTTGTGGGTATTATTGTCTTTAGAAATCAAAATACATCTCCCTTTAAATTTCAATTAGTCTTTGAGGAGGAAAAAATCGAATTAATTAGTTGACTATATTTATATGCACACACCGAGAAAAATACAAGCACTAGACATTTTTTAAGTCACAGAGGACAATCCTCATCTTCATGTTTAGAGATCAGAGTGTCTAATTTTATCAGTGACACTGTATCACCATTTTAACTATTTTATCCTGACTCTGTTTCCACTCAGTTTTGGACACGAGAAGAAAAGTTACACTGACCAACAACGGTTGCTTTTAAACCTCCCAGAAACCAACACTGCATGTTCTTTAAGTGTGGCATGCTTATTGAATTTAGCTAAAAACCTACCACACACACACACACATATAAACCTACTATAGATAGATAGATAGATAGATAGATAGATAGATAGATAGATAGATAGATATGTTTTTAAATTAAAAAATCATGTCTCCCCACAGGTAGCACACAAATAGGCACATATCATATCATAGGCCATTGGTCGTACATTCTGTGCGTTCCCTAAACGTCTCATCGTTGAGACTGGTACCACGGTGCATAGACGTACATGTCTATGCCACGGCGTATTGCGTATGTTTCACGCCCGTCTCTTCAGCCAATGAAAAGTAGCCTGTGAAGGAATGGGCGACCCTGATTGGCGCAACATGACCAGTTGTCCTTGTCGGGACCAGTAGATCTGTGAGAGAATTTGTTATCATGCTCAGATAACCTCAGGCTGCTGCTGTATCCGTCACACCCACATGAGATCAGTCTGATCAACACTATAATTAGATAATGAATAAAATGATAAATTGCGTTTGGAATAAAAAGCAAAGCAATAAAAAGCCATGAGACTTGGTGAAGTGAGTTAATAGTAGGTCAGCAGGGAAGCACCATCACTCTCAATTAGAGATTATAGTTGAAGGAGAACAGTGAATTCTTGCTCTGTTTTAATCAGCTGAAGAGCACTTTCAGCTCAGCTGCACGAGGATCACAGGTATTTTAACAGCTCCAATGAGTGTGTGCAAATGTAATGGGATTTTGACTTTACGCTGAATGAATTAAGCCCAGACAATGTTTATACTGATGTCTTTTGAGATGGTTAACGGAGCGGTGCTCTCACCTGTGATTTGAAGGGTTGATCTATGCAGGTATCAGTGTCTTGACCTGCAGGTGGAACTCCCTGTCTGGGTGGGTGGGTTTGTTCTTCGTCACTGAGCTGGATTAGACCTGAACTTAAAATCTGTTTCACCTCTACCCCTTTTTAAATAGGATTTGGGCTCAGGGTCTTTTGAGCCCCACCCTGATGCACAGCTCAGGAAGTGGGTTTATACTGGATAATAGAATATATTTTATGTTTTATGACAAGTGTTTCTTCTAATAAGCCCTCTATTTGTTTGTTTTTCTCCCCAAAAATCTGCCTTCATTTGCATAAAATAGCACACAGTCCTGTCTGGCCAAAAATACCAGTTTGCTGACAGTCTGGGATGGTGGCACCACAGCAGCTGTAAACAGATTAGCACTTTAAGGTTAATTCAGCCACACATTGTGGATGTAGGTCAGATCATGAACTGTAACATTCCTTAAAGTGTCAAAACAAAATGACAAATGTAAGTGGGATTTTAAATGAAATTATATTCTTACTTTACCAAAAAACTAACCTCTTGTCGGACGTGTCAGTCAGAATAGTCCATTACTTTCTTTGCCTTTGTAAAACCTGCACACATCAACACATTTTATGACTTGAGTTTTATTATTTTATAATAGGCCTATACAAATCAGTGGCATCACATACAATACAAAATGCATTCTGTTGCAACACAGAACACTCCCACCCCCCCATAACAAGGAGGGGTCATCTGAGCAATATGGTGACTATGTATATCTCAAGCAAAAATAAATAAGTAAATAAATAAATAATAATTAAAACATATATAAATATTACAGAAGCGTATTGCATTCACTTGACAAATAAAATCAGGGTATTTTTTTTCTGGGTTTTTTTTTTTTTTTTCGTGGTAATTTTTTTTTCCTGAACGAGGAGACGAGATACTTCAAAATCTCGCGAGAAGCTCCCACCTGGCACCTGCACGTGAGCGGTGCCTGCGTAAAGTCGACAAACTAATGATAACACCATCTATATGACTTAAAGACAGGAGTATCTCCCAGTGTCTCAAACCCAGAACAAAGTGATACTGGATTAAACTAAACAAGCGGGTCATGTTTGCTTCCATTACATCGAGCTCTCAAGAAAGGAATGAAAGCGTCTGTTGTTCTGTTGCTCTCTTAACTCAGAAAATACTCAGAAAAAATTACTCAATAAAACAGATTTTTTTTAAAAATTTGTCAAGTGAATGCAATACGCGTCCATAAAAATATATATACATATAAATAAATTAAAAAATAAAAAATAAAAATAAATAAATAAAAATTTTAAAAAAGTAGTAAATAAATAATAATCACTTCTATTCATGACAAATATTGAGCGTTCAGTTATTCTTTACTTTGGTACGAATATAGTGTCAAGGTACATGCCCCACCTCAGGAAATACTTTTCCGCTCTGTCCTGCATCCTATATGACATCCTTTCATATGCAGCTACTTTACCTAATTCAGTAACCCTGCAGTCCTGGAAAGGAGGTTCTCCATGTTTCTTCCAGTTCCTGAGAATGATATGTTGCCCAATCATAATAGCAGTTTGTGTCCAGGATTTTAGTGGATAGGGAAAAGCAAACAGCACTTTACAGTCTCCTAACATATATATAACTTGGAGCAGAGGACAAACTGTCCTTTTACGACACTGACAATATAACAGTGAATCTTCATCTTAGGGCATGACCACATCACATGCATCATTGTACCTTCATCCACACAACACTTCCAACAAGTAGCTGAATCTTTTAAACCAAGTCTGAAGAGTCTACTCGGGGTCCAATAAAATCGATGTAGAATCTTAAATTGAGTAAGTCTAACCCTCAAGTCCCTTGACATTGTTCGGGCGTTACCACAAACCTTAGCCCATTCCTGTTCATCAGTCTCCTTCCCAGGAAAGTCCCAGGGCTGAGATCCCTTTCTCCCCCTCACATTCCATCAGCATCCTATAATATTTAGCTGCTTCCTGGCCTTTACCCAGTGTCTGGAGGATTTTATCTAACTTTTCTGCTGGCTTTGGGGGGTGCAACCTCGGCCCATAAGTCACATCAACACACTTTAGTGTTTTCTGATTGCTTTGCCTCAGTGCAATGTGCAAATCTCCATGCAAAGAGTCAAACTGACTTTCCATATTCTTACCTTTAAATACAAAATGCTAAACTTGCATACAAAAGTCCAAACATGCTCAGTCCTCAGAACACAGACACCTCATATTAGCAAATGTTTCAATGTGCTGAGTTTGTGGTCGCTACAGAACAGAAAAGGTAAACTGATGCAGTGAAGTACTGTCGCAATCATCTTTTTACCTGCAGTGTATTTAGATTTTGATGGCAGTACTAACATTATACCATTCTGTGTCAAGTGTTACGCAAAGCTGGCTCACTATGTGTCAATCTGCCTGTGCAAACCATAATGTGACTGCGCAGCTGCTTCTGTGCATTTCCTCTCCCTTCCAGCCATTGCTTTGCATTTGCAATCATGAATAACCAGTTATTTAATCTTCAACAGGTGCTCTGATCTGCTGTTTGACACGTCTTTCCTCTTTGGCTTCATGATCTAAATCCCTCTTCTCCATTTCCTCAACCATCCACTTAATCCTCTTACCTGAAACATACCCACATCTTTTCTTTCACACCCACTCGTGCATGTATGAACGCTTTTGTAAACGTCTGGAGTCATGTGCAGCATCTACAGTTAACAGAAACTCTCATGCAGTGCAGCTCACACAGACGTAGAGTAGTTCAAAGATTATGTTATGTTGGTTGAAAGATTACAGACTTGCAGCAGTTGTGCTCTTAGACACCAGCAGGAGACAATCCACTTTCAATCTGCAGGCTGCGTCTGAGCCGGGCTGTCACTCAACATATTATTTGGCAAAATGAAGTCAAAATTGAGGTGATTTGACTTTATTTATCAATAAACATAGATTGGACAAGGATAGCAGGACAATTACCAATCAATTATAGCAACAAATTGATGCTTTTTGCCATATTTTATAAGAAAACTCATTGAAACGGAGCATGAACACTGTACTGAACAGCTGAAAGACGCGCACTGAGTTAGCACCTCATCAATAATCACCCCTGCAGAGTTACACTAATAGCTTGTGCAGAGTCGCTCCCTCCAATAATGTCAGGGTGTAATCCTCACCAGCTAATGAACAACCAAGTAGGATTTCAGGTGCAGGGTAAACCTCGACCTGTTGCCCCACCACACTACACTGTAGCAACAAGAACCAGGAGGGGAGAGTCGGACACTTTGAAGAAAGGAAGTGTCTTCAAGACCCTGATAGGACAGAAATGATCTCTGTTTGTTCTGGTTGATGGACGAACACAGAGCAAAGAAGAGAGAAAGATACATGCTGGATGCTGGATGTTGGATTTAATTTACAGTTCTCAAGTCCTCATTTGATTCCCGTCTACAGCAAGAAAGAGCGGTGAGTGCTATACCTGTATGATATCTATATATGCTGTTAAGATTTTCTTCCCATGATCATTATGTCATAATTCAAAATTAAAACCTAAATCCTGACATCAACTGGTTTGGCAAAATTTCCTTTGACCCAGAGTCTAATCAGTGTTGGAGTGTAACTAAATACATTAACTCAAAAACTGCTATGTGCAAATTCAACGTACTTGTCACTTCACATACTTTTCACAGGCAAGTATTGTTCTTTTTGTTACTTGTCTGTTTATAATTTTTGACACCCTTCCTGTCCAGTGACAATTATGTGTCTCTTGATTAGGTGAATTTGAATGTTTGTGATAAACTGAAGGATATGAGGTTGCTTTAAGCTATGTGTTTGTTAAATTCTCCTACTTATTAAAGAAAATATATATTTAAAACCTGCTTGGATAAGCTGGAGAATGCATTGTGAAAACAGCTGTGTTTCTAAGCGCTTTTTGAGATATGTAATCCTAACAGGACAGCAATGCAAACCATAATCTTATAGAAAATGATGCGTTGCTGCAGATATAAACTACACACCAGTATATAAAGGAGTTAAAGTTGACACAATCTTGAATGTCTACAGCAGTAAAATACAGCATACACATAAACTCTGTGATGAGAGCCTCACTTTTGTTTAAATCTTCCAACCCTTTAAACGCATTTAGACACCAGTCTAAAAATGTGGGTTAATTAACAAGGAGGTCAATTATCTATATTGTAAATCCCTGGTGTCAACAGTCAGTGTTAATTGGATTACATAGAGTCAGGAAAGCACCTACCCAGCCAAGAGAATCACTTTCGGTACTACATGTACCAGGTCAAGACAGAGCGGCTTATTCATATGAAATATACACCAAGAAAGACTTAACACAGCGATCCAGTGATGCATCTCCTGTCTCTTTTTGTTGCAGGGAGATGTAATTTTGCACATGTTGCAGAGCACATAAAGGGCCCAGCATGCAGTATGATATTAGCAGAGATTAAATAATGTTTAATTGCAGATAGGGTCTTTTGGACAATGTAACACATGCATGATGAGTGTTCTTGGTAACTGTCCTCAGGGTTAACAGGCAAAAAGTCCTTTCTTGATTTGTCTTTTTGCACCAAAGCTCAATAACACAGGAAGAAATCTAATGCAAAAGATGCAGAGAATATCTCAAATTATGCGTTAAATAAAAGGATCCAAAGCAGGCCGAGGAAAGAATATTTCCTCTGTTTTATGATATATATAATGAAATTACCTTAATGATGTTGTAGTGCAAACATAAGGGAAGTAATCAGCAGCATGAGCTAATGCTTTTCTTCCTCACAGCTTCACAAATCCCTTGCACTGCGTGATTGTGTGCACAAACTGGTGCACGCAAGCTTTTAATTTCCTGTCCTGGCATCTGTAATCAAATGCACCCTTTAGTGACTGTTGTCTTTTGAACAGCAGGGGGCAGCATATAACTACATTTTCCCTCTGCGCCTCCAAAATGAAACAGACCCCAAAGAAATGAGTGTACTGAAAAAGTACCATGGCATGCACCCAATATTGATGATTGATTTCATACATTATAATAATGCCATATAAAGTTATATTCAACTGTCACAAGAGGAAAAAACCCCTCTCTCTCATATATAACATTTTGTACAAAAATGTGTTTGAATGGCTATATAAAAATGGAATCAGATCAGACCAATGTGCTGGTGCAATAGAAGCACAGATGGACTGCTGAACTGGCTTACAGGGCACAGGCCCAGGAGCCCAAAGTGTCAGGGGGCCCCCTGGCCTTCACCTGCCAAATGTCACACAAATTAACACACACTGACCAAGAAGAGACTCAAAATGACCACAAAGAGATGAAAAATAACTACAAAGAGACACAAAATAAATTAAAAAACAGCCAAATCAACCTCAAGGAGACACCAGCTGAATACAAAGTGACACTAAACAACCAAAAAACACAAAGTCATCTCAAAGAGACACAAAACCACGACAAAGTCTGAGACATGGTGCATATGCTTTTGCATATGAAACCATTGTTTCATAATCCGCCCATGAATAAAAGTCATAACTGTTACTTAAAATAATGGAAACAGGACAAAAAGCTTTTATCTTTAAATGGGAGATAATGTAAAAGCAAAGCAGTAACATTAAGAATAGAATATGACAGCAGATTTAATCAAAATGCATCCCCCATTTAACTCTGCTGCCATCACAGTACCCAGGGTCATACTGATTTTCAAAGGCTCATTAAGTAGATATTTCTCAGCGCTCTCATTAACTTCCTTAATGGTGTTTTGTGTGTTAGACCAAGGTGCAGCCATGGACATCGGTGGCTTGGAGACAGTGGTGGCAAACTCTGCCTACGTTTCAGCCCGTGGCAGCGTGGATGGAGCTGCAGCAGCTGCCATGCGCGACAAGAAGATGCGTGCCAGGCTGAAGCTCCCACACATCAGAGACTGTGAACACATGAAAACATCCATAGACTCGACCTTTGACAGCATGTGTGTCAAACAGCCCATCGGCAAGCGCCTGTTCCAACAGTTTCTGGTGGGTGACGCCACCCATAAAAATGCTGGAGAGCTGTGGAAAGACATTGAAGACTACACCGTCAGCCAAGAGAAGGACAGAGTGCAGAAGGCCCAGAAAATTGTCAATAAATACTACAAGTCAGCTTCAAAGAATTTTTGCAGCTTCCTGGAGGAGAAGGCCGTCACCCGGGTTGTCGAAGACTTCAAGAACGTCCGTGGTGACCTGTTTAAAGAGAGCGAGCAGCAGCTGCTCAAACACCTGGAGAAGAATGCCATAGATGGCTTCAAGAACAGCATGTACTTCCTGCGCTTTGTTCAGTTTAAATGGATGGAGAGCCAACCTTATGATGAGGAGTGGTTCATGGACTTCAGGGTCCTGGGTAAAGGAGGTTTTGGGGAAGTGTTTGCTTGTCATGCTAAAGCAACAGGCAAAATGTATGCCAACAAGAAGCTGGACAAGAAGAGGCTGAAGAAACGCAAAGGCTACGAGGTAAAGCACCTGATGCCAGCATCTGATGCCCCGCCCACGGCCATTCATGACGTGTCTATCAAAGAGTAACACGCACAGTGATATCAGTGTAATGGTGACCTCATGCTGACGTACAGCAGCCATAAGATAGAACAGGTGGCGAGAGAACATAACCCAGTGAGCGCGGAGGTTTAGTTTTTACCACAACGGCTCAATGCAAAGAAGCTTGTGTCTCTAATCTTAAAGACCTCACAAAGCAGCTCAGAGACAGTACACTGAAGCCCACTGCTTCTAAAAGCATCTGTGGATAATGAACTTTTCACTTTGTTGTCTGCTGTTAGAGCAGCACTGTGACAACAAGGCGTCACTTTCGTTGTTGACTGATAAAGACTGGTAAAGCCAGGTGGGCCTTACCACAAGAGAAATAAAAACTTAACCATGCCACACCCACAAGATCCATGTACAGCATTTGCTTATATGCATAACGTCTTTCTACATCATTATGTACAAACACGATATTCACCAAATATAAGACTGATTTGTGGAGGTAAGTATTAGGTTCAGTGGTAGCTTTAAATATTTGTAACAGAACAATCAGAAATGTGGACTTTGACACAGAAGAGTTTGACCCAGTTTGACAAAAGAAATTCAGAGATGGATAAATTAAATTAGAAAAAATGTTTGTACCAATTGAAACCCCTCAAATTCAAATTTGAGACTATTTAATTCATTTAAAGCCTAACATTTAGAAAATTTAAATTAAGACATTTTAAGACTTTTTAGGGACCTGCAGACACCCTGGCAGGACCTGGCTGTTCTTTATAAGCACACTTAAAGTTCTTCAAGTTAAATTTAACATGTCACATTTGTGTATACAGTATGATAAAGTCCACCCAATCAGGTGTTTTTAGTCATGGCTGATTAGACTTCTGCTCAGGTTGCACTTGCACATACCTCTATGCAGCTAACAATGTAACTAACAGCATTAATCATGGCTCTATTTCCTTTAGATGCATCAGTAAGACTGCATGTGCAACTATTATTTAAAAAGAAAAAGACATTTTGACAAAATAAACCTTAGTTGTAACCAATAACATTAACAACTCATCTCCATCTTACCAGCAAGGGTTTTCATGTATCGTGGGAAGTCAACAGTCTGCAGGTTTCAACTAATCTGCAGACTGATGGTTTATAATGGCACACGGGTAGTCAGCCCTTGAGCAGCCTAATCCCATAGATGTATAAAGGGAACTGGATATGACGTTGGAAGCCAGGCCTCATTCATTCCTATGAC
Organism: Epinephelus fuscoguttatus; assembly: GCF_011397635.1. Taxonomy (NCBI): domain Eukaryota; kingdom Metazoa; phylum Chordata; class Actinopteri; order Perciformes; family Serranidae; genus Epinephelus; species Epinephelus fuscoguttatus. The sequence goes on along the minus strand of NC_064763.1, from coordinate 40,727,204 downwards.
AGTTGCTGAGTGGCGCATGTTTGAAGCCAAAAAAGTTCGACTTCCTGGGTATAAGATTACAAAGAAAGAGCAGGCACACTACAGAGTTTTGCGAGCCAAGCGCTTAACTCCTGGTTTGGCGTTCAGCCACCTTGAATTGAACGATTCAGTCTTGCAGCTCCTCTAGACTTTCCAAATGTTACTGGACCAAATGGATCAAATCCTGATAGGGAAATTAATAATTATGTAGGGGCTGTGACACTAAAACAAATGTTTCCACTGATTTAAAGAAGTCTATTTACAATGTAAGTATATGGGAAAAAGTCTTTTGACTGCAAAGGCATCACTTGATGGACCTGGAAATTGTAACACCACTGTGTGGCCACTACAAAATTTGGTGTCAAAGCCTAGTGCACTTCCTGACTAACTGCTGATAGACAGCATTCAAAATACCAGGCCCCAAGAACTTTAACCCTAGACATGTCACACCTAACTTGAACACAACTATAATGAATGCTAATATCCTCATAACTTGTTTATTCAGGCATTTATTTTCTAATAGCTGATGTTGTACACTCTTGCTTTAGCTGCATTAATCATGTTCTGATGTTTGATTTGTTTTCAGGGAGCAATTGTGGAGAAGCGCATCCTTGCAAAAGTTCACAGCCGCTTCATTGTGACGCTGGCTTACGCCTTCCAGACCAAGACTGACCTCTGCCTAGTTATGACCATCATGAATGGTGGAGACCTCAGGTGCTCTATAAACATCAAATACTGCCACACACACACTCTGATATCCATAGACTGACCGAAGCACTATGCCTTTTAAACACGTTTCAAGCTGGTATCTGTACTTAACATCATGAGAACAGTGTTTCACAGCTCTCACATCTACTTATCAGCCTACGTAAAGTAGTTAAACCTCACGGCTGACGTACAGACTTGGCCCACAGGTGCATCATGCTTTAAGTCACAGACTAACAAAAGGAGTCTGGCGTATCTTCTCCTCTCTCCTCTACACTTCTTGATTTCACAGAGGCTTCAGAAAATAACATCCCGCCCTCTCTTGCAGGTTTCATATGTATAATGTGAATGAAAAGAATCCTGGCTTTGATGAAAAGAGAGCGTGTTTCTATACAGCTCAGATCATCTGTGGGTTGGAGCACCTTCACCAGCACAGAATCATCTACAGAGACCTCAAACCAGAGAACGTACTGCTGGATGATGCAGGTCAGCCATTTTCTTTGTAGCATTTCACGTCCCTGCATGTATGTACTGATACCAAAGCTCCAAAGACACTCCGTCCGTCCCAACCAAACCATCTCTACTCTACAACCATTTGAATGTGGCTTTCATTTTTGAGCCAACCACTAAAGCAGTATAAACACTGATTTAGTCTGTCTCTCAGGGCTTAGTCTACAAAGCAATATTGGTGGGCTAAGCAGTTAACTAGCTTGAGCCAAGACAGGGTCAGGGTTAACTAGAGTAAATCCCCACAGTAACCTATGTCTCGCCACTAATAAGCTCTGGTACAGGTTCAGTTCAGAGTTATGGATTAAAACAGGCATCAGCCCACACACCTAAGAGACAAATCACTAGACAAAATTTACACAATCTAAGGCCGCATTCACACCAGGATAGTCCGGGGGACTCAGTTCGATTGGGCGGGGAATGCCAAAAAATGTCACACCTTCATTTGGTTCGGTTCACTTTCACACTGCACTTTTTAAAGCGGACTAAACAGTCTTGACAACATCACGCAGTTACAACAGCTGCTAGTTTGGGGGCGGTATTGCCCGAAGCGACCACTGACCAGGAAGAAAAAAAGCATGATAAAGAAGAAAACCCAGATCACTGATTGGCCAGGACCGAAAACAGAAATTCATCCCCTTCAGCCGGCTTGGTCACCACAAAAACACCAAACACCAAAATGCAATGCGCTTTACGTCACTTCCTCTCTTTAGTTCGCTGGATAGTCCGTTTGCATTTCCCACTGTAAGTGAACCGCACCACTTGCAAGTGAACTGAGACCTCCAGTTTCCAAGCGGAGCAGGGTTCACTCATTTGGGCCACACCAGAGTTCGAATGAGCGTTCACACCACTCCAAACGAAACAAACTATCCGTGGAAGTGGACCAGGGTTCGTTTAAAGTGGACCAAACAGCGCCAATATGAATGCGTCTTAAATCTAATAATGTGAAAAAGAATTTAAAAAATACTTCTTTACACTGAAGTAAGATGCTGTAAAGAGCACAGAGTGACAAGATCACAGATCAGAAAACCTAGCTGAGAGTAGTTTTCAGCAATAAATAGCACTCACCGTTATTACTGTGCTGACACACTACCAAAAGGATTCTCCTCAAGGCAACAAATGCAGAAAATGAATAAATAACGAATGTCTTTCTGTAATATCTGAACATGAGCTCCCAAGATAATATACAGTAATTTCAGCCAGACTTCATGATGCATTAATCAATCATTCTTTTAGTGTTAGTTTGGAGTGAATACTGGCTGTACATAACAGTTTGTTGTCATGAAACTGTTGTAATCAAAGCCTTTTCATTCAGGACACGTCCGCCTGTCAGATTTGGGTCTGGCTGTTGAACTTCCACCAGGAAAAGACACAACTACTGGATATGCAGGAACTCCAGGTGAGTGAACGAATACAGTATTTTTAAGTGAAGTTTAACGACACTGGCCCAGTGGAGAGGAAACGCTATCACCCACATTAATGTTACTGTGTTAACAAAATCTGTACCATCACATAGACCATGTCTCTCAAAGCAGTCTATTCTATGGGAAATGTTGTCTATGAATATAGGTTTCATGGCTCCAGAGCTGCTCCAGAAGAAGCAATACGATTACTCTGTGGATTATTTTACGCTGGGAGTCACCCTGTTTGAGATGATTGCCGCCAAAGGGCCCTTTAGAGTACGAGGAGAGAAGGTACTGAACATGCATAAACGCATCAGGGGACTTTTCCGCTCTTGTCCAGCGCCAATTCTTTGTTGCCAAATCATACCTACATGATTTTCTCTCTCTTCAGGTGGAGAATGACGAGGTAGCTCGCAGAATCTTAAATGATCCTGCTTCATATACACCAGCTTTCAGCAAAGACTGCAAGGACTTCTGTGAAGGCCTGCTGATGAAGGATCCAGCAAAGCGCCTCGGGTTTAAAGATAATAATTGCGATGAGCTTAGGAATCAGCCCTTCTTCAAAGAGATTAACTGGGGCCGAATGGAGGCAGGTGGGTGACGTCTACAAAATCAGGCACATTCTCAAGATGTGGATGGCACAAGCAGGAGTAAAAATACAAAATGAAAGGTAGCTGCCATATGCCATGCTTACATTTCTGTATGTCCTCTGTGTTCCATATAAAGGTATGCTACCTCCACCATTTGTACCGAGTGCTACGATGGTCTATGCCAAAGATATTGACGATGTGGGCGCCTTCAGCACGATCAAAGGTGTGGTCCTGGATAACAAGGACACTGAGTTCTACAATGACTTTGCTTCTGGCAACATCCCAATCCCCTGGCAGGAGGAGATGATCGACACAGGTGTGTTTGGAGAGTTGAACATCTGGGGAGAAAACGGCAAGCTGCCCAATGACCTCGACCCAAACTTTGTGGAAGCCAAAGGTGGAGGCTGTGTGCTGCTTTAAGTTGCAACAGATGGAATATTTATTGAAATCATACACATTTAGGTTCAGTATGTATTCAATTGGTGCCACTTCATTCTAATCTGTATTATCTGTAATTTGTACAATACACTGTTATTGTTGTAATGATTGAAGATAATTTGTGTATTTCTATACCAAGATATAATTATTATGTTCCCCTATTGTGCTATTTATAGTGTTAATGTTAAAGTGGCAGCATGGTAAAACATATTTGAAATATTATGTAATAAAAAATGTAAATATGGTTAAGTTATTAAGTTATATAAGTTATTTTGTATAGAAACTCCATGCAATATTTATATAAATTATTTTGACTAAAGAAAAGCAACTGTATTATCTTTATTATTTATTTATGTACATATTTATTTATTCATCATATAAGAAATGGCATTTTAGTTATTATTAAGGCAAACATTGTAGGCAGAGGACTTGAAAGCAATCAATAAAATCTTCCAAAGCGGAAATATATGAGTTGGGTTTCCTTTCGACTGTACACATCAGTGTGTTTATATGAGGCTGTCGACAAATGAAGAAAAGACAAGAAAACAGAAGAGAGGACAAAAATGGAAACGGTAAATTTGTATGACTCACAAAAAATGCTGAAATTAAAATAACAATATTTGAACATGTTTGGTGCGGCTTCTGCAGCGATGCGGCGCCGCGCTGGTCCATCATGGTGAAGAGGGAGCTGAGCCTGAAGGCGAAGCTTTCGATGTACTGGTCCATCTACGTCCCAACCCTCACCTATGGTCATGAGCTCTGGGTAGTGACTGAAAGAATGAGATCGCAGATACAAGCGGCCGAAATGAGTTTCCTTCATTGGGTGGCTGGGCTCAGCCTTAGAGATAGCGTAAGGAGCATCCGGAGGGAGCTCGGAGTAGAGCCGCTGCTCCTTGGTGTTGAAAGCGGTCAGTTGAGGTGGTTTGGGCATCTGATCAGGATCCTCCTGGGCGCCTCCTGTTGGAGGTGTTGCGGGCACGTCCCACTGGTAGGAGGCCCCGGGGCAGACCCAGAACACACTGGAGGGATTATATATCTCATCTGGCCTGGGAACGCCTTGGGGTCCCTCAGGAGGAGCTGGAAGGCGTTGCTGGGGAGAGGGACGTCTGGGGTGCTTTGCTCGGCCTGCTGCCCCACAAACCAGCCCCGGATAAGCGGATGAAAATGGATGGATGTTTGAACATTTGACTACAACATTAGAAGCAGTAGTCATAGTAGTAGTACTAGTATATAACAATTGTAAATGTTACTTCTCTTTGACTTCTCTGATTTTGCAAGGCCAATATTTCGTCCATCAACAAGTATTTGTTTGGCACTTATTCGTCTTGAGTTTGCAATGTTTTCTTGTGTCCAGCTCCTTCTTGAAAAATAGATTCTGATCTCAGTGAGACTGATCTGTTTATCAAATATAAACCCATAACCTGCTCTTACAATAGGAAGAATCTGACTAAACATAATACAGTGGAGTTTCCAGAACAGGAAGAACGGTGACACCATTGATGTGGTTATGACCCCTGCCGACTTACTCTCTAGTTCTTTTCTTCTTTTCTAAACAAAATCAACCATGTCACAGACTGTCTCCTCTTTCTTGTCCACACAGGTCATTTGAGGTCTATCAAGAATCAGGTTTTCATCTTCATTTAAGTTGATCAAACTAATCCAGTGTTAGACAATGATAGTGGACTGTCCATCACATCCAGTCTTCCATCCAACTTTCAATGAACTCCCATTGATATAATTAACTGTTCAAGTAAAAGTAATTTTCTGTTTGAGGAAGTGATCAGTAATGGTTTTAAGGGAGTGGTGATACACTGTACCAGTGGGTTTCAAAGGGCGTTACGCATTTCCAGTGAACAATTCTGCCTCATTTGGAGCTTATGACACCACACAGGAAAATGTCCCATAGTTTCCAGTAACTACGTTATCACTTATGTACGAGGAATCTTTGAAGTGGGAAATATGCAGTTAAAAATGCAAACAGAGAGTGGTACTAACCTATATATCAAGATCAAGATTAACTTTATTGTCCCACTGAGTTAGAAATTTGTCTTGAGCCCTACTTATATAGTGTACAAAAACAACAATAGGTAACATGAGTGCAAATGAAACCTCTTAAAGACGACAGCAAGGATCTTAAACACATCATGTCTTGTTACAGTTGTTTTATTGTTTCCAAATCTCTCAGTTAGGGCTGGGCAATATATTATTGCATCGTTAACGTGATATGACACTATATAATTTAAGATTTGGGATATTGTATATTGGTAAGTGTCTTTTCCTGGTTTTAAAGGCTGCTTTACAGTAAATTGATGTCATTTTCTGGCTGTTCAATTATTTGCCTTCACCCACTCAGTCTTTATATCCACATCACTGCTGGTTTCTTTTTTAATCTCATTGTGTAAATCTTTTGTGAAAGCGCCAACAGTTTTCTCCGTATCACCTAGCTCTACTCTTACTCTGACTTGAGAGTGCTATGCAAATAAAGTTACGTTTAAAAAGCTGTCATGAATCTTGTTGAGATCTTGCTGAATACCACCTTAGATACACCTTAGGTTCTATAAATAATTGGATAGCAGTGGGAGGAAATTTTATGTGATTAAAAAGTTATCCTACATTGAAAATGACAAAAATGTGAATAGGACATTTTTTGTTCTTAATATCAACCATCATCGTCACTATCATGTTAGTTTGACCACTGCAAACTATTGAGCAAACCACAGTGATGACTTTTGCAAACAGTATAACTTACTGCACACCACAACTTTTTACATCATACTGTATATAAAAGGTGATAGGATGATTTTGTTTATGATGCTCTATGTCAGATAACAATACAACAAAGTTTCTCTTTTGGTCAAACAATAACTGAAATCACCAGCAGACTGGTTTATGTAAATTGGCTCAGTCTTTGGGGTTACCGCTGGGGTAAATGATTAAACGTCAGACCATTTCAGGTCTAACTTTAAAAGTTAACCTTAAATTAACACCGAGAGCAATTCAGCAGTAAAAGTGGATGACACTGTGGGATTGTATTTTATTACATACCATTGTGAGGTATACTGTCTCACTGCCAAATGATGTAGTGAATCCAAAAATCATCAGTCATTTTACTTCAAGGCCATTTGAACTGACTTCACAAAATGTTGTGCTCCAGTTACTGCTGGAAGTTATTTTTCACCTCATAGTTTACCGGTAAAAAAATAAATAAATAAATAAATAAAAATAAAAAATCATTCATCACATTATTATTAACTGTGACTTCAGACTTTATGCATCAAAACAGCTGCAAAAAGAAATAGCTGTTGAACAAGACTAAACCTTTTGGTTGAATTTTGGTTGTGGCGTCAGGTGACCAACATTCAATGACAGGACAGAGTCTAATGCCAACGTCAATTTAACATTTAACGACTACTGACGGCAGATGACACTGATATTTTGCTGGTTTTAAACCAGGTATTAAAGGGCCAGTGTGTAATATTTGGCATGGTTTATTGTCAAATCTGAATCTGAATCTGAATATTCTACCCATTAATATGTTTATATAAGTGTATAATCGCTGTAAAATAAAATTCATTTGGTTTTCGTAACCCTATAATTATGCTTTTATATATATATATATATATATATATATATATATATATATATATATATAGCAAGGGCCTTGCTTTAGAGAGGTCGCCATCTTGTGCCGCCATGTATGTACGGCAGACCGAGTGGACAATCCAGCCAGCCAGAGAACGCGTTTCGCGTGTATAAATGAACCAACGAAGACAGCGGAAGGAAGGAAGAAGGAGGAGGAAACAGCAGAGAGTGTTAGTAGTTCGTCAATAGAGAGTAGTGAAAAGTTTTTTTAGTTATAAAGTTTGCGAATGGACCACACTTACCACGCAACAGGAGAGAATGAACCCGAACCGTCATCTGCGAGGAAAAGAAGACGTAACTTCACTCCTTGTGATGCACTCTCTGTGGCGCTTTTCTCCTGATGATATATCTCCCCAACGATGGTAGCACCAAATCCCATTCTGTGCAGCCAAATGGGAGCGAAGGATTCAGCCTCTCTTCTCGCCCGCTCAATTCAATTCAATTCAATTCAGTTTTATTTATAAAGCCCAATATCACAAATCACAATTTGCCTCACAAGGCTTTACAGCATACGACATCCCTCTGTCCTTATGACCCTCACAGCTGATCAGGAAAAACTCCACAAAAAAACCCTTTAACGGGGAAAAAAAACGGTAGAAACCTCAGGAAGAGCAACTGAGGAGGGATCCCTCTTCCAGGACGGACAGACGTGCAATAGATGTCGTACAGAACAGATCAGCATAATAAATTAACAGTAATCCACATGACACAATGAGACAGAGAAAGAGAGAGAGAGAGAGAGAGAGAGAGAGAGAGAGAGATGCAGGTAATGACAGTAGCTTACAACAACATTATTGAAAGTAATAATATTATCAGACAGCTCAGCATCAAACACATGGAGTTCCTCATCTGTGTGCTCCGGCTCAAACAGGTATGGCTCTGGGTCTGTGTCCGCTACAAGAAACTCTTCAAAATCGCGTTCAAAGTCGTCCATTGCAGCTACTATAGTCCGGAGATATTGCTAGGCTAAATAAACAGCTGAGCTCTGTTTACAGGCTACGCTGTCAGTCAGTGTGCGGGCTGGAGATTGGTGGAGCAGAGAGGGGAGGGGGGTCCCCACTCGGAATGGTAAACGAGTATGTGTGTATGAAGTGTGTCTGTTACGCTAGAAGAGTCAGAGTTTGGGACGGAGTGGAGTGTTACTGGAGTTTTTGGAGTGCTCAAATAAACGGGCCTTTTTCCCGAACGCTCCTCTGGTCTCCTGCTCGTGAGGGATTCATTACAATATTGTAACATGGTTTAGATTTCTAAATAAACATTCACCTCGTCGCTAGATAGACCTACTCCTGAAAAACTTGTGTCTGCGCAAGGCTTTTTGTCCCTATGAGGCCACCGTCATTTACCCGACGGGAGGGGTGAGCGAGTGAGCCCTGCAATCTAGAATTTGACCACTGATGCCACTGTTTTCAACCCATTTTACACACTGGCCCTTTAAGAAACCAAATTCCAACGTCCTCCAAATGTCTTATGCCAACGTCACCTTGGTGTAGAATAATAACATTTAGTCGTAAGGTACGGAGAACAAACCCCATCATCTGCATTGTCTAATATTATTAGACATCTAAAATATTAATACCCAATTTTAATTCCAACCAGAATTTAACATCTGCCCAGGTGCAATGTCTTTCTGACATTATATTGATGTCTGGTGCGGAGAGTCTTAAGCCAGTGCTTTGAGCTAAATGCTAACGTCAGCATGCTGACATGCTCACAATGACAATGCTAACATGCTAATGCAAGTATATTGTTTTTTGTTTGCTGCGTGGTCACCACATTAGTTGAGCATGCTAACACTTGCATTAAACACAGAGCAAAGCTGAGGCTGTTTGTTCTTAAGGCCCTGACACACCAAGCCGACGGTCGGCTGTCGACCAAAGTCGAGCTGTCGGTGAGCGTCTGTCGGCCTAGTTTTTGCGGTGTGTCCTGCACCGTCGGCAGCTTTTCGGCCAATTGAGCATGTTGAATCGGCGGCTAAGCTTGTCGGTGAGAGAGATCACTCTGATTGGCTGTTCAGGTTTTATTTCCTCGCCCCTGTCGCGAGTGAATCTGCCTGTAGTGAAACCGGGGCTAACCGGTGCTTCCTCCTCAGGCTCCACTTCACTCAGCTGCCTGACAGACCCGCTGCCTCTCCCACTTTAACCTGAATAACAAACCGGAGCTAGCTGGGAGCAGCTAGCGGAGCGTTAGCCGCAGCATGACCGGAGGGAAGCACAGCCAGTTAGCCTCCGCTAGTCTCTGAGCTAGCCCCGGCTCTCCATTTGGATCCAACCAGAGCACCGAGCCCTGGTTTGTTATTCAGGTTAAAGTGGGAAGAAGCAGCAGGTTTATCAGGCAGCTGAGTGAAGTGGAGCCTGCGGAGGAAACACCGGGACCGTCTGGATGTAATAGTCCGTGGAGGTGCTGCAGTGCTCGGCTGCACAGATAGGAAACCCCTCGGCTGACAGGATGTACCACTCTCTCACTCCGCTCTCTCTCACGCAGGCGCAGAACGTACGTGCTACTTGGCCGTCGGATGTAGTCCGTGCAGTGTGTTCAAATGCAACTGACACAGGGCGACGTGAGGCAACATAGACGACGCAACAGTTGGCTTTCGTCGCCGCTAGTTCTTTGGTGTCGGTTTGGTGTGTCTGCACCTTTAAACACACAAAAACCAAATGTAAACCTCATGGTGGTGCTCGGGAAAAAGTCAGGGGATCATGACAATCACTTGGATTCACCCTCTGGGCACTATGAATGTCTGTTCACAATTTCATGTCAATCCTTTCAAAAGCTGTTGAAATATTTCAATCTGAATTAAAGTGGACTGACCAACAGGCCGCCATTCACAGTGTCAAGGTGTGGCTAAAAACTGTTCTTGTAAATCAGATTAAATGTTGCGTTTCACAAGCCCAGCAACTTTGTAGTTTGTCATCCAAATCAATAGTTTTTCAAGCTTCTGGGTGTGTGTGTGTGTGTGTGTGTGTGTGTACGTGCGAGTTTGAGAGAGAGAGAGAGCCGCAGAGAGTTGCGATCTTAGCTTAGCTATCGATCACATTAATTAATAAGACCAGGTATTGAAACAGTGTGACTTAACCGAAACTCTTTTACATTGTGTACACAAATTCTGACTGTGCAAAGTTATGCAAACGGAACATTATTTAAACAGCTTTTACTGAGAAAACATTACCGAAGCCACACATGACTCATAATCTAAATTTAGCTCAATGGAGAAGTGCATTTTTTTTTAGTTACATTATATTCTGAGCCATTAAAGTCATCTCGATAGCCACAGAGATCACCCCACCCACTGATCAATATCATTTCGAATCAGACTGCAGATATTGTTGCTGTCACTTCTTCCGTATGAGATTTGATATGAATGTATTTAAAAAGAATTCAAGTAATTCAAGTAAAAACGTAAGATTTAAAATGTTTAATTATAGCACAAGTGTTTCTTTGCTTGAATGAGTCTCTCTTCCTGCATCACACACACGCCATATTTTTTAAAAGTAACGAAACATAATTTTACTTGACTATTTTGTGGGAACTCACCTTTAAACACTGATCTCTCAAACCACACTGAAATGTCAATAGAATTAAATAAATAAATTAATAAATAAATAAATAAATAAAGAGTATACATCACAGTTTCCTGTTCAATGGGACAGAATGAAACTCTCAAGACCAAACACCTCTGTGAGAATACAGCTGATATTTACGCCCAGGAAAAAGCAAGTAAAGATAATTAAAGTTAAAAAATGTCATTACAAATAATACTTTGAGGCATCTTTCCACTGAACAGTCTGTAACAATTACTGTCTGCTGGAGTATATGGTCACAAATCAGCTTAATGTTTAAAATCAAATCACTGAAAGATTAGAAATCGTCCTAACTAGATAGATAGAAACTAGATAGAAACACGTTTTTGCTCTTGGTTGAGCAGTTAATGTGACCGTAACGCACGTGCTGACTCCTGGTCGCAACCGAAAACCTCCACGTTTGAGCGAACTTTCCCTTTAAGCAGGGAGGTCAATGCGGACACAACTAAATAAATCTTCCAGCTGACTGAGGGAAGGGCAGGGAAATAAAATATTAACAGGCAAAAGATTATGAGTTAAAGCCTGAATGTCTATTCAATACTGTAAGTATATGACAGTACTTTGAACTGTGCTTCTGATTACTGGTCAGCAGAAGAGAATTCACGTTTGATAAGATACAGACTGTGAACGGTGAAGTTTCTCATAAACAAAGAATAGCTTAACTCAAACAAAAGAAAACATCTGTTTTCTTTCAATAGTCATCTATAGTTATTAGTGCAGGTGTGAAGACTGAATAAAAATGAGTTCTGTGTATGCATCAGTACTGAGAGATCTTGCACGTTTGCATACTCCAATATGTTTAATGTATGGAGACAACCAATATATAAAGGTGTGTTAAACCAGGTGTGTTGTCTTTTACATGACAGCACTGCACTATGTCAACACAGCATTTCATCACGTTTAAATCTATATGCTGCAGTACTAAAAAGTGTACCTACAAAGAGCAAGAATTTCATCTTTTGTCTGGCTGCAGACTCGTTAATGCTTAACCAGTGCTAAAATAGCCACTTTCTGCCTTCAATAAATCACCCACCATGCCCAGCTTTCAGTGTTTGCTCTGCCCTCTATTCAGTGTTTCAGTATTCAGTATTTGCTTATGGAACTTTAAATGACCTCCCTGAAATTACAAGCTACCAATTCCTCAAAAGGGGATACAGACACGAGGACAAGATGATGTGAGCAACCAAAAAAAGAAGAGCGATACCCTCTGAGAAATCCTACAGCACAATAAGAACATCACTTGATAAGATCACACCTTTTAACCGTCTTTCTTTGACTCATTTTATCCTGCATATAATACATTTTTGACTACACTGCCTGTTAAAACACTTCTCCTGAATAAAACAATGAACTGTTCTGTCCTGAAGAAGCTTCAAAAGCACATCAAAGCAATCAGTGTTAAATGATTCCAGCCTTTTGGCTCGGGAGTTTAAAGCCGTGATAACTCTTTTACAGGATTATCTCAACCTCCCCTGCCAATCAAAAGGGAGGAAAAAAAGCTCATTGTATAGTACTTACATTTCTATGGTAACGTGCCAGGCACGTGAAATGTCATCAATTTTGGGCGGGAATAGCAGACTTATAATGTAGCTACAGCCGACAAATCAATGTTCAAATTAGTCCAGGTTTGAGTGCATGAGGAAAAAAAAATCCTGAGCCAGCTCTCACACTCCCAAAATGTATATCAGATACAGGAGTTGCGTATAGAGCTCCTCACAGAGGTATTATCTATCACTGCTGCTAATTATTAATCAAAAATTAGGTTCAAGATGAAAGAGATCATCGAGGTTATAGCACTTTTCCTTGGATTCTCGAGCTGGATATTGATTTTCATATCACTACATGATCAGTATTGGAAAGAATCCACGACCGAAGGCAGCGTAATTACAACCTCCACAATCTACGAGAACCTCTGGATGTCTTGTGCAAGTGACTCAACAGGGATCTATAACTGTCGAGACTTTCCATCCCTTTTTGCTCTCCCAGGTAAGTTAAAGAAGTATTTATTGTCTAACAGCTGGATCTTAAAGTTTTACATTACAAGATGTTAGAAAAGTCACTAAATTTGTATCTGCTGTTAAAACAATTCAAAATATGACTGTTACTGGTGATTACAACAATTTGCTTTGGCCTCTTTAAGTAATTTTCACATTTTCACACATGCTTTCAGTTTTTTTTTTTCTGTTGATCCAGCTTTGTGTAATAGCTGACTATGCATTTTCTAATCTACGTCACTCTGACAGAAACACGGCTTTATATTCTTTGATTGATTGAGACACGTAGAGTCTAAATTATTATGAACAATACACACAGAATCAGCTTAAAAAGACAGAAATAATTAACATATATTAGTGTATTGCTTGAACTGTCATCTACAACACTAACTGAGCAATCTAACAGAGTAGCTCAGTAAAGGTTGTGAAGCTTATAAGTTTATTTTTGATGAGGTTTTATGAGAGGGATTTATATCCACTTCACTTCTAAAGACATAGATTTTACTGGATAACATTATGTTGGAGCTGAATACACAATATTCTGTTTTATATTGCTATAAGATAAGGTAAGGTACGGTAAGGTAGGGTAAGGTAAACTTATTGTGAAATGCATCTTGGGCACAGTGCTACATTTCATTGCTTCACAGGACAAGATAAAAAACATCATCACAGGGACAGTTCTAACATTGTACAGGTGCTTCTCTGTATCTTTAATTATATCCATTGTATTCAATACAATGCATAGGTCAGACATTTGACATGTGTTAACTCCAAACTGTATCTAATAACTCGAGCTGTTCTAAGATCTTGTGAAACAGCAGCTTACTTCGTCCTTGTTGAGAATGTGAACTCCTATAAATATGATGTAATCCAGTAGAAGTCCACTAAAACCATGTCTTATGAAATGTCCATAAGTCCAACGTTGACCTAAAGCACTTAAGTCAAAAGGTTTTTAGTTCTTGTGTTAAGGGTTTGAAACATTTGGAATAGAGTCAAATAAAAGTAAAATGGTTTTCGTGTGTGTGGCCAGAAGGCTGCTTTGGTACTTCATCACCGTGATGATAAAGGCCTGATAACAAACAACGCTACATTGGTCAAACCAGTGAAGAGAAGTCATTCAGGCTCAGTTGTCAGACAAGCAAACGGGTTTATCTGCGGGGCAACAAACGTGGCTATCTGCGCGTCAGTATGTGGTGATGCACCCTCACCCCTCAATGCCACTACCCATCATCCCTCGGACACAGGGTTTAAGTGAGGAGTCAAAATGTGACTTGAGTCCCATCAATAACGGTTAGATATTATTGACACAGTGTTCAAAGCAAACGTCAAAAGGTGACAAATAGCTTCAGGTCTATAGACGTTAGTGAGCAGGCTTGAAGGTTGGACTTCACCTCCCTGTTGACCCTTGAGTTGGGTCAACATTTGGCGTCTTTGAAAAGGTTCAATGGAGTCGAGAATAATAGGGATAATCATAAGTGGGCTATTTGGAATGAATCATTGATTTGTGGTTTTCTGGGGCATCTTAGTGCTGGGGTTGTTGGGAACTGGTCTGGCACACAAACACTTTGGGGTCGACAAATCCACACGTTTGCGCAGCAAGATAGCGCGGAGAGTCAACGTTTGTAAAGTGTTTCTCTCTCTGGATAATTTTACATTGGTTGGATAGAGGAAACAAGGGAGTATGAATGCGATAGTGGAAGCTTTGGCCTTCTTCCTGGGGTTTCTGGCCTGGCTGATGGTTGGGATCGCCCTTCCAAATCGATACTGGAGGGTCTCTACGGTGGACGGTAACGTTATCACCACATCGACCATCTATGAAAACCTGTGGATGTCCTGCGCAACCGACTCTACGGGAGTACACAACTGTCGGGATTTTCCATCTTTGCTCGCACTTAGTGGTATGTTGCCAACGCAGCAATAGTTTTATCAGTGTTGATGACTACTTTATCTGGTCTAATTTTTAATCCACCCACTCAAGGAATCAGCATTTGGAAGATTGTGACATACCAAACGAGACTTTAAGCAGTATAAAAGTTTGGGAGCTTTTCTAACAGAGCGCTTACCAAAAAAACAAACTTTTATCCATCCATGTGTAAAGGGGTGAGAATGTTTCACTGAATTCAGTTTTAAACTACTGGATCGAACCCAACAGTACAGAAATTGCTGCTCTTTTTGGGCATCGTTTTCAGGATGTTAGTGTACCTTTAAAAGCCTTTAAGGAGCAATCTACTGTACGGGTTATAAGCTGTAGTAAAGGAAGGTAATATAAGATACGATAAGATGTTAGAAGATAAGCAAGCACAAACACACTCAGCTCAGACAAACAGATACTCCCAGAATAATAAAAACATTAAGGACTAATATCAACGTCAATTTGTTGGAGGCTGCTAATTACTTTGGCCAAAGCTACCCATTTCAGTATCAATTCAAATATGTAAATGTAAACATGTACTATATACATTTGATAAAGTGCACTTGGATGCCCAGCCCTAGTCTTGAGCTCTGAGGTAACATTTTTGTCAGACCCTTATCTCGCCACGGAAAGAAACATACTTTCCAGTTCACACTTGCAATTCTAATTTGTTGAGGTGGAGGACAGATAAGGTTGTCATATGAATCAAGTTTGTGGGTTCCCTTTGGAAAGTGGTTATTGTTTGGATAGACTGACGAAAATATTTTTTGGCTTCGTGTCGTGGCTGAAGTTGTATTTTGTACAGGCTTTGCTCTCTATGTCAACAGAGCCTCGCAGAGGGCGCCGCCTGTGTCACAGAACTAGGGTTACGATCAGTGACCCTCTAGAGGGCTCATACTTGCATCAACAATAGTTTTGTCCTGTTGTAACAGTGAACGCCATCTCTGTGGCAAAAATGTTATGCTTGCTTTTACTAATGCAGCTATGCTTGTTTCTGTGCTTATATAAGACACACAGTATATTGACTAATGTGTATATGGAACACAGATTATTACAAGTACATATGAAACTGTATTATCTTATGTCTGTACACAGGGTACATTCAGGCCTCTCGGGCCCTTATGATCGCTTCCATTGTGTTTGGGACGTTCGGGCTCGTGGCCACTCTCGTTGGAATGAAGTGCTCAAAAATAGGAGGAGAAAACTACGTCCTGAAGGGGAGGATCGCTGCCATTGGAGGAGTGTTCTTTCTGCTACAGGGTAAGGGGATGTATGAGGCGTTCATGTAACAAACAAAAGCGTGACAAAATGTTTGGTCAGAAGTCCCTTCAAATGAAGACAGGCCTCCGTGTTTACAGCACTTTAAAATGACTGGGGGAAATGTCCAGTCACAGGGAGGACACACACAATCACAGTACACAAAACACCTAGAAAGGTAAATCATGTCTGGCACTCCAGTCTCTGTGTACAGAAGACAAGTTATCAGAAAATGGGTCAGCAGTTCAAAAGGTTATCACTACTCTAACAGACCTGCTGATGCACAAAGGCCTACCAATACCAAAGGTATTTGGATTGCGAGAAGAGGTCACACTGTGTTAAATAGGAAAAGTGACGCAGTGAGCAGACGCTGGTAATCTCAGGGACCCAACAAAATACTCTCAGTATAATTTATGTTTAATCCAAATGACTTCTATATGTAAGAACAGTAATAATACTCATAAGACATAACTTGTAGAGCAGACTTAAAGGAGAAGTTAGTCTTTGCAACATGCAGATATCTCTGCTTCATATGACTGGCCTCATAAATAATCTTATAATGTTGCATTAAATGGTTTTAGGTCCATAAGGGCTGACATTCCAAACATGGCTGACATCACTTTATTATCTAAAAACTCTATTTATGACCTTGTTCGTGTTATCTTTGGTTGTAGCTGTGTGTGCTGTTTGCATTGACAAAACATCCCACTTGTCTAAAGTCAACAATATTCTGTGTTTTGCAGGGCTTTGCACCATGATTGCTATATCTTGGTATGCAGCCAACATCACCCAGGAGTTCTTTGACCAGTTTTATCCAGGGACAAAGTGAGTCAATACAATGTGCATCAGTGTGTACATGAGCTGAAAAGAAGCAGAACAATAGCTGTTGTTTACAGTGGATTCAATAATGGTACACAGAAAACTGTATGTTCAATGTGATTGTGTCACAGGTATGAGATCGGAGAGGGCTTGTACATTGGCTGGTCTTCAGCCACGCTTGCCCTTTGTGGAGGTTCGTGCCTTTTGTGTGCTTGCAAAGTCAACAAAACCGATGAAAAAATGTGAGTACGCATTGCTGAAACATTTGATATAAATTCAATGGGTAAAACACAAATTGTGCTTATTCCAACTCAACTGAAACGGGGTGGGTTGTGTTTTATGCTTTAGACCGTATCCATACCAGCCATCCTCCAGAGGACATGTGCTGTCGACTGCGGGAACGTCTCAGTCTGTCCCAAGCCATTATGGGAGAAATGCTTATGTCTGAGAGGTAACTGTGTCGATGGAAAAGCCTGCTAGGCTGAAGCCAAGTGAATCCTCAGGGAGAGGGCCGCATTTATAATGGGAAACACCACTGTAAAGCCGTATGATCACTGTATAGTTCAAGATCAGTATCCTTGATTTGGAGATTTATTGGCTTTATCCAATCTCAACCTTTTAGTGATACATATTTGCTGTATATTAATCATGTTAATGTATTGTGAAAATGACATGCACCCATACCCTCCTTGCTTGGTGTAGGCTCACCAAGAGAAACTGCAACAAAAGCTGTGGCAGTGCAAATAGAAAGCACTTGTAACAGAACAGGATACAATAAACATATAACATACTCACATTTAACACATCCGGAATATGGTGGTAATCGCAGTATAGGACCATTTCTATCCCGGCAGCCTTCAATAATCACACATTTACCACCTCTTTCCTTATTTTAATGATTGCTGCAGGATGACTTGATCATAAGAAAAATATGATCCTCTCTCCTTAGAGGACGACCTACTTAAAAGGTTTTAAGATAAAAAAACAACAAACCTCCTGTTTATCACTTTTACAAGGACTAGGAATACACGACAATCAGAAACATTTAATCCTCACATTACTGTTAAACTGTTTTACAATTTTGTTCAAGTCTATGACTTTTGTGTCAGTATATACAGTGTTGTAATCCTTTGTTATATATATATCCTCAAACCTGCCTCAGGTTTCCTGGTCAAGAAAGATGAGAGTCGCACCCCTTCTATAAAACCTAGGTTGTGTGGCTGTGCTACATATTCGGATTAATTTGCCTGCAAACATTTTAAAAGCTCAACAAGCTCTCCTCTCTGGGAAATTGTTAGTTCCAGAAAAACTGCAACGCATGATAAATGATCTGGCTGGTTTTAAAGTAAATGAAGCTCTTCAGAAGAATGATCTACAATCTATCAACATAGATCTCTAACAGGAAGTTAATCTGATTCTGTGCAAACGTCATGGACATGCGTAACTTCAACCTGCAACTGTAGTTAATCAGCTGGTGTACTTTATTATATCAATTTTAATCGCAGGGGTTTCACACAGTGTGATTTTGACTCCCACCTCTGAACCAGAACACTTGAGTAACAGGGTTGAAACAAACGTAAAAAAAAAAAAAAGTCTTTGTAACTTTTGTGCATGTTAATCATTTTATAGCACCCGTGTTTATTTCAGATGTATTGTCACACTGTTTATTGTCCTTTTGGGTGATTTTACATGTGTTCCTGTAGATTTCAGTTTGTTTTGTACACAAATAAATATCATTTTCAGTGACTGATTGCACAAAACCAAGGAGACATTATGATTTCCAACAAAGAGGGATGAAGAGAGCAGTTGAGCAGTGGCACTTTATTTTAGAAATTACAAAAAATTCCAGCTCACATGTTCAGATGAAAGAAGTTTTGGGGTTACAGAGCTTGTTTGCAGATTATAATCTCCTTCGATTCCTTTAACCAAAGCAAAAAATGCTCACAGCTGGGCCTGTTGTCATGACGTATAAGTGGAGGTATGGTCCATGTAGCTACAGCATTACCTGAATGTCCACTGAGAGAGTGACAAATCATATAATTTTCAGTTGCCTTAGTACGCCACCTAGTGAGATCATATGGTATCACAGCTGGGATTGCCTTTATTCAAGTCCTATCACATTGCGCTGCTGGGACACTGGCCAAAATCTTCCCCCCTGTTTTTTATTTATACAGACACAAATATATGATGACACACAGCTCAGGGCTGCAGGCCAGAATCAAACCCAGGCCGCTGCAAAAGACTCAGCCCACCAGGTGAGCTAGAGGTCGCCCCAAGTTGCAGACTTTTAATCTTTTGCGGCTTCATTTGCTAAATTGTCCATGCTTTGTTTGTCAAAGCGTAAAAAGTGCCAGCCTTCGCTTTCGGTAAGGTCCTGAGCTCCTTTAGCAGCATAGAATTTTCTAGAGGGTGTATTCCAGTCGAACACAGTCAACTCTAGTCGGGCACACTGCTTATTCTTCCCCACCTAAGAGAAAAATGCACTGTTATATCTTCATCACACAGGACACATGAACAATTCCTTCTAGAAAACTGAGCTTTTGTGGTCAACGAAAAACATTCTTACCTCTGCAACTTTGCACAGTAAACCCTTGCCTATGCCTCTTCCTGTTGAGGAAATCAATCAAAATAAAATATTTTTTTCTACTTGTGGAAAAAACATTTACAGACTAGAAAAACTGTAATTTCCCATTAGACATTTACGTGATATTTTGAGGTTGGTCCAAAAGATGTTTTGTGAGGTCACAGTGACCTTTGACCACCAAAATCTGATCAGTTCATCTTGAGTCCAAGTGGACGTTTGTGCCAAATTTGAGGAAACTCCCTCAAGGCTTTCTTCAGATATCTAATTCCCGAGAATAGGACCTATTTGGATCCTCCAAATATATGGTCCGCCCCTTCCATGTACTGTACGTGTAAAAGTAAAAGGCGTATCCAACAATTGTGAATCCTACATGGACAAAAACAAACAAGCAATCAAAAAGACAAACAGGAAGAAAAACCTACAAATAAAGTGGAATAAATCCTTGTGTCTTGCATTAAAAAAAAACAGTGAACTGATATCAAGTCTGTGGATGCTCAGTCACTGTGCAACACCGCTGCCTTCAGTTTTATCTCCGAACAAAACATTAGATGAACATCTGACACTGTTGATTTATGAGGCGGCACTTGAGTAATCAGCATGATTTGTTGGACACTAGATAGAAATATCTAAACAGCAAAGGCACAGGTCTTTCGTTATCTGAGCGAGATGCTGACAAGTTCAAAGGAGAGACTACAACAGAAAAGGCCTTGATCCAAACTTTACCTTCTTTAGATTTATGCTCCTCGGGCACTTCTGCGACGAGGCATTCAAAGAAGGGATTCTGACAGAAGCCGTCCCGCTCCAGCTCTAAACTCCAACAACACAGATCATTTAAATTTGCCCAAACACAAACAGACACAGCAAATACATCAATGCTCAAAACATTAGAAGATTAATTACTTTTGTTTACAACTCTGTTAGTATTTAATGATAACAGCTGAGATCCAAACACACGGTGACATTGCTACAAAACAGTCCATTAAGCAGGAAACAAGTTGTAGACATTAATCATTTCAGCTGTGGATCACAACCTGTCACATCTAAATCTGCAGGTTTGTTTACTCATAAATATGTTGAAAGCATTTCCTACCTCATAAAACATTTGCAAAGTGAATGTTTCAATCCTGCATGCAGTCTTCTTCTATTCCTCTTTTATTGGTGCATGATTCCCGTACGGAGTATATTACCACCACCACATGTTGATATGTGTTATCTTCAGTCAGCAGAGATGTCAATCACGACATCCATGTGCTCGTGGTGTGTGGCGTACTCGTGCTGGTACAACACCTGATACAAACAATTCAAAAACGTAACCAGGTACCTTTAAAAGTACTTGAAAGTAAAAGTATTGTACACATCATTATCATAATGTCTGGCTTTTGAATTTATGTTCATGTTCGTTTATGTAAACCTATGATACAGTTATAAGGGAGACAGCATGCATTAAGAGTAACTCATACATACAAGAGAGCAGAAATAACTTCCATGGACCAAACACATACATTCAGCCACAATTATTTCCAAGACATCAGCACCAACCCAATAAGTGACCAGTTTTTGTGCATGCTGGCTCACAGGTTTGGCTTCCTGTGACACATAACATGTAACTACAACATTGGTAAGTTTAACCTGAGCTTGTTCTCAGCATTGTTTCTATAGTTTGAGTGCAGAATTACCTTCAGGAGATGTCTTCACTTGCTCAGGCATTTTTACATAAACCGCCAGGTCCTGTGAAAAGAGGGATTTCATAACATTTCAGTGTGAATGCACTCTCGACCATTTGGCAATTTACCAAATGTAACAAACGCAACATAACGTTAAAGTCAGGTGTATTAAATTCAGCATTGTGAAGCAAAGCACTATTTTTAGGTTAGCTTGGTTACAACCCTGTACTGAGCCTCACCAGTATCAGTCTCGATATGTCTTTGCAGTCTTCTTTAGTTGCAGCCCGGAATTTAAAGTTCATGTTTGTTTAATCTATCACTATCCACATTCACCCTGTCAAACTGTCTTCTTCCTCAGAGAAGTAAAAAAGACTACAAATCCGACCAGCGGAAACCGCCGGAATCACTTCCGGTGTTGATTTCGTCTTCAAAATTAAAGACAAACGAGTTAAAACGTTCACATTTAAAAAAAAAAAAAAAAAAGAAAGAAAGAAAGAAAGAAAAAGAGATGGCCTACGTCGCACTGTTATTCATTTGAGAATTCGTTATTCTAGTCAATATTAGGAAATGACTTTTTTCATAGAAATACAAACTCCAACAAACAAATGTACAAGAGAAGCTTTTGATATTGGTGTTTCTGACCTTAGGGCTCAGTGGGATCCTGGTTGGTATTAGTTTGTATCAAATCACCCCTAGTCTCTATATTTATACCTGCATATGCATATATATATATATATATATATATATATATATATATAAATAGATATAGATAACACTGTGACTCTTTACACAAGACAGTTGTCAGTTTCTTAAAGCACTTTCACTTAAATGTTCATTGCATGTAATATGTAATCTCAGTTTCAATCATAGAAATAAAATTATTTGAAAAAAGATATCTAGGTTTAAATAGTAAAAACAAGTAGGCCTATGCATCAATAACTATCTCTATCACTCAAAATGTGATTGGTCCCATTAAAGGAACATAATTCCTGTAATACTGGAGACTATATGTCTCTAATTATGATGAGCAGGATTGCGGTGCAGCTGCAAAATGAAACTGAGTCTTTTTTTAATAGGCTGCGGAAGTCTAAACTGATATTAACAGCTTTCATTGTCTGCTTTTAAATTTACATGTGTTAAAGTAGCTGACGTAAAGCCACTAAACACTGTTGGGCCAAAGATTCAAAGAGATGTCTCCAATTCAAAATCTGCTGTATTCAAACCCATTATTACTGGATCAGATTGTGAGCTTACAATCACGTCTCTGACTTTGATATAAATACATCTATTTTAAATCTGCGACTGTATCTTTCATCTTCATTTACTAGCCCGTGTGTTTTGTCCCTCTCAGATTAAAGCTGTACAAATATATTTAAAATGTAAAGCAGGCTATGACCTAATGATGAATTAATGGGTAACACTGAATAACACTTTATTATATTAATTTATTGACACTTTGCCCGCTCAGATTCAGAGTCTTTGTTTTTTTAGATAAATGTTTGCAGTCAGCATATTCATGCAGATATCACCGGATTGAAAATGGAGGTTTTGCCTTTTATTTACCTATTGTCATGGTGAATTGTAATACTGGCACTCCATTGATGACCGCTTTTTTCATTCCCCGTGCATGACCTTAACTCAGAGAGAACATACTCAGAGTTGAGTGAACTGACTCAGATCAGCTGTGCTGAAACTGAAAACTCAAAGAGTTTTCCATCTCAGGGGAAGTTATCTCAGAGCTCAAGGATAGACTCAGAGTTTGTTAACTCTGCTTTCTGAAATAGGCCCCTGGTCTGATACAATCATCCAAACTAAGAAACAGTAACTGTTGCTTTGATACATGTATTTAACCACAGCATTCACTGACTGTACACTAAGAGAGTTGACAAATTATATCATTTTCAGTTGGTTAAGTTCGCCGCCCACTGGAATGATATGGTGTCACAGCTGAGATTAGATTTACTTGTGTCAAGTCACATTGTGCTGCTGGGACACCAGCCAGCATCACCAGATCCTTCAAAGATTTAAATCATCTCAACCAATGTATTTTATATACATTCACAAATATATGATATGCAACATGCAAACACTTTTAGGAAATCATGTCTGCAAACTAAATTTACACTCTGCACTTGAAAGGCAACAACACATAACCATATACAACCTTGTCTGTAAAATGAAGGAAGGTCAAAGGTAGAGTATTTAAAATCGTATTTATAAATCACAGGTAGGTCCTTGTAAATATGAAAAGTTTAAATCAGGACATGATTTTTATAAAAACAGGAGAAAGACAAGGTAGTGAGAAACCAGGTACAGTACAGCTTATTTTGTCTCATGCAGGGTGAATGTTTACCAGCCACAGTCTTTCACAGAAAGTTACACAGTTAATTTGCAGAGTTTTAATCTTTTGGAGCTTCACTTGCTAAATTGTCCATGCTTTGTTTGTCAAAACGTATAAAGTGCCAGCCTTCGCTGTCGGTTAGGTCCTGAGCTCCTTTAGCAGCGTAGAAGTCCCGAGAGGGCATATTCCAGTCCAACACAGACAACTGCAGCCGCACACACTGCTTATTCTTCCCCACCTGAGAACACAGCACAGTCATGTGCTGTTACCTCTTCATCACACATGAACAATTCTTTGTAGAAAACTGCGCTTTAACAGTCTAGAAAAAAAACATTCTTACCTCAGCGACTTTGCACAGTAAACCCTTGCCTATGCCTCTTCCTGTTGAGGAAATGAATAAAAATAAAAACAGGAAAACATTTACAAACTAGAGTAACTCTCATCACTTCATCATTTTATCCTAAAAGACGTTTGTGTAAACTCTTGTCATAATTAGCGTATGAATTCTTGAGTTATCCTAAAAGATGTTTTGTGAGGTCACAGTGACCTCTGACCACCAAAATCGGATCGATTCATCATGAGTCCAAGTGGACGTTTGTGCCAAATTTGAGGAAACTCCCTCAAGGCTTTCTTCAGATATCTAATTCCCGAGAACAGGACAGACAGACAGACAACTCAAGAACATAATGTCACGGCTATCACTGGCATGGAGACATAAAAAGATGTAACAGACACATGAATAAATTATGATTCACACAACTAATCAAGTAAACACAACACATTTTACACAGTACTTTTCTTCCAGGCTTTGTTGGCAACAATTCAACACAGACATTACCTCTGAATTCTGGCATCACGTACAGATCCTCCAAATATATGGTCCGCCCCTTCCATGTACTGTACGTGTAAAAGTAAAAGGCGTATCCAACAATTGTGAATCCTACATGGACAAAAACAAACAAGCAATCAAAAAGACAAACAGGAAGAAAAACCTACAAATAAAGTGGAATAAATCCTTGTGTCTTGCATTAAAAAAAAACAGTGAACTGATATCAAGTCTGTGGATGCTCAGTCACTGTGCAACACCGCTGCCTTCAGTTTTATCTCCGAACAAAACATTAGATGAACATCTGACACTGTTGATTTATGAGGCGGCACTTGAGTAATCAGCATGATTTGTTGGACACTAGATAGAAATATCTAAACAGCAAAGGCACAGGTCTTTTGTTATCTGAGCGAGATGCTGACAAGCTCAAAGGAGAGACTACAACAGAAAAGGCCTTGATCCAAACTTTACCTTCTTTAGATTTATGCTCCTCGGGCACTTCTGCGACGAGGCATTCAAAGAAGGGATTCTGACAGAAGCCGTCCCGCTCCAGCTCTAAACTCCAACACAGATCATTTGCCCAGATAGAAACATTTCATATTTACATTTAAAAGTCATTTTAGCATTCATCAGCACAGAAGTGAGAAGAAACAGCAAAGCAGTCAAGCAGTCAGTTAAACTTCAGCATTATCAATCTGTCCATTTAGGAAGCACAAGTGATTGTGAATCAGTTTCACCTCCTTTGGTGCAAATAAAGGTGACAACAGGTGCAATGGAGAGGCAAAAGCAAGACAAAAAGGGAATGGTTTCACATGTGGTGTCCACAGACCGTTGCTCTCTCCTTATCCTTCCTGACTGAGTCTTCTCTAGGTTTGTGTTCTGCTAGTGTCCTTGGCACTGCTGATAGCATGAGGCCGTACCTGCAGCTAAATCAGGGTGCACAGGTAGTCCAGCTCCTCCAGAATGGCACATTCACATGTGCAGTCACAAGAAGGTTTGCTGTCTTCCAGCACAGTCTCAAGAGCATGGAGGAGATACCAGGAGACCAGCTGTTACACGAGGAGAGCTGGACAGGGTCGTAGAAGGGCATCAACCCAGCAGCAGCAGGACCAGTATCTGCTCCTTTGTGTGAGGAGGAACAGGAGGAGCACTGCCAGAGCCCTACAAAATGACCTCCAGCAGGCAACTGGTGTGCATGTTTCTGACCACACTGTCAGAAACAGAGTCCATGAGGGTGGCATGAGGGCCTGATGTCCTGTGGTGGAGCCTGTGCTCACAGCCCAGCACCGTGCAGCTTGATTGGCCAGAGAACACTGGAATTGGCAGATTTGCCATTGGCACTCCGTTCTCTTCACAGATAAGAGCAGGTTGGCACTGAGCACATGTGTAAGGCGTGAAAGAGTCTGGAGACGCCGTGGTGAACGTTATGCTGCCTGTAATATCATCAGCATGACGAGTTTGGTGGTGGGTCAGTGATAGTCTGGGGAGGCAGATCCTTCGAGGGTCACACAGACCTCCATGTCATCCATGTAAACCTCCATGGATTGTCAGACCTTATGTTGGTACAGTGGACCCTGGGTTCCTCCTGGTGCAGGACAATGCACGGCCTCATGTGGCCAGAGTGTGTAGGCAGTTCCTGGATGATGAAGGCACTGATGCCATTGACTGCCCCCCTCGTTCCCCTGACCTAGTCTGAGTGGGCGGAAGTTCGCTGCATAGATCAGCCTCTCATTGGGCGGAACGAGCCACCCAGTTGTGTAGCAGTTTTCAACCGTTTTCAACACGTCCTTTACTAACTTTTGCAGTGTTTGATCTTGCAGGGATGTAGCCATTTTTCTGCCATGGTTCGTGTCCTGTAGGCGATATTTTTGTGGGCGTGTTACACCAAAACCTGTTTCCCCCCGGCAATATTTTTGCAAGCGCATCATTGCTGTGGCACCGCCCAGAACGATTGTGATTGGTTGAAAGAAATACAAGCAGCCGGGCGTTTTTTTCTCCAATCTTAAAGTGAGAGTCGGCCCAGCCAGACCTTTCTTTTCTTGAGAAAGGTCTGGTGAGCGAGACTACTCCTGACCTAAATCCAATCAAGCACCTATAGGACATTGTGTATCGGTGCATCCGACGTCACCAAGTGCTGCCACAGACTGTCCCAGATCTCCCTGGTGCCTTAATCCAGGTCTGGGAGGAGATCCCCCTGGACACCACTCTCTGACTCATCAGGAGCAAGCCCAGAAATTGTGGGTTGATGAATTTAGTTTCCATAGACCATTTGTTCTCAACAAGTTTTCCAATGTACACATCAGCAAAGATTTTCAACTTGAAGAACTTGTTCACCAAGATCTGATGTGTGATTTAAGTCTTCCTTAATTTTTTTTGTTCACTGCTGCTTTCTAAATGGACAACTTTGAACCTGTGATACAGACATAAGGGAGACAGCATGCATTAAGAGTAACTTGTACAGAAATTCATAATGCACGACAAGTTACAAAGAAAAGAGCAGAAATAACTGAAGTGGACTGTGCACACACACACACACATACAACCACATTTTGTCCCAAGAGATCTGGTCCTATCTAATATTCAAACTGACTGCAGTCTCATTATAGTTAATGATAAGTGCACAGCATTTATCATTTATTTGTGAGTGGTTGCAAAGTCTTGCACTGCTCACTACATAATAACTAACACACACTGCACATGCACATGCAGTCAGAACGTTAGGTTAAAGTGTGGACAGAGATGCAAATCCACAACCACTTCTAGTGTTATGGTGGCACTGAAGGTATTTTAATGGCAGACGTTCATCTGCCATGACAGGAAGAACATAGGTGTAATTACTTGCATTAATGTTGGCACCAACCCAATAAGTTGAACTAGTTTCTGTGCATGTTGTCTCACAGGTATGGCTTCCTGTGACACATACAATGTAACAACGACACTGATACGTTTAACCTGGGTTTGCTCTCAGCATTGTTTCTATAGTTTAAGTGCACAATTACCTTCATGAGATATCTTCACTTGGTCAGGCATTTTTTCATACACCGCCAGCTCCTGTGAAGAGGGGAGCATAAAGTCAGGTGTGAAAGAGAGCACAGTTTGTGGCTTGGTTACAACCCTGTACTGTAGCCTCACCATTATCAGTCTCGATATGTCTTTGCAGTCTTCTTTAGTTGCAGCCCGGACTTTAAAATTCATGTTTGTCAAGTGTCTCAGTCCACACTTCACCCTGTACTACTGTCTTCTTCTTCAGGTCAATGCAATGACTACAAATCACAACAGCGGAAAACCCATCGTACACAGGAAGTCATTCCGAGTTCTGGTGTTGTAATTTTGCCTTCAAAATAAAAGACAAATCACTTAAATTGTGTACATTTTAAAAAAAGAGACATGACTCTACTTCGCCCTGTTATTATTATTTTTTTTGATAATTGTTTATTCACATCAATATCAGGGAAGGACTTCTGTCATGAAAATACAAACTACAACGAATAAATCTACAAAAGACGCTTTTAAACTTGGTCTACCATCACGTTAATGTTTCGAACCGCAATGCTCAGTGGGAGTTGTAGTTGACTTAAGTGTTAAACGTGGTCTTACACTTTTGCATTGCTTTCATGTGCATTAGGGCGTGTCTGCGAGACTGTTGTCTGGGGTGAATAAAACTTAGAGTGTAATTTAAATGTGTATGTGTAAATACATGTTTTCAGGTCACTTTTGCAAAGAGGTCTTGATCTGAATGAGACATCCTAATTAAATAAATAAAGAAAGTAAGTAAGTTTTGGGACTCTGGGCTCCCAAGTGACACAAGTACTTGTGAAATGTAATCACTTACACTTACTCAAATACTTGTACACCTTGTTCTTTACTTAAGTCTTTCCATTTTAACTTACTTTATACTTTATACTCCACTACATCAGTCTAAAAGCCATTGCTACTGATCACTCTGTTCACAGGTCCACACATATGCTTGTACGAATGAAGGACTGCAACTAACAATTATTTTCATTGTCATTTAATCTGTAGATTATTTTCTGGATTAATCAGTTGTTAGGTTTATAAAATGTCAGAAAATTGTGAAAAACATTGATCAGTGTTTCCTGAAGATATTCAGTTTACAGAGAAACCAAAAGTTACTCACATTTAAGAAGCTGGAGTCAAAGAATATTGACCTTTTCTATAAGGAAAAAAAGACTGCAACTGATTAATCGATTCTCAATTTAGCTGGAAATTAACAGACAGCAAATTATTAATGATCAAAATAATGTTTTAAATGCAGGACTTATACCTGAATTGAAGTATTTTTACAATCAAGTATTTGCTGCTTTAACTCAAGTAAAAGTCGTGTGTACTCCTTCCACCAATTATAGGAAGTTAGTAGGAGGGTTTTTTCTGTTTCCCTTTTTGCAGGCTTGAACACACCTGCTGGTCTTGTGATCAGTGCTGACAGTGATACTTAAACAGCAAAATGTGCCGATGGCAAGCTGTACAGAGTAAATAAAAATGTATAAAAAACACATCCAGATAAAGGATTTCATACAAAATCTGATTTATTTTAGAGTAAAAAAAAAGAACATGAAATCAATTAGAATATAAGCTGAAACATTACAGATCTCACAGCTGGACCTCAGTTTTCATTGGGCATTAACATATTTACAATGTCTAGTCATATTTGCTCTTCATCAGTTAAGAGTTCAGATATTCCCCTTCATACCACTCCAAGGTGTACCCCTTTAAGTTCAGCCTAAACAGCCCTCCTTGTGTTCAGCTGCACCAGCATCTCCACTACCCATACAAGTCTCAGTGTGGCGACTGTGTGCTTGCTCCCGGAGACTCGGACCGGTCTAGCTTCATCCCCGCTTCTAGCTGGGTTGAGGAAATTGAGGTTGGTAGCACAGAACTCTTAGTCTCCAGAGAGGAAGAGGCCGACGAGGGCAGAGATACAACTATGTACTTCTGCAGAGGTCGTGAACCTGTCAGTCCGGGGCCACTGCCAGACTCCAGTTTTACCAAAGGCTGCAAGGTCGAAGTGGCACTGGGAACAGTGCTGGTGACTGGTGAGGCCGACTGAGAAGAGCTGAGGGTGATTACCTACAGGGGAGACAGAAAGATGGATGTAAACTCATAAACAGAGGAGTTGTGGGACTTGTTTAGTTTCACACCAATCACATTATTAACTAATAAAAATATAAATGTTTCACATCTGAATTCAATCATGTTTATATCCGTTAGTGCTTTTTTGTTTCTTTTCATATTGTCATACATTAGATATATATAATTCAATTCAAAAAAGTCATCACTTATTATGCTTACATTGTTTTTGCAGCTGCAACTAAAATGTATATTTTATAAAATAATATATTATTGATCATATCATCTTATCAATATAGCCATGAGAACATTACCTTTGAAGCTTGGTGGTAGAGCAACACTGCGATGAGTGTGCGACTGAATCAAAATCAAAGTACCTGCTGAGTTGAGGCAGCTCCCGCACTGGTTGCCATGACGATGTACTTTGTTGCCGGGGGAGATGGCTGTGATGGGGTCCCTGGTCGAGGGGACATCAGGGTGAGGGAGCTTGGAACCTTAATAATGCTGGGAGTGCGCGGCCCTGTCGATCCACTTAACCCGCTCTGCGAGACGGTGAGGGTCGGACGAGGCTGCGAGAAAAGGATCCATCGTTAATTAAACAGCTTTGTGATAGTTTGCTTACACGTCATTCTGCGTTAACTCTGGACTCTGGAGTGATACAAACTATGTCCGTGTTTTCATGGCATCTTTTTTACCCCAAAACCTTCCTTCCGGCTTTTTCACGTTGATTTATACTTCACTGAAAACATTACATGAATATAAGTATGAAACATACCTGTGTGATTGTTAATGTGGTTCTGTTGACCTGCTGAGCTTGCAGTGCTGCTTGAGTCCTGGCCTTCATTACATGGGAGCAGAGCATGGGTCCGAGGTAACCGTAGTCTATCCGATACTGCTCCACATTGTCGGGCTGTGGTCGGATCTTGGCGATAACACTTGCACAGTGTTTCTTTGAAAACAAATCACATTGTGTGAATATGAAACATACATACTGTGCTGATACAATAACTGATGTGAAGTGCTTTGACAATTATCATATACAAAACGAATCAATCTGTCAGAAGTCGTCTACCTTTAAATGTAAAATAATCACAAACTTATTACCAGTAAGAGGCTTTGAACGTGGTCTGCTCCTATCTTATCAATATTAGACACCACTGGTCCTTCCATCACTGCTTTGATGCGAGCACCCTCTACAGTAAGCCGAGGAAGGATCAACGTCTTTATCACCTGCAGGGGACAAAATCAGGAGGTTGGTACCTTTCAAAAAGAGTGGAAATGATAAAGACAGGAGGAAAACAGAATCGCACTCACATCAGGTCCGAGTTCAGCAAGTCCAGCAATGCAGCCGTAACGTGTCGTCCACTGGGTTTTGTCATCCAACCAACTCTGAGGAAACATGTCAGTCTGGTTTAGTTTGTGAAGTGTTTTAACAGTGGTGAAAACGTGTAATTTAAGGAGCTTAGCTTATATCTATAACAAGGGATCACTCCAAACATACTGTATCTGTGGCTAGATTTTTTTAAACTGTCTGTCAGGGTTCCCACAAACGTGTTTTCCAATGAAATTTCAAAACTTTACCATAACTTTTCCATAATATTTTACCCTGTTTCCATGACTCTATTTAAGTAGTTTAAAAAAGGCAGACTTAAACAGCGATACAGCCATATATTATTAACACCCACCTTGGTAAAAGTCTTGGTAATACGGGACTGGATGTTGTTGGTCGTAGTACTGAAGGTCTTACAACTTTGGGCCATGAGGCGAGCGGCAAAGTCTCGTAAAGCCCAGTGGTTGTCGACATCTGGCCGCAAACACAGCTGCTTACTCACAATGCATGTCACCACAGCTGGAATGAGCTCATGCAGCTGCAAATACAGATAGAAATAACATAACATTAGAATTAAAGTATTTGTTAAGATTATACCCTTCTAGAAATAACATAATTTGTGTTTTTCACTCACGTATTTCTCCAAATACAGGGTGGGGTTGTCCATTAGAGCTTTGACCATCCGCATTAGATAAATCAGGAGAGCCAAGTTGTTTTGCACCACGTTCACACGAACCTTAAAGGAGAGCGTACGGTCAGTACTTTCAGCATAGTTAATGCTTGGGGATTTTACAAGAGGGGAGTAACATTTTAGAACATCAAGAGAAGCTGAAAAAGATGCTTACTCCTTCAGAAATAAATGTGCTGAATCTTGGAAGCATCTGATACAGTCCAGGATCTGTAGCAATACTCTGCAGAGCTTCCTGAATGAGACAAAAGGAAACAGTTATCAAACAAATGTGACATGACAACCCATACAAGTAATTTCTTGTTTGAAAAAACATCAACAAGGAAATGCAATGACATGTATAAAATACACCTCTATATAAACAGGGGCAGACAAGCAGGACTTACAGCTCTCTTAGCTTCACAGGAGCCAACACACGCTTCTGTGATTTCCTTGTAGTAGAGCTGCTGTTCCACAGACAGCTCATGAGTGCTACGTGGCTTCAACTTTATTGGACCCTTTTCCTTTCCTGAAAGAGACAGATATAAACATGGGATGAAGGAGAAAAACGTAACCATAAAGGATCAGGGAAGGAAGAGGGAAGCATGGTAGTGGAACAAGAGAAGACAATGGAGAAAGGTTTAATTTTAAAGGCCCCATATTGTTTTCTTTTATTTCTTATCATACAGCAAGTATAGGTGCTATAAAAATACAGATAAAGTATCAAAACACTCAATCCACAGAGAAATTCACACGGTCCATATTGAGGAACTGTGCCTTTAAATGAGCTGTGAGGACTTCAGTGAAGTTGTGATGTCACAACTATAATACATAAAGCTAGAAAGTGCCGCTGCAGTGCCTTACAGTCATTCCCCCAGCTGCAATGATGATACATAAATGCCTAGAGGGCATATATGGAAGACCGGGAAACACTGACCAATCAGAGCAGACTGGGCTCTTTTAGGAGGGGGCCTTAAAGAGACAGGCGCTAAAACGAAGCTTTGCAGACAGAGTGAATACACGTATATTTAGGCAGACAGTGTGAGAAAAATAAAATACTTTTCAACATTACAACATGTCACCATGTCAACGATGTCACTATGTCAACCTGAAAATCAGCACAACAGGGGAACTTTATTATAACACAAGATACTGACCTTTGCCATCAGCAGCCGTTGCCCCCTGACCCTTGCCTTGAATCGCACCTTCCTCCTCCTGACCAGGTTTGACCACTTTGAGGGGCTCTGTCGATTCAATCTTTTGTTGCTCTTTTGGTGCTAAAATGCAGTAAACAAAACCCCAAATTAATGTTTCCTTCAGACATATTTTTTGTCTTTCAAGAGAAGAGATTCTGGACAGGGCTCACCTGGGGGTGGATTTTCTGGAATAGAAGGCTGCACTCCCTCAATGCTTAACCAGTGGGCTGTGGGTTAACAAATAAGCATGGTGAATGAGCTGTCAAAACTAGACTGTGTCCAAGAATATAACAGCATGCATGACTGGTTATTTGGGTACCTTTGAGAGACACATCTAGTGGAACTCTGGGAAGCGGTGTGTTGATAATGTCGCTGAGGTCGACTTCCTTTTCCTCATAGAAATGAAGCTCTCTTCCACCGCCACTTGCAAAGCGAAAAGGGATAAACTCTTGCGACTGGAACCCATACAGGGGCTGTAATGACAAGAATTTACTTACAATACAGAAATTCAAAAGAAACCACAGCAAAGGACCAAAGTTAAAGTATGCAAGTTCTCCCTTACCTCCACATTTTTTAGTTTGAGAGCATTGTCTATGTCGCTGGTGGTCAATTTACGTCTCTTCCCGTGATGCATGAATTTGAGAGCATCCTATGTAAAAGGGAGAAAAGAAAGAGACAAAACAGCATTAAAATACAAAGCTCATACTTCAGATATGACAGAAAGACATTCAAAAATGTGGTTTAAGAGAAACGGAGAGACCCACAAACAAAAAACCTGCTCTGATCATATGAACTTTACCTGTGCTATTTCTTTTATTCTGTAGCTGACTTCTTCACTTAGGGCTGCACAGCTTTCCTCCTGTAACTGCCCCACTCCCACAGACTCTGCCATGGCCTTCATGGACTCTGTGGGCAGGGAGACTGAGCACGGCTTCTGCCGACGTTCCTCCGCCATAGCTAAAAAAGCATACAGGACTGTGAATAACACCACATACAGCCTGCAATGTACTTCCATCGACAAAATTCTGATAGAAGTACATTAGCTGCGTGTATTTAGTCCCATTCCCCATATGTAAATATAAGAAATGTCATATTGCAACTGGTCATTAAATATTTTTCAACAATACAACAGCCTTGTATCATTAAAAACACTGTTCATGTGTGGGGGCACTACTGAGGGAACATCATTAAATAGGATGATCACAGATGTGCATGTAACTGAGTGCTTCACTGCAGCTTCATGGGATGTTGACAGAAAAAGTGAAGTCAAAGTCGAAAAGGCCTTATAACACGTCACAGCTCAGCTAGTGTTTGACAGAGTGCATGTGGGAAAAGCAATGCACACAGTGCAATAAGGATCTATGGTCTAATGAGCCCAAAATTAAAATTTTAAAAACAAATGTTACATTTGCTAAAAGCCAGACAACTCTCTATCACGCCCTGAGTCAAGACCTTTATGTAATTGGTTTTGACAGTCTAGTTGTATTTGTGGCAGACACTGCAAAGTCATGCATGCACATATCTGACACGGTCCCATCCTCACAGACAGAAAGCAGTAATTTCCACAAGCTGATGCCTTTAATGAATATAGACCTGACAGATTTATACTTCACATAGAGCTCGGTAATAATAAGTATTTTCCGCCATGTGTGCCAGAAACCCCGATAACTTCCACATCGATTTAATGTTGTATCTTGTTTATAATGCAACATGAAAAAGCCCAAGCGCCTAATGCTTGTTTACAGCTTGTAAATACACTATACGTGTAAACAAACACTGAACTCCACAGAAAGCGGGTTAACCACTTTGACGGAATAACAACCAACTTGAAACACAAAACACACAAGCCACATCTACATTCACGTAAATGCAGCAACTTCATATCAACATAATAACTTCGTATCAAACAGAGTTAATTTTAAGTCATTTAACGACTGTGTGTTTCTTTAATATTAACTTACAGTGAGCTAAATATAATCTGTTAGCTTGTATGCTACTAACTTAGCTTCCGTTGACATTTTTACCTGTATGAAGTTGTCTTCTCCTTTCCGAGTTAAAGCAGGAACCTACACGGGTAAAAACGGTCAATGTTGAGATTTGCAAAAATAATTATTTCGCAAAGCTAATTCCTCTCTATGAATATCCATCTCTTGATATAAATAACAAACTAATTCACGGATTGCAGCTGGGACCTCCGCGCTTATGTTCCATCGCCATTTTGAGTCGAGTTCCGGTTGTGATATCGCGAGACTATAATCGAGCGTCTTACAGATAGAGCGGCAGTTTATTAAAAAGTCACTTATTATAAATCAATCTGGGGAATTTATTTTCAAAAGTTAAAATAAAAATACCATTATTAAATACCATCACAATACGACTGAATTAAAGGCCCTATCGCTTTCTTACACACGGATTCTAGCTACCCTGCTGCCCGGAACCAATGTTCCCGAATTTTCGAGGGGTGACTTTATGTTGTTGCAACGGAGACAAACGTCAGGAGCGTGGAAGGACATTGCAAGCAGCAGTCATGTATAGATTATTATTCCGGACTGTGTTAACGGCTCGAAAGTCTTCAGTCAGTGTGTGTGAGTCGTGTGTGTTTCCAGCAAGATGTGACAGAGCTGCAGCTCCAGTGTTCAGGTGAGTGTGGGTGTGAGTGACCGTGACATGTGATGAAACACAGAGTGACTAACCTCAGCTACTAACGACTAACAATCAGCTAATTGCTGTGATGTTAGGGATGTCTTTTTTATTATTATTAATTATTAGTTTTGCTATATTTTCCCATAAAGCAGTGAAGGGAACAGCTGATATTAGCTATCACCTTACTTAACCTGCACTCATGGGGGCGGGACATGTTTGATTGACTCTTTTTCGAGAGGATCTCTTGCATGATTGACAGGTCGTTTCCTTGGTAACGTGCATATGATGTTACTACTATAAAATAATATGAATGTAGAGAAGATGATCTCATCCACCACTGTGTTACAGGAGAACTTAACATCTCACTGACAGACAGTGTCACAGTTTCATTCATATAAAAACACAATATTATATTATATATACATAATAATATAATGTTTGAGATGCTGCTTTATCCTGGAGTACACATATAGACTATATCTGTAGCAAGGTACAACAATGCATTTACCTTTCTTAGGAGACTGAGGTCATACGAAGCAAATGAAAAGATAGTTTTACGGTTTTCCAGTCCATATAAGCATGCAGTATGAAGTCAGTGCCAGGGTGCAGTTGTCTCTTTTTCACCTTGAAGCTAGACTGGCAAGACTACCACATATCTGCTCAAAGACTGTGGGTGATAGCTTGAGTCAAGCTTTCAAACTACATATACTGAAATAATTCTGTTTCTAGCTGATAATATTACATCTAATCCCTCTCACATTATTTAAAGAATATCAACTTTTGCCATCACACAGAAAGATTTAGGCTCCCACAGGCTCGATTGAACAGGTTTAGGGACTCTTTTATTCCCCAATCTGTCAAACTACTGAATCAGAGCTTAGAGTCTAAGTAGGCTTCAGTGTACCAGGGACGAACACTGAATGTAAACGGGAGTGATTAAATTGTTTGCACTGGATCCACTTTGTTGTTTGGTGAAGCGTTTTGTATTTTTGTGTTTATACGAAACACTGCATCCTATGACACGACAAATTTCTGAGAATATTCTGATCATAAATCGAATATCAAATTAAAAAGCCACCGTGGTCTCATCTGTATACACTGTCTGTTTGCTCAGTATTTCACTGGGTAAGAACATACAGTGTAAACATCACAGTTAGAAGCAACATTTCTACTGTAGTTGCACAAGAGATCAGTATATTGACCTTCTCAGCTGTTTTTACCACTGTCATTATGTGACGTGAGGACCAAAGAGCCGAACAATGCCGTTTATGTTGCTGCAGTCAGCAGTGAAGTGTTTTTCAGTGTTTCCCTGCATCATTGAGAATAGCATATTGCAAAAGTCTCTGCTGCATTATGTTATTATTTTAAGACAGTGTCACCCACCCTAAAAATAATTGTAATGTTTTAATATTGAATTTTGTTAAAATGTCATATTATTCAGACTTTGAGTTTCCTCACGATCATGACCTCTATGATGATGAATTTTGTTTGCTCCTAACACAGGGTTGCAAATGGAGGTGGAGTCAAAGCCCTAAGCACAAGTTCGGTCAGGCTCTGTGAGAAGAAAAGTGATGTTGCCCCCTCTAATCAAGATGAGAAAACACATGCAGATGAAGAGGCTGACCCCACAGAAACTCCAACTTTGGTTACACAGAAAGCTGAAGATGACAGCCAAGTCATTAAGATGGCCGAACAAAAGGAGGAGGAGCCAGTGGTGTTAAAGACAGATGATGGAGGCACCACGCAGCAGCAGGTGGATGTTAAAATTGAGCAGGTCGTGGCACCGCCAGAAGAAATGAAGACTGCTGCAGTTAAGAGCGGGAAAGAGGCTCTCCTCGACCTCCTTGGAGGCATGAAGGTGGAAGTAACTACTAAGAGGAAGCTCAAAAACGTGAAAGCAAAGCCAAGTTACGAGTCCACACCCAAGTCAAAGCCAGCAGCCATGGAGAGCACCATCAGCATGTTTCAGAAGGCCACAGAGGACGCTTCATCACAGAGGTGAGAGTGGGTTTGAAGGTTTTCATCATGGTCTTGTTAAGGTTCTTTCAGTTTTCTGCTTTGTCACATCTCAAGTCTGATTGTTTCACCTGCAGTTTGTGCCTCTACACTTGTTACTTACTTTGCGCCCTAGTCTTGGGAGGGCATCTGAAGCCCTGGTCGCTCTTCATTCGCTGATTCCAACGTCTCCACATTGTGTTTTTTAGTGAGACACTAGATCCCAAACTGGTTGCAGCTGCGTCTGCTGCTGCCTCCACTCTGCCTGACAGCAGCCAGGCTGAGTCTGAGCTGCTCAGGCAGCTGAGGCAGCACGAGACCATCGCTGAGGCCCAGAAGAAAGGGGACATGAACAACCTCGGGTACGTCTCCAGGATAGGAATGTTGCTAACGTGAGTAGTCAAATGAGATTTTTCAGCTAATAATCATGAATCTAACAATATTTTCTCAGACAAATCATTGCTGAAATGAAAGTGGGGAGGAATCCCAACAGACAGGGCACTAACCCGGCCAATCAGATCCGGTTTGATGAAGACGGGTGGGGATACACAAGCGACAGAGGAATCACTGCTGAGCTGGATGGTGTTCGGAGAAGGTGAACAATGTCACACCTTTACTCAGATTGGTTTGGAGATGGACTGTGTGTTGAACCTGTGTTTTATTTTTAGGAAGAACTTGTTCTCAGGGAAAAGGCTCAACATCTTCTCCCCCTTTCCTGATGAAGATAAAGTTGAATCAGCAATTGGTAATAAGGATTTTTGTATTAAGGCTACTGTTATTGAATGACTGTTTTTGCATACAGTGGATGAGTCAGTCTAGATTATTTTTAGTCCTTAGAAATAACTTGTACTGAGAAGAGAGCTTCATTAATGCCTGTGCTGCGGTCATATTTTCAGTACGACCAACTCTATGGGACATGGACTTTGCTCATCAGTTGTCTCTTTCGGCCGACCAAACGCACCGCAATGGGTTTGAGGAAATGATCCAGTGGACCAAAGAGGGAAAAATGTGGCAGTACCCAATCAGCAATGAAGCTGGTGAGTAATAAATGGCTGTATTCTAGCTAGATGCACAGAGGAGGAGAACATGACACACTGACTGTCTTATTGCTCTACTTTAGGCCTGGAGGAGGAAGCCTGTGTCCCATTCCATGAGCACATCTTCTTAGAGAAACACCTGGAGGAGGGTTTTCCCCGTCAGGGACCAGTGCGTCACTTCATGGAGCTCGTGGTGGCCGGTCTGTCCAGAAACCCTTACCTGACAGTCCAACAGAAGAAAGAACACATTTCATGGTTCAGAGACTACTTCCACCAAAAACAGGAAGTCCTCGAGGAGGCCGATGTTCACCTCAACTGAGCTTTAGACAACTGCATACGTTTTCAACATTTGTTGAATGTGGACACATAAAAGTAAGACCTGTTTACTCAGCAGGGCTTTGCAACTATCATCGTCTTCACTGACGCAGTTTGGATTTGCTCCAGGATGCCTGTTAGAGTGAACTGTCATCGAGTCTGTGTCGTGGTATTTAACATTGTACAGTTTCTAAAGTGCTGATCAGACTGTGGAACCACTGTTAAAATGTTGCTCATACAAGCACTTGCACAAAGTGTACAAACGATATAAAGCAGCAAATGTACAGTCATGGTTTTTTGTTTATTTAATTTTCTACCAGTTATCCAGATCTGCTGTTCCTCTGATCATTTTCACTCTTTGTTTCCGTAATCCAGAGCCAGTGCTGCTAATTAACTGACTGTAATGTGTCAGTGGTGATGACACAGTTCATGAAAAGACATTTGGATTTTCAGTGTCTGGGTCGTCAAATTAATTGTCCTTATTAAAAGACCTTCATGTTAAAAGAAAACAGGTTTGACGAATATTTATATATATTTTCGCGTGTAAGTGTGTGTGTGTTTGTGTGTCAGGGGCCATACAAACACAGTGATTGTGAGGTTTGCCGTGTGGTAAGACCTTGAACCTTTTGTCCTTTGTAAGGGAAGGGCTTTTAAAATTAAAAAAACAAGTTAATGAACCACACAGATTCCATCTGGCCTAAAAACATCCTCAGCAATCTATTGTCTGAGAAAGTGTGGAAGATGAGAGCTTGACACTTTAGAGCACCTCATTTCCACATTTTGTTCACACTTCCTTAAACACGTGATGGGCACGATAAGATTTTGGCAATACTTCCTTTTTTCTTCATGTATAAAGCTTAGAAAAGTGTTCCTGTGGAAGGACCTGGTTCTGCTCAGAAATGTCTTGTATGCAGCCAGCCCACTAGATGGCAGTACTGACTAGTTTTTACAATTTCACAACAAGGCTGGAACTTCAATATTTCGACAAAAAAGCTACTCCTGCAGTGCAGTAAAATATGTTGGAGCGACTGTATTAACCACTATAATATAAAAAGGATATGACTGACAAAAGTATAATTTAAGTGTCAAAACATTTCATGAGGAAATGGCATTGTAAAGTAAAGGGCCAAGAATGTCAACTGATGGCTG
Organism: Epinephelus fuscoguttatus; assembly: GCF_011397635.1. NCBI lineage: Eukaryota > Metazoa > Chordata > Actinopteri > Perciformes > Serranidae > Epinephelus > Epinephelus fuscoguttatus. Next base: position 40,687,506 of record NC_064763.1, on the reverse strand, counting down.
GACTGTTTATGAAAATAAGTGCATTTGTGGAAAACATCCAACGACACAGTATAAACATGTCCCTTAGCCCAAAAAAAAATGTATAAAGAGATTTTACGATGATGCTACTCAGAAAAGAAAAAACATTTTTAAAGAAGCATTTATTGGGGTCCCAGCTGAATACAAGCATTTGTTTCTTTTTTAACTGACAAGAAACAAAACTCTTGATGTTCTTTAAAATTATTCATTGTTATCTGAAGCTCTGTTGACGTACAGTATATAAATTACTTTCAGAAACATTTGTAGCTTATGGCCTTCTGTGAAAACATGTTTCACATGACTACATTTGTATTGAACTTTTACTTTGTTCAACATCTAGAATGTATCCAATATCTGTTAATTTACACACAAATAGTGCTACTATAAGATAAGATAAGATAAGATAAGATAAGATAAGATAAGATAAGATACACCTTTATTGATCCCACAATTGAGAAATTCCAGTGTTACAGCAGTCAAGAGGAAAGAGTCAGATTAAAGATTTCAAAATTTAAAAACTTGAAAAACTAGGCATACAGAAAAAGTAAAAAGAAAATCCAAGAAACAGCAATAAATAAAAATAAATAATAATAATAATAATACTAATAATGAGTAGTGGATAAAAAGTGAGCAATGGATTAAAGTGAACATATTTAGTGCAAAGTGAAAATTGTATGTGCAAATAATAGTGCATAGTTTATTGTGTGCAGTGGTGGTTATGTAGCCTGACAGCAGCAGGCAGGAAGGACCTGTGATAGCGTTCCTTCACACACTTTGGATGAAGCAGTCTGTCGCTGAAGGGTACTATGTTAAAAGTGTCAAAAGTTATCCAGGAATATGCAGTGATTCACACCATGTGCAGGATAGCAAAAGCAGGATTTGAACTGTTTTGCATTACAACCACCTTACCAATGAGCAAACCACCTCACAATTGTTTATCTACAAGCTTGAAAATACCTGTGGACATGCATAGCAAGTTTTGACAGGATGAATTTTGAAATTAATGTAGATCTTTTGTCAATCTGCAGTTGTGGATTGTTTTGGTGTGAACTGCTGAATGTTGGAGATATTGGTTGCCGAGATATGTGCCTTTTCTCAAATGTAATGGAACTAGATGGCACTTAAAAAAAATCAGGGAACCAGAAATGATATCCACTTACTCAGGGTAACCCACAGACCTTGTTGTAAGCAGTTTCATGTACAAGGTATTTTTTTTCTACAAAACTAGGCCTGTCCACTGTGTCACCACCATAGATTGTAAATATATTAGGTATTAGGCATATAACCTCTGTAGTGTGTCGTGAAGATCTGACAGATTTCAAAGCAGTTGGGTTTAGTAATGATATTGCATGTCCTTGTGTAATGTCCTCACTCCAAGGAGACTTCCCAAATGTCAGTGTGCAGCTCATGTACATTAGTTTTATTCAAAAGGGACAGGGGAAAATAGCCTCTGGGCTGATTCTGGCATTTTTATGCATTTTTATTTATTAATTTGGATCTGGATTTATTAATTTATCTCTTATTCAATAAACTAAACTGAAACTGAATACTTATTGTATTTTTTCCACTACATTTGTAATAAAATGTTGCCGCACAACAAACAAGATATTAGCGACAAAACAGGAAGCAACAAAGCGACATCGACCGACAGCCCCTGAAGGCATCGCAAATGACGCGCCTTACGTGGACGTCACGTGACTGCGTGAACAGAAACAAACATGGCGCCGCGAAAGTGAGGAAAAGTCTTCTGTGAGTGTTTCTGTTGCTATATTGTTCGGTTTGTCATTGTTTAAGGTAGCTGTTTAACAAATAAACACACAGGGAGTTAATGTGTACTTTAACCACTCGGTTAATAAAACAAAAAATCGAATATACGAACTTTATTTGTAGTTTCTAGGGTCTCGTGTGGTCAGTTTGTTTTCCTACCAACCGCTGTTCTCGCGCTGTGCAAGCTAGTGGAATTTTAAGTGAGGAAACTAGCTGTGAGTCAGCCTGTAAACATCCGTGTTTGAATTATTCTGCTTCCAGTCGCTTCAGGCTTCTCACTCGGCCCTTTTGTTTCAATTTTGACACACAGGTTAGTTTGGGGTCCACGCTCGTGCCATCCTGTCACACCGACCCGCAGGACAGATGAGAGGAAGAAGAGGACAATTATCATCATCATCATCATCATCATCATCAGGTAAATCAGGTTAGCAACGACTGATGGGGCTGGATGAGAAGGGTGCTCCGCTCTGTAGTTAGCTTTACTACTGTTTAAGGGTTATGTTTACTATGTATAGTCTGAAATCACTGTTATTGTTACTGAAGCTGTGATTTAATCTGCTGCCCACAGGGTTTAACAGATAAAACAAAAGGGATTTCCACTGATTTACACTTTGAGATCTATAGACAGCAGTGGGTTGTCTTAGCTTGGACTTGGGGACTACAAATGGGGAACAGAAAGCTTCTGTTACAAACTAGTGGGGGTTGGGGGAAATCACTTCACATAAGGATTGCAGTTTTTATCTTCTATGATCCTGAATCAGTTCACAGATCCCCAAAATTATGTTGTTTATAACCTTATGAGGACAGAACGAACAAAAAAGCGAAATTCACAGTGTTATTTTGTAGTTCACCTTGAGATAAGGTAAGCATTTTGATGCATATTGTGTCTAATTACCTCTTATTTACTTTACTGAATAACTATACATGAACTTTCAAATGAGAAAATTAAATAGTAAACAAAACTCCCTCTGCACAGCCGATATAGGGGATCAGGTGCTGGTCGATCGCAGGAACGTCTTAAGTAACATATCAAAAATAGACGGCCGCACACTGAATAGACTTTACTGTGAATTTATTGAGAGCACCGAACAACGCGTTTCACCTGTGGCTTCTTTAGGTTCACTCAGCGTTTGAAGAAGCCACAGGCGAAACGCGTTGTTTGCTCTCAATAAATTCACAGTAAAGTCTATTCAGTCTGTGGTCGTCTATTTTTGATATGTTACCTGTGAAAATTAAATATTTTGATAAAACACCATACAGAGAAGAGCACTGAGCTCCAGTGATAACAAACAAGTCTACCAAATAACACACGCTGCAACTTGTAGCAAAAACTCAGGCAGGAGTTGTAGATAAAGACGGATTGCACTGGTACTGTATTGTGGCAGCTGTTCTCCGCTGCTGGAAACAAAATGTTATTAAGACCTCTAAATGACAGATTTGTTTCAATATCCTCATACACACACAAAAGTGTAAAATGCCATTCTTGCTTTTTCCTGTGCTGTAGACTTACCAAGAGCAGATAGCTTTTTACATTTCATTTTGCAATTCAGTGGACTAAAGGCACAAGTGATTGGCTTAAGCTTGTTTCCTTGGCCCCCTGAACCCCAACATTCGTTCCTCTGTAAAGAATCTCGTGGTGGTTTTTGATAGCCAATTCAAATTTGACAAACAGATCAGTGCTGTTGTCAAAACTACCTTTTTCCAGCTGCGTCTTCTAGCCAAAACCAAGCCCTATTTCTCAGCTGCAGACTTTGAAAGGGTGATCCATGCCTTCATAACCAGCAGATTAGACTATTGTAACTCCCTTTATGTTGGCCTGGATCAGTCCTCCCTCAGCCGTCTACAGCTCGTCCAGAACGCTGCTGCTCGCCTCCTCACGGGCAAGAAAAAGCGCGACCACATCTCGCCAGTCTTAGCCTCCCTCGACTGGCTCCCGGTACGTTTTCGTATTGATTTTAAACTTCTCTTAATTGTTTTTAAAGCCCTCAATGGTCCGGCCTCTTTGTACCTCTCTGAGCTCCTTTTGTGCCACACCCCAACCAGAACCTTAAGGTCTTCGGACCAGCTACTGTTGGTGGTGCCAAAAACCAGACTAAAGTCTCGAGGTGACAGAGCCTTCGCAGCGGCTGCCCCCAGGCTCTGGAACAGCCTCCCCCTTCACATTCGATCTTCCCAGTCCCTAGAGACTTTTAAATCCTCCCTAAAAACCTTTCTCTTCCACCTGGCGTATCATTCAGCCTGAGCACAATGATCTCAAGTTGTTGTTGTTTTGTTTTGGTTTTGTTTTTTTTAATGTTTGCGCTGTTTGCTCCGTCTTTTTATCGTTGTTTTCTACATCTATTTTATTTTTGTTATAGATGTTGTTTTAACTCTGTACCCCCAATGTGCAGCACTTTGGTCGAGTGCCGTCGTTTTAAACGTGCTCTAGAAATAAATCCTGACTTGACTTGACTTGACTTGTAAGAGACCAGACCCTGGGTTAATCTTTGTATGTGTGAACAAACTGAAACTTAAAGAGATTTTTCCCCTTCTTTTTCAAACTGTAGAGGTATAAACCAGAACAAGCACAACAGCCACAAATTGCCCAGTACCCCACAAATCCATCCTGCAGGAGCTGCTGTGTGAAGAAGCTGGATTGAAAACTGCTGTATGATGTGGTTTTAATATTTAATTCCTGAAGTTTTTTTTTGTGTGTCTCTGGTCAAAGTTTCTCAGGAGCAGCCCAGAATGGCTCGGAGGAAGCAAGTACTCAAGGATGCCAGCGACATTCCCACTGGAAGCCAACAGATTGACGAAAACTCACAGGAGGACGAAGCTCTCGATAACCAAGATGAGACTGTAAATACATGTGAACATTAGTTAGAATCAGATGAGATAAATATAGGTTTATGGATCTAAACCCAAAAGTACAACATCACTGAAGCTGTGTCTTGTTCTGAGGCATGTCAGCACGTGCAGCTCAGGGATTAGTCAGTGTTTTCATCAAATTAGTAGTTAAAAGAAGCTTCAAATATACTTTTAAACATCAGATCTGATGATTCAGCTGTGGCTTGATGTAAAATCTGTGAGAGATAACTGAATGATAATTTGAACGTACTTTGTTGAATTCTTCAGCTAAAAAAGGTGTTTAAAAAAGGACCAAAAGTCACTCCGGAGGCTTCCATGAACTCGGGGAACTACCGGCACTAAAACTTTGACTTTTTGTTTGTTCCTCCAGGACGAGCTCTCACTATCACTTCTGACGTCAACAAGAGAAAAACGCAAGAAAGAGAGGGCAAACAAATCCAAACCCAAAGGTACATGACATGGAGGGAACCAAAATAATCACCAAACATTGACATTTATTTTGTTTGTTTGTTTGTAGTTTGTGTAGCATGAACACTGTTTAAGATGAAGAAAGAAATATAACTACAAATAATTCTGAAAAAATGAAACACCAGTATCCTTAGAGTCACTGTGTTGATGTTGAGGCTAGTTTTATGTGTCACACCATCACTATGCATGATATCCGATGTTGGATGTTTTATTGTGATGATTTTGTGATGATAAGTCACTGACTTTTGACTTATTAACACAGTGTCTATTTATTTTCAGAGATGACAGAAGAGGAGATGATGGACTTGGCTCTGCGTCTGAGTGAACAGGAAGCCAGCGTTACTGCGCTCAGACTGCAGCAAGAGGAAGAGGCCATGATGAAAGCCATACAAGAGAGTGTGAGCACAGAGGAGTTTTTTTTTATCCTCCCATTATAAATTTCGTAATGTTTCGTTTTTGTTGACATTGCTCTAGGGAGGAGTCTCTTTTGAGGCTGCAGAATTGTATTGTGTTTTATAAGGGTAGACTAAGTAACAGAAACATGTCTCTGTTTAACAGTAGTGTTGTTTTTTCTTGCACGATGTCATAGCTAGTCTTAGCTGAGCGATGGTGCAGCAGAGGCAGTGTAGAGTGTCAGTTTGCCACAAACAGTATAACACTAATCAACAATGTAAACTACTATCTTAAAAGTGGTTGAGCCTGTATTACTATTACTGCAGCATTTGTACAACTTCTGTTCCCAGTTGCACGCTCACATACCATTCAGTCTACACAATGGAGTGGATTATGTCTGGAAAAAGCAAAAAAAAACCTTATGTAGCAATAAACCCTAAAAAATGGGACATGGATCAATAGATAGAATGGTAAAGTGATATGTAATTTACTAAGTCAAAAAGTGGAACTTACTCTTAAGGTTAAGTGGTTTGAATTTGTGGCCAATTTTATTTGGCTGTATGTCCACAGGTTTTTAACACAGCGCAAATATCTCTTCCAGAGATATAAGAACTGTGTTGATGGGACGTTCTGAGTCTCAGTAATGTAATAAATATAGCATCACTTCAATAACTTTTTTTTACTAAGGTTACAGGTTAAGATTACAGTACCCATAATGCTTTGGGGGATGTTAGCAGGGAGTATAATGTTGCCATGGAGTTGGTGAGTTAGCTGTGGGCTGTTGTTTCTTTGCCTATATTTCTTTACATTTTTGGCTAATTTGCTGAATTAACTATTAGCTGTTCCTGTTTGCAAAGAACTGTGGATGTACAGACAACTGTCACTGTTTTTTTTATTGGTGCCTCTGTGTTATGACTCTGAAAAGAGGGTGTGATTTTTGTTCCAAATTGCACCAATCTGGTTGAAATAGTTAATACAGTCTCCAGCTAAACTGCTAATACAGAAACCATTTGTGGTTTTTCTCTCATAGATGGTCAGCCAGACACAACTGTGCCCACAGAACTTGCTTGTCGATGCTGAAGCTTCTCTCAGGATCAACTCTCGACGGAAACTCTTGTACTCAAGCGGGAAGACATCGTCTGTCGTCGATCAAGGAACATCAGACGATGTCTGCACACCAGACATTGACCTGGACAGAGGTGAGTCACTCTCACTGAAGACTGCTGAGTTAGTCATATTGTTGAATATCATACAATGCTTAGTTTCTTTAGCACCAACACTGACAAGTAAAATTAGATTATGCTGAAGTAACACAACAGGATAGTAAAAATATATCACTGGCATTCAATCAGACAACAAATCAAATCAAGCTGCTGACACTCCCTTGAATCTGAAAACATGTTTTGTATTCCCAGGAGCAAAAAGAACTGGAGATGAAAGTAATGACAGGAATAAAAAGCGGAAAAGGAAAGAAGGAAGTCCTCTGCTGGAGATGCCGGACTTGTCACAGACTCAGAAAATCTACTCTCAGGCCTCACCCTGCAGCTCCGAGTGTGTCTTGGTGCCTCCGGACTCACCGCAGAGCTGTGACTCAACCCAGATCGACGACTGTCAGCTCCGTAAGTCTCCCGTCTTCCCCTCCGCTGGCTGCAAAGCTGAGGTTCTCATCCCCCGGCTAAACCCGGACCTACTGGACACCTGCAAGACCTTGGGGTTTGTGTTGTGCTCTCAGGACAGTTTGACCACGTCTCAAAAGTCTCCACCTGCTCAACCCAAGAGCCCAACATTTCCCAAAAGTCCCAAATGCTCCAGTAACCACACTTTGTCTAAGAGTCCCGTCTTCTCAGAGACTGATCAGGGAGATGATGGAGAGACGCAGCTGAGTCCTGAGTATTTTAAAAGTCCGGTATTTGGCAAAAATACTCAGCATGAGAAGTCCTCAAGTGCCTGCAAAGCCCAAGACAGTGTCTGTAACTCAGGGTTCATGTTCTCTTCTCAGGAGAGTTTAACCCCCTCTGTGAGGTCCACGTCCTGTCGGCCCAAGAGTCCAGTGTTCCCAAGAAGCACCGGCAATTGCAAAAACCTCCCTCTCTCTGAAAAGTCAGCCACCTGCAACAGTCCTGTATTCTCAGAGACTGATGTAGAACAGACTGAGCAGAGTAGTGACCGTTGTACAAGCCCCGTGTTCGACGGGACTCCACAACAACAACAAAAGAATCATCTTGATGAGCAGCAACACTGTGTAAGTCCCTCAGCATGTCTCGGTTCAGCCAGCAAAGGGAATTCAACCACTACCAGTGATTCTTCTCAGAGTCTGAGGCAGGTGAGTTCAGGTGTCAGACAGAGTACTTGTCATTAAAATATCAGCCCAAAAAATTTGGATTTTTTACTTTAAAACCAACAGTGTTGAAAAGGTGCCCTGAAATGCCCTGCTTTTTAAAAGACTGAGTCAGAGACGTGCTGAGCAGGAGAATAAACTTGTCAGTGCTGTCAGTGTATGTATTTAGACAAAAGTATAAATAAATAAATATGGGAATAAGTAAATGCTGTAATAAAGACAGCAATAAATGCATGTGTAAATAAATTCAGGAATATTAATGAATAGATATGGAAATAAAATAAATGCAGAAATAAAAATGGAAGTAAATTAATGTGTAAATAATTACAGGAATAAATAAATAGAAAAATAAATAAATACATAAATAAAGAACTTAATGCAAACAGTTAGGACCTTCTACCACATTACCATACAGACAGAAATACATAAAAAAAAAAAAATGAAGTTATACAGAAATGTAAAAAAATAAATTTAAGATGCTTAGTTGTATCAACTTTTATTTTTTACTGCATTTATCTACTTATTTCCATATTTATTTGTTCATTTACTTTTATTTATTTACAAATTCATGCACTTATTTCTTTCTGTATTTATTCCTGTATTTATTTATACATTAATTTATTTATTGATACTTATTCATCCTGCTTACTTAGGTGGACTGTTTAGATGGGATGCTGTTTCTAAATGACTTAAAATATTTCTTTGACGTTTCTTTTCTGCAACTTTTTATGATTTATCGGCTGATAGATTTGGCTTTACCCATATTTTGGTTGATATAACCGCCTAGTTGATTTAATAGTGTAGCTCTAATACTGTCTAATCTAGTCTAACCTTGAACTTCAGTACAAAGAATCACACTCATCTGCAGCATTATTATTATCCAGTATTTTGTTCAACGCCCAAAATGAAGAAAAGTTTTTTTGCCTCATTCTCAGCATGTCAGCAGCAAGCAGTCTGATATAATTTAAATTTGATTAAAGCCTTTTTTCTCTCTGCTTTTGAAAAATATAGGACAGCAAGACTGCTCACAATCAAGATGTCGGGTTTACCAAGTCATCTCAGTCAGGTACTGTGTAGCATGACACACTCTTATCTCTGTGGGTGTATTATCTCTAATTTGATGTCAGTGATCATCATGATGCTGTCCAGAGCTCACATGATAATGCTTACAGTGCTGATCTACCAGGAATAGTGTGATCAGAGCCTGTTGGTTTCTGGGTTTCTGGGTGTTGTGTGGTTTTTAGATGGTGCAGAGGAGCCAAATGAAGAACACAAATACACAAACTCAGCTGAGATGGAGCTGACCAGCGATATGACGCTACACTGGTCAGAAGACGATGATGATGTCACGGTACAGGCTTTCTCACTGTTGCAAGACCAGAATTCATTTAAAGCAAAAATGGTCATTTTCAATCATTTATTTTTTTAAAAAAACTACAGTACTTAACATTTCCAGGTTTGATATTTTGTCCATATAATCCAGCCGTAGTTATTATTTTATTTACAGTTCAACTGTTAAAGTTTAAACATGCTTTGGCAGTACTTTCTAAATAAGTCTTTACTTCCACTTCTCTCACTTTTATTTTTTATGCTATTTCCTTTTTTGCACCATCAGTTAAGTTAATTCACTAGGTCTGAAATGTAAGAATGAAAAGGAAAATCAACATATTTGATTCCTGTCTTCACCGCTTCTCCCTCCTTCTGTTGCAGCCGGTGGGCTCACCCAGCCCAGTCTTCCCAGAGGAAAGACCCGTTCATCGGGCAGAGAGCCAGGCTGCCTCCCTGAACCATGTGACTGCAGCTTCTCCAGGGACGAACTGCAGGTACAGAAAACACACAAAAGCATAAGATCTAAGTTTCTGTATTTTTGTCTGAGTAATAACACCCTACAAGTTGTTAGTTCAATGAATGAAATGGATAACTTAAATTATTTCAGAAGTCCTCTCTAGATCTCGTATTAATATAAAAGCAGGATTTTACTGTTGTAGTTGGAGGTGGAGTTCATTTTGACTGTATTAACCAAGTATTTTCATTATGGCTTAATCTGCTGATTATTTTCTTCAATAATTGATTGATTGTTTGGTTTGTAATAAATCTGAAAATATTGAGTGATGTCATCACCGTGACCCAGAGCCTAAAGAGACACCTTCATGATGTTTGTTTTGTCCAACCAACCACCCAGACCCCAACATTATTACAAATATGTTACAATTATTAAAACATTTTCAGAGGAAAAGCAGCAAATATTCACATTTGTGAAGCAGGAACTGTGTGATATATACAATTATTTGAACGTTTATCAAAATAGTTGCCAATGAATTTTCTGTTGATTGATTAATTGACTGCCAGTTTAAGCTGTACTTCTATAAAACTGTTGGGTTTTCGAGCAAAAATTTTAAATTGTAAAGCAATTAAAGCTGTCAGATAGATGTAGTGAAGTAAAAAGTACAATAACTCCCTCTGAGATGTATTGGAGAAGAAGTATAAAGTAGCATCAGGAAAAGACTCAAAGTACACGCACTTAAATTTGTATTTAAGCAAAATACTTGAGTAAATGTACTTGGTTACACTCCATCACTGCAGTCAGTTGAATGGTGTCTTTTGCTCACCGTAACTCTCTGTATGTTTCCACACTCAGACCTTCCTCCTCTTCCATGTCTGCCCCGTCTGGGGAGCCTGCAGGCGGGTCAACGGTGCACTACTACTGGGGGGTTCCCTTCTGTCCACAAGGCCTTGACCCAGATAAATACACGCAGGTGAGGATATGTTTCATCCAGTTGTAAATAATGAATATGTTTTTTAGTTACAGAGTGTTCTAAAGACTAGATCCACTTATGAATTGATTGGAACATTGACTGAAGAGTTTTTGATGATTGATTCAGTAAAAATTCCTGGTTAATCATCGTTGGTTGCAGCTTCTCAAATGTGAGGATTTACTGCCTCTCTCTGTTTTAACTGTTGAAATGTTGCAATATCTCTTTTAAGCATGTAGATTACTCAGTAATACAAACAACAAAAATCCAGTGAAATAAAAAAAAAAAAATAGATTTTTAATTTCTGAATTTTCATATGTTTGTCTTTGTCTTTATCTGTCTGTCATGTCAGGTGATCCTGGCTCAGATGGAAGTGTATGAGAAGAGTCTAAAGCAGGCTCAGAGGTGTCTGCTGAGGAAGGCTGAGTGGGGGGAGGCCGTCATGCCACAGCCGGAGGTACCATAATGATTTTATTTATTCATTATTATATCGTTAACTAATGTATTCATGGACTTAATAGTTTGTTTATTTATTTATTAGCTGGACAGGATCTTGATGCAATCAGGTCTGACGTTGCATACTTCTTAAATTTACTGTTGCAGCTGTTGGAGGTTGAGCTAGTTTTAACTATTTCATTTACAGTTTTAGTAGATTTGACATGTTTCAAGTCTAGATTTGAACTCTCTCTAACTGTGTATTGTATTTTAGAAACAGATCCTATTGTTTTTCACATACGATCCTGATCTGTAAAGTAACATATCTGTCAGATAGATGTAATGATGGAAAAAGTACAACAATAAATTGTAGTGGAGAAGAAGTACAAGCGGAGTAACTGTACTTAGTTACTCTGTCATCGCTTCACCAGCAACCAGTGAAGAGAAGTCTGATTGTATTATTCGTAGTTGGACTAACTTAAAATCCTTAACCACAAACATCGTCACAAAATTCTACATTGTTGAAAAAATTTTTTCCGATCCTAGAAGGTGAAATACTTGTATGTTGTTCCTTCATGCTGTGAGCTAAAGACAAAGGGCATAACACTAACAAATAGAAAAGCTGTTGTATCTGATTTTAAATGAAATTAATTGTTAGAGATTCAACAAGCATTATTGTTCTTTAATAGAAATCTCCTTCACCTGAGTCGCCTGCTGAAGAATCTCAACTCCTCATTCCTCGAAGGTAAAACATGCCAGAACTTTAACAGCTCCTCTTGGACGATGGATAAATGTGTTGTCTGTTAGCCTTCATGGTCACACAGGATCAAACACTGAAACATTAAATAAAAGTGAGATAGCATTTCAGTCTCAAACCAGAAGGGTTTGTACTCAACAAATAAATTGAAAAATCTGCAGTGAAGGTCTCATACCTAAGATTATCCTGATGATTGACTTGAAACTACCTCAACTAATGCTATGATTAAACAGTATGTGCTGATTTTGGATGTCATGAAATAGAACACTTTTAAAATAATCTTGAAATATTGTTATCAGCCCTGAGAAGCTGCAGTATTTCTGCTTTTGCATTCTGGGTATTTCCTGACCACATCAACAAATTGAGTGATTTTATTTTGCATGCTTGCAGTTTAATAGCTCTTACTCTTAACACTAAACAGTATACTTTCTGTACAGCAGAGAAACAGTGATGTCTTTTTGCCACTAGATGTCACCAGTTTATAACGGTTATAAAATCAGTAAACAGGGCTGAAGCACAAACTTAAATACTGAGTTGTTGGTTAGATTTGAAGCAGCAGTTTAATTTTCAGAAATGAAAAAAATACTGATAAATATGTTAAATAAAAAATCATACAATTGAGGAGCTGGATATTTGGCATTTTGCTTAATAAATATAATAAAACATATCAAGATAGTTGCTGATTTAATTTTGTGTTAAGTAGCTTGATCTGTGCAGAGAAACACAAAATGATGATCCAAGTGCACAACTTGTAAAACGGCACAAGTCATGATGAAAATATTCACGTGTAACACAAATGAGTAGTTAAATTAGTGAGGTCTGTAGACGTGTGATGAATTTAGATTTCTCAGTTTGCCTTTTATGTTTTATTTAAACATTTATCCTCCCTTGATTCATGCTGCGTCCAAACTGACGACTACTGTTTATGTATTTGAACATTTTCAGGCGAGGTCTCAAACTGAGAGGCAGAAAACTGTGTGACGCAGCAGATAGTCCTGCAGCTGAGGCAGAGGAAGAGGAAGAAGACAAGAAGGATGAAGAGGAAGTGGAGGAAAGAGAGAGCAAAGAGGAAGAGCAGAAGGAGGAGGAGAAGAGGGGAGAAGGGCAGGTGGATACTGATGACTGTGAGGTTTGTCCAGGTACTGAAGCTCCACATTTTCTTTGGACTGTTATTTAGTTCAAGTTCTTAATTGTCATATGCACAGCAACTACAGTCAAGACATTGCTGGCAGTTAAATTAATAGTTCTGAGGTTCCCTCCAACAATGCTAATACAAATATGTTCATACTGTGATGTTTAACAGCTTAGTATAAGTGTACAGTGACAAGTTCTGCGTGTACAGTAGGTGTATTTCATGACAAGAGAAAGTTTTCTGAACGTGGTGCTTTATCTGAACGTTTCAGTAGTACCAGGCGGGGAAACTTGCGTCTACTATGAGACCTATTTTCATTGGAAGCCAAACTGCTAACAGTCAGTGTGTCTCTGTGGTTTGCAACAACAGAAACCCAACTGAGTGACAACGATGACGACAGGACGCAAGATCTGATGATAGACACGGACACTGGAGCAAAGGTGAGTTTGAATAATCTGTAGTCAGTGCTCTAAAACATCATTAAGTTCCTGAATTTTATGAGATCGTCTTGTGGTCAAAAGTCAGAGGACATTAAAATCTGTCTTTGACCTGAAGAAACTGATCAAATCACGAGTTATAAAACACTTTATATTGCTGTAAAGAGTCAACTCAGGAGTGAAACAGTTCTTTATAATATCTAGTGTGTCAGCAGTACAGAGATCCACATAAAATAAAGCTGCCATTATATTCAATTATTTCACCACTTGTTCCTCTTTCATTTTGACATTCTCTCCAGTTGGGATTTCAGACTGACTGTAAAAAGAGTCCAGAGCTGCCGGAGGTCGAGATGATTCTTCAAGATGATTCTCCAGCCGGGAATCAGCTGCAGGAGGAGGAGGAGATGGAGGTGGAGGTGGATGGTAAGGCTGCATGCTTAACCCTATGGGCCCGAACAACACAAAGTGCGTCCAAATTCACACCTGTTCTTCTCTGTGGATTTTCTCCGCAACTGTTTGTCATAGCGAGAAACCACTCATATCACGTGAAACAGCGGAACCGCAGCTTTCCAGCTTTATAAAGTTACACTTAAATTATGTATAACAAAGCTTTCATACAGCTTTGCACACACATTACTCTTGGATGGATGAAGGGTCTCACATGAAAGCGCAGGAGCAGAGCTTTCATGTGATACCACACACATCATTGTGCTGTCATCCCATCACGCTACAAATACAGATCAATTGTCTACAAAATAAAAACCTGACGAATTTCTTTACGATCCATTACACAGATCTTGTTAACGTCACTTCATATAGTGAGGAATAATATTATTACTATTTTTCTATGATCTTAGATGTAAATATTGCATGTTTCTGTCAGATAAAACACATTTTTGACTTGTGAATGAATCAATGGAATTTCTTGCAATAATGAAAAAATACTGGCATACATGTCCGCCTGGCACAAACCACATGTTTTGGACAGCTGTGAAGTGACAGAATGTCCCACCATCATGGTTCTTATATTGCCAGATTCCAGAGAGTCTCCCCTCTTCATATATGGCATAATACTTCCAACTTGCTATGGTGAGATAAAATGTTAGAATTTACTAAACCAGATTTTTTTTTTCATTGATATAAAAATTAATATAAAACACAGGCACATAGAATGACATGTGGTGACGGCAAATCTGGATAGCCCAGATTGTCCTGAAAAAAAAACAAGATATAGCATGTGTATGTAGCCTTTATAATGACTGTGATATGAGCTTAAAAGTAAAGGCAGGAAAAATACCCCTAAAAACGCCTAGGGCCCATAGGGTTAACAAATAGATCAGAAAACTGCATTTGTAGTTTGTTCTGACACATTTATCACCGGTGTGGTTGTGTGATGGTCGAATGATCTTAAAAAATGAGTTTGCTTGACTGTTTTCAGCCCCAGAGGACAGAAAGATGAAAGGAAACATCCCCATTAGCAGCAGCGATGCTGGAGAGCAACATGCTAGAGAAGAGGAGGTCGAGGAGGAGGATCTAGACGTGGAGGAGATAAAGGATCGAGTGCTTCCAAGGTCGACTTCTCCTGAACTGGAACCAGCCACTGTCCCTCAGAGCCCTGAAACCAAAGTGGACTGTCCCATCTGTCAGGGGTCCTTCCCTGTGATGGAGATCGAGATGCACGCTGCGTACTGCGATGGCGAGGTGGCCGTTGTTGATGAGAGGAGGCCCGAGAACAACTGCTTCCAAGGTGACAGAAAATTTATTTTGTTTAACACCTGTGAGACATTAGAAGACACTTGGTCCTCTGGTTTCACGGCTGTTGGTCGGATGACGGACGCAACAATAAAAAACCGAAAGTGTCTGCTCCGTACAGCAGCAGGGCTCAGATTTCACTTCACTGTCTCATGACATAGAGTTGACCGACAGGACAAGTAGGGTACAGCTGCAGCGCAGGAATGGAGAGGACGATTCTGGACAATTTGGTGTCAAAGCGAAAGGCAAAAGCGCCTGTTTAGCAACATTTCTTATTAAATTCCAAAGCTAACAGGGTTGGTTAGGTCACTTAGAAGTGTCCAGCCTGTCGCCTGCAGCTCTTTATCTGACAGCTCACTGTCTGCTCTGACTGTTCAATTATTTCAAACTGAGTGGCTGTCAACAAATGCTGAAAATGCCCATTCTACACCAAAAATTCAGTATTGGTTGGGCCATAGTTACAATAACACACAAGAATGTTTAATAATCAGTCAGTAATAAATTTCATGTTGAGTCCAGTGTTGTTTTGCGTGCAAATGGAATGACCGACTAATTACGAATTTAATGGTGTAGGAGGTGAAGGAGACTTTCTGTCTGGAGTCATTGGAAAAATATGTTCTTCTGGAGCCTGGTCAACTAAAATTTGAAAACAAAGGCTCAGGAAACGCATTGAATCAGGAGGAATCTTGTGATTTGTTATTTTTTTCTTATATTTTTCATGAAGTATTGCAAGATATCTGCAACAAACAAACTTAACAGTACCACTTACTTTTCAGCCGTCTGAATGTTTTTAGCTTCTTCGAGTTAGTAGAGTCGAACTGTCTCTGTGGTGTTGATATTTTTTAGAGTTGATGTAAACTGCAGTTTTTAATGAAAAAGAAAAAATGTTGCTGGTTTGAAATGACACCTCTCTCTTCTTTTCAGCGTCACTGAAGCCTCGTAGGAAGAGAACAAGGAGAGCAGAGGCGACCGCTGAAGAGACTGAAGAACCCCCCAACACTGGCAAGTAAGTAGGTATGACCTGTCGTATGTAACGGGAACAGCCCGATGTTTTCAAACTTCTTTTTAATTCATTTATTTTTTTAAATTTTGTGATGTTTTCCACAGGAACCCGGAGAAATGTTACGTCTGTCAGAAAGCTGTTCCTCTGAGAGAGTACAGCCGCCACACAGAACTCTGCATCCAGCGGCGGGCATCAAAGACTGCAGCAGTAAGACTTGTTACACACTGAACCCAATCAACCCTTTTTATTTTTGTTTTTTCTGTGTATCAGATGTCATCTGTTTTGTTGATGATATAGAGTGTTTATTTCTATATTTCTGACCTTCCAGAGGGGAAATCTGCTGACGGCTCTTGAGCAAACTGAGAGCAGAGATTCAGGTGAGTTTGGAAGTCTTTCAAGCCCCTGACACACCAAGCCGATGGCTGGCTATTGGTCAGTGTTTGGTGGCCATCGGTGAGCCTCTGTTACTCGTGTTCATGTCATATCCCGCACCATTGACCCTCAATGGCGACTTTTTTTTAGCCAATTCAAAATGTTGAATCGGCATCAGAGCCGGTTGAGCCTGACGATAAATATAATCACTTACTGACAATTGAGCTCAGCGCACGAGAAGAGAAACAGAATTTAGGAAAGCAGAGCTTAAGTGAAGACGGAGTGAGACCTAACCTTGTTACATAAGGTAAGATTATTTTTCTTTAGCCAGGAGCTCTTTAGCAGAAACGTTTGAGATTATTGTGTTCTTGTTCACTGGAGCACAGTAAATATGCTCTGTTCTTTCAAAATTGGATTGTGTTGTTAATGCGCCAACCGGCAACCCAGCGTCAAGACGGTCGTCCAGTTTCACTTTTTGAATGATGAATACTCACCACAGCTGTCTGCTGGCCTCACATGCAGGCGCAGACCGTGTGTGCTGGTTGGCTGTAGTCTTAGTGGTGTGTTCTCACGTGCAAGTTTTTGGCCGAGACGTGGGCAACATGAGGTGACAACAGTTGGCTTTCCTCACCACTAGTTCTTTGATGTTGGTTTGGTGTTTCTGGGCCTTTACATTATAACAACACACGCTGCTCTGTGAAGCTTAGACACAATGATGCTTTGAGCCAAATACGAACGCCAGCAAGCTAACATGCAGGTATAATGCTAACCATGATTACCATCTCAGCGTAGCATATTAGCATCCCAGTTTCGTTCCTCCTGTTTCATGGTAAAAGTGCTACGTGTTAGCTGAAAGAGTCAGGCGTGAACAACTGACTCACCTGAAGCTAAGAGTTAATTTCCAGTGTAACACTGATCAGACTCTTGAGTGAAACCCTCACATTCGGGTAATTGCATGAAACGGTATCTGTGCGAGAGCTGAAACTATTACTACTATTACTAATCAGTTTGTCCATTGACAAGAATGTTATCTGTAACATGATTCTTGATAAGTGATCAGTCATTTCAATAATAGATTATGCAACTAAATTGAAGATTCTCTATTTTTTTCCCTCTAAAATTTGAAAACTTGATTGCCCTCCTCCCTTACTTTTCCCTTACTTAAGATTTTGTTGGTTAATGTTGCTTGTTAAAAACAAGCAATTTGAAGACCTCAACTTTTCTGTCGTTTTATAGAAACGGCTTAAAAAAACCCATAAATATCAGCGTTAAAAACTCATCAGCGTTAAAAAATCATCAGTCAAACTTTAGTTGATTCATTTTTCTATGACTGACTTGTTGTTCTGTGTTCACAGAGGCCGGGCCGTCTGGATCCAAACTCCAACCAGGGTAAAGACGTCTTAGAAAAGTTGTGACGTTGTGATTTGAGTTACAATACTCCAATAAAGAAGTATTTTTGCTATGTTAATACATTTTTATGTTTGAGTCCAAATGTCATGACTTCTTAGGGTTTACTGTAGAAACGCACAAAGCAACACACATTTCCCCTTTATCAAGTTTTACTAAAGCTATCATAAAATGTGCTTTGTCCATGAAACATTTTAAAATGACTTTGAAGTCTGAAAGTTCATAATATGTAAATCTAGCTGCAGGAGAAGTAGAGTGAGTACATTTTGGCAGCGTTAGCGAATTGCAGATGTCATCATCACAACTTCAGGTTTTACAGTTAAGGCTTAAAATAAAAGGACATTTATTGTGAAAAACTTGCATGAAGTTGCCAAGTATTAGTAGAAGCTTTATGCACGTTAGCCTATTGCTGCAGATGGAGAGCAGAGAAAGAAAACTGTATCTAAAATGCATTAAGACGTCTGACTGATACTAGATTTGTGTTCTCGCTTGTTTGCTTTCTGTCAGAGATGTCATTGATCTGCGGGATGATGATGACGATGAAGAGGAGGACAAGACGGAGGAGGGCGGGGTTTCAGCGTTCAGGATCAGTAACTCTCCCATAAGATCCTTTACTCCGATCTCGGAGGCCACCGACTGCCTTATTGACTTCAAAAAACAGCAGCGAGTCAAGAAGCTGCGCCAAAGACGAAGATGAGGCCGACCTCCTGCAGACTGGTGGTGCTGACTGAAAATACTGGAAACCAGAGCCTTAACTAAAGACCCACTGAATCGTCAGGTTGAAGGTGACATTACATTTAGAAAAGACTTGTTTTAAACTCAACAGCACCTTCCTGATGTCATATTTATGCAGGTCACATTTACAAATGGAGCACTTGAATGTTCATTCTGACTGTTTTTCTGCCACTAAATGTTTGTTTGTTTATGTTGATGTTTCAGACTACCTCTTTATGTATTGAAACGTTTCCTTTTTGTTTCTTTGTTTTAATGTCTGTTGAACAGTATGATTACAACACCGTGTCAAGCAACAAACAACATTTTACTGGCCTTTAACTTGAAATAAGAGAAGTCAAGTTATTGTTTGTATTCATGCCAACAGTGAGTCACTCCGCTCACCACCTAGGTCTGAAATATTTCAACAACGTTTGGATGGATTGCAAAGAAATCTTGTAAAAACATTCATGTCCTCCACAAGATCAATTCTACTGACTTGGGTGATTGTCTGATGTTTCATCTCGTGCCCCCTGCTGAAGTCCAACAACTGCAACATTCTGCACATTAGCATGCAAGTGTTAGCATGTGTTATACGAGGCATGCTAGCAGTAACAGTTAGTTGCATTATCATGTCATCTGCTGAAAAAAGTTGTCATTTCCTAGAGGCCTAAGTGACATTTCAAAACCCACTTTTACCCAACAAGTCCCCAACCCAAAGATTAATAAAACATAACAATCATATGACGAAGAACAGCAGAAAACTCTCACATTTGAGTATCTAGAACCAGTGAAAGTGTCACATCTTTGCTTAAAAAATTACAAGCAATTATAAAAAAGAAGTACCAACTGATTTTCTGCTAGTAATCTGATTATTTAGCTGACAAATTGTTTCAGCTTTATAAATGAGCAGGACACAGCTGCGCAGGTTGTACGTCCGTTTACAGAAATGATTTCATCAGTTGACATCAGACTGAATTAAATCTGATATCAGGCTAGCTAAATGTAAACATGCTAACATACAAAAGTCAGATCTTCACACACCTTAACATGTTACCTGTAGCTGTGATAGCATGTGTTAGCTAACATGCCACCATTAAGTATTCAACTCAAAGCACAGCTGACAAACTGATACCAAAATGGCCACCGTACAGAGGACATGCCTGTTTTTTTAGGTGACAACATGGCCTTTCTTCTGGCCCCACCCTTTGGACAAACATTACATTTTTTCTACCATACAGTTTTTAGTTTTTGGTCTGCTTGTGAGCTTTTAAAAACTACAATTAGATTCCCGTATTACTAAGATCAAACGCGAACAACCGTGGAAAGATGGAGAGCCCACAAAGTGCTGACAGTATCCTGTTGAGAAGAAATGAAATTGGTCTGTTCTCTGATCAGTGCACAGCTCTAGTTGGATCAGAGAAAAATCTAAAAGCTTAAAATGTAAAATCTTAAGATCTGATACAGTCAGAACGTCAATTTTCATCCTTTGTCTTGTTTCCTGTCAAAAGCTAACCTTTCTTAACACATTGAACAGGACTGAAAACCATTTCCTGTAAGACCCTACGTCACCTGTTCTCACTCCGACTCCAGCCAGTAGGATATTGAAGGAAGTGCAGTGCAGTGAAGGTCTGAAAACACTTTCTCCTTTAAGATCAGACACAGATTTGTCCCACTGAAATGTTTTTGGGGAACCAGTTTCTAACTGCGACGATCAAATTTGCGCTTGAGCAGCTCAAAAATGTTAAATAATTTTGTGTCAGTTCAGATCAGCTTTCTTTCTCTTGTGGACCGTTCTTATCACCCAAAAATATTTCCTGTAAAGTTGATAGAGATACAATTGACATACTGTTCTATCAGAGTGTCGGCCTTGGATACTGTATCAGCCCTTTAGAATTAAATTTGCAAGTTGTTTGACTTGGTGTGACAAAGCAGAAGTAAACTGACTGTAACACACTGAACACATAGATACAAGATATACAGGTGATGTGGCATGATATGTTTGCAACAGGTGAAACAATTCTCTTTTTTCAAAATTCGTCCTTGACAAAATCTTTTTTCAAACAGTTGCAGTGTTCGTCGACTCCTTTGTGTCAGTGTGTGACGGGCTGCCATCGTTACATTTTATTTGTATTTCCTGTGAGGGTTTGATGCAACGCAGCAACGTGGAGACTGTTTTGTAAGACTCTGTCACAATGTTCAGTTGCACCAACCGGGCCGAAGTTTAGGAGGCAAAAACTATTACTTAAGTTCAAGTGAAGGATGAAAACATGTGAAGTAAAAACTGTATTTCTACATAACAAGGCCAAAAGTACATGCACACTGTATGTGCAAGTTAAACATGTCACTCTGACACCATGGGCATTAATGTGCTGCTGTAACATCAGTGGCGGAGGAAGTATTCAGATCCTTAAGTAGTACAAAACTGTAAAAATTACTCATGCATTAACGTAAAGGCAGGATTTTACTGTTGTAGCTGGCTGAAGTGGAGCTGATTTTGAAGTATTAACTTGTAATTACTTTGATTTTATATTAATCTGCTGATTGTTTTATACAATAATTGAATGTTTGGTTTGTAAAAACTCACAAAATAGTGAGACATGCTGTCACCCAGAGCCCATAGTGACACCTTCACAAAGTTGTTGTCGGAGCACCAGACCATACCTCGAAATTATTAAAGATAAATTGAAATTAGTAAATTGATGGACACAAGCATTCGTTCACATTCTCGTTTGCATTTCATTTCTGGAAAACTGCTTAAAATTTGCACCAAATTTGGTTTGAAATTTGGCTGTGGTGTTAATATTTAGCCTGCACTGAAACTGTCAAAAAGCAGGTTGCCAGACAGTAAAAAATATAACTAAATACAATAAGTAATACAGATATTTAAATAATTAAAATGGAGTGTTAAAGAAAATATGAAGCGCTGAGCAGGTGGAGTTGGTGTTCAAATTTGGGCACTTAAAGGACTTCATCCATGTCGACTTGTTTTAAGTATTATAAGCTGCATGTACTCAAAGTATCAATAGTAAAAGTACAGAAGTATCATGAGCGTGTAGTTAAAGTAGGAGCAGTAAAAGCCTAAGAGACATTGCTCTAATCCCTGAACAGGAAAAACTGCCACAACCTCTCAGTTTCAGGCTAAGATCAGATCCACTGAGTACTCCGTGTACTGCAGCACTTGAATACTGGGCCATTGAACTATACTAGAGTTTGTTAGCACAAGGTTTAAAATGACAAATTAAGTGTTTGCACCTCCACTTCACACAAAGAAATGGCATTGGTAGGAGAAATACTCAGGTCTTTCTGAGATAATTGTACAATGTAGAAATACTGTTACAGGTTAAAGTCCTGCATTTAAAATTCTACTTGTGCGCAAGTCACACTGGGGATTCAAAGGGTTTAATCTGCACCTGCAATAATACATCATAATTCATTTGTTGATATATATATATCTATATAATCTACATTATAACAATGACTCTAGAAATGCGGTCAAAAACAGAATATTTGCCTCTGAAATATTGTGAAGTAGAAGTATAAAGTGGCACGCAAAGGAAAGCCTTAAGCACCCTTAAAATTTGTACTTGAGTAAATATACTTAATTACATTACACCACTGTAGTTTTGTGAAGAAAGTCGCAGCTCTAACTGAATTTTAAAGCAGCGATATTGACACCGAATTTAAGTGGGATGTATTTTGGGGTGAAGTGATCCCTCTCATGCGCCTTTACGCGCAGGGAGACACCTGCTGCTGCAAACTGCACGAGCTCTCCCTCAGCTTCATTTGGACTAAATCACAACAACAACACGGTGTCCTCTCGGTGAAGCTCGGCTGTGGATGTTAGAGTCGGTTCGATCAGTTGTTCGGATCTGTGCCGCCGCGCGTAAAACATGAGTGCCGCACCCCGACATCCACCATCTGTCAGCTTGGACTACAAGACGCGCGCCTCACCGGTGTTGCGACACGAATCCTTCAGATGGAGTGGGTGTAAACACAAACTGAGCTCTCACACTCTCTTCTTATTCACTAAGGAAGTTGACTCGTGTCAGGTCGAGCGGAGCAGCGCGGTACGCAAAGGTGAGTTAGTCTACTTCACTGCTTGTGCTTCTTCGGTGTGCAAAGATAACAACTTGTCTTTACATGTGAGATGAGCTGTTAAGAGAGAGGTAAAAGGGAGGAAGGCAGCTGTTTGATCAGCAAACAGGTCCATGTAAATACAGCCTAAGCTCATGAAATCACCAGAGGTGTGGAGGATTTACTGTCCTGTCTTTAGTTTTCAAAGTTGAGTTGTTGCTCATTGAAAACTCTCATTACTTTCTGTAAATGTTGAACAGCAGCTCTGCAAATCAGCTCCATCTCACCTGAGACCCTTTGCTGCCTTTTTAAATTACCCTCCTGAGCCTCAGTTTTGAAACCGTTAGCTGTATTTCCTTCTGTATGATTCTATCTTTTATTGGCCTTTTATTAACAGCTCATGATCAAACTGTCTCTGATGTGTGTTTCTGGTGCCTTCAGAAACCTGAAATGCTCCTTCAAAGTTTATTAAAGTGGCTCAGTTTTTTGGCTGCTCTCCCAGTGACCAGCTACACTGTGTGTCAGGTTACAGATGAGATTTTGGATAAACTTTACATGTGATAATCTCGTCAATTCAAGTTATTTTAAAGTTGAAATTTCACCTCTCAGCTGTGGAAGAAAAGAAAAAGCTAAGCTGTCTAATGTTCTGTTCCTGCTCAGGTGAAACTGTGACAGGGCGTGTTCGACCTTCATAAACTGCATCCTGTTGGAAGAAAAGTGAGTGTTACAGATGTTTAATTATGCTGGCAGGGGCTGTGGCAGATACTCAAGTGTGACATGAACTTCTGTCTTTAAGAGGCAGAGACAAAGGTCCACTGTGTTTCCTGTTCTATGAGCTGAAGGAGACACTCCGCCCAAAACACAACATAAACTTAATCCAGAGTGTTGTCATCTGATGGAGCTTCCCCTGATGTTGCAGATGTCACAACATTTGTGGCTTGTGTTCAGGGTGTCTTCAGTGGTTTAGTGACCTGAGTGATGCTGAAACAAGTACAGTCATTATAGGTGTAGTAGGACTAGTAGAAGTACTTTAACTTTTACTTTAGTAAAAAGAATGTAGAAGTAATAGCAACGAAATGAGCTTAAAGTAAGTTAAACTGCCCATTATGCAGAATGGCTCCTGTCAATTTTATATTATTGGATAATTATCATTAATGTCTAGATTTTGGATTAAACACAGGTGAAAGATCCGCCTCAACATTTAGAACATGTGCGTTTGTCCTTCCCAATAAACCCAAGTAACAGAGGACTTCGACTAAGTTAAAGACATTCACACCATAAATTGACACAGAAAAAAAACTCATATTGGAGCATAAAAATTCACCTGAATGCTGGAAATTAAGTGTTTAATGCTTAAAATTTTCTGGCCCAGGACTCCCAAACCTCACAGTTTATAATATACCAATACTTATTTACCTAAAAGTTGATTAAACGTGTATCTGACACATTGAAAAACAGCTGTGGCAACTAAATCTGGATCATAGTGGAGTTTGTGGTCGATAAAACCAAACGAACACGCTGAGCAAAGCAGAATCAACACCTTTGACACACTGTCAACACTGTGAAGAATTTGTATTAGTGTGGCTTTAAAGCTGTCAGCAGAGGTTAGAGGATGTTTTCTATTTGACAGATGGTAGATATATATTCTAACACAGGCCCCTTATAGTCATGGTGGCTGAAATGACTGATAAATTTCCTTATTTGAAAGACACCAGTGTCCTCACATAAGCTTGTAAAAAGTGAAGGAATGGTTCTGCACATGAAAACAATATAAAAGAGTGACCGGATCACCATCTCTGTGGGCCTGTTGGATGATCAGTGTCCTCAACCAAATGTAAAAGACACCAATTATCAACTGCATGTGTTTGCTAAGCAGCTGTTGGCTAGACAAATATTTATTTTTTGATGCGACTAGCAGCACTATAGCTCGCTTGCTCGTTCTGCAAAAACTCCCCTACACTTTAGGTTTTGCCCTGAGACTGAAATTTGGCATGGAGGTCAAAGCTGTTGCCAATTTACAATTTTTGTTATTCAGTTTTAGATAATTTCCACTGATTTATGTGAGTAAAACTCTGTTTCTCAAAGCCCACTGAATGAATTTTAAATTTTTACTTACTTACGTAGTTGTAGTCTTAAAGGGATAGTGCACCCAAAAATGAAACTTCAGCCATTATCTACTCACCCATATGCCGAGGGAGGCCTAATCCACCTAATGGAGGCTGACGGCGCCCCAGATTCAAACGCCTCCATTAGGTGGAGTTGTGTTGCTACCTCCTCTCCCCTTGGATCTCTGCAAGTGATGTGAGGACTCTAAAACTTCACCTGAGCCTCCCTCGGCATATGGGTGAGTAGATAATGGCTGAATTTTCATTTTTGGGTGCACTATCCCTTTAATTCAGACTCTCTATTCAACTAATTCCATGTTGATTAGATTATTAAAGTTCAGGAGTTCAACGGCCGAAGGTGGAAGTAGTTGCCGTCAGTCAACAAGTGCACTCTCCAATGTGACTCCAAAGATTGAGGTCAGATGACAGTGCAGTTCCCACAATAGTACCTCATGTAAAATACATACATTAGCATGATGATATTCTCTGGTCACAGCTCCCTCTCTTTTCATGCCTAACCACCGTGTTATGTTGACACACTAGTTGGATGCACTAATGTGTGAACTTGATTTTGGCTTGTATTTGTATTTGTTAGATATATGACAGTGTCCTGGGATCAGTCAGATGATGAACAGCAGGTGGAAGTGAAATAAGAAATTGTTCCCCTTTTATATGTAACTTATTACTGTTTGTTCACTTTATACTGTGAAGCCACATGATCTTGACAAAAAAGGATTCTGGGATATTTGTTTACTGCAACTTGTGATTAGGGATTGATGAGGAAATATGACGGCATGTAAGTGCACCATTTCAGCTGACTTTTAAACTCCCATGCATCTAAAACAACAAAACAAGTCTTAAATTCTCAAAGACAAAGAAATGTATCCAGGTGGCCTTAAGGGTGTCATTTTTATAGTTTCAGTTTGATTTATTCACAGAAAGATCCCCAAACAGTGTCCTCTTACTTCCTCTTACTATCCAGCTGCCAAGTAAGTCCTCTAAAAAGATGCCAGAACCAATCATACAGTACAGGCCAAAAGTTTGGACACACCTTCTCATTCGATGCTTTTTCTTTATTTTCATGACTATTTACATTGTAGATTCTCACTGAAGGCATCAAAACTATGAATGAACACGTGGAGTTATGTACTTAACAAAAAAAGGTGAAATAACTGAAAACATGTTTTATATTCTAGTTTCTTCAAAATAGCCACCCTTTGCTCTGATTACTGCTTTGCACACTCTTGGCATTCTCTCCATGAGCTTCAAGAGGTAGTCACCTGAAATGGTTTTCCAACAGTCTTGAAGGAGTTCCCAGAGGTGTTTAGCACTTGTTGGCCCCTTTGCCTTCACTCTGCGGTCCAGCTCACCCCAAACCATCTCGATTGGGTTCAGGTCCGGTGATTGTGGAGGCCAGGTCATCTGCCGCAGCACTCCATCACTCTCCTTCTTGGTCAAATAGCCCTTACACAGCCTGGAGGTGTGTTTGGGGTCATTGTCCTGTTGAAAAATAAATGATCGTCCAACTAAACGCAAACGGGATGGGATGGCATGTCGCTGCAGGATGCTGTGGTAGCCATGCTGGTTCAGTGTGCCTTCAATTTTGAATAAATCCCCAACAGTGTCACCAGCAAAACACCCCCACACCATCACACCTCCTCCTCCATGCTTCACAGTGGGAACCAGGCATGTGGAATCCATCCGTTCACCTTTTCTGCGTCTCACAAAGACACGGCGGTTGGAACCAAAGATCTCAAATTTGAACTCATCAGACCAAAGCACAGATTTCCACTGGTCTAATGTCCATTCCTTGTGTTTCTTGGCCCAAACAAATCTCTTCTGCTTGTTGCCTCTCCTTAGCAGTGGTTTCCTAGCAGCTATTTGACCATGAAGGCCTGATTCGCGCAGTCTCCTCTTAACAGTTGTTCTAGAGATGGGTCTGCTGCTAGAACTCTGTGTGGCATTCATCTGGTCTCTGATCTGAGCTGCTGTTAACTTGCCATTTCTGAGGCTGGTGACTCGGATGAACTTATCCTCAGAAGCAGAGGTGACTCTTGGTCTTCCTTTCCTGGGTCGGTCCTCATGTGTGCCAGTTTCGTTGTAGCGCTTGATGGTTTTTGCGACTCCACTTGGGGACACATTTAAAGTTTTTGCAATTTTCCAGACTGACTGACCTTCATTTCTTAAAGTAATGATAGCCACTCGTTTTTCTTTAGTTAGCTGATTGGTTCTTGCCATAATATGAATTTTAACAGTTGTCCAATAGGGCTGTCGGCTGTGTATTAACCTGACTTCTGCACAACACAACTGATGGTCCCAACCCCATTGATAAAGCAAGAAATTCCACTAATTAACCCTGATAAGGCACACCTGTGAAGTGGAAACCATTTCAGGTGACTACCTCTTGAAGCTCATGGAGAGAATGCCAAGAGTGTGCAAAGCAGTAATCAGAGCAAAGGGTGGCTATTTTGAAGAAACTAGAATATAAAACATGTTTTCAGTTATTTCACCTTTTTTTTGTTAAGTACATAACTCCACATGTGTTCATTCATAGTTTTGATGCCTTCAGTGAGAATCTACAATGTAAATAGTCATGAAAATAAAGAAAACACATTGAATGAGAAGGTGTGTCCAAACTTTTGGCCTGTACTGTATATTAAAGTAATGCAGTACAAGACTTCTAGTGAAAATAGAAATAAAACAAATTGACGTCGTGATGCACTAGAGGAAATGTCAGAGGATCACCAAAGTAAGTAGGATTCATCGTCTTGGAATCATGACTGTTTGTTGCAAATTTCGCCAATCACCAGAAGTGAAATGCTAACATTAAACGAACTGCATTATAGTCACATGAATTAAAATCCCCACCACAACGAGGCTGTAAAGCCATGGTCGGTGTGACGACATTTTGTAGTCTCATTTAGCCACTTGTTAGCAACCGCCTTTTTTAAGACACAGAAAAGCTTCACAAGTCATGGGTGGCGTATTTGCTGACATGTTCTATATCGTGGAACAAAACGTGAAAATAATGTATAGTTTAATAATTTATTGTCTCCTTGCTTTCTCTCAAGTCAGTTGGCTAATATTTAGCAGAAAGGTTACATCTCCTGTTAGCCGTCGGCTAACCGTTGAATGCTAACAAAATATATTTTAAATTTTGCCAGCAATTTATCACACAGGATCGAATATCAGTTTGAACATCAACACAAAACTCTGTCATGTTTCACTTTTAAAGTGAAACTCTCATCGAGTGCGAGGCATCATACTCTCAAAAGCCACGCCCACCAGAGGGGAAAACTGTCTGCGCCACAATGTGAAACTGAGCTCACTAAAAACATTAGATACCAGCATGTCAAATGTGCTTTAGTGTTTAGTGCTGATTAGCAGCATACATGTTAGCATGCTAACACTAACGTAACATGGTGAACATGGTAAACAGTATTCCTGATAAACATCAGCATGTTTGCATTGCCACTGTGACTGTGTTAGCATGCTGATTTAGCATTTAGTTCATTTAGTAGGCTACGTCTTACATAGCAGCGAGCATGGCTGCAGACTTAGTCTTGTTCGAATGTGATTATTAAACTCCCACCAAAATTACCTCACCTGTAATGCATTAAGGTGGTGACTATTCACATGGCTTTATGCTACTACATTAGACTATAGCTGTGTTTTGCAATATGCGTGAACTTACCCTTTAACTTTTTCTGTCCAGATGAGCACCACAGAGGCAAACGGCAAGTACAACACGCAGATTTCCAAGAAGGCCAAAATGGGCAGAGACAATTCTACGCTGCACCACGGCATCCCTCCAGAGACGCTCAGTAAGGTACGTGTCACCTGAGGAGAAAACATGTTTGTCGTTTGTTTGAATTCTGCCAACTAGCAGCACAGACGACAATATTAGCTCAGACACCACAGCATGAAGTGTCACTGCAGCGATGCAAACCGGCCCTTTGATTCATGAGTTTTTAAATTGGGCAACATATGCCAAACACAAAAACAAAAAGTAAGAATACTTCTTCTTCTTTATTTATTTTTTTTTATACAATAAACAACAACATAAACAAATCCAGGCTTTACTGGGGAAAAAAATCATATAAACATACATAAAAATAAAATTCAAAAAGAAAAGTAAAGATGTAAAAAAAAAAAACGGAGAGCGATGTCACAAGGCAGTGAAGCAAAGCAACTACATTCTACATTTACTCATGTTTGTACTTAAGTATAATTTTGAGGTACTTGTACTCTACTTTAGTATTTCCATGTTATGATAATTTATACTTCTACTTCACTACATTTATCTGACAGCTACAGTTACTTTAAAGAGCAGGTTTTACATATAAAGAATAATGATAATGAATTGTAGTAGATGAAACAATAACCGTATAAAAAGTAGTCAAAATTAGCTTCACATTAATGCTGCATGTGTACTTATAATCCAATGATATGATGTCACAGTGTCATTATGCTGCCTAATAAGTACTTTTACTTACATACATTTTGTTGATAGTTGTTTTGTACTTTTACTAAAGTAAGATTTTGATTGCAAAACTTTTACTTAGTGGAGCACCTTTACCCTGAGGTACTGCTACATTACTTTAGTACACTGAATACCTCTTTTATTGCTGACCAAAGGTTATGCACAAAAACTATAATTCAAATACAGACAGCTGTTGGCATACAGCCTTTATACACAGCCACATATGAAGACGTGATTTTACCCACGTTGACTGAGAAGAAACAAAAATAAAAATGCGTTGCCTACAAAGAACTGTGTCACCAACTCGTGGAAATCTGGCTGTCAAAGTGACTGCATCAGTGTGATTGTGTATAAAGTCAATCGTAACGTCATTCATAACATTCCGGCTCTGTCTTGTTACTCACGGTGGGAGGAAACAGTCGGCTGTAGTAAGTCAGTGCTGCTGCTGGGAGGATACTGAGATTAGGAAATCCCGGTGTTTATATCAGTGTGATTCAGACGGGAGGTTCAGTCACAGGATCATTCAGTGACAGATGAACAGTAGCAAAGACATTTTATACCTTCATTTTGCAATAGAGGACTTCCAGTTTTCAGATTTATGATCGCAAGTTCACAAATTTTTGGACAAGTGCAAGAGTCACACTAAACACTCCTCTTTATTCCTAGAAAACCTCCTGCAGATTTTTCTGAGTCAACCATGAACCCTGAAGTACATTTACTCAACTACTGCACTCAAATACAATGTTGGTGTACTTGCACTTTACTCTATTATTTTTATTTTCTGCTACCCTATGAAATGAAATATGATTAGTTTTACTTCATTACATTTATTTCAGAACCCTGAAGTACATTTACTCAACTACTGCACTCAAATACAATGTTGGTGTACTTGCACTTTACTCTATTATTTTTATTTTCTGCTACCCTATAGATATACTCCACTACAACTCAGAGGCAAATATGATTAGTTTTACTTCACTACATTTATTTCAGATGATAATGCAAAGTATAATCAACAAATACATGATGATATTATGCGTGTAAATAGATTTAACTTAGCCCCGTATTTACCAGCTGCAATATCAGAATGATGTTCACACTGACACATCAGTACTCATTATCCAATATTTTAATATTACTTTCTACTTTTACTCCGCTACATTTTGGAGGCAAATACAGTACTTTATACTCCACTACATTTATCTGACAGCTGTAGTTACTTTGAAGATAAGAATATCAGTTTACAGAATATTAAGCATTATTGACTGATTGTATTGTAGATGAACTATTGTGAAGTAACTCTACTTACACACTGTAAAGACATCATACTTCATACATTTTGCTGCTAGTCAAATTTTAAATGCAGAGCTTTTACTTTTAATAGTATTTCTGCACTGTTGTATTGCTACCTTCACATAAGTAAAAGATCTGAGTACTTCCTCTACCACTGGTTTATAATTACTGTGCATGTTTGTACAGTGATTTACTGTATATAACAGGTTGGCCCAAGCCACTACAATGTATGCATTTTTAAAGCTCAGCCCTTTAGAGTCATGGTGAAGGAATGAAGTTAGTCACGGCTTCGTTTAGGTAACGACTGCAACAAGCATGTATGGACATGAGACAAAGAATAAGAGATGATCATGTGAGAGACGGGGGTGAAGAAAGAGTTTAATGCTACAGAGTAAGAGCGAGACGAGGCCTGAACAAACACGCCCCTGGAAAATTACTGTAAGTCATTGAAAGAAGAAAAGCAAACAGCGTGGAGTAATGTGCACTATGCTTTATTTACACTTATTGTTAGTTTCTGCAGAGAGGCTCCTGGTCCTGGTCCTGGTGCTGGTGCTGGTGCTGGAACTAGGTTCAGTTTAAAGAGCATCACACAAACCATATGGGGCTGCTACATCTGTGCTAATAGAAGGCTAATAACAATAAGAAGGATAAGATAACTTTATTTATATAGTGCATTTCATATACTGTAGGTGACAGATGCACAAAACTAGATGCACAAAGTAGCAAAATCAAAAACAAGGGATGACAAATAAAATATGTATTTAAAAGGAACAAAAAAGATGAATGAATTAAATAAAAGAACGTGCTGAAGTTGAACTTTTATGTAAAAGTAAAGCTGACGTGTATTTTTAAGTGGCTTTTACTTTTTTGTATTTTGTAAGATGGTGGGTTTTAATATGTAGCGTGTGTCTTTAGTTAGCATCCGAACAAAGTTAGAAAAAAATTCACTGGTGTTTTAATAATACTGTGTGACCAGCTCTCCCCTGGAATACATGCTGTCTGTTTATTTTCGCGTTTTCTCCATGATTCACTGAGGACTTTTAACCTGGGGCCCATTAGCTTTAGCTTCAGTCTGTTAGCATTATAGCCATCATGTCTAGGCTCTTATATAGATAGGATGCTTTTTACAGTTAGTTGGATTCATTAAAGTCCTCTGGATGAGGAGCTTTCAACCACATACTGTATAGAATAATGCACGTATCTACTGCGATGTCACCCATTGGTTTTGGACTTCCGTTTTGAATCCTCTAGTTCAGCATTTTAGCTGTCGCCATCTTGTTTTTTTGGAGCCAGAAGTGACCGTATTTGGACGAGGGTGGAGGTGTGAAGGAGCAAGGGGTGGATCCGTCGGAGACAGCCTATCGCTCAAACCACCCTGCCCTTAAATATGCATAAATTTTTTTTTTTTAAGATATTTTTTTGAGCATTTTGCCTTTAATGGACAGGACAGGTAAGCGTGAAAGGGGGAGAGAGAGAAGGGGGGATGACATGCAGCAAAGGGCCACAGGCTGGATTCGAACCCGGGCCGCTGCGGCAACAGCCTTGTACATGGGGCGCCTGCTCCACCACTAAGCCACCGACGCCCCAAATATGCATAACTTTAAGCTTTAATAAAATGAAAACAGTGTAAATGGTGAATTCTCATACTCGTAATCGTTGTCCTCCGCTTATCCGGGTCTGGGTCGCAGGGGCAGCAGCCTCAGCAAAGAAGCCCAGACAGTCCTCTCCCCAGCCACTTCTGTCAGCTCTTCCGAGGGAACCCTGAGGCGTTCCCAGGCCAGCCGGATCGAGTCCCTCCAGGCCCAGCCCTCCAGCGTGTCCTGGGAGGAAACTCATGCCCGGAACCACCTCAACTGGCTCCTCTCGATTCTTTCGGTCACCACCCAGAGCTCGTGACCATAGGTGAGGGTTGGAACGTAGATCGACCGGTAAATCGAGTGCTCCGCTTTCTGGCTAAGCTCCTTCTTCACCACAACGGACCGGTTCAGCGCCTGCATCACTGCTGACACCGCCCCAATCCACCTGTCAATCTCCCGCTCCATCCTACCCTCACTCGTGAACAAGACCCCAAGATACTTAAACTCCTCCACCTGAGGCAGGACCTCCTCCCCGACCTGGAGCGGGCAATCCACCCTTTTCCAGCTGAGGACCATGGCCTCAGACTTAGAGGTGCTGATTCTCATCCCAGCCGCTTCACACTCAGGTGCAAACCGTCCTAGCAAGAACTGGAGGTCACTGTTCGATAGAGCTAGGAGGACCATGTCATCCGCAAAAAGCAGGGACAAGATTCTCCCGTCACCGAACCTGACTCCCTCCACCACTCGGCTGCGCCTAGAAATTCTGTCCATGAAAGTTATGAACAGAACCGGTGACAAAGGGCAGCCATGGCGGAGTCCAACTCTCACTGGGAACAGGTCCGACTTACTGCTGGCCACGCGAACCAGACTCATGCTCCTTCGGTACAGGGACTGGATGGCGTTTAGCAAGGGGCCACCAACCCCATACTCCCGGAGCAACCCCCACAGGATGCTCTAAATGGTGAATTATGTAAAAATTTACTCCCTGTGCATCAATGTCAAAATTAGAGATGGAGACTAACACCGTTTTTCGATCCAGGCTGTAAACATGTTTGTTTCTGCTGAAAAGTTGGGCAGTTTAACATGGGGGTCTATGAGGATTGACTCGCTTCTGGAGCAAGCCTCAAGTGGCCATTAGGAGACCTGTTAGCCAAGATGCTAGCTATAGCAGATACATCTGCCAGCCAAAGATAATATTTCAGCTGATTATATTGATGGTTGTCGGCTAGAAATGAGAAGCCTGCAAGACCCAAATTTTGATGGTAAATAAACACCATAAAACCATAGACTAAACGACAACAGTAACTAAGGGGAGCTGGGTTTAACAAAGGTTTAATTAATTAGGAGTGTGCCGATCAGATTAGCTGAAGCTTGCTACCCAAAATGCTTAGTTTACCCATGTGACATGCCAATAACTGACCCAATCACTAGATGAAATGATACCTTTTAACAAGAATTCCAGCTAACATTAATTTCCCACAGCTCCTGCCCCACTCTGCCAGGGAATCAGATTTTTCGTGGGTATCAGCAGCAGCAGGACTGTTGAAACTTGTCTGAGGTATTTCAGACGCTGACAGTAAAGAACACGTGAGAAAAAGCCAGCCAGCCTGCCAAGGGGAAATATTCAGCATGATACCATCACACCACTGATAGACTGTGGTGAAACTGGTTCTGTTTGTGATCTGCTCTGAGCCTCCATGTTGAAACTTGGATGTATAGCAACACACAAACACACATCCTGCCCAGACACATTTTACAAACACACCCACACAGTTTTTAGGGTGTTTTTATTTACCTACAGCACAAAGTAAACTTACCTTAAATTGGATTAAGGAGGGTTTAGTTTGGTTCATTTGACCTGATGAGGACACAGATACAAAAAACTACTGTGGAAAACAAAGCATACCAGTACGTCACTGTGAGAACAGAATCTGAACCAGCAACAGGAAAAATCAATCAGTCCAGTTTGTTGCTGTTTTACAATACATCTCTGTGTAGGGCAGAATAAGAGAGTGTTTTTCTGGGATCAAGGTGTAACACACATCACAAAATATAAAAGAATACAACATTTATGTGGCACGACACAGCCCCTGAGTCTATACACCTGAAGGCCCAGACACACCAAACCAACATCAAAGAACTAGCTGGCTGTTGTGACGGATTCAAGACGCCAATTAACCAGTGAGCACACTGGCATCACAACCTGATGTTGAAAGAACAAAGCCGACAATGACACAAATTACAAAGTGTTTATGCTAAAGAGCCCAGTGGCTAAAAAAATCTTACCTAATATAATTAGTTTGTTTCAAGCTAACGCCCTCTTGACTTTAGCCTTTTGTTTACTTTCCTCACTTCCTTCTCTCTTCTCGCGTGCTGAGCTAGACTGCCAGTAACGGTGATTTCATTAACTGGCTCAGAAGGCGCAGACACCGATTCAACATGCTGATTTGTCTGACAAGGGCCGACAAGGGCTGACTAGTGCAATGGTGCAGGATACACTGCAAAAACTAGGATGATATACGCTTACCAACAGCCAACTATAGGCTTGGTGTGTCAGAGCTGTAAAATGTTGTTAGCATTTAGCTCAATTCTCAGCTGCGCCTAAGCACAGCCACTGTCGTGTTTTTTCTTACCTCTGTTTACTGTTCTTGAACTTAAAATAAATAGCCATCAATAGATAGAAGTTTTTTATTCTTCGGATTTGCAGAGCAGCATAACACAGATCTGGAAGTGTGGATTGAGAGTGCAGACCAGGAACATTTCTCCTGGCATCCTTTTTAAAACTTTCAAGCTACACTCCTCCTGATTGGTTGGGATGCACCGTGGTGCCAGGCTCCCCATTATACAGAGACTCTCTCTAATCTTCCTTCACTATTGAGCCTCATACACTCTGGTATGCACAGGTCAAGATGATCTTCCTCGTTTGTATGCTAACTTTCTGATCCTCTGAGCTTCATTTTTTCTGTGATTGAAATGAACACAAATAAGTTATACATGTAATATGTATCACATAGTTTTTGTATTGATCATCTAAATAACTCAATTCCCTTTTTTAAAAAAACAAACAAAAAACAGATCACCCTGTTAAAGCAATTTTCCCTCCATGCGCCCTCCCAGCCCAGTCACCAGAAGAAGATGTTGGCACTGTACGTTTCTGCAAACCACAGATACATTGTAAAGTGACATAATATTCAGGCATGACGCCTGCCAAGCCACAAACCACCATTCAAGACCAACAATGCATTTTCAGCTCCTTTTTAGCCTCCAAACGTGGTTGTTTTTTAAAGATCCGTTGCTGTGTTTCCACCGGGGATGGTGACATGGGAAGTGGCTGTTTTTTACATAGACACTGAGGTGTTTCCAGCCGGGTAGGGCCACGAAAAGCCGTGGTTTTTTTACCAATTGGTCCCTGCTTTTCCAGCGGCCTTTGTGCCAACCAATGTGGGTATTTTAAGCCAAACGTATGGTCTTTTCCAACCATAACTGAGTGTTATTTATGTCTAAACCTAACCACACATTAACCAGCACTGTTGAAACATAGTTTCTCTATATCTGGTTCATAATAACGTACAAATGTCAAGTGTTCGTGATATGACACCATCATTTATTCTAGGAATTGGGTTGCAGCCACCCCTCACATCACATGTCACATTTGACATTTAAAAACTAATATCATTATTAATATTTCACACACAGAAAAGAGCATTTTACGGTTACCAAGGCACCTGTGCAAAAAGTTAAGAAGATATGTTTGTTCCTCTGAAAGCATGTGAGCAGTTTTTTTACCCAGAATTGCATTCTCTGTGGCCTTAATCAAAATGCAATTATGAATCATTTTTCTCCATAACTCTTTATATAACAGAGCTGCTCTTGTGCTCAAGTTCAAAGTTGACTTTATTATCCAGAAAGGAAGTTCACTTTGTTGGGAGTGCCAAAACAGCCAACACAACAGAGGCCCTCCATAGAAACGGTACAGGAAGCTGCACATCATATCTGGATGATGTGTCCTATACTCCTCTTCCTCCTTATGTCTGCTACATGTTACCCGAACAAAAAACACAACAAAACAAAACACAACAAAAACAAGAAAACAAGTCTTAAACCTTAGATTTGATCGTTTACTTTTGGTTTAAATAGGAGGTTACAGATGTGAAATAAATGCCACACTGTGGAGCGCTATGTGTCCATGTACAAATACAAAAGCAGTTTGGTACATTACATTTTCCCAGCTTTTAAAATGTGTGCAGTCCAGCCAAAGGAAGCGGAAAACAGGAAGAGAAATGAGAATTGTTGTTGGCATCTCTAGGGGACCAAAACATGTTGTGCCAGCCAGGCCTCTTCCTGCGGAGCCTCAAACATTTCATGTAACAGAGACACAAACATATCTTTTTATTACTGTGTTTTTATTCCTATCTGGTGTAACGTGATGTTACTGCAGGACGTACGTTATAACAGACCACCATATGAACTGCCATTGAATATCCAAACATAAAGTGAGAATATGTAGAATTTGTGAAATAAAATTCCTCATATTTTGTATGATTTCTGACTGATGTTAAGTCAACCAGGCGATGTCAGAGGATTACTCAGTGGGTGAATGACTTCTAATGTACAGTAAAATAATTTGCACAAATGCTTTGAGTCAGAAATCACACTCCTTCTCAAAGTCATGACTCAGTCACTTCTAAACACATAATGACATCATTCAGTGTGACTTGAGTATTTCATCATCTCTGATGTCTATCGAGAATCCATAAATACACTCATAAATCATAGAAGAAAGATGCCTCACAGGAGCCGGTAATATCTAGTTCGACGTACTTTTAAACAAGAATAGGCTAAAACAAACTGGGCTCAAAAGAGAATAGCAGTGCCTAGGCCTTCCTGTAGCTGACATTACAGCAGCAACATATCTGTCCATCTCCGTTCATTCATATCTGCTGATGAATCACACATTCCACCTGTCAACAAATCACTTCAGACATAATGAGGAAGTCCATTGACAAAACGTGATGTCATCCCAAGTGACAACTGTGTCAAATCTGCCGCTTCTTTCAGCTCAGGAATTCCCTCTGTTTTAAGGATCCTCAGGTGTGATTTAGCACTCCTGGTAGTGACATAAGATCGTCATCAGCTTTATTTAAGTGGCCACAGAGTTCTTAAAAAGCATGTGCTGTGTAATAAGTGGAAGGACGACATCGTTCTGATTTAACTGGGAATCACATTGCACAGGTGTGACCTGAAGTGCAGCGTAGTAAAAATGACAATGAACCCAACAGAGGAAGATAACACTGCAGGATACATGAGGAAACTTTTTGAAGGCAATCAGACACCAGCACACTGTTTTATTCCACTTCAAACGCTGTGTCAAGTTTTTCAGGGTGACTCTGGTTTGATGCTTTAGATTTTGAGGAAACACTGCCATCTTATGGATAAATGATGTGAAACCTGTTTTGTCTTTTAAATATATATAAAATATATATACTGCACTGCATCCACATTTTGTAATGTCTTATTTAATGTTTGTAATTTTTTATTTATTCTTATTTATCTTGTATTTATGTGAAACAGTCTACCTCCTGAGACACAAGACAACTGTCAGATTTTTTTTTCTGACAATAAAGCAATATCAAATAAAATAAAATCAAACACATTCATGTCAGAAAAGTCCATTTTATACATTACAATGTTTGCTTCTCTCTCTGCAGGTGCAGGGCTACCTGGATCAATTCCATCTGTCTATGGAGAAGCTGCAGGAGGTTTCCGCTCGCCTGAGGAAAGATCTGATTCGAGGGTTGGGGAAACACACTCACCACAGGGCGGCCGTCAAGATGCTGCCCACTTTCGTCAGGGCCATTCCAGATGGGACAGGTAAGTTTATATTACTGATCATATTTTAACAATCATTTAATGTAACGTCACTTTGTGAAAATTTGCACATTCCCTCCTCTTTGTTTTAAAACACTGTGCAGCTTTGTCTTTTCTTTTTTAGAGATTTCACATTTTTATTTGTAGATTTATATTTTATATTTAGCATTAGCATTAGCATTTCAACATTAGCAGACACAAAGAGAAGACAGTAGAGCGCAATAGCTTTTTGTATTGAAGACACAAAAACATTATTGATTTGAAATTAGTGTTTTATAATTAGTATTTCTATTTTTCAACCACCACAATACCCAGTTTTATTAGATTTCTAACTGCAGAATAAAAGCACATACTACCTTTGCCTCTTGATCAATCAGTCCGTTGTTTCCTCTCCGGCAGAGAAAGGCGACTTCCTTGCGCTGGATCTCGGTGGAACAAACTTCCGGGTGCTTCACGTCCGTGTGATGGAGGAGGAGCAGAAAGTGCTGAAGATAGACAGTCAGATCTGTGCCATCCCGAAGGAAATGATGATGGGGACTGGAGAACAGGTGACCAGGCAAACAGTATTTAAGAAAACAGAAATAAATGCATGTGGGCGTCACATATACATAGAATATTAAAGTAAGTGTAATCTTGGACACCTCTGTCCTCATGAAACATTTGTAAAGCCAATTCTTTAAAAGTATTTTACATCCTGGTTTGTTTGCATCCGTGTTTACTCTAAACAAACAAAGAAAAGTCCGCACACTTCAGCTCCCCTTTTAGGTCCATTTATTCCATCATCATGGAGTGACGTACAGCTGAGGACGCCATTTTTAAAGCTCCACACAGGTTCCTGTGTGGAGCTTTAAAAATGGCGTCCTGGCGGACCTTTCTTTGTTTAGTTTAATTCTTTTAGTCCAGCACCTTCTTCATTTTTCGGATGTGTGCGACGGCTCTTTTTATATTCATCCGTGTTTACTCGCCACCAGTCTTCTTCCTCCCCGCCTTTGTTGGCACATTGCTGCAAATCTCAGTGTGTTACCATCACCTGTAGATACGTGGAATAGTGTGAAACCATTAGCAGGTATCACATCACAAGATAAACAAAACAGGAACCCGCACACAGAAAATCAGCTCCATAAACCTGTTAGAGGTCTAACACTGCCTGGGGAACCTTCACATCTTTTTGTGTATGTTTTTAAACGGTGTAACATCCTCACGGCAGCTTGAGTGCAAAGAGCAAAAACAAGCTCTTCAAGATTGTCAACATTGCAGGGAAGGTGACTGGCGAGTCACAGACACAACTCAGCAATATGTCTGACACTATATATAGAATTTTCTAAACATGTATGTATGAACTGTAAGTATATGCCTTAGATCCATTACACTCAGTTTGAGCTGTATCAGGGAACACTGCTGTATTTATAAGATGACCCTTCTTTTACTATTTATGTAACTTACTGATCCTATTTGCACTTTTGTATCATATATATTGTTAAATGTACGTTTTTAATGGTGCATTGTGTCATGTGTCTGTATGTACCTCTGACGTTTTGAGAGAAGGCAAATACAGGTGCTGGTCATATAATTAGAATATCATGAAAAAGTTGATTTATTTCAGTAATAAACTTGTATAATGTATACATTCATTCCACACAGACTGATATATTTCAAGTGTTTCTTTCTTTTAATTGTGATGATTATAACTGACAACTAATGAAAACCCCAAATTCAGTATCTCAGAAAATTAGAATATTACTGAAGACCAATACAAAAAAAGGATTTTTAGAAATGTTGGCCAACTGAAAAGTATGAACATGAAAAGTATGAGCATGTACAGCACTCAATACTTAGTTGGGGCTCCTTTTGCCTGAATTACTGCAGCAATGCAGTGTGGCATGGAGTCGATCAGTCTGTGGCACTGCTCAGGTGGTATGAGAGCCCAGGTTGCTCTGATAGTGGCCTTCAGCTCTTCTGCGTTGTTGGGTCTGGCATGTCGCATCTTCCTCTTCACAATACCCCATAGATTTTCTATGGGGTTAAGGTCAGGCGAGTTTGCTGGCCAATCAAGAACAGGGATACCATGGTCCTTAAACCAGGTACTGGTAGCTTTGGCACTGTGTGCAGGTGCCAAGTCCTGTTGGAAAATGAAATCTGCATCTCCATAAAGTTGGTCAGCAGCAGGAAGCATGAAGTGCTCTAAAACTTCCTGGT
This sequence comes from Epinephelus fuscoguttatus, assembly GCF_011397635.1. Classification (NCBI taxonomy): domain Eukaryota; kingdom Metazoa; phylum Chordata; class Actinopteri; order Perciformes; family Serranidae; genus Epinephelus; species Epinephelus fuscoguttatus. The sequence continues at coordinate 40,647,317 of NC_064763.1, read as the reverse complement.
AGATGGCTGCATTGACCTTGGACCTCAGAAAACACAGTGGACCAACACCAGCAGATGACATGGCACCCCAAACCATCACTGACTGTGGAAATTTTACACTAGACCTCAAGCAACATGGATTCTGTGCCTCTCCTCTCTTCCTCCAGACTCTGGGACCTTGATTTCCAAAGGAAATGCAAAATTTACTTTCATCAGAGAACATAACTTTGGACCACTCAGCAGCAGTCCAGTGCTTTTTGTCTTCAGCCCAGGCAAGACGCTTCTGACGCTGTCTCTTGTTCAAGAGTGGCTTGACACAAGGAATGCGACAGCTGAAACCCATGTCTTGCATACGTCGGTGCGTGGTGGTTCTTGAAGCACTGACTCCAGCTGCAGTCCATTCTTTGTGAATGTCCCCCACATTTTTGAATGGGTTTTGTTTCACAATCCTCTCCAGGGTGCGGTTATCCCTATTGCTTGTACACTTTTTTCTACCACATCTTTTCCTTCCCTTCGCCTCTCTATTAATGTGCTTGGACACAGAGCTCTGTGAACAGCCAGCCTCTTTAGCAATGACCTTTTGTGTCTTGCCCTCTTTGTGCAAGGTGTCAATGGTCGTCTTTTGGACAACTGTCAATTCAGCAGTCTTCCCCAAGATTGTGTAGCCTACAGAACTAGACTGAGAGACCATTTAAAGGCCTTTGCAGGTGTTTTGAGTTAATTAGCTGATTAGAGTGTGGCACCAGGTGTCTTCAATATTGCACCTTTTCACAATATTCTAATTTTCTGAGATACTGAATTTGGGGTTTTCATTAGTTGTCAGTTATAATCATCAAAATTAAAAGAAATAAACACTTGAAATATATCAGTCTGTGTGGAATGAATGTATACATTATACAAGTTTCACTTTTTGAATGGAATTACTGAAATAAATCAACTTTTTCATGATATTCTAATTATATGACCAGCACCTGTAAATATCTGATCCGACTCGATCAGATAGAAGAGGAAGAAGATATACTTCATTAATCCCAGAGGATGTTGTCATATACACACAGGCCTGAAATACACACACATGCACAAACAGGAACTATACATGCATTAAATGGAGAGATGTCAGAGTGAGGGGGCTTGGCAGAGCTCGGAAGCAAACTGGCACCTTTCCAGCTACTGGGCCACGCTCCATACTTGGGCCAGACGGGGACTTGAAGGAGCTAACTAGATAGCCAACATCAAAGTCCTTGGACCCAGAAAGATATCCTTACTATCCATGTTTGTATATTTTTTAAGATGTTTAAGATATTTGAGTTAAAGATGTGTCTGTCTATTTGTCTCTCCAGCTGTTCGACCACATCGCCGCCTGTCTTGGTGATTTTCTCGTCTCTCAGGATCTGAAGGGACTAACTCTTCCTCTGGGCTTCACCTTCTCTTTCCCCTGCGAACAGAAAGAAATTGACAAGGTCTCACACACACACTCACACGAGAAAACACACACACACACTACATGTTTCAGTCGGGGTAAGGGTTAACCAAACCTCACAGAAAAAAATTGTTCAAAAAGATTTAGGATGAAAAAGTTCTTGCATGACGCTCAGTGTGAACTTTTAGTGATTTTTGAAAGAAACCCATTTTCACATCAAATGTTCTCCACACAGAGCATCCTGATCCGCTGGACTAAAGGCTTCAACTGCTCCGGAGTGGAGGGCGAAGACGTGGTGAAGTTACTGAAAGACGCCATCCACAGGAGAGGGGTCAGTCTAAAATACTCATATGATGATTTAAAAGAAAAAGAGATGTGAAGCAACACGAGGGGTGCAGGAGTGAAATGTCATGATGAGAGCTGCCACAATAAGTCAAGTAATCAGAAAATTAATTTGCAGTTATTTTGATAACGTATTAATTGTCATTTTTCAAACTTTATGTCGTCTGGTTTCAGCTTCTCAAATGTGAACATTTGATGCTACTAATGCTACTAATACTTGATGCTAAGTACTGCACTTAAGTACAATTTGTATGGGGTCAGATCAGTCTCATAATGAGTGAACTCACACAGGGTTTTTCACGAATACACATGCTCTGGTTTGCAGTTGTATTTCGGACTCAGTAATGCACACGATCTGTTTTGCAAATGCACACGCTCTGGTTCACAAATAAAAAAATTCATGCAAACCTGTAATATAACTTCGGAAATGCACACGCTCTGCTTCACAAATACTATTTTGAGGCACACTTGGAATATAAATTCACAGATCATGCGAATCGCTGAATGCATTTACAAACTGCTTCTCATTTGTGAACCTCTCAACATTTGTGAGAGAAATCTGTGTGGTGAATTTTGAGACTACCCTGATGTCACAGGTCAACGAACGTCACCATTGGCTGATAAATCTGTCAATCAAATTTATGATTCTGATTGACAGATTCATCAGTTAATCAGGTGTGGCCGCTTTCAGCCAATCGTATGGCTCCTTACATAGGGTGTATTCATAGATTATGTTCATTCAAACGTGTTACTTGGCTAAGCAGAATGCTTCAACTCATTATAATTAAATAACATTGCATGATTTACAACGAGGGGATAATAAGATAAATGTGTTACTTACAGATTGAGACTGATCCATGTCTCTTCCAGCGTTTGAACACTGCAAACAGTAGCTCAGTAGCTCTGCGATTGGTTTAAAAGTGTGGAGAAAATGTAAGGAGCCATACGATTGGCTGAAACCGAACACCTGATTAACTGATGAACCTGTCAGTCAGAATCATAAAATTGATATTATCAGCCAATGGTGACGTTCGTTGACCTGCGACGTCAGGGTAGTCTCAAAATTCACCGCACAGATTTCTCTCACAAATGTCGAGAGGTTCACAAATGAGAAGCAGTTTGTAAATGCACATTCAGTGATTCGCATGATCTGTGAATTTATATTCCAAGTGTTCCTCAAAATAATATTTGTGAAGCAGAGCGTGTGCATTTCCGAATTTATATATCAAGTTTGCATTAAACATTGTATTTGTGAACCAGATCGTGTGCATTAGTGAGTCCGAAATGCAACTGCGAACCAGAGCATGTGCATTCGTGAAAAACCCTGCGTGAGTTCATTCATTATGAGACTGATCTGACCCCATAATTTTGAGGTACTTATACTTTGCTTGTGTCCTTTTTTTTCCATGCCCCTTTCTACATCCACTCCACTTCATCTCAGAGGGACAAATTGCACTCTTTTCACTAATTATGCGACAGCATTAATTACTTTACAAATTAAGATTTTATATTCGAAACATATGAAGAGCTTATGAATACATATGCTTTCTAAAGCTGAAATTTAAGTTATTTTTCAAGCTAAACATCGCCTTTTTGCTCCTTCACAAATATGACAATTTGCTGCTTTTCCTTTATAATTATTTAAATAAATAAATTGTATTTGTAATAATGTCGAGGTTTAGACTGTTGGTTGGATTAAACAAATATTGTGAGGGTGTTTCTTTGGGCTCTGGGTAATTGTGACGGCATTGCTCACTATTTTTAGATTTGTAGCACACCAAACGATCATTAATTAATGGATAAAACAATTAGTAGATTAATCCATAATAAAGCTAATTCCTTGTTGTTTGTTTGTTGTTTCTTTGCTCAGACTCTGATTGAAAGTAATGTGTAACTGCAGTTTCTCTTTGAGAGATGGATGTAGCACTGTGTGTGTGTGTGTGTGTGTGTGTGTAGGCAGGTTATTTGGTATACAGATTATAAATAGGAAGCACATAAACACACCTGTCTATCGCTCTCTCTCTCTCTCTCGCTCTCTGCAGGACTATGATATAGGCTCAGTTGCCATGGTGAACGACACAGTGGGCACAATGATGAGCTGCGGCTACAGAGACCAGAACTGTGAGATCGGCATGATCATCGGTAACCATTTATTTTAATGAGTAAACAACTTAAGCATGTCCTCAGACAAACCTGACATGAATCTGTAGGAAAAGAAGAAGCAGTCAGATCTTTTACGTGAAGGTGGAGTCTGTGACTCTGGAGAACGATTGGTGATATTTATACTCAACACCCCAACAAATACACCCCTCCTGTCAGTGCTCCTTCACCAGCTCCGTTTTAGCACCTGAAACTTTCTCTTTATACACCCATGGTCTTTCCTCTGTCCTGTGCACATGTGAAGCAGCATAGTGTTGTGTGGCTCACTCCAAGCCACCTATATGTTTCCCATTTGCAAAGCCCCAGCTGTATGAACACAGGATTTATTGTCAGTGTACACACAGAATGGACAGCTGGCGGATCGTGAGGAGATATTTGCTGAATTTGACATAATGTGTATTGAATTAGAGTCACAGTGCACCTTTAAGTAAAAGTAGCCAAACTACAGTGCAGAGGTTCAATGTTAAAAGTAAAAGTTTTGCTTTTGAAATCTTCCTTCAGTCAAACTACATAAAAGTTAGCATAAGAGTACCAAGAGCAAAAGTGCACCTTAAACTGAACGTGACAAGATTTTTGTTTTGCTTTTTGAAAGTCATTGTCACTCCTGGGCCACACTGCCTGCACGAGCAATTTGTGAGGTTACGTTGCTGAACTGCTGCAGCTCGCATGTGCACGGTGTTCACACAGACAGCGTTGCTGCTGCGGCACTGCTGCAGAGCTGCCTGCAACTATGAGAACTGTATTTCCCAATTACAAATATGTCATAATAAAAAGCCTCGTATTAACAAATCAAGAGGATTCTACAGAAATTTGTCAGAGGGTTTTTATTTTGCAACAAAAATGAGAGGTGTTGAAATTATAAGTAAATATATTTTATCATGCCTCCGACAGATAAACATTGAATCTATAGTGATGGTATTATGTCAGTATGATTATCAGAGGACCATTTTCACAAAAAAAGGCAAGACTCCTTTTCTCTAGATGTTCTGCAGCAGAGCACCAGCAACTCTGCTTACCTGGGCAGTGTGGCTGCTCTAACCTGTTAACATGGATGCTGAAAAAAAGTCAAAAGGGTTCTGTGACACATACACCCTGCTTTCACAGACAGTGTGGCCCAGGCGTTACAGAAAGCACTCACAAATTACAGGAGGGTTTTCTTTAATAGGCAAGGATCATTGGTGTAAAAAATATATGACTAGAAATTTAATAAGATTAACATCTGCATTACTGAAGCGATAGTTAATCCAAAAACTATGTAGTACTCACCTCCTGACAACGTTTATACGGTCCCAGAAAAAGTTCTCAATTATAAAGAGAGCAGAGTGCCCGAGAAATGAACGCATATTTGTGCAAACAGACTTTGACAAAGGCCAAATAAAGGACAACCAAAAAAGGTTGTAAGACGTCTGAAAAACCTTCTGAATCCCAGTGTCTTGTATCCATTCGTGGGTTGATGGAAATCCAAACACATTATTTTCGCTAGACTTTAAGCCAAACAAGTTCCACAGAAAGATAATCTGAAAATGATTTGTTTAGCAATACTTTACCAAATATGATATGCCTTTGATTTTGAGTCTGCTCTCCTTAACACCATTAGATAGAAAACTCTTCTGGGACCATAGAGAGCCCAGGGAAGCGAGTACTAGATGCTGTTTATATTGTTTTTGGGTGAATTTATTTCTTCAGACCAGCTGTAGAGCAGAGCCGTTTTCAACAGCATGCTGTGTGGCTTGCTTTGGGTGTTTCGCTCTGGATGATAGCTGTAGAAAATCTGTCATTTATTCAGTTTAAAACACCATTTCCCATAATCCCATAGGTTCTTGCAGGCTAAACGTTGCAGTATACTGGCAAGTTGAGCGTCTCTGGTTAACGCAGACACGTCTGTGATAACAACAGGACAGAGTGCAACTAGCTGTAGTATTTGTTTGTTTTAATTTTCAAGTAATCTGTATTTTGAAACCAAAACCGTTTCAGCAGCTACAGTGGAGCCAGTGTATCTGCAAATATAGAAAATAAACTTCAGGAACACGCTCAATTGTTTCAGACAGACCGATGAAAGATAAGCTGAATGAGAGATTTCACCGAGTTATGCAAGCTAGACAGGAAGTGATGTTTGGCTCTCACTGTAGACTGATCATAGAAGGACTGAGAAGAGGAGGTATGTGAGAGGACACTATGGTCACCATGATGTTTGGGATAATACTTTAATATACCGCAGATACCTGTTTCTTGCAGGTACAGTATCTGGTGGACCCATGAGGCTGTTACTCTAACAACATGGGAAACAGAATCCTCTCAGGTGGTATGGAGCCGCACAGAACATGTGATTTCTTACATAACGGACATTATGTGCTTTACCTGGTGAACAGCAGTGGCTCCATGACATCATGATCACATTAGACATGATGAGGGTCATGTTGTAGCAGTGAAAGGTCTCCTTTCTTCTGCTCTAATTAGGTTGGTTTAAGAGCTCGCTGGAATATGAAGCAAATGGTTGTCTCAAAGGAAATGATTACGCCACCCCTCTATGTGTGTGTGTGTGTGTGTGTGTGTGTGTGTGTGTGTGTGTGTGTGTGTGTGTGTGTGTGTGTGTTGGAGAGACTGAAATAATAGATGGTGGAAAACAAGCACGAAGGTTTGATTACTGTGTATTTGTTTCTAAGGAACATACAAGCAGCTGTCATAACTCTGCAGCAGAGCCAGATGTATGTCAGGTGTTATTACCATGTTTTATCAAGCACAAATAATGTTTTTCAAAGTCTTTGTCATCATGTTTATTTTTAGGCCTCCTAGCTGGCGTTAGCTGTGGCTGGAGGCATCATGTTTTTGGGTTGTTTGTTCATGCCATTCTTGCAAATGCGATATCTCACGAACGTCTTGATGGAATCTTATTAAACTTGGAACAAACCATCACTTAGACATAAGAATGAACTGATTAGAAGTTGGTGATCAACGGACCCAAGGTCACTGTGACCTTGGGTCCGTCTAATTTTGTGAAGTTGATGTCTCAAGAAGACCTTGAGGCAATTTCCTCAAATTTTGCACCAACATTCACCCGAACTCAAGAATGAACTGATTAGAATTTGGTGGTTGAAGTTCATGACCTCACAAGACATGCTTTTGGCCATAACTCAGGAATTCAAACACTAATTATTGTTTATTGTTTATTGTTTATTGTTTAATGGATCCCTATTAGTTGTCAAAAACAGAAGAAAGGACGCGCACATCCCCAAAAGCCCGTTTGGGTTGGGTGCTGGATCTAAAAAATCAACAATGAACAGAAAAATGATGAATCCACACACCAAAATGAGCTCTACGCAAGAGCGTAGAGCTCGAAACGTCACGCTATTAAAATGCACGGGAGCTCATTTTGGTGTGCGGATTCATCATTTTTCTCTCCCTATTAGTTGTCACCATGGTGACGACTATTCTTCCTGGGGTCCCTAAAAAGCAAGACAAATAACAGTTCCTATACAGTGTTCCCAAAATAGAGATCACAAATAAAAAAAATTTTTAAAAAATTAAAAAAAAACAAACAAAAAGCAATGAAATTATTCCCATAAAGAAACTAAGATCATAAAATAAAAAAATACTTAGATGAACAGACAAATCTGAATATATGTGTACATAACCTGTGCATACACACACATACACCCATATACACCCAAATTCCTACAAGCACATATAGTATATACATACATACATATGATGCACCATGCATACACACACATAGCGCATGTATATACATACATAGTAGAAGCACATACATACGCATGTATATGCCCACATATACACAAACGCATATTCAGAGACCAGCTCATTCAGAGCTGTCTCTACAAGTTAAAACTAAAAACACAAAATAAGACACTCTGCAGCTTTACAGACATCAGTCAAACTGAATTTAACCTAATTTCTTTACTCAAAACAGCTTTTTTCAATTCCCTTTTAAATCCTGATTTCTTACCCTTGAGTATGAGATAGTACGGAAGTCCATTCCAGTATACAATAGCTCTGTATAATACAGTTCTTTTCAGTGCATTTGTTCTAGGTCGAGGTCGTCTAAAACGGCAGCTTAAGGCCTGTCTGGTATTATAATCATGTGTGAACTTGGTAGGTACTAGTAGAGAAAACAGGCTACTGGGTTTACGTGAATTACAAATATTATTTAAATACAAAATAAGGCTGCATGCTAATCTCTCCTCCACTTTCATCCAGGAGAGTTTATCATGCATAGCATTTACATTATTCTTAATAGAACAGTGAAATGAAGTGAACACAACTTCACACAAATGTCTAATAGGATAAAATGATGAAGTGATGACATTATATATCCAAAAGGTCAAAGGTCAACATCACTGTGACATCATAATGTTCTGCAAAAACACTTTTCTGGCCATGATTCAGCTTCATATCTCAGGAACAGAAGGGGAGACATTTTGGTGTCCACCTTGAAGCTGTGCTGATTGTAAAGATCGTATTTGCTGCTGGGGGAAGATGTGTGTGAAGCATCCATGTTTTCATGGACATGGATGTAAACTGTAAGTGCGACTTGATGGGTTTTCAGAGGCATACAACCAGGAGGCGGTGATTCTAGTTCTAGCTTGTAGCTTTCATTGTTCAATTTGTGTTTGTCATTACAAAATAGGATGTACAGTATTTTGTAACAACTGGGGTTGGACAATACCAGATGTTGTTTGCATAAGTAAAACTTTAAGTAGCTGCGTGTATCTTTGCATGACAACTTGACATTAACCAGGATGACATCACCAGAAGTTGTCTTTATGTTAATATCAAGTTGTCATTATAAGGACACCCCAAACAAATTTAATGTCAACTTGTCACGACAAAGGCAACTTCTGGTAATGTCACTTTGATTAATGTCAAGTTGTCATAATCAAGACAACCCAAACAATGTCAGCTTGTCATGACAAAAAACGAATGGCACTTAATGACAGCAGTCATACACGTTTATGACATGTACATAATGTTCATGACAGGTTCATGACCGTGTCATGTCATAGTTATGACAGTGTCATGTCACTCTTATGTAGACACCTTCAAGTAAAGTGTAACCATTATATTCAATATACATTATTTTGAAACGAGCCATTCTTCATGAGTATGTTTAGTTTTTATATTAAGGTAGTAATATCACAGTGTAGAGATACTCTTTAACAAGACCTGCATTCAGAAGTTACTTTAGTTAAAGATATGAGTACTTCCTCCAGCCCTGTTGAAATCCCTTGCAGATATATCAGGAGTTGCCACATGCTTAGATAACATTACTTTGTTTCAAGTGGCGTAGACAGCAGCTGAGTCCTCCTCAAAAACAACTCATGTACAAACCTGATTTAATAAGCTTGACCCTATATCGTGCGTCTATCTCTCTGCAGGTACGGGAACCAATGCCTGCTACATGGAGGAGATGAAGAACGTGAAGCGTGCTGAGGGCGAGGACGGGAGGATGTGCATCAACACAGAGTGGGGCGGCTTCGGGGACGATGGCTCCCTGAAAGACATCCTGACAGAGTTTGACCTGGTGGTGGATGAGACATCCATCAACCCCGGCATCCACACGTACGTACGACAAGTCATTAGGAAATGTTTTCAGTGTTTAAACGACTGATCCAAATCAAATTTACAGATTGTTTTAAAGGGCCAGTGTGTAATATTTGGCATGGTTTATTGTCAAATCTGAATCTGAATCTGAATATTTTACCCATTAATATGTTTATACAAGTGTATAATCGCTATAAAATAAAATTTGTTTGGTTTTCGTAGCCTTATAATTGTGCTTTTTTATATATATATATATATGTATAGAGCAAGGGCCTTGCTTTAGAGAGGTTGCCATCTTGTGCCGCCATGTATGTACGGCAGACCGAGTGGACAATCCAGCCAGCCAGAGAACGTGTTTCGCGTGTATAAATAAACCAACGAAGACAGCGGAAGGAAGGAAGAAGGAGGAGGAAACAGCAGAGTGTGTTAGTAGTTCGTCGATAGAGAGTAGTGAAAAGTTTTTTAGTTATAAAGTTTGCGAATGGACCACACTTACCACGCAACAGGAGAGAATGAACCCAAACCGTCATCTGCGAGGAAAAGACGACGCAGCTTCACTCCTTGTGATGCACTCTCTGCGGCGCTTTTCCTCCTGATGATATATCTCCTCAACAATGGTAGCAGTAGCACCGAATCCCATTCTGTGCATTCAGCGTCTCTTCTCGCCCGCTCAGCATCAAACACATGGAGTTCCTCATCTGTACGCTCCGGCTCAAACAGGTATGGCTCTGGGTCTGTGTCCGCTACAAGAAACTCTTCAAAATCGTGTTCAAAGTCGTCCATTGCAGCTACTATAGTCCGGAGATGTTGCTAGGCTAAATAAACAGCTGAGCTCTGTTTACAGGCTACGCTGTCAGTCAGTGTGCGGGCTGGAGATTGGCGGAGCAGAGAGGGAAGGGGGTGCCTGCTTGGTATGGTAAACAAGTATGTGTGTTTTGGAGTGCTCAAATAAACTGGCCTTTTTCCCGAACGCTCCTCTGGTCTCCTGCTCGTGAGGGATTCATTACAATATCGTAACATGGCTTAGATTTCTAAATAAATATTCACCTCGTCGCTAGATAAACATACTCCTGAAAAACTCATGTCTGCGTAAGGCTTTTTGTCCCTACGAGGCCACCGTCATTTACCCGACGGGAGGGGTGAGCGAGTGAGCCCTGCAATCTAGAATTTGACCACTGATGTCACTGTTTTCAACCCATTTTACACACTGGCCCTTTAATAATATATTGACTATAATTTGTCAAAGCTTTTCCCCAAATATTTTCTGCTTCCAGCTGCTCACATGTGAAGATGAGCTCCTTTTCTCAGGGTTTTTTAAGTGTTGGCTTTACAAAAGAAAACAAACCACAACATCTTACAGACTAAACAATCAAGTAACAAAAAAAAAGATTAGTCAATTGTGAAAATAATTGTAAGTGAGAGCTGATCGGTTGGTTTTTGAAACATGACAAATGTTGCAAAAGACGCACATCCCCGTGTCTGCTGGAGTGGGTGCTGGACCAAAGAAACATCTGGCAAAGTAGAAAACAAACAAGTCTGCACACCAGGCAGCTCCTGTTAGAAAGATTTTAATGCTGAGTGATGTTTCGAGCCTTCAGCTCTTCCTTAGACTTCAAACATGTCTAGTTTCAAACATGACACATTTTAGTGATTATTCATTATGACTTAAAAAATGGTATTGCTAATGCTTATTAATTCCATTTTTCCTGGTGTATGTCTCCCAGATTTTGTCTTCCCACAGTCAGGGTCGTCAAGGTCGAGTCCCACTGAAACTAACAGCCAAACAACGTGTTTGTGCTGTTTTTAAAATCAGATTGTATTTCCCTTTGTTTTCTCCCGTAGCTTTGAGAAGATGATCAGCGGCATGTATATGGGAGAAATCGTTCGGCTGCTGCTGGTGAGGCTGACGGAGGAGAAGGTGCTGTTTAAGGGACAGACATCAGAGGCGCTGCTGACTCCTGAAGCATTTGAGACAAAGTTCATGTCTGAGATTGAGGAGTAAGTGTCTGAAAGATCTTCTTGATTTGCCTGTTGTTTCAATACTGAACTCTGGAGCCGTAAACTCTCTGATCTGACCCTGAAATGTGATCCAATCTGTATTTCTTTAAATAGGAAACTCATTATTATAAACTTTTATCATTTATATTGGTTCTTGTAACATTATTGGGCACTCATTTTTATAAATTATATCATAAATTATAAAAAAAAGAGGACAAGGCCTTTCTTTACCTCACTTGAGGACAGAACTACGCCTTTATTTGAGACTGGCTTTTGTACAGCGGACAGCAAACATGATCACCAACATATATTTGTCTTCACTTCCTGTCTGTGTCTCTGTTTCAGCCAGGACAGCGGTCTGGAAAACACCCAGAATATTCTGACCAAGATGGGTTTGAAATTTGATTCCGTCGACTCCCATGTGGTGCGTCTGATCTGCGACACCATCTCCACGCGCTCCGCCGCACTCTGCGCCGCTGCCCTGGCAACCCTTGCCACCCGTATCCGTGTCAACCGCGGGTTGGACCACCTGAAGACCACCGTGGGAGTGGACGGGACGGTCTACAGAAAACATCCCACGTAAGAGAATAAACAATATACAGATGCCATGAGAAGGATGATGAGGGTTCCGGGTTTGAACCTGGGGTTGGGGTTCGAAGCTCGGGATGGGGGAGCCCTTCTGTGAGGAGTCTGCATGTTCTCCCCGTGTCAGTGTGGGTTTTCTCCATGTACTCCGGCTTCTTCCCACAGTTCAAAGACATGCAGGTTACCCTGCCTCTTGTTCATTGTCAGTTTGGATAGGCTCCAACCCCCCCCGCGCTACCTCTAACAGGATAAGTGGGTACAGAAAATGAATGAACTGTACTTTATCTCCCACAATCTATCATTCATAATAATAACAAACTTTATTTTTGCAGTACTTTTCAAAGGAAAGCTACAGAGTGCTTTAAATGGTTACAGAAGTGACAAAACATTTCAGGACTGCAATGAGTCAAATAAAATGAGACAATTAAAAATAATACAAAAATAAAGTGGATTAAAATACAATGGTCCTTCTTTAATCGTATATAAACCTACAAGAGTGCACCCAAAAATGAAAATTCAGCCATTATCTACTCACCCATATGCCGAGGGAGGCTCAGGTGAAGTTTTAGAGTCCTCACATCACTTGCAGAGATCCAAGGGGAGAGGAGGTAGCAACACAACTCCACCTAATGGAGGCTGACGGCGCCCCAGATTCAAACGTCCAAAAACACATAATTGAAACCACAAAATATCTCCATACTGCTCGTCCGTAGTGATCCAAGTGTCCTGAAGCCCCGACATAAAAAGTTGTTTGGAAAACGTCATTTAAACTCTGTTTTTAGCCTCATTGTAGCCTGTAGCTCTGACTGCCTCTCTGTGCACCGCGCTCACATGTGCATGCTTGCGCTAGACCGTGAGACATGGGCACCGCCTTCATATGTGTTCATGTGCTTTTGCTGGTCTCGCGCGCACACATGAGCGCAGTGTACGCAGAAGCAGTCAGAGCTACAGGCTACAATGAGGCTAAAAACAGAGTTCAGATGCAGTTTTTCCTAACAATTTTTTATGTCAGGGCTTCAGGACACTTGGATCACTACGGACGAGCAGTATGGAGATATTTTGTGGATGTTTGAATCTGGGGTGCCGTCAGCCTCCATTAGGTGGAGTTGTGTTGCTACCTCCTCTCCCCTTGGATCTCTGCAAGTGATGTGAGGACTCTAAAACTTCACCTGAGCCTCCCTCGGCATATGGGTGAGTAGATTCATTTCATTTCATTTATTTATTCCTTTTGACCCCTCCCTGAGATATAAGGGGCAAACAACAAAAAATAACATTAACAAATCAGGACAGGCGGCAGCCAATGCACAGCAAAATAAATAAAACAGAATTTGTGTACATACATACAAGTCAAAGCAAATCAAGAGAAACTATTCAAGATTTTCTTTAAAAGTTTCAACAAATTTGACAAGACCTTTACTTTTCGAGATGACATTAACTTTTGAAACTTATAAATATTTGGATTTGCTCTATAGAACTGTCCGACCAACTCTCTTCTCTCTTTATCAAAAAAAGAACACACAAGTACATAATGATATTCGTCTCCTCGATTGCCAGTCAAACAAAGAGTACATTTCCGGGGGACATTTTCACGATCATACCTGCGCTCAGAGATCGGTAACATATGATTTCCACACCGAAACTTAGACAAACAAACTCTTTCGACAGGTCTTAACATAATCAGATAAGGTTCAAAAGTGAAATTAGTTTTAAACAATGTATAACTATCACATAAAGGGTTACTTTGCAATTTCTCATGCCATCTCTGTAGTTCCATGTCAGATAATCTACGTTCAATCATTAATTTTAAATACTTAGGGTTCATCCGTCCAGCGTCATGCCGTAAGTACGATAAACCACAATCATCAAGAATATTTTTAACTTTGGAAATCCATTTACACTGAAAAATACTGTCATCATACAAAGTCTTGAAAACAATAAACACAGACAAAGAGATTTTTGCTGTATCATGACTAATTAAATGAACCCAAAAGTTAATCATTCTCATGTTTACCTTTAAATCTAAACTATTTCGACCAAACTCTCCATAAATAATACAATTTGCTGTGCGTTTATTAACATTAAGTGAACGTTTCAAGAAAGATCTGTGAAGCATTTCAGTTTGGTCAAGTTTATGAAATCCCCAGACTTCACTTCCACATAAAAGAATAGGCACTATAAGCTGGTCAAATAACTCACATTGTATATCAACAGGTATCAACAGATAATGGCTGAATTTTCATTTTTGGGTGCACTATCCCTTTAAATTCAATTTTATAATTATTAGGCCTTAAATCATTGAATAGTCTTTAATTTGAATGTGTGAGGTTTTAATTGCCACAAACATTTTATCAAATTTAATTTGTTCATCTTTTAATTTATTTTGTGAGTTTATGTGAAAGTCCACATTTCTAATGTTAAAACCTACCACTGAACCTAATGCTGTCTTTAATCTGTGTACTTGCACTTACCTGGCAAAATGTAGATTAATTCAACTCACTCTAATAACTGTATTTCTACCTAGAACCTTCCTCTGCATGGGACCACACAGTATATACTACTTAACCTTAAGGTTAAAAAAGAAAAAGATGATTTGTGCAAAAATCAGTTAAAAATTATCTTAAAAACTGTCTTATAAAGTATTAAATTTAAGTAACCATTGCCTGTAGACACCTTGGTTAGCGGGTGTTCTAGACCATTTAATAAATGTTTATATGCGGCTGAGGGGGTTTAAAATTAGGTGTTACCAGCTTAAGATGAAGGAATATTAAGATATCTAAACTCTGGTATGTTATTAGTTTAGAAGTTAGATTAGATAAAGAGGTGGAGGGGAGTAGTTTTCCAGTATGTGGTTTTGTTTTGACTTTTGGTTATACAGAACTCTCTCTGTTGGTGCGTTCATGGACCCTCCGTCTCCTGATGAACAGCTGTCCAGCATTATTTAAAACAACAAATCACATTTTTACAGAAGAATGACATCGGGTCTCGTTGAGAAACTCTCCTGTAACTGAAAAATTAAGATGCATAAACTAAAGCAGGGATGTTCACACATTTATAAGTAAAACAAGCTCATTTTTTACTTTGTGGGTTTCTACAGCATCATTGAGTCACTGGTGAGAGAAAAACAGCAGCGATGCAAATAAACCAAAAGGAGGAAGTCCGTGTTGTTTTTTCCTCTTTTTTCTTTCTTTCTCAGTTTTATAGAGACATGAAATCATATTTATATGTGTGTGTGTGTGTGTATGAACAGATAGGAGGTGGTGCTCAGTGTTGACACATTAACACACTTCCTGTCTTTGTGAGAAGAACAGCATGCTAAAGGAAAATACCATGAATCACTATTTAAAGTCACTTCTCTATCCTTCGGTATTATTTCCTTTCATGTCTTTAACGACACATTTCTGCAGCTTATGTTGCATTTAAAACATTTTCTCCTGATGACAGTGTGCGATGTATTCTATTGTCAAATATTTATTTTTCCTTCTGTCTCTTTCTTTTTTTTTTTTTGTCCTCACTGAATATTCTCTCTTGTCTCTCCTCTCTGCTCTCCTCCTGTAGTTTCAGTGATAAGCTCCAGGCGACGGTGCGCCTCCTCGCCCCCGAGTGTGACATCACCTTCCTCGTCTCGGAGGATGGCAGTGGGAAGGGCGCTGCCATGGTAACAGCTGTGGCGCAGCGGCTGGCTCTACAGTCCCGACTATTAGAGGACAGTGATGGTGACGATGAAGAGGATGAGGAGGAAGACTAATAAAGAGTAGAGAGGATGCAGATGAAACAAGACTTTTTCTGTTTTTAAAGTCTGCAGTTTTCTCATCCAGCCAAATTTTTTAATATAATAAGAATATATATTTCAGTTTTTCTGCTATGCAACTCAGCAGTGAGTCAAACTTCACTGACCTTTTTCATTTTCTTTTACCAACTCTGTCATATTTTTGAATCATTAAAGGTTCCCTGTGGAGTCTAGACCTGTTGTAGTGCCACAGAGCTGTTTTCCTTGAGTGCCATTAAAGGCAGAGAAGAAGAAAACTGAAGCCCTGAAACATGCATTCAGACCATGCAGGATTTAAAATACTTGGAAATGTTTTATGAGGACAGAAATACGTTCAATATGTTTGTTGACCCAAGCAGCAAACTCTGGGGCTGGAAGATGAAGTTAACACAGAAGTGCCAAAAACTGCAGTTATGTGAATGGCCACTTGAGGCTGGCTCTAGAAACGAGTCAATCCCGATTAGCCTCGCGTCACCAGGTTCTTCACGTACGGCAAAGAGCCTGGTTTCCATTCACTTTGAATTTTGTCTGGATTCTGGTTCCGGTCTAGAGAGCGGATCCGGAATTCACCAAATTCACCAAAGTAAAACTTTAAATTCTGACGCACCATCGATTTCCGTCTCCGGTTTAGTACCATATTGTTGTTGTTGTGGTTGATAGAGCATGCTGCATGGCGAGCATCACACAGTTTTCCTCTCTCTTCCGCCCCCACCGCCCCAAACTTTACTGAAAAAATGCATCTACAAACTACAGGTATAATGAACAAAACTAGGATCAAGTGCCTATTAAATAAAAGAGACAACTGAAATAGACAGTAACTTGTAATACAATTAAATACAATAAAAGAAAAAGTTAACTTAATGGCTTGGGGCTTTTCTTGTAAATTATATTCTTTAAATTAAAAAGTTTCACCGCATTTTTATTAGCTTAGTGCTTTTATTTTGACGGAAAGGCGCATCCATCGAATTCCACATCCTGTCTCTCTCGCCCTGGTTCTGGTCCCTTAGCAAAACGGCCACTAAACGGCCCCAGACTAATCCCGATAGCCCCCCCGTCTTAAAGTGCCCAGCTTTACAGCTGAAATAAACATGTTTACAGCCTGGTACAAAAACAGTTTGGATTCTATAGCTAATTTACCCGTCGTGACAACTGTACAGGGGGTGAATTTTTCTATAACAGACCCATTTACATTTTATCAAGGCTTAAAGTTTCACATAATTAAGGGCGGGCAGCTTTGACTGACAGGCTGTCCGCCAATAGTATCTTCGACTTCTCAGTCAGATCCACCCCTCGTTCTTCACAGTGCTAGCCTCTCGTCCAGATATTGTCACCTCTGCCTCCAAAAGTCCAAGATGGCGATGTCCAAAGTGCTAAACGTGAGGCTTCAAAACGGGAGTCCACAAACCAATGGGCGACGTCACGGGAACTACATGTATTATCTTTTCAGTCTATGGTTAGACCTCAAGGATTCAGAGTGTGTTTTGGTGACAATTACTGACTTTAAACATGACTTTTACTTGTTTACAGGAAAACTCCACAGGGCACCTTTGAGCCAATTAAAAAGACATGCTCGTTCAAAGTGTTTGATTGACAGGTGATTTCAGGGAAATGCAGCGTGGACTTAATTTCCAACAATAATGATAATAACATGATTTGATCAGAAATAGAAGTGATTGATTGTCAAATAATTATATAAATTAAAATAGAGGTAATTATACTTGTATTAAATTATGTTTTGTTATCATTTCTGTGTCATTTATTAGTTTTTCCATTATCCATATTTACCATTTCTCATTGAGGGTGACAAATGCAGATTTCTTTTTTTTTTTTGGATCTAACACTCAGTGTTCAGTTGAAATTTTGTCACCTGTTTACTCGACTCAGTTTTTCTTTTGATCGTGTGGTTGAGTCTAGGCCCCAGACAGATTTAAAATGCTAAAGAAAAATAAATATGCACTGAAGCAGAGTAAAACAAAGTTGATATACTTTTGGAAAGCAGAAATTTTTATCATGCAAATTTAAACTCGAAGTTCTTTGTCATCTGTTTTGTTACGACACACAGAAAATCAGATTTAATGAGCAGCTGTGGTGACAGAGACAGTCGATGGCATTAAAAACAGAAAATATGTATATAAGCAGATTATATTTACAGAATTATAGATTTATGGGTAACTGGAAACTTAATATTGTTTTTTTTGTGTTTGCACTCTTTGATGAATATGCACCTTTTGAAAGAAAGAAAGATTATTTCAAACGGGCCAATCAGAGCAGGGACGTATTGTTACTCAAAGGCAGCAGCGACCAGTCGTCTTCTATTTTGGAGGAAGAGGAAGCAGCTTTTTCTGTCAGCTGTAACTGCACAGTGCAGTCGAGCTTTAAGTGCTTTTATGTGCATTAAGTGGTTTTGTTTTCTCAGCTGCAGTGAAGTTCTGGAACTTGCTGGTGCTCCGTTCACCGTCCTGCTGCAGTGAGAACAGGGAAACTTTTTGTGCAGCAAAACTCACATCATTGCCTGAGGTGCTGATGCAACACTGCAGCTTTAATTTCATTTTGTTGCTACAAGCTTTGACCGTTACAGTTATCCTAAAAATCTACTTGTTGTAAAACAAAGATAAGAAAGAGTCAGACAGAGGTGGACAATATCAGAGGAAGATGAGAGGAGTGGTGAGATCATGAATTTTATTACTTGAACCTGCTAACCAGAGTTATGTTTTGGTCTTCTTTAAAATTGTTTTTCTTTAGGTGCTAAAAATCTCACTGCTGTTTGTTTCAAATGGGAAATAAAAGGACATTTTTCTAATAATAGGTGGTGTGAGTTATTTGTCTGTAGTGAATCTAATGCATGGACATGAACATCAGTGTTGTAAAAGTTATATTATGAGAGATTAGACAATGTTGAATCAACCATAAAACAGTCAAAGAGAAAAAAAAATCATTTTAATTTGTAAAAAGAGAGAGAAATATAGAATACAGAATAAAGAAACCACCAAGAGGAAAAAATTTGTGCAGTTATACCAAAACTATATGAACAGTTATTTGATTTTTGAATCAGTGCAATAAAGTACTTTGATTTGTTTGGTATTAAATTCACTGAAATAACAATTTCTTAATTTATTTTCCAGAAAATATTATATTCTGGGCGGCACGGTGGTGTGGTGGTTAGCACTCTCGCCTCACAGCAAGAGGGTTGCCAGTTCGATCCCGGGCGTGGGAGCCCTTCTGTGTGGAGTTTGCATGTTCTCCCCATGTCAGCGTGGGTTCTCTCCGGGCACTCCGGCTTCCTCCCACAGTCCAAAGACATGCAGGTTAATTGGTAACTCTAAATTGTCCGTAGGTGTGAATGTGAGCGTGAATGGTTGTTTGTCTCTATGTGTCAGCCCTGTGATAGTCTGGCGACCTGTCCAGGGTGAACCCTGCCTCTCGCCCGATGTAGCTGGGATAGGCTCCAGCCCCCCCGCGACCCTCAAGAGGATGAAGCGGTTAGAAGATGAATGAATGAATGAATAATATATTCTGCCTGCCACACATTAGAAGATGTGACATTGCCTTCATTCATATTACATTTTAAATCAGTTAATTAAATAAGTTATGAAAATTGTTCACTGTGTGTCCCATAATAACTGTAAATAAAAATGCCATGTTAACATCTGTAATGTAACCTTACTTTCTCATGTCTCATTTTGTGCCTTTTTAGAACATTAGGTCTGACTGTAAATAAATATATAGATGAAATTAATTTAACCCAAAATACGTAACACGCAGTACCTGTGAAGTGTCTGCATGTTTTTTTAGGATGCATACATTCCCAATAACCTCCATTCTCCACACAGACGGAGAGTAACGTTCAAAGAGACTTTCGTATGAAAATCAACCTGAAACAATAAAACAGAGCAGGACGAAAGTTTAGTCTATTCTGCAGCTCTGAAAGGAATACTTCACCCACAAAAATTATCATTTGCATATTAATTACTCACTCCATGTTGCATCGAATTTGTGGGGTAAAAAAAAAGTTTCTCCTCACATGCCTCCATGTTGAACGAAGAATCTAAAAACAGGGAAAATACTTGATGAATTAAAGTAAAGGGGACGTTTAACAACAGCACAACGATATCACAACATCCATTCAACCCTCACACAATCCATGCAGTAGAATCCAAGTCATTTATCCAGTCGTATGCTCAGTACTTCCCAAACACAAGCATTTTTGCTAAAATCTTATTATTTAAAACACTTTTTCTTGCAGAGACAAGTAGCGCACCTACGCAAGTGTATGCATTTGAACCCTGCTCAGTGAAATACACCAGCAGAGTTCAAACACATGCGCTTGGCTCATACATGGAAGTGATTTACACGGTAATGTTTTGGTGAAAATATATGTGTTTGGAAAGTAGTGAGCATAAAACTGGATAAATGAGGCTTGGATTATACTGCATGATTTGTGTGAGAGTTGTAAATTGATGTTTTGACATCATTTTGCTGCCCCCCCTTTTACTCCAGTTTTCCAAGAACCAGTTTTTGGATTTTTCCTTCAGCCAGGAAGCATGCAAGAAAAACAAAGATTTCTTCACGTATTCAACTTAACACTTTGTGAATAATTTATAGACAGATGATCAGTGTGTGGGTGAAGTATTCCTTTAAGTCATAATTAAGTTGTTATCAGTACAGTCATGTTTAATTTGCTTTTAAAAGCATGATTTGTTGAGAGAATAAAATCATTTTCCTATAAACTGTTAGCAGTCATTATTGATTTTTGGAGCTGCCTCCTGGTGGCTGTTAGTGGAACTGCAGCTGAATCCACATTAACGTCATATTCAGACTTCAGTCTGGTTGCTGATTTGAAACAGTGGCCATCAACCTTTCTTATTAAACTTTAACATTTCCCAAAGATCAAAGATGCATCACAGTGTTTCCTAACCTGGCTATCAGTATTTGCACTTCATTTTATTCCTGGGTGAGAATATACTCAGGGTGCCTCACTGCAGTATGCCTCCTTTCATCAGCAGTGAAGCCTCCTCTGTCGTGTTGCTGCAGCTCTCACTGACATGCAGAGGACAAAGTGGAGCTGCAGCCTGATGTGTTGCTGCAGCCTGCTCCTGCCACACGGGTGGTGATTTGGGTACGGAAGTCACTCCAGCTGCTCGTCTCCGTACTGCAGCACTACAAAGCTGTAGCATTTAGATATTCATGCACACAAACCATTTAATGTAGAAGAAGAAATTCTGAAAGTACTGACTATACTTGTACTCCACTACATCTCAGAGGTCAGTGTTGTACTTTTTACTGCACTACTGTCTGACAGCTTTAGTTACTTTACACATTACAGTTATTGACACCATTCCCGTCCAGTGAAAACCATGTATCTCCAGATGGTGATTTTGAATGTTTGTGCCTAACACCATAATTATGTTACCGACTTATCAAGGTCTGCAAAAATCATTGCATGTCAATATATTGTATGATATTGCTCTTGTGTTTACAGTACATACATGTTTGTTTACAAAGGAATGTCTCTAACATTTTAGCTAACTTGATGCCAGAATAAACCGCAGGGTTTTCCGACCATTGCAACACTTGTGTGCAGCATTTTTTTTCATAGCGCCCAAGCCAAATAAGCACCAAAAAACAAAACCAACAAACAAAAAACAACTGCTGTGACACATTTTGCTGTAAATTCTGTTTTTTTATGTTAGTTTTCTATTATATAGTACGGATATTTTGATATTTATTTCACATTTTAATTCCAGTGTCTGAATATTCTTAAGAATTAAAAACTCATTGATCCGTGACAGGATGTGCCTGCGTTATTATGCTATTATATCATCACTATGTCAGTGGCATTAAATGATCTTAAATGACTATGGTGCTGTTTATTACAGTCATTTCCGGGAGCATTAGATAAGCCTAAACTACATAAATAAAGTGTTCCCTTATGTGTAGAGAAAGTTCTCCTCCTTCTTAATCTAATTAAACTCTTCGTCACAAAACTGGAAACAGAGCTGTTTTTTTCTGACACCATGAATAGCTGACGTTTCAGAGCTGTGGTTCTCACAGGACAGCAACACAACAAAAATGTGAAATTCCACAAACTCAATAATGCAACAGTAATGTTAATCAAAAATCATCATAAGTGGTGGTAAAACTTTTACTGCACATGGAGTGCTTGAATGCAGGACTGTTACTTGTAGTGGAGGATTTTCACAGTGTGGTATTAGTACTTTTACATGTTAAAGTGGTTTATTCCACACAGATAACAGCAGTGGTGGAAGCAGATTTACTCAAGTGTTGCTTTAAGTACAATTTTGAGGTTCTTTTACTTTACTTGAGAACAAATGTTGTCAAAATCAACCTCAAACTGTAGAAGTATTGCGTGGCTGAGGATATATTTCACAGAGAGTGTGTGGGGAATCAACTTTAGCAGCAGTTGACGTCACTCCCTTTGTTTCCCATGAGTCTCTGTTGATTTTGACCTTGAGATTAAACAGAATCAAAACAGATTTAATCTATGAAACAAAGTACAGCACAGAGGACATGAGCCTGGGATAATTACACCTCATATTCATTAGCACAAAGCCTGATGTGAGTGTTTCAGCAGCTGAGGCCTGCCACTACATGCATGTCATGCTGCAGCCTCATGGAGGGGGGGGCTTTAAACAGACACGTGCTTCCTCCCCCTACTGGAGTTAAGTGGTCACTGCAGTTTATATATGCTCACCCCACGATACATGAGACGTGTGTGTGTGATCACGTTTCTCTCTTAATCACGT
The DNA here is from genome assembly GCF_011397635.1 of Epinephelus fuscoguttatus. Lineage (NCBI taxonomy): Eukaryota > Metazoa > Chordata > Actinopteri > Perciformes > Serranidae > Epinephelus > Epinephelus fuscoguttatus. Next base: position 40,624,744 of record NC_064763.1, on the reverse strand, counting down.
CAGCTCAACAGGCTGCTGCTCATATTACATCTCCAGCCCAATATTTGCATCATGAATCATGTTTACACGGATCATATATGTATGTTTATATTTATATATTTCCCCCCGTGGTGTGGGGAGCAGCGTCCTGAAATTTTAACCCTTTAAAGTCTCGTGTTTCATGTCCTGAAGCTACTTAGAACAATTTTGAGGTATTTTTTACTTTATTTGAACATTTATTGTATTTTATGCTACTTTATACTTCCACATTTCAGAGGGAAATATTGTGCTGGAAACTCTTATTTTATGGCTTTAGTTACTTTGCCGATTCAGATTAATAATACAAAATAACCAACAAACAGTTTATGATGTAATATTATAGATTAGTATTATACTTTAATTGATACTTTTACAATGATCTGACAGCTGGTGTTACTTTACAGATTGAGGGCAGTGGAGTAGTTGAGGGTATACAGTGTGTAGCTACTCATATCTTTCTCTAGCTGTTTATACTAAATCCACCAATTCACAAAAGAGCCACTGGAATATAAGAGTATACCCACTTCCTCCTTTGTAACCTACCCTTCTACACAGTAGTACACTTCAGCGACTGCAGCCGAGTGACCATTTGCCGAGGTGATATTGGTGCTCAATGTGGGCCTAAACCCAGTGGTGGTGTACTGTAACCCACTGCCTAAAGTTTAGGTTAGGTTTTAGGCCCTAAACCTAACCAATCTAACCAAAGAAGGCAACGACTAGCCAATCACAGGAAGCGTAGCGTGGGTCATGTCTTCACTATCCTAGGATTAGCAAATTTGCCTCCCGGTTTCCTCGTCTCAAAGTCAGTGGGTTTTTTGATTGGGTTTTTAGATACCTGAAATCAGGTCTGTGGTTGACACAAGTTAAAAAGACTTTCGCGGTTTATTCTACAACATAAAATACATCTGTAAATACCCCACTCGTACATTTTGAAGCTCTTATGTGTCTTAAAAGAGGCGGTTGCTAACAAGTGGCTAAATGAGACTACAGAACGTCATCACACAGAGCGAGGCTTCACATCTTCGTTGTAGTGGGGATGTTAAATCATGTGACTTACAGCTGTTAGCTTTTTACTTCTTCTAAAATCATAAAAGAGGTGTTAACTATGATCAAAACGTGTAAGTGTTGGTTGCCACAGAGCTTATTTTCTGCAATCATCAAAAATCCAGTGGAAAAATCCCGTAGGCTTTTTGACGAAGAAACCACGGTAACGCTAACTCTGTGTCAGCCTACAGAAAGTCGTCAGCCCTTGAGTACTCCATTGGTTGAGGATGCGACTACGCTGGTCAAAGTTCATCAAATGTGAACTTTACGCGATGCAAAGGTGCGAATTTGCTTTGCCAGCAGAAGCCAATGTTTTTCACCTCTTCGCTCGCACCAAATGGAAAATACAGGAAGCGAATATTCACCAGTGTTTACTTTGCTTATGTTTGAAGATCTGTGCCCTAAAGTGCGCTAAAATGAGCTCCTTCTTTATCAGCTGTAATAATATTCCAAAAAATATGTCATATCTGATAACAAATCTCTGCTTTTTTTTCTTACCTTGTGTTGGAAAAGAAGGCTAACATCATTGCGTCCAGGATGTGGTTAGCTTAGCTTAGCTTACCACAAACTGAAAGCAGAGGGGAACTGCTAGCTTAGCAGTGTCAAAGTTGCCTTACAACAGAGCTGTTATATTTACAGGACATTTTACTTGTTGTATGTTTAACTTGTGTTAAAACAAATAAAATAAGACTTTGTGGTTCAATATTAGTTGAACAGGAAATGTCTCAAAAGGGGAACTGCCCATTGGTTCGACAGCCCATTGGTTCGACAGCCCATTGGTTCGACAGCCCATTGGTTCGACAGCCCATTGTTCCGACCATATTAAACCCATTGTTCCGAAGTCCGTTCCGAAATCATCATGATGCCCTGTGATTAAGGTCTGGTTAGGTTTAGGCACAAAAACCACTTGGTTAGGGTCAGGAAAAGATCATGGTGTGGGTTAAAATGAAAAAGAAAGTGAAAACACATAAGCCGTGAGCCTGCTTCGCCTCAAGCCGGAGCCGTTCAGCACCGCGGACAGTCGGACTAAAGGGATGTCGAACCAATGGGCTGTCGAACCAATGACATGGACTCCTCAAAAGTCCCATCGTCAAGTGACTTTACTAACTTTGTTAACTCTGAACAAAAAGCCAGCTAGCTCTTTGTCTCTTTGGACTGATGACTACCTCTATCAGGATGCAACATATAAATAAAATGTGTATTTTTTCCTGTTTTTGCCAAATCCCTCCCCCTGCTTCCCGTCTATATGGTGAACTGTAGGTTAAAACCATCAGATTATTTGATTTGTTTCGTTGCGTTCAGCATTTCTTTATTTTCCATTATTTTTTGTGGGACTTAATGATGAGTTTAGCTTCATCATATCAATTTGATCTGAAAAAAAAAAAAACCCAGTCCCTGCCTTTTTTTGTCTTGTGATCCAGCAGTTCAATAAAAGAGCGATTCATCATGTTTGGAGTCCTGAAAAGGTCAAAGTTTGTTTTATTTCACAGAGAAGTAAAGATAAGAGAAAAACACAGTTTTGGTGAGCAGAATTTTATTAGATATGATTATGTCACATTTTTATGGCTGATTTTGACAGATGCATGAGAATGATGTGTCTGATCACTGCTGCTTTTAAACCTTTTACTGGAGCATGTAGGTTGTAGTGGGATATTGATTGATTGAGGCCTGTTTTACTCCCTTGCTTACAAAGATTACTGATGTAAACAACCCTTAAACGGCATCAGAAAAACAACAAATCGTGGATGTAGTTGCATTTGGACTACCAATACACAAAAAATAAGTACTAGTGAATAAAAAGCACTCACTGCAGAGCCTCACCTCTGATGTTTTAGCCTATACTGTATATTTACAGTCTTTATTTACAGCTTTGTTCACATCTGTTACTGATGTAATAATGTTGATAAATTCCTTATGTGCTAAGCCTGTGATGTTTATATTTTAGGTCTTTGGAACCAGATAATCATTGCAAGTATACATTATAGGCAGTGTACATTCATTATATAAAACACAACCTAATAACTATTTACTGTATTTACATAAAGTACTTTTTGAGGTACAACTTACTTATGTGTTTTCCATTTTTTGCTACTTATACTGCTACGTCACCACATTTATCATATATTTTTTACACTTATAGAACTACAGTTACTTTACAGTGTAAAATAATTCATACAAAGCATATTATCCATTTATGAAATATGAAATATGAATTCTGAAATGCTTTTTACATGTTCAGTGGTGGAAAATAACTATTCAAGTAATGTACTACTGAACACATTTGAGGTAGGGCCGTTGTACTTGAGTATTACCACCTTCTGTTACTTTATTTTGTACTCCACTACATTTTTAAGGGGAAATATTGTACTTTTTAGCCCAGATAGGAACTTATAAGTACTATGATACTTTAAGTACACTAACCTGATAATACTTTTGTACTATTACTAAAGTAGGCTTTTAAATGAAGGACATTCATTTGTAACAGTGTATTTTTATACTGTTTTTTCATTTAACTGAAGGATCTGAGTACTTCCTCCGCCTCTGCAGACATTAATAAATCAGTAATAAAATGATTTACATAATAAGTCTTGCTTGGGGGCATTCTGTCTATGAGTACTTTTCTTTTGAAAGTTAAAGCACATTTAGCCAGTATTACTTACTTTAACTTTTACTACTTGGAAAAATGTGTATTCAGTGCTTTTACTTGTAATGGAGTATGTTTATAGTGTGGTATTGGTACTTTTACTTGTGTAAAGGATCTGATTGCTACTCCCAGTAATTGCATACATTGCAGACATGAATTGCAGCCTGATCTTTTGTTGTCATGGTTATGAGTTTCATTATGAATGTAAATGAATATTTAAGCTTCATATTCCCACAAGTGCTTCCACTATCTGGATATCGTAATTAAAGCTTAATTCCAGGGATATACTTGGAGACATAAAACCTGTTATTAGTGTTTAACAATGACTGTGTGTGTGTGTGTGTGTGTGTGTGTGTGTGTGTGTGTGTGTGTCTGTGTGTGAATATGGCAGCTGTAAAGGAGACTGCATATTTTTAGACCCAGTGTTTGGATGCTGTCATTACAGGCTGATGTGTGTCTCTCTACAGTATTTTTAACCCACGCTGTGCTGACAGAATGTGCTCCCATTACAGACACAAATGTTACTGAACAGTCTAAAACAGCTATAACATAATAATAATAATAATAATAAAACATTTAATACATTTATCTTTCAAATGGAAAAAATGAACCTGTCGAGAAAACAGACTTTATAACTTGCAACATAAGGGCACGATCACACATGCCATGGCGATATTCATATTGAATGTGAGCTGTGCTGGATGTGACCGTGGATGTGTGAGGAGAACTACAGCATCTGAGATGGAGCCCATGGGTGCCTCATGATGATATAAAATGGGGAAGCAAACTTGGAGAGACACATAATTGGCGGGGGGTCTGTATGTAATTACAAATAAATTTCCTGAATTTCTACACCACCTGCACCAGCCCAGATTAGTTAGATTGATGGTGTAGAGAACATCATAATAACTGGGTGGACCCTGAGAAAATAAGAGAATAATCACAATAATCACAGTGGAGTTTACTGTGTGGCCCCCAGCTGAAAGGGCCCAAGCATTAATAGACCTGTTAGGATATTCAGATATGAAAACTACTGAATCATGTTATTATTCTATCTCATTGTACCCCAAAATAACTTACAAAGCTCCCTTAAAACAAGCAACTTCAGGGGAAACTATTGTACCGATGCTACTGATTATGTTGCAGATTCAGGTTTGTACACATAAAACAATGCATTATTTTTATTATTTAAGTTTTCAGCATTGTATAAGAATGAAAAGCTTCACCCTGAACAAACTGTACGTAAATTTAAATACATCATGCTAATAAAACAACTCCTGACTGCAGGACTTGGACTTCAATTTTTGCTGTTCACATAATAGTTTTACTTAAGTAAGACGTTTTGGGTTCTTCTTCTTCTGCAGCTGTCAATAGTTGACCAACATTCCCAGTTAGAGAAATGGTGAAAATAAAGTAAGACTGTTTGTCTGGGGCCCCAGATCCCCAAAATCACTGAATCTGCCACTGTAAACAATAATGAAAGCACAGCGCAGAGAGGCTGCATGAAAGGACAGATATCTTGTACATCACCGTCCTTGTATGCAGATATGATTCCATCTAAAGTCTGACTAAAACTGAAACTAAAACAAAGTAGTCTACAAAGTTCTCAAGAAGTCACTCTTGTTCTGTTAATTCAGGCAGTTTGGTGCTTTGAGGAGAAGCTCTCACTGCACTGTCAGTCTGCTCTAATCAATCAGCTCTGTGATCGGTTATCAGGGTGGTCCAAAAATATGTTTGTTTTTACTGGCCCGCTTGTTTTTGTCAGTTGTGTAAAATTGTAAAATTATTATTGATATTATTGATATGGGCTGCTTAAATATAATCACCTGATTGCAGGGACTCTATGAGGATATTTATTTTTAAAGAGGAAAAAAGTGGGGTCACAAAACCATAACATTGCTCCCCCTAATTGAATAAAGAGGATGCATTTGCTCCACTTGCTGCATTGCTCAGGCGCCTATGGCAGGGCCCCAGTTATGCCTATGAAAGTTGCGCATTAAGCCAGGAAAGTTTGAGTTCTTGGGTGTAAAACCACATGGGTCTTCTACATCATTGGGCTCACAGAGCAAATGCAGCAGAGTCTTGGTTGGCGGGGTGGCTACTAACTCTCACAGGCCAAATGGCTAACTTCCTGTTTAGCGCTGTGCTACAGTGAATTGGGATAAAATGATTTAATCGTGCAGCTCTTCTAGACTTTTTAAATGTTAACAAACTAAATGGATCAAGTCCCGATAGTGAAACTAATCATTTTGCAGAAGTTCTGATGCTCAATAATGTATCCACTAATTTACAGACGTCTCTTTCACTGTGTAAGTTGATGGGAAAAAGTATTTTTGGGCCACATGGCATCATGGGATGGACCTGGAGGGTGTGGTTACACAGTTTGGCCACAGGCCCTCAGAAGTGTGCTGGGCTTTGAAGTCAATTAGTAGTGGCCAAACAGTGGAATTACAACTCTCAGGTCCTTCAGGTGATGCCATTGGGCCCAAAAAGACTTCTCCATTAGACTTTCATTGAGAAAGGGAGGTCTGTAAATCAGTGGATATCTTTATAAGTGTTACAGCCTCCTCTAACTGGCTTCACTATCAGGATTTTATCCATTCACTCCAGTAACATTTGGAAAGTCTGGAAGATTTGCACAATATATATATATTTTTTATCTCCATTCAAGTTAGCAAAGTGCCAAACCAGAAGTTAGCTGCTTGGCTGGTGGAAGTCCCTGGTGCGCTTGATCTCTGGGTCCAATGATGCTGAAGCAGTGCTGATCGTCCAGGCAATTTTATACATGACAGTTAACTGTTTTTGGCTTCACTGGCCACTGAACAACTTTTCATAGGAATGAACGGGGTCTCACCTCCAGCACTGTATTGATGTCTCTTTTAAAGATTATTTTTTTGGGCTTTTTGCCTTTAATTGACAGGACAGTGTGAAATGGGGAAAGAGAGAGAGAGTGGGGGGATGGCATGCAGCAAAGAGTTGCAAGCTGGAATCAAACCTGCGACCGCTGCAGCGAAAAAACCATAACAGCATTACCTCTGTACATGGGGCGCCAGCACTATCCACTACACCACCAACACCCCATGTACTGATGTCTCTTAATACATCCATGTGTGGCCACTATGTCAAATTAGTATCTTCTGGGGGGCCAGGATGTGATGCACATGGAAAGCTAGCTTCCTAGCTAACAAATGAACGTTAGCAAGCGAATACAGCCAAAATTATATTATTGGTATATTTTCCATTTTCTCTTGATTCACTGCCAGCCAGGCAGCATCTCTCAAAGCCTACAATATCAGCGCTTGGAAAACTACAGCCAAGGACAGACAAGTGGGGTCAACCACACACAGGCTAGGCTACCTCTAGGCTAGGCTATTGCTGGAGGCTACGACTTTGCTGGTCAAAGTTCTCCTAAGGTGTATTCCACATGATGCAACTTCGTGATTTTGTTGTGCTACTGAAAGTGAGTGTTTTATCCGCCCCTTCGCTGGCATTGAATGGAAGTGAGAAATATTTGTTAATTTCGCGCATGAGTGACCTTGCCCTAAATCAGTTTGCTTTGTATTGCTTTCAATTGATTAGCCTTGTAGATTGACAGAAAATACATCAGCTACGGTTCTGACAATCAGTCATTTTAAAGAAAGAAAGAAAAATCTTGTCGTTCTAGCTTCTCAAATGTGAATATTAGCAGTTTATCTCAATATAAATTAAATATTTCTGAAAGGAGGATATGGTTAACTTACAGTATAGGCTGGTTTGCATTTATAAAAATCAGATTTGGTCAAAAAACAGTGGTGTAATGTTCTCCTACTGCACTCAAGTACAACTTTAAGGGAGGGCCTACTTGTAGGACTCAGCCTACTTAACTTGAGTCTTTGCTTCTCATGCCACATTCTGCTTCTGCTCCACTACATTTCAATAGGAGTAAAATAAACAGTGTTGATAAAAAAAAATATATAAGAATTATTCCAAGACAATAAATATCACAAATGGTCAAACAGTTCCACATCCCTGCACACACCCACACACCAAACTAGAAGCACTTTTTTCGCAATTGTGATGGTATTTTGTCAGATTTGATTTATACCCCCTCTCGTTTATAAACCCCGCCCACACGTGCCGCGTAACACGGAAATACGTCACACCACTGAAGCTAAAGATGCTTCAACTGCCGTTTCACTGTGACTTTAACATTAAGTTGTACTCTGTGGCAAACTTTGGCCACACCTAGATCCTGTCCCATTTCCACACACACAAAAAAAAAAAAAAAAAAAAAAAAAGAAATAGCCTTTTTTTTTTTTCTGCTGGTGCGTTTGTTTGTGTGACGGCGAGTCCCGGCGGTGTAACCGGAGAGGGGCCTCAGAGAGGGAATGCAGGACTGCAATGGAGCACAATGCAATACAGGTAAAGCCGATATAATTTCCAAATAAATGTCGATTAATAACACTTGCACCCGGCCGCGTTTTTGACCTGTTGATGTGGGGAATATTTTAACCGTGTGTCGTTGTGAATTGAAGCCCAATATCGCGTTTTATTTCATTTAGTTTCACCATGTCGTATTGATTGTTTTCCCATATCACCCAAACCCAGGCACCGAGAGTTGCTCTGACTGCAATTACAACTTTATTCAACCAGGCTCAACTTTTTTTTCCTCCAGAGGTGGAAAATAAATCGCTGATATTTGTATTTTCACGGGAAAACAATCGGCTTTGACGCCGAGCTGTCGCCTCGTTTGATATCGGAGACTCAGCCGTTAAATTCCAGTTTAATATTTCTGATATTTTCGCCGTGTTAATGATTAATTTCTTTGTGTGTCGTGTCGACAGTCTCAGCTTCTGCTCTGGCTACCAACCCCCACCCACACTAACAACACATTAGCTAAATAAAATTAAATTTTCTGGCCGTTTGCCTGCCTGAAAATATCAGGAAACTTTTAAGCTAGTCCACCTTTTTAACAAAAACTAGCTAGCAGCGAGTCGTTGCATCGACATTTTTTCATATGTGAACGCAGAGTCGCCAAATTAATTTCCACACCGACGTGATATTAAAGATTGAAATATGTTTTTTCGGCAGAGACTAGGTGGAGCAGCAGTAATGTTGCTTATAATAGGAAGCATATTGATATTATTATCAAATCCCTCCCGACATTTTGTCTCCGGCGTAATTGCCACAGTTTAAGGAGGAATGTTAATATTGTGTGTATGAAGGGGAAATGTAGAGTTTGTGTACTTGAAATAGCGAAGATTAGTCCTGCTTAAAAAACCCAGGAAACATCCAGAGGACACACAGCTTGAGCAATGTGGGCTTTTAGTCGAAATGAAAACATTATTTTGACAGGAATCCTTCATGTGTGGCGTGGGATATATTTAATATTCCAGTGGTGGCAGTATATTTTTATAATATCTCTGTTTTGAATATTAATTTATTGCAGTATTGAGAGATTTTCTCCCAGTGGTGAACTTGTGAGCTTTTTGAATAACAGGATATACCCAAGGTCAATACTGTGTAGACTGTGTGTTTGGATTTAATTTATTTATTTATTGTCTAAAGCAGGAGACATTTTATTATTAATATTCGTCGGAGGTTTTTCCCCCCCTCTTCCTTCCCGTACTGAAAACTGTGTAAAAAAAAATTCTCACTGCATTATTCCCAGAAATATCACGAGAACTGACGTAGGCAGGGTGCAGATTAAGGGTTTCCATCTTAAAATTCTTGTGTGTGTGTGTGTGTGTGTGTGTGTTCACATTTTAGACAGAGGGCTGCCTCTCAGTGCTCAGATTATATTATGTGGCTTTTATTTTCCTGCCTGCTCAGCCCTGCCTCGTTTCCACCGCTAGGCTGGAGCACTGCTTCAGCTGGCCCTCCCCCAGGACTACAAAAAAAAAAAAAAAAAGATATTCATATAACACTCCTATAGTGCATAATAGTATGTTTATGATACACTCTGCTCACTTGATGGTAACACTTATCATTTGGTCTGTCTGTAATTTAAGTTAAATATATGTGTAATCATTCTGGGGCTAAAACTGTGTCTGCAAAGCTGAACAGTAACTTGATCTCACTGTGATGTCGTATGTTTCCTTGCTTTTCCTGCTTTTACATTTGTGTAAGCTAATATAGGCTTTGATATATACACTGTATATAACAGTACTATAACAAGTGCTTAAAGGCTTTAAAGATTAGTTGATGACAGGAGGTATAATCAATATTTTTAATTGATTTTTTTTTTATAATCGATTAATAATTTTTTAAACAAAAATGCCCAAATTCTTTAGTTCCACTTTCTCTAATTTGAGTTTACAGGACATTAGTCTTATTTTGTTGTGTTATTTTTCCTTACTCATATACGCACACATAACTGGAGCAAGTCAAATTTTTGATTTTTATTTTAAGCAAAAATACCTCAAATTTTCTGGTTCCAGCTTGTCAAATGTGAGTTGAATAGTGAATTTATTTAACTTTGTTGTAGTGAAGTTTTGTCCTGCTGAAATACCTACAAATAACTAGACCGTAAACTAATAATCGAACAGGTGATTTACGAAAAGTAAATGGGCAACAATTTTGACAATCAATGAACCATTTTTTGAGCAAAACTGCCCCAAATTCTCTGGTTCCACCTTATCAGATGTGAACATTCACTGCTTATCTACTTTTACATGATAATAAATGCGATATTTTTGTGTTTTGAACTTCCGGTCAGACAAAACAAGTCAATTTTAAATAATAAGTTGCAGCTGTATAACTTTATGGCTTTGCTCTGACTTGATATAGTGTATTCTGTATCCTGAACTAATAGGCTGCTCTAATAATCTTGACACATGGGCCTGTGTGTTTCTGTATGTATAGCTGTTAAATATCCTTATAATATTAACTTAAATTCAATTACCCGTGAATAGTTTGTCAGTAGAACTCAATATTGTCCTGATCATACATAATTGTATTCCCTTATGTGTCACTGAGTATAATAATCCTTAAAATATCGTACAGTATCATTATAGGGGCGTACAGTGGCGCTGTAACTGACCTTATGGTATCCCTTTACTGAAGTATTACTATCATACACTCATACTTAACTGAAATATTCCTATGACTGGTTTAATACTATGTCTGTATTACTCAGTGGTGTAGTAATCTTTATCATAATCTTATTTTATCACGTCTAATATTGCTTAAGTATTAGAGTGTGGCTCACAGTAATCAGTGGAGTAATCAATAATCAGCTTCATTTGGCATAATAGTTGTCTTAGTCCTATAAAATTACTATAATGTGTAAAGTTACCAGAATATGTCTATAATATACTTATCATGGTTTATGTTGCGTGTGTAGAGCTTAGTGGTGATTTTTATCTTACTTCGCTCCATTCATTCTTCGTCTTCGTCCAAGAAAATATTTTAATGTTCCCTTTTATTATTCTTCTAATGTCTGTTTGATTCTCACTTAATTATATTCCTTCTCATATTGTCAACGAGTACAACAGGTCAGAAAAAAATAATTCTCCCAAAGTGGCTCACATGAATCATTGGACAATATATTTTGCTTTGTGGTATTGCAATCCTTAAAATTATCTTGAGTAAACCTACAGGGGTTAACATTGTGTCTGTGGAGCTAAACTGTGATTTTAGGCTAGATTTGTTTTATTCTTCCTCTTTATTTCAACTTATATACTTATAAATAAGGTATAAAAATCACTTAGGGACCAATTTGTTGTTTATAGTACTCGATATTGTTTTATCCGTACTTAATTATAGTCCTCTTGTTATTGCATGTGGTATAATTATCCCTAAAAACATCTAAAATATCCCTGTGCTTTTTTTTTATCCCAGTGTATAACTATAATATTTCCTAAAAAGTTTGGCTATAGTAGCGGCAAACTGCCATTAGGATATTCAGCAGGGATTTATCAAATTAAATGTTAATACTTTGAACATTAAAGTATATTTATAGCACCTTTTAGTATCTCTGTGACTCACTCATGAGTATATAGAGAGTTAGTTACTCTGTAGGCACTTTATCTCAATTAATCACTCATTTATCTCTAAGATACATCTGTAATATTTTCCTATGGACTTAAAATGTACCTCAGGGACTGAGTACTGAGTTTGCACTGAATATTTAATGATTATTTAGTCCTGTAGTGTCTTTATGATAATTCTTTAGGGACTTGCAGCATGTTTAATGACTTTATTCCACATGGTCTTCTTTTAATCTTGCTATATGGGGTTTATATTGTGTCTGAGATGCCCTGTTGTGATTTTTTCTCCCTGTATCATTATTAGAGTCTTGTTATGGTTTCACAGGGACTCTGTGTTCGATTTCATCCTCCTGTGGTTCGATTATTTCACTTCCTATAGCAGGATATAGACTGAGTATGACATTCAACAGTGACCTTGTCTGTTTTAGTCATAGTCTTTCTTCAGTTGCATCACTGCCATATTTCTTTTAATTCAAATATAATGTTCCTGTGGGGACTCAGAAAGTGTCTGAGTGATAGTGAGCTTGTCTCGCTTGGTGTTGTTTTCCACCAGTGTTTTTAGTATCCTACAGTTTTCCCACAGGGCCTTAGTTTAGAGTGTGTCTGTGATACTTCATAGTGACGTAATTAAACATTACGCCACTGCATTACGTTTTGAGGTGGCCTGTTTTTAATTGTTGTGGTATTGATGTCGCTGTGTATAGCTGATATGTATATTTTCTGCTGTGACATTTATTCAGTATCTTTCTAAAAATTGATCCTGGGCCTGCTGCAGCTGGTCTGCAGAGCTACAGCGGGTGGGGGAGGGTGGGAGGAGGTTCTGCCTGTGGTGGGTTATGGGTATTGGGTGGGGGAGGGTGTGCTGGGTGGGGTGGGGGTTGTGGATGATCAACACAGGAGTGAGAATTTTAGAATATTCTGCATTTAGGCAGCAGGCGGGAGGTGAAGGGCGACAGAGGCAGGCAGGAGAGCTGGACGACTGGTTGTTTTAGAAGCAGAGTATTTCTGGTGCAGAAAGAGCAGCTAATACAGTATGTGCATTTATTTTGTGAATCTTTATGACCCATCTATCATGAGTAAATGGATAGCAGCTGCATAGGCGGATACACCCTGAGCTTATACAGTACAGTAGGCCTTTTATTTTATGTGGATACATTGAATGTGACCTGCTTTATTTTAATTCACTACATATGAGAAATCTTTCACGCACTTAAAACTGTTCAGGCATGCTTCATTTAAACATTAGAGCTGTAACAATTAATTCATTAGTGGTATTATAAGAAAATTAAACTGCAACTAATCTGATGATTTATTCATCTATTTAAAGTAGAAACTTCAAACATTATGTGGCTATGAGATTTTGTTGCTACTCTTGGTTTATTATTTTAGTAAACCGAATATTTTCGCACCCTGGACTGTCGTTCTGACAAAACCAAAATCTTTTAATAAGCACTTTTGAAAGTTTTGGGGCATGTTATGATCAATCAATCAATCAATCAATCAATCAATCAATCAATCAATCAGTAATGAAAATAATCATTAGTTGCCACCCTAAACATCATTTTTTGGTACCTAAGTGACATGGAAATTAATTTTATTTAACATTTAAATAAACATCACAAGTGATTACTCAACCAGTTGATTAAAGCCCCAGAAAATTAATCTGCAACTATAACTGCAACACAGATAACTGATATTTCACTTGTCTTTTTTTCATGTATAAATGCCAAATGTTATCCACTCCCAGTTTCTTAAATGTGAGGATTATTAATTAATATAATGAATATAACAAACGACTGTTCTGCCATTTAATTTCTTGATTAGTCAATTACTTGTCTTGACCAGAAAATGAAAAACATCTTGCTTTGGAACCCGACAGTTGCGTCTATCCCCCCTCGCTTTGGAAAGATATCCAGCGGCCTGAGACGTGCTGGGCCAATGAAATCGCAGCGGTTTATCTAATATGGTGCGTGTTTAAGATGATGACCATAAGGAGTAGTGCCAGCATCTTCGAAAACAACCAAGATGGCTGCAGCTAATCTGGAAGCCACTTTTGCACAAGTATTAAAATCAAATGAATGTTTTGTTAAAAGAAGAACAGTAAACTGCGCTTTACAGCTTTAGTTGATGTTCAGCACACCAACTTATAAAATACTTGGCTCAACTCTGCACGCTGCACTCTGTTTAAGGTGTTATTCTTTCCTGCTTGCTTTGCATGAGTCTGGTTACTGGTCACTCAGCGCTACCTCACATGTAAAAACAATCCATTGATACTGCCCCTTAGAAATCAAAAATGAAAAGAGACTAATTCACATTAGGCTAAAAATGATCCATGAAATTTCCCAAACCCCAAGATATCATCTTTAAATGTCTTGTTTTGTCCAACCAATGGTCCAAAAGAGAGTTTGCAGCCATACTATCATAGAAGTTTTAGAAGAAGAGCAAAGAAAAGTTAATTCACAAATCAATTATTAAAATAGTGTCCAATTTATTTTCTTTATATCCACTTAGTTAATCAACTAATCGTTGCAGCTTTAAGCGGAACATCTTTAAGTGTCAGACTGTTCGTTAAATGAAACTAAACATTTGAAGATGTCGCCTTGGGTTCTAGGAAATCATAACTTTTTCTGTCTCTTTATTTCTTCCTATATTCTAATGTTTGATAGTCAAAACTTTTAATTGGCAGATTTTTTGATAATGAAAATAATCGTGAGCTGCGGGTCCAAATAAGACAAACTTTAAATAGTAATAACTGCCTTGTTTCAGTGCTGAGAAATATTTAATATTAAGGGTCATTTGCAGCTTGTATGTTGCAGCTGTGGGGCTGCATATTATGTTTCATGTTAAGCTGTTGTAATTCAGTCTTTTCTCGCCTCTAACTCCAAACAGGGGATTACAGAGGAGCAGAGGCTGCATGATGGATTCAGTATCAGAAAAACAGCAGCATTTTCATGGCAGCAGTGTTTTCTTTTAGCGCCGTAAAAGCTGGAACATCATGTCTGCTGTGTTGCACACAAAACATCTTGTGTGTGCATTTTGATTTATCTTAAATCCATTTTAATAATTTCAGATTATATTTGAATTTATACATTTATTACAAAGTGAAAAGCAGATTGCATTCAAGGATAAGTCTGGTGATATTCTGCATTTCTCTCATTGTCAACACAAAAGGACCCGAAAAACAAAACAAAACACTGAACGTAGCTACTAACAGGTATTGTGTGTGTGACTCAAAGCCTGATAAATCGTACTCTTTATTGCCATACAGCTCCACTGTCGTCCAAAAACTAATAAAAACACATCAACGAGCCACATGGTTGCTCTGGATCACATGTTTGTGCATCACTCAGTCCCAAATACACTGTCCTGCTGCCACAAATACTCACCACAGCACCAAGTGTGGATTAATCCACCGCTGAAAATAGTCCCAAACAAATGCACTATTTCCTAAATTAGTGTGCCTTTTAAAAAATGAAGGCATGTATTTGTGAGCCATTTCAAAGAATAAGGTCTGACGGGCTGCATAGCAGCCTAACACACTTTTGCTTTGGGCTTTTTGTGGGTTCAACAATAAGAAAAAACATAGATTAACACCAGACTTATCTATTAATGTGTTCAGTTTTTTTTGTTTTTACATTGACTCTATCATGCGTCCACAAGTCCTGTGTGATTGTTGGGATATTGTAAGGTTCTGCCTGGTCTGAAGGCAAACAAAATTTATAGAAAAAGTAGTAGCAGTAGTAAGTAGGGTTTTTTTTTAAAAAAAAATACGCCAAAACTGCATGTCATGCTTCCTTTAATGTATATTTGCTGGGTTTCTGTCTTCTAATCTTCTCATCTTAAGGTTTTGGACCATTGGTTGTACAAAAAAGACATTTAAAGAAGTCATCTTGGATATTTTTTTTATATTTTCTTACATTTTATTGACTTAATCAATTAATAGAGAAAGCAATCAGCAGATTTGCGTGCAGTGAAATGATTCAAGACTTTGGTTCTTTATCTGGACTTAATTAGTAACTGTTTATACAAAAACAAATGCCATGTTTTTGCTAAATCTCACTCTAACTTTGACCTAAATAACTTGACTTGAAGCCCCAAAAAACTGAACTGAAACTTTTGTCAGATGTGACCTTTGGTTTAAACAGAAACATGATCTACTGTCAAGAAAACATAATCCAAATTTGAAACAAGGTGGTGATTATTTTTATGTCTCTTATTGTTTAACATCTTAATGTCATTATTAAAAAAAAGTACGCAAAAATATTTTTAATAAAATGCACTCAATAAGAGTGAAAGTAAGTTCACATTGTTTGATTTTCAGAATGAGAACTGGATGTGGATGTTGTGGTTATCTGTAAATGGTTACACACACTGCTTGCTGACTGAAGCTGTGTCTCAGGATCCAAAATGGCAGCTCACTGTCCAGAGATTATTATTTAGGTCATGTACTTAAAGATTACAAGAAGGAGAAGGTGTTGTGTGTTAAAAAAGTCGGGCACTGATGGGTAAAAGGTAACCATTTTAGTGACACACCATCAGGCCTCTCGCAGCTTTAAAACAGCCTTGGAATCATGAAAAACTGCCTCCATTTCTAAGGTGTGTTTAGTTTTATGTTATAGCTCTTTTTCCACAGTGTCGCAGGCTCGGGGCTCCTCACACTTCCTCTTACAAAACAGTGAAATCAAAGCTGCAGGTTTATCCACCCAGCAGCAGCAACAGCAGCAGCAGAGGCAGTATTGGCTTTCAGATGTATGAGCCCACTCGAGGTGTGCTCGATTTATTGTTCAAGCCGTGTAAACACCCACCAACAGCAAACATTAGCTGCTTGTGAGGTAAGACAGATCAAGTGCTCCTCATCACTTCCAGAGTGTAAACACACAGGAAGCTCCATGTAAATTGAGCTGTAGATTAAATAAAGACGAGCTCTGCATGAGATTAATTTTTGCCAAATGGCACATCCGCCATTTTGGGGACAGAAAGGTTTCGGTCATTAACACCTTATTAATAGCTATTAAGCCTTTTAAATAGCTGACATTTTTAGAAAGCACAAGTTTGACTTTTTACTATGTTTTAAGGCTGCAGCCAACGATTATTGTCATTATCATTTAATAGGTCAATTATTACCTCCGCCAAGGAGATTACGTTTTCAGTTTGGCTTGTTTGTTTGTTTGTTTGTTTGTTTGTCAGCAGGGTTACAGAAAAACTGCCGGTCCGATGTTCATGAAACTCGATGGAAAGGTTAGGAATGGGCCAAGAAAGAAACCAATAGAATTTTGAGCGTATCTGAATCATTGAGAGGCTACACAAATAGTTTTTTCTAGTTTTGTTAACATTATGAAATAGGGCATTTGGCACTGGCAGGAGTTTGCGGTCACTGAATTCCTTTGGAGTTTTTCCTGTTGTTCCATCAGACAGCTTGAAATTTTTGCATGTGAACTATTGCAAGTGAGTATTAACAAAAAGTTAAATATAGCAGCTTCATGTGCAGTATTCAACAGGTTGTCTGACAGCAATGCCTTTGTAAGACCTGTAAGACAAAATGCTGGATGCGTCAGTGTTTACAAATGTCCAACGTGATGTCATTAGATTGCTTGTTTATTTCCCCAAAATCCAAAGATGCTCAGTTTAGAGGATGAACACAGCCAGAAAAGCTGGAACCAAAGCAGTAGTTTTCTTTGACTTAAGACATTGATTTGATGTGTCAAAATTGTTGCCAATACGTCTACTGTCGAAACCATGTTGAATGTGTTTGGGCTGCTTCTAACAACTATTTCCATAACGCAGTGATCAGTGTATGAAAATTTGTCTGTTCCACTTTCCGAAGCCTCAAAGAAATTCTGTTTTATATTCAATGATGTAAAACAGAAAAGAAGCTGCATCTAGAGAATGTTTGGTGCTTTTTAAACCCCGAAATAATCAATCAATATAATTTGATACTTTTTTTTCAGTTGTATATAATGGTAAACTGAATATCTCTGGGTTTTGGACTGTTGGTAAAACAAAACAAGAGTTCTGAAGACTTCATCAATTTTATTGACCAAACAATTAATTTTCTGCCTATTAACTAATTTTCCTACTTTTATTTCTTATAATTTTAGTTTATTATTTATATTACTATTTTTTAAACGTTCTTCTTCTTATTTTCTTTTATCCAAATGCATAATATAAAGTGAAAGTTCATTCTTGAGTTTGGAAACGTTGTTTATCGAATTAATTCGTTTGAAAAAAGGTAATTATTAGATCTGGAGATGTTTTAATTTCCTTTGTTTATGCAGAATTAAGAGTAACACTGACGTTTTTCTTCAGATCAGTAAGGGAAACTGAGATCAATAATGTTGTCTTAACACTGCCTCACTTAATTTAACAAGAAGCTGCATTAATGGTGAAGTATGACAAGGTTTTTTTTTTCCTGAGATTAGTTCATTAAGTGCTTGTTAAAGGGCACATTATAAACCTGCATGCAGCCAAATTCTCACAATTTAAAACTCTAAAATGTCCCCTTGTTGTTTTACTCTATTTATTTGTACCTGAACAAAATAAAACAAAAACAGGAGAAAGAAAAACCCACACAGTTTCAAAACATCCATCTTGAAATGGAGGTATAAACTGGAAAAATGAAAATGGAGGTTTAGTCACTGAACACCCACTATCTCGTGTGCAGATGAAGCTAGTCATACTGCTGTTGCAGTGTCTGTCAAAATACTTCTAAATGCTCATTTAATAACACAAGACTCAATCAGAGTCTTTGAAGTAGAAGAGCAAGATTTTATTTTACTGGGAAGGAAACTGCACCAGTGTCAGCTCTGTGAAGAAAATAAAGATTTTGGTATTTTGTCACGTTTGTCAGTTATAGAAGTGAAAGCAGCAGCACAGTTATAGTGAAGTATTTTTATGAAATTTAGTTTAATTCTTGTCAAAATTGCACTAACTTTTGTTGTGTTTTGTTATCAGAGCTTCTGTAGTTTGTAATTGACACTGTAAATTTGTGATATGATAATGAGGAGGTTTTATAAAATGAGACTAAAAGGAGATATTTGGGAAGAAGTCAAGAAAGTAAGCCTTGTCTGTGGACCTGTGCTGTGCCTGAACTGATTCAATCAATTAAGCTAGTCAATTGAGAAGAAATTAAGTAATAATAATTTGGTAATTTAGTAAATTGGTAAAATGATTAATTAAACAAGAGCACCAAACATTTGGACTGTTGATTGGACAAAACAAGAAACTTGAAGATATCAGCTTGGATTCTTGGAACTTGTTAGGGACATGTTTTATTGTATTGACTAAATGATAGAAAGAAACAAACAAACATATGAACTGACACTGACAATAACTGATAGGTGTAGCCCTAACTTTCAACCTCATAAATTATACAGAGATAACATTGTTTTTTTGTGTGTGTGTGGTTTTTATTTAGCAAATCAAAATGGACAGCAGCTGCTTAAAGCATTTTTTAACTGCCCAAATCTGAGCCCAACACATCAACATGACAAAGCTCTGAGCAGCAGACAAGTTGTTTTTGCAGAGTTACTGCCATTAATACAAACTCAACGCAGTTTCAAAAGCAAAAGCCTTTCACGAAATGAGGAAGCATCACAACTTTTGCTATAAAGCACTTGCAGGAAGTGTTACGAGGGGGTTGACATTGATAAGATTTTATTGATAGCCTAACAATATAACATAGGATATTTACCTTTGAAAATGGATGTGCCTCTTGGTTGGAAATGTCGTGGTACTTGAACTTAGAGTGTGACTTTCTGGAATATAAGCCCATGTTGCTTAGAAGGAATGTTTCGGCATATTACGGGTGTTTCCTCCTTCACTTGAAATGGTTATTTTACAGACGGTACAGCAGCAGTGAAATCATCTTTCTTGGTAAAATGAAATGACTCCTTCTTGTTGCAAGTGTCCAGCAGCGTAGATGTATGAGTTTGACATAGTTTTGCAATGCGTAACTCTAAAGGAACTGATAAACTCGGATGCATACAATTCCAATGGATCCGACAATTTGGACCTTGTTCTCGATTCCCATCCCTAGTAATAAGTTTGCGCCACTGGGTGCAAATTTGCTGCCACCAACATAGAATTACTATTGAAACCTTTTTTATTCAGGGCTAACACTCTGAACATTCACATTTGCAGGAGTGCTCTGTTTACAAGGACATACGAACAATTAGTTTGGAGAATTAAAATATGATAAATGAATTAAAACAAGGACAGAAACGTCTGTTAAAAATCTCTCATCCAGCTGTTGGTAATGTTTGAATAATTTAGGTGAGCTGTGAAAAGCTCTTTCATTCATTTAAAAGGTACTATGTCATTAGTGGTGTTATTCCTAGAAAAGCGCTCGGTATCGATTTTGAAATTATGGGCTGATACAGATGTTTTTAAAAACAATTCAGCTGACACGGATACTGATGCTTTTGTATTGTTTATTTATTTGTTATTTATATCCCCCTTTTGTGCCAGGGAAACAAAGAAATCTACACTGTAAAAAACTGACATGTTTTAAAGTTATTAAGCCCTTCATTACTCTACTTTAGGATGAGCACAAATTCAATCAAACAAAATTCATGGGACAGCCTTAAATACAACCTTTCACATGAAAAACATCTTTAAAAAATGCTTAGCTTGTATCATATGTCATATTTCCCTCTCTAATATCTATTTTATATTGCTGTGAAAACAACCTATTTCTCCTTTAGCTGTATTTATTCAAGTTTCTCGCCAAAACCTACATTCTACTCTATTACATTTAAGTCATCATGACATTATAATTTACCTTCACCCAATACTAAATTTAACACAGATTCGTTATTCACAATGTAACATTATCAGGGAAACAATAGGGCATGTTCCCTGAAGCAACAATAGTGCATTTACTGCTTCCTTTTGTCCTGAAGGAATCCCAGGGAAGATCTCTGTTCGTCCCAAACATATTTTCTATTGTTTAGGGGGGACAGGATGCCGGCTACTACTAGCAATCTCGTCACACAACAGTGAGATCACACAGTCATTGTATTCTTCTTGTACCTGCTTATTAATTTAATTTAATTTGTTGCCATCAGTGAATGTCATGTTAATTGCCGAAATGCAGATGGCAGTCAACAAGAATATCAGCCGATACCGATGTTCAGACGATAAATGGATGCATCCCTAAAAAGTACTTAAATTTCAATACTAACTTTACAAATGAAAAAAAGGCAGTTATGTTTACGCATATAGGATGAAGGTGTGTAGTTTATATTCTTTGATGTAGCTACCTTCAGTAATAAAGGCTCACACTGTGATGTAGCTGTAGGAATGAAACTGACACGCCAAAGCAGTGATGAGAGTTGTAACTGTCAGGCTGCAGGACCCTCTAATGAGATCTGACCTGAGGGGGGAAGGTCACATAACTTTCTGCCACACTGTGCACATAACATAGACATTATGTAAACATTTTGAACTTAAAAGCGGAGTGCTTGTGTTTCATAGTTGCTCCAAGTTTTGATCAAATTCAGACTATAAAAGTCTCAGCTCTGTGGGATTTAGTTCTTGTAAAAGAACAACAGGAAACAACTCAGAACAACAACAAATTTACAAGTTGGATCCTCTCCAATACATAACAGATACTGAATGATTAACTACAGCTGATGATTTTATGACGAATCATGTGGCCTTCATGCTCTGCAGCTGGGTGAAAGCAAAAGTTAAACAGCAGAATCATTTCTGGTAATTCACCCTTCAATTATTGATGTGTTTATTTATTTATCTAACACACAGGGGTGCACAGGCAAGTGTGACCGCTGTGTTGTAGTGCAGTGACAACAGGAAGTTAGCTGCTATTTTGAAAAGTGAGCTGTTATGTATTTTTTTTTTTTTTTTTTTTTTTTTGCATGTTCAGAAATTAAACAGATGTAACCTGGAAAAGAATTGCAACACAGATGATTGAGATCATACAGGTTTATACATGTCTTAATCATCAGGGGTTTTTTCCATCATAATGCTGTAGATCATTGACAGTGAAACACTGGTAGTCATTTATAAGAGCAGGCGTCACTGCATTTGGAATAAAAAGCTGCAACACTATTTTCAGCTCAGTCATATCTGAATATATTTTGAGTCACTATCAGGGGCTGCAGATATGCCTCTGCCATGCTAAACAGTCTGAGGAGTTAATTTTTAACATTACCTCTCCAGGTTGTTTAATATATTACAGTATCCTGCTCCCAGTGCTGTTTGTACATCTCAATATACTGCAAGATGGTGCAACTGTATCGTCAGAGGTGCTGATGCCAGAGGTGGTTTCTGCAGAATTTATGGCTTGAACACACCCTAGAAAAGTAGGGAGGACACTGCTGGCTCCATGTATTTAGATTTTAATTCAATAGTTTTCATCTCTTAGGTATTTCCCCTTTGAGTGCATGAAAATAACAAATTATAGAGGAGGATGAATTTTAAATCAACTGAGAATAAACCTCTAAATTGGTCATAGACCTAATTTTATTTATTATGTAGACTTCAGGTTTTTCAGTGTGTCAGTCTGACAGTCCAGCACTTCATTTGATTGTTGATTAACATTTGATTAATAACTATGAAATTTGATCCAGATTTTTCATCAAGCAGCAGGTCAAAATGTCCACTTGTACCACACTTTAATCAATAAAAGGATACCTCTAAAATTAGTGACCAGATGTCTTGTCAGGCTCAGCAGCACTTAAGGCCCTGACACACCAAGCCGATGGTTGGCCGTCGACCAAAGTCGGGCCGTTGGTGAGCGTCTGTCGCCCTAGTTTTTGCGGTGTGTCCCGCACCATCGGCAGCTTTTTGGCCGATTGAGCATGTTGAATCAGCGGCTAAGCTTGTCGGTGAGAGAGATCACTCTGATTGGCTGTTGAGGTTTTATTTCCTCGCCCCTGTAGCGAGTGAATCTGCCTGTAGTGAAACCGGGGCTAACCGGAGCTTCCTCCTCAGGCTCCACTTCACTCAGATGCCCCACAGACCCGCTGCTTCTTCCCACTTTAACCTGAATAACAAACTGGAGCTAGCTGGGAGCGGCTAGCAGAGCGTTAGCTGCAGCATGACCGGAGGGAAGCGCAGCCAGTTAGCCTCCGCTAGTCTCTGAGCTAGCCCCGGCTCTCCATTTGGATCCAACCGGAGCACCGAGCCCTGGTTTGTTATTCAGGTTAAAGTGGGAAGAAGCAGCGGGTTTATCGGGCAGCTGAGTGAAGTGGAGCCTGCGGAGGAAACACTGGGACTGTCTGGATGTAATAGTCCGTGGAGGTGCTGCGGTGCTCGGCTGCACAGATAGGAAACCCCTCGGCTGACAGGATGTACCACTCTCTCACTCCGCTCTCTCCCACGCAGGCGCAGAACGTACGTGCCACTTGGCCGTCGGATGTAGTCCGTGTAGTGTGTTCAAATGCAGCTGACACAGGGCGACGTGAGGCGACGTAGACGATGCAACAGTTGGCTTTTGTCGCCGCTAGTTCTTTGATGTCGGTTTGGTGTGTCTGCACCTTTAAAGATCGATGCTAGCATAGCATGCTAACATGCTAATAAGTGTCTAGAATGTTCCACTAACATCCTCGTCGTGCGTCATGCTTTAGTGTTTTACAATTTTAACAAAGTTGACAACGATCAATTTTGTAGCATAGAAAGAAATAAAGCTCCTTAGAAGCAAGGTTATTACAGGTAACTGAAAATAATAATAATAATAATAATAATAATAATAAAAACATTTTAGTTAAATGAAATAAAAAACAAGACTTAAGAAAAGAAAAGAAACTAACAAACAATATTGTGTACTTCCAAAACAAACTGATATTAAAAAAAACACAGTAAATGTCTTCAGTTTTTATCATTGCTACTTTGGTAAAATTTGCCAACACAACAAGCATGAGTAGGCTTTGGTATATCTATGTGACTGTGAGTCAGTTGCTTTCACAAAGTGTTGTGTTTGTTGTAATACCTATTCACAACTCCTTAAAGCTTGCCCCTGTCTAATACCCCTATATTATAATTAAAAGACAAAACAAAGACTTGCTCTGAAATGAATAAAAACTAAAATAAAACTAAGCATTTTTAAACAATGAAAACTATTCTGAAAAGTACACCTGCTCTGAAAACCAACTGAAACCTAAGTAAAAACAATTAATTCCTCTGCTGTGAAATGTAACCGGTGTGGCAGCAGTGTGTCAAATTCATCCACCAACGCTAATATCTAATTTTACCTTTTCTAACTTTCAAGGTTTGAGACATGTCTGAACTAGTGGCGACCATTCATTGACTTCTTAGTGTGTTGAGCTGTGGCATTTAACTGACAAAGCTCTTGAGCTGGTGCAAAATGTTTTTTGGTTAAGGCTGCTATAAATGATAGAAATATGAATTGAACAACTGTATTAGATTGTTTAAAAAACTTACTGTCCTATCTTGTGATATACTGTGTTATTATAAATGTCACCGTGATTGTGAATGAGATTTTCTCACATATGAAACATGATTTGTTCTCCTTTAAGTTGATTTCAATTTTCTGTTACAGCTCTAGGTTTAAAAAATATTAGCTTCCTCATCTTTTACTTATTTCCTTATTTTTAGTCTAGTGTTATTTTATCAGGAAGCTGAGATTTTACTCAACCATAGCATGTTAATTCTGTCCCTGGAGAATGATCACAGACCACAAATTTACTCTTACAAACCTCTTCCAGAGCTGAGTGAATGCCAAACTCTAACCATGGAAATGCCATGGGTGCCTGTTGAGCCACACAGGGGCCATTAACACTTCCTCACCAGTGCTGTCTTGTCTCTCTCTCAGTGGTTGGGTGCCCCCTCCTGCCAGCGAGGCAGCTACGCCTTCTATAAGTCAGTGAGCAGCAGAGCTCAACCCGAGGGGCCCGTCCAGGTATGGAAGCTGGGGGAGTTTTACTTCATCCGGTGTGGACCACAGGATCCTGTGTGCATCGCAGAGGTGAGATTACCTGCTCATATGTTAGAATAAACCTTCTATAATCAACTGTTTTATAATGACAACACTTTACATGACTGTATAATGTTAAAGAGTTTTATACCTTCTTCATAATGTTTTTTCCAGCCTGCAACTTAACTGTTTCGCTTCATGCAAACTGCTCTCATCAGTGTTGTTTTCAGGTGGTGCAGGCATCAGTGAATAAGATGTAAAAAGTCACTGTACACTACCTGCTCAGCAGCAAACAGCAGACAGACACAGTTAGCTGGTTAACACAGTGGAGCATGTAGCAGCTAAAGAGCGAGATATTTCCCTCAGGAGCTGGTAGAGACCAAGAACAAAACTAAAATACAGTGAATGCTGGTCTTAGATTCATCAAATGGTCACAAACACGACTTCAGATGAATGCTAATGTTGCTTCAGATGTAGCTGGTTGTGTAAACGCAGCTGTTGTAAATAAATTTGCCATATGAATCTAACAAGGTGATAATATTTCAAATATTTTGTTGACAGCTTGTTTCAACTGCCCACAAGTTGCCAAAAAGAGTTATAACAGTTTTAAAATGATGTTTCTCAGTCATGTGCATAGAGGTCCCAACCTTTTGTGTTTAAAAGTCTGGTAACTGGACGATGGCTGATTAAAAGACACAACTATGAAGAGACAATTTGTAGCTGCTCAGTCACAATGTGGGAGAAAAGATCTTAGCGTATCCTTAAACTGCCACAACGTTCCCAAATAAAGCCTGTCTGCACTTTAGACTTAAGACTTTAGAGACCTTCTTTTCATGTCATTGTGATTATTAGAGCTGAAACATTTGTCAATTATTCAATTAGTCTATTAAACATTTTGTTTTTATTCTAAACATTACATTCCAGCTTCTCAAAGTTAACTGTTTATGTCTTTTCTTTGTCATATATGATAGCTAACTGAATATTTTTTGAGTTTTAGACTGTTGGTCGCGCCAAATTTGTAGTTTTAAAGCTTCATCATTGGCTCATGGAAGTTATAAGAAGCACTTTTTCCTGTTTCCTGAAGATTCATTGATTAACTGGGGAAAGGAACGTCAGATCAACAGCTAATGAAAAAATGATAATGTTAGTTGTTGCTTCAAACTTTTTTTGTTTAACATCTTGATGTTTGCATTATAACTCTGTAAAGGTGACTAAAAAGTGAAGCACTGAAAAAGGACCGATTAAAACAATTATATTGAAGCAGCAGCAGAGATATCCTGACTTTCAATACCTAGTAGCTCCATAAACACTGTATACTACACTTCCCATAATGCACCTTGACACAGCCATTGGTAAGACCCTGCCAGACTGATAAACAGCTGTGTCTTTCTGATTTTGTAGAAAACCCCTGCAGAGTCACAGAGGACATTATTCAACTGTTTTCACAGACCTGAGTAATACCGACTATAACGAGTCAGCTGATCTTGTTGCATGAAGTTGTTGCAGTGTCCCTTTAACTGTTGACTATGACTAACCCAAACTAAATCTACAGACTGAAGCCTAAATGGGTCATGCTGCTGCTCTCCTGCCTGCTCACATGAGCTATAGAAGACTAATAGTATGTTTTATTGAGTCTACATCCCACGGCAGGGCTAAATTTAGTCAATTTAGGTCGCACGCTGAAGAAGTGTTAATGAGATTGTATTTAGGTTGATAGTATTGTATTGACAGTGAGTGATTGTAATGGAGGATGTGAATATTTCAGGCTACTGCATTTGTTCGAAGGACAAACCCTGGAAAAAGAGACAAATTCCAATTTTGCGGTTTCATGACTCATTTAAACAGCTTGTTTTATCGCATTTTTTCTCTTATCATCATCACTGTTATTATTAATAATAATAATGATAATAGTGATATAATAACAATAATAATAAATACTACTACTACTAATGATAAAAGAAGATACTGAAGGGACAAGGTATATATATATATATATATATATATATATATATATATATATTAGGGCTGCATGGTATATGCGGTAGACGGTAGAAATGATATAAATTTGGCCCACGGTAGAGATTTGTGCTCTACGGTCCTATCGTCGATGACATCATCGCACCTGCCTCAGTGTGAAAATGGCTGCGAGCACAGAGACAGCGGAGCAAGAGGAGCTGGTTCACGTCCGTGATTTAGCGTAGCACGTGCAACATATGTTGCTGGAGAACTTGAGTGAGTGAGTGAGTTAATGAAGCCCCGGACTTCTCAGACTCTTTTAGCGACTTACCGCTCAGAGGGAACTCATTCAGTGTCTCCTCTGGCAGCAGCACAGCGTCTCTCCCTCTCCTCTCTCGTCGTGCGCACACGGGAGTTGGTTTTCGGCAAGAGAGTTTGTCATAAACCTTTGGTAATGTAAACCTATGTGACGCTAGGGGCTCCACAAAAAACTCCATATGTGAATGTGTGATAGTTGTGGTATCATAGCAGCCTGTCACAGGTTACAGCGTGATGATTAGAGGAGAAATGGCAGAGCATAAAGGTCCAGGTGGAAAACACACAACTCAGTAATTTAGGATTTTGCTAAAAGAAGGAAATTACCTTTTGATATAGATCCCAGGGGACATTTTGCACCATAGAGTACTGGGTTTTAATTTTGAATTTTGAGATCTGCATTCTGCACAATAAATGCTCTAAAAAATACATTATATCTTTGCTTTTGTTGTTGTTGTTTTTTTTTTGTTTTTTTTTTTTAAATCACTTTAGCTTTGCTAAGGGACTACAAAACCCATTCAGAAACACTTCTATTATAACTTTTACACTTAAATTTATACCGCGTTATATACCGTTACCGTGAAGGGATTCGATTTATACCATGATATAAATTTTAGGTCATACCGCCCAGCCCTAATAAATAAATATATATATATATATATATGACTGCATAACTTAAGACATTCCGATTAGCTATTGTTGCTTTTGTTAACAAAAAGTATGACTAAATATCGTCATCAACGAACCTTTATCACATGACGAAGACGAGATGCAACGTAAATGGTGGTCATGTGACGATAACTATAATTAAATATATAATGCAATGTTGTTGACGAATAAAAACGAGACTAAATATGGTTTACAAAATAAAACCTCTGCTAAAATGTCTCTTCATTTTCGTTGACCAAAACGAGACGAGACGAAATAACGTTATAATGTTTAGTCGCGTTATTATTATTATTTTGCAGTATTTCTGTTTCCTAGGCTGTGCGTCACACTGCGCAGACGGATTACAGCCGTGACGATATACAGTACAACATCACTCGCTCTCGTGTGATATTGCTTTTATATAACGTTCAACAACAGTTTAAACAGCAATGCTGAGTAGGGAAATGTTAACAAAAGGTGATGAAATAAATTATTTAAGTATGTTATGTAGCTCCGCAAAAAAAAAAAAACAGTTCCCCCAGTCTGTTGCCAGGCAACGCGGCACACACACCAGGAACTCACAAGCTACTTTGTATTTACATTGATGTGCAGCTGTGTAACTTCGTCCAGTTCGGCTGATGAAACGTTGGCAAACCTGGATGTTGGCACGGCCGGATTCAGCTTCCTCTCATCCTCATCCTCATCAGTACCTCATCAGATGATCATTGATAATTCCTGACCGTGTTTGCTTAATTTTTGCTCCTCTCCAGTTTGTCGAGCTCAGCTGATGTTACAGAAACACACCTGGAGGTCTGCACAGAAGAGTCCTGGCTTTCCTTTTCCTCGTCCTCTCCTGACGACCTCTCATAATTTAATTCAAATGTCATTTTGGGGAAAATATCCATCTTCTTGGTGTAACGCTATAGTGTCAGTTTGTGTCAGTGTAGCGAGTGTGACAGCTGGTTAATTAACGGCTGTGATTTTACTGTTACATGTCCCAGTGATGTTATACTCTATATCAGCACTCAGGGACAGAATGCCTCTCATCCAATCAAATTACTCGGTTGGAACTAACTGTTGTATAAATAAATATATATTTAGTTCTAACTGGGAGCTAATTTAGAAAAGGATATTTTGGTTTGGTTATACTATACTAGGTACTTATACTATATTGACTGGACCCGGAGTCTAAATAAAAAGGTTGATTGACATAATAGAATTGCATTACTAAAAAGAGACTAAAATACAATTTTCACTGACTAAAACTAGACTAAAATGTCATCAGTTTTCATCGACTAAAACGAGATGAAAATAGTCATGGACTATTCTGACTAAAATAAGACTAAATGCTCAGACTTTTAGTTGACTGAAACTTGACTAGACAAAAAAGAGTATGAACGTGACTAAAACTAATAAAAACTAAAATGACAGTTTGACACAAAGACTAGACTAAAACTAAAATTAAAACAGGCTGCCAAAAACAACACTACGATTAGCCTCTGCTGAACTTTGTCAGTTAGCAATATTTAGCATGCTAATGCACCGAGCTAAGACAATGATCATGGTAAAGTATTATACCAGCATGTTAACATTCACTGTGAGCATGTTAGCATGCCGATGTTAGCTTTTAGCTCACCCTCACTGAGCTGCTAACATGGCCGTAGACTCTTAGTCTGGTTTTATCTTTAATTCATAAATCAGAGGACATCCAATAGTGCATACCTGCCTCCCTGACCCTGCCAGCATGGTATCTGACATCTTGTTCAAGGTTACAGATATGTGATACAGTGATATGATATAACCATAATACAATGCCTGCAGATATATGTGGACTTTGTCTGCCTTGAACATCTGTGAATACTGTTAAGTTGAAGTCCAGCAGTGGTGTGGCTTCATTTAAATGCTGCAGTGGAAACAAACAGTGATCAGGGTTGGGCATTGAACCTTGATACTTTTGTAGTACTGACTGAAATAGTACTAAATGTACATAAATCGTTAAGTACCCAAAGTTATGGGACAGTGAATGTCTGGTCAGACCCTCAGTTATGGTTTCTTATATGAATTATGATTGTGCACGTTTGAGAGTTTAAGAAAAAAAAAACATTTAGGGCAGCAGGTCTTTCCCACAAAACATACATCCAAATTTTTATTTTATTATTATTTTTTTTTAATTTAAGGATTTATCTTATTTTGGCAGAGATTAAGTGTGCACAAATTATGTCAAGTTAAAGGCTGTTTAAAAGTTTTAAGTTAGTTCAAACAAACTAAATGAACAATTTTGATAGTCATGTAATTGTTAATTAAAGAAAAATGCAAAATATATTTAGATAAAGCTGTTTCTCTTAGGTTTTCCAGGGGAAAACAACTTTGTCTTTTATATAAACATCTCAAAGTAAGATAAATAAGTACTGTGCATCTTTTAACTAAATCAGATCTGTTTTACTAGTCTGAAGGTTACAGGATGTTGAAAGTACTCCTGAACTTAAATAAATTTAGATTCTCATAAAAGGCTGTTTGAAAACTCCAGGCATGTTCATCACTTTCCAAAGCCTTCCAGACATCTGTGTTTAAATGGCGTTGCTCTCTTCCTCTTCATGTGCAGGTGACCTTACTGTGGGAGGACCAGACACGGCGCCACCTGCTGGCCAGCGCCAGACTCTACTTCCTGCCTGAGGACACACCAAAGGGCCGGACCAGTGAGCACGGAGAGGTGAGTCAAAGTTCAAGGGGTGTCTGGCTCGTCTTCCAGACATGAATTACCAATGAGGCGTTCATCTTTACATGTGATGATATTTCAGTCACTTGTTTATTCCTCCACTCATTCACATCAATACATCTGTAGTACAGTGTTTGTTTTTTTTCCCTAAACTCTTGATTTAATTTATTTTTGTTTAATATAAATTAAAGATGACATTTTTACTCAACTACACCAAAAAATCCAAACATAAAAACTTCTATATAAGGCCAAATCCACCACAGGATATAACTTACAGAAGACATAATAAAGCAGATGTAGTTACTGATAATTATAAACACATATACTGCCAGTTTATTAGGTATACCTAGCTAAAACCACTGCAGTCTAATACAGTAGTGCTGCAATAAATCTTCCTTTCATAGAAGTTATAATTTTTGTTTATAGAATCATTTTGGAGGATGTAGTTTGTGTTTTGTTTGTTTATATCAATGAGGGTGGGCTCAATAACAAACATTTCTCTGTTTAGCTTGTAAATTTCCCTCTGGGGATTGAAGCCATCGTATCTTATCTAAACTCATAAAACTACATCATCATCATATAAATAATGTTAAGAATTAGGATACTGCCGACATTATACGTATTTTGTACTACATACAACTTGAAGCATGAAATATAACAGTGCTGTCTGTAATTCCTGTGCACTCGTAATGGGAGGGAACGTCTCCGAGATATAATCTGGGGAATGCTTTAAAAACATCTATTAATAACCTCGTCACAGCAACACCGCCTCCTTTTTTTATCCAAACATCTTTGGCTCAGAACCTTTACAGGCTCAGTCAGAGTCCCTATTTGTTGATCAGAAAGTGTCTCAACCTGATCATTTCCTCATGCTAACATGTCTCATTAATGTCTTTATATCAGCTCTCTGTGGCCTGATGTTATTTAATGATCTGCTTAATTTAAAATCTGTTCAATTACTTTGAAGACAAGAAAAATAAACAGTGATTTCACATGACTAGAGTAAGAAGTATCAGATGTGTATGCGTCTGCTGCTGCTGAGTGTTTTTGATTAGCACAGTTCACATGCAGGCTGCAGCTCAGCCCTCACATGAAAAATCCCCTTTGGGATCGAGACTAATGTATTACCCAAATGTAAATCCTTGATAATGACTTGTCTGAAACCAAATTTTCCACATTTTGAACTGCAATATTCCACTGTTGAAGTCTCTATAAGGAGGTTTAAATTTTCCTTGTGGAAAAATGAGCCTTCTGGAAGTTATTTTTACAGGAATCATTTTCCAGTGTCTTTCACAGAAGAATTTATTTCTAAAAATAAAAGTTGTCTGATTTGTGTTCGTGGGTGTTGTCTGAAAGCCGCCCTCTTTATCTTTAGGATCAAATAGTTTTAACATACATAAAACAGGCGTGTATTCATAAATTGTCAATCACAAGAGAAACACAACCTATCATCTGTAACATAATGTGTGTCTGAAAACTTTTCAGATTTACTTTGACTTTTGTATGAATTCAACAAACAAGAAATCACGTGTTAATTTATGACCTTTAGAAGTGTTGGTAGGAGGATAGCCAGGTTAGCTGTTTCCCCTTGTTTCAGTTTTCATGCTAAGCTAAGCTAACTGGCTTCTGAATAAGCACTTTGACACAAAAGTCACAACCGTGATCTCACCAGATCAGACCTGTAACGTTTCTGTAACACTTCAAGTCTGAACTGTAAGACATCAGATTATTTTTTTTTTTTGTACTTTATTTTTATAGAAAGAACAAACACAACATACAGCATAGAAAATAAAAACAAACCATAGAACAAACATTTGGTCACCTACACATTCATACATACATTATACTGATGGAGATACAAGTCAGTTCATAGATTAATGGCTCAGTTATCATCTCTTGTGGTCACAAACATAATCCATTTTTCCCAGTATTTCAAATACTTATCCATCCGTAGACTTAGCGAAAAGGTCATCCTTTCCATATTTTGAATATTAGTCACAATATCTATCCAGTCTGTCTCTGTTGGAGGTGTCGCCTGCAACCATTTTCGGGTTACAGCTTTCTTGCTGGCTGCTAATAATATTTTTAAAAGATATTTGTCTTGCCTCAGTAAATGGGGTGCAATATTGCCCAAATAGATTGTAGAGAAAGAGCAGTAAATTTCGTCACCAAAAATATTTTGTATTACTCGTATAATCTCTTGCCAGTATGGCTGAATAGCTGGGCAGCACCAAAATATATGAAAATGGTCTGCTAGCTGTTCTCCACAGTTCCTCCAACATAGACCTCTGACCGTCTCCCCTGTCTGCACACTTTTTAACTTAGGAGTTATGAAATACCTGACCAGATTCTGCCAGCAAAAATCTCTCCAAAGACCAGAACTAGTGGAAGTTGACTGCACAGAGCACATGTTCAACCATTCTTCCTCTGTGATGATAGTTCCAGATTCTTTCTCCCATTTTAATCTAACCTTATCTGTTGAGTGTTTCTTATTAGATCGAATATGGGAGTACAGTGTTGAAACAAGTTTCTTATTGTCCTTATTTTTGTACATGTCAATAAATATGTCAATTAAGTTAGTCTCACATTCCTCTGTTGGTTTTATCTCATCATTAAAATAAGTCCTGGTTTGAAGATACCTAAAAAAAATCCAGTTTTTCTAACCCATATGTATCCGAAATTTTCTGAAAACTATCAAATTCTCCCTTCGATGAAACTGAGCAGTAAGAAGTGATTCCCCTTCTATACCAGTGTTTAAACCTCCCGTCAATCCTAGCAGGTTTGAATTCGGGGTCAAAAGCAACCCATCTTAGCAGTTTAGACTGTCTTTCAAGTAATGGTGATTTACATTCCTTAAACCAAATTTGAAGGCAAACTCTGGACCGTAAGACGTCAGATTAATGTAAAGGCGACCACAGCACATTAGATACACAGACAGACATTAAACACACTTCTCGTTTGCCTCACTGCGAGTGCTTCAATTAATGATATCTCTTATGCTCAAAGAAATGATCATCCCTCACGACAGTCATTAATGGAGGCTTAAAGAAGGGCTGAGTGATATGGAGACAATATCTGTCAATATTGCAAAGATATTGTCGGGTTAACTATTGGTGTTTCGAGATTTTAGTAAAGTAATCATCAGTAGTGTGGATATAATGACTAAGTGGGTAAAGGCAAATAACAGCTAGAACAGTGTAGTTCACAAAATGACATCACTTTATTGTAATGCAGCCTTTATATCCAGGAAAAGATATGATATTACAACATCTAAATTCTTAAGTCTTAAGGTAACTCTAACTACAACAAGTAAGTCAAGTAAGTATATTGAGTCTCATATCATGATATTCAAGGACGAAAAAAGTTTCAAAGTAAAGTACCAATGCAGCTTGTGAGAGAGCTGAAAATACTTAATACCTCCCTTTTACGCACCAGATACCGAATGTCGACCAAGCATTGTTTCATTTTGCAAATGTGCTGTCATGTCTGAATGAAGTCAAAAGGGAAGATACAACTCCATTTATTTATTTCTTTTTTATTTATCCTGAGGGAAATTGCTGAAAGGAACATGGTTATAAAATACACCCCTGTCTCAACAACAAAACACTGTCACTTTAACAGATAGATGAAACCAGTAGCGTTACTTACCCTGTGAATGAAAAGGTCTTCAGTGCGGTTACCATCATGACTTTTGCATGAAAGTAATTTTATGCGAGTTTTACAGGTTGGTTTCATGCCTAAAGTCTTATGAATAATATTTACGCAATGAGGCACATGTCTAAAAGGGGTTTGCAAAATCAAGAGTTTAAGAGGGTAATAGTGAAAGTGACAGTCAGGGAATTTTAGAGTTAAAATATGAGCTTAAAAAAAATGTTTATTCATGACTCCTGCAGAGCCATTTAGTTTAAAAACTCCTCGGCCTTTTGCGGTGTTAATGAGCTCACACCTGGCTGCTAGGAGCAGGAATGTGAGGAGCTCCCACCTGGCTGCGGCCCAAAGGAAGTGTAGGTTTTTTGGGGGGTTGGGCTCTGCTGTCTCTGCCTCGAGGACTGAACAGGATCACAGCCGACAAACTGGAACGGAAGGAGACATTAGAGCAGCTCCAGCTCCACGTTAGACCACATACGTTAATGAGCTGCAGTTAATTTGGTTTGCATAAAGTGCCAGTACATAAGATCTGATACAGAGCTGTTTAAAGACAAATTTAGAACTCATTCATTATGAAAAAGACTTTGAGGAAATGTTAATTATATAGACTAACCTTGTTTAGCTCAACAAAAAAGATCAGACTTTGAATGACCAGTAAAACATTTGAACTTCTTAGACCAGGTTCTTGCCATAAACACTCTAACCCTGCATTGGTGGAGAAGTATTAGAAATACTCTGTCACAAGTAAAAGTCATTCATTCAAAAATAATACAAGTTAAGTACATAAGTATTAGTATCAAAATTAAAAGTATATTATTATACAGAATGTCTCATTTCAGAGTAATGTTTATGACGCCTGTTATTGACTCATTAATGTCACTTTAATGTTCAAGATGGTAAAAGTGGGGCTAATTTTTTTTTATTACTTTGTACACTTTATCTGCCGGCTAGCTTGTGCATTTGCCCCCTGGGATCAGTAGTTTTATCTTAATCTATAATAATGCACTTTACCTTTCTTTAAGCCTAACTGTTTGCACCTCTGCCTATACATATTTATTTTATTTACACTTTTGTTATGCATATACATTTTACTATATTTCATTCTTGCTACATTTTGTCTAGGGATAGACCGATATGGATTTTTTAGGGCCAATGCCGATACCGATTTTTTTCCATCACCCTTAGCCGATGACTGATTATGGACTGCCGATTTTCTTGAGCTGATATTTGGGGCTGATACTGCTCCCTCAATTGACATCAAAAAAATGAAACAATGATAACAAATACTACAGGTCTCAAGTTTAAAATAAGAAACATTTATTGAACAGTAAAAAATACTAAAACAAGATGGAAAGTTGAGGTAGAACAGGTAGAATATTATTATACATTCAAATAAAAAAAAGAGTTCAGTGCTCTTAAATCTTCCAGTAATGTGTTTATAAAATAAACAAATATTTAAGCTGAAGCATAAATAAAACAACAACTACTGTACACAGTAGGATTCAACAGCTTTGTTCAACTTAACCACATACTTTCAAAAGAAAAAAAATGACAGGGAAAAATAAATCCGCGAACCCACGCGTGTATCGGCCGATGCCGATACAAGTAAAAAACTCAAATATTGGCCCGATATATCGGCCGGCCGATGTATCGGTCTATCCTTAATTTTGTCTATTCATACAACTACTGATTTATATCACTTTGTTTCATATGTAATGTTTGTTATGTTTTATTTTTCATTTTCACTTTCTGTACTTTACATCCTTAAATCCTTAAACCTAGATTCTCGTTTTATTTTTACTTGTGTTTATCATTATTTTTATTTTTATATGCATATTTAGATCGCATTGGTCTTGCATTTGTTGTTCATTTGACAATGAATAACTTTGAACTGTGTACATCATAATTTAGTTGTTGGTTGTACTTTGTATTATTGTTTTGAATCTGCAAAGGAGCTAAAGTTATCAAATAAATGGAGTGGAGTAAAAAATACAGCATTTCCCCCAGTTGTAGTGGATAAGAAGTGTAGAGTTGCAGAATATAAAAATGCCCAACTGAAGCACAAATACACCAAAATTTTACTTGACTAAATTTACTTTCCGCCACTGCCGCCTTACGTTTCTAATTGTCTGCTTCAGTCATATCACACTTGATTGAAGCTACTATGGTCCATTAAGTGAGGAAAATGTGCAGCAGGAGGTTACAGAGGCAAACAGAATGGTGACATTGATGTTTAATTTCTGCTTTTGTGTTTTGAAATGTCTTAAAATACTAACTAAGCCACTTTAAATTTGTTGTAGTGCAGTTTAACTTTGGTGTGGCTCTTTAGCAAATAAGGACACATGCCGTTTGACTGTTTAGATCCTTAATCCTTAGTAAATACCCCCCATTGTCTTATTTTGGTTTATGCTTGAGCTCAGATTACATTTTAAACAAAAAAAAAAGACTCAATGCAAATGGCAAGGAGGAAAGGCGGACCCAGCAGGAGAGAAAACCTGCATTACAACTGCAAATTATTTACAGCTGTTTGAAATGATAATGAGTCCAACATGGATTTCTGTTTTGTTTTTAAATGTTGCATCACATGCAGTCATGGAGGAAGTATTCAAATAATTAACTGAAGTTAAAGTAGCACTGCAACACTATAAAGATACTCCATTACAAGTAAAAGTTACACATTTCCAAAATGTTCCCTGCATATAGAGATATTATAACAAAATGTACTTTAAGTATTAAAAGTGAAAACACTCAAAATGGCCTCTATCAGTGTAATATTATTAGATCATTGCTACTGATGCATTGTATAAGCAGTACTTAAATGTTTTAATTGGTTGACGTGAAGATAATTTTTACATCACTCATACTGCTGGCTAGTCTAATCTAAAATTAAGATTTACTCTGTGCATGTTAATTATAATAACAGATGGATTGTATGAGAAATACAAAATAAATGAAGACAAATGACATTTTAAAAGCAGAGCATCAACTCGTCAGGTGGATTTTTACTCAGGTGGACAGTTAAATTGTGAGAATTATGTAATCATCACTGGAAGGCAAATACTTACTGGGGTTTTAATGAACTATCAAAGACTAAATTCACCATCTGAGAAGTTTTTTGTGCAGTCAACTGTGAAAAATCTTGACAATCAAAGCTCTTTATTTAAAAAGGGTGGCAAAAGTGACTCCAAGTTTTATTTCAAGCTCCTTTTCTGTCGTTTCTCAACCACACAGCTATTTACTTTTTATAGTAATGCTTTATTTGAGCAGGTTCAGCCTTATCTCTTTCAGTCTCCGGGCTCTTTTTGTGTTCTCACGTAAATGTCGAGACTTCACCAGCAAACCAATGAAGACTTTTTATTTTATTCTTTCTAGAGAGTTGGCACATGTTCAGCTCTGTTTGTTCACGCTCATTCATAAGCATGTAAAGGTGAAGTGATAGTTGAGCAGGTGGAGCATGACTAGAGCAAAGTGGTGCTTTTTTAAAAGTGTTTTGTAGAACAACAATGATAAAAACAAAAATTAAAAACCGCACACAGTATTCAGAAGTTTCATTTAACTTCAGATGTAACTGTAAAATGCTTCTGCCCCACGTCTAACCACTTCACATGTGTATGGATTGTCTTTTTCTTTTATTTGCTTACAAGCCAAAACTAAATTTTCTTGTCTTACTCACGGGAGAAGAGATTTGTGATAGCAATAAATTTCATCCGTGCAGCGTTACAAACCATTTTCCCAGAGACACACTGATGAATATCAAAACCTTAATTTAAGATACACTTTAGAAATGAGTGAAAACTTTAGTACCTCTCCTTGCTATCATTGTCACCATAAATAAAATAAATATGCCTAAATTTCTTTGAGCGTCTTCCCCTCTTCATACCCAAATAATATTTTCGGCCTTTTGATAAAGGCTTTATACGTGGCAGTACGGTCCCTAGGATTGGCAGAGCAGTTCTCCAGAGGGATCAGTCTCAAGGTGGGCTGGCCCTGCCTAATGTTTTTGTATTACCGTTGGGCAGCTAATGTACAGAGATTAACATTTTGGATGTATGTGCCCCAGACTAATTAGCATCTGTTGGAGGCCATGTCTTGGTGATCAGCATCACATCCGGCTTAAATACATTCGTCTCTACCTCTACCCCTATCTCAGCACACGTCCAACCCAATAGTACTCCCTACCCTTTAATTTGCTCTCAGTTTTGGCAGCACTTTATTTTCAAAACCACATCTGGACTATCAAATTATCATTTGTTCCTTCCCTCTGTAACAGACTGTGCTTTCCTTATATGGGAAAGAAAGAGACTTCTATGAACCCCTTGATTTTATTAGCTTTCAGAAGCTAAAGACAAACACTTTCTATCTGGACGTGACCTTTTCCAGTCTTTCAAGTTAGACACTTTGTTCAAGCTCAATCCCCATCCTTTCCACATGCACCCCCTAAATTACCCTGGGACAAATGTCTGGCGATCCTGCCAAACTAAAAGGGCATTATTTCACAAACACACAAACATCTCATGACATGGA
The DNA here is from genome assembly GCF_011397635.1 of Epinephelus fuscoguttatus. NCBI lineage: Eukaryota > Metazoa > Chordata > Actinopteri > Perciformes > Serranidae > Epinephelus > Epinephelus fuscoguttatus. Next base: position 40,586,366 of record NC_064763.1, on the reverse strand, counting down.
CACACATACTCTTTTTTTAAACAAAACTATCTTGGGAAGCTGAATTGGGATCAGAACTTGCAGAGGATTTCTGGGATGCAGCCATCAAGAGGATATATTCGTCGTCATCCTGTGCTTGCCTCGGGCTTATACAATTCAAGGTCCTGCACCCTACCCACTTTAGGAAGACAAGACTTGCAGAGATCTGCCCGAGTGTTGACAATAGATGTGACCGCTGTAACAACACACCTGCAGACCTTGCTCATATGTTCTGTTGTTGTCCCAAAACAAAAGCTTCTGGGCTTCTGTTTTTGGATCCTTGTCATAAATTTTACAAATGGAATTTGCGGCACTGAACCCTCACAGCACTGTTTGGTGTTTTAAAGGACCTCAGTACTCTGACTGTAGGACAGGCTGATTTAGTGGCAAATGCATCTCTATTAGCTCACTGCAGAATTTTGCTAGAATGGAAGTCCCCTAATCCCCCATCATCTTCTGTCTGGCTTAAGGACCTGATAGTTTTTCTTAAACTTGAAGATAAAATGTGCTCTCAGGGGCTTGATAGCTTATTTTAACAGCCTTCAAACACTCCCTCTTATACCGGAGAGGAATATTATGTAATCATACAATATTACTATTCACTCTCATGCACTATTATTTACAAGACCTTCTCCCACTTTATCCTGTCTTTTCTTTATTTATCCATTTTGTTTTTATTGTTTTCTTTTTGTTCTTTTTGTCATTGTGTGATGAACTTGTATTTCTTAGGGATTTTCGAGGTAGGGGCAGAAAGGAATGGGTGGGAGGCGGGGAGGGATGTTGGTTGAAGAAAAGAAAAATGAAAGGAAAATTTGTTTCAACTGAAGCACTGTGTGCAGTTATCCCATAATAGTCATAAATGTCATGGATAAGTCAATAAATACATAAATAAAAATGGAAATTCTATGTGAACCTCTGTATTTTTAAATCATATGTAGTTTCCTTGAGAGAAAGCTGTCTTTTAAAAGTCTGTCTGTTTTTATCTCTCTCTACTTTTGTAGCATCTCTGTGGTTTTGAGTTTAGTTTCACTCCTGAGTTCCTGTTTGTACTTTCACACATCAGTCTATTTACTGATCTCTGAGTAGCCATTTTGGAGCTGTGTTGAGTGTCTGCTGCAGGCAACACACTGTGGTTTGTGACTGGCACGCCTTTAACTTGTCATCAAGGTAAATAACTTGACCTTGATGTGTGGTGCAGTACAAAAAGACTTTGTACTTTGCACATCAAAGTTTTACCTTTGATTAGTATTTGATAGAAGAATATTCACTGTAAATAAAAGTAACCCACTAAAAATGGCATTTTTTTAAAAAAATCATTTTTACCTGAAGCTGTGCAGAGAGATGCTCTTTTACAGCCTTGAGTAGTGTTTGCAAGTCCTCCTGTCAGATTAGCCTGTTTATAGACTGAGGAGCGAAAAAACACACATACTGAATTCCAAATCCCACGTACAATGGAGTATGCATACTACTTTGTCATAAGATTACGCCTTTAACTTTGACCCCTGTTGCTCATATATCCGTCACAGTCTGTAGCGGGAAAATATAAGGTGAGAAAGTAAGAAGAAAATTGCGATTTGGAACGCAGCAGATCTTAACATGATCAGTTAATGTTACCTTGGAGATTAAAGAAAATGCCAGCCACAAAGCTCGCCAGAGACGGAGGCAAAACAGTTTTAACTTTTACGTTATAACTGCAAACATTGTAGATTGACTGATCGATTGAATAAAGTCATTATGGCTTTTGTAAGCTGCTAATGAGCTGTCAAGTGTCTTGCAGCTCACTTGATGTGACGACTCTCTCACTGTAGAGAGGATTGTGGGCCAGACTAGCCAGAAAAACATGCTGGCTTTGACGCTGCAAAATGCGACTGGGTGCAGTAGAACATCCTGGTATTTTTGGCATACTGCATTTGACATGCTGTGCAATGGGACATACCAAATCTTTTCCTTGCATACTAAACATATATATAGTAGTAAGAGTAGTAGGACACACAGACACAGCATTTGAATTGGGGGACTCATTTTTCTTTCATCAACCTCTTTCTTCGCTCGTCTGTATTATAGAGGCTTGGCAGTAAAGTGATAAAGTTTAAAGGGATTTTAAAGCAAAAATAATATATAAAAAAATATGTGCATAATAAAATTAATTTAACTAAACCTACCAAATATTTTCAGTCTTTACCCTTAACTTACATTATTAACACATGATACAGTTTATATATTCATTATTTAAAAAAATACTTTCTTGTTTTTCTTTTTTATTCTGTTAATTTATTTTCTTTTTAATGCAACTTTAACATGCTAGCGGACAAAAAAAATACAAATCCAGAGCCCTCTGAATAAATTGAAGTCTAATGATGGAACAAACCCCTCTGTGTGTTTCAGGATGAGGTTCTGGCGGTGTCCAGGAAGATGGTGGTGCGGGTGGAGGATCTGGTGCGATGGGCGTGTGCAGAGCCGGCAGATTGGAGTAGCACCAAGCTGCCACCCAGCGGGATCAACGGCCTCCACAAACCCCTCCAGAGCAGCGACGGCAACAGCGGCAATGACAAGAGCAGCGAGCCGGTCAAAGACAAAACTAAGAGTAAGAAACGGTGAAACCCACCAATCAAACACGCCCTAAGAGCCCAGAGTGATTGGCTAAATGGAAACTACACACACACACATATATATATATATATATATATATATATGGCACCAGTTCTCCAACATTGTCAACAGTTTAATTAATTGTAATAATTCTATTATGTTGTTAGGCTACCATGAAAGACACCTAACACTTCCCATAGATGTTTCACAATAAAAGCCTATCTAAAAAGGGCGGGATTATGTCCCTTGAGCCTCTCGACCATAGACTGTAGCTAGCCATTGGTTTATGAGCTCCCGTTTGAAGCCTCAAACTTGGCATTTTGGCTGTTGCCATCTTGTTTTATTTTGGAGCCAGAAGTAACCATATTTGGATGAGAGGCTTGCGCTGTGAATGAACGAGAGGTGATTCTGGCTGATCACCCCGGGACATCTCCGTGGTAGTGACTAGTCAGTCACAATTTAGCCACGCGCTAAGTCATACCCTGCTTTGCTGCTGTTTTACTCAAAATGGAACCAGGATTTACAAAATGAACATCATGCTGTGTTGAAGAAAACCTAAAACTACCGACTGAGGCCACACACTCAGAAGGAAAATGTTTATTGAGGTAATAAATCAAGTGAGAAGTCTGCTCATTTCTTCATAGAATTGTGTACAGTCAGACTTCTTTTTGTAGTCAGTGGAGTCGCCTCCTGCTGGCCGTTAGAAAGAGTTCAGGTTTAAGACACCTCTGCATTGGCTTCAGTTTTCAGACCTGGAGGCTAGGTCCACTTCTTTAGTACAGTCTGTCGTCTCTGCCAAATGTCTTAGCAGTAAGTGTCAAGTTTGATTGACGGTAACTTAAGGGCCATTGAAAGTATTACTATTAAAAAGTAAAACTCTGTTTTTATACTGGAATTAATGCAGTGGAGATGTACGTTACGCTGACTGTAACAACAGGTCTACACGGAGGGAATGTTGAGCCAATTGTTTTCTGCTGCTGAGGTAAATAAGGGCCACTAGGAAGCTACAGTGTTGTGTTAAAACATTAAAACAAGAAGTGAAATGGTGTCAAATGTAAGGTTGCTAATCTTTTGTGTTAATCCATCCTGCTGTTGTTGTAGCATTCTCAAACCCATCAGCAGAGACATTTTTAAAAAACAGTCCATAGCAGCTTATGACAATAATGCAACAAAGCAGTCCACTTCATGTTTTCCAGCAACATGGAAGAGTTTGCTATGATGTTTTCTCTTTCAGTTTTCTTTTCTACAGCAGGAAGTGAGAGTGTGTGTGTGTGTGTAGTTGGCATTTGCTGCTTGTGATTACTTTGCGCCTACATTTGATTAAAATCTGACCAATTTTATAATGTAACACACAGCTTTAAAGATTCACTATGCAGGGTTAAAAAAAAGTGTAAACTGATACACAAGTAATCTCTTTCAATCATCACTGATGACCCTGCTCTCTGCCTTTTATTTTTATGTTTTATCTAATTTTTTGTGTTCGGGACATTTAAGGGCATCTACCCCCACAGTGCTCAGGTGAGGTTGGGGCAGGTGCCAGACCACCTAAGCAACAGGCATCTAAAGACACAGAGACAAAGCACTGAAAAGATGCAAATATAGCAAGGTGAAACGCCAAATGAGTGAATCTGGGGTTGGCTTTTGCTTTTACTTGAACTTTCAATGGCAAATGTGTTCGCAAACAGTAACAGACAATCTTGCATAATAAACCCTTGAGGTCTGACAGAGTCTGACAAATATAGACTAATAAATAAAATCAGTTCATCTGCAGAGCTCTGGGATCAGCTGCTCATATTATTTTAGTAAGGAAGTATGGCAAAGTGATGTGTATACATGTGCAGCAGTGTGTTATCATAACCTAGGGTGTTTGAATAAAAGGTGTCACAGTATACTGGTATTGATTTCGGCGACAACCATGATATTTAAAAATGAAATCTTGGTATCATATTGATAATAAACACATGATAATATCATGTAAAAAATCCAGTGCCTCTTCCGAGCTCACATTGCCTCCCTCTCCACATTTTTTCTTTTTGGTTACAGACTCTCTCTCTCCATCTCCCTACACTCATATATTGAGTGGAATTCGTTTGCCAACTTTTGCAAAAAATGAGATTAAAAGTGCAATAAGCTATGTTAAAGATGAGGTTGACTGAGAGCATTGTTATTAGTTTAGCGATAATATAATTTTTGTGAACTCTTTTGGCGACAACAATTGTGTGGTGAAAATGTAATGGGTGGACACATGGTAATGTTATTTTTCACAGAAGGGTGTTTCATGTCTGTCTTGTGTCTTTTCCTTTTTAGATGACCTGCCAAACTGTCATGGCATCAAAGTGCTCAGCTACCCGCAGTACTGCCGCTTTCGCTCCCTGCAGAGGCGCATCCAGGACAGAGCGAGGGGGCCGGGGCTGCAGGATCCCCACCTGCTGGCCCTGGGAGGTGTCAAGGTGCTGCCCAACACCCGGCTGATGTACTGCAGAGACACCTTCAACCACCCGACGCTGGAGAGCAGCGCCAGTTTCTCCTGGCAGTTCAGTGAGTGTTTCAGTGTTTTCAGTGGGTAGGGGGAGACCAAAGCATGACCCATACTGGATCATAGAGGAAGGTACTCCATTATGATAATAAATAACCCTCTTTTTTATGGCGATTAGTAAGATAGTAGATGCACAGGTGACAAACGGAAGTCAGCTTTGTTATTTGCCACCATCCAATACCAGGTTAACCTGTCTCTAAGTGCTGTGTCTGACAATTAATTATTATTATTTGTTTTAACACAACTTTAGAGAGTAATATTTATTAAATAAACAATCCAAATGCTAACAAGTTTAGTAGGCACTGAGTTGTTATTTACAGAAGCGTATTGCATTCACTTGACAAATTAAAAAAAAAAAAAATCTGTTTTATTGAGTAATTTTTCTGTTTTTCTGAGTATTTTTTTCTGAGTTAAGAGAGCAACAGAACAACAGACGCTTTCATTCCTTTCTTGAGAGCTCGATATAATGGAAGCAAACATGACCCGCTTGTTTAGTTTAATCCAGTATTACTTTGTCTTGGGTTTGAGACACTGGGAGATACTCTTGTCTTTAAGTCATATAGATGGTGTTATCATTAGTTTGTCGACTTTACGCAGGCACCTTACCAACTATATGACTCTATTGCTCTCTTAAGTCAGAAAAAAAAATACTCAGAAAAACAGAAAAAATTACCCCAAAAAACAGGAAAAAAATTACCCCGAAAACAGGAAAAAAATTACCACGAAAAACAGAAAAAACTACTCAATAAAACAGATTTTTTTTATTTGTCAAGTGAATTCAATACGCTTCTGTAGTTATTTGCAGATGAAAAGGCATGAAGACATATGTTTCATAAGTCTAAAAAGTTTCTGACTTCTAGGTCACATATGACTTGTAGTAATAATTATATTTCATTGTGTAGTTAGGACCTCATAAATACAACTGTTTCTGTTTTTGCCAAAATGGAGAACAGCAGTCGACCTTAAAATGACCATAAACAAAAGTTAGTTGACAAGTTAATGTATTTCTAATCTGTTTTTGTGACGTTTCTATATTTTGTTTTTCATTGTGTCTGTGAACCTGAATTCTCGTATTTGACAGTTCAGATAATATGACACATAACATGTTTCATACTGTATATAGATGTTTACTGTATTCATGCCGACTCCATCATGTTACCTTTTTAACATTGTGTTAGTAGTGAGTAAGAGTCTTTGGACAGAATTTGTATCTTTACACATTTCATCATCTTACATTTCAACATAAGGAGTGTGTAGCTGCAGCCTCTGCTGGTAAATGGACCTGCACTCGTATAGCGCCTTTCTGGTCTCCATACTACTCAAACCAACTGACTTATTAGACATTTGTAGCTCTCTGAAATGGAGCTTGTTACCTCTCCTTTTTCTTTATACATGTTATTGTTTTTTGTTGTTCTGTAGGATGTCCGTCTCTCAGTCTTCGAGGGCGACCTCGCAAGAGGAGAGGCCGAGACGGCAAAGACTCCCCTAACTCCAGCCAATCAGAGTCCTGGATTGAGAAGATGAAGGTTTGTTCACTGAATCACGGGTTGTTTTTACCAACAGGGCTTATGCCTGTTCTTAAGCTCACTTGTAACTTGGCGTTCCATGCCGCTGCTAACAACACACGTCTGTCCATGAGTTGTAAGCCACAGCCAAGTTTGTTTACTTTTCTCTCCTTTCACATGATATATGGAGCTCCATATCGTTGGTGTAACCTGCTCCAGGTGTCTATGTAAATTTGACTGCTGTATCTTCTGTGTTTATTTAAGTGTGTGTGAAACAGTTTATATAATGCTGAGATTAAATGCACCTGCTACCAGGTTATTTGAAGCTGCTCTGTTCAAAGTGGGGAGTAGAATTGTTTTTCCTGGAGGCCCAGCGTGGTTAACCTTTTAAACTGACAGCCTCAGTTGAACACCAAACTGGATCTGATCAGCCGAGGACCATTTTTAGACATTACATTTAGAGAGCGTCAAACAAACCTCCCAGATATAACAACAACAACAACAACCGTAAAACTGCTAATAACATGTCTTTGAGTCACTGGTGTTAACTCTTGTAATTGCAACAAAAACATGTTGAGTACCACTAAACGTTTATTTGTAGAGCGCCTTTTAGACAGAGGCAAAGAAATGCATCAGAACAACATTTAAATACACAATAAAGTCAGCCTCTGCTGCACTCTAGTGATAAGTGGCAAATGTTAGCATGTTAACAGAGGAAACTAAACACAGTAAAACTTGTTAAACATCAGCATGTTAGCATGTTGATGTTAGCATTTATCTTATATCTTTATCTGTGTCACGACCACAGGCATGACTTTAGACTGTTTTGTAAGTATGTAAGATGGCAAAGGAAATCTATAATTACTGTATTAACAAAGGAACAGTGGTCAGTACCTCCTTACTGACAGACTGAGACATTTCACAGGGTTTTGACTTAACAACGCGACTACAGTGATTTTAAACCTTTCCTTGCCTTGTTGTCTCTGTCGTAACGCTTGATGTCTCCCTCTCAGGAGAACGTGATGGGCAGCGTGGAGGTGGGCTGTGAGGGCAGCTGGCTCCCCCACCCTGAAGAGCAGCTGTTCCTGGATCAGCTCTTTGCCTACATGGAACGCCTCGGCTCACCCATCCACAAAGTCCCCAACCTGGGCTTCAAGAAGAGTGAGCCTCCACCCTTCTCTTTTTTTTTCCTTTCTCTCCTTCTGACCTTTATGTATTTCTTTCTTTTCTATTTGTTCTTTCTTTCTGTCTGTCTGTCTGTCCTTCTGTCTTACGTTCTTTAAAGGTGAATCAGTGTGCTCTTGACATTTGAGAAATGAAAGTTCACAGATTTAATTCCCATGATGCCTCTGGCTAGATCTGTCAGAAGACATTTCTTTTTACCTTATTTAACCAGAATTGTGCTGCTGAGATTAAAAATGCTGTTCACGAGAATCAGTGTAACAATCAGCTGCTGTCAGTTGCAGACCAACAACCTAAAACTCAATCACTTAATATCACAAGGTAACAAACGAGCAAAATAAAACGGTGAAACCTGACACAAACTGCCATTAAGCACAATATAAAGACCATAACCTGGAAACAACAGCTGTTAAAAACAGCTTTGTGTCAGGACACAGATGGCTGCAGCTCAGAACTCCTGCTCGACTGGTTTCATGATCACACTTGTGACTGTGTGTTCAGGCTTTATGTTTTACTTCTGCTATCGAATGCTCTGTCAGAGTTCACAGAGTACAGAAAGTTTAACTAACCTGCAATAACAGATTTTTTTTTTGTCCATTTGGAGGCAGCAGAAACAAGAAACAGCTGACCACATTCTTTTATTTTCTTTACTTTATTAAAATCTTTAATTTAGATAACATTTTGCAATACAATCTGATCATATCGCCACGTTTCAATTCTACTCTGAGGTCATGAATGATAAAATGGTCGCCTATTATTTGTCGTCATTTGAACCTCAATATTCTCAGCTCTCCTTTTCACAGCATTACATTTATATTCTTATCACTTAGCTGCTTTTCAGATGTATTTAGTCAAATTTTAAGTTCAGCATGCTTATTTTTATGGCTTCACCATCAATTAAAAATGTTTAGTTTAAATATAACAATGTGAACATGCTTTATGCTTAATAATACCATAAAGTGTAAAAGGTTTTCAGTTAGAAATGTAATGTTTTTCTGAAGTATTATATCTGAGTGAAGAGGTAATTTAACTTTATATTTAAGGAAACATTGGGATCTTAATTAATAGTATTTTAAATAAAGTTATGAGAAACTAAAAGATATTAATTGTGGGGCTGCCAGAAGCTTCTGTGGCATGTTAATATGTGATAAGGTTCATCATAATTAAAGCGGCAGTCAAATGAAAACATTAAAAAGCACAGGAGGAGGGTCCGTTTCATCTGTATCTTTATAACCAGGAGAGAATAAAATCCTGCACATTCAAAGTACTCAACGTGTTTCATCACAACATATTTGCTCAATCAAATTGAGCGTTTTTATTTCAGCTTTTATCTGCTCTGTTTCACATTTGCATTTCTCGTCTGTTTCCACTTGCTGTGCTGCTGAGTTTGAACATGTCCGCCCTCTCTTTCCTCAGTTGATCTCTTCCTCATGTACTCTGTGGTTAAGCGGCTCGGAGGCTACAAGAAGGTGAGTCACTTCAAGTTACTTCACTTCACTCAGCACATTTAACCTTCTATGTAGAGGAACAGATTGTCATGTCGGGGTTGTCTTGTGGAGAGTCGCGTGAGACAATTGAAGCCGCTCTTTAAGGTATTTTTGGGGCTTTTGCCTTTATTTGATAGGACAGCTTTAGCATGAAAGGGGGAGAGAGGGGTGGAGGACGTGCAGCAAAGGGCCATGGGTTGGAATCAAACCCGCAGTCGCTACGGCAAGGACACAACTTTCGTACATGAGGTGCATGCTCTACCAGGAAACCACTCTTAAACGTTTATACCAAATATTAAGCTACTACCAGCAACTGTTCTAGTTAAGCATAAAGCATAGAAGCAGGCGAAAACAGTCAGCCATTTTTTTTTTCTTTTAATACTTTACATAAGCGTACGTACCCGTCGGTGAGAGAATTTTTGATGGGCAGTTCAGCTCACCGCATGAGAAGAGAAACAAAACTGAGGGAAGTAAAGAAACGGCTTAAGTCAAGAGGGGGTGGGATCAAAACAAAGTTTTTATATTGGGTAAGCTTGTTTCTTAAGGTATTGAGCTCTTAAGCAGAAATGTTTTGCAGTTGTTCGTGTAATTGTTCGCCAGGGCACAGTAAATATTCTTTCCTTTCAACACTGGGATTTGTTGTTAATGTGCTAACTAGCATCTTGAATCCACACCGTCATTTTTACAGTTGGTATGGAGAGTTATTTTCTGTGGCGCAGGCACAGAATGCACATGCTAGTTCACCGTCAGCTGTAGTCTTTGCGGTGTGTTCAAGAGCGGCTTTTTGACTGAAACACAGGTGACGTGAGATGATGCGACAGCCAACCCTCGTCACCACTAAAGGCCCATTTATGCTCCCTTTGCGTACGAAAATGTATACGTCTGTTTCAAACGATGTTACCGTCACTGCCCACATACTTCCATGTGCCCTTTACATTGGCATGGATGTTAACCAATATATCCACCAGGGGGCAGCCCAGCGTCAAAAGTTTATGACAACAACAAACTCAAAAACAAACATGGCGACTGTGGAGGAGATATTGATAATGTACCTCTTGCTTAAAGACAAAAACAGAGGCAGCGTTGTAGGAGGCGGTGGTCGGTGAGGCCGTTAAATACATCGCGACTGGAGGACGGAGAATTCTTTTCTCTAGTACTGCCGATGAGAGAAACTGAATTGTTATTTCTTCTTCGTGTCTCACTAGAGCTACTTATCAGGTAGCGACAGCAACACTGCCCTGGCGTTTTCCGGTGGTACTGCTCCGTTTGGCCCGTATCCGTAAGCTTTATGGAAACGTGCAGAAATACGGACGAAATGAACGCAGAGCACGGACAGAAGGCTCCGTCCGTATCTGGATCCATATTTAACGCTGAGCATAAATGGGCCTTAAGTCTTTTAATGTCAGTTTGGTGTGTCTGGGCCTTTACATTTCCTCCACTTACATCCAACTGTTCGCCAGAAACAAATATGCATATTTCTGAAAATGTTGAACTAAGCCTTTAAAACTACAATGGTAGCACTCCAGATTTCTCTGAAGAAGTCACAAGATGAACACAACAAAGTCATGACTATTTTCAGTACAGACAAATCGGTGCTACCTTTTAATGAACTGCAACTGTAACTGTATGAAATGACATTTGTCTGTTGAGAGCTGTGCCTGAAACAATCGGTCATTTCTGAGCCGTTTACAGTAAATAAACACACAACAAGAGCAGCTTTACAATGAATGTAAACAGGCAGACGGGACAGAAACAGGCGGTACAGATTCAGCTCAGTGCTGCACTGATTCACAACAAAAGGTCTGTTCATTTCACCCTCTGTGCTGAACTGAGCCTTGCACTGAACAATACTGTATTATACAGCACGGTGTTACACCCCTAATGACACACTGTATTATTCAAATTCCAACCAACACGTATTTCATTCAGATTAATTTAAATTCAACCCATGCAGCATAAATCCTAAGATACATTCCAGCTGTGGTCACACTTGACCTAACTCCTCATTCATTTCAGTGGAGAACAGAGGGAGACGAATTCGTCTGCTGGTAGTGAATCAACCCCGCCTCACTCACTTGGCACAGGATTCTAATCAGATTGAACTTTGACACATAAAATTGCGATGCTCTCCAACGTCTAGCTAGTTTGTGTATTTGTATAAACTTGTTTGTATGACTGTGCAGTGGAACAAGCAGCAGAGGAGGTGATGCTGCTCGGCTGCAGTGTTCTTGCTGTGGCATGTTTTATTCACATTTAGAGGTTTTTACCTTTTTTAATGAACAAATGCACAACTTAACACAAGTTAGGGCACTTTATTTTAATGCACTCTACTTATTAATATTACTTGCACTTTAATGTCTTTGTACTTACTGATAGTCTTTTTTATTGTGTGACAATCAGTTCTGCCGTATATCAGTGTCTGGACGTCATGGCGCCCACGGGTCGTTGAAATTTTTGAAAGTGTGTGAATTTGAGGGAAAAAATTAAAGGCCTCTCTGGTTTTTGAAAACAGACATAAATAGTATATGTTTTGTGCAAGAATCAAAATTAAAGTCCTTTTGATATCATAACCTCACTGTAACGCAGCAGAGTCCAGCTTCTGTCTCTTTTTAATTGTTGTCAGCTTCAGTTCTCAGAGCTATAATAGTAATTAACCTAGATCCATGTCTCAAACTATGCTGTGTTGGGTCCTTGAATTTGAGGGCCTGGAATGTCCTTGAATTGGATATTTAAGAATGTGCAGGAACCCTGATATCAAACTTAACTTTTTTTTTTTTTTGAGTACCAGGCACTGTGCGTCTTTCAGACCACAGGAGTGCAGAGTACACTAACAGGATGTGCTGGTTTCTGCTTTATTGCCCTTCCACCTGTCAGCCACAGAAAGTTGTTTCGACCTCATGAAGTCAGAGTGTTTTACTTTATACTGTGATAATTGTGTTTATGCAGTACTTCTATGGGGGTTTTTTTCAGTAAACAAACAAAAACCTGCCAAAACTTGTATGTTATGTTGTATTATGATTGTAGCTGAAATAAGAAATGAACTGGAGAACTTGAGATGATAGAAGTGTTAAAATCCGTATGCAGAACACTGGAGTACAAGCCATGCTCACATTTCAACACCACAAATTTTCAATTTAGCTGATGATTAACCTCTAACCGTAACCCTCATGTTTGAATGATAGCACATTTGTCAAATAAAACATGACAGTCCTACCCAGGCTGCACACACACCATTTTTTTTTTCTGCAGGATTTCAGGAGTTCAAAGCTGATCACCTTCACGTTTGTTTGTGTCACAGGTGACATTGGACCGTCTCTGGAAAGTGGTTTATAATGAGCTGGGAGGATGCCCCGGCAGCACCAGTGCTGCTACCTGCACCAGGAGACACTACGAGAGGTCAGACTGAAAATCTGACTCCCCCCTTCCAAAACATCCTGAAATATAAATAAATCACTCAGGCTTAAAAAAAAGGTTCTTATGTAAGAGTACACACACTTAGCATCCTGTACCTGTGTGCATGTGTGTGTGTGTTTCTCAGACTGATGCTTCCCTATGAAGAGCACCTCAGAGCAGGAGGAGCAGAATTTAAAGTCCCAGAATCCCCCATGCCACCGAAACCCAGAGGGATAAGAGGAAGGAAACCACTTCAGAGAGGCAGAAAACCGGGACTCAAAGCCAAGGACAAGAAGATGACAACCCCTGCTGCTCCTTCTCGTACTGTAAGTGACAGAACAACTGTAAACAGTAATTAATCTTATTTTTTATCATGCGGTGACATGCTACTCTTTGCTGCACATTCACACTTGATTTACCTCCTGTTGTTTCTTTTCTTTTGCTGCCAATGTGCCAATTTTTAACCTTTTTATTTTAAGTTTTCATACATAAATCATCATCGTCCTGCCAGCTTTCGCCCTTCATTTCTGGTATTAAATAAACATCATGACATTATCCTTTTGACATTATGACTCGGGGTGATTCAGGAAACTGTGATATTTCTTGAAATATCTCTATATACCTTTAAGAAATGCTCCAGATACTAAAATAATCCTGATGAAACCTGCAGATATTCTACTGGTAAACAGTTCAGCTAAGCCTAGAGGTGCCTCTTAAGTTTATTGACTCTGTAAGGATTTGGAATAATGATGTAATAAGGTTTTTTTAAAAACATATTTTGGTGCCGAGTTTGATAAAAATCTGATTGGCTCGTCCACAAGTCAAAAAATCCAGTAAAATTAGAGGTGGTGGTCTGCACAACTTTGTGAATTTTGCCACAGATGTAGAAGCAAGACCAGGGAATTTTATTGATGTAGCACATTTTATTGCTGGTAAAGTGAACATGCTTCACATTAAAATACAAAGCAAAAAGTAACATGTAGAGAATACAATAAATATAAGAAAGTGCAACAGCAGCAAAAGAATAAATACACAAATAAATCATCCACCTTCCAAAAGATGTGAATAAATCCAGCATAGGCTTAAAGACACCATGTATGACCGCTTATCTCTGTCTCTCTGAGCAGATCGTGAACCCTAACGGCACCGTGGTGGTGAAGAGAGGCCGAGGCCGGCCGCCGGGCACTCGCAACAAGGCCACGCTGATCGCTCAGGCGAAGCTGCTGGCTCAGCAGCAGGCAAAAGCCAAAGCAGCGGTCGAGTCTCAGCAGCAGAGTCCTCTGCTTCCTGTCAGAGTTGGAGGCGGTCCCACCCCCAGCAGCACACACAGGGTAACCTCTCAAACTCCACTGTACTGTAGAAAAAACACACACATTTTATAGTAATTAAAGTGATACTTCATCTGTGCTTCATCCTCCCCTCCATCCTGTTTAACCTGTTAATAAGTTTTAAGGTAAAATTATTGACAATAAGAACAAATTTAAGTATCATCTACATTCTGCTTTAAAGAAAAAGATCTGAGATGTATTTTGAAGCTTTTTAAAAGAAAAAAAAGAAAGATAAATAAATATTAGTAAGTGCTATCCATGACCGCCGTTTTCTTCCTCTCTCTTTCTATCCTGCAGCCCGTCCAGCCAGCTGTCCTTCCTGTCAACATGCCCCTCACCCCAGACCTCTCCCCCATGACCGCCCCCTTCCTCCCCTTCCAGCCCAAACCAAAGGAGCTGAGGCCGGACAGAGCGGAGACTGTGGCTCCTGCTCCAGGTGTGCTCCTCTCCACTCTGCCTCGCCACTTTGTCGGAGGATCTCTGGGCGGTTTTAGCCCCATCAAAGGCGTCTGTCCTCTGGATGTCTTCAGGAACCGCATAAGCCTCCAGAGAGGCCCGGAGAGCCCAGCCCTGACGCCTCAGGACCCAACCCAACACCATCCAACCATCTACACCCTTCAGCCCAAAGTTGGAAGCCCGGATGCGTCTCATCCCAGCGGGGACCAGCTTCAGCCTCAGCCCCACATGCTCCACCAGCAGCACAACCGCTGCTCCGGCTGTACTGTGGACGAGGCAGCCCAGAGAGGAGGCAGTCGGGACGTTAGGAACCGGCCTCCTCTGCCCCCTCTCCGGGTCCTGCCTTTGAACCTGGACTGCAGCGTTCAGGTGTGCCAGCTGATGAGGACTCGTCTGGGCTCGTCTCAGTTCCAGACCTTCACCCGCCGACTGTCTGAGGCTCTGTCCCAGGACCTCAGCACCAAGCCCCCCTGCTCTCCTATCACCCCTCCCCCAGAGCAGGCACTGCCGCTCAACCTCAGCAAACGCTTCACGGCGAAGAGACCCAGCACCGAGGGACCAGAACCGAGCCTGGCAACGATCAACGGGAGCACAGATCAGCCGCCATCCAAGAGACAGAGACCCGGCTGCACAGAGCAGGCTGAGGACTTCAGCCTGGGCGGCCGGTCCAGCTCTGTGGGAAGTGCAGGAGGAGGAGAGCAGGATGTGGAGATGAAGAACCAGGAGGAACCAGCGGACCTGAGCTCCCCCAGCAGGATTAGGGCCTTCCTGCTTGGGCTGCCACCTTTCCAGGTAAAATTTGAGGAGGATCTGAACGGGACGAGGTTTGGGAAATTTCTTCCTCCAGGATCTATGGCTGAAACCCAGAGGACCGAGACAGAGACAGGAGAGGGACGAGTGGCAGTAAAGAAAGAAGTAAAGAAGGAGGAGGAGGTGGTTGAAATAGAGCGATGTGACACTGAGATAAGCAACAAATTACAGAAGCCAGAGCAGGAGGAGAAAGATCCCGCCCACCTCTCTGGTTCTGGCCCAGTGGAGCTGAAGATAGCCGGGCCCTCAAACACTGACACACACTGTTTTTAGCATTATTCCCTCTGTTGATATTAGCATTTTGTGATCAGAAAACTGTCGGATAATTCGGGATTGGCGGTTTTGGAATGTGGAAAGTTGTATCCACCATGGTGCTTGGTGTTGGGTTTGGACACTGGATGCTTCAGTGGTTGATCCGGCTCAGGTTGACGCCTGAACACGTGGAGCAGGGGTGATTCTTTGCTTCATATTTGAGAACATTTGAACTCATAACTTCTCCTTATTTCCCATTTTTGTCTCCTTGTTGTTATTTCCTGTTTTTTTTTTCCCTGGTTTTCGATCTTCTCTTCGATTGAACTTTGCAGAGGAGTGACGACACTGAGACTCATGACAATCACAAATCAGTTTCTCTTCGTTTCTCCGTTGATTTCTGTCTCTTAATGGTTAAAAAAAAGAAACAGAGGAATGAGACTGTGACTCTTTTACAAACACTGCCATAACCCTCCATAACACTATTAACTCCACTATTCAATGTTAAGGTGAAATATTGAATAAGATCCATATTACTTAAAATAAAAATCAGTTCTATCTATGGGTGATGCTATGCATCAAGACTTCATAAATTAGCATCTAGAGTGTACTGTAGTTTGGTAGTTTCATTTTTAAATTGTACTCTACTTCTGTAGAGAAATAGTTATTTTCTGATAAAGTGTCTAGATGTTATCTGGAGCTCCTCAGTCTTCACATTATAGCTCGTTAAGTGAAGCCTTTCTATAGTCCTGCTCGTTAGCTGAAATTATATAAACTGTTCTTACACATATGTGCCTTAAATGTCCTGCGATCTGTTTCATCGCCGGCTTCAAAAACATTCAGTTAAAGAGATACCTTGATGTTGGACCTGTTAAGTTTTCCTTCTCTCCTCAGTAGTGCCAGGTATTTTTGAAATACTAGTGTGGATACAATACCTGCATCTCTGATTCTGAAATATATATATATAAAAAAATCTTATAACAAAAGCAGCCAAAGTTCTTATGTTTTAAATGTCTTAATATCAGCAGCTGTACAAGAACTCGTCTGAAGTAAACGGCCTAAAACTGGTAAAAATTTAGGCTTTAATCAATTCTGAGTGCTGCTCTATGCTGCTGACATACTTCATACAGTACTAGTGCAGTGTTGAGGGCCGATACCCAGGCCTGCTGTTTGCATGTAAAGACCACTGTGGCCACACGATGGCACCATCGCTTCGTCTTCATCACCACCACTGTTCAGGTTATTCAACCAATAGGGAGTCAGCACAGGAGGACGTTTAGAGATCAAACATGACCATGTTGCCCAAACATTCAGACTACCTCAGGCTTTTTTTTTTCTTCAGGGGATAAGAGCTCATCCCATCATGCATTTGGGGAGACGGCAGGGTTGGATGCTGGTCCGTAAACGCAGACAGATTTCCACTTGGTATTATGAGAAAAAACATAGTGTTTATTCTCCATGTTTCTGATTGTCATCAAATCTCATGAAAAGACTGATTTGGGTTTTAGTGTGGAATTTGTTGACAATAAGAAAATTAAAGAATGTCGCCAAACTTATTCTTTAACCTGCAATTAGTATGTGGATACGGTTACTAGTTCTTTTAATGCTACATATGCATGAACCCCTGGTGTGAATACGCACTCTCATTCTCTCCATTCAGACTTAATTGTGATCAGATCTGAAGTTAGTTGCAGAGCAGGAAGGCAGATGACGGATTTATACGTAGCATTAGCGAGAAAAGGTGGAGATAGTTGACCGATTTATTTTTCTTGCGTTAATAGTTTGAAATTTTTAGAACTGCGCATAATCGCTTCCTGGCTGAGTTGCATGTTCAGATTGAATCCACTCTCATGTCTGTACGGTAAATATAAAGCTATAGCTAGCGGCCAGTTAGCTTAGCACAGAGGCTATAAACAGACGAAGAGAACGAGTAGCATGGCGTCCATCCAAAAATAACAACACCTACCTACCGACACCTCTGCAGCTCATCAGTTTATAACACTTTATAACTTGTTAATTTCATCTGTAAAAAACAGAAGTGTAAAAAAGAGAATAGGTTGTGGGTTTTCAGGGGTTTTGTACCAGACTACTTGTTGGCTCGGTGCAGTGACTTCCTTGAGTTCCAGCCAAGAAAATTGCTGTTTTTTTACACTCTAGTTTTTGTACGAATTTAACAAACAAGATTGTAAATGTTAATCGCTGAACTTTTGTTTTCACTGTATGAGTCAGTGTGTGTCAGTGATCACGGCAAAATGTGGTCCTGGAGACACCTTATTACAGCGGGAACTGCCACAGAAGCAGTTAGGAATACTTTGCCAGGTGTTAATTTATGTCTCTGGATAGATTTTGTCAACGTAATAAAGTTGTTAAACATGCAAAACTTTACAGATGTGTTGTCAAGATCAAAATGAAGGCCGAGTTCGAAGATGGGTGTGGACTGAGCAAGGGGGTCCGAAATAGAGGCGTAGGAAGTACATTTCCCCCCTGGTCCACATTTGTTTTAAGTTGCAGATTGCATCACAAGATGGTCTCCAGTGTTCCTTTTAGAGAACAGCTGTCTCAGCCTGTTGCTAGTCTTTGCGTCTTGCTAGGCTAATTTCATGTTTACCGTACCAACGTGAGAGTGACTCCAATCTCATCTAATTTTCAGTATGAAAATGAATAAACGTGTTTCACAAAATTTCAAACCATTGTTCTAAGAATGCGGTCAAACTGTACAGAAATCATTTACACCTGGCTCAAATCGTATTATATTCTGACCGTTATTACAGGAATCTCTCCTGAAGACGTCCAGCTGTTATAGGCCAGATGTTAATGCCAGTTGAAAATGAGAAAATCAAACCTGCAGCATTCAGTCTGTGTCACCAAAGAATGTGTTGCCGTTTCCCACTTCATACCAATCCTCTACTCCACCCGGCTTCTTCCTCTTCTTCATCTAAAGTGCCAACACAAAACACCGACTCAATATTGGGACAAAAACCTTGTGTAGCTAAAAAAAAAAAATTGAAATGTCAAGGTATCCCTTTAATCACAGCCTTTTCTTCTTGGACTCGTCCCTGTTTGTTTCAGATTTGCACACCTACTGTACCCACATGCTTCATTTGTTTTTCCATATTTATATTTGCCATGTTTATTTTCTTTCTGCCAACGTTTGTTATTCTACCAGAGCAGTGGAATTAACTACGACACCGAAATTAACTGGTGCTGTTTATTCTTAGTTATGTAGCCATATTGTTGTTGTTTTGTTTTCTATTGATAAAGCTGCAAATTATTTTCATCTCAGCAAGTCGTTAGATCTTGACTTCAAGTTTAAAATTTCTCGCAGTAGATTTATTTGTCCGACAGTTACAAGAAAATATTTTAAAGAACTGAGTTAAAAGATAACATGACTTGTTATTGGAAATATTTGCAGTTTTTTTCTGATTTATTTTTGACTGTTTGGCTTTGTGTGAGACAGATATGGACTGTTTGTGAATGAGTGCATGAGTAGAGAAATGTATACTCAGTAGATCATAGCTGGGCAGATGCACCAAAGCACATTTAACTCCACCAGAAATCCCCAGACCTCCATAACCTTTCTATAATGTTTCTCGTCATGTCGAGGTCAGAGTTATCATTAGTATTTCAGGATATTATATGTCGTTATTTTGTTTGCTTTAAGAAATGTCACTTTTCACAATAATGTCTGTTTTCTCCTTCACGTGAGGTGAGAAATGAGAAGTAACGAGGAAGATGGTGAAAGACTTCTTCCTTTTGTGTGATTATTTCTTGAAAACAATCAATGCAGTAAGATTTGATATATCTCACAAGTCTGATAATCTTACTACGGGATTAATGTATAGTTTGTGTCTTGCTCTGCTTCATCCTGTCTGTCAACCCTTATTTATTAAGGGGAGGTGTTTCTGAGCATGCTGGAGCGACACAGGCTTCAGTATGCTCCAAAGGAAAGAGTTTGTACGGGTGCAGCTGAAGACAAAAGTGTTTGTTGCTACTCTGAGCGGCCACACTGGGTGGCAGGGTGAAAAGTCGCTAGATGGCTGGAAGATGGCATTAAGTAATGCACCACCAGCGAACAACAATAACAGTATATTCGTTTGCTCTTTGTGTGTTTTGTCGTCCTCATGGAATGATGGTGTACACTTTCAGATGTTTGCGGTGTTGCACTTAGTTCAAAATCTACTCACGTTCACACCTCCACAAGCCTTCCCAGCCACTGCACAAATTGGGCTCGGCTGTTGGATTGTCAGTTTTTGCATGTTAGAATATGTCGGACACAACGCCTCGACAGTTGCGCTGTCAGAAACAATGTCAGACATTGAAATTGTTCGCCGAATACCTAAATAACTGTTGCCTTTATGAAAAGGGCGTTTGAGGTAACACTGGGTTAGCTTACTGCTTTAGTTACAGTTTAAATGTGAGCTAGTTAGCCAAACATGCTAACATATGTAACCTTACGTTGAGAGCTGAAAAGTGCGCTTAAATCCATTCCTCACAGGGTTACTCTTGCGATTTTGGTTCTGGGAAAAGACTTTCAAACCTGTGTATCGCTCCTTCTACAAACTTGTCATGCGGGAAAATCCAAAGCTGTACATGCCTCCCACTTCATAGTTACAGTTGCTAAGCTATGATTGGACAATCACTGTTTGGGGAGGGCTTAAAAGGGATAGTTCGGCTCTTTTAAATGAGGGTTGTATGAGGTATTAGTACAGTAAATGTTTGTCAACACGCTCCCAGTTTTGAGAAGCAGACAGGAGGACTACCAAGAAATTAAGCAATGTACTGCTGTGGAGGGTCAGCAACAAAATATATCCTAGCCATTTAAAAAAATCATTGTCAGTTTAGGTGTATGCTATACTGAGAATATTTTCACCTCTTTAACTTGCTGTCAGACAATGATATCTGTCGGAGAACTGGAACAGTTATATTGATATTGTTAAAGCCAGACTCCACTGAGAAAAACAGTAATTTAACATTAATCAACACAGGAGCTGCTGGTCATCCACTACCTCGAGCAGTTTGTGTTTCTATGTGACTTTGGCGTTTTAAAGGTTAGTTTGGGTTCGCCAAAGTCACACAGTAACACAAACACATTAACTGACTAAGGCAGCAGTAGACCAAAAGCTCCTGTGTTCAGCGAGCGAAAATGATTGTTCTTTTCAATGGAGTCTGGAAAGCATAGACGGAGAATTACAGCCGTCAACATCTTCCCCATCAGAAAGCAGGCAAGGTAAATCTGTGAAAATATTCTCAGCCCAGCGTACACTTAAACTATTATTGAGTTTTTCTAGGTGGGACTGTTTTAAAGGAGGTAAATGCATTTTGTGCTTCGCTTCCCTGGCGGTACTCCTGTCTGCTGACCAACATCTACTGAATGTAATACGCTGACTATTGATGAGTACCTCATACAGTCCCACCTCAAAAAATCCAAATTATCCCTTTAATGATACCAGATTTTCTAGCTTCTATGTGAACTTCATCATTGTTGGACCCACTGCATATGCTAATTGGTGTGGTACGTAGACTTTATATTGGGATGATGTCACAAGGTGTTCTCTGAGAAGCTCTACAGATGTCAGGATTATGTGCTTTCCAAACACACCCGTGGGGCTGCCTCGACGAGTTTTCCAAAAACTTTACAAAACTAGTGAATACACTTTCAATCTCTCTTAAAAAAAATTCTCTACATAATTACTTCCTAAACTTTACGTGTGTTGAACGAGTGCGACCGATCAATATCTTTGTGAGAAACAGTTTGAAAGCGTGCTCCTTTCCAGCCATTCGACGCTGCTCCACCTCCTCTCTGTAGCAGCACTTTTCACCCTGTCAGATGTGGCTTCAACACTTTTGCCTTCAGACGACACTTTGTACAAACGTTCATTTCAAGTTCAGCACTCACACACACTGGGAGCCTCCCAGTCACACCACAGCTCCACTGGACCAGTTTTATCTCAGTCTGACTCTCCTGAACATTTGTTGCCTTAGTTAGTTTTTTTTCTTTCTGCATGTTAATTTGTATGTTCATGACAACATGCCACCAGCGCCTGGTGTGTCATTCAAAGTGGAGATCTTGTAGGTTAGAGTTAAAGGAGAGTTGAATAGTTTTTCTTCTTCGTTGGTTATTTAAGCTTTAGTTTGTAAAGGTTTCTTTAGGTATCATTTCTTTTTATTTCCTTCGATAAAGTTAAAGATTTAAATGTTTACATTTTGTTATGCATGTTCAAACAGATTTGTTATATCCAGTGTTTTGCACACTACTTCAGCATCGGTCTTGAACGGCACTGCTCATTAATGTAAAGTACTTAAAAATTAAGTGCCTGATACTATAAGTGAAAATTGGGGTTGATACTTGTAAGCAAATGAAAGTTAAGTTTGCTCATTAGCCTTCATGCCATTGACTTGAACAACAGCTCCTGTTGTCACGTGATGTTGTATTGATCCTGTGTTTTAAAGCACCAGGGGAGATTACCTCGTTAAAGGCGGCAGCAGGACGCTCGCTCGGCTCCGCGGCGTCTGTCGGAGCAAACTGGACCTACGAGGCGTGACACCCAGCGGCCATCTGAGCGCTCGGTGATGTGATTCATCCGGTGAGCAACATTCATGAAGATAAATGATCAAATTAAAGGTGCTACATGTGACGTTTTAACATCTGTTAGGTGTTACCAAACAGGTAGAGGGCGCTGTTGGTCTCTACAGCAAACAAGCGGACAGTAGAAGATACAATAGTGAAACTGTCCATCACAGAGTCCAAAGAGACGTCTCTAAGTGTCTCACAACCAGCAGGCCAAACCCAAAGATACTCAGTGAAATGTGGCGTAGTAAAAGAAACCCAGCATCTTTCCACATTTGAGAAGCTTCAACCAGCAAGTTTTTCACATTTAATTGATTCATTTTCTGTCAATTGACTGACTGATTAATTATCTAATCGTCCCAGCTGAAAAATGTCACAAGGTTGAATGCGATAGAATCTGTCAGCCTCTGGTCTCTACTGCTCTACGTCCTGCTTGTAAACTCAAGTTTGCTGATGTTAAAAAGCTGCATGTAGCACCTTTTCTTAAACTGTTGGATGTTCAGTACCAATGAATGTTTCAGTCACATCTTCCTGTGATCTCATGTTTATCACTTGACACCATTTCCTCTCCTCATGTAGTCGTTTGTTTTTTCCCCCTCATTCAAACAAAAGATCAATTTTAAAAGCAGAAGTTGGTCACGTGTTCTTTTCTTTACAAGCTGTGTTGAACACTTGAAGAGAGCCGATGCTTTCTGGTATGATCACAGTCTATCTGCAAGTGTGCGCCTGAAATGGCGGCCGAGGCGTTTGACTTGACCTGTTGATTGACACTCTGTGTTTTTGCATTTGTGTGATTTGATGATTGCAGATCTGCAGCACAAACTCCAGTTCCTTTTTTTTTTTTTTTTTTTTTAGTTTCTATAAGCGGTAACCGGTTGGCAGTGTCAGGTACCATTCCATTTTAACACTGTATATTTATAATAAAAGTAATCTGTTAATAAAACCTCAGAGGGCTTTGTTGTGTTTCTTTCTGAGAGGAAGTTGGGTTTTTATCTGCTCTTTTGAAAAGGGATGAACAAAATTTACCATAATTTTTTTCATGACGTGTACCCATGGCAGATTTAGATTTTGAGAATTAAATTCAAATTATGTTAAAAAAAAAATGACAAAAATCGGAGAATAAGTTGTTATTAGTTACAATTTCTAAACACAACTCACAATTTTTGAACAAAATGTTAAATATTTAGGAAAAAATAAAGATTGCCATTTTAATTTGTAAAGTAATGATAATAATGTCTGAGATATGTCAGATTAAAGTCGTAATCTTAAAAGAAAGGTAGTGATATTAAGTCGTGATTTTCAAAGAAGTTGTGACATAAGAATAAAGTCAAAATATCAGATTGAAGTGGTCATTTTAAAGGATAGGTAATGCCACAACAATAAATTATAATATATAATGACACTGTAAAGTTGTCTTAATTTTTGAAGGAAGTTGTGGCGTTACAAGACTGAAGTTGTAATTTTGAGGAATGCTGTAATATTCTGAGAATAAAGTAATTTTATGCAAAAAGCCGTCATTTTGAGGAAAGTAATGAAAAGTAATTCATGAGAAACGTCATGTTAAGAGAATGAAGTTGGAGAAGTCATAATGAGATTAAACTTTTTGAGGCAAAAATGTATTCATAAAATATCAAATTTGTAATGAAAAGAAATAATATGAAATATGAAAAATGATTTATCAAAATTCTGGAAAGTTGTAATGAGAATAAAGTCATTTACAGTCATAACTTTATGATGAAAGTCTGTGAATAAAGCCATTTCATGCAGAAGGTTGTAATTTTGTGAGGCGTCATAAAATCATAAAGTTTTTATTGTCAAAGAAAAGTCACAAGTTGTACAAAACTGTTGATATTATGGAAAGTTGCAATTTCAATAGTTTGTAGTTTTAAAGAAATGTTATACTCGACTTCCCAGAACATGGTTCGTTTTAAGTGGAAATTTAATTGATTATTTTCAATGTGGACCAAATATTGTCACGTACGTCCTGAAAAACAAAATCAGATCTTTGAAAGATTTAAAATAATCCTAATACTGATATAAATTGATTTTTATTTTAACATAAGCAGGCATCAACATTTAATTTGAAGTGTTATTTTGACAGATGGTATCAATGATGAGATTCTTGTAAATTAAGAATAAAATACTTCAATACGACTAATAATCATACAGCTGGACAAAAGCTGCCTGTGATTCCTCACACTGAACACTGGAGGGAGGCAGAGATCTGATAAATATGAAGCTGCAGTTTTGAGCTTTGAGCTTTTATTTTGGGGATTTATTACAGCAGCAACCCAAATATTAATACAGTAACGTCTGAATTTAAAAAGAGATGTAATTTTATGAGATAAGTCATTATGAGTTTAAAGTTAGAATATTCAAAGACAAGTTGCTGTTTTTTATGACAAACGTTGGAATATTAAGAGACTGAAGTGCAAATATCAGACTGAAATAATTTTCAAAGTAATTTAATTTTACGAGAATAAATCATATTATGAGAAAAAAGAAAATTATTAATCATATATTATTAATATATTAATTATATCTGAAAAGTTGTTATTGTAGAAAAGTCATGATATGAGGAGTTTTGAAAAATATATAATTTTGTAAAGAGTTGTAACAGAAAGAGAATAAAGTTGGAACTTTTTTAAAAAAAACAAAACAAAACATAAATTAGTAATTAAAAAAAGAAACCCAAAACTCTGTGATTGTTCTGCTCTCATGTCTGTCTGTTGTTTTTCAAGAGTGAGAGAGAGAGAATTATTTTACTTTGGACATTTTTCTTATCAGTTGTAATTCCTACAGACTGATCACTGAGCCTGTTTAAATCTTTAATTCTGCAGCTTATTGAAACATCTGAATTATCTTATTGATATTTTTGCAGCTCACGTCCTCTGGCACTGAACTCCTCTCTTCTTGGTTACAGGAGGTAAAGACAACTTGTTCCTGTGTTCGACTTTTTAGAGGAATCTGGGCTCATTTGTTCCTCTGGTTGGTTCTCAGGTTTCATTTTAAAAATCTAATTTGGGCTTGCCCAGCGGCCCTCAGGAGCCTCAGCTCTGCAGGTTTATATACACACATACATGCATTCGCTGTGATGGGTTGATTTTACACCTCAATATGTGTTTACCTGTCACTAGGAGTAAATCACAGGTGTCTTCTGTGTCTCTGGAGGAGCTTTGTCAAGCAAATAGTAACTAATGAAAATATGATGTCCAGTTGCACCCTGGGAAATGTAGGCCACAGTAGGATTTGATGTAAAAGATAAACATACTAAAAGTCAGAATATCAAAGCCTCTGTTGTTTCAGTACTGACTCCTCTTTTTTTATATCAGTCTCTCATGATTCCCCTTACTTTATATATGTATAATATTAATGATCAATTATTTGTTATTATTATTGCTTCAAACTCAGTCAACAACAATAAAAACAAACAAAAATCAAATTAGTTCAGACACTTTGAGTCGCCAAAATGCAAAGCTGCCATGCCTGAATTGAAATTAAGTTTATTTATAGAGCTGTTTTTTAATGTGGTTTAGTGGTGCTTTACAGAATAACAGAAATAGAAAAACAGAACCTCAAAAATAATAAATTAAAGGACAAAATATTTGCTGAAATAACCAGAAAGTTAAGGAGTGTCCGAGTGATGAAGCGTTAATAACCAGATAGAGCAAGTTCCAGGAATGTAAAACATCAGTGTCAAGCTCTTGTGTTTTGAAACACACACACACACACACACACACACACTACATTCCTCCTCTCCAGGACTTTTATTCTCAGTCTGTTTCAAAAAAAATGTCCAGAGTGTAAACATTCACACCAAAGAGGAAATGAACACATTCCACAGTCTGCTGCAGGAACACTGTTACCTACAGTGTGTGTGTGTGTGTGTGTGAGGACGCCAAAATCAGCAGGACAGGGATAATAAAGCAAGTTAAAAAGAAAATACATGAGCATGTAGCAGCTAAAGGGACAGATATTTCCCTCAGGAGTTGGTGGAGACCAAAGCAGAGCTATAAGAGAGTGAATATTGGGCTTACATTCATCAGGTGGACACAAAAACAAAGGCTCTAAATTAATGACAGCGTTGATCTGTAGCTGCTGGATGTGGAAATGAGAAACTGTTTGCCAACAGGTTCAACATATCATCTTCAAAGGGAATGAAGCTAATGTTGTGTGACTTGTTTTTGCTGCAAACAAGTGGCCTGAGAAGAATCTGTAATATAGTTATAATACATTATAACATATTGTTAAGTCACAAAAAGAAAGGCCTGCAATCTCAAACAAACCTGAATATATATAACATCAGATAAAGTATAAAACAGTTTAGTTTTCTAAAGTGTGATGACACTGAAGTGGCGACGGACGGTGAATCTTGTATATTTCAGTTTCCTGGTCGTCCAGAGTCTGTGTGTGTGTCTCTGTCCAGTTTCTGTTTTCTGGATCACAGAATCACCACAGGGCTCCATCTCACTGGTTTGGTATGTGAGTTGTATTTTTTCCTGCTTAGCCTGACAGACTTTTAACCCTTTGAGACTCATAAATATTTCCCTTTGAAGCCTCTCCTCTTTGTCTGAGAGTTGACCGGCTCAGGCTGTAAAAGAAATCCACATATAGCCTATAGACAGACCTCCAACAGTCCAGCTGAAAAATTGCAGCGGCAAAAACATAAAAATCCAGACATTATGTCGACATTTGTTTCCTTTAGAGGTCGGACTCTAAAACAGAAATGGCTGCTTTTCAGTAACTGTTAAACATCTGCCACAGTTTGTTTATGTATAGCTGTATTTTATAATGTATTAACTCGTCATTTGTTTGTGTAATTTTACTTCTGATCACTGGGCAATTAGCCGTCATTGTCCACTGACCTTATTCAGTTTCTTTTGCTTTTTCTGTGTCATTATGTCCTTAAAGACTCTTTCACTGAGGGCGGGGGGGGCAAAGAGTTAAAAGTCAACCAGACTAAAAGTTTATTTCCTCGTTTTGTCATGATGCCCATTTGATTCTGCTTCACTTAAAGAATCTTCCTCCACACAAAATGTGTGTTTTCACAAAGTCTCTCTAAGCACATCATGAATCTCAGGATGACACTTGACCTTTATGACATCATCACAAGTAGTCTGGAGCCGAGTACGGTGCAGTACGAAACATCTTGTGTCCAGCGGTCAAACAAACGAATAATATTATTTGAATTATCTGGATTTTGGACAATAAAGACGATGATGATATTTGAACCAAGTAGATAACTGATCTGATTACTCCAAGCGTCTTCAAACATGTCTGGAGGGGATCTTATTATTTTCTACTCAAACACACCTGTTTCTGGGAAAACAAGCACTGCTGTTCAATAAATTAATTTCTATTTTGTCTGTTTTTATATATAATTATGTTCATCCTTTAGGAGCCATAGAAGAATAAAGAAAAGTCTAAAAGACTTGAGGCAGATCTTTAGTGCTTTCTCTTCCTTCAACACATTCTCACTCCGACCTCGTCAGATTTTGGTCATAGACTTTCCACGTCCTCATACGACGTGCAAGGTACCCTGGGTGTGCCGGTTGTTGACGTTCTGGGACACCGTGTCAAGCTCTGCCTGTTACATGCATTGTCTTCCTTCAAAATACACTTCTGTTTCCACAGGAAATTTAACGTTTACACAGTCTCTTTCAAAATGAACGCACTGTCGGTACAACACCGTGACTGGTCATTTTTCCCCCTTCAACAACAAACACGTGGTCAGGTTTAGGCAACAAAAGCATGTGGTTGGATTTAGAAAAAAAATTATCGGATGTGGCTTTATAATCTCATGGGACTTGAACACCACTCCCCAGGGTGAAAGTCAGTGTTTGCTGGACCCATCCACCACCCCTCCCTCCTGCCTGTCCTACTTGGACTTTCACCATCTTAACTTTTGTCCTTGTCCCGCCACGTTTCCCCCGACGCCACCGAGCACCTTTAAACTATAACAGCAACCAGCCATGTATCATGCTGACGTTAATGGATGGCTTTTTTCGACAGTGTCTGACGCCACAAGTCACTGCCCAAGCAATCTGGAGATCCATCGGTTAAAAAAATAAATAAATAAATGAATAAAATAAAAAAAACTTCTTTTTTTTCTTCCTTCACCTCTGGAGGCACAGCCCGGAGTTTTTCGACTAACGGAAGTGCAGGAGCCTCGGCGATCGCTCACGCCCTTCACTTCCAGCGGTGCCCCCAGGGAATCGCCGTGTTGTTTACAAATACTTCGGGTAGAAAACCAGCAGAGTTTAGCTATATATCACATTTTTCACGTCACTATATCACCATGTAGACTAATCTGATGTTTGTTAAGTCTATAAACACAATGACTGAACAAACGTTACTATTTCTGTGTGCACGTTTTGTAATTAATAACATGGTTATCGTAGATTAGCTGGGCTAACTGTTAGCTATTAACGTTAGCCGTTAGCGGTGTCTGTAATAACCACAGACTGTATAAAAATAAGGTATTAACTCAATAAACGGTCCGTGAATAAAATATTTTTTCCAGTGGATATCTTAGTTACAACATGATTGAGCTAGCAAAGCAGTTTTGTGTTGCTATGTGTGGTATTTATTCAGTTAGGGGAAATCACGATGTCAAGAAAGCATCAGTGGCTGCAGCTGACAGGGACAGTTAGCAAAGCTAACATCAGGACGTCATCTGTTAAAAGCCTCCCGTTGCCGGATACGACATGAAACTACTCCAGTTAGCTCAATCATGTTGTAACTAAGACATCCGCTGGAAAAAATGTTTTTTTTTCACATTGTCAAGACGGTGTTTTGGATGGAGCGGTCGCTATGGACGCAGAGCTTGGTGTTTCTGTAGGTACACATTTCCTGGGGACACCTGCACGTCTCGGTCACGCCCCCTCCATTGTGATTGGCTAAAGCGCAGCATCGTTCAAACTCAAAGCCCCGCCCTCCCCCCCTCTCCAGTCGTCTTTCACACAGGGCTGCCGACAGATTCTACAATGTAAATTGCAGAATCTGTCTTGAGAGATTACTGCCCAAGTGCCTACAACTTCAGAGAGTGATCGGGTTGTTTCCTTCCACTTCCACAAAATTTTACTCAAACTGGTTTCTTTTAACAACCCATTTTTTTGTTACCGCTAAAAATTTGTTTTGTGTTTTGTTGCTGTATTTGGATTCTGTTTTTCACAACCCAATCGCCAGAATAAACGTTAGCATTTCTGCGAGCCATAGTTACGCTACATTTGTACATTATTATGTAGCAGATACGTTAAAACTTTCTTCAGCGCTGTGCTTAATGTGTGGTTAGGCTTAGGCATAAGAACTACTTGGCCATGGTTCGGAAAAGATCATGTTTCGGCTTAAAACGCTTGGTTTTGGCGGTACTAGTCTGTCCCGGCAGGAAATGCAGGGATGTGCTGGTAAAAAACAATCACCTATTCCAGCACAATCTCTTGTGGAAACAAAGTGACAGAGCACTACAAACACTCAAGATTTATGGCTAAAAGCCACAATGATCATCATCAAAAGGAAACAAAAAGTTTTTGTTGTTTGTTGAGCCTGGTCTCACTCCAAAGTTGTTGAAATCTGGTGCTTGGGCAGTGATTTGTGGCGTCAGAAACCAACAAAAAAAAGGCGCCCTTAAACACAGCCGGTTGCCGTTATAGTTTAATAGTGCCCGGCGGCGTCAGGGGAAACGTGGCTGAAAAGGGACAAAAGTGAAGGTGGTGAAAGTCCAAGTGGGGCGAGTGGGAGGGTTGGTGGATGGGTCCAACAAGCACTGACTTTCACCAGAGATAGACCGTTCCGTCTTGTAAGATTCTGTAAGATTCTTTTTGTCCTAAACCTAATCACTTGTTTTTGTTGTTGAAGGAAAAAAAAAACATCAGTTCGCAGTGTTGTACCAACGTAGTGATTTTATTTTGAAAGAGACTGTATGTAAATAGGCAGAACTTGACACGGCGTCCCAGAACATCAACAACCAATGCACTGAGGGTACCTTGCACGTCATATGTGGACGTGGAAAGTCCATAACCAAACGTCAATATGTGACGAGGACGGAGTGAGAATGTGTTGGTTTGTTGGTCTTGAAAAGTGGTCTGCAGCTTAGTCTGCATCTCACGTATTGTCTAGATGTCACCTATTCCCTCCACCTCCCAGTGACAAACTATGAAACCTACAAATGTAATTTATGCGTGGTTTGCTGGAACGTACAATGTGGCGTCTGGCGGCAAGTCTCGTTTCAATGAGTTAAAAGGAGCAGATTAAGAATTTTGAATGAGATAAATCATATCAGACACAAATTATTGTTCAAAGCAAAGCGTGTAAACCTGGAGATCTTTGTCCATTTGCTTTTATTGTTACTGCTTTTTAATCTGTTGCCTTTTGTGAAGCATTTTGTGACCTGTTTGTCTCTACAAATAAAGATTATCATCATTATTTTATTATACTGAAGCTATAAAAGCAGCCGCTGGTCCAGCAGTGCTGCAGGTTTAAAGACCATCATTGATGTCTCTGAGAGAGATTTACAGCTCAACATCCACAGCGCTCAGAATTAATCCCCAGTTTGTCTCACCCCCACAGAGTTTTTATTTCTCTAATCTGTTTCCTCTCCACATCCAACCACAACTCCCACAGCTTTGTGAGGAAACATCCAGAGCATCAAATCTTCATATTCTGACTGTGTGTATCGAGTTATTGTTTCCTTTCACTTTATCTCCACTCAGAGAGAATCAGACAGGCGGTGTGTGTGGATGAGCCGCTGCTTTTAAACCAGGCTTAACTCTTGAGACCATCTCTGAGGACCTGAGCTTAGAGAGGGAGAGTTTAACTGTCTGGAGCTTTTATGTGATCCGCCGCACATCGATTTTATTGCTGAGAATGCATCCAGAAGTGAAGGGAACCAGAGCAAGAGACTTAAACGCATATAAAAAGAGACTGTGATTGCTGTGAGACAAAGAAGACGTAAAGACTGCAGATGGGAAATGGACCTTTTCTTTTTCCTTTTGTTTGCTGCTCCATCTGTCCACCTGTCTGCTGGAGAGGCATCCCAGTATAGAAGCTGATCAATAAAATCAATCAATACCTCTCTGCCACCGAGGAGCAGACTGAGTTTATAAAAACAGAGCGAGCAGTAACAGGCAGTCAAACTGACACCAGTTTAAAGCCTTTTGTTTGTCTCCCGAATTTACAATTTATTCCCCAAATAACTCCAAATGCACTAAAATGAAGTAGCAAAGTAGCCTCGGGAAAAAAAAATTATAATGAAATTAGTAAGAAAACTATGTTGACGTTGGGTTAGAAACAGGAAACAGCTGTCTCCTCCTGTTGAAGTGCTGTTTTGTTGACCCATCTGCTGAAACGTATTTTGGAAAAAACATATCATACTGTCAGAATTGTGCCATGAATTACTCGTATTATGATGTTTGTCAATTTAGAAGACAATATTGCAAGTCAAGAAACTCGTCTCCCACAATGCACGTCATCTACACCAGCAGGGCCGTCACCTTGGCACACTGTAGGCTTCTTTGTTCTTTCAGAATGTGGGTAAAAAGTAATCAAAGGGGTGAAAGGCACTACAGATCTGGCCATGTTGAGCTGCAGCTATGTAAAAGGAGAGTTACCGGCGTGAGTAGGCCACATCCCGGTCAAAATGCACATCACTTATGCAACTTTTGGGCGTGTAGTCTCTCTAATAATGTTTGTTCACAGCATTGTACTTAACTGGTTTGATGCAGAGAGACTCCGCCTCTCTGTAACATCACCTGACTTTCTCCTTTGCAAGCAGGTATAACTGCAGCTGGAGCGGCTACGTGACCAGCCCTCTCGCTACATCACACACCCACCTTTACCTGCACGTCAGTCCATGATCAGCTCCCTTTGCTCCTTGGCCTGGAGGAGGAAGTCTAGCCGAAATTGCTAAGTTAGCAATTAGCTAGTTATGAAGAGGTGGTTAAGGTTAGAGTAGTCTCGCTCACCAGACCTTTCTCAAGAAAAGAAAGGTCTGGCTGGGCCGACTCTCACTTTAAGATTGGAGAAAAAAACGCCCGGCTGCTTGTATTTCTTTCAACCAATCACAATCGTTCTGGGCGGTGCCGTAGCAACAGTGCGCTTGCAAAAATATTGCTGGGGGGAAACAGGTTTTGGTGTAACACGCCCACAAAAATATCGCCTACAGGACGCGAACCATGGCAGAAAAATGGCTACATCCCTGCAAGATCAAACACCGCAAAAGTTAGTAAAGGACGTGTTGAAAACTGCAACCGGAGGTGGTAGGGCGGGACTTCAGCGGGTGGCTCGTTCTGCCCAATGAGAGG
The DNA here is from genome assembly GCF_011397635.1 of Epinephelus fuscoguttatus. Lineage (NCBI taxonomy): Eukaryota > Metazoa > Chordata > Actinopteri > Perciformes > Serranidae > Epinephelus > Epinephelus fuscoguttatus. The sequence continues at coordinate 40,553,944 of NC_064763.1, read as the reverse complement.
CTGATCTATGCAGCAAACTTCCGCCCACTCAGACTAAGGTTAGGGTAAAGGCAATGGGAAGGGTTACATCTGTGCTTAAGTATTAAAAGTAATTTTAATATATTAACTGTAGCCTAATTATTGAAAGTAAATGCATGTACACCACCTTAAAAATAGAGCTTACATTACACCTGAAGGAAAACAAACACTTCTTCACAACTTTAAGGATTTTAAAGAAAACCTTTGACTAACCAGGACTGAAACACTGCACAGTTATCTGTCACAAATCTTTACCTCCTTGAGTCATTACTCGCCCTCTCTGCTGTGGGGCGCCATTTTCTGCTTCCATCATGAAGATGGTCTGATCGTTGCATGTAGCATGTGATGTGACATGCAGCCAGGACTTGACTGAAAATCCATATTTGTTTTTTTATTTTGTACTAACAAAATAATGAAAAAGCTTAGAACACAGAAATACATAGATACTGGAATAAATAGAGTAAGATACTTTTACACTAATACATAGAAATGTATTTGAATACAAGTATACGTTTAAAAGTGAAAGTTGACATAAAAATAAACAGATACTCCCCAAAAATACTTAAGTATCAAAGTATTATTACTTCAGTTGGACAGTTCTGTGTGTACAACTGATTAAATGAGACGAAAATAAGACAGAAATGCTAATAAACAGTATTTTACTACAGCTGTCAGGACAGTTGATGCACAGAGCAGCCATCTTGGATTCTGAGGTCAGGGTTGGTGAGGTGCTTTTGACTTCATGGGGGCGTTCGAGTTGAAATTTCCAACTGGGAAATTGTAATTTCCCACTTCCCAGTTGAAATGGAATGCACCATAAGATATAATTGTCTGGAGCTGAGCTGCATTGTGGGTAAAGCAGGTGCCATGTTAAGATAAGAAAGAAGGATGTTGTGAGCTCTCTAGGGCACCATTTAAAAAAAATTGGATCCACAATGTGGTCACTATTTTTCTTGTGTCCACACAAAAAGAGTAAGAACAACACAAAACTGTATTTGTCTTCAAGTGTGTTGTCTGTGTGGTTTGAATTACATACACTGTATTTAAATGGAGCTCCCCCTCCTCTCAGTGCACACGTCAGCAGACAAGTTTCTTTCAAAAGCTCCAAATTCAAAGTAATTTCTCTTTCATTTTCAGCACAGACTGACCTAATTCTGAAGGACTTACAGCTGCTCTTCGTGGTCATTTGGTGGATTAAAAGTCACCAATTTTCCTAAGTGTTATTTATTCTTTCCTGAAGCCGAATGTAGAGTTGGTGTAATCTCTGCTCAGCCCCTGACAGCCTAATTTGCCCAGTCAGAGGCTCTATTACGAGAACGCAGTTAAGTGTCAGCTTGCTCTGCAGCTCTGGAGCTCATTTAGAGGAGAAGATTTGTACTTTAAGAGTCAGACTCGTCCAGTAGAGACGCTTTATTCTTCATAGAAAACACACACAGACACAAAGTTTCCACTGTCACTCCAGTCTGACAGGAAGTCGCCTGCTTCATTAGTAATAGTATTCAAGGTTGTCTTCAACAAATGTAATCAGTAGGAGGAAATAGTCATGGTTACCGCAGGCCATTGTACACACACACACACACACACACACACTAACCAACAAAACAAACACAGCATCTGCAGGAAACAACGAGGACCTGCAGGGTGAGGAGAATTAATTAATACTAACCCACTTAACAAGAGGGGGAGGGGCTTGTGAATGTGTGTGTGTGTGTGTGTGTGTGTGTGTGTGTGTGTGTGTGTCGGGGGTGGTGGTGTTAGGGCAAAGCTAGAGAGTCATCATATGAGACTGCATCCTGCAGACAGAAAGAGGGAGGGACTGTGTCTGACATGACATTTCGAGGGCAAAATGTCTGAAAGTGTCTCACCTCCTCTTCATGTCAGCAGCTTTTTGCCTGGCCTGAAGAGCGGCCGTTCTAAACAGCATTAAACACGTATATCCCGAGACGTGATCAGATGTGTGGCTCAGTTTGATTAGAGGCAAAGCTGATGGAAAGACACAAGTGGATGTCACTCTGGTCGGTGCGTATTGAAGCAAAGATGTGTACATGCATGTTGAATGTTTCCTTATGAAACCTTATTATGCTAAAGCAGTATTTAGTTGGTACATTTACTCAAGCACTGTACTCACGTACAGTTTTGAAGTACTTGTATTTTGCTTGACTATTTTCTGTTATTTCCACTCCAGAGGGAAATATTTACTCCATTACATTTATCTGGCAGCTTTAGCCTAGTTCAGTGGTAAGCAACCTGCATCTCCAGAGCTGCATGCAGATCCTCTCCAGTGGCTCCCTGTGGCTTTGACATAAAATTTTCTGGAAACAAATAACAGTTATTTTTAACATTCAGATTTTCATTTGTCATTGTTATAGGCCTGAAGTGATTATTGCATACTACAATTGTAAAAATGTGTGGAAACGTTTCATCAACTAATATGTGTGTCATACGTCTACGACCTGGCGCCTTTTCCCCTAAATTTTGCAGAGCTTCAGCAGTGGTGTCTAGCCTGGAGTCCCTCTAGCACAGCTAGCTGTGGAATCCAAATCCAAAAAGGGAAAGTCTTGAAGGAAAACAGAGGTATTAATAATGTGTGGACAGATTCATTTGCTTTCATCACCAACGCTGAAAGGTTAGAATACAAAATTAATTTAAAAAAGAAAAGGCAAAGCAGCCACCCTGTAGTTAATCACACTGATGAATGCTCATTTAAACCTATTGGTAATGTTGATGGGCTAATTTAGACTTAAGAGTCCATAACCTTTATTTAATCACGTTTGTGGCTCCAGACAGATTTTCTTTTTCTTTTTCTGGCCAATATCGGCTCTCTTAAAGGACAACTTCTGTATTTTTCAACCTGGGCCCTATTTCCCCATGTGTATGTGTGCGTATGATTCATAGGTACAACTCGTTCTAAAATTGGTTCAGTATTGAGGGAGGCGGATGCAGCCGGGAGCCGCGAGGTAGATATGGGGGCAAATGCGTCCTGTATAAGTTTGCGCATTAAAAGTGCTTTTTTTTTTGCCACTGACCGGTTCAGATCACCAGTGCTATCTCTGTAAATAGCATACTAAGTATTTTAAAGGTAACATTTTTGTACTTACAGAAGTATTTCTCTGCTGGAAAGACGGTCTTTTCTTAAAACTGGCTGTGTGTGCTGGTGCTTCAGAACAAAAGAAAACAGTTAAAAAGGCTATGGCATTCGCCTTTGCTCAAGAGGGAGAAAAACTACAACTACCAGAATGCACTGCACTACAGCTTGGCTGATTTGACATAGGAAACAATATGGCTGCTGACTAGTGACAAATGACCTGGAATTACAGTTAAAAGGTAAACTGAAATATGTTTCTGAGGACATTTTAGGTGAGAAATAGGCAATGTAATAAAATAGTCTTGGTTTATATTTGAACACCACTGCCTAGTTTTAATGTTTGGTCTGAGTTTAAGAGTGAAAGAGAGAGAAAAAGAAGTGTATCTCTCTCTCTCAACTGGTGGGCATATAAAGTGCAGAAGTAGAATTTGTAGTTCAAGCAACAGCCCCAAAGCCAGTGAAAAATCCAGATGACACATTGAGAGCAGAACAGGGAGACCTTGGCACTGAAAAGATGGAGAGAAGTTCACCACAGTTTATTTATACATACTACCCACATCGTTAGGATGCAAAGCTGGTTGAAAATTGCCAAAATATGCCTCCAAGAAAAGTTTTGAATACAGGATTGACCTATGGCTAAGCCACGCCCCCTCCTCTCACCTGGACAAACTATCAGCATTCAGTGACCGGCGCTATGGCAGGTGTCACAGTACACGGCATTTCACAGGAGGCAACTGATGATTTTTGGAGACATAACAATCAGATGTCATTGAGAAGTAACCAAAAGGGCCTAAACTACGCATTGGAGGGATATATTCATCATTTTATTGTTGAGAAGGTCGATGAAAAGCTTAAATTACAAGCCAAAATTTACAGGTCACAGTGTACGCTTGTGAACCGCATCTGGTTGCCGTCACCATCAAAGACAACAAGTTAAAGTGCCACTGAAGTTAAGGTTTTTGGCTCAGAATATGAGAAAAGGATAACGGCCTTTTTACCATCTTTACCAAGAGTGTCTCTCCGTTAGTTTGGTGCTACAGTATTTACACTGAATCATTCAGCATAACGTTTGCCAACCTTTGTTATCTCTGCCATTCCAGATAAGTTAATGAAGCTAAGCTCCAGAAGTTAACGTTAGCTTAACTAGAGCCCTTTGGACAACAGCTAACAATGATGTACCATCACCAAAGTACAAAACTAGAACAAAATAGGCTAATGAACTCCCAGCAAACAAGGTGACATGATGAACAACGCAGCTAGGAGCTAACGTTAGGCTAACTTTAGCTAACGTTAGCTAGAGATGTTAAAGATAACTTTATATTCCTTTCCAGCAAAGTGACAATATGTTGCCTCAAACACAATGTTGACTTACCTTAGAACAGATGTAGACATCATTGTTAATCTTATTCACGTTGAGTTGATGTTGTGGTCTAACGTTACCACACAACTTTATCCAAAGGAGACACTTTTCTGGGTTGAGATGTGGTTTAAAGTGTAAAAAATACACCTGGTCGCCCAGCCTCTCAGGATACCTTGTGTCAGAGTTGCATGTACCCCATGCACACCGTTTGACCATTTTTAAACTTCAAATCTCAGAAAAAGCTCATAAAACCGAACAAAACTGACTTTCTGTAATGCATTTCAATGGACGTCCAGGCAGAGAATGTCCCAGTGTATGGGAATGGCTATACGCACTGTGATTGGCTCATCGTGTTTGAGGGCGGGACTTAGCCATAGGTCAGTTGTTACCCTCAACAGAGTAACGTTACTTCTACACTGTAAGGGGGCGATCACACCGAGATGAAACGCTAGAAGCGCGATGCCAGTAAAACAATTGTTTTCCTATGATATGGCGCGTCTGACCGGCGTTCAAGCTTCTTTTCAAACGGGCGTTTTTGTAGACACTTCTTTTTAGACGTGCGTTTCTAGACGTGCGTAGACGATGAAAAATTAAAATATTTTCAACTTTTTTGAGCGTCAGACGCCAGTCGCTAGCTTGCATTGAATAAGCACTTCCAGCGTTTCAAGCGTTTTTGAAGCGTCCATGTCTCTAGCGTCTCATTTCTGTGTGATCACCCCCTAAAAGTCAAAGATCAGAATAGGCAACTTCTTCCACCACTGGTGGCTGGGGATTGGATCATTTCCATCAAATGTTCTTTGTCCTTGTTCACTTAATCAACAAAATGCTAAATTCTAAGGCAAGATAAGATAAGATAAGATAAGATAAGATAAGATAAGAAACTTTTAATGTCTCCGAAGGGAACTATATTGTGGATATGCTACATAGTAAAACATCTCAACAATAACTCTCGACACAAAGCTTCATGTAACAATTTGCACATACATATACACACCTTCTGACAATGGCGACCTATTGCACAACCCCCATGGCTAACGTCTTAAATTATGTAAGGTATGAACATTGTTGCTTTGAAACAATTATAGCTTTAGTCTCACAAAGTGACCCAAACACACTCTGTGTCAGTCCACTGCTTGGTGAAACGTTGGCAATTATTTATGACTCCATAATGTACTTTCAGTGTGAGAACAATATGTTTATTTATTTGGAAAGAAGAAAAACTCACACTCACATGGAACATGTGTGAAACCTGCAGAGGTGAAAGAAGTCGTCAGATCTTTTACTCAATTAAAATTACAAATATCATACTGTAAAAATACTCAAGTTAAAAGTCCTGCATTAAAATGTTACGTAGGTAAAGGTATGTTAAGTAGTATAATCGGGGAAATGTACTTTAAATACTAAAAGTACAGCTTATGTAAAATAACACCAGTACAGTGTTATGCTCTGATTATGTGTTTATCCATCAGAAGAACTTCTACATCTTAAAGGATCATTTGTACGGATAAAAAGAGGCGGTAGTGACCTCACATGTAAGAAATAAATAAAACTTAACATGGATGAAAGAGGCAGGGTGGACACACTCAGATAAATTATGCAAACTGAATGAGTCTCCGCAGCTTCACCTTGTGCAACATGGCTGTTTGTGCCAATTAAAGCGCCCACCAGCGCCACCGCCCCTCTTCTCTATTATCCTCCGGCCTCAGTGTTTGAGCTCTGAGAGCAGAGGGGAAGGTATGTGGGCTCAGTGCCAGCCAAGCCTGGGAGAAAAAACACCGAGGCTGCCCATGTGGGGTTCAACCCTCTGAGGCAAGGCAGGTTACCAGGGCAACCAACCACCGCCACCACCAGACGGGGGGAAAACCTCCTTTAAATGTCAACTTTTCCAGGAAACCAAAAGAAAAGAAGCTCATTTTCAGTCCATCGTTCATGAGGAGTTTCTTTATCTTTTTTTCAAAAGCTACAAAAGAGCTTTGAGAGGAATTGTGGGACCTTCGGGTCGCTGAAATGTTGTTTATCAATTAACTTTATCATTATAAACCCTTTACTTCAATTCAACCAAATCACGTTTTTATAAATGTTTAGAGGTACAAATCCTGTATTCAAAAGTTTACTTAAGTAACAGCACAAAAATATTAGCATCAAAATATACTTAAAGTACTATAAGTAAAAGACCTCATTATGCAGAATTGATTCAGAATAATGTATTTTATATTAATGGATTATATTTATTGATGTATTAATGTGATTATCACTTTAAAGGGGAAGTTCCGTTTTTTACAACCTGGACCTTATTTCTGGCATTAAATACGATTGTTTACTCACCCAGATAAGTTCGGTGTCATTTGGAGTCCTTCGGAAGATATTTAGATCTGCGAGAGCCGCGTACATCCATATAGTGGGAATGATCGGGGCACCAACAATGAGGCTCTAAATAACACATTATCTGCCGCGAAACTCGTTCATTTCACCAATATGTTTTTATGAATTGCTAGAGTTGCTTGTCATCATCATCCGGGTCATTTATACAGACCTATAATTCTCTTTACCACTGAAACGTTCACCTTTCTGTTTCTCACTTTTTGTCAGTTAGCACTATGTAATAATAAATTCACGTTTTGCATAAGAAGTGCCTCTGCTTTTTGTGCAGTGTGCGGGCCGTTCTGCACAAGCGATGAGAAGAAACTAACGAAATGTAAATTCTCATAGTTATTTACTTATCAAGCAAACAAATTCAAGGAAAATAAACAATTTATGCATGTGTGTAGGCTACTTACTCAATCGAAAGTTGCCCGTTCGGTCCTGCAGGCTTTGGCTGGGTCTTCCAGTTTACTTTCGGGACACGAAAAAAACAGCCCGGTTGATCATAGAAGTGAAATCCTCTGTAGCTGTGAGACAGTCATTTCTGGAGACATCCAGACGTGTATCTCCTGGCCTCAAATCCCACTCGGAGCAACAAAGGCATTCCTCCTCTGTTGGCACAGTGGAACACTGTCCACAAGAACACCACCAGTTAGCATCTATTCTCGGACGTGCAGCGGTTTGTTGTTCTCTGGCCAGCTGTTCCTCTCTCTGCCTCCGCATCCTCCTTTCAAAGAGCTCCTCATCCGTATACTGTGGCTCAAAACGGTAAGGACGTCCATCATATTCAAAGTCGTCGTCCACAACCTCAAAATCTGACAAATATTCAGCCATGTTTCAAAAAACTAACAGTAGCAAATTCCAGCTGTAAACAGAGCCGTGGTGCGGGTGTGTGGCGGCGCACGCACATCTGCATGACATCATCCAGGTCAGAGGTTAGTAGGTCTGTATAAATGACCCGGATGATGATGACAAGCAACTCTAGCGATTCATAAAAACATATTGGTGAAATGAACGAGTTTCGCGGCAGATAATGTGTTATTTAGAGCCTCATTGTTGGTGCCCCGATCATTCCCACTATATGGATGTACACGGCTCTCGTGGATCTAAATATCTTCCAAAAGACACCAAACTTATCTGGGTGAGTAAACAACCATATTTAATGCCAGAAATAAGGTCCAGGTTGTAAAAAACGGAACTTCCCCTTTAAGGTTGCAGCTGGTAAGTGTGCTTTTAACTTTCATATACTGCTGGGTAGCTTGTGAGTTTCACTGAAGGATCAATAGTCTTATCAAAATCTACAATAATACATCATGATATGTTGATTATATTTTGTATCATTAACCTGAATCTGCAGAGCAAATAAAGGTATCTGATAAATACTGGAGTAAAAAGTATATTTGCTTTTGATTTTTGGAAGTATGAAGTAACAGAAAATGCCAATTCCCACAAAAGTACAACTACCTCAAAATTGTACAGTACTTGAGTAATAGTACTTAGTTACTTTCCCATCCATCATCCCAAAAACGTAGATGCGGATGCTTCCAGTCACCCCTCAGCTCAGCCTTGGTTTTGCTACCTTTGGACTGTTATACTGTGATTTCACCCAGGAGTTTGTGGAGTGCTGATTTAAAGCCTCAAGTTTGGCATTTTGGCCATCACCCTCTCTGTTTTTTGGAGCCATATTTGGGCGAGAGGCTGGCGCTGTGGCGAAGCGAGGGATGAATCTGGTTGAGAAGCCAAGGACACTATTGGCAGAGAGCCTGACACTTAAAATGGACAGCCCTTGATTATGCATAACTTCAAGCCATAATAAAATGTTAACTAGTGAGTCATGTAAAAACTCAACCCCTGTACAGCTCTTATGAATGTTAAAATTAGCTATAGAGACGAAAACCTTTTTTTGTACCACGCTATAAACATGTTTATTTCTGCTGTAAAGTTGAGCATTTTAACATGAGGCTCTATGGGGATTGACTCACCTCTGGAGCCACCCTCAAGTGGCCGTTCAAAGAACTGCAGTTTTGGCACTTCTTTGTTGGCTTCATTTTTCAGTCCTCGGGTTGTTGCATAGCTGATGGACACTGGTGGCATGTAGCTGTAAACTGTTCTTCTACTAACTTCAAGCAAACTCTCTGCTAACTAGGTCGAGGTTTTCAAATGTAAACATCAAGAAAGATGGTGAAGAAGGAGCACCAGCTGAGCTAGCATCATGCTAGCCGCTTCAGTTTCCAGTGGGATATCAGGAACTGTTTTATCACCGAAACTTGGCTAAATCCTGGACAGCACCATTCCACCAGGTGACTCTATTTCTGTATGCCGATCTGACAGAGCAGAGGACTCTGGTGAGAGAAGGAGAGGAGGCATGTGCTGTATGGTGAATAAGGACAGGTGTGACGGTGGGAATGTGAGCTACTGTCCTGTTCCCAGGGCCGCCCCTCCCTAAACGCAGAACACGCGCTGTGCGTAGGGCCTCATCTTCCATGGGGGGCCACATTTTGCGCGAGGGGATGCATTTGTGCATATGTGCAATGGATGCGCACATGTGCTACCGTGAGGCGCGTGTAGAATCAGCTCGAGGAAGGAGAGAAGAGACCTGACCGCCCATGCGTCACTGCAATGATTGACAGCACTCGACATCTGAACAATCAGAGGGGTGCGCCGGCAGGCACTTGCAGAGCTGCAGCAGGTGAAGAGTTGTCGACATGTCGTCCAAAAGAGCCTCAGGAGTATGTGCCAGGACGGGAGGGCGGGCTCCACGGAGGGGGAGACCCGAGCCTCGGGGGTATGTGCGGGGCCGGGAGATCGGACGCCTCCAGAGAGGGCAGAGGGAGAAATATAACAAAATAAGATTAAATAGGAAAAACCTGTCTCCCTCTTTTATTTTATTTTCAGTGTTTAATCAAGGGTGGGGGATTGAGGTGGTGGAAGTTACTTTCTTTTGATGAGTAATTGATGGCTATTTGTGACTCAGATTTGTTTATTTATTTATTTATTTCAGTTTGAAGTTATTTTTATTTAATATTTATTTATTTATTTCAGGTTGAATTTTTTTATTTTATTTGACTCATACAGCCAAACTACTGTATCTACAGTACATTTGTTATTGCCAATAAAGGTTGTCAAGTTAAATGGCAAGTTGTTGTACGGTCATTTTGTACCTATGATACATTTGGGATGGGGGCCTCCAAATAAAATTTCGCTTAGGGCCCCAATTTGGTCAGGGGCAGCCCTGGCTGTTCCTGCTGTGGATCACTGCTATACGCCATTCAAAGGTGGCTGCAGAGCAGTGTCGTGTTTGGGAGAGGTGACTATACGGCCATCTTGTTGAGGTCGGGATGTGTGGACAGTTAAATCATTCCACAACCACATACGGTGGATTACCAGAACCATCCGGAAACATCAACAATCATAAAGCAGGAGCCAACAATGTAAGAAGACACAAAAAAGGACCAAATTACAGTGCACAAGTTAAAGAAGCTGATGGGATCACACTGGAGTTGTACGTTATAAATCCATGTGACAAATAAATAAATTATTATTTGATTGATATACAGCCTGAGAAGCTGAGTCCTAAAATGGCCACGGTACATATAACAGAGGATAATATCTAAATCCATCCTCAGGACAAACTTTACATTGTTTGCCACACTAATGGAAAAGATGGTAAAAACCACAAATGTCTCTCAGTTGTTTCCAACTGTGTGATGTATTGTACAGATTTATGTCACGTACACACAAATCTTCTCACTGGCACGCATGATATCTGTGAATACTGGTGCTCATTAGTGCTGATGTCTCCTGCACAGCCACCATCTGTGAAAACACTTGCTGGGAAAACTCTGCGCTTGCTTGGACATCATGAAGATCTGTAGCTGCTCCAGGAACTCGAATCCTAATTGTCAGCCTGTCTGTCCTGCAGGAACAACAAACTGCAGCCAGGGCCTACATGCTGTACGGCTCAGATTGAGAAACAACACCACCACCAGCAGCACCACCTCAGCTCTCCAAGAGGCTGCAGGGAAACCAACGCAACAGGAGGCACACTGGCACATTTCTGCTCCCAGAGACAGCCAGAGAGAGTCTGCTTGCTGGAGGGAGATTTACTTGTGTCAGAGAGACAGAAGTTTTAGTTGTGCATCCTGCTCAGTCATGGTGTAAAGAAACAATGTGCATTTAATCAAATATCCCTGCGTACATGAATTTTCTTACTGAAGGGTATGGATCACTGAGCACCGGAAACCTTGCTCAAGTCAGGGCATAATTTCTTGGTCCACACCTGGATCCAGAAAAAACCCTTCATTTTTAAGGCATACAGCTGGACTACAGGGTGATTTCCTCTGCCTCTCTGTCCATCCCTTCCCGCCACATTCCCACTTCCCCCAGCTCTACCATGCATCTCCTATAGGAACTCTCCAGGTATTGCCATTCTTCGTCCCTCCACCAGATGCCCTCAGACTTTCCCACCAGTCCCAGTCAGCTGACACTGACATCCACCTGCTCACCTGTTCCTAATTCCCCAATTACTCCCCATAGTATTAATAACAGCTGTTTGCCAAAATTAGCAATGTTGCGTTCAGAGCGCCTGACCATGAGCTGTTGTTTGTACCTGCCTGGCTGCACCTTTTTACTCTCCCATTCCTGGTCACCTGCGGATTCTCTGTTACTCCTGTGCGGACTCGCGACCCATGCCAGTAAGCTTGTGTATCTTAACTTTTTTGGTAAATCACTGAACTGTATTTGGGTCGTTTCCCTTGCTGTCTCCTACTCGCCACCTTGACAGTATCAATCAGTGCTGTGAGACAGAATCTCAGGGAGTTCTGTTTATAGTCTATGATTTTGCACCTCGTGATTTACGCCCATACTGTGCCCTGTGTACAGAATATAGTGAGGGTTGGGGTGGTGGTTGGGCTTGTAGCAGGTGTGACTTTCAAGCAGGAGCTCTGACGTTGCATGTTAACCCTTTTCATTAACCATAAATATGATCTTTCCTTTATTTTGCCCAATTAGCAGTCCAAACATTAATCTATTGAAGGTATACATATATATATGGTTTATACACATATACATGGTTTCCTAAATCCCTTTCAGTCATCACTTATGACCCACTCTTAGTGTGTGGCAGTGTATTTTTCTGCAGAGACTCTGCACTCTGCCTGTATTTCTTTATCTTTATCTTATTTTGTGGTGCATGGGATGATTGAGTGCAGTGCACAAGTGAGGTTGGGAGTTTCTAAAAGGTAGCCACCGGGTGCCAGACTGTAAGCAGCAGGCATCCAACAAAAAACGACAAAAAATCACAGAAACAGTGCCGAAAAAAACCCAAACAAACCCACACATAGTGAGGCTTTGGGGTTGGCTTTCACTGTCACGTTTGCTGCGATACTGTTTACAGACATTAACAGACTTTCCTGCATCAACACGATATCCTATGTACTCATAGCACGCTGATGCTAGGGCAGATGCCCCTGGCATAATGAAGGTGGGGGCAGCCTTTTGCATTGCAAGGGGTTGGGCGTAAGGCGCATGAGTCGACTCATGTGCCTAACACTGGATTGACAGAAAGATTTAGGCAACAAAACCACTTGGTTAAGGTTAGAAAAAATATTGTGGTGGACAAGTGACGTAACACAATCACTAAAGGTTGACTTTTAGTTTCACATGGGACACGGACACTGTTCTCTTGGGTCAAAGTCCTGTGCTTGTTGGATCCCTCCACCCACCTTCATTCCCACAGGTTGGAGGATGGGTTTACACTGGCATTGGGGAAAGCTCGGCCTGTGTTATACACATGCTAAAGGGTGCCCTTGGCTACATTATAGTGATGCTGTAGACTGCCCACAACCATATTTTGACGCTCTGAGAGTGAGACCAGGCTGCCTGCATAGTACCTTTAACAATACAGTATTAGAATTAAAAAATAAAAGCACAAAATCCACTCATTTATTAAGCTGGAACCATGAAATATTTTTTACATGAAACATGGCAAACAATTATAGTAATAATAGTTGCCAATTATGTTTCTGTCAATTGATTAACTGACCAACTGTTTCAGCTCCAGTTATATAAACTGTTGGGTAGTTTAATTATTGTTAGTTAGTATATGTTATCAATTAAATTTATAACAAAACACTTTGTTGTTAAGTCTTAATATGTTTTTTATGCAAAATCTTAGTCTCTAAAGTGACTAAAGCTGTCAGATAAATGTAGGGGAGTAGAGTTAGAAAAATATTCAAGTTAAGTACAAGTACTTCATATTTTTACTTAAAGGGATAGTGCACCCAAAAATGAAAATGCAGCCATTATCTACTCACCCATATGCCGAGGGAGGCTCAGGTGAAGTTTTAGAGTCCTCACATCACTTGCGGAGATCCAAGGGGAGAGGAGGTAGCAACACAACTCCACCTAATGGAGGCTGACGGCGCCCCAGATTCAAACGTCCAAAAACACATAATTGAAACCACAAAATATCTCCATACTGCTCATCCGTAGTGATCCAAGTGTCCTGAAGCCCCGACATAAAAAGTTGTTTGGAAAAACGTCATTTGAACTCTGTTTTTAGCCTCATTGTAGCCTGTAGCTCTGACTGCCTCTCTGTGCACCGCGCTCACGTGTGTGCGCTTGCGCGAGACCGTGAGACATGGGCACCGCCTTCATGTGTGTTCACGTGCTTTTGCTAGTCTTGTGCGCACACGTGAGCACGAAAGCAGTTAGTGCTACAGGCTACAGTGAGGCTAAAAACAGAGTTCAAATGAGATTTTTCCAAACAACTTTTTATGTCGGGGCTTCAGGACACTTGGATCACTACGGACGAGCAGTATGGAGATATTTTGTGGTTTCAATTATGTGTTTTTGGATGTTTGAATCTGGGGCGCCGTCAGCCTCCATTAGGTGGAGTTGTGTTGCTACCTCCTCTCCCCTTGGATCTCTGCAAGTGATGTGAGGACTCTAAAACTTCACCTGAGCCTCCCTCGGCATATGGGTGAGTAGATAATGGCTGCATTTACATTTTTGGGTGCACTATCCCTTTAAGTACAGTCCTTGATTAATTGTACCTAGTTATATTATGTAACTGCTAGTAATAAATTGCATCAGTTGCAATGATCTAAGCTTTTAAGGGGTCATGTCTCAGTCTTGTCTTAATGATCAGCCGTGATACACAGTCATGAATTGTTTTTGCAGGACCAAAATCAATGTACAACGCGTGAAGAGAGGAAAGACACCTTCAATCAACCACCAGCTGGTTTTCAATGACAAACTGACACACACACACACACACACACACACACACACAAATCAAAGACATTAAAATCTCATTTGCATTATAGTTAGAAATATGGGAATAGATTCAGACATTTTGAGTCTGTACAGACCTGGTGTTTACATGTGTTTTGGATGATCTGTTCACAAGCGGACAGCACTAAATTCAGGTGTGAATGACCATCAAGACACATGGTGATCCAGTCACTTAGACCCCTTGCTGACGAGGTCTGTGACGTGTATGACCACATGTCTTTTGTAATGTAAAAACAAATGCATCCTCATGGTTCCCCAGCTAGGACTACATCATCAGTGCAGGACAGTGTTGGTGACAGTGTGCTAATGCTCTATAATTTACCCATCTTATGTCAAGTTGCATGACCATCCATCGTTTTGTGGAAGGAGACGTGTTGAGTTCTGCTGACAGTGATGTTTCCAGCTGCACTGACACAACCACTAATGTGACTAGCAAGCATGCTACAGAGCAGCTGGCAAAAGAGTGGATGTAATGACTGTGTGTGGGGCAGTAACATAACCTGAACACAAGCGGTCAGCTGGAGATGCACGACAGGCACAGGTGTGAACAGTGATGTGTCTCGGCTGTCCTCCTGTGTCCAGATCACCAAAATGCACATTAATACCAGGTCTGAACTGGGACTTTGATTGCAGAGCTGAGATCTTAAGGATAAGTGTGCACAACTCTTAAATAACTCTGGGCTGGGCTTTTTTTTAACTCTTTTTTTCAGTGCTGTATTCTTAATTGGATCCCTTGTTTGTGAGGTAAATTGTCTTCACTGAAACCAAGGCGAGACAGGTGCCAAGCTGAAGAGCCCTGTCTGAGCAAAACAACACAACTGGGTGTTTTTAGCAAGACATCAAATTGTTTCCAACCGCGACTGTGGCACCAACACAGGTTTTTTTAGCGAGACATTGGGTCATTTCCAGCTGTGGTTGTGGCAACGAAACTGGGTATTTTAGGCCAAAGCATGATATTTTTTCCAAATCATAACCAAGTGTTTATTGTGCCTAAACATAACCACGTCAACCACAGTGTTGTTGTAATGTAGAGAATCAAAGTTTCAATATAGCTATATATATGAAACCTATATGTAACATAACCATGGTTTGCAGAAATGTAGCATGTCAGAATTAATTCTAGTGGAAAAAAGAACTGATGTTTTATCTCCAATTACTCCAATACAAAGAAATACAGATTTTCTCCCAGGGATGACAGATAATGGGTTTGCTCTGTGGGAAAGTGCCGGTATCACAACTTTCAAAGACTTATTTGAAGGGGACAGAATGATGTCATTTGACCAATTAAGACTGAAATACAAACTATCACACACACATTTTTTTAGATTCCTTCAAGTCAGGAGCTTTATACAGCATCCAATTCGGCATAAATTTACTCTGGAAATGTCACCAACTGAACAACTACTGTACAAAATACATAGCAGTAAGGCTACAGTAAGACGATGCTACAAGGCCTTTTATAAGTCCAATAAGGCTAACATTACAATTATGCAAACATGGGCTCAGGACCTTGGGGTGATAATAGACGAAGCTATGGAGGCGGACATATGGGAGCATGCTAACAACATATCCATATGTAATAGAGCAAAGGAATCACAATTTAAATTACTGCATCGCCTTCAGATATCACCTGAACTCAGACATAAGATGCACCCAAAGAAATCAGCTCTGTGTATGAAGTGTAATAAGGAAGTTGGTAGCTTTATACATACTGTGTGGACCTGTGTGCATATCCAGGATTTCTGGGTAGAAGTGGCTTTGAAATTAGATTTGGTTTTTAATAAGGAGTTGGACCTGGACCCAGTATATTTGTTGTTGGGATTACCACACCCACGAATAAAAGGATCTCATTGTCAGAAACTGTGGAATGTTTTAACGTATGCTGCACGTAAAACTATATTGCTGAAATGGATTTCAAATAAGCCACCTACAGTTTTAGATTGGCATAAGGTAATATTTGACCTTTAACCATGGAATATCTGACATAAATTGGTTTATTTTACCATATATGGACCCCATTTCTCGATTATGTAGGACCTAGAATATCTACCATATTTTGGAAGGTGCTTCCCAGACCAGGGAATAACAGTTGAATGTTAAAGGAGATTTGTTGCTGTCTGTTTTACTAATTTTTATTTGTTAGTTTGTTTTCTATATCATTTCTTAATTATTGTAATGTATACTTATTTCTCCATTTTATATTATTATTAATTCTTGTCGTTACTATTGCCATATGATATTCTACCATGCTTGTGACTGACTGACTGCTGTGCTGAAGGGGGGGGGATAAATGTAAAAAAAAAATAAATGTATTTGTATATGTGAATAAGATGTGACACATAATTAATAATAAAGATATTCTTAAAAAAGAAATTAATTCCAGTGATGGGGTTGCCCTGGAAACCATGCATGTTTGTACATTTCTGGAGATAATGACTTGAAAATATAGTTTCAGTTAGTAAAACTTTTTTTTTTTTTAATTTTGATGGTAGCAGGACAGCAGTGTGTATGACTGTCCTTCAAAAATATGATTTTATATATAGGCCTATTAGATTTCATATCTATATAAAAATAAAGTATATTATCATACATATTTAATTTCCAATAACAATGCCTAGATGTTAATGAAACACAAATTACATGAGCTATAAAAGTGCACCATCATTAAATCTTCCACAGTAATGTTGATGGAAATAAAGGAGATATTCACTTAGCGGCCACTTTATTAGGTACGCCTGTAAAATCAAATGCAATCCAGCCTCGCCATAAATTCTTTAAGATATTAATGTTATGAGTGACTCTGTCAGAGAGGTATTTAACTATATGTTTATTAATTGGGGTTTATTTTGCAGTGATGTTAAGGTGGACTGAACTATATTCAAAGGTGTTTCTAATGTTTCGACCACCCCAGTTACAAACACGTGGGGGAAATGAATATTAGAAGAACATTTTTGTTTCAATGCAAGTCAATATCCATTTGTCATCTTTTATTATATTATCTATTATACCTGTGCTCCATATTGTGGAGCTGTGTGCTTGTATATAGGCAGATTTTTCAATTTTGTCATGTTGAGCTGACCTGCTGTGCGCTAAACAAAATACTAACTGGAAGTGTGCTAACTGTGCAGTAGAGCTGCAGCGATTAGACGTAGAATTTGCAGCTATTTTTGATAATGTTTTCATTATTTATGTCATTGTTTCATGCACAAAATGCCAACCACTCCTAGCTCCATCCTCTCAAATGTGAGGATTTGTTGTTTTTCTCTGTGATGTTATTTTAAATTGAATTTATTTTGGGTTTTGATCATTTGTACAGACAAAAACCAACGGTTTGAAGACTTGGTGGATTTAGGAAAGGGCATTTTTTTCACTATCTATAGAGCGAACAATTAATTGATAATGAAAATGATCATAAGGGGGAGCTCTTTCATGAGCACTGTCTCTTTGATTTCATTTCATTTTATTTTATTTATTTGATATAAAACATTTTATGTTATATTTTTAGTTTGTGTCTACACCCTCTGAGTGTTTGTACAGCTACAGGGGAGGTTGACTCCTTTGCACTAGGACCCATCAGACTGTTGAGCCGGTAATATTCCGGCACTAGGACCCCTCGGACACTGTGATGGTCTCTTTGTCTCCACCAGTCAGAGCCGCCTCCTCCTCCTCCTCCTCCTCTCTGTCCTCTCTGTAGTCTCATTCCGTGTCTCTCTCCATCAGCAGCAGTCTGGATGCTTGCAGGGACAGAAACATGGCTGTGAATCTCGGCAAGAACAGACTGGCCCTGCTGACCGCCTACCAGGACGTCATTGACGAGACCTCGGACACCGACTGGTGAGTCCTGCGGCCGGCCAGCCATCCCTCCTCTCCTCTCCCCCTCTCTCCCCGTCTCTCCATCGCTTCTTTCTCCTGGTTTCGCTGCTCTCTTGGCGTCCCTCGGGGTTTAGCTGTCCGGGTTGGTGCACGCTGAGGATGCGCAGGGCAGGTCACAGGGGCGCACCGTGCAGCATCATCATCATCATCACTCACCCGTGGTGGTGAAGACTAGAGCCATACAGGCCGGGCAGATTCACCACTGCTCCACACACACTGTCAAGACAGTTTATCTCCAGCTGAAATTCTCAGCGTAAGTAAGCGCATTAAGCAGCTCCGAGCCGGCTGAAGCTGTAAAGCAGTGAAAGTGAGAGTTTTGTTTTTTGGGTAATAAATGAGATGAGCAGCAGCAGCAGGTTTGTGAGTGTGAACTGACCTGCACTGCAGATTCAGGGCAACAATGTGCGCTGCTGGGAAACACTGTGTGCGCACTGGACAAATAATTGTGCAAGCGGACCGCTTTGTTTCCTCTCAGTTTCTCCTCTCAGTCGGGACCAGGTTTACTCGCAGCCAGCTGGAAGCAATTTCAGGCTTTTATGCAACGCGATGCAGCGGTGTGTGTGTCTGTATGTGTGTGTGTGAGGCTTCAGCAGGGGTAAACGGGCCTGGTCCAGAGATACTGATGAGCCCCTGCATCCCCAAACGAGGGCGGAGAGAGGAGAGGGGCGAGGCCGAGCGGGTGGGAGGGGGAAGAGGGGAGGGGAGGCTTCCATCATCACCCTTTGTGGCCTTTCCTCACTTGGAAGTAGTGCAAGAGGCGGCAATAAAACGCCTGCTGAAATATTGAATGTGAAAGTGGAGTCACTGCGCCGAAACCACACAGTATCAGGATGTCATAGTTCCTCATGAAGCCAGGTTTTGAAACAGGCCAACAAGTATGATAAGTGTGGACTTGCACATGTGGGAATTTTATTACATTTCCAGCCAGAGTTGGATGATAACATTCCTGAGTCTCCAAATGTGGAAAATCATTCATTTTTAATGGAATTTTTTCATCATTGTTGTTGATAAATGCTGTTTGTGCACACACTGGTGCAGAAACACAACCTACAGCGACTGGTATTTTATATTCATAGAAAACCAGAATAAGAAGTTAACATTTACATTTTCTTAAAAAATAAAGAACCACCAGGTTTTTATATTTTGTTTGGCTTGCAGACACAACACCGCCTGAATGCAGCCAACCAGGAAGTGCCGGATGTCGGACTTTCCCACCAGCATGTGAACCCAGAATAGGAATGTTATAAGTGAATTATAAAGTCATGCAAAAGGAAAAAAAGGAGTGCCATTAGCTGAGCTGTAGGAATTTTATAGGACTATTAGCTGCCGTCATGTTTCTCCTTTTGCACTTGTAGGAGTCAGTGAACCAGGTAAAAGCCATTATAGAGGGTTTTATTTGACTTGGAGCAGCACTGTAGGTTTAAAGTTAAACTATAACCTCTTGTCCTTGGTCATGATAAGCCAGCAGTCACTACTGTAGCTGTGTAAAGAAAGATTAAATAATGCCAGAGTCAGTTGGGAAACACTTTTCCAGCATAAACGTGCAATAAGTGATTTTTTTTTGGCCACTTGTGGGCAGCAGAAGCAAGTAGTGAACATGCCATTGAGCTATTGCCTTCTTAGAGTCGAGATGTAATGAAAAATACCTTTTTAACCCTCGAAGATCACATTCCTGTGCTTTTATGCACCTTTTTAACAATACATGCCAAAAAATGAAACGTCAGTTCTTCTTATTCTGTGTATTCTGTAAAGCAAAATATGACGTGTGGTTATTTGAACTAGTACTAACCAGTTTCAAACAGTAATATCATGACATCCACCCATCAGTCAATCTACCACTTTAGCTGCACAGAGCCGAGACTAGCTGATGGCTAGTGGTGGTGCTAGTTCTCGAGTCTCGCGCGAGTTGCCATGTAAACACGGCACTTCTGCAGGCTACCTGACCACGGTGAGAAATGATGCTATAAAAGTGGAGTAAATTACGTCTTTTCAAGTCAATTTTGCACGCCGCGGCTTCAGGGCACTTGGATTACGACGGACGAGCCGTTCTGACGTTTTTGAAATGCATTAGCGGAGTTTTATTATATTTTAAAAATGTGGGTTTGATGCACTTCAAGTGTAGCTGTTATTCTGGCTAGCTGTCATCCTCTGATACCCTGAACGAGTTTTGTGGATTAAAAAACTACACTGGACTTCTTGTCGGCATGAGGGTCAGTAAGTACTGTCTGTATTTTCATTCTAAAGTGGTCATTTCCTATAAGAATTGTAAGGTGCTGCTCTCTAGTGGCTGTAGTATTTATTACAGGAGCAGAGGAGAAAGTGAGGTGATGTAGCATAAAAAGCAACAAAGTTTGTGTAATATTGTATTAAGATGGAAGAAGTCCTTATAGGGCGGGCGGGAGGGCTGGTTGATGGGTCAAACAAGCACAGGAATGTCACCCAGGAGACTGCTGATGGTGGCCAGAAGTCAAGGTTGACTTCTTTTAAAAACTGCGAAGCTTAGTATGCTCGTGTGGCATGCTAAGCTACTGACGTAAGTGATGCGTCGTATATGACGCATGCCATTGATATGTGTCACGTGACGTATATGATGAACATGATGTTTTTCCCAAAACTAACCAGGTCAGGCTGTTCTTACAATTTTTTTTTATGTTTTCCTACAAAAAGCAGTGCATCCAAATTTGTACATATCCTAAAGGCTGCAATCACGTGACCAATGCGCTGATGGCAGTGAACAAGGAAGCAGTCCCGAGTGCTTGTAAGGAGCCAGGCTCAACCGGGACTTCCCTCTAGAGTTGCGTGTTTGGATCTGTGTGAAATTTGAGTCATTTTAAGGTACGTCCTCGCCATGTGTCTTTTCCTAAACCTAACCACAGAAACTTTGCGTCAATTACGCAACTATGTGTTAAGGACATAACGTAATTCGTGGGGCACACATTCGTAGGATATCATATGAACCGTTCGCCCGGATAAGCAGAGGACGACGACTGCGTTGTATGAGAATGAATTGATCAGGTAGTTTTGGAGTGGATTTGCAACTGTTTCATGATTCTTACGGACGTATTTAAAACTGCGACTATTAGAACGGTGAAATATGTCATTTCAAAAGTCAGATGAAATCCACCTATTTTGTTGTTTAGGAACAGTGTTGGGGAAGTTACTTTTAAAAAGTAGTGTTTGCTCGTTACTCGTTACTTCTTAAAAAAAGTAATCCCTTACTTTACTTAGTTACCCTCTGTGAAAAGTAACTTTTTACGTTACTCGTTACTTTTATGGTGCTTGACTTTGGGTAGAACCCCATCTCATTTCCTAAATGTGAAAAAATCCGAGTTTCCCACTGGTATTTACCACTTTGGTGATAAAATAAAGATTAAAGAGTGAGAGTTAATTTGTGTTAACTAGGCTACATGAATTTGTTACATGACAGATTACTACTACTAATAGCCTATTTGCCAGACCTGCTGCATCACTGAATGAGGAAAATATTAATATTCACAGACACTATCTTTGAACAAATAGTGTCATATTCATGAATAAATCATTTTCTGTTCTGTTATTACGTGCGTAACTGTGAGACTGTGTTTGTGTAACAGACTCATACTTTGCAGTAAGCTACAGACCTGCACGAATAAATTAATTCATTTTCTCTTCTGGTATGGTATGGTAGGTACTTTATTAACCCCTCGGGGGGAAATTTCAACGTCACAGCAGCAATTTAAAATACACAAAATAGGAGCTGCTGCAACAGGCTGCCGTTCACACAGCGCCAGGAAGGTAGGCAGGTTATGATTGTTCTGTTTTCTGTTAACACAATGCTGCATTTTATTGATGTTTTGGGGGTCGTTTTGATTTCCTTTGAGGTTCTGGGGTCGTATGTTGCCCATGTCGAGGTCTGACTAGCGAGGTTAACGTTATATTAAACAACACTTACCCAGCCATACCAGTGCAGTTCGCTGTCAGTATATAGTTGGTCGACTTGTTCAGAATCGCCCAGGTCTTGTACATTAGTTAATGTTACTGTTTTGTGTCCTTGTTGCTGGCTCGGCAGTACTTCGGTCCGTAGAGCACAAAAACCGTATTCAATATCTTGGACATGACCGCAAAGTACAAAATTATACACATCAAGGGATTTATATGCCTTGAATTTTTCATGCGTATAAACGCTGGGTTTCTCCACAAGATATAAAAAAATGTCCGGTCACTGTAGCTTAGGCCATTTCGTGGGTCAGGAAACCTCACTCCGTTGCTAATTGTTAGCTTATTACAATAAGCTAACGTGTCTTCAGTTGACAAACCGTTAAAATAATCCGAGGAGGCGTGTGTATCTTCCATACGCTCCTGTCTGTACTGTTGACATGGCAACTGTCACAGTTCCTGCCTAGTGCACAGCTGAGGCAGACAGGCAGTGTCACCGTCAAATCTGTCCCCGGGAAAAGTAACGTTGTGCCCAACTGACAAAGTAACTACGTTCCTTTACCATATTTTCAGTAGTAACCCGTTACGCTACTTTTTACCCAGTAGAAGTAGTTACGTTACTGTAACTCGTTACTTTGTAACACGTTACACACAACATTGTTTAGGAATGAGAGAGCATTGTGAGGAAATGTTGCTCATTATCGTACCTGGCAAGTTGCAAAAAAATTGCTCAGCAAAATGTTCACCGACAATGTACTTCGTTGTTAGCCACCAAATAGGCACTCTTGCAACACAATATCTATTCGTAGTGACTACGGCATTATTTTTGTTATCACTGTTTTAATCCTCATTCAACTGAAATCACAATCTCTCCCTCACCTTAACCAAAGTGCTTTTGTTGCCTTAACCTAAGACAGGAGTCGGGACATAACCACCTTGATGCGAAGCCTGTGCAGTACATGGACGTAGTGTTTTGTTACCTGAAAAAAACTGAACATAATCCAGGCAGTGATCCCATCGCCACAACATTACGATTGGTAACATACAAACGTAATTTCTCAGCAACAGGGTTTTGCCGAGGGGAGCTAAAGATTCAGCTGCTAATTCTCTGTGGGTTCCCTTTCAATTTGTAACGTTGCTTTAACATTGTCATCTCTCTCTTTAATTAAAATAGATGGATGCATTTGGTTGAAGTGGTATTGTGAATTTACAGTCTGTACACAATAGTGACCACTAATTTCCAAATCACTGGAAGTTGCGCAGTGCTTCAGCTCAGATTACAGATCCTGTTTTGAGTTGTTTGGAGCTGCACACTCTCTAGTCACCATCTTAACTATGAAACGTGAACCTGTGCCATCTGTTGCCGGTCATTAGTCCAAATGAGGTCAGACTGATTTGAGAACACACGCAGTGGTTCTGCTTTCAGTTTGTAGCTGTCGTGATTTCGGGGGGCGGGGGGGCGGCGGATTTTGGTTTTGGTTCCACATTTTGTTTCTGATTTGGACACAGATGTCATGTTCCTCTAGATACTAAATATTAATCCTGGCAGATGATTTGATAATGGAAACAGTTTTAAGTTGCAACTCAGCAAATAAGCAATTAAATTGATACAGATTTTATTGCTAGATTAGGACACCAAATTTGGAGATTGGAAATAAAACAACAAACAGCAAATGCATTCCAGGGCTGCTGCATTGCATTTAGGGGCCACTATAACAAATATAGGCCTATCAGGTCCTGTTTGCTATCTCTTCACAGTTTTTGACACCAGTGCCAACACAGTATATAATGTAGTGTTGGTAACGATACGAACACCCTTTTTTTTGATACCTCATACTGAGAAAATATAAACATTTTTCTGTACAAAGCCTTTTTTGTATTTAACAAAACAAGCCAAATGTCTGAAAGTAGCAAATCGAAGAATAAGTAAATGTTTGCAGTTTAAGATTCTTGATGTTACAGACACATTTTGGAATCAAAAAGTGCTGCGTTTAGATACCCAACTGCTCTAACACAGCTAAAGGCTTCTTTTTGGGTGGATTTTGTTGTTGTTTGTTTACAGTGCTCATAACATACAAACATATCTAATGTTTGTCAGAGATAGAGTGATAAGGTCCTGCACTAATTTCTATCTTTTCCTGAGCTTGTTTGTGTTGTAACAGTCTGACGCTGAGCTCTCCAGGGATGCAAAGACGTCATTGTGTTAACTGCGTGTTATGTTGTTGATCCAGACAGGAAATTATGCTTTTTCCACTCATAAGTCTGACTGTCTTGG
This sequence comes from Epinephelus fuscoguttatus, assembly GCF_011397635.1. Classification (NCBI taxonomy): domain Eukaryota; kingdom Metazoa; phylum Chordata; class Actinopteri; order Perciformes; family Serranidae; genus Epinephelus; species Epinephelus fuscoguttatus. The sequence continues at coordinate 40,529,761 of NC_064763.1, read as the reverse complement.
CTGCCTTTAAACTCTGGCACCATAGCCCAGTTTGTATCAGTCACCGTGGCCTGTTCATGTGAGTGACAGCTGCCAACAGTCCAGCCAAAGGTTAATGTATTTCCTCTTTCAAATGTTTGCTTATTCTGTGGGATGATCTGCTGGAGCAGGGGGATGATGCAGAGGGCCTCAGGCCTGCCCCCGTTTTTCACACTTGATGAGATTTGAACAAAGGCAGAGACTTCCAAACACGGCTGACCCCAAACAACATGGGACACCCACCCCCCTAAAAAAACACCCTCCGCCCACCTCTGTCCTAATAATGATATACTCCTCTTTCTATCTTAGATCTTCTAAAGCTTAATGAGTGCAGGTCTGGTCCCATGTTTCTGATCTGTTCAGTGGTTCAGGTGGGTCTGGTGTGGTGCACATTGACCAACAAACAATCAACAAATCAGAGCTTTTTAAGGTAGCATTAATAATTAGCTATCTGAATAGCTATCCAGCTACACCTCTGAAGAAAACTGCCCCCCCTCGCCAAGAAGCTGGAATGATAAGTTGATAAATCCATTAGTTGACAGACAGAAAATTAAGTTACATCATTAACTGATACAATACTTTCACAAACTATTTGCAAGCAAAAATGCTAAGCAATGCTACCAGCTTCTCAAATGTCAGTAGTGGGTGGGTGTCTTTATCTTCTGTGATATTACGCTAAATATTCAACATGATCTCATCCCTTCTCGTCATATTTTGCCAGTGGGCAGAAGCCCCAGACATTACTGACATTACAGGCAGCCTTTTGCATTGTACATTGACGCAGAAGGGGTTGGTGGTAAGAAGCGGTCAGCAGTTGGGTTTGCTTATGGTTTGGAAAAGATCACAGATGTTGCTAAAAAGTACCCAGCTTTGAGTGGCACAAACGCAGCTGTAATGTTGTGTACCCACCAAACGCGAATTTGCAAATTCACGTGTCGAGATTACATACAAAGTCAATGCAAAGACGCAATTAGACGTGAATTTGAGAAACTCATCGTTGCGGTGTGTTATGTTGTGTGTTATTACATTATTATACTTTTGATCCGTTTATTGAAATTGAATCACAGCAAAATGTGGGTTCATACCACTGTAGTGTCAGATAAGCCGACGTATGACATGCTAGATACAGTGAATATTTACTGATTTTGACAGAACAATAAACTGCTACTCACCGGAGACAGATGGACAGACGCTCCGCAGCTGAAATGGAGCGCCTGTAGTTGGTGCCCTGCCGGGAGATCCTGGCGCCAACCCTCGCCAACAGGTCCTCAAACTGGGCCCCAATCAGCCTGAAGTACCGCTGGAACCGACCGTCATCCAGGCGGAGCTCCTGTAGGAGACATTGGAACTCGCTGAGCTCAGTGCGCCTCCGCAGGGCATCATGCACCCAGAACTGATGGCGGCGTTTGGCCCTCAGACGAATCTGGGACCTCCAGAGCAGGTACAGTGCAGCGATCGTGGTGATCTCAGCCATGGTTGATGAGAGAAAGAAATGGCGGAAGTAATGTTGTTGTTATCTAGTGAAAATGGGCGGGCTTGTACTCGCGCATCTGACGCAATAACGCGAATTTTACATAAATGGCCCAGCGTCCAAACTCGAGCAAGTAGCGCGATGAATTTTCATTTACTCGCGCGAGTAAATCGCGTTCATTGCGTTTGGTGGGAACACACGGTAAGAAAAGGTTGTTGGTTAGGCTTACTGTGCGTTCACACCAAACACGATGGACGCGATGAACGCCACAAGTTTCCATTCAAAATCAATGTAAATGACGCGATGACACGCGATGTCGCTTCGGGCGACGCGTTTCAGGCGATAAGAGCGACGTGATGATGCGTCCATCGACTCATCGCGTGTGTCGCTTGAAGTTGAAAAATTTGAACTTTTCAAGCGACATTGTGTGACACTGTGCCGCGACATCCAATCAGCTTGGATTTCCAACCATTCATGAAGAAATTACAAGCAACTAACCAGAGACAGATGGACAGGCGCTCCGCAGCTGGGATGGAGCGCCTGTAGTTGGTGTCCAGGCGGGAGATCCTTGCACCAATACGGGCCAACAGGTCCTCAAACTGGGCCAGCGTCAGCCTGAAGTACCGCTGGAAACGACCGTCATCCAGACGCAGCTCTTGCAGGAGGTGATGATATTCACCCAGCCGTGTGCGTTTCTGGAGGATATTGTGAACCCAGACACGGCGGCGTTTGGGTCTCTGATCCAAATCAGATGTCCACAACAGATAAAGAGCAGCTACGGTAGTTAACTCAGCCACGGTTGACGAGAAAATAGCGGGAGGTGATGAAAATTGCGGGAGGAGGGTTACGTCATTGCAATTGAAGCGATGATCAAAAAGGTGACATTTGTGATCAAGTGATGCGATACTCATGTTACAGGCGATGACATCGCGTCCATCGCGTTTGGTGTGAACGCACGATTAGGCAAGAACAACATGGTTATCGTTCGGAATAATTGCAGGTGTCGCTAAAGAAAACCTGACTTGAGTTGCATGAACTTCGCTGGAAAGGCAGAGGCATGTTGCTACAAAATGGCCGGCTTTGAGTGGCACAAATGCAGCTGGAAAGGCAGAGGTGTGTCGCCAAAAAAAACCTCACCTGCACCACACTGCAACTGATCCTGTTAGCTGGTTTTGAACACCGGTCTCCTGGGTGCAAGTCCAGTGTTTGTTGGACCAATCCTTTTCCCTTCCCACTCGCACTGAGCGTCACTTTAACGTTCTTTAAACTAGGTTTGTCACTTTGAGCAATGTACGTAGCTTCCATTGGAGTTAATGGAAAGCTGGTGTGTCTCAGGCGTCATTATGGTGACACAGGGGGCACTACCAACTACCAAGCGTCATATGTTGACACCCTAGGAGTGAGATTAGGCTGAAATATTTTTGGGTTTAGGACATTTTGACTGACAGAACAAGTAAGTAAAAAAAGCCAAATATGTCACAGTTGTAGCTTCTTAAATGTTTGGATTTGTCTTTGATCATAGTTTATCCGATATTTCAAGGGTTTGGACTGTTGTTGTTCTCTTTGGTGCTATGGGACATTCAGATAGTTTACTGACCAAATGACTAATCGATCAATACAGAAATTGATCATAAAATGATTGTCTAAACTGAATGACAAACACACCCTCAGATCCAGATATAAATATAATAATTCCTTGTCAATTGAATGCTCTTTGAATTTCAGATTTCATTTCTTTTAGGCTTGTAATTAATTTTTTGTCTTTTTCATCGTTTCCATGTTCTTCAGCCTCTTCATCTTCATTTCCTGCTACGTCCTCTCTATCTTGTAAAGGTCTGATTTGTGTCTCCTGCTCTCTTTGTGGCAGCAGTGGAATCAATTAGGAAGGTGTTTTTTTTCATGAACCACAACGCTGCAGAGGTTTATTCATTAATTACATGACACCCTCACATAATGCGTGTCCCTGTGAACAGGCCTTATCTCTGCCTCGCTCACTCACGCAGCCACAGCCCCGCCATCCTGAAGCTTGTTACCCAAACCTTGAGCTCTGTCTGGCTCTCTCTATCGCCTGAAGACAACATGTACACGGCCGCTGTGAGTGGCTCGGCCCTCAGTACGCTATCAGCCACGAGTGGTTGAGAGCAGAAGCAGGAGGGATCCAGATGATGGATGAGTCGGTCGTGTCCTCTTGTATTCAGCCAGAGAGAAGGGTGACGCTCTGTCTGCGCTGATAACAGGGACTATCATCCAGGCAAGGACTCTATTAGAATGAGGCTTGTTTTTATACATGATTTGGTGAAGACTCTTGAAGACTTAAAAACACCACTTGAGGTGCAGCAGCATGGATCAACAGATAGCAGTGTTGGTTGGTCCATCACTTTGGTCCAGACTGAAATATCTCAACAATACTTGGATGGATTGCTGTGAAACTTTGTACAGATACTCATGATTCTTAGAGATTTGATCCTAATGTCTCGACAACTATTGTCATGAAATTTAGTTCGTTCATTATCCCCTTTTACACTGCCAGATTTTTGGCGAATGTTGGGCTGTTTTGTCGCCAAGCTGCGAGCGTTTAGACACACAGAGCCGGATTGGCGAGTTGATCCGAGGTGCCCAATTTTCAGCTGCGTAGGGTAGACATATTGGTGGAGCCTTTTTGGTTTAAAAAGAACAAGGCGCCCTTCCGCCATGGGAGGAGCTGTTGATGACGCCACTGGCGGTGGATAAACAGGAAACAGCTGATAGCAGGAATTAGCGAGCAGCTAGTAGCAAGAGGGAAACACAAACCTGACAGACACTGTAAAGATGAGCAACTGGGGAGACAAGGAATTGCGCGCCCTCCTTGTCCTCGCAAACGAAGAGGCCATTAACCGTCAGATGACGGGGACGGTGAAGGACGGGCCGACTTACGAGAGAATCGCCGAAGGACTGACCAGCCGCGGCTTCCCTCCCACGTCACTGTTTACGTCACACGCTGAGCTACACGTTTTGTTACTTGCTCACGCCCCCCATTGCCCCGAAAAAGGCGCATTCTGTATAAACAAAAGTAGGTAGGCGGCATTTTGCTGCACTCCCTGATTTTGTTTTTATACTGCCAATGCTGAAAAAAGACTGACTGGGCTTTCCTGCAAATTTGCACAACTCATATCTAAAAAGGGCTATTCATTTTCCCCTCAGGATTAATTGTTATAAGTTTCCGTCTAGCGCTATCATCAACAACATTGAATTTGTCTTATACTTTGGTTCATGGCCAAAAAGACATTGTGTCTCACAGAGCCTGTAGCATGGCTGTAGACACTTTATTAATTGCTGTGGGGAATAATCAGCTGCTCATTTGCATTTCCTTTCAATTTTCTCTTCACTTTCTAACAGTGGAAAAACTTTACAAAGTGCAAATCATACTCCACTGTCTGCATCTGCATAGCTGTGAGGGTCTGTGAGGACTGTGCATTTACAAGCAGGTCAAAATTTAGTTTTGAACCACACTGGCATTCTGTCTGATTTAGAGCATATCCGGGTACTTAACGTCCCCATGAAATGAAAATGACATTTTCTCAGTTTTAATCCTGTGTCTCTGTGTTAATTGATCGTTTCTCTCTTGTTAAATGCCACATCTATTTTAAAAAATCAGTATCAGATTATTTTTACTCCTTCTGTAAAAAGGTTTCAAATGGTGACTCATCCTGCACTGTGGGGCTTTTACAAAAGTTCATCCAATCAGATGAGGCTTTGGGTGAGTAGCTAGCCACACCAGACATATATAACCACACTTCACTGTTTGTGGGTGGTAGTTGCTACTAGCTAACAGAACAATGTGGAGAGAGATAGGAATGTGTGTTGGGATATCAGTGGATAAAACCTTTGTTTCCTTTTCCAAAATAATGTGGCGGAGGTCTAACTCATTCATCTCTACCTCATTCTGCTCCCAATCTAATGGTGAGGATGGTGTGTGTGGTGCCAGCGGTCCGCTCAGCAGCAGACTCATCTGTAGCTCTGAATTGCATCAAACTTTCAGCCTGCCCACTTGTTAGTGGTCAAATCAAATGTGAAGGGTTTGGTTTAAATCCCTCTTGCAATTACTCTGCTTGAATATTCAGTTTCACTGGAAAATACCTCACAGTACAGAAGCTAACGATGCTTCAGTACTTCACTTTTCACGGGGATTTTGAGCTGTGCTCGTTGAAAGATGATCTGCTTTACTCTTTTTTTTGTCCTCACATCATGAGAGGAACAGTGTCCTGTAGCAGCAGGAAGCATTTGGACACCAACATTTGGTCGCAAAGACATTAAGCACTGGACGATGTGACAGTTTATGGCACAGTAATAATTGTGATTCATCATGTTATACCGATAATCATCCAAACATGATTAAAAGACTTAAAATGGCACTTAAACCTGAAGAGATTGGACACACATCTGTTTTAGTGAACAATCCTGAAAAGCTTGTCTACTATTGAAATGGCATCATAAGGCCCGTTTCCACTGCAGGAACTTCAGGGTAATTTTACGGGGCCGGGGCCGTTGGTGTGTGTCTCCACCGCAGGAACCACCCCCGAAGGACAGAGTTACATAACTTTTACAGGGGCTAAACAAGTCCCTGCCTCGGAGTAGGTACTCAGAACGGCCCCGAGAGACTCCTGGCTGGGGCTTGGGGATTACTTGGTACTGATTGGATATACTCAAGGCGGGATGTGACGTTTTGTAAATAACATGGTTATCGTAGATTAGCTGGGCTAACCGTTAGCTTTTAGCGGTGTCTGTATTAACTCAATAAACGGTTCGTGAAAAAAAAATATTTTTTCCAGTGGATGTCTTAGCTTAGCACATGTAGCTATGTGTGGTATTTATTCAGTTTTGGGAAATCACGATGTCTAGAAAGCATCAGCTGACAGGGACAGCTAACAGCAGCAGCAAAGCTAACATCAGGACGTCATCTGTTAAAAGCCTCCCGTTGTCGGATACGACATGAAACTACTCCAGTTAGCTCAATCATGTTGTAACTAAGACATCCGCTGGAAAAAAATTTTTTTCACGGACTGTGACCAGAGTTATTACAGACACCGCTAACGGCTAACGGCGTCCTTACGCCCCTACGTTGCCCCAGTCAAAATGGTCGTGCAACGTTTACGTCACATAGGAGCCCGGTAACTTTACAGGAACCTTCCTCCTACTCCGCTCTCTCAGTGGAGACACGGCGGTTGAGAGGGCCGAGTGAGAGGACGTTCCTGTAGTAGTTCCTGCCCCCCAAATAGTACCAGGAACTTCTTCAGTGGAAATGGGCCTATATCTTTAGAGACAAAATATGCTATGCTTGATTAAAGTCTTTGGGTCTCTTTGGGTACTGGACACTAGGGCTGCAACGATTAGTCGTCTCATCGATGACCAATCAACTATTAAAATAATCGGTGACTATTTTAATAGTCGACTGATCGGTTTGAGTCATTTTTCATAGAAAAGTACTATAAAAGTACCCCAAAATACTCTTATTGCAGCTTCTTACGTTCAGATATTGGCAGCTTTACACTCTCTCCCGTGACAGTGAACTAAAACTCTTTGGCGTGAGTATGAAACAAGACATTAGATGACGTAATTTTGGGGTTTGGGCGAGACAGGCCAACATTTTTCAACATTTTAACACATTTTTCGATGAAACGATTAGTCGACTAATCGAAGAAATAATCGACAGATTAGTCAACAATGAAAATAAAAGTTAGTTGCAGCCCTACTGGACACGACAGTCACGATTATCCTGATAATGGAAGTTCACCATGATCAACTTTTGTTTTTATTGAGATCCACGATAAAATTATATATCTTCAATGTCTGTATTCATATTCAAAATATGAGGGCACGGCAAAGTGGATATTCTTGCAAACCTGCTTTGAAAACTTCTATCAGCTTCAAACTGTCAAGAGTTTATCTTCAATCTGTCTCAAACAGTGCAGGTAGAGGTGAGGCACGGCCACTGATGTCTGTTTTTTCATCAGTGCTGCTTCGTTCAGAGTCAAATTGTTGTCGGGTAGATACAAGAGGTGTAATAAGAGGGGACTGACTTTTACAGCATGCTATCATTATTTCACCCAGTGCCTGAAGGAAGAAGAAAAGAACGTCTGCTCCTGAACCACAAATATCAGACTGTAGTGAAGGGGTCGCCGTGAAAAAAGGGGGCTGTGAATCAGGGTTATCCAATATCAAACAATCTGCAGATGTCCAGGAATGCCGAGCGCTCTGTGGCTGATGATTGGCCCCAGGCTGCTGTCATATGACCCCTTGACCCCCTCCAGCTGTTTGAGGAAGCCATTACCTGACGAGTCACCTCTGCCAGCTCTGACAAAGAAGAAAAGTGGTTGTAAGAGGAGCCGAGCAGAAGGGTCGCTGAACTCTGAGTCATGTTTCATTAATGGAAGCCCTCAGAAATAGAACGGCCAGGTCTGACGCATTTGTTCTTTTTATGAAGTGTTTCTCCTCACACATATTTTTTCTACCTTGCTCGTCATTTTTAAATGCAGTTTCTTTATTTACCCTGGAAAAGTTTTTGTTCCCACTGATGTCGGGAGTCAAGGTCGGTCGGTCACTGTAGCAGCGAAGAGCTGAGGTCAAAGGAAAAACAAAACAGCTAGAGGCCATGTACTTTGGCACTCTGGGCTCACGGTGTTCTCTGGTGGTGAATTTACTTGGACAGGTAATAAATGAAAAGAAAGAACCTGAATAAATGAGAGCAGAAATGTCCTGAATGCAGATGCTTTGAAATGAGGGCTGCCTGAATGGTTTGAAGAGGATGAGAAATAATCGGAATGACAAATTATGACCTTCAGAGTCACCAGAGGCCTGTCCTGTGAAGCAAGGAAAACATGCCCAGGATATCTTTTCGTTATTAGGCTTGAGCCATGAGTGTGTTCACATTAAAGAGGCAGTGTTTGCAGCATATAACCAATTGCAAACATGACAAATCTACTGGCAGCAGAGCGGCATAATGCTCTATGAATGGTGATGCCATTTTCCAACAGAATTGATCGGTCAGTGGGCGATGCTTTCATATGCATTCATTTGTTGTCTCAAACATAACCTTCTTTGATGCAGATAAAGTGCACGTCCTAAGTTACCATGGCAATGCTTACTTCAGATCCTACTGTGTAATACCACTTTTAATCTTAATTGAAAAAACCTATGGGAGATTCTTGGGATATCTCTGCTATGGATATCGTCAACGTTAAGTCAACAGATGTCGTCAGGGTTGTCTCAGGTTGGAGCAGAGAGCATGTGTAACAAACTGGGGACATGGATTTTGATAAAAGTGGGCGTTCACCAGGCCCCCAGGAACGCTGCTCAGTCTTGGCCCAAGAAGCATTTTCCCTATAGGCCACTATTATAAAAAGAGATGTCTGTAAAACTGTTGACAGGACACCTCCAACTGCAAACAAGGTCAATAATGACCCCCTCTATTATGCATCTTCCATCCATAGATGTCTTTTATTTGAAAAACTTTCCTGGAGCCAAGAAAAATTCTTTAAAAATCCACAAAGTCATCACAATGTAAAGTCAGTTAGCCCAGAGGGAACTCACAGCTAGTGGAAGAAACACTACTGTGCATATTCAGTGGTTAGAAACTTGTTTTTTTTTTGGCATATGCACCAGGTGAGCAACTCCACTGGAATGAATATGTAACAGCTTGGCATCCAGTATCTGTGTATTATTGCACATCTTTGGCATTCACCGGACAGGAAGAGTCTAACGACAGATGCTACAGAATTGCATTACAGGAAATGTTTTTTATTAGACCCCAACTTCATAAAAGCGCAATAGTACATTTGCTTGATTTATTTATATTGTTTATAAAATGTCCAGATTTGAATATATATATATATATATATATATATATATATATATATATATATATATATATATATATATAAAATGTACCAGTCCAAAACAGTGAAATATTATTGACTATTATAAATGATGAGGAAAAGCATCAAATTCTCACTTTTAAAAATATCATTAATTTTACATTTATTGACTAATCTATTAATCTGCTAATCGTGTATCGTAATGGTATAAAATAATAAGATAATATGTGACCTGAAATCACTCACATGACACCTGTTTGTAAAAAAGTAAATGAATACTTACATTTAAAAGACACTTGCTCTTGTCACGAGGCACAGGATAAAATAATCTGTCAGTCATCTTGAAAAGCTGCTCAGACTGTGTGCAAATGTCGTGTAGTAAAGTCTTTGTATACGCAGTGAGACCCTTCAGCCCCATCGTTGATTATGAGTAGACTCGCTGGTGCCAGCGAGAGACAAAGCATATTATTAATGGATCCTCTGAGTGAAAACACTTAAACAGAGGGAGACATTTTCTAATCAGCTTCATATTTCTAATGACAGATTCTCCATCAGTGTGTCAGGAAGCAAACAAGAATTGTTTTCAGACCGATCCGATGCGTCCAGATTCGACCTTTCGACCTCTTGTTTGGGTTGAGTACACAGAGAGCCTTCAACTTCTTCTTCTTCTTCTTCTCTCCTTCTCAGTGTCGTTTGCAGGTGTTCCAGTATAAAGTATTAAACTTTCTTTAATGCAGTTATGTTGTTTTTTATTACACGGTGTGCTGACAGCTCTCTGTACACTGCCTGCACTCTCCTCAGATTTATACAGAACAAGGTCAGTAGTGCAGCATGCAAAACAGGCTCTTACTTGCATCATGTCTGCTTTGTGAAATACAGTCGGACATCGTCTTCGTAGACGATTAATCTCCTTTTCTTTACATTTATAGCTTCTTCACACACATATATTTAGTCGGGCTCGTCATTAAGAAGTACTTTAAAGTTACACATAAGTGCACTAAGTATTCCATTATAATTCTGTGTTAAGGGAAAAAAGAAAATGTTCACATTTGTGAGGCTAATAATTCCGTTTCCTCAATCGACATACACTTATTCTGCATTTTCATTATTTGCCTCTCTCTTTCTCCTGTCCTCATGCACCGTTTTGTTCTCTCCATCTTGTCTTTCTCCCTCTTCTCCTTCTTCTCTTCTGGCCGCACCATAATGGGGTCGTAACCTTCAGTAAATGTCTCAGAGAAATGTCAGATTGCGGGGCGGACGGCGGCGTGTCAGGCCGAGGTCAGCGCCATGATGAGGAATTAGGAGGGTGACGTTACGCTGCAGTCCAGACGATGAAACCAGCAAATGAAAACCAGACACGCCTCAGGCTTTTCAGGGAAAAGGCTTATTGTAATGTTTCCTCAGCAGACACTTGTCTTATTGTGCGAAGTCACAGAACATGAACTGAAAAACACAGATTTTTTTCAGTATTGTGTGCAGTCCACTTTAAAACCAGTGACCACATGAGCTATGAATTAGCACTGATAGCTTGTGAGTTCGCAGAAAGAGTTGTGTTCAACTCAGTTTCATCAAGGTGGCAGAAATCACTTAGTCGGATATTTCATAATAACCTTGACAAATAAGACCAGCTTAGCTTTTTTTTAAATGTAATTTGGCTGTAATAGCCCTGTGAGGTAAGGTAGGTTCCCTGTGGGTAGACCTTGTTTGAAAACTGCTGTAGATCTTTGATTAAAAAAACAAAAAATCTTTTTAGCTTTTCTGGAGCTTTGAACTGTATCTCAGTGGAGCAAACTTAATTCACTAATGAAGACCAGGAGACCATGAGATGCAGCTGAAAGCTTTGGAAAAACTAGTAAGTGGGCCTTGAGTTAAAAATGTAATTCCTCACTCTGCCATAGAGCCGCAACGAAATGGCTTCAGTCAGATCTTTTCAAGTATTTTTTGTCCTTTTTCAGTGAGTCTCATTTCCTTAAAACAAATATAAAAATAATCTTTCAGGAAAGTCTGTTGGTTAATCTGTCTTGACAAAGATAGTGTTGAAAGTGACACTTGAAACAAACAGCATATATATTGGCAAATGAGTTTGATTAAAAAACTTTGTTTCAATAAGTCCATGTTTTTAGTATTTGAAACTGATCAAGGCTAAATTAAAGATCATTTTTTGTTCATTAAACATGCTCTCGCTACACAGAAATCAAACCAGGCTGTGGCTGATCTGGTTCTGCAGAACAAACTGGTCCATGTCTTTGGTGTTTCGTCTCCTCCTGAACCTGCAGATTCATTAAAGCATCCCTCTGCTGCTGTTTCTAGTGTGGAGGGTGTTGTTTTGACCCCATGTCACATGCTTGCTAAGATGATCGATTCAGTGTCAGAATGACTCGCCCCAGGTGGACTTAGTGGTTACTCCCCCTGAGGCAACACATAATGGAGGGTTTCTTTTTGTATTGTACAATACGGAGCTCTGTGCAGACACACTATGTGCAGCTGGACTGAAAATTAATTTTAATTCTGGAGCTTGTTCATTTTTCATTTCTTTAAACTATTCTGGGTGTTTCAGATAATCAGGTTTACATCTGGAGGCACCCAGGGAGGGTCTCCACTCTGATTTAACTCTGATATCAGTGGTGAATTTATTTGGATGTTTTCAAAGAGCTGCTCCTCCAACGAGATAAAGATAAGATTTATTTAAATTGTACTGTGCTCATGGTGAAACTGAAGGTCACAACCTCCCTACTGATCTGCTGTCCTCACTGACTGTGCATTCTCTTGATTTGGAAAAAGAATATCTCTGCTGTCATTGCATTACTTAGATTTTTATGTGAGACTTACAAAGACAAAGAATGGTGCTTATATACAGCTACTCTGCATTAGTGAATACATTTTTGAAGGAACTTTAATGAAGCTGACTTTGATGGTTTTGAGTGATTGGATTGGTCAAAGATTAAAGTAGAAATAAAAGTATTTTACTGCTTTCAAATGAAGCTGTAGTTTTTAAAAAATATAGATTAATATATTTGTCATGATTTTATCAAATAATTATTATTAATATTTAAGTTTTATGGGTGTCTGCTGCAGTAGCAGGTGTCTTTCCTGGATTTTAAAGCCTCTGGAAACCCAAATCCACAATAGCCTTCTAACTATGTAATTTAGGGTCTTATGTACATAATATTAAACATGTAAAACAATTAGAAATCTGTTTCCATCCAAATTCAAAATATCTGTCTTTTAAGTTTTTGTACATTCTTGAAATTGGGTTTGATTTGGCCGTGGTTATCTCTGAGATTTATTACGCCAGAGTAAAGACATATTTAATCTATTAAGACTGGATGTGTTTGAATGAAAAAGGCTATTATCAGAAAAACGGCGCAGATTTATGTTTTCAATGAAAACGTATCTCAATGAAGAAAGGCAAAGTGCTAGCCTCCCGTTGTCATTCATCTCAGCTAACGGCCGGGCTCAACCGGGCACGTCTGCAGCACGAGCCCCGTTAATCAATTACAGTGACTCCACTGGCAATGGGAGCGGCGCAACAACTCTATTTTACGCGGCTCTTCTATTGTTTATCCGTGACATTGTGTAAATGTCCGTGGCAGACATTTGAAAGCGAGTAGATGACAAACAGTACAGTAAACTTGTAGATAACTCAAATATATGTAATAACTTAGGTGGAAAATGCTTTAACATTTCATGCAGCCTACATGCAGCCTCTCGGCTCAGCAAACGGTAAACAACCCCGCTGGCTTCTCTACGTGTCGCTTCCGTACGCAGTCAGTGGAGCCCAAATGAATATGCCGCGACGCTATGCTGTACGTTTGCAGCCGGTGGAGCCTGGCCGTAACATTGCATGTAAAAGTTATGCTAACTATTCTACGAAGTAACATTAATATGAATCACAAAACATTTTGAAACTTACCATTCAGTGACCACCTGAAAGGAATCATTTTCAGCTTCTGCTTCGTCCTCTGAATCATCAGAGGGCTCAAACATGTACGGCTGGATTAAATTTGTGGCAGCCATTGCTGAGCCAGGGAGCTGTCAATCAGAGCGTTATCTGCCACGCCCACTCTGTCCTGGCAGGTGGTCTAAACAGCAAAATGAGCTGTTTTTAAACCAGGTTTTCTAATAGTTATTAATGGTTATTTTCACTCAGACTTTTGTGGATGATTAATGAGACACTCGACTTTGATATAATATATGCATTTTTACTATTTCAAGCTGTGTTTCCAAAGGCTTTAAAAGTGTCCTGTGGAGTTTTCGTCTTTCTTTAAAAGTTGTGTGACATTCTGTGTTTCTCATTAAAAAAACCTCTCATAATTAAATGTTATGTATGTGACATTCAGAACATTAATATAGCAGCAAACCAGTATTTGCTATGTAAAGAAACAGTGTAGTAACAGCATCCTGTGCAGAGAATCAAGACGTGCTACCTTTGTCCATGTTGTAATCTGAGCTTCTGTTAGCTCTGTCAGCATTGTCGCACTGTTTATTAGTTAGCACCTAAGCTAGCTGCCGGCCAGTCAGCCACCTTCATGTGGAGAACTGTGTCCCAGACAGCTGATACGATCTAAGTTAAGCATACAGCCCATTTGAACATTTGCAAAACTATCTATGATAAAACCTATGTTTGATAACTAGCTAAACTTCCTGTTCCTGATCTTTGCAGGTTCATTGCTGTTTCTTGCCATGTTACTACCAACAGCTGTCTGATAGTCACTCCATAGCGCTTCTAGCCACCAAACTCTTACTAAGGGCTGCAACCGCTGATAAATGTCATGAAAAGATCAATATATTCATCTTTCAATTCATTTATTCATCACATAAAAATGCCCATCGGTTTCCCAAAGCCCAAAATGGCGTCTTCAGATAGTTTGCTTTGCCTGACCAACAGTCCAAACCCCAAAAAGATTCAGTTTACATGCATCGTCCATCATTATAATAGTATGTTTTTGTTGCTGGACTGATAAATGGATCATTTCAGCAGTAATTGTGACTTTAAAAAGCAGGAAACCATTAGCAGTAAAGAGGTCATGGTGCCTGTTCCAGGAGATGTGGATGTTTCCAATGAAAAAGAGGTCATAACTGTTATTTCAGCGATAACCAGATTCTTCAGAAAGTAAATCTGTTGGGTTTTTCCTCTGTGGGAAAACAGAGGATGATGTCACGGACTCTGGGTCTGAGAGAGAAAGGTACATTCTGTTTTTGATATTTTAACACAGGAGTCAATTGAGGTGACTGTCACTCAACCAGGAAAATCTATAATAGCCCATTGAGCCAAAAGCCACCTCTTTTGTTAAATGAACAGTCCACTTAATAAAAAAACGTTGAGTCAGTGAGTTGAAATGAAACACTGTCAGGCCGAGTGTCGGGCTGTCACTGTGCTGCTGCTGCTGTCAAAGGTTTGGAGTTCAACAAGGTAGCCTGCAGTTTGTAACTACAGAGATTTTTCTGATTTTTCTCCTCTTGTGTGTGTGTGTGTGTGTGTGTGTGTGTGTGTGTGTGTGTGTGTGTGTGTGAGAATCATTTGCACTCTGCCCTCGCAGTTTCATAGCAGGAGGGAGAAAAGGAGATTAAATCGGCCAGAAAAGAGAAGTCAGTCAGCTCGTATTTTTAGCTTTGCCTTCACACATTTAAATTTACAACCAGAGTTTCAGAACGCGTCCCCTTTTTTCGTGGAAAACCAAGCACTCAGAAATAATGTAAAAGTGATTCTCGACTTTATTCTGCTTGTTAATACTTCTCAAAGCTTTGAACCTACTCCAGGTGTCCAAAAAGAATTTAGTTTTCCGGTTTTGTCCAGGTGCTTTCCAAAAACAGAGGTTGAAACAATGTCCTGAGTGTGTGATAAAGAGTAAAAAAACAAATTCTATCTCTTCCCGTAAGACAACAGAGGAACCATTTGTTTATTATTTATGTTCTTTATAACAGTCTATATTGAAAATAATGGCTGAAAATGCCCATGTTCAGCTGGTCTTATGGCTTCACTGGCTATAAGACTTGTCAATCATCAGACTAACCACTTGCTATTGGCTGGAGTTGGGGTGTCAATCAAAAGGTCGTAGTACAGCCGCCATTTTGAAATCTTGCTCTCTGCAGTATTTACATGCAAACTGGTCTGTGGTATTTATGGACGTAATTTATGAGTTTGGACTAAATATGTCAGTGGATTTGGTTCGTTTGGACCTTTGTGAATGTTCCAGGACCATTTTTGTTGGAATATTATGAATTGGTGGATTATGATAAGGCTTCATTTGTTGATAGTCAACAGAAGCGTTTATTGTACATGTTGTCGTAGATGTGTCTTGAAATGGTCCACATCAGTCGAATCGCAAGGATCATGGATTTCTTATATGTCTTATGAGTAGGGCCCGACCGATATGGATTTTTTGGGGCCGATGCCAATTCCGATATTATGGAATAAAAAAATGTGATAACCGATATATCGGCTGATTAAATTTTTACGTTTTTCAATTTAAAACCCCCCGAAATACCTGCTTTTGATGGCTTAAATATAGTTCAAACACTTGTTACAAAGATATAAATTGAAGGAAGAACATTTGACTATTTTCAAATACTTTTATTATCAGAAATTGTGTGGAACAAGCAGCATATGAACAATTTGAACACAAAATAAATCAAAAATATGATGTGCAAAAAGGCAGTAAACCTCTGGGAAATAAAATAATCATGCAAAGTCTGTATGAGTTAAGACATTCACATGTATGTTCACAGTACCAGAGTTCTTCTTATTTCTGCCAATTTAACAGAGGTAGGTAATAGTGCAAAAACTAACACAAGGACATCATTTCTAAGTAAAACACCATATTCCCTGCATTTTATTTGTGATAAAAATATAAGTGTTAACATCGATTATTCTCTAATGGCTATAATCAGCTGAGGCCCAATTTATGAGTAAACCACTTACACACAAATGTTGTTTACAAATCATAATCATCTAATAAACAATGCCACATGGTTAAAGACTAGATTTCCATACATTTCCCTCAATAATGTGAATGTTACCAGTCAAATTGTTTTTCTTAAATGTGGTCAATAGTGCTAAATTATTCCTAATCTGCTTATTTTCTGAAGGAAGATAAATTACTGACAGACTAAATGAAGGCTGAGATTTATGAACATACTTGCACGCTGCAGTACTCAACAAAGATGATACTTTTCCTGCAAAATTAAATCTCCTGAGCTCAGTTTCAACTATGAGATTCAAGTCTGAACACAAAATATCTGATGCAGCCAATCAGATACTGACTGTACCGACCAGCCAGCAACTGTTTAGGTGATTACCTGACCTTCTGCCTGCTTAAACTCCCAAACCTCTCAGCATTTCTTACATAAAAATAGATGTTGCAGATGATTAAGCCAGGTGTGATTCTGCAGTCGTTTCACTCCTCCAGTCTGTTGATTCCAGTGGCCAGTTTTTCCAGTCTGAAAATCAGAAGCAGTGTCAATCATGTATTATAGAGCCTTGAAATGATGATATGTGTCTGATTCATCCAGAGTCCGCAGAAGAAAAGAGTAAATTGATGGATGTCTTTGCGAGGTGAAGGAAAGCTGTGATTACAAGTGTTCGGGTTTTTGGTAGTTTAAACGATTCTGAAGTGTGTGACAGTTTTTGAATGTGTGCGTCAGTCGAGAGCGAAGTGGATTGTAAAGCCTCTCTGTTTGAGAAGACTCAAGGCCGTCTGTGAATAACGACTGAAACAAGCTGGAAGAGACTAAAGCATGCTCGTGTGTGTGTGTGTGTGTGGTTGAATTCCCGGTGATTGATCTTTTTCAGCTCTTTGCAGGTCAGAAGTAAACAAGTGTAGCTGTGTTTCTACCAGCACGTCCTAGCTTCTAGTTCAAGAAGTCACAGTTAACATGAGGATGCATTTTGTAAATGCAAAAAACATTTTGCAGTTTGTGATAACACAGGATGACATTAACAACTAATGGACGCCGTCAACAGTATCTATTGAAGACTGTTTGCTTGACCTACAGTAGGGTTAATTCTAATGTTTGAAAGCTAAAGCTATGAAAGCTATCCTGTTTGTGCATGTGTGTGTCTTTCGGACCTGTGTGTAATTGACAAGCAAGAGTGAAAACATTGAATTTCTCCTCAGGGGGATTAATAAAGTAAATAAAGTAAATAAACTTAACTTAGCAATCTCTCTACAGTCCTGTGACTGGTCATGATAACATGAAGCTTACCTCATCCTTTTTTAAACACTGGTTTCGACTCTGAGACCTAATACCACTTTGTCTGTTGTTTTATTGAATAAAAAGCCATCAGACCTGAAGCTGCTCCTCCCAGTCGAAGCTATGACTGGATTCAGATTGGAAGTCAATGTATAGTTCAGTCTCTGTTGCCTGTGAAGGGGCCTCTCATCTGACCTCTTGGCTGGCATGTAATGACTTTTTAAACCAGTTAACCTTTCTACAGAGTGGACTTTAACTGTAACTGTATTCAGGGACGTTGACTTCTGCAGTATCTGCTGGTAAATGAGGAAGATGACAAAACCAATGATGGCATCAGCGGTCAATTTACAACTTATATCGCCACACATACCACATTTTCGAGGTAAATAAAAAGACAAAATATAAAACAATATATTTATCATGTAGATCACCTGCTTGGAATGTTATCAGCCTATTAAATGGCCATAATCAATTGTTATCACTATCATTACTAGATATCGCTAACGTTATGCTACCTTTTGTAACGGCAGGAATAAACACACCTGTAGGAAAGAAATAGGCAACGTTGCTGTTTATGGCTGTTTAAAAATGTGCTGGCTCTAGTACCAGCTGAAGATGTCTTCAATGTAATTTCTAACATTAGCTAATCGCTAACGTTGGCTAATGTTAGGTAATTGCTAACATTTAGCTAACTTTCACTAAGCGCTAACGTTTGTCAATCGCTAATGTTATGCTACCTTTTGTAATGGCAGGAATAAACACACCTGTAGGAAAGAAATAGGCAAAGTTGCCGTTTATGGCTGTTTAAAAATGTGCTGGCTCTAGTACCAGATGAAGATGTCTTCAATGCAATCGCTAACGTTATGCTACCTTTTGTAACGGCGGAATAAACACACCTGGTAAAAATAGCATTTGGAACGAGCCCAAGTAGGCCTACTCGCCACTGCCAACCAGTGGTGCACGTCTGATCATGGAATGAGTCTAATCTAAAACTCGGTGAATACACAGTGCTATTCAGCGCTATTTTATTATTTTGTCCACTTTGCTTCAACCGATCACCACCAAAATTTTATCATCTGTTCCTTGTCATCAAAATCTGCTCATAACTTTTTGAGTTATTTTGCAGACAAACAAACAGACAGACAAACAGACCAACGCCGGCGAAAACATGACCTCCTTGGCGGAGGTAATAATGCTTTGGACAGGGCAAATTACACCAGTAGGCCAGAAGCTGCATATTCAACATGAAACCGTTGCAGTTTTGTCAGGTTTCGATTTCATTTTTATTAGGTTTAAACTAGTGCCTTACACAGGACTGTTTCCTTAATCCTGCTCCATACGGGTTGGTTAGGGCTGAATCCATATGTAAGCATACATTATTACATACAGTATGTATTTATTACAATCCTAATGTACACAAAAATAGAAATGTTTATTTTGTGGCATGTTTTAAAGGTAAATAATACTGAGCTGAGCCAGCTAACTTCTGTTTTAGCCCTATGCTAACATGAATAACAATACGATAAGTCAACCGTGCGGCTCCTCTAGGTTTTCCAAATGTTATCAGACCAAATTGATCCATTTCTGATAGTGAAACGAATTGTTTTGCAATGGTTGTTATGCTCAAAGCAATGTATCCACAGTTTTACAGCTACAGCAGTTGCAATGCAGTCGGCTTCAGTGGAACCTATCACATAAGCACAAGTTTAACTTTATTAGTTGTGATTGGTCAGTATGCTTACTGGCTCTCGTGCGCCCTGAATGACGGGCACACAGAGAGGACAGGTAATGAGACATATTTTTAATGCACTGATCAGGAGTGGAGGTTCCAATTTTATTGTATTCCAATTAATCCCTGCAGTTTATTTTTGTGACCGCTTTGGCTTGTGGCAAAGTTAAAACCACCTGCCCCTTGAGGAAGAGGTTGTGGTCTGGGTTAAAGTGAGTAAGTTTGTTATGTAAAGTGACATGAGTTGTGTTTGTTTCCTCAGTGTTAACTTTTGGTTTCACACAGGACACAGTCAGCAGTCTCCCGGCTGAAAGTCCTGTGTTCATTTGAACTCTTCACCCACCTTGGCTTTCTCCATATTCGGACCTTGCCGCTCTTCATACCACATCACCTGACTTCATCCTTTGCTGTCGTCATAATCGTTATGACTCCAAAAGGCTGTACTACTTGGATGCTGTGCTCCTGATAATGACTGATAACGGCCATTTAATGGGCTGATAACATTCAAGCTGGCTGCACTGATTTGTTGGTGAGAGCATGGTGTTTCAGTCTCAATGGAATTTTCATCACTTCCCATTACCTGTCATCCTCCATTCTCTCTCTCACCTTTCAGTTTCTATTTTTTCCTCTAGTAGCCTACATTTGTCCACACCCCTCCTTCATGTCTGCCTAGTCAGAGAGCTTCTATATATTTGGAAACGTTTTGTTGTTACTCCCTCTCTCTATCCCTGTCAACAATACCCATAAAAAAGGACAAGACTCTGGAGCTCCTATCATGCTTCTCTGTGCATTTTAAACTGAACCTACAAATGTTTAAGGCAGTCGAAACACAGAGTTCATCCCTCTCTATCTCTGTGTAAACAATAGACGGAGGGACAGAGGCCACTGTTTGTCCTCTTTGGACCTCTGAGTCACTCCGACACTGCCTGGGACTGTGAGAGAGGGAGAGAGACATAGAAAGAGACAGAGAGGAAGAATAACAACATCACTCTTATCTCTGTGTGTTTGATTGTTCTGTGTTTTTGTCTGAGTGCTCATAGAGTAGGTACGATGACAGTGGAGCAGTGTCACTGTGTGTAGTGTGCATGTGTATGTGTGTGTGTGTGTGTGTGTGTGAGTAGTCACTACTGTGTCGTCCTGTCTGGACGTTCCCCTTGAGGACAAATGCACAATGTAGAATACCATTCACTTTCTAGTGTTGTGATGTACCTAAGTACATTTATTCACTATTGTATGCAACTTTATATTTTTGCTTCGCTACATTTCGGAGGCAAATATTGTAGTTTTCACTCCACTACATTTGATTAACTGCTTCAGTTACTTCTCAGATTATACTTTTTTTATATCATTCCTGTCCAGCGAAAACCAGATGTGTTGAATTTGAATGTTTGTGATGCACTGAAGGATAAAGTGTTCCTTTATGTGTTGAGAAAATTCTCCTACTTCTTAAAGGTCTAGTGTGTAGGATTTACTGGCATCTAGTGGTGAGGTAGCAGATTGCTAGGGTTGGGTACCGAAACTCTGTACTTTTTGTACTTGGTACTGATTCACGTCGGTAATACCGAGTACCGATTCACTTAAAATGAATCGGTGCCAAATTTCGGTACCTGAGGGGGAGGCGGAGCGAGAGCGCATGACCCGCACCTCAGACTCAGCAACAATGGCGACAAAAAAAATGTGCAGACAAAAGTTAACATGCAGCACTGTTCCTAAATGTTCTCAATAAAATGTTGAAACTGAGAAGTTTAGACTAGGGGCCCGAACGACGCATAGTGCGTCCAAATTCACACCCGTTCTTCTCTGTGGATTTTCTCCGCGACCGTGCGTCATAGCGAGAAGCTTTCCAACAAGGCCAAGCACTTGTCGGTAATCCAATGTTTTCACAGCGAAAAAAAATGATAATTTTACAATAAAATTATGTAGAACAGAGCTTTCATACAGCTTTGCACACACATTACTCTTGGATGGATTACTCGTGAACGCAGGCTCGCACAGAAATGCCACGCATATCACATGAAAGCGCAGGACCTCACACATTGTGCTGTCATCCCATCACGCTCTAAATACAGATCAATTGTCTACAAAAAAAAAACTTGACGAATTTCTTTACAATCCATTATACAGATCTTGTTATCAGTCACTTCATATAGTGAGGAATATCGTATCTTACCACGTCTTAGGCTTGTGTGTGTTTCTCCCTGTCTATCCACATTTGTAGTCCGGCTTTCAAGATGCAAATATCTCCATATTGTCCATTTGTCACTCAATCAAACTTTGTATGACAAGACCAGCCACTTTACCTTTGCGCACACAGACAGCTTCAGCCTAATTATGCATGCTGACAGGGCCGTAGTCACCATATACATTGAGGGGGACATGTGCCCCCCCCCCACCAATGCCCAAAATGTCCCCCCAATATATAACTGAAACTGAGAAACAAATATTATCTTGGAGGACATCATTGCACTTGGTTGACTATTTTTCTATGATCTTAGATGTAAATATTGCATGTTTCTTTCAGATAAAACACATTTTTGACTTGTGAATGAGTCAATGGAATTTCTTGCAATAATGAAAAAATACTGGCAATCATGTCCGCCTGGCACAAACCACAAGTGACAGAATGTCCCACCATCATGGTTCTTATATTGCCAGATTCCAGAGAGTCTCCCCTCTTCATATATGGCAGAATATGTCATTTTCCAACTTGCTATGGTGAGATACATGTAAAAATGTAAGAATTTAGTCACACAGATTTGTTTTTTTCATTGATATAAAAATTAATATAAAATACAGGCACATAGAAGAACATGAAATGATGGCAAATCTGGATAGCCCAGATTGACCTGGAAAAAAAAAACAAAAAAACAAGATATAGCATGTGTATGTAGCCTTTATAATGACTGTGATATGAGCTTAAAAGTAAAGGAAGTAAAAATACCCCAAAAAGGCCTAGGGCCCATAGGGTTAACAAATACCGAAATAAGGTACCATTTTGTAACGGTACCGAATTCCAGATACTGGTACCGTATCGGTTCAATTGTGAACGGTACCCAACCCTACAGATTGCAACCAACTGAAACTTCTCCTGTGTGCCAGGCTTGTAGGAGAACTACGGTGGCTGATGAGAAAACACAAATGGCCCTATCCAAAGTCAGTGTTTGGTTTGTCCATTCTGGGCTACTGTAGAAACATGGCAGACTCTGTTAAAGAGGATCTGCTCTGTATGTAGATACAAACAGCTCATTCTAAGGTAATGAAAACACCATGAGTTTCAGGTGATTATGAATGGATGAAAAGAGAGTTATGAATATTATATTCAACTTCAGCCAATATATCCCCCTAAATCCTGCACACTGGACCTTTTAAGATAAATAAACTCTTTAAAACCCTCATGGATCAGCTCGAAAATGCATCGTCACAAAGCTGATGAGCAGGGCTGTTTTTCTGGGCTCATGGAAAGTTGACTATTCAGAGATGATGATCTTATGGAATATGATTTATTGCTGTAGAGTAAACTATGCAACAATATATAAAGGAGTTAAAATGAACGCAACCTTAAACACATACAGTACAGTAGTAAAATGCAACATACACATAAAAGCAGCAGTAACATTAATCCAAACACATCATATATCATAGTAAACACTGCGTATCACTGTCTTAGCGCTGTATGGAGTGCTGCTCTCTGAGCATCCACAGAGGCAGACAGTGATATGCAGTCTACAGGAAAATAAAGCTGTGAGTGCAGTGAGGAAGACTTTGTGTAAGCTTTTGTTGCTCTTTGGCAAAATGCTGTTTTAAAGGTCAAGAATTAACTACATCAGTTTCTCTGCTCTGTGCTTTGATATTGAGGATGTTTCTTCTTTCATTATGATTTTTTAACATCTTAAACTGGATTAAATTTAATGGAATAGTGAATTTTCTTTCAGATGTCTGGACTGACATATAACCGGTTTTAACAGCACATCAGTGACTGTATTGCAGTGAGAAGCAGCTCCCAAATGCATGAATAAATCAAATAAATAAATAAATAAAGCAGAATTGCAAACGGAGGCAGTTAGCGGCGATGGGGGATGGGACAGGGGAGATTTAGAGGGAGCTGATGAGGATTTGGGAAGGGATAGAAACTGAAACTAGTAGCTAAAGAGGTCAATGGAGGGGGGTGTAAATACTGCAGTACTGTTGACATGGGGCCAAATTGGACTTAGTAAGTGTGTGTGTGTTGGATCCTATCACGATCATCTGTGGTTGAAACATTTTGAATTTTTTGGTCTTAATCTAGAAAAAATAAATAAACTTATTTAATGACACAGAGTTAATAATAAAAATATTTTAAGAAGTTTATTTAATATAACTAACAGGGTATATTCTACTGCACAGTCAGAACTTAAATTAAGTAAATAATGCTGATAATACTTAGATATCTTTTTGATGTAAGACTTAACCTGTACTAGAGTGAACATCACTAATCATCATCTACACCCAAACTCCACACAGGATGATAAGACAAAGACAAAACCCTGAAACATGTGGATGAAATAAACGTCTGCCGGCTGGAGGGGCGAGGCTCGACTCTCTGTGTGAATAATCCACAGCTGGGACTGTTCCTCTACTTCCACACATTGATTTAAGAGTTTCAACAATTCACTGGGGCCACTTAGCAGCCAGCAGCTGGGATGGCTCGACACTGAAGGTTAGGGCAGGTCAGACAACACACACACACATAACGTTTCCACAGCTGTACAGTTTGGTCCAAAATACAAGACTGAATGTACTACAAAATAAAAGAAGTGTTAGTATACTTAATGCACCTTTTTGCTGCCACCATTTGAGCTAACAGTATCATTTTAAAACAGAATTGCTATGATTCTCGTCAACCAGAGGAAGAAGCTGCAGCTTAAATGAAGTCTGTCTCTTCCATGTAGGCAGTTAATATCACAGTGGAGTCTTACTGTAAACCCTCAGACTTCACCGTGAACCTCCCAGCAGAGGTGATGCAGTTCAAATTACTCCAGACTGGTCCAGCTCCATGAGAGAGATGCAGACACATAATATTTCTCATATACACACAGTACATTTCCCACAACTGTTCTTTCGCTTCTGGCTTCCAGAGCTGCAGACTGAATGTTTTTTTGTCCTGCAGTCAAACAAAACCTCAGAGTCTGAGTCTCACAGGACAGAAAACTGAACATCACCGAGATACAGTCCTTGAGCCAGACCAGAAAATCCCTGTCTAATCTTCACAGCCAGGGGTGAAAGGTTTTAGAAGATTTTCAGTACGAGCCTGGCACAGACATTTAGCCGTTAAACCCCTTCAAACCAAATCCACTGGTCCCCGAATTCCTCACCAAAGACTGAAGGGTCGATAGACTTTCAGTTCATATTTTCGGGTGAATAAAGATATGAAATGCTGTATATACTACAGCCTAAACAATATTCCAGTGTTGCTGAGGATATGTACTGATTGTAACAGTTGGAAAATAAACTTAAGCTTATACATTGATCAGTATACAATGGTAGAATGTAACTACATTTGTAAGTACGTTACGTCAGTACTTAAAAGGATGCTTTGCCAATTTTCAACCAGCTCTGTGTCAGCGTCGTATAGGGAGTGTGTGCATATGGATGGTAGCAAGGTGCCCCCATGCCACCAGCTCCCAGAGCTTCCCGCTTGTCCACTATGCAAAATCCACCACATGTGTCGTGGATGATGCAAAATCATGCGCTTCGCATCATCTGGCAAATGTTTGCTCATGGCACGGACGGGTAGTTCTCAGTGCTGCTAGCACAGGGGGCGCCTTTACATCGTCCATCTGCACACACTCCCCACACTGCAGTGACACAGACCTGGTTGAAAATCTGCAAAGTATCTCTTTAAGTGCAATTTTGAGGTATTTGTACTCTACTTGAACTTTTCCATATAATGCTACTTTATACTTATACTCAACTACTTGTATTTAAAAGCTTAAATGATTACTTTGCAGATTTATATTATCAATACAAAATATAAATCAACTTATAAATTACAATACATTACAGATTAATCTAACAAGAAGCATATAAAGTAATTAAAATCATCTCCACCTGTACCAGCTGCAAGATTAAATCGATAAACACATTATTGCATCAGTAATCAGTAATATAATTATGTCAATCTGAAATGGTCCATTCTGCATAATGAGTACTTTTACTTTCGATACTTAAAGTAAATTTTCATGCTAATACTTTTGTACTTTTACTTGATTATGCTTTTGAATGCAGGGCTTTTACTTACTATAGATCTGGGTAGTTCTTCCACCAGTTGATACGTCAGAGTGGCTGATTTATCAGTTGTACTCCAGTATTGATGGAGCTAAATAAGTATGTTCATGTAATATTTGCTAGTACAGCAAGAAAAGAGACCAAAGATTTGATGAGACATTTAGTGAAGTCAAGTATAATATGAACCTGGAACCAGATGTGAAATGGATGGATGTACTTTGAAACCAGTTTATTCTGCTTTTTATGCCAGTGCCGTGTGTGCACCGTGAAGACGCTGATTATTGGTAATTACTGTAAACAGTGATCGTGATGACTCTGTAGTTTTCTCTTAGCAAACATTTGTTTTGTGTCAAACAAGGAATGATCAGAATCTGAAACACGGTTTTTGCCAATTAGGTTTTAACATACAAGAAATTTTGCTTGGTACTTTTTTGCCTAACAAAAATCACCGTAAGGAAAAATAAGTACTGCAAAAGTTGAGAAACTATATCAAAAACATTTGCTAAGAAAATATAAAAAAGATGAAGATCATGGTGTGTGCGAAATCTTGACGAAGAAATATACAATTCTTCACAGTATTAAGAATCTGTGCAGTGTGCAAAAATAATAATCCGAAGATGTGATCAGCAGTGTCTCTCTCTTCTTCTAATGATGAGGTTTTCTGTCTCTCTGTCCCTCATGTTGGAGGCTGTAACCACAGCTTGCTGCTGTGAGTTTAATCAGACAGGAAGCAGAGCAGTGGCTTTACATGGGCGCAGTTTACCAGTGTTGTTTTGATCGGGAAGCTTATGCCCCCGGCCTCTCGCACACACACACTCGCACTGTCCACCTTCTGTATCGCAGTCTGCTCGGTCTCCTTCCTGGAAGAGCAGAGTGCTTGCAGCCTGCTGCTGACTGAGCGGGCCGGCTGCCCGTTCCCTGTGTTAACAATTACTACAGAGCTGTTTACTTTCCAGAACAGTCTCTCCCCATCTGATTCCTCTTTAGCTGCAGCGATAACCGCAGACGAGGTGGTCCAGTTCATTGTGATCACTCCTTTTTTTCCCCTGTAACTGTATTTGTCATCTTCATTTCTGCTTTATCAGGGTGAAGTGAGAGTGAGAGACAATGGGTGGGAACTGAAACACAGCTCTGTGGCTCTGTCAGCCCGGTCGGTAAAGGAGAAAATGTTGGCATTGTATGTTCCACACCACAAATATGTTGTGTATGTACACATGTCATGGGTATCAATGTTTCTGAGGCGATGTTGTACATGAGCTGACTTTGTTCTCGGGCGGTGGAGACAGTGGATGGTGTGTGACCTTTTGGAGACCCCTGCCAAGCAGCAGACCACTGTTTGAGGCAAACAAACAACTGTTTTTTAGTGAATCATTATGTTTCCGGGGGCCTTGTAGCCGCCAAACATGGAGGCTTTGTAGCGAACTGGCACTGTTCTTCCACCAAGGAAAGTGCCATGCAAAGTGGTTGTTTTTTACTGAGTCATCAAGTCAGGCATGATTATGCCAACAAAACTAGGTCTTTTAATCCCAAGCATGATCTTTTCTTAACCATAACCAAGAGGTTTACGTGTCTAAACATAACCACACATCAACCACAGTGTTGTAGAAACGTAGAGAAACATAAAGTTTCAACGAATCTGCTACAGAATAACGTTCAAATGTGCAGACGCCCTCCGAGAGCATGATTGGTTTCCTTTTGTTGTTTGTTTTTCTTTATTTTATCCCTCTTCTTCTTCTTCCTTTGTTGGTACTTCCTTTGACTAAGTATTGTCTTGTTTATCCTGTTAGAACAGCTGTTAGATGTTACCTGATATGCCTAAAACATGTCACTTTGCAACCATTTATATATTGGACATCTGGACGTCTTTTGCAAATCACCAAATTGACGCTTACTTCCTGTGCTGTGTTAGTGCCCAGAGTTTCACCTGGCTGCAAGTGTTTGTGAGATGAAATCAAAAAATGAAGCAATCCATCCACATCGCATTGTCACTCCTCAAAGCAGTGGGAGTAATCCAGCGTGGCACTCTTCACTGAGAGGTGGATGGCTGCCGTTCTGCATTTCCATCAGTGCAGCTGACAGTCCAGAGCCACTTACAGCTCAGACGCCAGATGGGACAAACATTCCTCTCCGTCCTTACATGCAGTATTTGAGCTGCAATAACATCCTCTCCAACGAGTCACTCATGGTGCTTTCACACCTCATTTGTTTGGTTCGGTTAAAACGACCTGTGGTGTGTTTGTCTGCTTGGTTCAGTTTGTTTAAGCTGGTGTGAAAGCTGTCGATCAAACTGTGGATTGGACTTAACTATGGGTCAGACTCTGGGGCAGTTCTTTTGTGGTGTGTCTGTTATGTGTGTTTCCCTGGACAGCTTGTGTGCTACACTGCAAGTGGAGGGGTAATTACACAAAGGGAATTTTGTACTACAACAGCTCTAACTTGGGAAGATATCCTCTTCACTTTATTAACTTTAGATAGAACTTTAAATACATTTTAGCTCAACATGAGGACTGTGGATTTTTGTCTCCCATCACCTCCCTTGGAAGCACATTAGGCTGGGCATACACTGTGTAATTTGAGGCTATTTTAAAAATGTTGTTTAGTTCCAACTCCTTCTGTACGAGTAAATTGTGTGGTAAAGCCAAAGCTTACAATTTATGTGCTCACACTTCACGCTCCAATCCTCAAGTCACGACCTGAATGCTCACACTGTACGTGTAAAATGAATAATAAAACAGCCTGTTGGCCCCTGTGAATAGTTCTGGCTATTGACAATCATCAGTGAAGAATCGTTTGAAAGCGCCAAGGCAGGTTGAGGTTTGTTCGCTAGCAGAGGAATGTAACATTACACCAGTACAGTTTATATTATTGCCAACATTTATCCAGGAAGAAGCATCAAAAGCGCTTGTATGCTGTTTCCACAGCTAGACACACCTAACCTCCACACTTTCTATCCACATGCGTCGTGCCACCCTTGCCTCTAGTCACTAACTTTAGGGGTTTGTGGCTCTGCTTCAGCTGTGTGAGAGCAACATTTATGTAGTGGATCAGTTCAACTTTAAATTTCTTTATATTGCAGCATCACTGTGGCTAATGTGTGGCTAGGTTTAGGCACAATAACAACTTGGTTATGAGAAAAAAGATCATATTTGGGCTCGAAAAAAAAAAAAGGTTTTGATGGCGCAATGATGGCTAGACAAGCTGTCTCTGTTCTGGCAAAGGACAACTGCTTTTCATAGCACTATGCCCGGTGAAACAAACAGCGACGGGCCACTTAAAAACTCCCATGTTTTGTGACTAAAAAGCTGCCAGAAACACAACCATAACTTGATAAAGACAACTGGTTTTCTTGTTTGTTCGTCTGTAACAGTGGTCTATGACTTGGCAGATGTCTCGCCCAGGTGTCGCACCAGTCATCATCCTCTCCACATCCCGATGACAAAGACTGTACGCCACTTTAGAAAATGCTGCTAATAACATATGAATGTACAAATGTAACGTACTCACGGTGTGCAGAAACGTACAATGCTAACATTTCCTTCTTGTGGGATGGAGAGAGCCTGGAGATGACCAACCCAGATTTCTGACATACCAAAATTTCATTCTAACGTCTGACGGCCAGTATTGAGCTAGCCTCGCGTCACCAGGCTCTTCACATAAAGTGAAAAGCCTGGTTTTTATTCACTCTGAATTTTGTATGGATTCTGGTTCCGGTCTAGAGAGCGGATGCAGAATTCACCAAATTCACCAAAGTAAAACTTTAAATTCTGGCACACCATCGATTTGAGGTGATGAGGGGTGTAAGAAAATCGATTAACTTAATGGCTTGGGGCTTTTCTTGTAAATTATATTCTTTAAATTAAAAGTTTCACCGCATTTTTATTAGCTTGGTGCTTTTATTTTGATGGAAAGGCGCATCCATCGAATTCCGGATCCTGTCTCACTCGCCCTGGTTTCGGGTCCTTACCAAAACGGCCACTAACGGCCCCAGACTAGTCTTGAGCAGTTGATCGGGCCATGGTCTGTCCTCGCTTCCCCTGCGCACTCCATGGCTGACGACGCTCGGTGAAGCTGAAATTTGGTTCCACTGTAAAATAAGTTGCGTGGAGGGGCGCCGGTAGCATGGTGGATAGTGCAGGCGCCCCGTGTACAGAGGCGATGCCAGCGGTTGCAGGTTCGACTCCGGCTTGCAACCATTTGCTGCATGTCACCCCATTTCACTCTGTCCTGTTCATTAAAGGCAAAAGCCCGAAAAAATAATCTAAAAAACAAAACAAAAAAAGTTGCGTGGCTCAGAAATGGGCTCAAATCATCTAGTGTCGGCCCAGCTTTAGGTCGTCATCTTAGCCAAGGTTTAGGTAGACATCAATGGCCAGTATAAACAGCTGGAGTGATCGTAGCAAGCTAAACCTCTTTCGATGTGGATGACTGTAATTGGAAATGAATAAAGAGATGTTGCTGGAGTTGAATCTCCAGGCGAGGAACTCAGCAGAATCTCCATTAAAAACCAGAATAACTGCAGTTGTAACGATTGTCACCTGCAGGTGGCGCAGGAGTTGAAATGGCTGCAGCAAGTTAGTACACATACAGGTGAAGAACGTTTGTAAACTGCTGTTGCTTATATGCTCCTTTCCTATGGTGCACGATGGCAGGTGTAAAACTGCCCCCCCCTTGTAAGAGAATGTGCAGCATGTGAAATATTCATTTGTTCCATCTACGAAGGTGCCGGTCGGTACTGTGAAAAAACAAACCTATTTTAAATCCTTTTTCTTGCATGATACAGGACCTGTTTTAACACTCCTGGTGAAGTGTTGCTGAGCTTCCCGGCTGACTGAAACAACTGGAACACCAGTGCTGTGGGTGTGAATGCTGTCTGACTCAACAGCAGAGCATTAAAGCAGGCAGTTGTTTTATTTAGAAAGCTGACGTTTTGACACAATGCTGAACTCAGCTGAGCTTTCTTCAGGGGAGTCTAAAAATATTCCTCACCTGTCTATCCAAAACTTTATTGTTTCAGGTTATGTCTTTTATCACTCACATCCCCTCCCTTCTGTGAAATGTGACAGTGTTTTCATACTGTATTGATATTGTACTCTGGAGAGGGGCCACTGTGAGTTTATGTGAGTTAGCTGGTCCATCCATAGGTTGAACATAATAATAATAATAATAATAATAATAATAATAATAATAATAATAATACTCTCTAATACTCTCTCCCCCTGTAACCTGCAACGCCCCTTCACTGGACATTTTCAAATCCACCCTCAAAACTCATCTGTTCACCTTTTTTTTTTTTTTTTTTAATTTGATCCAAAGTAAAATATCTCACTTACTGCTGCCCCCTTTTCACAAAAAGTGCTATTGATACTTCAAGTTTGCTGAGGATGAATCGCAATGGTTTTAGTGACCCCTAGAGTTTTCTTGCACTGGACAGAACCATGTGAAATCCGATAAATGTCAGTAGTTGGGTCTGAAGACTTGTTTGAAAATGACACAACTCTGTTGGTTGGAGCTAGAAATATGTGACTTTACCAGACCTCTACCAGAGGCTACATTAGCCACTAGCTAGCATAACGCACCTGAATTTCTGACTGAACTGTTTGTGGTTGTGTTGCATTGTGGGTAATGGAGGCGGCAGGTTTAGACAAGGAAGAAGAATGTGTGGAATAAAAATGACAATATATGTCTGGCTCTGTGGCTCTCTCTCTGATCATTTATTAAAAAAACATTTGTTAGTTTGACGGTGTCGTCTTTGAAGGAGCTGTATTGGTGTCAACATGTAGTTTCAGGTACCGGTGAGAAGATGAAACACAATCCACAAAGTCGAGCTGAGACCAACAAAAGTTATGTTGGAGCAAAAGTTGGGTTGTTGTCGGGAGTTTGTTTTGGTTTTTGTGTTTTTAATCACTGTAACTTTCTCAAGAAAATAAAGTTATTTTCATCTTTATTAAAACTAGGGCCGTAACAGTACGTGCATTTGTGTCAAACCCTTCGGTACGCGACTTTCGGTTCGGCACGACCCTGTACTGAATTATTGGGCGCAGGATATTATTTTATTTTATTTTAATTCTGTTTTTGCGAGCCAAACCATTTAAAATATCTAGTTCCCCGACGGACATAATTGAGTGACGGACCAAGTCCGACCGTAAATCTCCGCCTCCACTTTGTGCAGCGCATTCTCGCATTTTGACAACATGGCAAGTGAGCTCGTTTGGGAACACTTTGGTTTCAGGGTAAAATACGAAGATGGAAATAAACAAGTGGACAAGACAAAAGCAGTGTGCTGACACTGCAGAACAGCGGTCGGGTATGTACTTGGAAACACGTCTAACATGCTAACGCATCTAAAGCGACACCACCCGAGTTTGAACGTTACCAGCACGACTAGAAAAAGCAATCTGGTGCAAACTACGATATCGTCGTCGTTTAAAAAGAAGAGCGTTTCCCTGACCATTCTGATGGCACTAAAGAAATAACCAACGCCATTGGACCAGCTGCACTATACTTTTTATTTTAATTGAGTAAAATTGTTTAGCAGAAATTTATATTTATATTTTTCCATTCAAAAAAATGTGTTAAAAAAAACAGCAGGATTTTATTTTTCACTTTTATGTTTCTATTTTCATTCAAACAATGTGAAAAAGCAGGATTTTATATTTATTTGTTTCATTCCAAAATTGTGTAAGAAAAGTTAACTGCTGTGGTGGTATGTTTTAATAAGGTTACCAATAAGTAAAAGATATTTAATAGTTGTCTATTTTTTTCATTACTGTACCCCAAAAAAAAAAAAAAAAGAACCATGACTTGTGTACCGAGGTACATACCGAACCGTAATTTTTGTGTACCGTTACACCCCTAATTAAAACCATTACCTCACCTATTGCAGACATTTACTGAAAACTCTGTTGCCTTGCCAACATTAACCAGTATGTGAGACAAAGTAACTGCACAAACCAGTTCATCCCTGGATAGTATTGTGTTGTGCAGACTGCAGAAGAGGGTGTAATTTGGGTATTTTTTAACCTTGACCCTATTTTCTCATGTCTTTGTGTCTCAGTGACTAAAAGGAACATGCATTTTTTTTAAACTGGTCCAGTGTTGAGCGAGGGAGCTGTAGCTGAAAGTGGTGAAACAGACTGAAATGAAATCACTGTTACCAATTATGCCAAATATCAATGTACGTCCAATAAAAGCCCTCCTTCTTCTTGCAGCTGACAGGCTCAGATTGTAATCATAAGTGCCTGACAGCATCATGGAAATTATCACCACAGAAATACAGAGTAACCAGAAACAGCCCCAAAATTGCAATTACCAAGCCTACCAGACTCCATTTAAATAAACAGTCATTTTACCCAGCATTTCTTCAAGTCTGAGTAAATGAAGGGTTTATTTCAACCAAATCAGAGTTGGTGACTGTTGGAATGGTGCGGTCATATTTTTTTTTGGTGAGTTTTATTTTGTTTCCATCAACTTTAAATGAAGTGCATTCTACGATGATTTGATTACTGTTTATTTAAAAGGAGTCTGGTGGGTTTGGCGATAGGCATTTCAGGGCTGTTTCTGGTTAAACCAAAAGGATCTTACCTACTTACTTACTTAGGCCTTTAAAGTCCCTGAGGAACACAGGCCATTGACGAAACTCCTCCATCCTCTTCGGTCTTGTGACCTCTAGGTCAGTTGTTGTCACGACAGTCCTTCCACCTTCATCTCCTCCTCTGTGGTTCTTCTCCTGGTGGCTTTAGGTCTCCCTTGCTTCCTCTTGCCTTGCGCGTTCCATGTTAGTGCATGTTTTATAATGGAGGTATTTGGTCTTCTGAGTGTGTGGATCCCACAAGTTCACATCTGAGATGGTGTTAGGCCAGTAGATTCCAAGGAGGCGTCGGAGGCAGCGGTTGAAGAATGTTTGGAGTTTGTTGCGGATGTTGGTGGTCATCTTCCAGGTTTCTGATCCGTAGTGTAGGGTGGATTTGACATTTGGTCAAGGTATGTAAAACTGGCTACCTCCTCTAACTGATTTTGATCCATGATCATTGGAGAGTTGTTCTTGTTGTTGATGCGCATTACCTTGGTTTTTGATGAGTTGATTTTGAGTGAAGCTGCAGTTATCTCTAGATTGCGTGATTTTTCCTGCATATGTTGGTAGGTACATGCTAGGAGTGCTAAATCGCCCGCAAAACCCAGGTCTTCTAGTTGTTCAGTCAAGCTCCACTGTATGCCGGTTCGGTTATTGCAGGTTACTTACGTCATGGTCCAGTCTATGCAGAGGAGGAAGAGGAAGGGGGAGAGCAAGCATCCCTGCTGCACCCCAGTCAGGACCTCAAAGGCCTCTGATAGGCAACCTTCATGGAGGACGCGACACTGTGTCCCTTGGTAGGTGCTCTTGACGATGTTAATTAATTTGGGGGGGTGGGGGTGCCGTAGTGCGCCATCGACTTCCAGAGCGTTTCCCGATCCACACTGCCAAAGGCCTTTTCAGAGTCGATGAAGTTGACATAAACAGCAGAGTTCCATTCAATAGATTGCTCTATGATGATCCTGAGTGTGGCTGTTTGGTTTATATTTTGAAGCCAGCCTGATTTTCCCTCAATTTCCCATCTGCTGTCTTCTACTGGGTTTTACTCTTTAACAAAAAGGTCTATATCTGTAGGATCCTTTCCATAATGTTGCTGGACACTTAAAATCCCAATTGGAGCCTGTCAGTGGCAAGAATAAGCACTTTTAGTGGACGTAAAGTGAAGGTGCATTTGCCCCGAGTGGTTAAATTGCAGCCTGTTTCGCCGCTTTTGTTCAATAGTGGACCAATTTCAAAAATTGTTGTTCCCATTAGGAGACATAAAAACATGTGAAAATCAGGTCCAGGATGAAAAATACGAAGGTTACTATCTTCCGCCTCCTTGCACAGAAAATAGGAAGGGAGTGGCGCTATTGCTGACATGCACCGAATGACTCAGAGATCCACCTTTACATGAACACAGATGGGCTTTGTGTCGCAGTGAACACATGACACAACACACAACTACACTACAGCAATAAAGGTGATAATTGAAAACAAAGCCCACAGCAGGTTACAGGCACTGGTGTTTTATTTGAGAACCAAACTGTGATGGATGAAGTGTTTTCATGCCTCTCCCCTCCATCGATCTGAGACTCTCCTCTCGGCTCCGACAGATAGGGATTAGCCTCCATGTGATTTAATGGCGGCTCTGTGAAGCTGTGGGATCACAGCTTCCTGTTTCTCTGCTCTGCTGTGTGATGAACTGCACGCAGAAATGCCCTGGAAGCTGAGCTCTTTATTTTCATCCACTTCTCTCCCTCCTCTCTTTATCATTATCCATCTGTTTCTTCCTTGTCATTTTCCTCTTGCCTGGCTTAATTTTCACCATAATTAAATTCAGTTTGCTCCATTTCCGTCTCGCTCTTTTCTCTCTCCCAGAATATCATGTTTTAGCAGAGGAAGCCTCTCCACTTGACATGTCTATAAATGAACTCCAGGTGGAAAAATGTGCTATAATCCATTGAAATAAACCCCGTATTCATGCTGCCAACCCCCCCACCACTGAAATGCTCACTTCTGCTGAGGCCTCTCTCTGTCTCCTCATATCATATGTTCGCTGGATGACGGCTGAGGCTTAGGGATTTACAGAAGATATCAAGTGATTTATGGAATGGAGCACGGCTTAAAAGCTGTGCAGAGGTGCAGGATGTTTCACGTATAGTTTTTTCTTAAAGAAAAGCAGCCGATGCTTGCTTTTTAATGACTTTAACAGGCAATTATTGTGAAGCATTGAAATGAAAGCAGTGGCTGAGTTTGTAGGCGGACAGACTGTAACTGATGGCTTGATTTTTGAAAAGGTTTCAGGGAGGAAACAGACGGAGAAGTGGGGGCTGCTATTTTCAGCAGAACACAATTTATTTTATCGTATTTAAAATTCACCTCTTTTATGGGGTCAGTTGTAGTGGAGAGGCAGCAGAGCAGCTCTTAGTGGGAAGGTGTGGCAGTAGGTTGTTGTTCCAAAGCATGATTCGGTCCAATGTACTGTCTGACACATGGAGCTAGCACGGTATGGGCCTGGTGGGTGGGAGGCCTGAAGGGAAACAAAGATAGTATGTTGTAACCATGTATGAGCTCATGTACTGCTCCCTCTCTGCAGTTTAAACCGTATGCAAAGCAAACATTTAATTTCTCTCATTAGATCACCTACACGAGTCATGTCTGGATGTGAGTATTTGTAGGTGACTTGTAACTTTGGTTGAGGTGTTGTTAAGTTCAGGCACAAAAACTACTCCTTAAAGGTCATAAAAAAATCAACACTGGCGGTCAGTAGGACACAGGGACGTGCTTGAGCTGAACGATTCTGTCTGCAACTTGAATGTGAGCCTTCATTCACAACAATTCACAATTAATGACACAACAGCGGTATGGCCTCTGATAATAGCACGTCAGACAAAGCAGCTACTGCTGAAGCCAGTTCATATAGATAATAAGGACTTTCATGAACTAATCCCTCCAGATTCCATTGGAGAAAAATCTCACATTTATATGCAAATTGTGCCTGTCAGGTTTGAAAAAAATGTCTGAACGTCAGCCACATTGGCAGAGAATCTGAAAGGACACATGGAGTTGAAGCATCCAAGCAGTCTTGGGAAATATCTGCGAGTGAATGATGATCATAAGATTTTATTTTATTAAAAATTTTTGGGAAAAGTGAACATAACATAGTTCCTTTTTAGGACTGTGAACTTAATTCAAAATCCAGATTGTAAACTATGAATGTGAAGCAGTCCATTTTAATCTGTGTGAACTGAACTTTGAGCTAGGTCGGTGAGATCTGAACGTGCACAACACCGCATGAATCTGTCATCCAAGAAGAACGACAGCAGCAAATGACGGAAAAAACAATAAAAGAACAAAAACAAGTTGTAGTGCTCTCTGGTGGTTGCAGGAATTATGACGGAAGAAAGCAGGAAATTTGGTGATGTTGTTAGCGACAGTAGTAGTCTCAGTGGTATAAAGTAGGTGAATGGATGCATCAACAACACATTAGACTTGAGAACAGGAGGCTGCTGTTCATTTCCTGTTTCCATCCAAGGAAAATATAGAAGCAAAGGACATGATGTCAGTGACAGCTTTGAATTTTGCATTGGAGCCAAAGTTTGGTGCCACTTCAACTGGAGTCAATGGGATGGACACGGCAAATCACACTATAACCCATCATATCTTTGTTGTTTCACCTTTGACTGAAAAATCCTTCCAACAGACTCACACACACACATTATGTGATGCTGACTAACGTTTGTTTTTTTTAATCTAAATGTGCACATTCGTTTTCCTTGTCGGGTCTCCAAACAGATCTCAGCACCGGCTGTCATTACAGGAGAAGGATGGCATCTCCTTGTTTATGACATGTCTTTTTAACAGGTTATATTACCTGGCAGAATCATTTGTAAATTGCTGCACTGTTAACGACATAACGGTTGATATATTGGTTGATGTATTTCCTTAGATAGCTTATGTTGAGTTCATTTTCGCCTTTGAAGTCGAGAGACGTTAGCGTTAGCAAGGCTGAATGTGCTCTGTTAAGTAGCTTAAAGTCGAAGTCTTGTGTAGCTGGTTAATATTATTGTAGTTAAGGTAAATTGTAACAGGTCGGAGCTGCCCCAGTTGGTCATGTATCATGATGAAGCTATCTTGAAGCAAACAGGGGCTTAAGTTGAGCTTAAGCTGAGCTACGTAATGTGTTTTCTTTAATGTGGTGGAAGGAAATTGAAACAGCGAAGATATGATGGGTTGTAGCGTGATTTGTCGTGCCTGCCACATTGACTCCATAGAAGTGGCACCAAACTCTGGCTCCAGTGCAAGATCCGAACGCTGTCACTAGCTATGTTTCCATCCAAAAGTGATTCAAATCATTGGGAAATGCGCATTAAAAGAAATACGAATCCTGTGTGTTTCCATTAAATGTACAGACTTTGGTGAAAACTACAAACTTTCTGGCGGTTGGCAACCAGCTTGTAAATGCATTACCGCCTTCCCGACCCGGAGTGTGGATATCACCATGGAGAGAGGTGCGCTACGTCAGACTTAATTTGAACATAACTGTTTCCATCCCCCGTTTTGCGAATCAACATTTTTTCGAATCAACCAAAACCCGGCTAAAGCAAGCGTATTTTAGTTTGTGCGAATCAGGGGATTTTAATTCGAATTTTGGCGTTTCCATCATAATTTTCCGATGCGATACTTCTAGATGCGCATCTAAACAGGCTGATGGAAACATGGCTACTGACGTCATGGCCTCTGCTTCTTTCATATCTTCCTTGTTTCCATCCAACAGTAAACCTTTTTTAAATCATGACACAATCATACCTTACCGAAGTGTTAATTTTTGTGACCATGACAACAAAAGTCCCCCAAACCTTATCACAGTCGTAACTTTAACATAACCCCAAGTTGTTGTGTGCCCAAGCCTAATCAAACCTTCGTGTTGTCATATCATGAAACTGGTTTATTTGGTTTTTCTGTCGTCCTGATGGATGTGTGGTTCTAGAGGGCTTGGACAAACAACATTTTTTCATCACTTAATTTGAAGGCTTTTGGTAGTCTAACATGTCAAAGTCATCCACTTTGTTGACCAAACCATCCTCCCTGACCTCAGCCATTATTCACTCGGCCACAGCAAGTCCTCGTCATGTAAGGGAGATTTTTGAGGCTTTTGAACAAATAAAACCAGTCCCGTCATTTTTCTGTAGAGTCTCTGAGATAAATGAGTTTCTACTGCCGTGCCAGAGCTCATGGATTATGTCAGCAGTGGACGACATAACTGTGCAGATGACAGTGGAGCGACTTGGCCCACAGTTTTTTCTGCTTGCTGACAAAGTACAGTAGCATCAAGCAGTATCACCAGCAGGCAGCACTATGCTGGGACTTTAATTGAGTGATGAGTCAGAAATCTCAGAAACTTACAAAACCAGCACTGAGTGAACATGAGGACAGAAATGAAACGTGTTCTTCTTGTCATTCTTTTGTGCTAAAAATAAACAGTATGTTTTATCTGTGTGTGGTTAAATATGGCAGTGAATTATTATTATTTTTTCTTCTGCAGAAGCTGCCACTTCTCTTATCATGCACTCGTGGTTAGTGTGTGTGGGGGCTGAGGCCCATGCAGCGGTTTGTTCAGTTATGTGGGTTACAGTGACAAGAAGGAGGCAGTGATTTGAAAGCAGACTGTGCAGTCGTTTAGTTTTATCTGCCCTCCTTTTCTTTGTGCCTCAAATGTCTCTCTTTCTCATTTCACTCATACATATTCATCTCTCTCTCTCCTCCATCCCCCTCTCTTTCTCCACATGTGGTAATACTATTAAAATGTCTGTCAATGATTAATTCCCCCAGCCTGGATCAGGATAGAGAGACTGAGCAGAGCTGCACTGTTAACTGAGTATCATTGACAGCACAGTGCTATTCTAGTTCATAAAATAAAGAATGTGCAGCATTTGGAGATTTGCTCCTTCAAGAATGCAGTTGTTAAATGATTATTATAACGTGTATATCACTCAGGCAAACACTGGCACACTACTGTATTTTTGACCTCCTCAAAATATAGTAATAGGTGTTTTCAGACCAGAGGAACTTCTTCATAGCCCCTTTTTTCTTTGTGTCTGCACCCCAAGACCCAGGAACGATCGTAGTTCTGAGAATGCTGTTTCAGGGACTTTTTTGGCTCCTACTTCAGAGAAGGTACTCTC
Organism: Epinephelus fuscoguttatus; assembly: GCF_011397635.1. Taxonomy (NCBI): domain Eukaryota; kingdom Metazoa; phylum Chordata; class Actinopteri; order Perciformes; family Serranidae; genus Epinephelus; species Epinephelus fuscoguttatus. Next base: position 40,490,499 of record NC_064763.1, on the reverse strand, counting down.
CCAGCACAAGAGTGACCATGAGCAAGGCAAGTGAACAGTGATTGGTTCATCCTTTAGTCGTGTGAACAACAAACAACACAGGACACAAACAACAGCTCATAGCAACAACAACAACAACAAAAAAGGAAACACAAACCAATAGACCGACAGTCAAGTCTAGGCTTTTCTGAGCATGTATGCAATGGGGGGAAATGCAATTCAATTTCGACTTGTCAAAGCGAAATTTATGTTACACCAGCTGCCAGCCAGCCTGCAGTATGTCACTTGAGGTATGTAGCTCTATGGGGAGCTCCTCAGTGTGCAGTTCCTTTCAGGGAGTCCCCAAAGCTGTTCGGCCCAAAACCCCCCAGGCCCTCATATATTAAGCTAACGTACAAACCAGCACAGATCTGAATGCAGAAATCATCATACGATGAGGTTCACATGCAAGTCATTAAATGTTCTTATCTCACCAATAACAGCATAAGAATCGGCGGCAGTAGCTCAGTTCAAAAGGACTTGAGTTGGTAACCGGAGGGTTGCCCGCTCGAGTCCCCGTCCGGACCAAAATATGAAACGTGGACTGGTGGCTGGAGAGGTGCCAGTTCACCTCCTGGGTACTGCCGAGGTGCTCTTGAGCAAGGCACCGAACCCCCCAACCGCTCGGGGCGCCTGACCAAGGCAGCCCCCTCACTCTGACATCTCTCCACTTTGTGCATGTATAGGTCCTGTTTGTGCATGTGTGTGTCTTTCAGACCTGTGTGTTAATGACAAAAAGAGTGAAAAAATTGAATTTCCCCTCAGCGGGATTAATAAAGTATATAAAATTTAAAAAATATAAATAAAAATAATCTGGTATTGATAAATATGGCAACTGAAAACAATCATCAAAAATATCCCACCCCAATATATTTTCAGTTTCGGCTTGCCCCCAGAGTTTAAGACATGGAGAGACAGAATATGGCCGAAAAGAGAAACGTTTGCCAACCTTTGTTATCTCTGCCATTACAGATAAGTTAATGAAGCTAAGCTCCAGAAGTTAACGTTAGCTTAACTAGAGCCCTTTGGACAACAGCTAACAATGATGTACCATCACCAAAGTACAAAACTAGAACAAAATAGGCTAATGAACTCCCAGCAAACAAGGTGACATGATGAACAACGCAGCTAGGAGCTAACGTTAGGCTAACTTTAGCTAACGTTAGCTAGAGATGTTAAAGATAACTTTATATTTCTTTGCAGCAAAGTGACAATATGTTGCCTCAAACACAATGTTGACTTACCTTAGAACAGATGTAGACATCATTGTTAATCTTATTCACGTTGAGTTGATGTTGTGGTCTAACGTTACCACACAACTTTATCCAAAGGAGACACTTTTCTCAGTTGAGATGTGGTTTAAAGGATAAAAAATACACCTGGTCGCCCAGCCTCTCAGGATACCTTGTGGCGGAGTTGCATGTATCCCATGCACACCATTTGACGTACATTTGTTGAATAAACGAGGGCCCTAATGTCGACCTGTGAACCTATCGCTGGTTAAGACCTGCTTTAAGTACTTGTGAGCAGCCAAAGAATGATTATCCTCATTGTTTTACTTGAAGGAGCTTTAAGGAGCTGAAGGGGTAAAAGTGTCCAGAATTTCATAAGAACAAACAAAAAAAAATTACAGAACAGTCAGAAAAATAAATAATGTTTTCTCTCTTATCCCTTTAATCATCTTGTGACCCCTCAGATTTATCCAGAGACCTCAAGGGAGGTCATGACCCCTGGATGGGAGCAAGTTGTGTGTGCTGGTGTTAGCCAGTGACACAAAGCAACAAAGCAGAATACTTAGGTACTTGAATGAAGTTTTTCCATTTTATGCTTTTTTGACAGCTATGTACTACCTACTCTTCAAATTAAGTTTTTACATCTTAAATTACCCAACAGAAGCAGTTCAAAATAGTGACTCTCTGACCAGCTACAAAAAACTCAGCTGTAATAATCCAATAATATTATATATAATAATATAATACTTTTTGCACCATTTTCTTTTAGTAGTTAAAGTATATTCTGTTGATAACATGTTGAATGCAGGAGTTCAACCTGTAAAATAGTATTACTACTTATTCTGAATACCTCTCCCACCACTGGTAATATTAACAAATTAAAACTTTGATTGAAAAGAATTTTGTTTGCGTGTGTATTAAACAAACAAGATGCTGTACCATTTATTAATTAGTGAGCTTTAGAGGTGACAGAGCCAGGCTGGCTGTTTCCCCTGCTTACAGTCTTTATGCTAAGCTAGGCTAACCACATCCTGACTCCAGCTCCATATATTACGCACTTCTTCTCATCTCACTGTCGGACAGATTCTCAGGATAAAAGTTTTTTCCCCAAATGTTGAACTGATTATTAAAAATACTGTTTTGAGACCCTGTGTTTCAGCGGTGACATGCTTTTGCATCATATGACATGACAGATAATTATTTACAGAGCAACATGAGCTGCTTTTGACAAACTGAAGTTGTTTGGAGTGACGCTTTCCTGCGGTTTGACTGCACTCAGAGCGAGGCAGCCAGCAGCTTTTCAAGTACGTTCACTGTCGATGTAAATGTCAGTGTCATAAAGTCTCTCTCACTCTGTCTCTCTCCATCCAATCCCATAAGCCCCGGCAGGCGTGCTGGCACACATGCAGCTGAGCACAGCTTGACTTATCAAACTTGGAGTGCTGTCCATAAAGAGTCAGCACTCCTCTGTGTAACAGCTACAGTCCAGCGAGTGCACTGATGTTCTGTCTGACTCCACTAAATCAATACATGATATAATTCTGAGGAGATAATCTGCCTCATTTTCACTCAGAAAAAAACCCTGCAGACTGTGCGCTGCATCCCCTCATACTTGTAGTGTTTTAGAAAAATAGGCCATTTAAAATAATTAGCAAATTTAAAGCTACAGTTGTAACTTTTATAAAAAAAAATATTTTTTCAGATTTACTGAAACTCTATATTCACACAGCACTAAATGAGACAGATGATATGTGAAAACAAATCATACTCCTTTGCCTACCCTGTTGCCTTGTAGCATTTCTAATGGCCTTACTTTACGTGAACGAAAACAACCAATCAGAGCTTAGGAGTCTCAAACGTAGCCGTCAATCATGTCTATCAGGGCTCGTTAACTGTGGTCAAACTGTCAAACTAGGCAGCGCTGATCAAATATGAATCAAGATTCTGTTCCTGCATTGCCTGTTTCTTGCCTCACAAGTTTTAGGAATATATTTTAGTGTACGGTTTAGCTGTAAAATGAGAATGTTTGTGACTATACCACCATGTTGAATACATTTAAACTAAGTATCAAGCACCACCAACCAGCGGGACCAACTCTCTCATTTTATAGCTAAACAGTACACTAAAATATGTTCCTGAAAACATTTTTGGTGAGAAATACGCATTGCAGGAACAGACTCATATTTGATCATCGCTACCTGGTTTGTACGTTTGACCGCAGTTCATGAGCCGTGATTGACATGATTGATAGCTATGTTAGAGACTCCTTAGCTGTGACTGGTTGTAGCTGCCGCCCCATGGTCGATTCTGCTGAATGCCACTTGGCATTAGGATGTCAGGAGGGATATGGTTTTTTTTTTTGTTTTTTTTTTCCAGAGATTATCTATTATTTGTACTTGTCTTACAATACATGCGTTTACATGGAGCCATGTATTCCTTTTGCATTTGGGTTGGAAGCCCTACCCGAATAGAAATGCTCCTTGTAAACACCTCAACCCGAATGAAAACAGCCAACCCGAAAGTAAATCTAATCGGGTGCACAGGGGTGGAATATTCCTTTTCAGAACCCGAATGGAAGAATTTTTCTGTCTTGTATACACCTCCTACCCAATTCCAGCCATTCCGTTCTTTCTGCTCATGCTCGTTTCCTTGCCCTTCTGGCGCCATGACGTATATAGCGTGCATAGCAACGGGCTGAGATAGAGCAGTCGGACTCGTTGCACTCACCGGTTTCCATATGCCAAAGCACGGTCTTCTATCTCCCTTCTTCGACCTTCTACCTCCCTTCACCTCCTCAACAGACGAAGCATTAGCAGAACAAGGTTGTTGTCGTACTGCTGCTTCAAGAATATAAGCAAAACAAGCCCGAAAAAGGCACTAAGACCGGCGTCGTCAAGCATCTTGTTATCTGGAGCGAGGACTACAGTGTTTTCCTCCGGTAAATGTAAATTCTGACATTTTCCCAAATTTTCCAAACTCATGAAATATCTTTATGCTAATCCCAAATGCATTAGGTGACCCTGTCTTCTACAGATTAAGTTTATATGAAAAACATTTTCTGGGGATGACCTGCTGAGGTTTGTTGGAAAGCGCACAAACCCAAAACAGCCAAGCTTAATTTTGGCCTATCATCAAGTCAGATATGCCCTGATTGGCCTTGATCAACTCAAATCATCTCTACTAATTTGCAACATTTAATGAATTTAAGGAGAAAGGTAATGCTGCCTGGAGTATGTTTTTTTTTTTTTTTTATCAATGTAATTGGGAAACAACATAATTGCCAAACTGCAAAATGTTCTTGCTGAATGTTTCTGCAAAATATTCACTGACCACGTGTTTCATTTGTGTTCCTAAAATATCTGCTTTGGCTACACAGTATCTGTTCATAGCAATTAAAGTGTGATGAAACTTTTGATGTTTATGTTCATGGTTTTGGTTTGATATTGGAAAAAGTCAACAGTGACCCAACAACACAAGACATTATTAGCGTGTAATCAAAACCACAGTCTTTCCCTGAACCTAAACAATGTGCTGCAAGCAGGACTTGGGATGTGAAACCCCCCCCTCCTCTGTCTCTGGTGTCAATGCAGTAGACAAACAGAGCACCTCCTTCACCCAACAAAAAAATTCTGCAATTACATTTTCCACAAAGCACATGTGGCAACACAGACAGGAGGTTGTTCAGTTTGTTATGTGGAGCACATAAGCGCCAGTTTGCCCTCCAGTTTGTTGACAAGACTGAATCTGCATGATTTAGCTTATGCTGTCTCTTGGAGAGGAAACATGGCCCTGATTTGTTTTTGCCTCTTTGTGCATCCAGACAGCTGATCCCCTGCATGTCCTCATGTCTGTCTGTCTCTGCTGTGAAAAAAATAGATGAGCTGTAGGAAGTCAGTGCAGATCAGATTCTGTAATTTGACTGTGATTGGCAAGCTGAAACCTGCAAATCGTCTATATAAACTACAATTTACCATTGTGTTCCTCATTTGCTTTTGAAGGGTAAAATGATTCCTCACATGTTGAAATTAAATTTCATGCTGGATATATTTTACAGATCATAAAACAAAGCCTGGATACAAGAGAAAAATCTTGTTTGTAAGCCTGTTATTTTGTGCCTGCGGGGTGATAATTCTTCTCTCTTCACGCTGAAGAGAGGGAATCACTGTTCAGTGTTTTCCAGAGGCCTCAGGTGGACAAAAACATACACAGTAGGATGGATGAATGCTGTGCACTGGGACGTGCATACACATACACCAGTTCAAATGCACCTGGATGCCTGCATGTGCGCACGATGCATGTGCAGCTGTGAGTGTGGTTTTTGTGCCGTGATGGTGTTTGATGGCTGGCTGTATTGTTGGAAGCCTTTGAAGGCTTCCTTTTTCCCTCTCAGTGGGTTCAGCTGCAGGCAGGTTGTCTCAGATCAACACATTTGTAGTTTCACCAGAAACACAAACTGTACGATGCATTTTGAATCTTTTTCTGATATTAATGCAGAGTCAGAATATTATAAGAGCTTCACTCTAAAATCCGTTTTAAAAATGTGAACTCTGTGCTCACCAAAGACGCAACTTTATAGCTTCAAATATTTTAAATTAGCTAGTATGGATCCATGTGGTATGGTGCATTATTATGTGGGGAATAAACATAAGATCACCTAAGCAGTCAGCAAGAAGAGGGATAGCAGAGAAAGAAAAGAGTGTCATCTGCATAAAGTTAAACTCCATTGACTGAAAATCCAAAAAAGTCCTCAACAACAGAGTAGGTCATTTTTAGATGCGTTCAAAACAATATCTTAGCATTTTGGTGATCTCAGTGGTTAAAAGAGCTCAAGCTTTAACAATTAGTCAAGTGATTGTTTAGTTGATTGTCAGAAAATTAAAAAGACTTGTACACCCAATGAGCGATTTCTTGGTGAGGTAAAAGCACACTAAATGTTCTTATTAGGAAACCTTAGAGGGGCAGATCTCACTGGATAGGGACAACTATGTCAAAAAAGGTACAACCAACTGCCCATTTGTCACAGGAGGACCAATTAAATGTGAAATATCACCTAACTGCTCCATGAGGAGTCTAAAATGTACTGGGTTTGTCATAAAAATATATTAATGAGCCATTTCCCCGCATAGGATCCTCAGAACGATGAAGTGATGCAGTTGTGATCCTCATAGCTTTGTCTGCAGGGCTGTTTGATGTTAAGGGGATTGTTCAGGTGTCCTGCCAAAGGCTCAGTGTGTTCATGTGTGTTGGGGGGAGTCTGTGCCTCTCCCTCCCTCCTCTCTCTCCCTCCTCACCCCTCTTCATTAGTCTGTCATGTCCTGGTATTAAACAGGGATTTGTGATGGCAGGAGCGTGTCTGCAGCGTAGGATTTGGCTGCACATGCACTCCCCCAGCAGGGGTGAACGCTTCAGCTCTGAGTCCCAGAAGACAGGGACGACTGAGAGGAGCTTTATTTCCACAGACTACTATTTCCTGTCACTCGTCACAGCTGACAAGACGGCAAGAAATATTTAAAAATACACACATAAAAATTATTATCTCTTAGGCTATTGTCAGTTAAAAAAAACCCAATTAGATGGTGTTTTTTATTCCTGCCCACCATACCTTTGCTTTTTGAGTGTGATATGCAGAGGTACTGTCAATTACTCAAATATATCCTTCGAATCCTAATCTTCTCTTGACTGTATTTCTTGGGAAGAGTTGGTTTTCAGTTTTTGTTTCTTGCAGCGTTTGTTTCGCTTTTAGTGGCTTTTGGAGGAACTACAGCTTAAAACATTGTCAAAATTCTTTTTTTCCCAACTGTAAACGCAACATTGATATTATTACAGTATACAGCTGTAATGCTAACAGTTGCTAATTTGCTAATTTACACATCCAGCAACATGGAGCAACATGATGTGTAGTTGTGTCTGTGTCCACCTGATGAGTCCTATATTCACTCTTCTTTTAGTCCTGGTTTGGTCTCCAGCAACATTTGGAAAAAAGATAATTGCTCTGTCAAATGTTCAGCTACTGTATGTTCACCAGGTATTTGCTAACTTTGTCTGACATTTGTCGAACCAAAGCAGTAAAGTAAGTAAAGTGTTGGCCATTGGTCAATGTCGGGCCGTCTGCGAGTGTTTGTCCCCCTAGTTTTTATGGTGTGTCCAACCCTGTTGGTTGTCAGCTCTTGTCAACGGCTTTTTGGCTGATTCAGCATGTTAAATTGGCTGTGGATCCTGTTGGTGAATGAAATTGCTCTGATTGGCAGTTCAGTTAAGTGCATGTGAAGAGAAACTGAAATGAGGACAGCTAAGACTAAAGTTAATAGGGCATGCATTTGAAACAAATCTGTTATATTAGGTACGATTACTTTTTAGACATTGAGCTCTTTGGCAGAAACATAAATTGTTTGTGTTAGTCATTGCTAGTGCACAAAGAATATTATTTGTTCTTTCAACATCAGTTTGTGTTGTTATTGTGCTAAGTTGCTAAGTAGCATCTTGAATCAGTCCTGCTGGTGTTCTGGTTCCCCTTTTTGAATGACAAATACAGAATGCTGGTAGGGGATTGGCATTACTATCTATCTTTAAAAAACAAAATAAAGACCAATAATGTTTGTCCACACAGAGAAAGGCCTTGTTTTCCATCGATCACAGATAAAAAATGATACAAGCCTTGATACAGAGCTGGAGCAAAAGTTTCTTTACATACTTGACAGATTCTGTGTTATCAAAGGTAATAAAAGTGCTAGCGTCAACACCAGCACTGGCCAAACTAATATTTTCACAAACTGTAATTTGACACCATGTTGCTATTTGAATCACTTTTTGAAAAGAAATACATACTACATTCATACATGGTTTGACACACAAAATGTATTTCCTTGCATTCTCAGCGCAGTCAGAGCTGGACCACAAACCTGTGATTTCATGCTGACAGCAACATTTTCTGATACAATGAATTTCTTTTGAAGCTTTTATTATCAGCTCAAAGATCATGACATTTGCTTGACATACTCAGATCAAAAGAGAAATAGAAAAGTGCCCAAACTGTGTGTTGTAGGCCTCCCAGCACTGACACAGTATCTCTGGACCTGCTTTTAATAAAGTGAATGACCTCCAGTCCTGCATTGCAACCTAACCACCTCCCGCTGTGTGGTGTTTATCTCAGTGTTATTCAGCAGCACGTTCAGACATCACCTCACAGTTTGTACTGTATATGGTGAACCCCCCCCCCCTCCATTTTCTTCCCTGCTCTGTCTTCCTATCCATACTGTTCTGTATCCTGTCAGCTTGTTTGCTCCCAGTGGCCCAGTTTTGTTTCGGTGTGGTTTTCAGTCGAGCGGAGCACAGAACAGTTTGTCTATCTGATAGCAAGAATAAATCGACTCCATTCCTCTGCTGCTCCTAGCGGTAATTCTGCTGCCAGACCATAACTTTGATTTCAGAGCCAATACCAGCCGACACGATACCACAGGGGTCTGACAAACGAATGGTTCTGGAAGAAACAGAAAGTCCTGCCAGGAAAACAACAAAACCACAACAGGTGTTCAGCATTAGCTTCCACTTTGAGGGTTTGATGCGCAGCATTGGTCATACGTCTAGATTACGTAAATAAACAGCAGAGAATGTCGAGTCTGGGTTGAGTCTCAGGTCTCCAGTGAATCCAAGTGAACTGCTGTAGTTACCATAGTCATGCACAAATCACTAATTCAATGTTTAGGTCATCAAAGTCATGTCAGAGTCAGCAAAGTCCCATGGACCAAAGCCGTTTCTGAGTTCCCAGTCATGTTCGGGTTTCTTATCTAACGCCCAAGTCATCAAATTCCTGTTCGAGTTACCAGATCCATGTGTGAGTTGTAAAAGTCATGAATAAATCACTAAGCCTATGTCTAAAGGCCTTGACACACCAAGCTGATGGTCTTCCGTTGGTCAATGTTGGGCCATCAGTGAGCGTGTCCTGCCCCGCTGGCCCTCTTTGGCTTTTCTTCGGCTGATTCAGCATGTTAGGTCTGTGTCGGGGAATGTGAAGCCCATTGGTGAGTGAAATCACTTTGATTGGTCAACTCAGTGCACAAGGAGAGCAATACAACTAAGGCAAGGAAGAAACAAAGCTAATATCATTTTTGTAGTCGCTGAGCTATTTACCAGAAATGGTTCAGAATTGTTTGTGTTAAGGTTTGCCGGTGCATGGTAAATATCCTTTATTCTTTCAACACCATATCGTGTTGTTAATGTGCTAAATGGCTAACCAGTGTCTTGAATCCATCCTCTGTCTTCAGGTTTCCCATTTTTAATGACCTATACAAACTATTGCCACCTGCTGGTATGGAGTTATTTCCTCCAGTGCAGACACAGGACATGCAAGTGATCTTTGCGGTGTGTTCAAGTGCAACTTTTGGGCCAAGACACAGGTAATAGAGGCGATGCAATAGACGGCCTTTGTCACCACTAGTTCTTTGACGTTGGTTTAGGGTCTGGGGTGTAAGCTAGCAAGGTCCCCAATGAACTCAAATAAACTACCATGGTTACCAAAGTCAAGAACATGTCACTAATCTAGTGTTCGGGTCATCAAAGTCCAAGTCTCCAAAGCCATTTAAAATCATCGCTTTAAGTTCCCAAAGTAATGTTCAAGTTGCTAATCCAACATTTGTGTTATAAAAGTCATGTATGAGTTTCCAAAGTCTTGTTCAAGTCTCTTATTGACCGTAATCAAATAATCAAATTCATGTCAGAGTCACCAAAGCCATGTGCAAGGCATGAAGGCTGTGAACACATCTCTAGGATCAAATCCAAGTCAACAAATCTGATACCAAGTTGCCAAATGCATGTACAAGTTCCCAAAATCATGTTTGTGTCCTTAAAGTCATCTCAGAGGCGGCAAAGTTATCGCTGTGTCCACAATGTTATGTAAGAGTCACCAAAGTCCAAGTCACCAAAGTAATTTATGAGTTCCCAAAATCATATTGAAGTCACTACTCTAATGTTAGGGTCATCAAAAGTTATGCAAGAGTTCCCAAAGTTATGTTCAAGTCCCTTATCTAACATTGGATCATCAAATGTATGTCTGTGTCAACAAAGTCATGTCAAAGTCATGAAAGTATTTTCTGAGTACCCAAATCATGTTTGACTGAGAGGGTTTGCTCCATCATTCGAATGCCCTCCACTGGCATGACAGTATTTACAAGTCGCAGTATCGTTTCACTGACGGTAAGCACCGAATATACAATGTTGTGTCAATTTATTCAACTTGTCTCTCTGAAACATGCAGCTAACAAATATCAGCAGACAAATGTCTTGATTTGAGTAAAACAATCCATTTAAAATTGAACGCACATGCTGCTCATATTGTGAAGTCACACAAATGGCGTCTCTGAGAAACAGAAGGAAGGGCAGAAATAGAGAGAAAATACTGAAAAACAAAGAGGGCGAGCCAAGAGACAAACATGAGTGATAGCAGCTTGGCCTGCAGTTTGCTGAGTTAAGCACTCTGCCTTATTGAGGTGTGTGCGTAAGTGTGTTTGTGTGAGTTTCAGAGGAGGGAGGGCGGCAGCTTATTCGAGACCACAGGGGCATTGTGGGTAGTTCCCTCACAGGTCTTCTCCCTCTGCCTAGATACAAGCAGTGCATGACTTCCCTCCCTGTTTCTTTCTTCTTTTCATTCTTCTCTACGTTTTCCTCTCTCTCCGTGTATTTACATCCAGCTGCGCAAACTGCAAATTAAGTTCGAGCTGTTGTTGTTCTTCAGTGTCCGCCATCTTGGCTGTATTTGATGGTGTCATCTGAAAACAAAAATGCACTTTTGCAACACTCTAACTCACCAACTGGAAACTCTACTACCATTTATTTATTAGTGGTAGGGGCAGCGGTATGACCAACAATGAGACGAGGTGTAGCTGAAATATATATTTTAAGGGGGAAAATGCTACAATGCATAACATTAACACAGAGCTGACATCTTTGTTGATTTTTGTAATTATTAGTTAGTTGTCATAGTTACTGGAGTCTGCTTGTCCCGTAATGGATTCAGATTGCAGTCTAAAAGTCCATTCTCACTGAATATCCGCGCAGATTATTCTCGCGGAAAAATAAAAAAGTTGATTTCATGAGTTCTTATGGAAGTTTGCACACCAGGGCGGAACTTTCGTGCGGTGAAAAAAGTTTCTGCCCAGACTTTGACCCTCAGCGGAATTACACAGCTGGGCTAATGAGATTGTTTGTTTGTTTATAGTGAAGTCGCGCAGACCCGGGAGAGTCCGAAATCCAGTCAGGCAGGACAGTATGGGAGAAAGGTTGATAAACCTTGTTTCACAGCACCCCGTCCTTTTTGTTAAAAGACAGGATGATTTTATGAACAATGAATTAAAGGACAACGTCTGGCAGTCCATTGTCCAGCTTGGTGGCTGCAGTGAGAGTGGTAAGTGCTAAAGAAAGTTGACGTTGACGCTCGTTAAACCTTAGCTTGCTAGCTTGCTGCTGCTGCTGCTACTGCTGCTACTACTCTCGTCCATGTTCACCCACACCCGTTCACACAGCGCGGACTTGGAACACAACAACGCGAAATTCCGCACCACGTCCGTACCGCGCCTGTGTATATGGTTTGAGCGTGGAAAAGCGCTGCGCGAATATTCCGCAAATCCATCCCTCATTTCCGCATCGCGGCAGTGAGAATGAACCTTAAGGGGGTAATCACGCAGAAATGAGACGCTAGAGACGTGGACGCTTCAAAGACGGTTGAAACACCGGAAGCCCTTATTCAAGGCGCACTAGCTACTGGCATCCTTGTTTGGCTGTATACGGTCAAAGGTAGCAACTTGCTAGCAAAGAAATGAAAACATCTAGCAGTCAGTGAGCCACATTATTGACCCTTTGCTAAGCCCTGCTACTTGTTGTTAGCCGCATCAAGCTATCAAAGCTAGCATGGAGTCCACTGTCACAAACTGTCACAAACTTATTTCTGGAAAAGTGAAAAAGCAATATCAGAGGGAAGCAGACAAAGTTCTTTAATATGTGTTTGAAGGATGTCTCCACTATCCAGGAATTCAAACGGACTCAGCCATGACATAAGGTTAAAAAGATAAAGCTAGAGACTGTAGCCTAGCGTACAGATCACACTGTAAAAGTGAACCATCACATCACCTGGTAATCAAGACAGAAGGCATTGAAGTTAAGAAGCAACGAATGACTGTGGGAGCAACACTGTTCTTGTACCGCAGGTCTTTATTCACACAGCAAAAGCAGCATGTGTATATATTCAGTATACCTTCAGTAGCTAGCATAGCATAGAAGCGCTAACTTAGTAAAAATGTATAACATTTAATGTATATCTCCTTCCAGTCTCTTAGTAATGACTTTCGTTATTACATGTCCCTCAGGCACATTAGTTTGAAATGTGCAGAACCAGCCTGAAAAAGAAGAAACTCTGAAACAATTTCATTGAGCACAGCCATATAGTTGTCGAGCCCTGCGGCCGAGCTGGTCGATGCTACGCTGTGATTGGCCAGTCCATGTTCAAGAGCGGGACTTAGCGAAGGGTAAATACCGTCAGGAGTTGGTGGCGACCAAACCAGAGCTTAAAGACAGTGAATGCTGGACTTTTATTCATCGAGTGACCAGAAACACAACTCCAAATAAAAGCTGATGTTGGTTTTGCAAATGAACAACTGGTAACTTCATTAGGTGATAGGTCTGTGTTGTGTTTACAGCTTGTTTTCATTTTCCCGGTTTAAATACTATTGTTTTTAAATAGAGATGGCTTTTTGGTGGTGGGTTTAGATTTTTCAGTGCCATCCACAGAGGATGCAGTTTGGCAAGTCCTGCCAAGATACAAGTTTCATACAGAGCTGCTATCTAATGATGGTTGGTGTAATGCAGCTGACAGATTTGCAGTGTGAACTTTGATAATGTGACGGCCTCTCAGTCTGAGGGCCATGAGACCACATGTCAGTTTTCATAAACGGCAGTTACAGATATTAATGCACCCAATCAAAGCTTGTATGTGGTCACTGGTTCAGAAACTGTTTACAGGTATTAATACTTTACATTAGTATTCATCTAATTAACTCACTTGTCATGATTTATCTCATAATATCTTCAACCAGAAAAATGTTTTTTGATTCAAGTGAGCATGAACATGTTTTCGCAAAAGCTGTATTGATTTCCATTCGGTGTTTCTGCTACAGCAGTTCAGTTAATGTGCATTACGCGTTACAATTTAACAACAGCAGCAAAAAAAAAAGATAACAGCTGGGTGGAAATCCTGCTCGTGTTTCCTCTTCCTGCATACTGTACAGAGAGAGATGTCTCCTGCCTGCAGCTCCTCACAGTCGGCAGCCTTTTCTCTCCGGCTGTTTGCTTCCAATAAATCAGCCCCTGACGCCCAATGCCTCGCAGCTATTTGAGCATGATAGCGGCCCAATGTACACAGCTTTGTTCCAGAAGTCCTGTCCAAGCCAGAGGAGAAAGATCGACAGCACCCTGTACACACACCATTCTCTTTTATCCCCTTGCTTTTAATATTTCATTTAGTATTAATCTTTTATTTCAGTTAACTGAGTTGCCTTTTGTGGAGAAAAGAACGGCAGCTTTGTATTATTTGGGGGGAAAATGTGAGAGAGACAGATAACTTTCTCCCACTGTATTTCTTTCATCCTTCCTCCTTTCACGCTTCACACATCCTTCTCAGACCATCTGGGTGCTGGCGGGGTATAGCTTACCCTGCTGCCTCTCTGCCCTTATGCCTGACAACGTTACACAGCTACAAAACACTTTGCTCTGTGCTAACATCAGAGACAAGTATATGCAAGCCTATAGGATCTAGGCTAAGCTAACTGGTGCAAGCCAGCCGTGTAATTTTACAGCACTGTATAGGAGCTCAGATACTGTGCAGAAATTACACTGTGCAGTTGCATTATGGGAAGTGTAGGATCCAGTGTTCCTAGGAGCTTTAAAGGGAAATTTCGGTTTATTTCAACCTGTCTCCTATCGTCCTATATTTGTTTCAAGTGACTAGTGACATATAAATAATAGTTAGCATGTTAGCCGTTAGCCTAGATACAGCCAGGGCGCATAGTAGCGTCAGACCTGTTAAAACATAAGTGAACAGGCAACCTTCAAGTGCAAAGTTAGTCCACTAAACAAGCTTTTTTTCCACAAAGACCGCCTCATATCGTTAGGATAAATGTCAGAGAACATATAGAAAACCACATGTAAACGTGTTGTCTTACCTTACCGGTGTGCTGCCATGTTTGTTTACCATTTAGCTCTGCTTTCCAAAGCGCGGCCGAAATATCGCGAGAACAAGCAGCGATCTCATACCGTGCCTGAAATCTCGCGAGAACAAGCAGCAACAGCTGGAAGGCAGAACCGGACAGTAGCCTGAAAAGTTCATTCATTTATTTTATGAAAGATTTATAGAATAATGGCTGACTTTTTGCCAGACTTCGACTTTGTGGAGGAGGAATTTGATTTTGCACAGTTTGATGGCAGCCCTTATTTATTTGAGCCAGAATACACTGACGAAGAGCTTCGTGAAATTGAAGAACGGAGGAGGAGAGAGAGAGGCACAACAGGTAGAGGACAAGAGAGGAGGAATGGCTGCTGCAAGGCTGCGTAGCTCTGGAGATTGGTGGTGTACCTGTGAATGCTGTGCCCCAGTGCCCACAGAAGAGGAATGCCTCTGTTGCAAGGAATGGGACCGGTTGCAGCCTTATTTTCAAGGTCTGGATGTGACCGAGGACGAGACACCTCCACCTGGAGTAGTATCCAGCTGGGCTTTATCTAGAGCTCGCCAGATATATTTTGGCCGCTCATTATAAAGCAGAGCTAAATGGTAAACAAACATGGCAGCACACCGGTAAGGTAAGACAACACGTTTACATGTCGTTTTCTATATGTTCTCTGACATTTATCCTAACGATATGAGGCGGTCTTTGTGGAAAAAAAGCTTGTTTAGTGGACTAACTTTGCACTTGAAGGTTGCCCGTTCACTTACATTTTAACAGGTCTGACGCTACTATGCGCCCCGGCTGTATCTAGGCTAATGGCTAACATGCTAACTATTATTTTTATGTCACTAGTCACTTGAAACAAATTTAGGACGATAGGAGACAAGTTGAAATAAACTGAAATTTCCCTTTAAGTCAGAATATCTCAACCCCTACATGGCTTGCTAACAGCATGGGTCAATGAATGGCAAAGTTGGCCGGTCAAACAGTCCACCAGTTTGGCCCCGACTGAAATATCTCACTAACTATTCCAAGTATTGCCATGACATTTATTTAAGCACCAACATTAGGTCAACTTTTGTGGTTCTGAGTGAAATGTCTCGATCATGGATGGATTATCATGATGTTTCTGTCAGAACAAATATTCTGATGCAAATGGATAGCATATAAACACAGTCTCCACAAGACAGGGTTGATTCTTGGATTGTTTTGACTGGAAATGAAACCCAAAAGACAACAAAGCAAAGCAAACGTGGGCACTGTGAAAAGAATATTGTTATTTTTTCTCCCAGTAGAATAAATGCCAGTGCTGCTGACAAAAACTCATTATTTGCCGTGAAGGCTCACCTACAGGTTAGTTTCCATACTGCTCTGGCGTTACATTTAAACATAGATTGCCTGACAGATTGGAAATCAGCAATTATGTTTATGTGATTGGGAGGAGCAGAAGTAATTTTACACGAATGAAGTCTTTTCCTGAGGAACACAAGTTGTGTTATTGTGAAATTTAAATGACAAATAAAATCTGAGCTTAGAATCTTCACGCCACAGTTGTAAACTCTCACTCAGTAGCCATAGTCATCTCCTTCCTGTATTTAGCTCCACTGTTTCTGGTCAGGTCCAGTCCCTGAGCTGTCAGCGTGTCATGTCCTCCACAGCAGCAGCGATGACGAGTTTGTTTCATGATTTCATCCACTAAGACGCCTTCACTGGAGAGGAGTAGCTGAATCAATGACAGTGACCCTCAACATCTTGGTGCTGTCCTCTGAGTCACCTCACGAAAAAAAATTGTCCTGTCTGGGGCACAAATTACATTTATGAAACTTTATGTATAACAGAAATTATCAGACAATATTCCACTTTACTGTTTGAGTGTTTCTCTGGTCTGAACAACGCCAGACTGAGCCAAGCGAGGGCTCAAGGACAGACCAGAGAGGGATAAAGTCGGAGTTGGCAGTGACAGAGAGAGGACAACAGTGGTGACACTTTAAAACCTCACAAGTATCAATCAGTCTGAAGGCTCCGGCCTGATGTAACCTCTTACTGAAACATAAAAAGGAATAGTTGGACATTTTTCTACAGAGTTGGATGAGAGGATCGATAGCACTCATGTTTGTGAAAAAATGACAATTACTTTTTTTAAAAAAAAATAGGGTTATGTGATGGATTTTTTATTAGTCCGGACCAGTAACTTTCTGTCCAAGCCCGATCCAAGCCCGAATTTAAAAAAATGTTCACAAGCTAATGTCTTTTAATGTTTGTAAATTCAGAGCATTATTGGAATCAGTTGGTTATTCAGAGCACCACACTCTCAGAGTGACAGAGCATAGCCTACTCTGGGTAATCTGTCTGAGGAGACGGAGCAGCAGAGTCCCAAGCACAGTGAAAATAAAACTTAACTGTTCATTTATTGATTTAGAAATAAGAAAATTGGCGTGAACCCGACCTGATTCAAGCCCTTGTGAAAGCTAAGATATCAAGGCCTGCCTGAACCCAGTGGGTTGAGTGGGGTCCAGTTGGGTTCGGGCAGAAAATGAAAGCTCTTGTCATAATGCTGACTTACCTTTTCTAATCAGTACATTTCAGCTAAGCCAACTGCAATAAATAAAGTAGTAATAAAATAAGAGCAGTCTGTGTTTCTCCAAAACAAAGGCAGCAATCCAAAAATCAATACCACTAAAGAATCACTTCATGTGCCGATGTTTTGGGTGACTTTTATTCAAAATCAAGTGGTGATTATCTGAGTCATAGATTCATAATATTTTCCTTTCTCTCCTAATACACCTAGCCAAGCTTTGAACTAAAATATCTTAACCAGAAAAACTGTGGTCAAATTTAGGGCTTGTACCCTCATCTTCTCATGTTTCTCAACCCATTGAACCACCATTTACAGTCATTACTTAACATGCGGCTAGGGCTGGCATGATATCAGAATATATCTAAACATAATTGTGACCAAAAGAATCCACAATAACAATATTATTGCTGCTTCTATTGAAAACTTGAAAATATTTCTCTTACGTTCATTTTTAACCTTGTTTGTTGTGTGTTTTTTTGTTTTGGGGAAATTAATTGCACTCAAAATACGAGTTTGGAGAAGTGGCGAGACAGAGTGAGACCAGAAAAAAATGACTTTAGAGGTGATTTATCATGATATTATCATGTGTTTAATTAACACTTTTTGAATATCAGGGTTATCGTTAACACCAGTGTATGGCGAGGCCCCTACATGCAGCACAGTAACAAACTTTTTGATGAGTGATTCAGAGGTCTCAAACTCTGTAGCTCAGAGCACAGTACAAAGTACAGTACATAAAATGAAAGGTAAGCCTTTAAATAAGAGCTGTTTCGGTTCAAAGCCATCAGGAGACTTGTCCCTGTTCATTTTTAATAGTTTTTAAATCCTGTAATGAAGTGCGTTTTGTAGTTTTGCCTCTCTCCCTCTCTGTCATATGAGGTGGTTTCATCTCCTCGGCTTGTTGGCACACAAACTCCCACTCCACCGAGAGGGATTATGCTTCTTTTTTTTTTTTTTTTGGCAGAGCATAGAGCTGGAGTGCAATGCAGGAAAATGCTATTATGTAAAATACGAAGCTTACTCGGCACTCTGGGACAGTTTGTGCCTGATTTCTGGGATCCACACAAACACTCATATACACTGCATGAACAGATATCTGCAGCGTTTTAAAGGTCATTCCACACATTTTATTCATCTATGCTGGAGTGAAACTGTTATCTGATAGTCTCACAACCTCATTATGACCTCACAGTCTCAAACCAAAAGCTTTCAGATACAAGACGAGTCCCTAGTTTTACTTCCTTGTCAAGAGTTGTTTTGTCAAACAAGGGCATCATTTATTTAAAACTCTTAGTCATTTCACAATTAAAGATTAAATCAGTTTAATTTTAGATGAAGGAAGAACCTGCAAGATGCAAGATCACGGCTAAACAAGGACATCCTTGATGGTTTTTAGGAAATTCTGGTGTTGGATATCAGACCGAGGAGACTAAAATAAGCTGCAAGTATTGACTTTATAATCCGATACCAAGTCCTGCTGAGCAATGTGAAACTTGGTTATTTCAGACTTTGTCAAACATAGAAAGATGGCAGATGCCTTTGATGAGATGATAGAAAAGTGTTTGATCCAAGTTTCTGCCGGACAGTTAGAGGAATATTTGTACCTGTCATACAGTAAATAATCTCATGAACCCTTTTTATACAGAGATCCTGTAATAGTGCCGCAACTAAGACCCTGCATTACACCAGCAATGCTTTTTTTTTTTTTTTTTTCATACAAAACCAAACAATTAGATAGGAGATAGCATGCCGGTGTTCCAGAAGCAAAAAAGGTGACACATAACGCAACAGCTAAACATACACATTCAGCGCTCGACAGTGCGAGCGTTTCACTTGCATTTGCGACTAAAAATAGGTGTGTGCGAACAGTAAAAAAATATTTAGGGGCACGTGTGCGCATAAAAAAATCAGCCGAAGCAGCCTATATTTTTGTCAATAAAAAAATATGATAATCTAACCGCAAATGTTGGAGGAACTCCAGCCGCCTTCCCTCTTCCCTCTTCCCCGTGTGACACGGTTATGGGCGGTTTTCCAAGCCACTGTCAGCACAATGAATGTAAGTCCCACTGTCTGCTGGGTGGGAATAAGTCAAAGTGTGGCGGAGAAGAGGGACCGGGAAAAGCGGCGGACCTCAGGGGAAGCCTGCTCCGTTCTCCCCGCAGTTCGGGACCGAGTTTCAGAGGACCTGGAGAATGTTTTAGGATAGTAATAACATTATATAAGATAATCATATTGCAGAGATAATATATATAAGATAATAACATTAAAGACAAAATTAAATTGCAATACTTTTTCAAAACTTGATGATTTTACCTTTCTGTACATTTTGTATACAAATTCATTAAATAATTTTGCTTGTAAATGTCTATTTGCATCACGTTTATTACGGAAAACACATTATTTGATCAATTTACATTGTGCCCCTAAAGTTCTTTGTGCGCTCCTTAGTTTTTCAACTTAGGAGCACATGTGCTCCTTGGGAAACAAGTTAGCGTCAAGCCCTGACATTGGGCAGCACTTTCTAAACGAATTGCAATGGCATTAGCATGGCAATAACAACTATTTATCATCCCTGTTACATGGCGTCTGATCTCGTCCTCTGCTCAGAGGGTAAGGAGCTCCCAGACCTTAGAGTCTTCCCAATTTGTGGACATTTTCAGCCAGTATTTTCTTCTTTAAGTTAGCTGCTAACTGCTGCCAGCTCCCACACAAAACAGGACGTAGAAATGTCACACCTGTCCCATCCCGACAGCGGTCTCTTTCACAAAGATGATAGTTCCACTCTGTAACTACCTCCACTGCCGGCTTAAAGGCAAGACAACCACAGGTTCCTCTGGACTTTGAAACTCTGTATCTGGGCCGTGTTTCTTTTATGGCCCAAAGGAAGGATATAAGACTATTACAAATGCTCTTAACGGCAACTAAAAAATCTATCGCTAGGAGATGGCTAAATCCAGCACCACCGACAATAGACGATTAGCTTGGAACAGTTTTAGAAATATTCAAAATGGAAAAAATAACATATTGTTTAAGAACCCAAAAAGATAAATTCTATCTAATTTGGAACAAATGGATCGCATATATAACCACTATCAGAGCTGACTTTATCTGAGCCTATGGTCCGTTAGACTTTAATTTATTTTATTTTGTTCTATTACTTCTTGTCACTCCATTATCTGACCTGTCTGGCAACATAATCTACCACTGTTCCAGGTACATAGTTGCTTGTGTGATTTCCTGTTTCTATTTTTATATACTAAAAACTGTGAAGAGCAACACTGTGAATGACGATGCAGCTACTGTCATGTGACAATCTTGTCTTTACAAATAAAGATGTAATTTCCGCAGTCATGCCTTAAATACAGAGTGGCATGGTGGGACATTATTGGCTAGGCAGTGTGTCGGGGCCGATAGAAACTCCTTTGTACAACAATGAAACACTTTGCTGAAAAAAAAAAGTAGAAAATAAGAAGTTAAAGATGTGTACGGATGCTGTCCGTAACACCTTCAGTCAATACTGTAAGAAACATCTAATCACAGAGCTATCGACTCTGTTGCTGTGTGGCTAATGTGCAGTGAAGTATTTGTGGAGCTCGCTGCAGATATTTGAATCGATTCACTTTCAGAGTTTGGATCAATACTGGATCAGTTAAATACTGTAGCTGTGGTGTTTTGGTCCCGATGCAGTGACAAAGCTCTCTGAACATGATACAACTTACTGCACGTGTTGTCTTCTTGCTGGTGTCATATATTTGTTCAGATATTCTTGTTTTGTTCTGTGGTGAAGAGTCGACTTTCAAATGCAAATTTACAGTAAGAAAAGTACTTCTACAAGTTTTATCTCCTCTCATGAGCTTTATTGTGCTCTGTGGTGAGGAATTCCTAAAACTCAGGCATCACAATGGTGTATTTGTTCCAATAAATCTACCCTGATGTGCGCTTACATCTCGGCTTGGAGATTGATTTCCCTCAAATTTGTTCAGTGCTCACTCGCTTCTATTATAGCTGAGAGGATTTTTGAATGCCGGTGCAAAAGATCACCTCTTGAAGACTTTGAACTGACACTTACGGTTTACCCTGAGGAAATACTTTCTGCTACAACTGTGTTTCCACAAGATTTTGTAACCTGGCTGCAGGGATGCGCTCCCATTCAGCCACAAGAGCATTAGGAAGGTTCAACACTGATGATAGTTTAAGCCATATGGTGTAGAAGAAGAAAACGCTACCCAGTCTCACCAGTTATTTTATGTGACTTTGTAGTGGAATATTTTCAGAGGAGGAAAACATCCAAATTATTATTTTTCAGAAACAGCTTAATGGTTTTGTTTTTGCCTCGTAGTTTTCTGAGCCTCACATAACACTTCAGTGAACACTCATCTTTTCACAAATCTCACATTTCCCCCACTGAATCCCCCCCGCTATGTCTCACTGATTTACTTGCTGTAATAACCTCCTATCTTGCAGTAAAAAACCTCCTGCCTGAGCTCTAATTTCTCTTATTTCTCTTATTTCTGAACGACACCTCTTCACTCCCACATAACCACTCAGATATTACAAGAATAGAGCCGGTTTCCTGCAGCTCTGCCCCTGCTCAAATCATCTGAATGGTTGCTCTTCATCTACAATAAAAAATGATCCTTATTTTGCATTTTCAGTTGTAAAGTACTCTGGATCAGAGCATTAGTGAAATAGCTTAGATTCAAATGTGGATGTAAATAATAGAAAAGGTGAAAGAGCAGCAGCAGCATCTGTGACAGATGCTTCAGAGGAGAGGCTATAGATATCCAGTGTGGGCTAAAAATAGCCCTGCAGGATTGTACCTGTAATTGAAAATGGATGTGGTGGAAGAGAAAAGAACAAGGGGTTCTTCTGTGTCTCTTTTCTTCTGTTTCAGTTTTCCACCTCCTATCAGAGAGTTAGAGGTCCATGGGGACAAAGACCGAGAAGGAGACGGTTATAGAGAGAGGCAGAGACGAAGGGAAGATGTGATTGTATATAATGCTCTTTGGTCCAAAATCTTGAACTGGCTCACATGAAGATAGAGGCAGAATTGCCCTAAGATCTAAAGCCTCTCGGTCTAAGAGCATCTGCATAAGAAAATTGCACAGACCTGTTTACATGCACAGTAATATTCCACAAGTATTTCAAATATGAAGATATTCTGAATTTGGTGTGAGTCTTGTAACCAGCATATTCCATGTAGATTTTCCAAATTAGGCGTTTTTCTGAAGATTAGGACATGTTGGATATGCCGGATTGGGGCGGCGTCAGCAGTGATGCAGGCGCTTAACCGGTCCGTTGTGGTGAAGAGGGAGCTTATCCAAAAAGTGAAGCTCTCGATTTACCGGTTGATCTACGTTCCAACCCTCACCTATGGTCATGAGCTCTGGGCTCAGCCTTAGAGATAGGGTGAGGAGCTCGGACATCCTCCACATCGAGAGGAGCCAGTTGAGGTGGTTCGGGCATCTGGTAAGGATGCCTTGGGAGGTGTTTCGGGGATGTGCAACCGGGAGGAGACCTCGGGGCCGCCCCAGGACACGCTGGAGGGATTACTTCGCCCGGCTGGCCTGGGAACGCCTCGGGGTTCCCGCAGAAGAGCTGACGGAAGTGGCTGGGGAGAGGACTGTCTGGGCTTCTTTGCTGAGGCTGCTGCCCCCGCGACCTGGACCCGGATAAGTGGAGGACCACGAGGACGACGAGACGAGTACGAGTACGAGTACGAGTACGGATATGCCGGTGTTACTCAGGTTTTATGAGCATTCTTAAGATGTCCTCACAGGGCATTTGGGATATGCGTCTCAACTGGGTTAAAACGACCTCTTGCTTGTTCACAGTCAGCTGCGTGCATTGTCATGGATTCATCGTACACAAACCAACTATCTTATAGTTTGCAAGACTGTGGTAGAGAGGCGCCCCTGACATTTCTGGTCTGGTTGGCAGAATAACCAACTTATGACCATTACGAGAGACTTTGATATCAACACCTTTTCAAGAAGGTGGTTGAAGGATGGAAAGAGGGAGGCTGTGTTTACACGTTCGATCACATCAAACAAATCCGCCACCGGAGGAAAAGCAGGGGGCTCCAACTGTTCCACCAGGGTTGGAAATTAGCATCAGCCGACAGACAAATGCTGGTAAAATTCCTGGTCCAAACCCAGGGGGTGGTGCCCTCTGTGTGGAGTTTGCATGTTCTCTCCGTGTCAGCGTGGGTTTCCTCCAGGTGCTCCAGCTTCCTCCCACAGTCCAAAGACATGCAAGTTAATTGGTGACTCTAAATTGTCCGTAGGTGTGAATGTGAGTGTGAATGGTTGTCTGTCTCTGTGTGTCAGCCCTGTGACAGCGATCTGTCCAGGGTGTACCCCACCTCTCGCCCAGTGTCAGCTGGGATAGGCTCCAGCCCCCAGTGACCCTGAACAGGATAGGTGGTTATGGAAAATGAATGAATGAATGAATCAGCCGCAGTGGCAGGTGGACAAAAAAGTTTCCAACCCTGCGTTCCACTTTTCCATATTTTGACGTGATAAACAAAAGTTAGGGCATGTTAATTGGTATACGCACGGCTGCATGTAATCAAAAATACCTACAGTATGGAATATTTATTTTCCTTCGTCATGTAAACAGCTTGGTGGGAAGACTGGCCTTTTTGGAATAAGGGCAAAAACAGAATTTGAGCATGTAAACTCAGTCAGTGACATTACTTTGAAAACTTCCAACTTCTCTCTTAACCAGTCTCAAAAGCTCTCAGTAAGTTAAAATCTGCCGTATCTGCTTCAACACAGCTGCTCCTGCAAACACGTTTAAAGCTGCTTCGATACAGCAGCAAATCAGCGAGACAATAACAAAAATCAAAAGGCACGTTTCTGGTCTGTCAACACATCCAATGGAGCCTCACAAGATCTCTTTCTACAGCAGCAGCCTTGGGGTGAAAAGAAAGGATAGATTCCATCTGTAGAGGAGAGGTAGGCGACGAGCCAGAATACAGGAAATGAAGTGTTTGACGCTTGTTTTCGTTAGGGAGAACCCCCAGATCCCTGATTAATTTGTGCCCCCCAGATGTTAAACCGAAACCCACGCCCTTCCCTGTGGCTCAGTGTCTCAATATGGTGGCACAGGAGTTGGATTGGCGTCATTATCACGAGCCACAGAGTAAGGAGCTAACCGAAGCAGTAAACAGAGCAGAGCGCCGATAAATCCCCCCCGTACAGGTCCAGTGTGACAGACAGAGTCAGACAAGCAGGTAAACAAAGCATCAGTCTGCAGGAGGCTGCCACACTTGACTCTATTTCTGTCTGACTCCCACTGAGAGCCAAAGGTGCTAAGCCAGGTTATAACAGTCTGCGTCTGTGAGACAGAGAGTGAGAAACATACTGAGAGCGACGGAGAGAAAATATATTCTGTAGGAAATTACGCTTTATTTTCCACTCGTCTTTGGTGACAAGAGCTGCAATAAAATCTTCATAACATAGTTAATATGTTAAAAAAAACATCAAAGCCATTGGAGATGTATTTTGGAGAAGCATAAAGAAAAGATAAGAGATGTTGTTGCCAGTGTGCCCAAAGCTGCTAAACAGCATTTTAATATGTGAGTTTGGGAGGTATGTGGCTGATTGTGCTGGTGGTAATAGAAGAAATGATTCTCTGCCTTGTTAGTGGGTGTTCAGACTGAAAATAGCACCGTGTTATAAACATGAGGCTGCGTTGGTGTGGGTTTGTTGCTACAGGTACAGGTGAGAAGATAAAATACAATCAAGGCGCTGCTTGTTACCAAGTAATCTACCAGAGATGTGCGCTGTATTCGAATGGCCAGTGCAATGTGTCGCCAGATGACGTTGCATTGTGTTAAAAATTACCACAGCGCAATGGACTTCCTGCCTTTTTGTTTTCCAGAGTCCTGAGCTTCAGCACCCCTGTTGTGCAAACACAGAGCTGTGATGTTCAGACAGAAAACGTGTGAAATCAGCAGTGGTGGAGCGATTGCTGAGAGGTTTCACATAAAAGTCTTGCATTCAGAAAGAAAAAGCACAGACATGCTGGAAGACTGTGCTGCAAAATGGCACGATCGGAGTGTTAATTTGTCGTATACATATATAATTAAAAATTAAAATGCCACCTAAATGTTAATGCATCAGTAATAGTTAGGTTTTGATTTGGGGTTGTATGTTAAATCTGTTAAACTGATGGATAAATGTGGTGGAGTAGAAGTATAAAGTATTTTACGATGGAAATACTGACATGAAGTACGTGAAATCTGTGTGTAAATGCAGTACTTACTGTAAGTAACTGTACTGTAGTTACATTCCTCCGGTAGCATTGGTTGAGTTTCTCTGTCGGTGGTTTTGTTGCGAGCAGCCTGAAGGCGCACAGCGTCGCTCCATTAATCTAATTATCAGAGTGGAATCACAGATTGGACGGATTAGCAGACAGGAGCTCTCTGCTAAAGCATCTGATTTGAAGATGTCTGTTAATCTCACTCATCTGGCGGCTCATTACTTTTATAAGTTGACATTTTGCTTCCAGTCAGCAGAAGTAATCCTGTGTTTTATGAGTGAGATAACGTCAGCAGTATCGATGCTGCAGGAACGCTCTGACACAGCAGGGTAAAGGCGGCAGTGAGCGGTCGCCTGGCTTAAGGGCACTTCAGCTGATTCTGTTTCAAGGACAAACACGGTGTCACCCTGCTGCCCTTTAATGCAGTTTTATCTCCATCCTTTTATATGATTCTGTAATGGCTCCATTTTCCCCCTCAGGGATTAATAACGTTTCAGACTATTCAGTGAAAGTTATCGATTGGATCTGGGGGGCTGGAGGTAGAGAGAGGTAGACAGAGAGTGGGAGAGAGCGACTGAGCTAAATGTTCCACTTTACTCTTGAACAGAAGCTTTTCTGTTGACGTAACACAAAGTCATTTGGTCCGATTGGGCAGTTGTAGCAACAGGGCACGTTGGATTTGAATGTTTCAACAAATCATTGTTAGTGATGTTCTTATTTTTCAATCTATTTTTTCTTGATTTTAAATCAATGTTTTGTAAATTTAAGTCTGCGCTGAGTTTAGGCAAAGTTCTTGTACAACTGCTTCATGCTGAGAAGAACATAAACACGGATGCTTTTTGGATACTTTGGATACTACTTTTGGATACTTTGCAGATTTTCAACCAGCTTTGTATCATAATAATGTGGGTAGTTTGTGTGAATGAACTGTGGTAAACTTACCAGATCTCCCTGATTATCTCCCAGCTCAAACTTTCACTGGCTCTAGGGCTGTTGCTCAAACTACAGATTGTATCTCGGCAGAACAGACTCTAATCAAGCTGTAAATCTAGGCAATGCTCATCAAATATAAACCAAGATTCTGCAACTGTATAAATGTCTTTAGAACCTATTTCAGTGCACTGTTTAGCTGTAATATGAGAATCTGTGAACAGTAAGAGCCGCCAAACTGTTTCCTGTATTGTAAAAATAGAGGCGGTTAAACTGGGCAGTGCTGATCAAATATGATTCTGTTACTGTTTTGCTTATTTCTCACCTCAGATATTTCCAGAAAGATATTTTAGCTCACTGTTTAACTGTAATTTGAGATCAGTTCTTACTGCCACATTGTTTCCTGTGGAAAGACGGCCGAGCTTGCATTCATCACCCAACAGCTGAGGTGGTTATTGGTCTGGTGCACGTTTACATGTGTTTGAGATCATAAACGGTTACGAAAAACTTTTTTTTTAGGGGGGAGGGGGGTGATACTAATTGTTGACTAACTGTGATAGACTGGTGTGAGACCAGGTTTGGCAACAGGTCAGTAGACTACGTGCTGCGTTCTATTAAAACGGCACGGTCGTTAAGGGGGTCGTACAATGAGTACGCACGGGTCGGTGGTGAAGTGGTGCACATGACTCGTGCTATGGACGGACAGACAGACGAGCCACGTATCTAAAACGGGTAATACATCTGGCTACATCTTTCCCACATCAAATATCTGTGATCACCTAGACCCGCGTGCGTAAAAGCACGCACAATTCCATGTCCTCTCACCGTGGATGCTGGGATTTGATGGCCCTGTACTCATTGTAGCCCACGCTTATAAGACCCAATAACAATAATAATAATAATAATAATAATAATAATAATAAGTTACTGTGGACCTATGTCATGCCTTTTAATAATTACCAGAGGAGTTCGCTGAAAAACAGGTAATGTCAGCCTGAATTACTCGCGTGCGTCCCCGGTGAAAATCGCTGACATGCATGGGAAATACGGCTTCTGCAGGCTCGCCATAGTTTACTGTCAGCACTCAATTCGGGGTGGTGGACTGTTGGAATGGCGATATTTCGGAGTGGCGAATAATGCAATAGCACCACCCAATGGTGAAGCCCATGTACACATTTGCACGAAAAAAAATGACCCACGTTTAGAGATTTTTGTACACGAACTCACCCCGTAGTGCAGTGCATTCTGGTAGTTGTAGCTTTTTTATGTCTTGAGCCAAAGCAAATGCCATAGCCCTTTGTCAATTTGTTTGCCAATTTTGAACTTATTTGCATCTTTCTACTGCATAATTAAGCCCTCCACAACCAGGCCCCGTCTTACCTCACAGACCTGCTCCACCCTTACACCCCTTCCTGCAGCCTCCGCTCTTCCAATGCCAATCTTCTCACCGTCCCCAAGACCAAGCACAGAACCTGGGGGACAGAGCCTTGTCCGTTGCCGCCCCCACCCTCTGGAACTCCTTCCCAAAACACATTCGTGACTGCGCTGACCTCCCATCATTCAAATCACTACTCAAAACTCACCTGTTCCGTTCTGCTTTTAATGTTTAGCTTGTTGCTTGTCTTTGTTTTTTGATGTGTTTTATAACCTATTTCTGTAAAGTGACTTAGAGAACTTTGGAAAGCGCTTTATAAATAAAATGTGTTATTATTATTATCATTATTATTATTATTATTATAATTTTATGAAAAGACTTTCCAGCAGTGACAAACTTCTTTGAACCAAAAACTGTTTTGTAGAAACACACAAAAAGCTTTTCTGCTGACGTAAAACAAATTTCGAAGCACGTACTAGACAGTTTCAGCAGCAGTGAACACCCCACTCTGTTTCCAAAGTTGGACAAAACTATGTCATTATCAATACTTTTTTAAAATGCTGACTGCATATGGAAAGATTACATAGAAATGTTTGGTCAGATTCTTATCTTGTTTACTTATTCTTTGATCAGATGACTGAAATCAAAATTTTAAGTCTGTATTTTCTTTAGAAAATGTTCTTATCCAGCTTCTTGTGTTCAGACAGATGTCAACAGTAATGGGAACTTTGTCTATTATTGTTTAATTAAACAAGTTTTTTGTAGAAAAGCATGGTATCAATACTGCATCATAACACAGTGTTAAAAGTATTCAAACACCCTAAGACGTATATATCTGCCATTTTGACTCAGAATACAGAATTTAAGCAATGTCAGCTTGCATCTGGTTAAGTTTAGTATAAGATTTGTCGACAAGAAGAAAAACGAATCTGTCAGATTTTTCTTGTTGGTGAAACATTTATAGGATCTGTAGGTGTAATGTGTTTGAAAAGGTCCTCAGCAGTAGAAAGCATTCCTCTCAGGCTGCAGGGCTTCTCCTGGCCTACTTCTCTGTGCTCTGACCCTTGCTGTACCGTCACACTGAGAAGATGATGTGCACATGTTGCAATTTATGCAGCAGTGAGCATCGGAGACTGCTATCAGATCGGAGAGATCTCTGAGGTCTGGAGCAGAGCGATAAGGCGGCAGGAGAGCTTGGTGTTGTCACGCTCCGCTAGATTGCTTTTGTTGGTCTTTTCTCCTGCATTCTTTTCCTCTCCTCTGTCTGTTCAGCCAAACAGTCAACCTGCTCACCTCTGTGAAATACAACATAGTGTAACCACTGTCCATTTTTGTCATGTATAAAACATGACAGCAGCTTGTATTAGAGTTGATGTTGTAATGGCTTCGTCACTCAGCAGAGGGAGGAGGAGATGATGGATGGATTTTACCGTCTCCTGCTCAACTCAGTCACTCCGATTTCCAGCCTTTTATTCATAAATGTGTCACGCTGACTCAATCGAAAAGCTTTTCAAGCTTGGCATGCAACACACACACATATTACACACACTAGCAAATCATCCCCCACCCCCCTAATGAATACTCAGCACATGTTGTCCTGTATGTTTGAAAAGGGAACGTCCCAGCAGCTCTGATCTCACAGTGCTGATTAGAGAGCTGTTGATATCACAGTCATTTTACATATTTACATTGGTAAATTGAAATGAAAATAAATTAACTTCATGCAAACCAAACACCCAGAAATTTGGAAGTTGTTCTTGATTTAAACCTGAACTTTGACAACCAAGTAAAAGGGGTTATTCAGTGTTATTTTTCTCAGAAATAAACTCATAAAGTTTTTCATTTCATCCAGTCGTGATTTTTCTAACTCTGTATTCAGCACTAGTCAGAAAGAAAGCTCTAAATGAACTTCAGTTGGTCCAAAACGGAGCTGTAAGGACAAGAAGAGAACACATTACCCCAGTGTAAGTGTCCCTTGATTTGCTTCCCATTGCTTCCATAATATTTCTTATAATGCATTTAATGAATTGGTTGTGCATATTTCTGACACACAACAAAGCACACAATGGTTGACAGAAAAAGCTGTTTTTGCAGTGTTAAAGTTTGGATTTTGAGCCATATGTGACCATGTATTCGTTCCCATGGCACCTAAATTGTGGAGTTAACTGCACCATCACTTCTCTGTTTTCTTTAAACATCTGCTGAAAACGCACCTTTTCGACCTGATGATATATCTCCTGAAGAAAAAAAAAAAGGTAGTGGTGGAAAAGGGGCGGTCAATCATGTGTAATTAAGTTAACAACTCCCACAGTAACATACCAGGTCAGTGTAATCACATCTGTACAGCTGGGAACACATTTGGGAAATTCAAGATATCGTAAGAACTGTACAACAGAAGCAGGAGAAAAGAGAGTGTGGGAGAGAAGAAGAGAAACTATTTTCAGCGTCCAGACAGACTTACAAACACAAGAAATATGCACGGTTTTTTTAATCGCCCTTACAAATCACTTCTTGAGTTTTTATAGAGTTAAAATCCCAGCTATGTTCGCAGACAGCTATTAATAGCACTTGTAAACGTGAGTGCAAGTTTGGTAAAGGAAAAATCCACCCTGAAACCTCTGGCTATGAGGTACATTGATTTCTCTGCTGTTGTATTGTTTATTGGTGTATCTTTTTTTATTCCAGTGGATACGTGAACAAAGGTGGATATACAACGCCAGAAGGCTGAAAGTGTTGACTGTACAACACTGTTGAACAAATATTAGTTTTAGTCTCAAAAAAAGAGTATTTTTTTTTCTAGAACTTCCACTCTGCAGCAACATTTAATAATCTTGCAACAGAATAATTCACTGTAGAAGAGCTTTTGACTTTCAAACTATTGAGGTAGTGCATGCAGCCACGGGCAGAAAGAAATATTGATTTTATTGTCAGGTCAGATAATAAATGGACACTTTCAGTAGGTTGAAATAATTTAGGCTGGTAGAACAACAAGTAAATTTGCACTGAAAACTCTTCTTTGTATTTCCACAGCCGTCGTCATTTACTTCACAACTAAACATTGCATTATTCATTTTTTGGATATGTGTGCATTTCACAGGAGGACAGAGCTTTGATGTTCCTACACAAATCCATACTCTTATAGATCTTATAGATACAGTACACCATTTTAAGTACTTAAAAATATCGTTAAATATTAGATTTTTCTACACACACATTAAACACCTTGTTCAAAAACTAAAAGTTTAGATTGTCCCCAACTGGTTGATAAATGATGATGATGATGATAATAGTTTATTTCGGTCCAGTTGCATAGCAAGAAACATTTCCAAAATCAATAGATAAATTTTACAATGGCCGAAAAGGTGTAGGCTGAAGCAAAGCTTATTGTGCCTACCCTTTTTACATTTTAGTTAAATGTCAAAACAAAAAACAATTGCAACAACAAAACATGACATAACAGAAAACAACATGTGGTTAGACATGACAAAAACAAAAGAACAAAACAAAATCGAGAATCCAAAAGTACATACACACATATTTTCTTTTTTATTGTTTATTGTTGTAGCTTTCCTTTGTTAACATATGACTTATGGTAATGATAATAATGATTTCTATTGACAGATTGATTTGCATATTTTTAGTTCATTGTCCAGGCTGTTCCACAGAGACAACCCTATAACAGATATACATCTACTTTTGATGTGAGTTCTTGTCTTGGTGTTTTTGAACATACGTATACCCCATAGATTATATCGACTCTCTCTAGGCCCAAATAGTTCCTGGATGCTGTGTGGAAGTAGATTATTATTTGCTTCATACATAATAATTAATGCGTTTAAGTCGATGAGATCTTCTAGTTTTAAAGTTTGTGAATTAATGAACAGTGGATTAAAGGTGTCCCACATGGATCAATATTGGGTCCACTGCTATTTATTATATAGATAAATAATCGTTTTTTCTAATTGTACAGTGCAGTGTCCATTTTTTACTGATGATGCCTTCTTATATACTTACTTACATACTTAGCACTTCAGACCTCTTCTATTAATTCAAAGTTTGTTTTAAACACCACTGAGGTTATTCCTGTTAACACGTATGAAACTCCTGCTGCCCCTTATTAAACTGTGGGAGACACATGACGTAGTCCAGATGTCCAAAAAGATTAGATGCCTGTGTTTCATTCATTTGCAACTGTTGAAGATATACTAAGAATGCACTCTGAATCACCTATCTTAACATCTGTTTGTGATTTAAGTCTTTTTTCCTCTGACAAATCATAAGGTGATGTTTTTTCCATCCAAAGTCTTCAGTCTCCCTCCTTGATTAAACCTGAACAACAACTGCATTGTAAACCTCACCTACACCCACCTCACTGTCATGTCCTGGTTTCTGCAGAGTTACATCAGATACTCTGTGCAGACTAATAGAAAACAGCTGTAAGTGTAATGCGGTCGGAAAGGTTGGTTAATCCACTCAGGAGGAAAAAAGATCTCCCAGACAACTTTACTTGTATTCCTGAAATACTGGAGCTTTAGGAGCTCATTTTGTGGACGTGTTATTCTCTATCACAAAGCCAGATCTGCATCTTTAAACTGTCACAAAGTGCTTATTTAGACAGCTCTGATACTGTGAATCCCAGTGAGAAATGTAATTACTTGTCCACTTAAGCCAAACATTATTTTAAATGTGCCTCACACCGAGTGACCTCAGCATAGCACATTCAAACTGCAGCTCTGGATGCACTTTATTTTATTAAGTGATGCTTTTATGTGACGTAAATGTGACTCGATGATTGCAGTTAGAGTGGTTTTCCGTTCTTTCTGTTTTCTTTTAAATGGTTTTTATTCAGTGTCTTGGTAAACTGTGGTGATTACCGAAAGTGATCAGTCACATGCATGCAGACTCATTTCATTACATCATGGTGACACAATGTGTTTAACAGACAACTAAGGTTTTTATTTTACTGCAACACTTTTACTGCTATCCGTACAGTGCACTGTTTCCACAACTTTAACTTTTTACTTCCACATTTCTATTCCTGCTGCCCAAGCTTTCTTCCAGCACTGATACAGCACAACTAACTGTGCACTTATGACACTACAACAGCTGCTAACTGTGATTCTACCACTAATAATCCTGCAGTCGTTGCTCCTGCTACTATTAGCTGTAGCCCTGCTAATGCTGTTACTAATACTAAAGTACTATCGCCACTACTACCCAATACAACCACTGCTGCTGTTACCTGAGCTGAAACATGCAAAGAAATAAGACTAAAGTAACAAAAATGAAGAATTAAGACTTGGCTTACTTCTTCAGACTGAAACAGTGCTGCAAACACAAGAATCTGCACTGATATAAGCCCGTTGCTTCACGTACAGGTGAAAAATAAGTGAACCTGAAAGACCAGTTGGAGTAATTGATCTATATCTATCTATATTTTAGGTTTTGTAAGGTGAAAAGCAGAAGTAAGCTATTATCTAATGTAGCTGACTGCCCAGCGCAGTGTGCTGATGTGTGTCACCTATTAAGATACACCCACAGATAATGGATGTAACTACCCTGACATCACCCACTGGTCTGTGGACTCTCATTCTGAAGCCTCGAGAATGGCATTTTGGCTGATGCCAACTTGTTTTTTTAGATCCAGAACTGACCAAATTTGGATGAGGGGCTGGAGCTGTGGAGGAGTAAGGTCTGGATCTGACTCAAAAGACTGTAGCGACGCCTCACAGACAGTCCATCACTCAAGCGGCACACCCTTAAATATGTGTAACTTTAAACTGTTGTAAAATGTAAGCGGTGAGTTACACAAAAATTCACCCCCATACAGTTGTGATATGTCAAAAAGAAGCGATAGAGACCAAAATTGTTTTGTACCAGGTTGTATACGTTTTTTTTGCTGATAAGTTGGAAATTGACTCGCTTCACGTTGCCTTCATTTTTTGGCCCTGGAGGTTGCCACATGGATGCGTCCTGTGTCTCCGCTTCAACGCGTTTTAAATCTGTAATTTTGCCATGTTTGCTCTCCTTTGACTACTTCTCTCTCTGTATGCCATGTCCAGTGTGCTACCAGCTTAAAAATGTTATGGCGAGGCCAGTGAGTGTTGCCCTTTTATAAAGGGTAACTACATGCAAAGGATGTTTTTCTATTTATCATTTGTCACACACAAACTAAAACAATTCTAGTCTTTATGCCAACACTGGAGTACATAATGTGCTTGTGGATGTTTCCACCTTTAAATTCTGACTCAGTACTCTACACACAGTGGATGAAATCAGCAGACGAAGCTCTTTCTGAGAAGTTTTCATTAACAAGAATGAGAAGTATAAGTAAAGTGATAAAGGCCAGTCACAATTTAATTTTCCAGTGGTATGAATTTGAGCAGGAGATTTGATCTGTAAGTTATAGCATGCAGCTTTAGTAACAAATGTTCTTCATTTGTTATGCATCTGTTTTGCATGGCTTTTGCACTGGTTGCTTTCCAGATCTGTGACTATGAGCCCTTGGTTTTAAAAGCTTATTTAGCCTGGCTCATAATGCTAACGTTAGCAAACATTCACGGCCGCAGGTAGAGACATGTCGTCCCACATGAACCAGAGATTTATTTATTTTCTGTGGCGGTAAACACAACGAATGCCCACCAACAACTGATATACCCTGAGCGTCTCCAGGCATTTAGTGCTGACAAACAGTAGCATTAATTCACCACTCCAAACAGTGTGTGGACGACTATGTAGGAGAGATGCTGGCCTGGTACCAGCTCAGGAACCCACACAGCCACTCTCTCATATTGACATAAATGTGCTTCCTGTAACTCCCAAAGCTGCACTGGCCTCTTTTTAGTGCATCAGTAGCTGCTCATGGCTGGTAGGTTCTGACTATCAGCACCATGTGAACGCAGTCTGCTGTCCAGGCTATTCCGTATGGTCGTCACAAATGTCGTAGTCATGAGGCCACTCCTCTGTTGCATTTCAAAAATAAACTGGAGGGTCCCAGCAGAATAGGAGGGTGTACTTACTGCAGTGTCAGGTTCTGACCTATCACGGTAAAAAATAAATAAGCTAGCGACAGGCAGGCCACGTAGAGCCACACAGCTTGAATATTTAATTATTCGGCCTCTGCATTGAGCGGGTCTCAGTTATGTAAAAACTCACTTAACCGCTTTAAAAGCAAAATGTTGTGCAAATTTAATGATCAGCAGTCAACTGATTGACCTGCAGTGCTAATGGAGACTTGTAACTTGACTTGGACTTACCTCAAAGGAAAACCATTCCTGTCTCCATTACTAGTACTACTTGTACTGCGGCCATGGTTAGCACTACTGCTGACTAGAATAAGTAGGACAAAAGAAGACGTGAACGCGAGGGACACGTTGATGTGTGTCTCGATCTAAGCAGTGCTCAGGCGGATGGTGCAGGATCCCGTCATGTTGGACTCTGGCCAGCAGCTGCCTTTCCTCTTCTTCACTGTCAACAGTTACAGACATAAAAAAAGAAAACAAACAGGATCTGGCCCTCTGTCCTCTGTAAGGAACAGAGAGCGGCCATCTGTCTGCAGGGAAAACAGCATGTTGGGACCCCATGTGGTGTCCTGGCATTGAGCACCGCCACGCTGTCTGATGACAGCCTCTAATCTGCAATAAGAGAAAAAGTACTTATTTTTCCATTAGATGCTGATGCTGTGGGGCTGGAATAAAAGAGTTTGATTGGTTTTGTTGGGGTTGACAGTGAGAGGAAACACTTAAAGTCCAAGCTGCAAGAACGCATTCACTAAAAGATGAAACCATCCCTCCTCCAGCCCCTCCTTCGCTTTCTCTATCCTTGTATCTGTGTCTGCAGACGTGATATCCCAGCAGGCCAAGGCTCGTCTGACTCACTTTTTGTGTTCCAGCTAAAAACATCTCGACACACATTCTCCTTTTCTGGTCACCGGCTCTCTCTGCTCTAATCTACTGTACTCTGCCCTGCCGGGGGAATAACCAGGGTTTTCCTTCCCTTAGCAGAGATGAATTATTTCTGCTAACGGCACAACTGAGAGCTAAAGCACAAAAAGCCTCATTGTAAGAGAAGCTAATGGCTGATTTGATCAGTCATGAAGTGGGAGTAGCACTTTCTTCCCTTGTCTTTCCTCATGGTGAGGGCTTTTTTTTACTGAGTATGACACAATGCAGTAAAATATCTATGTAGCAATGATCTGAGTGGTAGTATGAGGGCAGGCGGCCATGATTCTGTCCGTATTGGCTCACATGGTCTACATATGGCAGATGAGAGGTGTGAATGGATGTGGCTGTGAATGTGGAGCAGCATGTTAATGAAATCGAGCATGTTGTTCCTGGATAAGACAAGGTTGAGATGCCGCCATCACCACATACACAGTCTGATTGAAGCATTTGTAGCTACAGGATAAATCTCGAGGTTTCAGGTCCACTATGTCCAGTAAACAGACAAATGCTTTAACCCATACGACCACAGAGGTTGTATGCTCACACCTCTGAATACAACACACAGGAGTGTTTTCTAAATTGGCATACCTACTGGTGGACACCAGAATAACTTGACGGTTGAAGTTTTTAAGACATGGGTAATGTTATGAAATGCTCACAGATGCACCAGAAATTTGTGGTTAGGGTTAGGCAACTGAACACCTTGGTTAGGTTTAGATTAGTCTCTGTATACAGACTCTACATTCAGTGCATGTAGAGTCTGTAGGCAAACCCCGGAGATTTTGCCCTGGTTTCCGGTTGTAGGCTGTTTGTAGTCCGCGTGATATTGATCAGTCACGTTTGAGCCGGCTGCAGTTGTTGCCAGGTTAACGCGGTGAACTAACGAGGCGGAACATAATTGGCGTCACTGCAAATTCTGAATCCATCGCAATGGTTCAGCATATTTACTTATATATAAACGGAAGTCGGAAACGGAAATTTGCCTCCTCCGCCCAAATCAAACTGGAATGCCAAAAAATCAGGGGTCTGCCCCCAGAGGCTGTATCGCCGTCTGCCGGAAGCCAGACGCAGAATACAGCCGATGGGTTCTGAGAATGGGTTTAGATAAATCATCATACATCATGGTTTAGCTCACAATAAGTGTCTTTGTTACTAAGGTAACCTAACGCATATGTTGCATCGTCGACATGTTTCATCTTGCTATATAATGACGAAAACTCTGTCTTCCTGTGTGTGTCTGTGTGTCGGCTCCATGTTTTTCTCCTCACTGACTTGGTC
The DNA here is from genome assembly GCF_011397635.1 of Epinephelus fuscoguttatus. Lineage (NCBI taxonomy): Eukaryota > Metazoa > Chordata > Actinopteri > Perciformes > Serranidae > Epinephelus > Epinephelus fuscoguttatus. Next base: position 40,453,672 of record NC_064763.1, on the reverse strand, counting down.
AATCCATGTGAAATTTGGCACAGTGGTAGAGGGTCATGGGAGAGAGACATGAAACTTTGCACAGAGATGCCTCTCCTCATGAGGAACACATTTGCCTCAAGAACCCATAACTTCTGCTTATACAGATTTTCCGCCATTTTGAATTTTTTGAAAAACACTTCAAATGGATCTCTTCCTAGGAAGTTTGAGCGATCTGCATGAAACTGGGTGAACATAATCTAGGGAGCAATATCTAAAGTTCCCTCTTGGCAAAAGTTGGAAAACTTACTAAAACTGAGCTTCTATAAGGCAATGAATATTGCGGAGGGCGTGGCTCATCACATAAAGGTGTAGAACATCTCAAGGGTTTCACCCATCACCACGCAACTTTGTAGGCATATGACCACACATAATCTGAGGGGACCCCTCCATTATTGACCCCATCAAACAAAATGGGGGCGCTAGAGAGCTCATTTCTTATCTAGGCCTAACCGCCATATGGATTTTTACTAAACTTGGTAGATATGTAGAACAGGACGCCTCAAGGTGACTGGAGAAATTTAACTCTAATTGGCAACTGGGTGGCGCTATAACAACAGAAAAATGCTTCAAAATGGCTAAAATGCGACCAATCGCTGTGGCTCCCCCTGTGGACCAATGTTTGTTTTTTCTAATTTTTGGTATGACTAAGTCATGGTATGGTATGCTGTACTCAATGGGTATGGACTAGTTGTTAAAATGACTCTACTTTGACTCATGGTTTCACACGGGACATGTGCATAGACTTCCTGGATGAAAATCCAGTGCTTGTTTGACCCATCCACATCACCTCCTCTTTCTCGGTCTTTATGCCGCGTCGCCGGGCTTCCGTCTTTGCTCCCATAATAATTACTACAGCCTGTGGAGGTGGCTGCCTAACAATAAAATGTAAAAACAGGACACTATTTCTGCCTGTAAAAACACTGTAAGTGGTCATATTTTGGAGGAGGACAGTCTCAGAAGACATTGGACAGCCTGGCAGTGGTGGAAGAAGTATTTGGATCAACGTAGAAATACTCAGTTACAGTACAAATAAAACTGAAAGACACGCATCAACTAAATGTAATCAAATCTTAAAAGTAGGTACAAAGTTTACTGTGTTCACCTACTCAGTTTTGCATGTTAGCATGCTAACATTAGCTGATTATCACAGCATATTTGAACTTGATGGGAATGTTTTCAGTTTTGCTTTTGGTTTTATTGCTTGTTTTGTTCGACCAGCAGCCCAAAACCAAAAGAAATAAAATTTAAAGTAACATAAAATGGAGAAAAGCGTTTAAGACACTTGAACTAAGGATAGTTTGACATTTTCAGCCATGTTAGCGGCTCTAGGAATGGCAACATCCACACTGAAATGGTTGGTTCAGACAGTCATGTTCCTCTCAGGATGGATTGCTATAACTCTGGTGATCTCTTAACTTTTCTAGCGTCACTCAAGTCTAAATTTGAACTTCTACTTTGGTTTATGATCAAACACCTGCAAAACAGATGCAAGTCCTATTAACTTCAGCTGCACTTCGTTTTTAGTCCTAATTATTTCTTATTATGTTCTTGTGAAAATATTTATATGTCTGGTTAACATGGATACCATACATGCCTACTGACTGAGCTAAGCTAAAAGAAAAGGGGGCGAGGGTCATCGTATAACATACCTTCAAACTGCATTCGGACACATAGACGCCCCTGATGAGTTTATCTAACTGTTGAAAAACAGAAAAAACAGTATAATTTTTTATAAAAAAACAATCCATTTGAGGGTTTAAACTGTTGTTTAATACACATTGATGTGATTTTATGTGACAGTTTAATGCAGTTTAGAATCTTTTATGTGTCTACAAAGCAATAAGTTAATATTTAGAGATGAAGAAGGTGAATACAGGCTTCCAGTAAGTCTCTTATTGTGGATGAATAAGCAGAACAGGCTGATTTATGACAGATATTGTAATCTTTGAGCAGTTCTTCCCACTCAGCAGTCCTCTCTGTTGCTAAACGATCCACCCACATTTACTCTGGGAGTCAGTGCATCTTATTTCCAGATTTCCTTTAGGGCTTTGCCAGTTCTGTTGCTTTATTTCTGAAGTGCACAATGATGCGTCTTGGCTGCCCGATAACGAAAGTCAGAATGAAATGAGAGGCACTGTGATGACCGTGTTCTCCTCAGCAGAGCAGAGTCATCCTCTCTTTTCTGGAGCTGCAGTTTATTCGGGACAGTTTTTACATATTTTTCTCTCCTAGATCTTTTTTACTAAACGTGCTGTTTAATACATGTTAGTTTTCTTGTGTGTTCAGTCTGTGCAGCCCTTTAACCCTCAGCCCCAGCAGTGAAGCTGTTTCCTGTCCTCTCATTACTGATGTAAAGACATTCATTAATTGCACTTAAATTACTGTTTCGTACTGCTGTGTGGTCACTAGCCCTCATCTGCGACTGTACTATTGAGGAAACCCAAATGTTTATTTCATTTGGACATTCATTACCAGCCATGACAACGCAAACTGGCAAAATGTGGTCATGGAGACACCTATTGTAGTGTAAACTTGGAAACTACCACAGAATCAGTTCTGAGTACTTTCCAGGGTGTTTATGTCTGCCGGTCTGTGGGCAGATTTTTTCAGTGGGATAGCGTCACAACCGTGCAAGGTACAGTCACGAAACTTTACAGGTATGTCGTTGAAATCAAATTGAAGGCCAAATCCGAAGATGGGTGTAATCCAAGCAAGAATGGTGCAAGTAGGGGGGTAGGAAGTAGGGAAGGGGCCATTGCCCCCCACACTTTGGCCCACATTCGTTGTAAGTTGCGGATCACTTGATTGATCCCATTGCTAGATAGTCTCTAGTTAAGTCTTATTAGAGAAACATGGAAAATAAAATAGAAAAAATACTTTCTTTGATGAAAAGTGGATGGTTTTGAGTCAGTCAGTGCAATGTACTCATGTTAAATCCAAGATAATGAAGATTTTGGGTTGCAACTGATAGCCATAAGGACCCCACCTTCTAAAAATGTACCACTGGCAGATAGATTTTACAGGAAAGGAACCTGGTTATGGCTACTGGTGATATTCTTACAGGTTACTTTAGACTACTGAAACACTTTGGTTAAAGGTATACCATGCAGGAATTGTCTGCTCATGTCTGTAAACTATAGCCAGCAAAGTAAAGGCAAACCCCAGATTCACTCTCGTTTCGGAATAAGCTTTGTTCAGTTGGTGTTTTGCCTCGCCAACGTCACCTGCGCTTTGCGCCCAGATTTGCCCTGAGCACAGAAGAATCGGACAAAACAAGTAGATACAGGCAGAGGGAAGAGTCTCTGCAGATAAATACACTGCCACACACTTGTAGTGGGTCGTAAGTGATGATTGAGAGGGATTACGTCTGTATGAGTCAGTGTATTGGGGTTTTTTTGGGGGGGGGGGGAATCCTGCTTAGTATTCCTAGAAAGTTCTAGAAAGATTGTGTTTTTGGTTGAATATTAAAAAAGCATACACATCCAGGTCACTTTTTAAGTATTTATCTTTAACTTTTAACTTGCTTTAGTGTGTAAAGAGATCAATAAAATGGTCAACATGCTTTAGTTGCCATGGGCAGATATTGTAGGAAAACAAATACATGTTTAAAAAATGTTTAACATTTTGAAGATACCGTCTGTATGAGCACTTTTGGACTTACAGTATGAACAAATATCGTGCTGATAAAAAAAAAACATACTCTCTATTTCTATTATCAGATTACTAATGTATGAATGTGTGTGCATTTTTAGGAGACAGTGGCAGACTTTGATGTGTTGTATGATGGTCCTGAGTCAGGAGTGAGTGTCCACAAGCTATCTCTAAAAGACTTAAACAAGAGGTCCAGGGAGCGTTAGCATTAGCTGGCTGCTATAGACTATCATGCAATCACATAAATCATACATTAAAACATACCAGCCAATATACAATACAGTCTGTCTCATTCATCAACCAGCTCCTGACTCCTGCCTCCTGTAATGTGATTGGTCAGTTTGTTAGAAATGACATCGGCAGGCCTCTGAGTGATTATTATTTACCTGAGTAGCTCTGAGGCAGCCACTCAGGCAAAAACAAAGACTGCGGCATCACCTGGGCCCCCGCGCACTTCAGCCTCTCTTAATGAATTGAAAAGAGTTTCTTTAAAAACTGCTGGTTCTCTGTAAAAAAGATGCCAACTGGACACACACTTAATGCTGACACCGCCATATTGAGTCTCCGTTAATGAGAGGAAAAACTAACCATCACTGCTTCATCAGATACTTTGCTTCAAAACTCTGTTGTATGCTTTAATGATCCTGGTAGTTTGGATGGAGGATTTCTGTCCATCCCATTTATAATTAATGAAATGCTTCATTTTATGGTTCTAATTTGAGTTGAATGAAGCTCATTACTTTCATGACAAAGTGTAATTTGTATCAAAATATAATTATGACTTCTTGGCATCTTGTTATCACGAGAAAACTCTGAATAATGAGATCTTATGTTATTTTTTACATCCAGCTTCATTATAGCTGTTCACATTACAGCTAAAACTCTGTGTGCCCTTTCTCAAACTGAGAAGGTAATAAGTCACACTTTATTTTCTACTTTGCACGTTATGAGCTAATGTTCAATGAAATGGCTCGACAAAACCCTGAAGTATTCTGGTGCTGGACTGTTAAAGTTTAATTTTAATGTGTTAAAACATTTCTCAAAAGCCTGGAAAAGAAGGCACTGTGGATTATTTGATTGGTATTTATTCTGATTTTTCTACATGACTACATTACATGCACAAAAATATTCTTGTTTTTGCCCTTTTTCCCCGAAAAGACAGTTTTACTGATAAGCTGTTTACACGCAGCTGTGCATACTCTGAATAATGTATTCTGACATGTAGTTTAACATATCAAAATATGAAAAAGTGGAACATCTGGAGCCACTTGTCATTCTGCTTCTTTGCATCAAAATGGCATTTTTTCAAAGTTTCCTAACGGTGGCGAACTTCTTCAACAGCGCGTTCACAGCCTCCCTCTTTCTCTACTACAACCACTTTTTTGAAGATGGGCATCATGGGTTTTGTGCATATCCAGAAACCTGTTGATATCCATTGGTATATTATGGAGCTCGCATGTACGGAGCCTGGGTTTGTTGAAGGTGGCAGTGCTGTTTGGGCTGAGGAAGCCTGTGAGTTTATCCTCTCTATCTCCTTTAACTTTAACTTCTATTGGAGTTATGCTATGTAGCGTGTGAAATAGAGTATGGTGAATGTGCTAGGAAAGGTAGTATCGGCACTGTCTCTACCTGGAGCTCGCATGTACGGAGCCTGGGTTTGTTGAAGGTGGCAGTGCTGTTTGGGCTGAGAAAGCCATGTGTAAGTGAGGTAAAGGAAGTTGTTGGGTTGGTGCGGGGAGCAGTGAGACCTGGTATTAGGGGAGTGTCTCTGGAACACCAGAGATCACTGTCTAGCCTCCTGGAGGTGTTGTGGGACCAACTAGATGAAACACTGGTGAAAGGAGGTTCCCACCTGATGACCCCAAAGACATGTTAGTTATCACTGCTCACTGGTCTGTATAGTTAAGCCTTGCCGTAATAGCTTATCATAGGGCTTAGGAGGTTATTCACTGAGTGTTGATCCTTTCTCTAGAGCACAAATTTCTTGTGTTTATTTGAACACGTCTTTCATAATGTTTAAAAGTAGGTGTGTTTCTTCTTCCATCCAGAAATGTGGGCTTTTCTTTTGGGCATGCATTTCTATCCCAGCCTTGCAACTGTTGGCAAGTTGGCTTGTGGACAGTGTACCCATGACAACGCACAGACCTGACCATAAACGTGTGTCGTAAACTGTGGTAAAAACAACAACACCGGCATATCCCACATGTCTTAATCAGAAAATGCACAATTTCGGAAAAAGGCCTAATTCAGAATATCAAAATGGAACATGCTGTTTACACACCTTGATTCAAAGTCCCAGTATTACCTTATTTGGAATAATGTGGAATATTAGTGTGCATGGTAACACAGCCACCAGTGTTTATGAGTTTTGTTGTACTCAGTGATAGTCTGACGATCAGTTTGTGAAAGCTAGGCTCAGCTGTTTCTTTATTTTTGGGCTTTTTCTGTATGAAAATATATACTAGGGCTGTAGTCTCCTAGTCGACTGATCGATTATTTGGTCGATATGCTCTTCATTGGTCGAATAATCGCTGTGTTACTTTCATAAGGAGAAAAGTGCTACATCAATAGCTTTCCAGAATTAATCCATTATTTCCTGCGGTGGGGGGACAGGCTAAGTTACCTGTTGTTGACAGAAAGTTGAACTCGCCCACCCTCACGCTCAGCATCTCGGTGACGCAGACCTCCTGTCAGTTTCTGTATACCGACACCATTTCCCTCAGTGGAAACGAAGCTTGTATTTACTTGTATTTCACAGATAAGAAACAATAAATTGTGAAGACAGTAAAGCCTCCACTAAAATAGCATTTTATGTCTTAGGTGTGATTTATCCTTCAGGGATTTATACTTCAGGATTTATCCTGGCTTCATATGAACAGAGGAAATCTCCGCTCATCGCTAGGCTAATTTATACAATGTAAAATGCCATAGGCTGGCGCTAATAACGTTAGCATGTTGTATTTGTTTGGAAAACGTGTTTAGTATAAGACAGTTGTTTTGTCGGTGAATGTTGTGAGTTGTAATGGAGCCAAATTATGTGCCGTTATCTTTGTTACATGTTGCTGGTGTTCCTGGCTTTATATGAGAAGAGGAAAAGATCACTAGACGCTAGGCTAATTTATACAATGTAAAATGCCATAGACTTGTGCTAATAACGTTAGCATGTTGTATCTGTGGGAGAAATGTGTCCAGATAAAGACAAGTGTTTGTTTGTGAATGCTGCGAGTTATAGTGAAGCTGATTTGTGTACTTGTGTTTGAAATTGTCTCTATTAAGCCATGTTTAATGTGTGTTTAATGTGTGTTTTGAATCAACTAAACTTCAGAGTCCTCCACCGCCGACTAGTGTTTTTTTTTCTTCCCACAACTAATCCATTAGTTGAAGATTATGTACGACTTTAGTCAACCAAGATTTTCTTTGGTTGACTACAGCCCTGCCCTAGTGTATACGCAGCATTTTGGTTCTGGCTTTTATGAATTTATGGCATCTTGTAAGCTCATGTAATTTGGAGACACTTATACGAATGACACAGTACATCCAGCCCAACTGCCACAACGACCTACATCCACATAAGATTTCTCACGCAACAGCTCCAACAACCACACACTGTAGATAAGATTCGGAAATCTTCATCACAAGATACAGATGTTATGGTTTTGTGGTAATAGTTATGAGGTACGGAAGTCATAATTACAAGAAAAATCCTTATGTTTTTCATGGCTTTGTAGCTCTAACCAGACAAATGTTCAAATGTGGGGGACTTAAGACAAATAGTGAAGTGCATGTTGAATCACTTGAATCACTTTAAGTAAATACATCAGTAAAGTTTAGTTGCTTGCTTACTGAGAGTCAGCTGTGTCATATAGGCAAAGTCTGGTGCGAGTACAATGTGATGTCAAAATGTATGTTTTGGAGTCATTAAATTGACAAATCTGCCTTCTCTCTCTTCTCTTCCATGTTTGCTGTCCTCCTGTGACTCTGTCTGATCTCAGGTAAGACATTTTGTTAATTTGCACAGACACACAGTAATATTCACAGTCTAAGAGCAGATGTGAGAGGCTGACCTTCCTGTATGTGTTTGGGTGGAGCTGAGCTCAAGATTACATCTCAGGGTCTTTTGAAGTTCGCTGAATTCCAGTGAAAGCTGAGGGTGTGGGGTTGTTTGGAAATGTTTGGACAGGCCGATTTCAGATGGTCTTAATCAGATTTTGCTCAAGCTGCTGTTGTATAATAGAGAATTATTATGTAAACAATATATTTTGAGGCAAACACACAGTCGTGTAAGTATGATGGGAATAAATAAGAAGATAGTGTGCAGTACATTGATATCTGAAGCTAATTATAGAGGCATTAGACTCCGTGACTGGTCAGCTTTGGCTGCTTGTGTTTGCTCCTACAAGTTTCTGATACTTAAAGAGCAGCAGAAGTTAAAAAGAGGCGCTTAACCTCTCTTTAGTAACACGTCTAGCAAAGCTGAGCTCCACTCTGTATCACAGTGGATGAAGCAACAGGATACTCTCATGTTCACTCATGAAACAAGACGGACCTTCTCACTATTGTGAGAGGTGAGTGAATCAAAGAAAATAAACACACTTAATGTTGGAAATACACTCATTTCCACTTGCCAGTTTTTCCAGGTTCTGCAATACGTGAAGGTTATAATGTTCAGTTTTTTCAATTGTGTTACACTGACAGATGTATTACAACCCTGATTTAAAATGTAATGGGTAAAACGTACGTAAAAACAGAATGCAATGATTTGCAAATCCTTTCAAACCTCTACTAGGGGAAATAAGTCAACATATCAATCAATTTCTTTTCAATAAAGATATTTCCAACCCAGCTATGTACATGAAATGTAGAGCAGATGGTTTTATTAACTCAGCAGAACTACACTAATAAAGTAATTGTAACATTTCAATCCATACAAAGTATGTGCAGTAAAGGGGAAAAGTAGATTTGAACACACTAACTGAAATGTATTTAATACTTGGAGAAGCCTTTGTTTACAATGCCGGCTTCAAGAAGCTTCTTGTATGAAGACATCCCACAGTGTTCAGATGGCATTCTGGCCCATTCTTCCACACAGACGGGCTTTAAATTTTGGGCCTGCTTGTGGATCTTGAGAGAGAATTTCACTTTCAGAACTTGTATTGTTAAAATAAAAGATGATGTAACACAGCGGCAAACATGCCCCTGTCCCAACTTTTTTAGGAGTGTGTTGCAGGCGTCAAATTCAGAATGAGTTTATATTTGCAAAAGCAAAAAAGTTAGTCAGTTTGAACATTAAATATCTTGTCTATGAACTTTATTCAATTGAATATAGGCCGAAAAAAGATTTGCGCTGCATTCTGTTTATATTTACAGTTTACACAGTGTCGCAACTTCTTTGGAATCAGGGTTGTATTTTGTCCAATCTGTTTACATCAGTGGGGGTAGCTGCAGCTTCCAAAATGTCCATGAAGTTGAATCTAAACTAAACATTATAACCTTCACGGAGGGAGGCTTTATTGCTAAGTTTAGTTTTAGGTAGGTGTACCTAATAAACTGAACACTAGTGGGTATTTTCACAGAAGGGTTGCACATCTTTTGAGGCTGCTAAACCTGCACAAATAAGACAGAAAAACCTGTGTAATTCTCAAAGCATGCACAACGGATGAACTGCACCCCTAACTGCTCTTCAAAGCAAATAGTGTCTTGGTGCCTCTGTTGCACGTATTTAAATGTGGTAATATGCAGAACTTCGGTGCAGAATTGGTCCCTTTTCTATGCAAATGAGCCTCACTGGAAAAACAGTCCAGTTCACAGAGATCAGTGCTAACAGCTACACGCAGTAGCAGTGAAATTATGAGTATCTCCAGAGATTTGGTGGTACTTGAAGGGCATTTATAAGGGATGTTGCACCCAGACTCTCCGAACAGCTTGACGTTTTGCATCCCGTTGGTCAAGACCTTTAGATTGCGGGCTATATTTTTTTCCTCATTAATTGTTCTGCCTACTGTGTTCTTGGAGGAAAGGCAACACATACTTTGCCACATGGATCATTTCAATCAGAAAATAGGGCAAATTTCACTCAGCTTCAAAATGCTATTGGCGTGTTCACGCTGTAATATCATTAGCGTAATATCTTTTGTGAATCGGCCCTTGAGGCAGGGCAGCTAGTGTTGTGGATGCTAATGTCAACCTACACCGCAGGTATCTACAGCAGGAATTCCTCGTGTGGAGCATAAATCCAGCTTAACTGTACCAGTTACATGATTTTCTATTTGCCCACAACAATTAAATTAGATCAGCTCATCCCTGAATGTGTGGGTGAAGTGACTGGATAGGAAAATGGTTTGACACTGCATACTATATGTTCACTGTGTTGTATCTGACGGAAACACACTTTCTGCACAATTGATGTGATTGTTTTGGTTTCTCGAACAATAGCACTGTTGCATGTTGGAATATTTGCGATATGAATGCTGGTTAAGCTTTTGACCTTTTAATTTACAGTTCCCAGTTCCTCCATTTCCCACCAGACCATTTCTTTCACACCTCAGCTTTAACTCACCACAGAGGCTGGAGACGGTTTTTAGAAATCTCTCTGCTGCTATTCTCTCTGCAGTCTTCCTGCTGTTTTCTGTTCTGTTGTATTTACACACTCTGTGTCTGTCCTGCAGTATTTTTAAGAGTCCATCTCTCCCACCGTGCTGGTTATTAAACCTCAGCTCTGTGTGCTAATATCGACCAGAGGACACACCTCCAGTCGTTTTCAGATTCTGTGGCTTTAGAAGCAGCAGGAGTGTCTATTATCTCTGTGAGGAGCCGGTACTTAAGGGTCCAGTCCGCAAGCCCTGCTGGGAACACTGGGAGACACATTTATATAGTGGTTTCAATGACGACATTGAGTGGCTGAATGTCACAGCGAAGTACAGCTGCAGGCGTCTGACTGATGTGGAGGGAATGAACAAACCCAACAAAAAGTTCATAAGGGGTTACATGTAGGAGGTGACCAAACTCAATGTCAAAGCAAATACATTTCTAACTAAGCTGCACCTCATTATTTTCAGCATCAGTTCATCTGCTGATTCTTTTTTTTTCCTATTAACTGTTTAATAGTTTAATCATTTAGTCTATAAAATGTTCATCACAATTTCCTGTGGTGTAATGGTCTCTTTAAGTATCTTCTTTTGTTCGATTACATAAATTTACTAGATAAATAATTTAAAACAGTTAATTGATATTAAAATTTTTCAAGTGTAACTCACATGGAAGCAATCCTTTATTTGTTGCCCAAAATAAATATGGCTCATTTCAGTCCATTAAGCATTTATAAATAATCTTTCATGCACCTTAAAATTCTTTAGAAATATAAATGCAAAAGTAACAACATTAAACAACACATAAAAAATTAAAATAATGAAACAGTGCAGACACATGCACATAAAGTTTGAGATTTCAGTTGTAGTTCAAGACAAAATAATAAAGGCAAGTTTATTTGTAGCACCTTTCAACAAAAGGCAATTCAAATAGATTCATGTAAGACATAAAAAGTCAGTAATAAAAGATATGAAGGAAACACAAGCAATAATAAAAGTCACATGAATAAAAAATCAACAAAATAAGATTTAAGAACAAATAGATAAAAGACCAAAATCCAATGTAAGGAAGCTACGAAGAAAACTATTCAAAAGAAGAAAGCAGAATCACATGATTTATGTTTTCCAAGATTCCATATTGATATGTTGTAAAAATGTTAATTTGTCATTTGATTATCTTTTGTCAGAATTTGAATATATTTTACAGCTCAGCGTTCATCTTTTTAATAAATCAGTGGCCTCTAATTCAGAGAAATGAGGGGACACAGATGTGCTCTGTTGTTTTTCTCCCCCTCCTACCAGCAGCAGCAGCAGCACCAGGCGTTTAAGTCGAGTCATAAACAAAGTTAACTGAGTTAAAAGGCAGGCCTGTATTGACAGGGCCAATCAATAACCTCCACTCAACCATAGAGGCGGGGGGAGAGGCGAGCTAACGTAGACATGAGGAGAGAAATGTTACTGCTGCTTTGATATGTGTGGATTTCAGTTGTTTGCAGAAGAAAACGGAGGACAGGAACAGCTCTGTGAAAACAGCTGAAAACATCTCAAACTGGATCTAGTTTAAGGACGCATTAAATGATTTAAAGCCTGGTTATAACCCTTTCCCCCCACAGTCATCACAATGAAAGATTGACCTGTTGGGATATACCCTACTAACAAATAATGTGTGTATCCAATGTCAGATAATCATCTGATCCAAAGAGCTTCATTATCATCAGACTAAAACAAACACATCAGTGAGCCAAACTGTTGCGCACATGTGACATGTTCCTACATAAACACTCAGTGGAGCACTAAATGTGGATTAATCCACTGCTGGAAATAGTCCCATGTTCTTTCTGTTTGAGTAATATTTGATAAAAACAATGGTGACCAGCTGTTTGAGACAATGGCTTCTAGTTTCGCAGACCGTGCAAGGCGGAGGTGCACTGCGCTGACAGTAGACCTGGTTCCAGCTGGCGAGCTTTTAGTGCACCTTCGGCGAAGCCTTTTGGCACGAAACTGTCACTGCGCCAAGCTGGATCTGTCGACACCTCCCCCTGCTGGGCCGCCACACCCATCTCAGCGCACCTTGGTCTGCCAAACTACCAAACTGAGCGCACCTCGGGGTGCGCTGCTCGAAACTAGCTCTGCACGGGGTTCGCCACCCTGCGCCACACCGGGAAACTAGAGGCCAATGATGGAGTCATTTCTTCTTGTTAACAGTATTAGGAAACAGTATAACACAATAGCATATGCTCATACAATGTTTCGTGTGCTGTCTAACAAATTAGTGCCCCGCGAATGATGTTATGCACTTAACAGAAAGTTAGGTAAGTTAGGTTTAGGAAAAGAAACATGTGACGAAATACCTTAAAACGTAAAAAGTTCACTTAGTTTCCCATGCTTCCATGGTCCTGTGCTGGGAAGTTGTGTGTTGGAAAGTCCTTTGTTTTGTGACCCATCCTCCACCCTAAAGTCCAGCATACACTGTACGATTTTTAAAATCTTATTCTTAATACCAGCTCACACTGTACAAGTGGATTGTCTGCGATGTGCGGCCGAAGCTCACAATTTATGTGCTCACACTGTACGTTCCGATCATCAAGCACGGTCAGAGAGCTCACACTGTACGGGTGAAAACGGCTTGTCGGCCCCTGATGACTGTCCTGCCCGTTGACAGCTGTCAATAAAGATAACGTTACATTTGAAAGCTCCGATTTGTTCCGGAAGTGCCGTTGTTGTCAACGAAGCAGGACAAGTGGTTTGCTTTGATGATTTGCGCTATACTGTGTGCCGAAACGTCCAAAAAGAATAGGCGTCAGCGCATATGGACTCGCAGATGTCTTGAGAGACGTGGACAGTATGGTTTGTCCATTTTACGAGAGTTGGAGGTAAGCTGGCTACAGCCGGTTGCACCCTCTGTGTGTGTGTGTGTGTGTTGTACCTCGTCTAGCGCGCTAGCTTGTATGTTTGTTGCGCTTGCTTGAAAATGAGAGCAGAAAAAACTTACCAGGCAGCTGAAGAATATTGGCTATCTCCTGCCAGCGTTTCTCTTGTTGATAGCGGTCTTGGTAGGTGGAAGAAGAAACGTCGAACAGGCACTCATACTGTTGCCACAGCTCAACCAACCTGGCCTCCATATTTACAGTCCACCGACATGTCGCCATGGTGATCTATGTCTTCACGCAGGCGCAGTGAGGGATAAATGCACAGACGTTGGCGAATCGGCTCGTGGCTCTGCTTCAACTGTGCAAATGTCTGTGCTGGCCAACCAAAATTTCTGACATGTCAGAAATTCATCCGACCGTCCGACCGTGGTTCTGGAACAGATGATCGCAGAATGACTTGTAACAGCAGCAGGTTACAAGTCATTCTCAATGAGAGCTAATGACATGGAGCTACAAATTGACGCCTGACACTTGTCGCTGCGAATGGGCGTGACGTGCTGCAAACAAAAGTTGAGCTGGCCTCAACTTCTTTCAGCGCTCTAATGATGCAGTGAAGCGTCAACCAATCATATGTTGTTTTTTCTCCAGCTGTGGTTCTGCGTTTTTAGCTAAGTCAGCTAATGCTATACTAGCTTTATGTGCATTGCTGTGCACACAGGGAGGCAATGGGATGGCAAAATGCAGTGCTAAAAATGGGTTCAGACACTGATCAGAAGCATAGAAGTTTTCACCAAATACAAACTTTAAATTATGTTTGATGTAACTACCTTAACAAGCACTTAAATAGCAAGCAACGGCTCTGCGATAATATAGCTAGTCATGCTGTTTCGTTGTGAGCGTAAGTGGCTTGAACACTTCTTTGTAGTATAATTTTATTGGTTCCAGATCTCTGTATGTTTGTGTTAAAAAAAGGGGGCGAGAGGAAGAGGTAGTGATGTGTTGTAGATGAAAGAAAGGAATATAGAGTATAGGGTATAAGGAGAAAACACATGGGGAAGAACATGAACACAGGTACAACGATGAAAGAGGGAGGAAGGATAACAGTGGTGATGGAGGAGGAGGAAACAGAGTGCAGTATGTGGATGTGAAAGCTCTCCACCTGTACAAAAGCTTTTAACTCCAGCTGAAAGTGTTGACCGCAGGGGTCTGCCTGTCTCTGCGTCCGGTCCTGTCCACTGTGCTGCTCAGCAGAGGAAATGTACTCTAACACCAGTGGCGGGTTTCAGCCCAACATAACTTAACAAAAAAAACCCCAGCAGCCTCTTTTCATTCACGTCTCAACCTGCGTCACAGAGACTGGACTGCAGCTGAGTCTGCCAAGAGGGAGAGGGAGGGTTCACATGGAGCTACAGAGTTCAGGCTGAATGATTAAAGATGGAAAGAGAAGTTTGCAAATCTTAGATCGTTTTTCTGTAAAAATTAAGAGAGGTTTTCATCCAAATCTAAGATGAGATAAAGCTTCATTTGGAGATAGCGAGAGAGAAAATCAGAGCCAACAAAATAATGATAAAAGAAGAAGAAAAATGAAAGATTATTGGGAAGAATGAACAAAATCCCTGGAAAAAATGGACATCTGTCCAGGCCTAAACAGCCAGCACACCCTGGCAACCTACTTGACCTCAGTGTCTGATTGAAAACTGAGGAGAACACTCAGTACAGCAGGCAGACATTGACAGGCCTGGCTGCCAGAGAGGAAAGGTTGTGTTCCTACTGTGACCAGAGACCCTTTTCATTTTCTAACTTATGCTTCCTTGCGTCCTCTCTCCTCCCATGACCATGAAATTGTGACCCCCTCGCCATCATGGAGAATCTTCCAATCCCTAAAATGCACCTCAAGGAGACGAGAAGAGAGGAGGCTTATTGAGGAGCTTATTGTGGGGAAACACAGGTGTATCCTACGCTTCTCTTCCTTGCATCTCTCTCTCACATCCTCCCTGGGGGGAGCTAAGACGTGATGAAGAGAGGCGAGGAGACGAAAAGCACCCAGAGGGAGAGCAGACCAGAACTGAAATGGAGGCTGGAGGCACCTTCAGCTCCTCATGTCTCTGCTGATGAGTTGTAGAGTCTGATAGGAAGAAAGGACTCCCCATGGCAATCAGTGGTGCTTCGTGATGTTTTCAGTCTACTGCTCAAGGTGTGTGACCAATCTGGTCAAAGACACTGCATCCATCTCAACTGTTGCCTGATAATTAGTGCGAATTGCTCTTTGCTTTCCCGCAGGTGGAATTCTTCTTATTTCCCACCAGCAGTTTGAGGAGCTTTGAGTCACATTGTTGATGGGTGATCTGATCACAGCTGATCAGATCAGATTGATGGATAAGAGGAGCAAACTTTTAGACCCAGCACCATGAACAGTTAAATTTCCTTTTCACCAGGCATGATGTTCTGCTGCTCCGCCTGTACCCACAGTACGCTCCGCACTGTAAGAATGTGGACTGACTGCACTTGTAGAGCACTTCTCTAGTCCTAGTGTGCCATCAGGAGCAATTTGTCCAAGGATACTTCAACATGCGGGCTGGAGGAACCGGAGATCGAACTGATGATCTTCCGACCTGCTCTACCTCTAAGCCACAGCTCCCCCTAGTTGTATAATGAACAGCCAAATGGTTTATGTAGCATATGCCAACAGCACACCTGAATGGTCCAGCTCCAAAAATAGAAAACCAAAACGTGGCAGCAGATGTTTTAATCATGGCGTGCCGCCATAAATAAATGAATCTGTGGGAAACCCTTTCGTACAGTCACCTTCATCTTCAGTGGACAGAATCTTATCTTAAAGGGAAATTTCGGTTTATTTCAACCTGTCTCCTATCGTCCTAAATTTGTTTCAAGTGACTAGTGACATAAAAATAATAGTTAGCATGTTAGCCGTTAGCCTAGAGCCGGGGCGCATAGTAGCGTCAGACCTGTTAAAACTAAGTGAACGGGCAACCTTCAAGTGCAAAGTTAGTCCACTAAACAAGCTTTTTTTCCACAAAGACTGCCTCATATCGTTAGGATAAATGTCAGAGAACATATAGAAAACAACATGTAAATGTGTTGTCTTACCTTACCGGTGTGCTGCCATGTTTGTTTACCATCTAGCTCTGCTTTCCAAAGCACGGCTGAAATATCGCGAGAACAAGCAGCGATCTCATACCGTGCCTGAAATCTCGCCAGCTCTAGATAAAGCCCAGCTGGATACTACTCCAGGTGGAGGTGTCTCGTCCTCGGTCACATCCAGACCTTGAAAATAAGGCTGCAACCAGTCCCATTCCTTGCAACAGAGGCATTCCTCTTCTGTGGGCACTGGGGCACAGCATTCACAGGTACACCACCAATCTCCAGAGCTACGCAGCCTTGCAGCAGCCATTCCTCCTCTCTCGTCCTCTACCCGTTGCGCCTCTCTCTCTCTCCTCCGTTCTTCAATTTCACGGCTCTTCGTCAGTGTATTCTGGCTCAAATAAATAAGGGCGGCCATCAAACTCTGCAAAATCAAATTCCTCCTCCACAAAGTCGAAGTCTGGCAAAAAGTCAGCCATTATTCTATAAATCTTTCATAAAATAAATGAATGAACATTTCAGGCTACTGTCCGGTTCTGCCTTCCAGCTGTTGCTGCTTGTTCTCGCGATATTTCGGCCGCGCTTTGGAAAGCAGAGCTAAATGGTAAACAAACATGGCAGCACACCGGTAAGGTAAGACAACACGTTTACATGTGGTTTTCTATAAGTTCTCTGACATTTATCCTAACGATATGAGGCGGTCTTTGTGGAAAAAAAGCTTGTTTAGTGGACTAACTTTGCACTTGAAGGTTGCCCGTTCACTTCCGTTTTAACAGGTCTGACGCTACTATGCGCCCCGGCTGTATCTAGGCTAACGGCTAACATGCTAACTATTATTTTTATGTCAGTAGTCACTTGAAACAAATTTAGGACGATAGGAGACAGGTTGAAATAAACCGAAATTTCCCTTTAAGTCAGCTTACAACGGTGTCTATAGCTACGTCGATCTCATCCAC
This sequence comes from Epinephelus fuscoguttatus, assembly GCF_011397635.1. Lineage (NCBI taxonomy): Eukaryota > Metazoa > Chordata > Actinopteri > Perciformes > Serranidae > Epinephelus > Epinephelus fuscoguttatus. Next base: position 40,436,488 of record NC_064763.1, on the reverse strand, counting down.
ACTTGGCACCAGTTTTGTTGCTGGCAGTTTGTCAGGTCCTGACATAATGTCCGCCTTCTTAATCCTGCCTACAAAGCTCCCATTTGTTCAGTTGTTTTTTCGTCAATGAGCTTCACACCAGAAGTGTATGTACCATTGAAACTGATGCTGTGCTTTGAGCTAATGCTAACAGGCACAGTGGATGAGTAAAAACAATGTTCCCTGGTACGATTAGGCAAGCAAAAGTTGGCAACAGCTAAGCAGTTGGATTTAACAGGCAGAATCTGAAAATGAAAAGTCAAGATTCATCCTCTGGAGACCATAAATATATGTAGACTTTACTTCACTTTGGACCAAACTACTTTCTCATGTCCTCTCTGTTCTGTAGTCTGCAAAAATGAACAGATATTCTGTTGAAGTTTCCTTACAGGGATGTACAGAGCAGTAAGTAGGTGGGAGAAGAGTTGTAACTGCACAGTAGCGAACAAACCAGATACTTGAATGTCTAATTAGTAAATGGATGAATAGGTAAATTAAAAATGAATGAGCAGGAGAGGGAAGCAAATGTGTGTCAGCAAGTTGTTCCAGTAAATATTCTCATGCAGAATAAGCTAGCGCCATGTTTTACAGAAAACAGCAGGTGGTCCAGTGTCTGCCTGTAAACCTTCTCCCTGGCTGTTTACACTGGAGGCTTTTCATTTCCTTCCCTTTCTCCTCTCAATAGTTCATCTCATTGCTCATGTGGAAGTTTACCATCGCCAATACGTTTACTATGTGAAGCTTTTTTACTTCTGTATCTGTCAGTATGTTAAAGAGAGAAATACGATGCAGCAGGAAGCCTATAATGAATTATTCCGATGCTTACATAACACAGATAATGTCTTTTTGAGAAACACCATTTTTAGCTCCCGCTGACTCCATCCCTGTGTTCCCTTTTCCTCTCTTCTCTCCTCGTGAGCGATGACTTTCATGTCAGGCTAAATATTGAAACAGGCCCTCCATCCCCCGTCATCGTTACCAGGCTGCCAGGACTGTGTCAGCTGCAGAGTGATGCATCTATTTCAAGCTTGGATCATCCTGAATGAGAGGATGATCCACTCTGTCAGTTTTTTTTCCCCCTTTTCGAGTGATTACAGTTTTTTTGGCCATGCTGTGTGAAGCTGGGTTCTTCAGCAGCACCAATCTGTTACATTTCTATTCAGCATTATCACTTAAGTAATTTAGACCATTAAATAACTGCATGATCCTGCATCACTGCTTTTCTTTGATGGTTCTTAAAGTTTTTGTATTGCTTTTTTACAGTGTTTGTTTATGTGAGGAAGTGGTTTGGACACAGCCTCCCTTCATCTCCAGAAGGAGCAAAATACTGAGATACAAATGCAGTTCTTAAGTGACATTAGTCAGCTGAGATTATCACATGTATGTCAGCTGTAAGAAAGAAGAAATGCAGCACAGAAATGCCAAAGATACAATATGTTTGAGGTCATTCAAAAAACAATCAAACCTGGACTTTCACCCAGGAGACCACAGTTTGTGTCCCATGTGAAACCAAACATTACGCAGTTTACGTATGGTTGTCTTGTGACGTACTTACCTGACATTATGTAGCGCGTCCAACGTACTTATTTTCACCTAAAACATGATCGATTGCTGAACCTTGCCAAGTACTTTTGTTGCTTCACTTTGTTGCAACCCACATCGTTTCACAACATTAACCATATGTTTACCATGTGACACTGAGGGGAGTGACAAAGGTATTTGACAACCTGGAAAACAGGTCGTGTACTCTGAGCAAATAAACAAAGGAATGGAAATAGACACTAAAAATGATATGTAGCTACTGTGACGTCACCCACTGGTTTGGTTTAAAGCCTTGATTTCTGCATATTGGTCGTCGCCATCTTGTTTTTTTGGAGCCAGATGTGATCATATTTGGGTGAGAGGCTGGTGGTGTGGAACAGTGAGGGGTGGATCTGACTGAGAGGCCAAGGGCACTATTGGCAGACAGCCTGTGATTCATAGCAGCCCTCTTTCTAATAGGACACTTTAAGCCTTAAAATGCTGAGTCATATTAAGATTCATCCTTTGTACAGTTGCGATGAATGTTAAAATTAGCTGTAGAGACCAAATTTATTTTTGTACCAGGCTGTAAACAACTCTGCTGTAAAGCTGGGCATTTTAATGTGGGGGTCTATGGGGATTGTGTCACTTCCTTTCTCAAGAAAAGAAAGGTCTGGCTGGGCCGACTCTCACTTTAAGATTGGAGGAAAAAACGCCCCGGCTGCTTGTATTTCTTTCAATGAATCACAATCGTTCTTGGCGGTGCCACAGCAACGGTGCGCTTGCAAAAATATTGCCGGGGGGAAACAGGTTTTGGTGTAACACGCCCACAAAAATATCACCTACAGGACACGAACCTTGGCAGAAAAATGGCTACATCCCCCCAAGATCAAACACCGCAAAAGTTAGTAAAGGACGTGTTGAAAACTGCTACACAACCGGAGGTGGTAGGGCGGGACTTCAGCGGGTGGCTCGTTCCGCCCAATGAGAGGCTGATCTATGCAGCAAACTTCCGCCCACTCAGACTACTTCCAGAACCAGCTTGAAGTGACCATTCAAGGAGCTGCAGTTTTTAGCACACCTGTGTTGACTTCATTTTTCAGCCCTGGAAGCTGCCGCTTGAACCATACAGCCCACCAAATTACAACTGGATCAGCCCTGATACCGAACCCCAAACAATGAAGCAATCATGAAAAATGCACAGAAATGTTTACACCAGCAAGAAGAATGAAGGTGGCTTTATAAAGCCTATACAGTCCATCAAAATACACCTGGATCAGCCCTGATCCTGATCCAAGAATCCTTACGTACAGTGAAATCACAGTCAAATTTATTCTTTTGCTTATTGCCACATACGTTGTTGTGACAACGTATAAGGGTCATTGTGGCTAAATAAATAAATAAATACTATAAAGTCAGAGGAGGGGGGGAATATTCTGAGAAAAAAAAAAATTAATACAAACTCAGATTAAAGCTATAGTGCGTAACTTCTGTCGCCTCCCAGCGGATAATGCGTTATTACAACAAATAAGCCGGCACTTCCATGTACACAGAGTAATACTCGCCAGTCGCCTCACACCGCGTACACAACGCTACACAACGTGGCGAACACCAGGCTGCTAACATTACATTACGTTCATAGCACCATTTCCAAGAAAAAAATAAAGTACTAGGTCCAGTACATGTAACAGCAACACATACTACTCATAATACAATTATAAACCAAGTCACCTACTTATCCAACAGCAGCAAGGCAACATCCGTGTCTGCCCTCAGCCCAATTTCTTCCTTCAGGGCTCTGCACGGAGGAAAAGTGACGCCAAAACAAATCCTTGTTTGCCTCCTCCGTTGGTCACTTTCCTTCTTTGCTAATAGACCTTCAGGCTTTTTCTTTGTGGTAGGATCCACTTCTGAACCGTGTCTCGGCCGCTTCTCCGCCATGTTGCTTTCTCTTTCTACCTGTGCTCTACCTCTTGCTATGACACTCTCCGCTCTTCCTCCCCCTCCCTTCTTGTTGTGAGGAAGCATTTCCTGTGCGCCAGCGCGGGAACCTCGCCGGTCGACACGCAAACTAAAAATGATATATATTGAAAAATACCGCGAGATGTTAGAGGAGCCGATCAGCATTGTGTCATCTCCTCTAGTAGTGGCTTGGGTGAAACGGACATTTACGGACCTGTAGAAGTTACGCACTATAGCTCTAAACTTTTAAATTTAGGGCAAAAAACATTGATAGTGTCTGTGATTAAAGTGGTATATTTATGAGAAAAATGTCACAAATTTTCAAGAAGAAACTTAAATATTCTCTGAGATTATAAAATCATAAATTTGTATGAAAAAACAAACAACTCTTAGCCTTTTGTCAAGGAACCACTTTGCAAGTTAGGATTTCAATGTCTCCTAAACCACTTAAATCTCCAAGCTTTTTTGTAAATTTATGGCTTTAATCTTGAAAATTCTTAATTTTCTCTTGGAATATTACTGCCCCTCCACCATCTCTATATTTCTTCATTTTTTCCGTACAATGATCCCAATCCTGATTCCACAGATTGGCTCCGAACATCCCCAGCTAAAATTAGATTACAGTATAATTCCTTCTTGTTCTAATTTCTACAGAAAAATTTACATAAACGAGAAGAAATATATATATTTATATTTAGATAGATAGATAGATAGATAGATAGATAGATATACACATTGTCCTGCCAAAGTTTTCTAACAAGCAAAGGGATAATGAAATCCACAGCATATCGAAACCAGCATTACACCAATGGCTCCGTTTTTCTGCTGAGTTGCAGCGACAGCTTAATCAGCATATGATTTATACTCCTGCAGTTATTTTACAGTATGAGGTGGGTCATTCACAGCACCAGTCGTGATTCAGAATTTCCAAGAAACCAGTTACAAATCACTGAAGCACAGATGGTTCCTCTGGGAGAGACTCAGCACCAGTTACACTACTCAGTAATCCAAGTCTGACACTTTGAAAGCATTTATCACTCCTCAATATTGAGTAACTGTAAATATAAAATATCTCAAACATTTCTGATTCTGTTATTATTGTTGTACACCGTAATGACCTTAAATACAATATGTACTTATGTAAAATATCAATAAGGTGAACATATGCAGACTCACACCTTAAGGCGGTGTGAATTCAGTAATTGGAGAGTGGGTGAAGCAGGTGGCTCTGCCAGTGTGTGTGTGTGTGTGTGTGTCAGCCTCTCTGGTAGGCAGAGTGCTTCCGTTCTCCGGCCGTTAATTACAGCTCTTCACCGCCTGCGTCACTTCGGGACAACAACCCAGCGAGGTGACAGGCTACCACAGCTCGCTCTGTCTCTTTCCTGCTGTCTGACCGAGAAGAGACACAGAAAGAGATTGGATTTCTTTTTTGATAGCCATCACTGTCTTGGTGTAATCTTACACGGCTTTGCAGCAGAGTTGCTGACATATCCACGAGCAATAGTGCACTGAAGAAACATTTTGAAGCCAGGGCTTTGGGTTCATCACTTGCAGCCATTTTGTAAGTAACTAACAGGAATAAGATGAGATGAGCCTGTATTGATCCCCTGAGGGGAGGTTTAGGTTTACAACAGCACAAGCACAGAAACAAACAGATTTACAAATTCATAGTATTTTATTTTCTACCTTTTTATGTTACATTTTATCCCAATATTTTAACTATTGCACTATATTTTGTCTTAGAATTTCATTTTTTTTACTTGTGTGATTTTCTTTTCATACACATTTGTTGTTGTTGGAAGGAGCCGAGATCGATCAAGATTTCCACTGCCACTGCTGCTTCTTTATACTGTAATTGTTGTGTATATGACAATAAAAAACTTGAGGTAAGTGAAAAGTCTTTAAAAGTACATAAAATAAAAAAAGAATCGATATAAAAATAAAAACTATACAAGAGCTTGAACTAGTGAAGTACTGTCTCCAGCAGTTACAGAGCTGGGTGGTTAGTCACAGCAAAGTCACCCAAGTACAGAATATGTAGAGTAATTTCATCCACTATGACAGCGTATTTCAGAGTACTGTTTAATATGATTAAGAAATTATACCTATTGTCTGTATTATATAGAAATATGATAAAAAAAAATATATGGTGAAATGTAGTAATATAGTTTAATATAACAAAAAAGCGAAGAAGAAAGAATGAAATTAAGTGTAAGTTAAGTGTATTACGACATAAAATGATACCAGCCAAAGAATTGTTATTTTCAAAATCACCACCAAGACACTTATGAAGATGTAAAATAAGCTCTTGATAGATTAATTCCTAGATTTGTGTTGGCAATCTCATCCTCAGTGTAGTTAAGGCTATGACACACCAAACCAGAGGTCGGACGTCGGTCAAAGTTAGGCCGATGGTGAGCATCTGCCACCCTCGTCCGTTTGATGCGCCCCACAATGTCGGCCCTAGTCGTCACTAGCCGGCTTTTTTTCTGCTGATTCAGCATGTTGAATCAGCGTCTGCGAAAGTGGAGCCCGTCTGTAAACGAAATCACTCTGATTGGCAGTTCAGCCCAGCGCACAAGAAGAGAAACGAAGTGAGAAATGTAAACAAAGAGCTAAAGTCGAGCGGGAATGAGGTCGAAACAAACCTGTTAGCCTATATGAGATAAGATTATTTTTCTTTAGCTATTGAGCTCTTGTGCGGAAATGTTTCCTGATGGTTTGTGTTCATGTTCACTGAAGCATAAATGTGCTGTTCTTTGAACATTGGATTGCGTTGTTAATGTGCTAACTGGCTAACTAGCATCAAGACGGTCTTTCTGGTTCCTTTTTTGAATGGCGATTACAGATGATTACTTTCTGCTGGTATTGAGGGGTGTGTCCTATGTAAAGATTTTTTGGTAAGGGATATCATACACTGTAGTTAATTTTGGTGCACCACTCTCATACTTTAATGAAAGAATAGATTGATTTCTACTGACTTCCAAAACAGCGTGCATAATATTTAATCTGAGTGCATGTTTGTCTGTTGCTATGTATTGTTGTAGCTGTCCTGTCTAACACATGGTGGTTTGTATGAATGGTTGTATGGTTATATGTTCTAATGGAGCCAGTCTATTGGCATCATCTTATACTGTTGTTATCTGTTGCTGTATGTATTCTTTAATATGTTTTTATTTTTTAGCCATCCTGTGCCTAGCTTAACATCTTGCCAAAGGACTACAGTTGAAAATTAGCCTGCTAGCTAACACTGGCACATTTACAGAAATGTTGATTAATGTGCATAGTCCTTTAAATAATTAAATGAAATGAAATAACCACCCCCATAACAACATGTTAACGTTTGAACGGTTGCAGTTTTAAACACGTCCTTAACATCATGACATTGTCGTAGTTTCACTCCAAAGTACTTGCTTAGGTTTAGGCAACAAAACGTTGTGGTTTGGTTTAGGAAAAACATCACGGTTTGGAATTGCGCCGCATGACATACATCACTTCTGTAGCATGCTACACACACTAGCATACAAAGCTATGTTCTTATTAAAAGAAGTCAACAATGACTTCGGAACGCAAACAGAAGCTTCCTGGATAAAATTCTTTGTTTGTTCTGTCTCACTTACTCTATACGGGCAACTTCAGTTTTTGTGCTACATTATGCAGTTTTTATTGCTGTCTATGCAGCGTCACCTCACTTCCTCCTCTGCTCCTGCAACAATTAGGCTGCGCTCAGACTGCAGGCGAATCTGATTCAAATCCGATTTTTGACTGCTGACTGTCCACACTGTTTTTAGCAAGTGTAAAAAAACGGATTTGGCTCTGTTCAGACTGGGCCACATTATTGACCAATCTGACAGGCAGCTGTTGCAACGACGTCGGAGCGGAGGCGTCATCTACGTTTATTGTGTGATGTCATATAAGGAGCTGTTCAGACTCAGACACGTCTGTCCAAATGCGATTTGAAACTACCTCCCAAAGATGGTTTCGATCTGGCTTGCAAAAATCGGATTTCACGTCATTTATGACTGTTCAGACTTCATAAGAGCCATCTGGTTCCAATCTAGATTGGCTAAAAATCAGATTTTGGCTGGCAGTCTGAACAAGGCCTTAGCCTACTAACAATAAACGTTAGTATGGGTAGCCATAAGGTGCTCGTACAGTCGACCTATGTGATTGTTTTTTGGTGACAGCAGGCTGTTTCAGATTAATTCCACACTGTCCTTCTGTCCCTAACAAAGACACTATTTACTCTTGTTCATCCATTTAGGGAATTGCTGAACCTTTCCCCTGGTTTATTTAACCTTCCCAAAAGCGCCTCAAGTCTTAAAATTTCCTCCAAGCTCCCTGTTGATGTTTAACTCAACTGGGAACTGTGTCAAGTTTCAAAACAATGAACTGTGAGGACAGTTGGGGATTTGGGGGAGCTGTTAGACCCTCTAACAAAGTCAGAGCATGTTTGTCTTGATGTCGGAGAGGGGTGAAGATAGATCGATCGCCAAACTGACCCACACTAACACAACCCCAGTAGCTCGGATGGATCCAAATGTATGCCTACATTTGGTGACAGTCATGATTATAATGAAGACAATAAAAGCTCACATATCTCTCCTCACAAAGACAGAATGGGAGCAACAAGAATGAAAGAGAAAGGTGTTACAACACAAAAACCTCCCTTATTCATTCCACCTCTTCTTTTTCCATATGTAGCTACCTCCCACACACACACACACACATGCTCACACACACTTGTCATCCATGCAGAGCAGCTGTATTCATCCATGAGACACACGTGTAGGTTCACTTTGGGCAGATGAAGCTACTCATCATTGAGCCACTTGCACAATAACAACATTGTTTTATTAAAGTCCGGCTGTAAGTGGTTTATATTTAGAATAACTCTGATTTATCTACAGCACTACAAGCTGAAGTTGTCCAATCAGGAACATGTTTGAGTACCAGCTTATCAGGGTGACTTGAAATGAGGGGAGTTGGTCATGACTGGAAAACAATGCTCAGTTCTTTCACATCATAGTAATATTCACAAATGTGTTTTCATCTTTAGTTATTATGAAATCTTAAGGGGCATTTACCTTTGGAGGCACTGTCATGTTTGAAACTATTAAACAGATTTAATTGTGATTAACTTAAATGATTTTACCTCAGGTCAGCACCACATTTTTTATGTGTGTGTGTGTGTGTGTTCATTCTTTTTTGTCGAACTTGCAACTCATACGTAGAGCTGGGTATCGTGGGAAATTATTCAATACTAGAGTCAATACAGGTCGAAGTGTCAGGACTGATTTAACACAAGGCTTTTCTGATACCTTGCTTTAAGACATATAAGCATATTTTTTTATGTTTTGTCAAAGTCAGCAAAAATCTCCTCACTGCCCGCTAGCTGTCTGTTTTGTATTCGTACTGAATCCGACTGAGCTACACAACACACCTCCAGCCAATCAGCAGCAAGGAGCGAGAACGAGAGGGACCCTAAATCTGGCACATGCTAACCTGCTTTCTCCAGATTTACCAACCGCACTATAACAAGGCAAGTCATTATTCTCAGTTTTATTTATTTTTTAGTTTATTTTTTGGGGCTTTTATGCCTTTAATTGACATGGCATCGGATCGAAACCCGCGGCCGCTGCAGCAAGGATGATGCCTTCATACACGGGGTGCCTTCTCTGTCCACTAAGCCACCAGCACCCCTCAATTCTCAAATGAAAGCTGATAACTTTACCTGAATAAATAGTCTCTTTAGTTAAAAACAGAAACTGTCTGATTACACAAAAGGAAGTTATGACAACTACAAGTCTGAGCAATCATTGGCTGCCAGCTTTCTTTACTTGACAGTCATGTTTCGATTGCAGATATTTTATAATAAGTAACAGCCCTTCAGAAGCTGTCAAGCAGCCAAGAGGATACATTTTTAGAAAATGAATTCCCACACACTCAGTGAACAAAATGCCGCGAACGTCATATTTAGAAAGTGGGTTCTTGGTAGATGTCTTTTGTGTTTAGGGATGAGATCATTAGATGGTGATAATGTGTGCAAGAGTGTTTGTGCGTGTGTACCAAATTCTAACAGTCGTGTGTGTGTGTGTGTGTGTGTGTGTGTGTGTGTGTGTGTGTGTGTGTGTGTTGCAATTGCTCCCCGGAGCATGACATCATTTCACTGGGTGGTTTTACAGCAGGAGGGAGGAGACAGGATGTCAAACCCTCATTAGAGTAGAAAGATCATGTCAGTGTTGTCACAGATCTAACAGCCACAGCTGGATCCATCATGGTGGACCAGTGCAGAAATGCCTTTGTACTAATGATGTCAAAATACCTAAAACAAAACAGAAAAGATGGACCTAATTGAACTTGGAGTCATGTGTGTAGGTCCACCCAGTACAGGCTGTTCTCTTGCACTTTTTGTACGCATACTGATGAAGTAACACACTAAAATTTGTGCATAATCCACATAATGGGGAAGGCTGCAATTACATGCTTAATGCGCTGACAGTCTTTGTAAGAAGGCACTTAAGGTGGTGGATTGCTCAAACAAACATAGGACATTCCCCCAAGAGACTAGTGTTTGTGTCCTGTGTGAAAACAAGTGTGAGTTATTTTAAGGAGCATCACTATGTTTCTTCTCCTAAACTGAACCGACGAAACTTTATCCACCTAAACATTACCTACATAACTTTAATTGACTAAATCGAACCTATGTAATTTAATGTTTAGTATGTAGGCAAATGTTACTTTAAGTACGTAACGTGAGGAGGCCTAACACTGTTTCTTTACTAACCCTAACCTAGGTAACTTTCATTAGCTAAACCCAACCTACATAACTTTACTTCTCTAAACCCAACCTACGTAACTTTACATCGGGTACATAGGCTAATGTTACGTTATACTAGTAACATGACAACGCCTAAGAGTGTTTCTTTTCTTCATCCTAACCTATATAACTTTACTAACCTAAACCTAACCTACGCAACTTTACTTGCCTTAACCCAACCTATGGCACTTAACTTGTCTAAACTAGGGTTGGGTCGGTTCTCGGTAATACCAATTGGTTTCGGTACTCCGTCTTGGTCCTCAAAGCGGACGTTCGCAAGCCCTGTGTGCGCAAAGCTCAGATTTTACAACCGCGCAGACTCTGCTCCGCGCACCAGTGTCAAGGTGCTCACAGACTCAGGCATACTATAAGCGGAGTGGACTCCATGAGGAATGTCCGCAGTCAATCCATAGTTGAGCGCACTTCCGCATTGTAGTTTCCTGTAAAAATGTCCGTGAAAAATCCCCGTGATGTGAAAAATACATGCCGAGCAATCTTTTGTGTGACACTGGTGTGCGGAGCGGAGTCCGCACGGTCGTAAAATCTGAGCTTTGCGCGCACAGGGCTTGGGGACTGAGGTAGGGGGTGCGAGTGCGCATGTGCCGAGGCCTCTACTGTAGCCTGGAGTTTGTTTAACAGTGACGGGGAGTCGATAATGGCGGACAATTTAGTCTCGAAGAAATCAAAGAATGTGCCAACATGACAACACTTTGGCTTTGAGCCAGACGAAGGAGGCAACTCTTGTTTGCACTGATTGAGTAAGCTAAACCTGCAAGTTTATTGTAAATAATAAAAGAAACAACGTGTTACTGTCACTCTGTTGTCCTAAGGTTGTTGGTTTTTTTTATTTTAAATGAGTCAATTGCGCCCCCAAGTGGCGAAAATCCGGTATTACCGACTTGATGAGGTTTTTCACAAAAACCGGACCATTTTTTTTTTTTCCTCATACCGACCCAACCCTAGTCTAAACCCAACCTTACATAACTTTTACTTGCCTCAGCCTAACCTACATAACTTAGCGTAAGTACATAGGCTAATGTTACGTTAAATACGTAACGTGACAATGCCCAACACTGTGTCTTTTCCTAATCCTAACCTATATATCTTCACTCTCCCAAACTCAAAGTGCATAACTTAATGTTAAGCGTAACGTGTTGATACCATTCATGGGGTGCTAATTCATTAGATACCTTTGTATGAGGATACATTGCTGAGTAATACTTTTGATCAAAGGAAATATGTTTTTTTTTTTAACCCAGATCATAGTTGTTGCGATATTTCAGCATGGACCAAAGTGGTGGATTTACCAACATATTGACATTGCTATCACTAGAGCTGTGTTGCTAATGTACCTAAAATAAAGAAAAGGAAGGAATACAAAAGGGAAAGCAATCTTTCTGTATGAAATATTGATTCTAGTTTTGCTTTTCTATAAATAATAATGTCCTCAGCTCAGCATGTGTGTCACATGACATAATCATGTTTTCAGCACTTTAGCTATGAAACCAAGAAATCCATTTTAGGAGGGAACCTCTGGGGAATCAGATGTCCTATATCGCTCCAATTAAAGCCATGTAACATCCACAGCATGTTAAACATGTTTATTCCTGCATGCAGTGTGTGAATTTGTTCAGCCACGTGTCATCTGACCTACTTCACATCCGGCATCATGAACTGTGCGTGTGGTTATGTTTGTGTGTTTGATGTTGTGATGTGTGGGTCACTTTGGCACGTCGCCGTCCGTCCTTGCATTTACACCGGAAATTAGATGAAGGGGAAGAAGAGAGAGAGGACGAGGGGGAGGTGGAGTAAGATGGAGATGGAGGCAGGAAAATGGAGTGTGTGTTTTAAAAAGAGGAGGAATGGAAAAAGAGGCAGAGAGACATAGGGTGTGCATTAAAGAGAGAGAGGGAGGCAGGATGAAAGGCTTCGCTGGCCGACAGCCCACACCGACCCGCCAACAGAGACTGTTCGATCACAACTCACAAGGGGTCTGTGTGTGTGTGTGTGTGTGTGTGTGTGTGTGTGTGTGTGTGTGTGTGTGTGTGTGGAGTCTTTTGAAATGCCCTTGTTTTGTTTTAAATCCAGCCCCGACGACACAGACGTCTCTGTTTGAGGCTACTACACACAGCCAGATGAGCCCGTGGCATCTGAATGAACAGAGACACGGTTATAAGATGTAAGATTAAAAATCCTCAAAGTCCAAAACTACAAAGCAACACTGAATATATCTTCTCACCAGTATTGTGTATCAAAGCCTGATATATCTTGTTCCTTTGTGCCATAGAGCTCCATTGTTGTCCAAAAAATATTAAAATCCCATCAGTGAGCCACACCGTTGCACAGGGTGACATGTTCCTTCATTCCCATGAACATACGCACTGTCATTTTTATGCCTCCATGCTGGCAACAGCCGTGGCTGGAGGCATTATTTTTTCAGGTTATCTGTCCCAAATCTTGTGAACATGATATCTTAGAAGCCCTTGGAGGGAAATTTCTTAAATTTGGCACAAACGTCCACCTGGACTCAGCGATGAACTAATTAGATTTTGGTGGTCAAAAATCAGGATCAGTCTGACCTCACCGTTGTCATAAACGCATGTTTAAGGAATGCCTGGAGGGTCTTTCTTCCATTTTGGCACAAACGTGGTCAAAGGTCAGTGTCACTGTGACCTCACAAAACACATTTTTGGTCATAATTCAAGAATTCATACTCAAACTATGAGAAAAACACACCCAAATGTCTAACAGGATTAAATGATGAAATGATGACGTTTTTATCTAAAAGGGTCGAAAGGTCAACTCTGATGTGACATCATAATGTTCTGCAAAAACACTTTTCTAGCCATTATTCAACTCCATAACTCAGGAACACAAGAGGAGGTTGAATACTGAATTGGTGACACTATAATGGGTGTCCATCTTGAAACAGTGGTGATTGTATGAACCTTCTTTGCTGCTGGGTTGGAGATGTGTGTGAAGCATCCACGTTTTAGAATTTGCTGCTGCTTTACAGCATTCACATCTGAAGCATTGTCTGCTGCCATAGCTACATATTAGTCTGGACAGACATGGACGTAAACTGTCACTGCAACCTGACTCTTTGGTGGAGGCATACAACCACAAGGCGGTGATGTAAGGTTATTGTGACCCAATGTCAGACTGAAGCTCCCAGAACCTTCAGTCTGACATTGCCTCCATTGAAGGCGATTTACAAGGGGGAGGGAATTTGATTTTTCCCTAACCAATCAGTAGAGATCAACGACTCACCCAGAATCTGACGTCATTAGTATCCATCCAAGCGAGCATCGCCCGTTTAAAATGTCTCCGTCGTCGTGCACGCCCAGCTGCATCGCCGTTAAATCCAGTTCAGCAGCTTCCTTAATTTGGTCCTCCATTAACACGAGTAGTGGCGAAACACCTCGATAGCATCGTTAATGTGGTCTGTAGGATCTGTAGCGGTCGCCATTGTTGCTATCCTCACCAGTTACCCACCGGCGTACAGCTTGACATCAGCGTGGCGCTGATTGGCTAATCGCTAGACCCGCCCCCACCCCCGGCGTTCATTGGTCCGTCCAGCGTTTGGACGAGATAAATCGCAAATTCATTGCAGTATGCCAGACCAGAGATGCAAGCCTACTCAGTTGAGTGGGCGGGGTCTATGGTCTGGAACCAGGCTAACCCAATCCCACACACACCGTCCTGCTGCTCCAAATACTCACTAGAGAGCAAAATGTGGATTAATCCACCACTGAAAGTAGGCCCCAGCAAATGCTATATTGTTTGTTTGTTAAAACTGCAGTGCTCAACTGTTTAGGGGAATAATTTAACCCTAACGGTGCCTTAATAGTCCTTAAATTTTCTTCAAGCTCCCTGACGATGTTTGACTCAACTGGGAACCACGTTGAGTTTCAAATAAAGTCAGTGTTTGCCTTAATGTTGGAAAGGAATCAAGACCCCAGCGCAGGGGTTGGGACCCTTACAAGGTTTTGCAAGATGATTAATAGCAGAGAAATCCTGAAAAATTATCTTAATTTTTCAGACTTTCTTATAATATTTTGTTGCTGGATTATTTCCCAAAAATGATTCACATAAAACAAAGAACTGGTAGACCTTAGCAGCCAGTGAGGAGGAGAAGGGAAATTAACTTCTGACCCCCAAGTTTGGAAATGACTGAGCTTTTTTTTATCTTATTTTTAACTAAAAATGATAACTTGTTGTTTTGCAAATAAAAAGCCAAAGCCATTTATTAAAGCTTTTCAATAGAAACCAATGGACTCGGAGCTGAGAGCCACAGATAGGAAGTCAGAAAGCATGGATAGACGGACTGACATCTTCACATCTTTCATCTGATTTGTTGACAATAAAAAAAAAGATGTAGAACAACATCAGTCTCAGCCTTGAAAAGATGATAATATAATTTTCAGGCAGACGTGCAAACCAACAGTAACTTCTGAGTAAATCATACTGAGAACGAACATGAAGCGTTTTCATTTGCACAAAAAGAAAAAGTAGAGGGAAGTGTAGGAACATGAGGAACTTTTTCAGTCACTGACAGAAATGAATCCAGACTATTTAGAAGGGAACTCATTGAAGGGGAAATGAGCAGGGATCTTCACAATAATAATTATAAGAACAACAGCAGCAACAACAGTACAATTAATTATAATAATGATGAAGGTAATAATATGTTTCTTAATTAGCCTGGAGGGGTACTTCAGCTAAAAACAGAGCAGCTTGAACGGCAATCACCACTGTTTCCTGACTGTAATTTCATTTAAACATAGATGGGCTGTCTGAATAATAATTTGGTGACTGCCTCCTCCTAATTATTATGTGTACACTCTAACATTCAGACAAAATACCATTCTCATCCCCCAGAGGGATGTCATTACAAAAGTTGGATCCTGTGATTCTTACCCTGCTGATAGTATTCATCTTGTTCCATATAGAAACTATTGCCGCAGCTTATCTGAGTAAACAGGACAGTTTTGAAAGTGAGGGTGAGGTGTGACGTCACTGAAACAGAGAGGGAGGTCTGAAAGACATTTACAGACCAGGAAAACTCAGCAGGAATGTCAGGAATGATATTTGACATTTTGCTGCTGCACTGTGGGTCACGAACAGTCAGTCTCCTGCCTTAACACCGCAGGGGTCCTGTGTCATAGTTGTTTTTTGAGCTTTTAATGTTAGAAGTGTGGGCAGGCAACAGAAGAGGTGTTTGATGAAGAGGTCATTGGTCAGCTTGTTGAGGGCGTGGCAGGAAAAGAAAAGAAGGACTGTTATTACCTCTTCTAAACAGGCCACATGTAGCATTTACAATACAAGTATATATGTGGTGGTGGAGTCAGGACAGGAAGAAGTAGGTAAAACAATTTATTTCAGACTCATTTATCAGTTCAGAGAAGAATGTCTTTGAATAGAAAAGGCTTGCAAGTTTGTTTTGAGGGGTCTGGTCTATCTCTGCAGACCATCAGGTCCGTCCAAACATTCTCTGTTTTCCCTCCTGTTTACACACGTCCGCTGCTCACATGGCAACAGCCCAACATTGTGCTGGACGCTGTGTTGGTCAGTGCTGAGACCTGATTGGTGCACAGGAGACGGCGGCTCCACAGCCACAGGAAGTCCATTGTAACCGGCCCAGCACACAAAGCGGGGCTGTGAAAGCTGCTGTGGCCTCCATGGAGAGTCCAGGCAGGGACGACCTGCCAGTGCCACATAACATCAGAACAAAAAAACATCCCAGGAATTTGTCCATGTGCACTGTGAATATGAAAAAACAGCTGAAGAAAATGTGTCTGAAAATCTGATTACAAACGCAGTTTCCAAAAGTACATACAGTCCTTTTAAAAAATCTGGGTCTGCTATGAACTTTGTAAATTCTACACAAACATCTTGTGCTGTGTTCACACTACAATCGTTAAAGCAACAAGTCTTTTTCAGGGAAAGCCAGTGACATAACACAACAAACTGATGCCCAACACTTGTCGCTGCCAATGGGCGTGTGGCTACAAACCTAAGTTGAACTGGCCTCAACTTTTTTCAGCACTCCAATGATGCAGTAAAACATCAACCGATCATGTGGTTTGTTAGCTGTGTTACATAGCCAAGTTAGCTTACACTACGCCAGCTGTCTTTGTATTCCGGTGCACATGGGATGCAATGTTGCAGCGAAATGTGATGTTAAAATGGGGCTTAAACGTTGATTAAACACATAGATATATTTTTTACCAAATACAAACTTTAGAAGTGTCAAAGTGCTTTGTGGCGAGGAGCAGACACACACAAGCCGGTGGGGACGTAACTGGGTGAAAGAGTGCTTGAGCAACACTGTGACGGCAACTCAGTGGTAATGTGGCTGGTTGCGTTGTTGCGTTGTCGCTTGTACTTTGAACACAGCATTACTGTCTGGGGATGACGGCTGCCTGTACAAAGTTTCATTGCATTACATCCAATAGTATTAGTAATATCAGTAATAATGTTTTAGTCTCGGGCTGTCGCTAATCGGAGACCCCTCAGTCGACTGCATTGCATTCACATTGCAATTCTGTGAGCGGACTAAAGAACTTTACGTGACATAGTTACGTTCATCTGCGTGGGTTGCGTCACCTTATATTTGACATCGATTGGTTTATAAATGGGCAGCGGTCTGACGTCAGCGTGTTGTCAAGTAGGCAGGTAGAAATCCCCTCATTGTTGACAAACATTACCTCGAGGTGAGTGACCATAGACGGCTCATTTTTGACGGTGGACTTGAAATAAACAACCGGCGCACTAGAATTTCCTGTCAATGGTCCGAAAGTTCGAACCATCCAAAAAAATGCTTTCACACTAGTAATGGGCCGGACCATGGTGCCGAGACCACCTCTTTTGGCCAGACCAAATTTCGTCCGTTTGATCCAGACCGTGGTCCGGGGATAGTTTTCACACCTGCGGACCAAACTGGAAAGTCCAAAAGTCTGGACCGAACGACCTAGGTGTGAAAAGACCCTAAGGCAGCCGCTGGCTCGGCTTTGCATTGCAATTCATCCGTTATTTCTGCTTTCTGCTTAGAAACTGTGAACTTACAGCTCACAGCAACTTATTACAATACAGTCTCTGGCTTTTGTTTGATATCTAGCGTAAGCAAAAATGTTAAAAGGGCAAATTAGGTTTGCTTACTCTGTTCCCCGAACATCGCTGTCACCCTGACATCCCACCGAACCCTATTAAAACTCTCATGGATATACATGAGAGTACTCCTACTCCTATCAAACAGCTGAATCTAATTCCACTGATGTAATTCTGAGTCGGAGACAGCTACAGTGTGGGCCAAAGTGTCCTGCAAACCAACAGAAAACCCAAAGAAAAAGGAAATGCAAGCAACTTCAATGCAAAATACTGTTTTATTTACAAAAACATGCTTAGCATTGAACATTGTGTTTAAGCAGCTGTCTCTGTGTAAAGAAGCAGTTCCCCACACCTGCAGCTAATCAGCCAATCACCAGTGGTGGAGGAACATGTGCTGCTGTGTACACTAATCAAGCTTTTGACAAGGACATCATGTTGGAGCACTAAAAGCTTGATTTCTTGATTTCTTCTTCTGCATTTTCCTAGTGCACAAACTAGAGATAGACCGATATGGATTTTTTAGGGCCGATGCCGATACCGATTTTTTTCCATCACCCTTAGCCGATGACCGATTATGGACTGCCAATTTTCTTGAGCCGATATTTGGGACTGATACTGCTTTTGCTCCCTCAGTTTACATCAAAAAAATGACACAATGATAACAAATATTACAGGTCTCAAGTTTAAAATAAGAAACATTTATTGAACAGTAAAAAAATACTAAAACAAGATGGAAAGTTGAGGTAGAACAGGTAGAATATTATTATTATTATTATTATACATTCAAATAAAAAAAAGAGTTCAGTGCTCTTAAATCTTCCAGTAATGTCTTTATAAAATAAACAAATATTTAAGCTGAAGCGTAAATAAAACAACTACTGTACACAGTAGGATTCGCTGCATGTGCGCTGCAGGGTCTTCCGGCAACACAGAGCTGCCCGTGGATGCCTGTCTGTAAATCATGCCAGGGAAAAATAAATCTGCGAACCCACGTGCGTATCGGCCGATGCCGATACAAGTAAAAAAACTCAAATATCGGCCGGCCGATGTATCGGTCTATCCTTAGCACAAACACTGCTAATGGAAAACTTGAAAATGAATGAATCTGCGTCTATATCTTTAAGTAAAAACCCGTGTGTCCACCAGCATCCTACCTTTGCAATGCAGGCTTCTATTAGGTAGAAATGGCGAATTATGATCTGTTCCGTCTGAGCTCCGACCCTTAAATTGTTTTTCATTAGTTGCTCTGCAGCCCAACTTTGCCCGAAGCATCTTTTCAGCATTTCTACCCGCATCCAAACTGCTGCACCAATTGTGAATACTGAACTAGCTTCTATACTGTATTTAAAGAGTCAGCCTCGTACTGCTCAACCTTGAGTCGAATCTTAAACAGACAATTTGAAGTCATCTGTCAGGGTATTTTGACTATTTCTGGAATAACGGGCCGGTGTCCTCACTTCTCCCCGAGGCAGTTTTGCATTTTTCGGTGGTGAGGACAAAATGAGTAGACTGAGTAAGAATGAATGCTGAATGCTCAATGAAATCCCTGGAAACAATTCAGTGCCTCTGTCACATAGTCAGAGCAACAGTGTGTTTTGTGTGCGTGTGTGTGTGCATATTTTGTCTAGTTGTGCAAGTCTGTTACTGCCTTCTCTCTTGCTGAGTAAGTGTTCAACCACACCTCTGAGTCCTGGGACACACGCACAATCCTAAACCGTCATTCCGGTCCCTAGAGAGCTGATTAGGACGAGTCGAGTGTGCAAGGACCTGGGAAGGGATTGTGATATGTGTGTATGTGATGTGTCCTCAGGGCCCAGAACAAGAAAAAATACCACTCTGCTGACTAAGTCACTGTGACAGACTTTGGGCCACAGCTGAGGCTGTTGTGACTGTCCTGTCCTTCTGCAATGCTCTGTCTCACTGCACAAAGGCAGCGTCTGATGACTTGTGGGACAAACAAAACGTACTACTGTCTGGAATGACGGACACATCTGGACAACAAACATTCTAGACCTCCTCTGGTAGATAAGCATTGTTTAGTCCTCTGACTTTTCTGATAAATAGACATTTTAGATGTCTTTGGCACATAAATGTGAGGTTCTAGACCTGTTTGGCAGCCAGACATTTCTACAAAGGTCATCCACTGGAGAGGTCTAGAATGTTTTTTGATCAAACACTCTGACCTCTTTTGGAAATAGATATTCTGGACATCTCTGGTGCTAAATGTATAGCTCTCTTAGAACATTCAGTCCTTTTCTAGACCTTCCAGGGGAAATCCTGACTGCTGTTGGTCTGTGGCTGACAAGTATCTAGATTTCTCAAAAAAAAAAAAAAAACCCAGACCAAAATATTCTGGACCTTTTCGGGAGACAAACAATCTAGTCCTCTCTAGCCAACAAACAGTAGATCTTTCTGTCCAACAACTTTGGAGAAGGAAAAGTCTAGAACATTTTTTGGCAGATGAATGGTCTGTACTGCTAGATTTCTTTATCTGGTATGCCAGGCCTTTTTAACAGATGAACATTGGATGGTTTAGATAAACATTGTAGACCTCTCTGGCACATTTAAGTTTAAAGGGGCAAAAAGCGAAATCGTTTCACCGCTAGGTTTGCTGTTGTGCTCTGCCTGTAGACCAAAACAAAGTGTGTCATGAGCCACACCTCCCTCTACCTCTGCTCTCCACCCCCCACTCGCCTCGTCTAAACTTAGTTTAGCAGTTAGCAATGTCTTTCACTCACTCTCAGTCTCTGCTGTGTTTAGCTATTCCCCTGCCTACTTCAGTGATGATGGTCCCTGTAATAAATGTAATATATTAGCTGAGATGGAGGCGAGGCTCAGAGACTAGAAGAGCTGGTAGAAGCGCTCCATAGCTGTAAGTTACTCCAGTAGCTGGTGGCAGCCGACTCGGCTAGAGCCATCGCCGGATCCCAGCTAGTGCTAACACCGGGAGCTAACGCTAACGTTCCTACTCTTCTCCGTGAGTGAGAGCGATGTTTTAGCCTGGCTGCATTTTACAATGCTAATTGCAAATGTTAGCTGGGCTGCCGGGCTACTCACCTAACACAACCGTAACGCCTGACCCATTGCTGGGACCAAGCCGCTAATAACTCTGGACATTAACCCATGCTACGATTGTAACATTAAATTTAATTGAATTGACATAGCGACATGTGCCTAACGTTACTGTAACACTAATTAAAACAGACATTTGACTTTATGTTGTACCTGTCCAGGAGAAGAAGAGCTAGCTCCGAGTCAGATTGTAGCCCCTTTAGCTCTCGCAGTGCTCTCCACCTTGGAAATGCAAGGCCAATGTTAATCCGAGTTCTTTATCCGACAACTTCTTCGCTAACGACCATTGTTTCTGTAGAGGTAATGTCGGATCCTGGTCATCTTCAGGTGAATGTTTCATTCCGCTCTTCATCATTTCATTCTGAAAATACGCACTGCCATTGCTCACTGGCTGTAGCCTTTTATAGGGAGGGAGGGCCAAGGGCTCCGAGAGGAGGAGGAGGAGGAGGAGGAGGAGGCGGCGATTCACATGAACGTACATGAACATGCAGCCGAACCGGCTTGTAAACAAGGGGCTGGAGATCAACACAGAGAGAGGGTGTGTGACGTCATGCTATCCTCCAGATGAAATTACACCTCTAGTTCTTCACATAGTGATTTTTTAATCCCTTCAATCTAAAAATGATGAATTTCCGCTTATTGCTCCTTTAAGACTTGTCAAGAATAGATATTCTCGACCTCTTTGACAGATAGATCTTTAACAACTCAGGCAGATGATCATCTTAAAAAACTCAGGACACTCCTGTTGGCTGATAGTGATTCTAGAAATGTCTGATCTTTGATAAACAACCCCTCCGAAACTTTCTGGAACATAAACACTTTGATATATTGTGATCGACGATAATGTGTTCGTCTTCCAGGTTTATCTTCCAAAAGGGAATTTCTGGAAAGATTTTCAAGCACTTCTCAACACTTATTGTGTTCTCTCTAAACTGTTTATACCCAGTGTTGACCTGTCTGGAGTTGGATTAGAGGTTAAGGGACTGTAAGGAGTCCTGGGTTGTGGTTTCTGCCTCTCTTCTGATGCAGTTCTTCAATGTTCTACATCCCTCTTTACTTAACTTGTTTCTCTACTCTTAGTTAAAATAGGATCATATCATGGATGCCGACACTGTTTATCGCCTGGAGCCCAAAAGAGAAATGAAACCTACTGTTTAGGGACCAAAGCTAATTTCCTTTTTTTCCCCTCAGTGTCACTTTGTTTGTAAAAGTTACATCCAACTTCTCTGTTTTATAAGTGCTGGTTTCATTTCTGTTCAGACGTGATGCCTGTAAACATTTTCACTTAAGGGTTAGTCATGAGAACAGGATTTCTCCACTTCCCAGAAACCAAACAATTTTTGGTTTCCACTTCCTTTGGAGGAAGCTCAACTTCTTTGTTTTATGTGACCATAATCTTTTAATAGTTCATAAGAAGGTGACCCCAGGCGTTTGCTTTGTTTTTCTAGTCTTTACGTTTGTTGCCAAGTAGAAAGCTTGGCAGTGGTGATGTGTGACTGACTTTGGTTACAGATTAGAATTTTTCAGAAATGCCAATTCTGTTAATGACAGACCTATTCATTTATGTGCCGTCTCTCAGGCCTTTAGGGAAGTGCTGCTATTGTTCAAGTTCTCTCAG
Organism: Epinephelus fuscoguttatus; assembly: GCF_011397635.1. Lineage (NCBI taxonomy): Eukaryota > Metazoa > Chordata > Actinopteri > Perciformes > Serranidae > Epinephelus > Epinephelus fuscoguttatus. Next base: position 40,414,367 of record NC_064763.1, on the reverse strand, counting down.
CTCGTTCAAACAACACAAAACTATTGCTGATCTAGGCAGTATTCCTTCTAAAAATCTAATGCGAGTCAGCCTTTTTCCCGATCTCAACACTACAAAGAACCCACTGCCAAACATGCAGACAGACAGTTAGGCGAGTGGTAAGCCTGATGGTTTGCTCACCAAATTCTTGAGTATTGATGGAAAATGTTCCTTCAGTGAATTTGCTGCCTCAGCAGCTACTGGTTTGGCAAGTTATCTTGACTTTCCATCTGGTGAGCCCATTATTAGCCATGAGCATGTAGGATAGTGGCAGGGATGTGCAATGGGAGACATCTGTAACAGAAATGACATTGTAGATATCAGTAAACCAAAGGATAAAGGACATGAGCTCTGAAAGATGCAGATGTAAAGTTGCTGCTATATCGTGTCTGCTGCACTTTGACTCAAGCACTGAGGGACCTTGTTTGGAAAAACCCTGTTTTGCCTCATTTCCTGACATTAAACATGTAAAGTTTCAGGCTCAGTCTCCAGGCTGCTAGACGGACACTTAAGTTTTGTTTTAGAGTATAAATATATATTGTATATATTCAAAAGAAGAGCTATTTTAGCGTCATATGAAACACAACTATTATTCTTCTTTCTTGAAAGCTTGTTTTAGCATTTGGCCTACATGCGTTATCAGATTTGTCATTTGAACTATCCTCTGCCTCTGCTGCTGGGTAAAAGCATGTGTGTCAAACTGTTAACGTTGATTCTGTTTGAGATGTGACCGCTGCATAACCTCATAGAGAGCAGAAATGAACCGTGTCACCATCTTTGTGTGCTTATATGCAGTAGGACGTTTGGTGGGGTGCCGTCCCTCTTGTTAGCAAATGACCAGATTGTGTCCCCTGTGTTAACCTGCCATCAGGCTCCATCCCCTGGGTCTGGACCCACACGCCATTCTATCTGGATCCAGACCTCTATCCATTGAATTACTGGAAATGATTAAATTTGACAGAGCATTTCCATTTTAAGCAGCACAGCATTTGTAGCCCTGCTTTAGGGAACAGGAACTCACAGACCAGTTGCATATGTTCAATCATGCAAGCCGCTCAGCCAGATACCCAGCTCTGTAAACACATTTATACTGTACATACTGCATTCAAAACGGTCAAAACATTTTGTTGTTGTTGTCATGTAACGCACTTCACTAATGATGAAGTTTGGGAATATGTATAGAATATGAATCATGACCAAGAACATGTCCTTTTTAAAGGCCAAAAAGATGAAAATGGTCAGCTGCATTTACTGCGGTATTTGATGCTATTTTAATTGGAACTGTAAAGTCGAAAGTAGTTTTGACTTTCTTTCATTTTTATGGATGATAAATTTTCTTACTTCAAATTGTAAATGGCTGTAATGTCATGTTCATTTTTACCCTCCCTTCAACCTCTCCACCTCTCTCTGCACCACACACTAGAGTGCAATGATGATATGCTCAAGGGAAGCCATTACTAGAGACTTCTTCTTCCCCTCATTATAATTTAATGCAGGCTCAGACAGTCGCTCATGTTCAAGCCATCCTTTGTCCTTATTTTCTCCCTTTCACTTGCTGAATAGAGATGCAGCTCTTCCACTGTCTATTTTTTCTTTTCTCTGTACTTCTTTAATATTGAGTGGGCCTATCCTATTTAGGGTTATTTTTAGTGATTATTATTTTATTATTATTTTTAGCATTGTAAGTTTGGCTCTCAAAATCTGTTGGATAAATGATCGGACAATCATGCTCCACTAAGGATGAATCATAAGGACTTTGGTCATCATCTGATCTTCATTCTGGTGCCTTCCGCAAGTCAAAGTTTCCACCTGTGCAGAACCTCCGTTCTTGGTTCAGTCCCAACTTAAGATGACAGTATAACCTCATGCATGTTGACATTCTGTCCCAGCTGGCCACCAACGTCGTTAGGCATTGATGATTGGTTGACTTTAGGTTGTGATGTTGGGTGAGTAAATTCAATGTCAGGACAATGTCTAATGCCAATTTTAATTCGATGTAAAATACTAACAACAGATGGTGTTCATATTTTGTTGGTTTAAGTTGTGTTGATAATCCAACATTTTCTCCATGTGCAAGCCAATGTCATTTAGAACAAAATTCAGTCGGGGGGTATGAAAACCAAAAAATATTTATGTAGATTTAGATTAAGCATTTTCCTTCTTTTTTTTTTTTTAGATCCTCGCCAGGGTTGCAACCGATCATGGAAAATACAGTCATCGCACAACTGGAAACTTAAAGACGTGTCCCTGTTGAACATATGCAGAATGCTTCATTCTGTATTTTTAAAAATCCTTCCCTTTGATCATCTGTCATGTTTTGTGCTACTTTAGGAGAACGTAGAACAGACAATACGCTTCTCACTGGTGGCAACTCATGACTACGTAGTCCGCCGACAATAAAAAAAAGAAGAGATTACAGAAATACAGATGGGAAAATGAATACCACTGGGAGCATGAGTGACATTAGCCCCTTTTACACTGCCAGATTTTCCGTGAATGTTGGGCCGTTTTGCCGGCAAGCTGCGAGCGAGTTGATCCGAGGTGCCCAATTTTCTGCCTCGCAAGGGTAGACATATTGGCGGAACCCTTTTAGTTTAAACAGACCGAGACGGCCTTCTGCAACAGGAGGGGCTGTTGATGACTTGTGGGAGGAGCTGTTGATGACGCCGCACGTGCGAGCCACTGGCGGTGGATAAACAGGAAACAGCTGATAGCAGGAATTAGCGAGCAGCTAGCAGCAAGAGGGAAACACAAACCTGACAGACACTGTAAAGATGAGCAACTGGGGAGACAAGGAATTGCGCGGGCCAACCAGCCGCGGCTTCCCTCCTCCGTCACTGTTTACGTCACACGCTGAGCTACACGTTTTGTTACTTGCTCACGCCCCCCATTGCCCCGAAAAAGGCACATTCTGTATAAACAAAAGTAGGTAGGCAGCATTTTGCTGCACTCCCTGATTTTGTTTTTATACTGCCAATGCTGAAAAAAGACTGATTGGGCTTTCCTGCAAATTTGCACAACTCCTATCTAAAAAGGGCTTATGTGTACAAGGCCAACTGCACCGTCTGCCACCGGAGCAGCGGCTCTACTCCGAGCTCTCTCTGGATGTCCGAGCTCCTTACCCTATCTCTAAGGCTGAGCCCAGGAATCTCATTTCGGCTGCTTGTATCTGCAGTCTCATTATTTCAGTCATTACTCTTACCTCATGACCATAGGTTGGGAGTGAGTTGTTGCCCCAAGCGAAGGAGTTCAAGTCTCGGGGTCGTGTTCACAAGTGGATGCAGGTTTTGCGTTGGAGGCCAGAAGGCAAAGCTTTGGACTGGTCCATCTACGTCCCAGCCGTCACCAATGGTCAGGAGGTCAGTTTGTTTTCATTGAGGAATTTATTTCCTCCAAAATATGTAATAACAACCCATAATGCAACACTCCTCTGTGGAAGGAAGCTGTGTCGTTGTGTGAACGTGCAAATATCTTTCTCCGCAAATAGGCTCCCCTCATTTCTGAACTTATCTTACCCCCCCCCAAAATATTGTCTTGTAATTGCACCATACAAAGTAAGATATGTGCATAGTAGCTGTACTCTACTCTGTACGCTACTGTAACTGATCTTTGTCAGACAGCACCGTTAAGAGATCTGCTGTCAAATGAGGAACAGGAAGCTTGTTTCTGTTTTTGTGCTGCATTTCTTGTCTTGTCTGTACCAGCAGCATTTACCTACATTATTAGCTAGCATTATGTAGTTAGCATCCATTTCAGAGCACAGCTGAGCCTCAGCTGAGGCGGATAAAATTAATCTGAAACTGATCAAATTTCTGACAGTGTGAAGCTGAGCCTGATAAGTCTGAGATGTTCTAAAAAAACAGATGATGAACCCTTGGTTTCGGTTACAGCAACCCTCAGAACAAACTTATTATGGATCAATAATAAACATCTCTACAGCTCTTCCTCCATACAACTCTTTAGTTGTCTGTAATGAGCATTATGGCACGGCTACAGATTACTGGCCTTGTTTTCCCCATCTCTGCCTTTCACACCACTCTCGCTCGTGTCTTACTCATCGGATCGGCGTGCAGAGTTGTGCATTCCCAGACCGACAGGAACAGGAGTCACGGCTGTTCCCTAATGCCCTGTTTCACTCCCCCCTGAAACATTACCCATAATTCTCTGTCCTCAAGTCTGTCTGCCTCATTTCTTTTGCATTAAGTCACCGTTGTAGGTTTCTCGCTCAATAAATCACGCAACGTTATCCGACCACAGGAATAACAGTCATTGCCAGCATGCTTAATCATCCCCCCTAGTTCTCTCTGTCCTATCCCACAATGCTCTCTGTCTGCCTGCTTCTGTCTTCACAGCTCTTTGTCTGTATTTACAGTCTCTCTGTTCTGCGTATCTCTTCAACCACACATATTTCTCTTTTCCCTCTGGCCATTAAAAACCCCAAGAGGGATCTATAACTCTCGAACCCAGTGGATAAATATTAGATTTTGGGGGAACAAAGCGTGCTTTGCTTTTGAATTTGGACAAATAACAGAAAGAGACACTGCACACGCTACAGTTGTGTGTGTATTAGATCACAAAGTCTATTGTCACACTATGCCCTCACTCATTTTATGCTACTAGATGCAGTTTGGTTTTGTTGCTCAAGATAAATTTTACTCTCACTGTCTGTTCTATGCACGTAATGTCTGCTGTTCTGAGACAACATAACATAAAACTTATTGCACCATTTTTACTGCATGTGTTTAAATTGATGGAGTTGCAGAACTGACATCCTTTGATTTGGAAACATTACAGAAACATCTCTCTCTCTTTCATTCGCTCTGTTAATGTCTCTCAGTCTCATAGTTAAGTGCTGACTCCACTTAATCTGCTTTTTCTTTTCCTTAATGAGCCTCTGCAGTCGGCTTCTCTCCTGTGTTTCGTCTTCACTGAGTCAGTAGGAAGGCTGACAGCAGCGGCTCAGAGCAGCAAAGAGCTTTCTGGCAGGAATCATAACATCAGCCCTCTGGTGACGCCGGTCCAAGAGGCCTCAGAGTACGACGAGTGTAGACGCTTTCCATTTCAAACCTTTAAAGCTTTATTGCTTTCCTCTGTACTTAAACTGTGGTACACTCAATACTGCTAATTTTCATTGGGTTGTCATAGCAACTGGTGCAATTCTTAAAGCTCGGAGCCTTAGAAAGTCTAACTGATTTAAAAAAACATATTACTGAGTCTTTCGTAGTTGTTCAGCGTCATTAAGATGGTTAAATGCACATCCTGGTCTTCAGCTCTCATTTTAAAAAGCCTGCAAAACACTGTTACTCTGCTACTTTCAAGATGGACGCACTGCTCCAGTTACTCGTTCTTGTTATATTTCTTTACAGTTTGCAACTGTGACCTTTTCGTAAAAATTCTCCCTGTTGCTGATTAAAAGGTTAATCTAAAAGCAACTGCATGAAATGTGATGCTGGCATGTTGGCCTACTGTATGAACATGCAAAACTCGTTTGAAGAACTACAGTATGTTAACGCATGTTAGCACAGACAGGGCTACGCAGCGAACCTCAGTACTTTTTTTGCTTCTGTCAAGTACCGAGAGCTGGTATCAAATACTGTCAAACGCATACAGACAGTTTCTCATTTAAAGAGTAACTCTTTACTGCTTCTCTCTTTTGAACCTCTGATGTCGTCACATGTGGTCACATCATCACTGCCAGGAAGTTTGGGTGTCCATGTAAAGAAGAGAGGACGTACTCTAAAATATATCATTCAACAGGTTTACTTGATTATATGTCTTGCAGTACACAAAACGTTTTCAACCATCTGGTCTTTATTAGTGTTAAATGCAGGGATATGATTCGTACTCCACCTGCAGACTGACCATTTGGACGTCAGTCACTCAGCGTGTGACTCCTGGAAGTTAACAAAACAGAGATCAAGCTGTTTTCCTCATTCATGCCAATCAGATTTTTAGTTTATAAATCCAATAACACTCATTGTAAAAGCAATTTTTCATAATTACCACCTCTGCTATTTTAGAACAGGAGTGTTATTGTATTCATTATCTAAAAACCCTTTGTGCTGCTGACATGTATGAGGAGAATATTAAAGCTCCAGTGTAACATTGCCTCAGTGTACAGTATACTGGGTCAGACGTAGACTCACAAATCAGTCTTTAGACGCTTTGCTTAAAGGAGCTCTATGTAAGAAATCTAAAGCAAATAGTCGTAAAATCCTCCTAATATGTCACAGAGACTAAGGAATAATGTTCATATTACATACTGATCTCACCGACATACAGCCAGAATAATCGCATCTAAAAAAATTTTTTGCAGTCTGCAAATCATGTTTATGTTTTGAATTTGTGTTTTGGCCTGTTGCGCCACCCACCGCCGTCTACCAGTGGAGTCTCAGCATCAGTTACAGTTACGACTGAGCTACAGCAGCGTGACAAGCAGCATTAGCAGTGTCCCGGTACATAGCATTAGCAGCCGGCTCCTCCTCCGCTGTATCCCGGCAGCAGCGTTAGCAGCAGAGAAGCTGGACTTGCTCGAACGGTCCGCTGGAAAACCGAAGATCAAGGACACTGCGACGCAGCCCCGCCACGGCAGCTGCCCATGGGCAAACAAATCAGTCTCCAGCGTGCTGCTGTCCAGCAACCTCGAATCTGTAGGCGAGGGGGGGCGGACACGACTCGCGGCAGTATTTTGAATTTGAGTGCAGTAACCGTTTTGGCCACATTCTTACATACAGCGCCTTTAACTAAAGACTGATGTCTTTCTCCCTGATTTTGTGTTTAGATGGGCAGATACAATCAGAGTTTAAAAAAACTCCCTACGTTGCAGAACCAATAGTAAATCCGCAGGGCAGTCCTTTGGTAGCTCGCTGAACTTTTGTGCTCGTAAACATAGTCCGACTAGAAACATGTGTAGCGGTACAAAATGGCTCAAGTCGCTGTAAGTCCTTCATTTCCACAATCTTGTGGACTGAGCACACGTTTGATAAAACGGAGTTAAATCTCTCTGCATCCATTTTCAAGCTCTCTGTGTGTTTGTTTCCTTGCGGACGAGAAAAGGGGGAGCGCACATTTCTGAGAAGGCGTGTCTTTTTTAAAAATGCAAGAGGCGTTGCTTTGTTGCCGGCCGTTTTCGCCGGTGTGTTAAACACACTTTAGAAAGGAGTGTCCCCAGACTATCAGAAGGCGGAGATCTCTGACTGTCTGGTGGCGAGACCACGTCAGACGTATAAATGTATTTAAAGTTTTTTGGGCTCTTGAGTAATTGGCATCTTTTAGGTCTCAAGCAGCAGTGCTTTAGAGTAGAAAAACATGCTTATATTTTGAAAAAAAAATATTGCTTCAATACCGAAACTGTAGAATCATTTAGTCACTAATTAGGACATTTTTCAGATGATACTCAGCTCTGAACAAAAGCACTCTGGGCAGCACCAGCCAAAAGACCTGCCTGACTGCGTCTGAAGCCCTGCTGCAGTCAACATCAGCAGCGCCATCTGCAGCGTGTGTCAGCCACACAGGAACATGAGCGTCTCAGACAAAAACACATTTTTAGTTTAATTTTTAAGATTAAATGTGATGTTAGTTTTATGACAACATTAAGTTGATACTGCAACACATTTTTCTAATGACCTGCTGTTTGCAATGTGAAGTAGAGTTTGCACACGGAGCTCAGTGTCAGGTCTGCATCCTTTTTTTAAGATGTGATGTGAGGCCAGCTGGATCATCATCCAACACACACTCACACACATACAGAGCATGCTGTGTGCTCACCTGGTGTGTGTGTGTGTATTTTGCCCTTCAGCTGTCCTACACCCTCCTCCTTCCCACCATGAATATCTTTACATCGTCGCTCCCCTCAGGTCAAAAACTGCTGTTGCCGAGATAACGATGGGGGGGATGCTGCCTGGTTGCCATGGTGAAACCCCCTGTGGGGTGTGTGGGGTGGTTTATCTTGGCAGCCTCTGTTTTTTTAACATCTTCAAAGCCAGTGTCATGCGCTGCCATGCCGACCCTTCATACAGGAGGTGGACAAAATAACAAACTTGCACAACATGTCGCCACATAGTTTGAGCTCTTGTCCGTCTTCATGCACGTACCTGTTTAGATTCTTCTCAATCCAAAATACTTCCTTTTTTGGTCAGACCTGCCAGTTTTAAGCTCTTGGCTGCTTGCCTTTAAAACAAGACGTTTCTTAATGGAAGTTCTGTTGCTTAAAACAACAGCAAAAAAAAACAAAACAGATTTGTAAAATTGACACTGTCCTGTGTTTGTTGAGACTGTGTCACAGAGGTGTTTATTCAGTCCTGAGCCATCCTGTTCCTTTAAGTGAGATTCAGCGTGTCACCACAGTTCCTCCTCTCTGATTCTGTTTATTCACCTCCTGGAATATTCCTTAAAATCAGCTGTTAGTTTCCTCTTGGTCCCGAGGATTTGTGATTTTTAATTCTGGCACGGTGCAGACCAGCTTTCAGCTTAAAATAACTGGCTCTGTAGCTTCTTCCTGTTGAGACTCCTGTTGTTTTAATGGGCAGGGAGGGAAGAAACGATCCAGTCTGCTTCATGTGTGTGTTTGAATGCTGCATTGTGTGCAACAGTATGAAATATGGTTTTTGTTTCGTGTGTGATAGACGACACAGAAAGAAGAGAGACCAAGGAGGAAGGGACAGAAAATACAAAATAATTAGCTCCATTTGAAGATACAGTGCCAGGTTAATGTGTTCAGTTTCAGCTGAGATAAATTGAGTCTGTCTTCAATGATCTTGATTAAGTCCAGACACAGAACGTGTTTAATGACATGAAATTGTCTTTTTAACTCTGCGAACCTTGCAGCAATTATGTCATTTAGAATTTCCTCTCCAAGCTTTTCTCCGCCACTGATAGTGCCTCTGCACTTTAATTATATCTCTATGTAGGTGAAGGCGCACTGCTTCAGTGCTCTGCTGACTCTAATAAACGAGAAATAAACGCTAACATCGAGTAACGTCTTTTTAGCACCAAAAGATGACACAGTTACACAGAGAAGGATAATAAAATCGGCTATATGAAAGTGACTGTTAGTTCACTGTGCGCACACACACACACACACACACACACACACACATCCTCCTACAGTAAAAAGCAGATTAGAGAGGGAAGCTGTTGTGCCGCCTCCAGTTAAAAACACTACAGTGCTTCTTCTGCACATCAAAAGCAGCGTGGGCATGCTCACACGAACACACACACACGCACGAGAAAATGATATATGAATAGTATATTTCTCATAGATAGCGAGCTGGGTCGAGATCTGGTGACTGTGAAGGCCACAGCTTATGATTCACATCATTTACATACTCACTGAACCGTTCAGTGAACTCCTCTGACCTATATAGATGTATATGTGTGTATATGTGTGTGCTTCAGGCCTGACACTTTATATTTGAAATTCAACCTTCTGCTTGAACACGGGGAAAATTGTAATATTCAATTTGTAATGATCTGTTCAAAATTCACAGTGTACAAAGTGTTGTGTTCGCTAATGCAAAATAGAGAGAGCTAGTAAGCTGTTCTGAGGAAATAATCACGACGCCAAACAATCTGGTGAAGTAATGTGAGGAGGCATTTTGGATTCGATGTCAAAGATTTGAAAAATCGTGGATAAATGTTGTTTGCTTTTTGCTGATAATGTAAAATCAACAAGTCCTGAAAATACGTTTATTCTCTGATCTGATGCCTTCCAGAATTGTGACAAATTACTGTTGGAAAATAATTTAGTTTAGGCACAACATAATCTTTATTTGGTTTCAGATAAGATTGTGGGTTTGGGTTAAAATGACTACTTTGTTAAGGTTAGGGGACCTTCATCGTTACGGTTTAAAGTATGGATGGAAACAGGAAATTAACAGCAGTCTGCTTTCGTTGAGCAATCCAGTCACCACAACATCCGTCATACATGGAATATGTTGCTCAGTACTGAAAGAATAGTTCACCCCAGAAAATCTGAATTGTATATAATACGGTCCCAGAAAAGGTTTCTATTGAAAGATGTTCAGGGGAAAGGAACGCACGAAAAATGGAAGCATGTCAGTGGACTTCGACAAAGCCCACAGCTCGTTCTGGACAAGAGTCATAATTCTAATGTCCTATAGATGGCGTTATAACTTGAACCCTATTCGCACGGGATTAGTATTACCTGGGGACCTCTGGTAATTTGTAATAATTGCGGAGGATGTCTGTGATCTTAATCCCGTGCAAATGCGGCATGTCTGTAATTTGTAAAGTAAAAATTCCACCGCAAATTACCTACTATATTTCGGCACACAGACGTCCCATGATAATACTAGTCCCGTGCGAATCTGCATCTCAGTGATTGGGGGGTATTTTAGTTGTTGTTGTTTTTAATTGCGCGCCTTTTTTCTACCTCTGGAGTCTGCGGTGGAAATTACGAATGACAGTTTTGACAGCATTTTAGGTGCAAATGTAGGAGACGGGCACCGGAGCAGGAGTTCTTTGTGGATATTTTCCCCAACGGTGTGGTTGTGCACCATTTCGTCAAATTGCCTCTGGTAATGTGTCTCACTCCACACAGCAGTTAAACTCAGCGTCTCCTCGCGCGTCCAGTGTCTGTTTTTCTCACCTGTAGCAGCCATTTCGCTTTGCCACGGCTCAGCACATGGATGTGACTCAGCAGCACGCAGCAGCAGCGGATGTCTTCTTCTTCTTCGGATTTTATTGGCGGTTGGCAACTCAGCAGCGGATGTTACGATGTGCACAGCTTTGACATCATATCCGGGCCGTAATGTCAGTAAATTAGAGTAAAATATAGACTTCACTTATCCTGTGCGAATGCGCCGCAAGAAACACAGACAATTAAGACGATTATTATGATATTGTTGTGGTTGAATTTGATTAAACTGCTGATTTTTTTGTTGTTGTTTTTCTTGTGTTTGTAAAATGCAGCTGCTCTATAGTGTCATTAGTTGTCACTCAAGTGAGGGGGGTAGTTAATGACTGCGTGGGCTGTGTTCAAATTCAAATTAGCTCAAAACTGATGTCAAAAATTTTTATGATAAAAAAAAAAATGTTAAAGGAAAGCGTTTTCTTCCAGACTAATATGTATGAAAAGATGACACACATATTGCCATGAACCAAACTTGTTCATGGAAAGGTCGGGGTGATACCCAGAAGAGCTCACTGACTATGACCTCCACACTTGTGATTAGTTCATGGATTTAGTCTCCATCAGTCCCTCATTGTTCCTTTAATCTTTTATCCTGCTGACTGTTTGTTCTTTTCCTCCTCCTCCTCCTCCTCCTCCTCCTCCTCCTCCTCCTCCTCCTCCTCCTCCTACTGATCGTCTCTACTTTTAACCTCCCCGCCTGTTAGTTTCCTCTCTCTCCTTATCCTTCCTCATCTTATCCTTGTCTCTCTTTTCCTCTCCCTTCCCATCCCTTTCCCTTCTTCCTTTTCCTCAGTGCGACATCTCCTTCTGTCCCACGTCTCTTCCCCTTTGCTTTCCTCTTTTTCTCGTATTTTCCCTTTTATTCTCCTCTCCTCTTCCTTCCTCTCTTCCTCCTTACATGCCCAGCTGCGCGCACGCACACACACACACACACACACACACACACACACACACACACACACACACAGAGCTGTTTCTAGGTCATGAGGGCTTTAAATGAATAATAAACAGCTGTCTGCTTTAAAGAGAATTATTTATAGAGCATCGAACGAGCGACTGAGACTCATATGTGCTCTCTCTCTCTCGCTCTCTCTCTCTCTCTCATTCTTAAATGCTTTTTTCCCATCCATCCTTTTTACACTCTGTTGTCTTTATCATCTGTAATCCTTTTATGCTCTCTTTGTTTTTCATCTAATCTGCCATTCAATCTTTCCTTTCCTGCCCTGCCTCCAGGACGCTGCTTTTCTACTGGTTTGTAGACGTTGTAACGTTACTACGACGATAGCTGTCGCTATATCTGTAGTAGTAATAGTAGCAGTAGCTCTGTCCTCAACACAGACCTGGATGTGTCTCCTTGTGTGATGCTCAGAGCCCAGTGTCCTCAGGAAATACATTAATTTTGGACAAACACGTCGTGACTCAGTCTGCGTCCACGTCTGTAGTTTTGCTCTCATTGACTTCATCAGTCACAGCTCAAGTGATGCTCCAATGTGAAATCTGCATATAAACAAGTACGGTCTAAAATGTCCTTTGCAAGCTGACTTTGGGTAGACAAGTATCCCAGCATGCATTTTGCATCAATCGGAGGTGATCATTTTTGCACACAAGCCGTACATTGACACTCTCATGTGTTAGATAACAGCTGTTTATTTAGACATCCAGCAGTTACGAAGCGGCAACATCATTTATTTGAAATTGTGTTTCTCTTAAGTCCAATACTCACTCTCCTTATAGCTCCAGTTTGGCCTCCTCTACCTGGCTCTTAGCAGCTAAATGCTCCACTTTGGTGCTGAGCAGATATTGTACACTGCAGGTTTTTACATCATTTCTTGTTGAAAACAGCTGCCTGTGGCTGAAAATGAGCAGACTGACAGTGGAAAAAGAGGATGGATAAATGGAGCTGATTGGAGAAGATGAGGTTTTGGTGATGAAATTCGCCGGCTAGCACAGAGAGAGAGAGAGAGAGAGATTTTTGGAAGCAGCAAGTGACTCAGCAGAAACAGACAGGATGGAGGGAGGGGAGATGAGGTCAGCAGAAAGTCAGACGGTGGCCAGACTAAAGCTTCAGGCTGAAACAGCATGAGATCATCTGGACTGAGCCTGACTGGTAATACCCGCCACACCACACAGAGACACATGGACGTCGACAATGGTGCATACAGCTGTGAAAAATAAAATCCTCTCTTACGAACTACATTTAAAAGCACAAAGCCTCACAGTTCTAGCATTTTAAACTATTTAAGATCCCAATATCACCTCAGCATGTATCTGTTTAGGTTGTATGTTTGAGTTCATACAAGACAGTAAGATTAAAATGAGGAAAGAAACCGTACGTTACAATGTTTGTGTCACTGTAAATGTCAGTTCAGTATCCCACAGGCTAATCCTGACTTCTAACTGTGACTTCTACAGAGGCCCCTGCGTCACGTCTTTAACCAAAAGAAGTCAAAAACAAAAACTCTTATTTTGGGGAATGTTATGTCCGTGCTGATGCAGTGGGGAGCTTCTTCAGGGTATTCTTGTGCTAACTAAAGTTTGCAGATAGAAAATTGTTTGTTAACCCGATGAAGACAAAGTGCACTCACACTCACTCACAAATGACACACAGAAACACTACATCGATATAAATTACTGGCAGCAGCTCAGAGCTTTTGTGCTGATTGAGAGTTTGGTGAAGAGTTTATATTGCAGGTTTTTTTTAGATCAGTATAATCTTCAATAATCTACAGTGCTCTGCCCCCCAGTTTATAATCTCCTGTTTAAACCCTGATAGATTAAAGGGTAATTTCTCTAACCTCAATCCCTGCATGCCTTCAATATGTAGGAAAATCAATTTTGATCTCCGTCTCGTCCTCATGGTTTTCAGTTTCCATAACTTCTCCTGATTTGATGGAGAGTTGGTCGACGTTAGAGTGAAAATCTTGTAGTCATCCAGAGCCAATAAAGCTGGAAGCACTGACGTGTTTAAATCCTCTCCAGCTGACCCAACAGAAAGTCCATCATTGAAACACATGCTGCATGTCAAAATATTGTCTTATACCCATGGAAACATATCTAAAGATACTCCCAGTGTTGGAAGGTTACTAAATGCATTTAGTCAAGTTATGTTCTTAACTGCAGTGTTGAGGTACTTCAGTATATCCATTGTATGCTACATGTAGTGCCACATTTCAGAGGGAAACACTCCTCTATATTTATCTGACAGCTGTAACGTCCCGTTTCTTTTCGGATGTGTTAAAGAAATGGTGCGTTGTTTAAGATTGCACTACCCAAGAGAATTTAAAGCAGCTGCAATTACAGTAGCTTCACCTTCGCCAGCACATGATGATGTTATGCATCAATAATGACGATCCAATGGTATATATTGCTAACACACCACTTGTTGTAGTTTTGATACCTTAAGTACATTTTGTTGCCATGCTTCTTTGCCTGTGTTCCTAATGTGGTATTGATTCATTTACTTGGAGTAAATAATCTGAATATTTCTTGGATACTAGCTGACAGTGTGTGTATAAAACGGTGCACAAGACGGATTATGGTTATATATAATATTTTTTAATCAGTGTTGTTATGCCTCTGTGCCATTTATAGTCGTGGCTGAAGGCATTATGTTTTCAGGTCCGTCTGTCTGCTGAGGGAGTTTCTTCAAATTTAGTACAAACATCCAATTTGAGTCAGGGATGAACTAATCAGAATTTGGTGGTCAAAGGTCAAGGTCGCTGTGACCTTGACCGTTGCATTCTTGTGAACACAGTATGTCAAGAACACCTTGACATAACTACTTCAGTATTGGCACAAGCGTCCACCTGGACTGAACAGAAGTTGGTGGTTGAAGGTCAAAGGCCAAGGTCACTGTGACCTCACAAAACATGATTGTGGCCATAACTCTGAAATTAATATGCTAATTCTGACAAAATTTTACACAAGTGTCTAATAGGATAAAATTATGAAACTAGAAAACCAGACCTCTGCCAAGTAGGTGATATTCCCTCCCCCTCTGCATCAGATTGCAGCCTGCACCACAATTAGGTTATTTGCATCACTATCATTATTAGGTTATATATGCCTTCACCATGGAGACGCTGTGGTGTATTTATTCGTTTTTATTTTGGACCAGCACAGAATATAATATGTTTTTTGTGTTTTTCACTTTCTTTTTTTCCAACACGAAACATTAATTTCAACTTTAGAATTACAACAATATTTAGCAAGTAGAACGAGACGTGCTTTCCGGCCACCAGATGGCGCTATTTTCACCGTCTTAATTGCTGCTGAGGCTGTCAGACCATAGACTTTTTTATTATTTTATCCACTTTGCTTCAACCGATCACCACCAAAATTTTATCATCTGTTCCTTGTCCCATTATCCACCCTTCCTGAAAATGTCATCAAAATCTGTTCATAACTTTTTGAGTTATGTTGCAGACAAACAGACAAACATGACCTCCTTGGCGGAGGTAATGATGACATTTTGTATCTAAAAGGTATGTTCTGCAAAAACACTTCTCTGATAAATATTTAACATTGTAACTCAGGAACAGAAGGGAAGACATTTGTTTAGATACTGAAATGGTGACACTAATCTTGGGTGCACACCTTCAAACTGTGCTGATTGTATAGAAAGATGTGTGTGGAGCATCTATGTGTTTACAACTTGACGAGTCCGTAGAGGCATAAAACCATGAGGCAGTAATTGTAGTTTAAAGATGGAATAGATAAGATAAAACCTAAATAATATAGGATAAAGTATAGCTTAGCCTAAATCCAGCTGAAGCTGACTTAGATAAATGAGAGGTGAGTCTGACAACATGGAGCTCAGTCTGCTGAGTCTGAGATGTCCTTAAATGGCCACTGTACAGATGATAAACCCTTTAGACTGTGCTAACAAACTTTACGTTTTTACCCCACTAGTGGTATAGATGTATGAGTTCTTGTATATAAATGGATGGTATGGCTACAGACGTGTTGTTTTGTTGTAAAGAGTTCAGTCTGACCTGCAAGTAAATGGATTTTTCAGCGGGGTCATTCCACGAGGTCAAACAGTTTTTATCCGCAAATGTCGACTAAACTGTTATGTCTCTCACCTTCATTTAACCCCAGCTAAAGAGGTCAGGGGTGTATATGTGTGTGAAAGCATGAGGATGTGTGTGGGCATGCACGTAATTGATTTTATATAATGCATTGAGTGTGCCTGTATATGTACTGTGGATGTGAGTGTAATTGTGTCTGTTGTGTTAGAAAAGAGGACTTCAGTGGAGAGGGCAACAGAGGTCAGGCTGAGAGAGAACATTTGTGACAGTGTGTGAGTGTCTGGTCTTTTATATTTGTGCAGGCCAAAGTTTAAAACTGGAAAGTGAGGACATTTTGTCTTGTTTATCCAGTTAGAGTTGGTTTTAGATAAAAGCTGAGGGGACTGTATTATGTCAGCAAATGTCCTCAGTGGTACAAAACTGTGTTTGTTAAGGACGTGTGCGCTTTTCTAATCCATGCAGAGACTGACAAGAGTTCCCACAGTCATTAATCAACCCAAGTAATCTGCTTTACACACACACAGGCTTGAGCAGATAAAGCAGCTCTATCAGTCATCCTAAAGAGGTTTGTAACTCTAGTGTCTGGAGTCACTTGTTGTGTCGACCTCCGTCACTTCTGTTAGCCATCTTCATCATGAAGCAGCTGGTTTTTATCTGGTGTTAATCAACTGCTATGTGATTGCAGCAGCAAAGAGAGGGGTATGGTTGTGGCGTGTAGCACTGCAGTGTTAACAGACAGCTAACTGAATCAACATCAGTCTGAAACACTGTTAGGAAATTCACCACAGAGAGTGGTAATATAGAAGATGGGTTTTTGAAATGGGAAAGCACTTCTGAGCTCTTGTTCTGTAGCACCGAGAGAGATGCACTCACAAATTTTTGATAACTTCTGCCTCTTGTTCATATACGGCAGTGATTGAGGGCACTTACTGTAAGTTGCTTGGGGCAAAAGTGTCTGCCAAATAAATGTAATGTGTTGTAAAAACAAGGCTAAGAGTCTACAGTCATGCAAGTGTTTCTGTGAGACTACTTAGGCACAGCTGTGCCTCGAGCTAAATGCTAATATCGGCATGCTAACATCCCCACAATGACAGTGCTGTAATGCTGATGTTTAGCAGGTAAACAGGTGTCATCAGCATGCTGACTGAATGTGATTTTCACATTGGCTAGTCATCCTGTTTAATTTGTCTTCTGATTAAATTGGAACCGTTGAAACAAGTTGTAGGAAGCCTCTGCAAGTAATTGGTTGCTGGCAGACACTGGTTCTGCCGGCCTGAATAGAATATAATGTCTATAGCCTTACTGTTGCGTGTACAGCCTTATAGACTGAGCTGAGTAGTGATGTGCGGGTCGACCCGTAACCCGCGGGACCCGCAAATGGACCTGCGGGTCGGGCAGCAGTGATCGTCTGTTAAATCGGTCTGTAAATGATATTTTGACATTATTGGCTATTGCTGTCATGGCATCCGAAGGTACTGATGCGTTGAGCAGAAAGAAACTTGTTGAAACTTTAAACAATAATTTATTGTACAAAACGGGGGAAACAAACGTTGACAAAAACGGTTCCATAATTCATATTAAATTCAAAAGATAACGAAAAAACAGCTACAAGTGAGAGTGAATAGTGATAAAGTGGTAAAACTTGGCATTGATCCACAGCCTCAGATGGATGCGCTCAAGCGTGCCGTGCGCACAAGCTCAGCTGGTAGGCGATACTATATTTTCATATTTTTAACAATGCAATTTAAAAGTTTCGATTTTTATTGATAACCTACATTTACCAACAACAAAAAGACTACATTTAGCACCAAAAAAATATGTAAAAAAATAAATAAATAAATAAATAAAAAAAATTAAGTAAATAAAAAAATGAATATCGAATACCAAATTTTCATAACGAATACCTATCCATAGAAACGAATATTCGAATATCCAAATATTTGGATACAGCCCTACAAATGTTAGAATTCAAAAAGGCTAAACACAAAAATTGGAAACTAGTAAAAAATTTTTAGGCCTAACCACTAAACATTAGCATGTTGGCAGCATCATTAGCCCGTTTTCCACCAACATTTCTAGGAACTTTTATGACCAAGAATTCGTTTATCCAGGTAAACAAATTCCTGGTTGGTTCTGAACAAATTCTGTGTGGTCTGCGTTTCCACCGCACCTCAAAGTTTCGGATAATTTATTCAAATGAGCGTGATGGCGTAGATGATTCGGCGTGTGCCCTGTATTGGCTCTGCGAGCTTATTGGCTGGTAACACGGTGGTGTAGAGAGTTGGGGCTGTTTGTCTCGGCCAGCAGCTAAGTTTAAAAGTATTTTAAGATAAGTGTCAAACTAAGTTAGTCTCCATACAGACAGCTGTCATTTGATTTTATTAGTAACACTATCAGCTGAACTGGCGTGCTGTCCTTGTGTAAGACATAAGCATATTGAATATCGCTGTCTACATGTTTACATATTGATGCTGCTGAACACGTATTGATAAAGTATTGGCTTCTTACTCTCTAAGGGTTAATGTCACTTATAGTAATGAGTGTAGCTGCCGTCAACTTGAGTCATTTTCAAGTTCGTTTCCACCGCGACCGCTCAGCTGTTCACCGGTTGCGTCGGTGTGTGTGTAGTTGTGCGTAGAGGAGATCAGCGCCGGCACAAAAGAACCGATACCGTTAGCGCTTATCAATATTATGGTCTTTAATAATTTAGCTCCGGGGCTAATTTAGTACCTACCGGGTGTCGGTACCCATCTTTAATCAACACACAATCGAAGTGAAGACCTGTAGAAATGAAATAAAGTTTGCAGCGGCTTCCCATACCAGGAAGTGTGGAACGCTGCAAGCGTGTCTTCAACTGAACAGTGTTCTTCGACAAACAGCCCCGCCCCTCAAGAATTCTGGGTAATCTGAAAAGTCCTACCTCCCTACTAGGTTTTTCAGAATTCCAGGTAATTGATAAAAGTTCCTGTGGTGGAAAAGGGGCTATTGTGAGCATGTTTGTACACTGACTTTAGCGTTTAGCTCAAAGCACCATAGGTTTACCAACAGTCTCACATGGTTGTCGTCCCTTGTTGCTTAAAAATCTGTAAATTAATTGTTTGACTGATTGTCTACGGCTCATGCAAAATCAAATTGTTGAAAATGTGTCTCTTTCTCTTTCTCACAGGGCCTTGTACACATATGAGGATGAAAGCAATGATTTGACAATGGCATCATCAGGAGGTAAGTTTATGCTTTTTTTGTCCACCAGTTTAATCTCTCCCAAACGTGACATCTTGCTGTTCTCATTTATTTTATGTCTTAATGAACATGGCTGCCTAAAAGCATGTTAACATCATGTGTGGAGGTGGCTGTAATTTGCTGCTGCAGACCCGTGGTTGAAGCTCTGATGAGCTCTGCAGGTTCTGCTGTTGCTTTAGGGGGAAAATGATCATGTTCTTTGTCTCCTGATTGTTACCGAGCCATCAGAGAGCTGGATTCATTATTACTACAGTTAATGACGCGCTGCATGATCATTACAGTTTAATGAGATTCCTCTGTATTTGATGCACACACATGCCCTCACATAATGTCTTACTCCTTCCTCTCTTTAATGATATTGTTGCGTCATGTCTGAATTAGCAAATGTACATATGGACAAATCTCTTACACACTTTCGACCAAATTCATCTTGTTTATCACATATGTAGTTACTGTTGTCACTCAGGCTTTAATGACATAATTTCTGTATAAAAATTGCTTTGATGTGGGTGTAAATATCTACTTTGGCGTACACACAGTGGAAGAAAATATAATGAAGATATTTTTCTGAGCAGTGAGAGTGTAAAAATGTAAGTAGGGTTTTTCTAAGGACAATAAACAGATCAATGCACGTCTGTGTAATTAGCTACATTCACAATAGAGTTAATTATTTATGCACAAACTGGAACTGGAAAATAGGTCATAAACAACACGTTACAGCAACATTTTATTTTACTGCACTTAACCTTACTTTGGGAGAAAAGTGTGGTCGTATTTTCATCAGTCTTCTGAGTTTTCTTGTAACGATCTATTTAATGTTTCTCGGCACAAAAACACAAGGAGTCTTCTGGATAATTGAGGCTGCAAGACGGCTGCCAAGCTGCAGACCAGTGTTGGGGAACAAGAAACAACAAAACCGGATGTTTTTAGTGAGACATTGTGGCACTTAGAGCGGTGATTGTGTCACCAGAACTGGGTGTTATTAAGCAGGATTTTGCATCATTTCCAGCCTTGATTATGACGGTAAAACTGGGTATTTTAAGCCAAAACACAATCTTTTCCTTTCCATAACCAAATGGTGTTTGTGCCTAAACATAGCCACACATTATTGTATAAGTTTCAGCATATCCACTGCATAGTAATGTACACATTACATTTTAAACTGTTAAATGTTTTACCAGCTTTTATGTAGGTTTGCCGTTGACAGAACACACGACAGAATCTGAAGCTCCCATGATTGGATATTTCTTAGGAGTTATAGTTAACTTCTCTCCTTCAGTTGTAAGGTGGACGTTTTATCCAGCCTTACTGAGAGCCACAGACAGGGTAGGGAAGTCAGTGAGACAGGTACTAGGAGACAAATAAACATATTGTTGGTTTTGGTCTTTTCATGTGCCAGCCTCAGACACGTCCTCAGAGACGTGGCAGAGAGCTGGACGTGTCTCTGGGTTTTACTTTGATTTACTTTTGATGAGCGCCACGGCTTATTCTGTGAGTCTAATGTAATCATCAACGCGGAAGTTCCTGAATATAAAAACATGAGCGGAATAAACTGGAGCTACTACAGTGAAGTGTCTGCATCACTAATGCTGGAGAGCTGCATGATAAAGAGCCACTTCTGCCAGCAGTGGTCTTAGTTTCCTTCATGTCGGCAGCTTTTCCTGAGAGAGACGTGAATATTTCAGCAGCGACGGAGAGGAAACACAGTTTGTTCATCTGCACTGTAAACCTCAGAGGAATCTATCTGCCTCCTCAGAGCTGAACCAATAGACCGCAGTCGTGTTTGTGCGTTTGTATGTGTGGTGTTTACAAATGTGTGCACAGACATCCCTGACATCTGAAGCTGCGCTGAGATTCGGAGAACAGGATCATAATCTGAGGCAAAAAACTAGCAGCCTGGAACATGTCGCTGCTGATCTGCAGACAGTGCTGGAGGAAGTATTCAGATCCTTTAGTTAAGTAAAAGCTGCAATACAAATATGTAAAAACACTCCATTACAAGTAAAGGTCATGCATACAAAATACGTCTTTAGTAAAAGCTCAAAACAAGAAGATTGTACTTAAATTATCAAAACTAAAAGTATGCCCCCTAATATTATTATATTATTTTTTACAGTGTAAACAACTGTAACTAGTATTTTAATGTTTAATGTTAATGTTTAAAAAATCTAGTTTAAAGGCCTTCTCTGAGGCATTTTAATCTGTCACAATGTATTGTATTTTATAAACTGAAGTTTTTAATCATTTGCAAAGTATAAGTTGTACAGTAGTTGACAGTAGCAGTCTGACATCTTTTTTACGCCTGTAAACACAACAAAATATCTCAAATACCTCTCTGAAATTCCAAATAACTGCAAAACTTAAGTCAGTGAATGAAGACATCCTCTTGATGTTTGACGAATAAGCGGTGCTAGAGTTACATGATAAATTTAAATGGCGACACCTCAGAGTCTGATTCACTTCAACCGTTTTTGCAATTCATCCTTGGACTAGGGCTGCGCAATATGACGATATATATCGTGTGACGAGAGCAAAATGTCTGTCATTTCATATTTTGCTCTCTTGTTAATATCATTGTGACGCAAATTACAGTTTTTACGGTAATATTTTTTGTCATTTGGAGTATAGCCTCAGTGTTGAGCGGAGGTGTGTGGGCATGTTTGTGCTTTAGAACATAACAACAAAGAATAATGTTTCATTGATCTGATTCACCAGCTTTCTCAATAAACTTTTTATTCATTGGATTAAAATGTGCTATATCGTGATATGTATCGTTATCGGGATATGAAATGACCTATATCGTGATATGTATCGTTATCGGGATATGAAATGACCTATATCGTGATATGAGATTTTGGTCATATCGTCCAGCCCTACCGTGTACAAAGCATTAATATTCCCTGACTGCATTTATACAGAGGTAGGACCAAGTCATTGTTTGCAGGTCACAAGTTAGTGTCAGGTCTTTGCGCTCAAGTCCAGGGTCAAGACTGACAAGTCAAAGGTCAAGTCCTAAGGTTTGTGTCCTAAACAAGTCAGAATGCACTCCAAATTTAATGAGTAATAATATATTAAATTTACAAAATCTTGAATGGTCTTCAGGCGGCACGGTGGTGCAGTGGTTAGCACTGTCGCCTCACAGCAACAGGGTTCCTGGTTTGACCCCAGGAGGGAGCCCCTCTGTGCAGAGTTTGCATGTTCTCCCCGTGTCAGCGTGGGTTTCCTCCAGGTGCTCCAGCTTCCTCCCACAGTCCAAAGACATGCAGGTTAACTGGTGACTCTAAATTGTCCGTAGGTGTGAATGTGAGTGTGAATGGTTGTCTGTCTCTATGTGTCAGCCCTGTGATAGTCTGGTGACCTGTCCAGGGTGAACCCTGCCTCTCACCCAGTGTCAGCTGGGATAGGCTTCAAGAGGATAAGCGGTTACGAAGATGGATGGATGTTTT
The DNA here is from genome assembly GCF_011397635.1 of Epinephelus fuscoguttatus. Lineage (NCBI taxonomy): Eukaryota > Metazoa > Chordata > Actinopteri > Perciformes > Serranidae > Epinephelus > Epinephelus fuscoguttatus. The sequence goes on along the minus strand of NC_064763.1, from coordinate 40,391,979 downwards.
TCATTTGAACTTTTAATCATTAAAAAACAAAGCTGACATTGCACTTTAATGTCACATAGCACTGTTATCCACAACAGAATGAATTTTCCTGTCGTGTTGTAATTAATCATATATTGTTGTATTGTATATAAAATGTCTGAAACTTTTTCTTCCCAAATTTGCAAGACATTTTCTGTAAGACTATTTGTCCTTTAAAGTGATAAAGCAATTTTTCTGTAAACAGGTTCATTTTGTCTACTCAAATTAGATTCAGTGTAGAAAGTTTCTTTTTTTCAGACAATGAGTTTTTAAGGAGATGTAGTTTACCTTGACATGCTTCGACTGTCACTTCAGTCTTCTTCAGAAGCGTCATCTGACATCATGACGTGTCTTTATCAGCTGGTAGTATCCCGCCGCCCGGTGTTCTTTGGAGGAGAGAGTCCCAGGTGTGCAACAGCATGAAAGCCCCCTCATCCCGTTTGATGGTGTCCCTGGCCCGCCTCCTGATCAAAGACCACCGGGCAGCGGGAGGCGTGACCAGCCTGGCAATCCGATTTGCCAGGCTGGTCACGCCTCCGGGATACTACCAGCTAGGGGTGTAAAGATTCATCGATTACATCAATGCATCGATTTATTTTCCTACAGTCTAACTGCATCGATAGAGCCTTGGCAAGTTGTCCCTCACTGATGACGATATCGCTGTGAAATCGATTTACAAGGTCAAAAATCGCTTCACTCTCCCTGAGTGTGATGTCATTGGCATGTGCCGGTAGTGCCGACTCAAAACAAAACGAAGCATGGCTAACAGCGAAGAGGAGGCGGACGAGCTGGAGATTTTCAAGCCGAATTTGAAGTTGAGTGTGTGGAAAAGTAGCAGGGAAACCTACTGTCCATTCAACCTAATAGGTTGCACTTTATTTTTGTGTATTATTGTACTCCTCTTATACTGATTGAAAATCACAAGAGAAGTAGCAGGGAAACCTACTGTCCAGCTGTAATTCAGCCTGGAGGAATGTTGATCACACTTTTTTTGTCTTTTGATCAGCAGGTTCTGAACTTGTGATAATTATAGTATTTAATAAAAGGTGAATGTTTTTGCCATTAATCGTTGTGTTTACTTATTTATATCCAAAATTAATTAATCCCTGATTCTCTTTCAAGAAAAAACTCCCCTGCACTGTCCACAGTATTCAGGCATGTATTTCACAGTCAAACTGGTTCAGTTTTTGGCAAAACAAAAAAAGTTACTGAATCGATTTCTAGTCCTCAAATCGAAACGTATCGTTCTAGATGAGCCAAATATCGTTCTTGAATCAAATCGGAACCATGGAAAATGATATGAATTGAATCGTTGTAAAAATGAATCGTTATACCCCTACTACCAGCTGATAAAGACACGTCATGACGCACGTCAGATGACGCTTCTGAAGAAGACTGAAGTGACAGTCGAAACATGTCAAGGTAAACTACGTCTCCTTAAAAACTCATTGTCTGAAAAAAAGAACCTTTCTACACTGTTTCTGTATTATGTCTAAATAAAATTAAAACATTAACATTAATTGATTATGGAAATGAAGGGAAATTAATTGATCCACGGCACACTTTGGGCTTGGGGGAAGGTATCAAGTATTTTAAGATCAAAGGGCTCAAGTTCGAGTGGAGTCACGAGTCACTGGTGTTAAAAGTCCTGGTCAAGATTCCTGATGTCTGTTTTAAATTTCTCGAGTCTAAAGTCATCAAAACTGTGACTTGAGTCCGACTTGAATCCAAGTCATGTGACTCATGTCCACACCTTTTGCAGGTTTAAAACAGTAGTGCATGTAGTGGGTTGTGTGTCTTGGCAGAGTTGCATTAAATGATCTCTGATTGCTTTGTACTGTATTTTATAAGTTGATTTATTTGTTTGTCAGTTGTTTATCTCTTACCAGCTTCCCCCTGGTAGAGGACAGTGTAACAGAAACATTACAGCGGGTAGTTAATGCAGCCTCTTGTTCTGTGGTGCAGGAGGCGGTCTGGCAGAGATCACACTGACCTTTGACAGTGCCAGGGTGATGTACGGCTTCTGCAGCCTGAAGGACCCCTCTGCCGCTCTGCCACGATACATCCTCATCAACTGGGTGAGTCGTCGGGTCACAGGGGGAATGGGATGTGCATGACGCTATGCTTAACACTCCGGGCAGCACACACACACACACACACACACACACACTGGAATGTCCTTAAAGGTGGAGAATATCAGAGTCATTAAGGGTCACCGCACATTTTTAATTCAACCATTTATTTAACAAGGATGCGCCATGTCACCGCATGCAGCTCCTGAACCCAGGTTCTGCCTACATCATTACATCATGCACTCACAGAGTTGCAGTCTCAGCAGCTCTGTGATTGGATGGTGTTACTTTTCTTGTCTGCCGCAGTGTAAAGCTGCAGATTTATGCTCAGTGCCCACTTTATTAGGTACACCTGTACCGTGTAATGCAATCCAAAATCCTCTTGTTCAGGCTGTGTCACAGAGACACCGTCATAGAGGTTTTAATTCAATTATAAGTTTCAGCACTGAGGTCATAGTTAGTGATGGTGTTGTCCTGGCCTGCATTACAGTCGCAGGTGTTTCTAATATTCTGCAACTCCCCCGTGCATGTAAATGGGACAGGACCAGTTGCAGGCCAGACAGAGGAAAGATGTAGAGCTGAGTCACGACCACACATGAAACAGAGCCGGAGAAATTTGTCCACCAATTAATTCATGATGAAAAGGAAATGTAACGGGAAGAAATGAATAATTTGTGATGTTGGAGCTCATTTTATCGCAGCACAGAGTATGTTAATAGCATTTAAACACAGTCTGAGTTCATCTGAGAGCCTGAAGATGAATGTTTTACTTTCTGAACCTGACAACAGCAGGAGCACCCTGAGTGAGTGCATCTACATAATGAGAGTGCAGAGAGGAAGAGGGAGAGATGTAGAGAGACTGGAGAGAAGACGTGAAAAAGGAAGGAGAGGTGAAATTAAAGAAACTGATCTCCTAGAAATTAAGGTTTTATACCACTAATTTGTTTTGCCAATTGAGGGAATCTTTTTTTTTTAAAGCAATGCTGTTTTTTTGTACCGCATGACAACCCTGTATCCGGTAAATTATATACTACAAGTGTGCAACAATAAATGTATTTTAAAGTGTCTATTTGTACCCAGAAAAGAATCGGCACTCTCACGATGTTTCGCGGTCTGAGGCGGTTAGGATTAGGGCAAAGAGCTCATGGTTAGAGCGAGTACGAGCCAATCTTTGATATAAAAAAAACAAACAAACAAACAAACAAACAATAAGATAAGATATGAAGACAAGATGTGTTGAAACTGTGGGAAATTTCATATACCTTAGCTCTTTTTAAACAGGAATTGTGCAAATTTGCAGGAAAGCCCAATCAGTCTTTTTTCAGCATTGGCAGTATAAAAACAAAATCAGGGAGTGCAGCAAAATGCCGCCTACCTACTTTTGTTTATACAGAATGTGCCTTTTTCGGGGCAATGGGGGGCGTGAGCAAGTAACAAAACGTGTAGCTCAGCGTGTGACGTAAACAGTGACGTGGGAGGGAAGCCGCAGCTGGTCAGTCCTTCGGCGATTCCCTCATAAGTCGGCCCGTCCTTCACCGTCCCCGTCATCTGACGGTTAATGGCCTCTTCGTTTGCGAGGACAAGGAGGGCGCGCAATTCCTTGTCTCCCCAGTTGCTCATCTTTACAGTGTCTGTCAGGTTTGTGTTTCCCTCTTGCTACTAGCTGCTCGCTAATTCCTGCTATCAGCTGTTTCCTGTTTCCAGCTCCTCCCACAAGTCTTCAACAGCTCCTCTCGTGGCGGAAGGCCGCCTCAGTGTTTTTAAACTAAAAGGGTTCTACCAATATGTCTACCCTACGAGGCAGAAAATTGGGCACCTCGGATCAACTCACCAATCCGGCTCTGTGTGTCTAAACGCCTGCAGCTTGCCGGCAAAACGGCCAAACATTCGCCAAAAATCTGGCAGTATAAAAGGGGCTCTTGATACGTTTCTGGACTCCCACGATTATACTGAGTGAATTTTCTTAGGAAACACAGTGGCCTCGGTGTAAGTTTAAGTAAGTTATGTAAGATTTTAGAATTAGTGAACAAAACTGTGGTTAAGAGTGTTTTAACTTTTCACCTCCCTGCCTGGTATGGTCATCTTAACTGTACATCCAAGAATGAACTCTCTAGAATTGTGACAATGGTAAGTAAAATAGTTGGCAAGCCACAAAAGCCGTCGACCCAACTCTTGACTGGAAGGACGAGAAAGAAAGCAATGAGTATTTTGGCAGATAGCTCCATCCTCTCTTTAGCCAGTTTGATCTCTTGAGCTCCAGTAGGGGCTAAAGAGTCTCTCTGGCAACTAAAAATGTATTTAAGAAGTCCTTCACTCCAAGTGCCATCAGTACGCTTAACTCAACAAATTGACTGATGAGTTTTAACCCATAGACAGACAATGAGCTAATTTAATGTCTTAAGTGTTTTGTAATAACCGTGTATGCTAGTTTTACCGACTATTTGTCTGCTTTTCACAATGTCGTCTCTTGTGTCTGGCGAACCAAAGACAAATTTCCTGGTGGACAATGAACATGTACTCTGTTCTATATTATCTGAAATTAAAGTGGTAAATTTATGAGAAAAATCTCACAAATGTTCTGCCACAAGGTCAGGTGACATAGT